>NC_041739.1:4800000-6000000 GCF_004115215.2 Ornithorhynchus anatinus | reverse complement strand
GGGTGGCATTTATTAAGGGCTTACTTTATGTGGCATACTGTATTAAGTGCTTCGGAGAGTGGAGAAGAGGCTGAGAAGAGGGAGGAGATCTCCTCTGAAGATACTGCTGGAAAGGACGGGAAAATAGAAGAGGGAGTCGGAAGGAGGGTGTTGGGTTGGAGGATGGGTGATTTGGGGGAGCTTAGACCTGATGGTGTTAGTTTTCCTAATGGAGTAGTGGCCAGATCGTTAGGGGTGAGGGATCGGGGATGGGGAGGAACAGGGGCCTGAGGAGGGAGTTAAATGCCCGGAACAGTTAACGAGGGTGATGGGCATGGGTGTCGATAATGAAAGAGAGATAGTCTTGCCGGGCAGAGGAGAAGGCAGAGTTGAGGCAAGAAAGGACAGACTTAAAGTTTGACCTGGTGTTTAGATTTCCGTAGCGTTCAACGGCTCGAGCATAAGAGCGAAGGGGGCGGACGGTGGCAGTGATCCGGGGCTGTGGGTTAGTGGTGCGTGAGCGACGGAGGGAGAGGGGAGCGAGTGAGTTGAGTAGAGAGGGTGGAGTTGAGATCACCTAGGGCTCGGAGTCTCAATCCCCACTTCACAGATGAGATCACTGAGGCCCAGAAAAGTGAAGAGACGGGTCACCCAGCAAATAAGTGGCAGAGCCGGAATTAGAACCCATGACCTTCTGGCTCCCGGCCCGTGCGCTATCCACTACGCCACGCTATAACGCAGTTGGGAGAAATTTCCCTACCATCAAGGAGCTAACAGTCTAAGGGGAAAGAGCACAGACCTTCTGTGTGCAGCAGAATATGCGGTGAATCTATTTTCCCAATGCCCAAGTTTAGAATTAAGTCTGTCTTAAATCTTCCAGTCCACTGGGGATCTATTAAAGCGATGGCTACCTATACTGGCCACCACATTAATGTCTTTCTCCCCTTCTAGACTGTAAGCTTGTTGTGGGCAGGGAATATGTCTGTTATATTGTCCTATCGGATGTTATATTGTCCTATCGGAGAAGCAGCGTGGCTCAGGGGAAAGAGCATGGGCTTTGGAGTCAGGGCTCATGAGTTCGAATCCCAGCTCTGCCACTTGTCGGCTGTGTGACTGTGGGCAAGTCACTTAACTGCTCTGTGCCTCAGTTCCCTCATCTGTAAAATGGGGATTAAGACTGTGAGCCCCACGTGGGACAACCTGGTTCCCCTATGTCTACCCCGGCGCTTAGAACAGTGCTCGGCACATAGTAAGCGCTTAATAAATACCAACATTATTATTATTATTATTATGCTCCCAAGTGCTTTGTTCAGTGCTCTGCACACAGTAAGCACTCAGTAAATACGATTGACTGACATAACTGCGGCACACTGCTCAGAATTGCCATACTCTTCCCCGCTAAACTCTGTACCTAGAATGGGTCAGATTTGGCCTAGCATAGGCCTGGGAGTCAGAGGACCTGGGTTCTAATCCTGGGTCTGCCCCTTGCCTGCTGTGTAATCTTGGACAAGTCACTGAACTTCTTTGAGCCTCAGTTTTCTCCTCTATAAAATGGGGATTCAACCCCCGTTCTCTCTCCTCCTTAGACGTGAGCCCCATGTGAGACAGGGACTGTGGGCGGCCCGATTATCCTGTATCTACCCCAGTGCTTAGTAGAGTGTTGTCCACATAGTAAGCACCCCTCAAATACCACAATCACTATTATCATCAGATGAGAGAAAGCATTTGCCACCAATGCCAAGGACAATATCTGAAGAAAAAACATGAAATCAGAAGTATCGGAGGGAACTTTTGGTTCCACTTTGGCTGAAATACACCTTTACAGAAAATGTCCTGAAGTACTAGGGAGACACAGAAATACCCAAAGAGAAGAAATTGCTAGCGGATCGTTTGTACACCTTTAATTTGCCAATACGTGCCCCCCCCACCAAAAAAAAAACCAAACCCAAAACTTAAAAAGCAGTGTTTCCGTGTCAAGTTATAACCTTTATTCTCCAGACTGTAACTCTTTGTGGGCAGGGAGTATGTCTTCCAACTCCCAGGTCCTCAGTACAGTGATCTTCCCACCATAAATGTGCCCCAAATGCCATTGATTTATTTTTCCCCATTTCACTATTTATTACTGATATCATCAATTAATAGCATTAATATTACCAGAAATATGCACATAAATACTAGACACCATTGACTAATGGGATTTTACCAGGTAGTTAGCAAAGTTTATTTCTTTTGGGGTTATTTTCGAGTCCAATCCTAGAGGGGAGCAACAAACAAGCTGAGAAAATCCAGTGGCTTCCACGGTCCAAATCTCATACCCTTTTCCTTTTCTGTAAATTTCATCATGGTTATTCATGTCGGTTAAAATAAACGTCAGCGGTCCCATCGCTGACTTGCCCAAAATATAAGCCCCCTAATTATTTCCGATGAAGGCATGACATTTGACATACTGTGAACTTTCTTTTCTATCCATCTAGGGACACGTTGAAACTATCTTTGACTGCAAATTCAAACCCGATAATCCTAACCTTCTAGCGACGGCGTCATTTGATGGAACAATAAAAGTCTGGGATATAAATACCCTAACCGCGGTCTCCACCTCTCCCGGAAATGAAGGGGTAATTTACTCTCTCTCCTGGGCTCCAGGTGAGGAGTGTGGATTGGTAGATTTCGAATGGTTTCACCCTTGAAATGCTTTACTTCCTTGTCTGAGTTAGGAAAACGGGGGAATTCTGAATCCTAGGTCTGACAGAAGCAGCATGGCCTAGTGGATCGAACACAGGCCTGGGAGTCAGAAGGACCTGGGTTCGAATCCCAGTTCTGTGTCAGTTTGTCTGTTCTGTGACCGTCGGCAAGTCACTTCACTCCTCTCGGCCTCTATTCCCTCATCTGTAAAATGGGGATTAAGACTATGAGCCCCATCTAGGACAGGGACTTGGTCCAGCCTGATTTGCTTCTGTCTACCCCAGTGCTTATTACAGTGCTTGGCACATAATAAGTGCTTAAAACCCCCCCACAGTTATTATTATGGTCATTATTAGGGCCTAATTTTAAAGAGGAGCCTAGTTGATGTGGATATCGAGTAGAGCGGTCCTTTTAAAACTGTAACCTCTCTGTGGGCAGGGATTTGTGTCTCCCCACTCTGTCATATTGCACTCTCCCGAGTGCTTAGTACAGTGTTCCGCAGACAGGAAGCGCTCAATAAAATACCATCGATGGACTGATTGATATCAAGGTAAATTACTGCGGGACAAAAGATTCCAAGATCTTCTTCCAGGCTGGACAATGTTCCAGTGTCTCCCAGTAAAAGAGCATTTTACTTCATTAAATGAGGGGTTCACTTCAAAGAGTTTCAACTGTTTCCTCCAGCTGGCTGATAGGATTCGTCATAAACACAATAATACTAGCTACGAAACCAAATTTTTGGGAGGGTTCGATATTGAAGAACTGAAAAGAACAAAGGCCCAGTTATGAGTGTGGGCTAGTGGCAGGGATACAGGACTAATAGATAATAATCTGATAATAATGGCCCTATTTGTTAGGGCTTACTACGTGCCGGGCACTGATGTAAGCTCTGGGGTGGATACGAGCAAATCGGATTAGACACAGTCCCTGTCCCATTTGTAGACCCGGAGTCCCATGTGGCTGATCCGGTTGTATTGTATCCATCCCAACGCCCAGAACACTCCTTGCCACCTAGTAAGCCCTTACTGCCATAATTTTCACTGTCATCATCTCCCAGGCTGTAAATTAGAGGACAGAACCTCGTCACTCTAATCCCCTTTTAAGTTTTTCAAGAATTAGTTTGAAGGTCCTCCTGGCTGCTGGGTTTCAGTTATCTCTTTTAATTTTTTTATGGTATTTTTAATAGACTTACTAGGTGTCAAGCACTGAGGTAGATACGCGATAGGTTGGACAGAGTCCCTGTCCCACATGGGGTTCATAGTCTAAGTAGGAGGGAGAAGAGTATTAAATTCCCATTTTAGAGGTGTTCTCATTAAAGGACAGCTGGGAAAAGTGGGCTTGGAGAAAGCAAACAGTCGGATCTCAAGCAATCAATCAGTGGCAAAATAGTTGTAGTATTCATTAAGCTCTTACTAAGTATCAGGCACTGTTCTAACTGCTGGGGTAGATAGAAGCAAATTGGGTTGGACACAGTCCCTGTCCCAGTTGGGGCTCACAGTCTTAATCCCCATTTTATGGATGACGGAATTGAGGCCCAGAGATGTGAAGTGACTTCCCCAAGTTCACACGGCAGACATGTGTCGGAATGGGGATTAGAACCCGGGTTCCTTCCGACTGCCAGGCCCGGGCTCTATCCTTATGCCACGCTGCTTTCCGTAGGGTTTCGAAGACGGGTGGAGCGATGGGCTGTCGGACAAGGGGAATGCGGGAAGGGAGGATGAAGGGGTCCTGTCAGCCCACCCCGCAGCTTCTGCATGGACTGCAGCCCCCAGAACCTCTCCTGAGGACGACATCGTGGAGCTGGACGTCCTCCTCCACCTCAGGAAGCCTCCTGGACAAAGACCTACGGCCAAGCCAGAGCGGTTGTTCAGTCCGGTGCCGGCACTTGGGGGTCCAGGCCGGGCCGGCCCCACGCTGGCCTCTGAGGAGGAAATGGGCAATGGACTAGGCCTCGGGCTCTGCTTTGGTGGTCATTTTGTCAACCTCGGTCGGGTCAGTGGCACAGATCCCAGTTTATAGTTACCACACTGCATGAAGAATGGAGAGCAGCACGATGATGATAGACAATAACTGTGGGATTTGTCAAGCATTTAGCACGGTCCTAAGCACTGGGGACGATAGTCATTTGTATCTATTGAGCACTTACCATGCACAGAGCACTGTACTAAGCACTTGGGAGAGTAAGCTATAAGACTATAAAAGACACTTGCCCTGCCCACAACAAGCTTACAGTCTAGAGGGGAAGACAGTGATTAATATAAATACATGAATTACAGATCGATACAGGACGGTCAGGTCAAACGTAGGCCCTGTCCCACGTGGAGCTCACAGACTAAGGTGGAAAGAAGAACAGCTATTGAATCCCCATTTTATAAATGGGGAAACGGAAGCCCGGAGAAGTGAAGTTTTGCCCGAGGTCACACAGCTGACAGGTAGTCGAGCAAGGATTAGAACCCAGGTCCTCTGACTCCGAAGTCTTCTGAATCCGAGGTCCGGATTCTTTGCGTTTACTTGGGCAGTATGTGGGCAAGCTAGCGACCGGCAGCTCCTCGGGTTTAGAGAAGTCGTCAGTTGGTGCCTGAACATTCTACCTAGTGTGAAAAGGGAGATGTGAAAGAGCAGAAGCAGCTTGGCCTAGCGGATAGAGCACGGGCCTGGGAGTCAAAAGGACCTGAATTCTAATCCTTGTCCCCTCCTACTTCACCTCCCTTCTCTCCTCCCTTTAGCCCAGCCCCCACACTCCGCACCTCTGCCTCGGCTAACCTCCTCACCGTGCCTCGTTCCCGCCTGTCCCGCCGTTGACCCCGGCCCACGTCCTACCTCTGACCCGGAATGTCCTCCCTCCTCACATCCGCCAAACTTCCCCTCTTCAAAGCCCTACTGAGAGCTCACCTCCTCCAGGAGGCCTTCCCAGACTGAGCCCTCCCATTCCCTCTGCCTCACCTTCCCATTCCCCCTCCTCCCTCCCTCTGCATTACTCCCTTCCCCTCCCCACAGCACTCGTATATATTTGTACATATTTATTGCTCTATTTTATTAATGAGGTGCATTTATCTATGGTTCTATTTATCCATTTTGATGGTAGTGATGCCTGAGCAGCGTGGCTCGGTGGAAAGAGCATGGGCTTTGGAGTCAGGGCTCATGAGTTCGAATCCCAGCTCTGCCACTTGTCGGCTGTGTGACTGTGGGCAAGTCACTTCACTTCTCTGTGCCTCAGTTCCCTCATCTGTAAAATGGGGATTAAGACTGTGAGCCCCACGTGGGACAACCTGATTCCCCTGTGTCTACCCCAGCGCTTAGAACAGTGCTCGGTACATAGTAAGCGCTTAACAAATACCAACATTATTATTATTATTATTGTTTTGTTTTGTTGTCTGCCTCCCCCTTCTAGACTGTGAGCTCGTTGTTGGGTAGGGATTGTCTCTATCTGTTGCCAAATTGTACTTTCCAAGCACTTAGTACAGTGCTCTGCACACAGTAAGCGCTCAATAAATACGATTGAATGAATGAATGAATGAAGGAATGAATGAATGGTTTCCCCACTTGTCTGCAGTGGCAAGTCACTTCACTTCTGTGTGCCTCAGTTCCCTCATCTGTAAAATGGAGAGCCCCATACGGGACAGGAACTGTGTCCAACCTATTTACCTTGTATCTACCCCAGGCTTAGAATGATACCTGGAACATAGTAAGAGGTTAAAAAAAAACATATAAAAACAAAACAATTTTCTAAATTCTAAGAGTTCTCAGGGCAGAGGGGATGTTTGTAGGAGATCTGGAGTATTTGTGTGGGCCCATCAAGGTAAAGCAACTCCTTGTGAGCCAGGAACAAGCCTAACAACATTATAGGTTTGCCCTCTTCAACTCATTCAGTGCAGTGCTCTGCACACAGTAAGCGTTCAATAAAAAACAACTGATCGAATGATTGATTGGTGGATCCGACATGCATGATTTTAAAAGTAGTGATGACACTGTGTCAGATAAGATATCTTATCAATCATTTCTCCAGGGGATTTGAACTGCATTGCTGGAGCAACTTCCAGAAACGGAGCTTTCATCTGGGATATTCAGAAGGGCAAAATGATCACGCGCTTCACTGAGGTGAGATTTGTTTCTCATCATTCGAATGAAATAGCGGCTATTCCTAGGACAAGATTAAGAAAAAAAAAATTGTGTTCACCCTACAACTATTTCAATGATTTAGGACCTGAGGATATAACCTACAGCTAGCATAATGATAGCTTTTAGAGAATACAGGTACTGTGTAGATAGTTTAGAGCCAATCTAGAGTTAACCAATTCCTCCTAAACACAGAGGTGACTTTCTCCCAAAATCCTGATGCAAAATTCACAGTGTCCTCCAGCACCACCCACTCCAAACCATCGCTTCTGAAGTCCCAGTCAAGCGGTCATATTCATTGAACGGGTACTGTGTGCAGAGCACTGTACTAAGCATCTGGGAGAGTATATCATAGACAGCGAGCTTTACAATCTGTACGAGAGCAACATCCTGTGTCATATCAACCAATTAATGAGATGTGTTGAGCACTTACCATGTGCAGAGCACTTTACTAAGCACTTGAGAGAGCACATACGACAGACTTGGCAGACACATCCCTATCACAGTGAGCTTACAGTCTAGAGGGGAAGTCAGACATTAATGTAAATACATTTGAAAAAATAGCAAATTAATTCATTCGGTCGTATTTATCGAGCGGTTACTGTGCGCAGAGCACTATACTAATTAATCGGATAACAACATGATAGCATTAAACAAATGAATAAATACATACAGATATCATAGTTATTATTATGGTACTTGTCCTGTGCTTACTTTGTGCCAAGCACTGTTCCAAGCTCAGGGGTAGATACAAGTTAATCAGGGTGGACCCAATCCCTGTCCCATATGGGGCTCGCACTCTTATTCCCCATTTAACGGATGAGGTAACTGAGGGCCAGAGAAGTGAGGTAACTTGCCCAAGGTCACACAGCAGGCATGTGGCGGAGCGGGGATTAGAACCCAGGTCCTTCTGAGTCCCGGGCCCACGCTCTGTCCACTAAGCCTCAGATATTTATGTAAGTGCTTCGGGTTTGAAGGTGGGGTGAATATCGAGTTCAGACCCAAGTGCATAGAGGACGCAGAAGGGAGAGGAAGCAGGGGAAATGAAGGCTTAGTTGGGGAATGAGAACTTGGATGAGAAAGGATTTTAATAAGGCTTTGAACGTGGTTAGAACGGCGGTCTTTCAGATATGAAGGGGGAGGGCGTTCCAGGCCGGAGCCTGAACGTGGGCGAGGGGACGGCAGTGAGACAGATGAGGTCAAGGAAGGTTGAGAAGGTTGGCACTGGGTTAACCGAGTGGGTCGGCTGGCATGTAGAAGGAAATCAGGGAGGGGGAAGGAGGAAAACTGTTTTAAAGTCGACGGTGAGGAATTTCTGTTCAATTTAGAGGTGACCACCACTGGAGGTTCTTGAGAAGTGGGGAAACGTGGACTGAACAATGATACGGGCAGCAGAGTGAAGTAAGGACCGCAGTAGGGAGAGACGGGAGGCAGGGAGTTCAGCGAGGAGGCTGATGCCGGGGTCGAGGTGGGAAATGGTGAGCGCTTGGATCGGCGTAGTGGCGGTTTGAATGGAAAGGAAATGGTGGATTTTAGCCATGTTGTGAAGATAGAACAGACTGGATTTTAGCCATGTGGTGAAGATTGAGCAGACTGGATTTGGTGAATATGTGGGTTGAAAGAGAGAGACGAGTTGAGGGTAATGCCAAGATTACAGGCTTGTGAGACAGGAAGGATAGTGGCATTGTCTACATTAAAGGGAAAGATATAGGGAAAGGCAGGGCTTGGTGGTTAGATGAGTTCTGTTCGCTTAAGGAGCCATTGCCGGATTCTACGATCGGGAGGAGGTAGAGAATAAGGAGAACTTAAAGATGGAAAAAATAATAATAAAAATGATAATGGTACTTGTTAAGCTCTTTCTCTGTGCCACGCACCGTAGTAAGCGTTGGGGTAGAGAAAAGATCATCAGTTCCCACGTGCAGCTCACGGTGTAAGTAGGAGGGAGAACGGGGTTTGAATCCCCATTTTCCAGATGAGGTAACCGAGGCTCAGAGAGTGTCTGAGCTCAAAGTCACACAGCGGGCGTGTCAGAGTCGGGATTAGAACTCAGGTCTTCTGTTTTCCCCTCTTCAAAGCCCTACTGAGAGCTCACCTCCTCCAGGAGGCCTTCCCACACTGAGCCTTCCATTTCCTTCACCCCTCCTCTCCTCTCCATTCCCCCTACTCCCTCCCTCTGCTCTACCCCTTTCCCCTCCCCACAGCTCTTATGTATATTCGTATATATTATTTATTACTTTATTTATTTGATTAACGATGTGTATAGAACTACGATTCTATTTATCTATTTTGATGGTATCGATGCCAGACTACTTGTTTTGTTTTGCCATATGTCTCCCCCTTGTGAGAGAAGCAGCGTGGCTCGGTGGAAAGAACATGGGCTTTGGAGTCAGAGGTCGTGAGTTCGAATCCCAGCTCTGCCACTTGTCAGCTGTGTGACTGTGGGCAAGTCACTTAACTTCCCTGGGCCTCAGTTACCCCATCTGTAAAATGGGGATTAAGACTGTGAGCCCCATGTGGGACAACCTGATTTCCCCGTGTCTCCCCCAGCGCTTAGAACAATGCTCTGCACATAGTAAGCGCTTAACAAATACCAACATTATTATTATTATTACTTGTAGACTGTGAGCCCGTTGATGGGCAGGGATTGTCGCTATCTGTTGCCTAATTGTACACTCCAAGCGCTTTGTACGGTGCTCTGCACACAGTAAGCACTCAAGAAATATGATCGAATGAATGAATGAATGAATGAATGAATGAATGAATGAGTGACCTCCAGGCCGGGGCTCTTTCCACTAGGCCACGCTGCCAGTGAGGGTTCTTCCAAAGAATTATGGAGGATTGTCAGTAGGGGCCCAGAAGTCCACATGTTCCTGGCCTAGCCAGCCACCCACTTGAGATTCTCCGGGTCCTCCTTGTCACCCGAAAAGTCTAGAAGGGGAGACACCCGCTCTGGCTGTTGACACACTCCCAGACAGGATCGTTGCTATCGTCGAACACCGTGGCCGGAAGAGAGACTCCACAGGCGGAGCTTAATTGTTGACGCCAAAGTAACCCGGACATGTGGCCGTTCCAGAGATCTTGCCACACGGTAGATGTTCCGGTTGGAAGGATTGGGGAATGGGGAATGGTCTGTTGTGGGGGGGAGTGGGGGTGGGGGGGAAGAAAACGCCCCAGGGGAGTAAATATATAAGAAAAAAAGGGGTGAATTATTTCTTATTGATAGGTATTTTACATTTTTTGAAGCACGGAAAGAATGGAATTTTCTGCATTTCCTGGAGTCATAAAGATTCCAAAAGAATAGCCACCTGCAGTGGGGACGGATTCTGGTGAGTAGAGCTCGCGGCTTGGACCCGTTCCCTGGCCCAGAACGTGCCGAATCAACCGCGGGGTTTCTGGAAACTCTAGGCCCAGATTCCATCTTGCGAGGGCCTTCCTGGTGGGAGCCGTGTTGCCTAGTGGAAAGAGCACAGGCCTGGAAGTCAGAGGACCTGACCTCTGACGCCCGGCTCTGCCCCTTGTCTTTTGTGTGACCTTAGACAAGTCACTGCTTCTCTGAGCTTCCTCATCTGAAAAATGGCGATTCAGTTTGTTCTCCCTCCTACTTGCACAGCGAGCTCCGTGTGGGACAAGGACTGTTATTCAACCTGGTGAGCTTGAATCTACCCCAGTGCTAGACACCTAGTAAGTGCCGAACAAGTACGAAAACAACAGCAACGATAATTGTAATGATGGTAATCATTATAATGAGTTTAATAAATTTAGCTGAAACACCGAAGGCACGTCCGGTCATGTAACGCGAAATCATTCGCCTCTAGGTCTGCCGGTCCCAGGTACATCTCATAGCTCACACCTGCATCTTCCGTTGGCTTCGGCTCTGAAGCAAGCCCGCGATGTTTTTGCCTCAAGGAAAGCCGAGCGAATAATAATAAACACTAATGCAGTAGCGATGCATTATTAATTAAATCGATCCGGTAAACATCAGCGCTGTTGAAAATACTAGGATTTCGGTGGCGTCTATCAAGGACTCACTGCGTTCTAAGTAATGTTAGTATTTATTAAGCGCTTACTATTTGCAGAGCACTGTTCTAAGGGCTGGGGGAGATACGAGGTAATCAGGTTGTCCCACGTGAGGCTCACGGTTAATCCCCATTTTGCAGATGAGGTAACTGAGGCACCGAGAAGTGAAGTGACTCGCCCACAGTCACACAGCTGACAAGTGGCAGAGCTGGGATTCGAACCCATGACCTCCGACTCCAAAGCCCGTGCTTTTTCCACTGAGCCACGCTGCTTCTTGCCGGGCTAGATGCAAGACGGGGTGGTCAGACGTAATCCCGGACCCAAATCACGGATCGCAGGAGCAAGCGCTTCATCCCCGTTTTACGGATGAGAAAACTGAGGCCCAGAGAAGTTAGGCGACTTGCTCCAGGTGCCAGAGCTGGAAATAGAACTCGGGTCTCCCGTCTGGGATTTCCCATCCCTGGCTCTTCCCGGTCATTCCACACTGCTTCTTCAAGCCAAAGGGATTTCCAGAAGAGAGTGAGGGGAATTTACAGGGAAAAGTGAGGCTTGGTAAAAGAATCCAGAAGATACCGTCAGGTCATTCTGGAACCTCTGGCCGATAATCTGAACAGGGCCAAATCAAACCTGCCATGGATTTGCCCTCTGTAAATAACACACTTGGGGAGAGAGGAAACATGGAATATAAAGTATGTTATGCAATACTGTGAGGGTTTCGCTTTAAAACAATATTTTCTTTTGCTGGGCAGTAGAACTGTCAACAGTGTTCCACCCCTCTGTAACTCATGCTTTAATTATTACATGATGTTTGAAAGGTGGCTCGATTCAAATCCCGATCGGCCCTAGGCACAGATGTTTCTCTTTTGGAAAAAAAAAAAAAAGATATGTTCTCCTTTAGAAAATTGAGGTCATTCCTCATTCGATGTCACTGTTGATATCAAACGATGGAAGAACACAAAATGGTTAATATTATTCCTAGAATATTATCGCGCGTCCCCGGTTGTTTGAAGATGAGGCATCGGCTCCGAGGAGTATGGTTGTAGAAATCTTGCCTTTGACTCGTAGAATCCTTTATTCTAAATGTATCCTTTTTTTCCTCTATCATCATATTGTTATCAATTTCAGTATTATCCGAACAATCGACGGTAAAATTCTCCATAAATATAAGCATCCAGCTGCCGTTTTTGGTTGTGATTGGAGTCAAAACAACAAGTAAGTCCGGTTTTTGTCTTCATGTTTTGCTTTTTTAACATCGGTTCGAGGATTTGAAGCGACTTTCCGTGCTCATGGAAACAATTGGCCATAAAGTCAACCAAGAGAGTTTCAATCAGATAGCATCAACCTTCCCTGAACCTGCCTTCAGTGGTCCTAATGTCCCCAGCCCTGATAAATGGAAAGGCGTTAAAAGAGATCGGGACCCCAGATTTTCTGTCTCTATTTCCATGGTAATATTGCTTGCTAAATCCCAGGTCCACCACTCGTCTGCTGTGTGACCTTGAGGAAGTCACTCTGCTTCTCTGTGCATCGGTAAAATGGGGATTGAGACCGTGAGCCCCACGTGGGACAGGGACTGTGTCCAACCTGATTTGCCTGTATCCACCCCAGTGTTTAGTACAGTGGCTGGCACATAGTAAGCGCTTAACAGATGTCATCATTAGTATTGTTATTATGGAATAAAGTTCCACTACCTTAGATTATTTTTTTTAACCAGTGTGACACATATTTAGTGGATAACACTGTTATTGATTCATATTTCTTTCTCTTTGGAACCATGCATTATCCATTTCCATCCACTGCCTCTCGTAAGAAGAGGAGCAATAACGGGAAACAATCGATCAATCAGTGTATTTACTGAGCGCTTACTCTGTGCAGAGCACTGGACTGAGCGCTTGGGAGAGTACGGTCCAACAGCGTGGCTCAGTGGAAAGAGCACGGGTTTGGGAGTCAGAGGTCGTGAGTTCTAATCCTGGCTCTGCCTCTTGTCAGCTGTGTGACCTTGGGCAAGTCACTTCACTTCTCTGTGCCTCAGTTACCCCGTCTGTAAAATGGGGGTGAAGACTGTGAGCTCTCTGTGGGGCAACCTGATCACCTTGTATCTCCCCCAGCGCTTAGAGCAGTGCTCGGCACATAGTAAGCGAAGCAGCGTGGCTCAGTGGAAAGAGCACGGGCTTTGGAGTCAGAGGTCGTGAGTTCGAATCCCAGCTCCGCCACTTGTCAGCTGTGTGACCGTGGGCGAGTCACTTAACTTCTCTGTGCCTCAGTTACCTCATCTGTAAAATGGGGATTAAGACCGTGAGCCCCACGTGGGACATCCTGATTCCCCTGTGTCTACCCCAGCGCTTAGAACAGTGCTCGGCACATAGTAGGCGCTTAACAAATACCAACATTATTAAGTGCTTAACAAATACCGATATTATTATTATTATTATTATTATTATTATTATTAATTAGCAGACACATTCCCTGCCCATAACGAACTGACAGGCGAAAGGGAAATCAGGGACAAACACTAGAAAGGGACGGGAACAGTGTCAAACACCCACCTGAGGATTCTCTCCCGGCGCTCAGTACAGTGCTCTCCACATAGTAGGTGCCTAACAAATACTATTCCTACTACTAGACTGTAAACTCCCCTAGACTAAGCTCGTTGCGGGCAGGGAACACGTCTGCTTATCGTTCTAAGGTACTCTCCCAAACGCTTAGTCCGGAGTGCTCGATAAACACGAGTGAAGGCACGAAGGAAGGCTACCGACTCTGCCGTGTTCCGCTCCCCCGAGCGCTTAGCCTGCAAACAGTAAGCGCTCAGTAAATCCGATGAATCGGTCGCCGTCCCGGCAACGGCCATTTCTGACCGACTGAATTTTTCAGAGACATGCTAGCCACCGGCTGCGAAGACAAAAACGTGCGTGTGTACTACCTCGCCACCAGTTCCGCGGAGCCCCTGAAGGTGTTCAGCGGGCACACGGCGAAGGTGTTTCACGTCAGGTGGTCTCCGCTGAGGGAAGGGATCCTCTGCAGCGGCTCCGACGACGGGTGCGTAGCCTTGGACCGTAGAGTTTCGGGCCGAGGGGATTCACCAGCTTGGCGAGGCGGCCGGAGCCGGGGCCCGGGAGTCAGAAGGTCAGGGGTTCCCATCCCGGCTCCGCCACCTGTCTGCCGGGTGACCTTGGGCAAGTCACTTCACTTCTCTGGGCCTCTGGAAAGCGGGGAATTAAGACTGTGAGCCCCACGTGGGACAACCCGATAACCTTCTATATACCCCAGCGCTCAGCACAGAGTGTTAACTTGAAAATCCCATAATTATTATTATCGTTAATAACCAAACAGTCAATGGTATTTACTGAAAACTGACTATAGCCAGAGCACCGTACTAAACTCTTAGGAGAGTTCAGGAAGTAACGTGGCCTAGTGGATAGAGCACGGGCCTGGGAGTCATCCGGCTCCACCACTCGTCTGCCGGTGACCTTGGGCAAGCCACTTAAATTCTCTGTGCCCCGGTTATCTCGTCTGTGAAATGGGGATTAAGACTGGGAGCCTTATGTGGGCCGGGGAACTGTGTTCAACCTGATTACCTTGTGTCTACCCCAGCTCTTAGTAGAGTAGCTGACACACAGTAAGCGCTCAACAAATACCACAATTATTTATTGTCATTATTACAGTATAACAGAGTCGGCAGACACGTTCCCCGCCCACAAGAGGTTGGGAGGCACGATCCCTCCTCTCAGATTGCTTACAGTCTAGAGCGGCCCAGAGCTCATTGTGTCAGAGATCTTTTTTTATTATTGTGATTTTTAAAAGGCTAGTAAATAATTAAACAGCAGAAAAACCAAAGGCTACGTTCAGCGAGCACTCATCATTATCGCCTTATTGTATTATCATAGATCATCACGTCTACCACCTCGGTTATACTGTACTCTCTGCCCACGGTAGCCACGCGATATAAACTATTGATTGACTGATTTCTTGAGCAGACGATTAAATTTTCACTCTCTAGCACATTGGCCGAATTCTTTCCTTTTCTCTTGTAGTTACGACGGCCTAGGTTTCCTATTCAGAAAATAATCTTCTTGTTCAATGAATACAATTATTGAATATTTATGACAACTGCCACAAGGAACGATAAATCTACATAATCTGTATTTTTACCACGACTAGCCAATTAGCAGTAACAGTAAGAGCAGCAGAGGCATTAAATGATGATCTGAAGTACGCTACTCTCTACCGTAGCTAGAACTATAAATCTATGTAATCTGTATTTTTTACCATCGCCATCATATTAGCAGAAGCAGTAAGGTCAGCGGAGACAATAAATAATAATGTTGAAGTACGCTGCTCGCTTAGCTGTACTGTCTCTAGAACTATAAATCTACCTAATCTGTATTTTTCCCACGATTAGCAAATGAACAGGAACGGTAAGGCCAGCAGAGATGTTAAATAATAATCTCGAAGTCCGCTACTAACTCAGATGTGCCGTGCCTAGGCTATCTCGCTTCATTTCCCTCTGCTGTAAAGAAGGAATAATTCAATTGGCATTTTCATGCTTTTAGAATTGTTAAGGAGCCCTAAAAATCTACTCGGTATTACTACCCCAACCAGAAGGGAAAGTTAATATGTAGAAAAGAGACTGTGAGCTCGGTGTGGGTGGGGAATGTCTGTTGTTGTTTGGTACTCTCCCAAGCACTTAGTACAGTGCTCTGCACATAGTAAGCACTTGGCAGATGTGAGTGAATGAATGAATGTTTGCCATTAGACATTGTGCTTGTTATGAGAGAAGCGAAAACTCCCTACACTCCGTTTCAATCCGTCAATGAAACTTTTTGACTGCTTATCATTTCCAGACAATAGAGTCAGTAGACACAGAGAAGCAGCATGGCGTAGCGGATAGAGCACAGGCCTGCGACTCCAAAGGTCATGGGTTCTAATTCTGGCTCCAACACTTGTCTGCTCTGGGCAAGTCGCTTCACTTCTCTGTGCCTCGGCGCATCTGTAAATTGGAGATTGAGATCGCGAGCCCCACGTGGGACAGGGACTGCGTCCACCCTGATTTGCTTGTATCCACTTAGGACGGTGCCTGGCACATAGTAAGCGCTTAAGAAACACCACATTCCCTTCTCCCAAGGAGCTTTCAATCCAGAGGGGGAGACAGACATTACATTACAATAATTTCCAGATGGGGAAATGGCAGAATATAAGGATTGGGACAGAAGTGCCGTGGGGCTCCGGGTGGGGTGACTACCCAAGAGCTTAAAGGGCCCAGACCCATGTGCAAGGGCAGTGCAGAAGGGAGGGCCAGGACAGAAAATAAGGGCTTAATCAGGGAAGGCCTCTCGGCGGGGATGAGATCTCTTGAGGACTTAGAAGAGGGGACGTGCGGCGGTCTGTGGGAGAGGAACGGGGGGAGGCAGTTCCAGGCCAGGGGGAGGAGGTGGGCGAAGGGTCGGCAGCGAGACGGAGATGGACGAGATCGGGCTGCGTTAGAGAGCCGGTCGGCATTCGAGGAGCAAAGTGTGCCGGCTGGGTTCTAGTTGGAGTTGGGCGAGGTGAGGACGAGAGAAGAGAGACCTACTCTCACGGCAGTGTTCCGTGTCAAAACACACCTCCGGGAAGCCTTCGCTGACTAATCTCTCCTCTCCTCATCCTATCTTCGCTTCCCCTAACATCACCCACGCTCTTGAATCCGTACCCGTAAGCACTTGGGCTTCTCCCTGCCTCTTTGCTCCAACCCCCACAGCACACATATCCACGTCCTTATAGTCTGTAGCTTCCCCTACCTGAAGCAGCATGGCTTCGTGGACAGAGCACGGGCTTGGGAGTCCGAAGGACCTACGGTCTAATCCCGGCTCTGCCACTTTTCTGCTGTGTGACCTTGGGTGAGTCACTTCACTTCCCTGCGCCCCAGTTACCGCCTCTGTAAAATGGGGTTTGAGACCGTGAGCCCTGTGTGGGACAGGGACTGCGTCCGACCTGATTAATAATAATAACAATGTTGGTATTTGTTAAGCGCTTACTCGGTGCAGAGCACTGTTCTGAGCGCTGGGGTAGATACGGGGTCATCAGGTTGTCCCACGTGAGGCTCACAGTCTTAATCCCCATTTTACAGATGAGGTAACTGAAGCCCAGAGAAGTGAAGCGACTCGCCCACAGTCGCACAGCTGACAAGTGGCAGAGCCGGGATTCGAACCCATGACCTCTGACTCCAAAGCCCGGGCTCTTTCCGCTGAGCCACGCTGATTACCCTGTACGCACCCCAGTGCTTAAAACGATGCTTGGCACAGACTAAGCACTTAACAAATACCATAATTCTTATTAATTATTATTATGAATTCATTGTAATGCCTGCAGTAGATGATGAATGAAATAAAATAAATGTTGGTATTTGTTAAGCACTTACTATGTGCAGAGCACTGTTCTAAGCAGCGGGGGAGATACAAGGTGATCGGGTCCGTCCCGCGTGGGGCTCACAGTCTTAATCCTCATTTTACAGATGAGGTCACTGAGGCCCAGAGAAGTGAAGTGACTTGCCCACAGTCACACAGCTGACAAGTGGTGGAGTCGGGATTCAAACCCATGACCTCTGACTCCCAAGCCCGGGCTCTGTCCACTGAGCCACGCTGCTACAGGAATCACGTCACCACTCTATCGTCCTATCCCAAGCACTTACTACAGTGCTGTGCATGAAGTCAATGCTCAATAAATAGGATGGATTAGTTGATTGGGTAAGGAGGGCGAGACCCTATTCATCAAACACCCAGAAATCTATTTAGCCATCACTTCTTCCTCCTGTCTGCAACTTATTTTAATGATGACCTCCCCCTCTAGAATGTAAAACCTGTGAAGGTAGGGATCGTGAATAGTGACAGCGTGGCTGAGAAGCAGCGTGGCTCAGTGGAAAGAGCCCGGGCTTGGGAGTCAGAGGTCATGGGTTCGACTCCCGGCTCTGCCACTTGTCAGCTGTGTGACTGTGGGCGAGTCACTTCACTTCTCGGTGCCTCAGTTCCCTCATCTGTCAAATGGGGATTAACGGTGAGCCTCACACGGGACAACCTGATGACCCTGTATCTACCCCAGCGCTTAGAACAGTGCTCTGCACAGAGTAAGCGCTTAACAAATACCAACCTGGACTTGGAGCTTAGTATAGTGCTCAGCACAATCGATCCGTGGTATTTATGCAGTGCGTACTCTGTACTGAGCGCCTGGGGGAAGCACAGTGCAACAGAGTTGGTAGACACATTCCCCGCCCACAGTGAGCAGTGACCGAGAGATCGATCGGCAGAGTGGATGGGCAAGGGGGATGAAGGGAGGATATTCTTTATTGTTTTTATGATATTTGTTAAGCGCCTACTATACGCCAGGCACCGTACTAAGTGCCGGGGTAGATACGAGCTAATCAGGTTGGACACGGCCCCCGTCCCACCCGGGGCTCACGGTCTCAATCCCCATTTAACAGATGAGCTAACCGAGGCCGAGAGAAGTGAAGCGACTCCCCCAGGGTCACCCAGCGGACTGTAAGCCCGGCGTGGGCAGGGATCGTCTCTGTCGCTGAATTGTACTTTCCCAGCGCTTAGCACGGTGCTGTGCGCACAGTAAGAGCTCAATCAATACGATCGAACGAACGAACGGAGCCGGGATTAGAACCCCGGTCTTTCCGACCCCTGGGCCCGGGCTCTTCCCACTGGGGCTCGATGGGGAATGGTCGACTTCTCCCAAGTCAGCGGGGAGACTGGGGTTGGACGGTTCTGCCGCGTTGGGCTTGCACGTGCCTGGGGGGAAATGGGGCTGGGCTTCCACGTACCGTTGTCCGTCTTTCCAGAACGGTTCGCATATGGGATTACACCCAAGACGCCTGCATCAGCGTGCTCACGGGGCACACGGCACCGGTCCGGGGCTTGCTGTGGAACTCCGAGATCCCTTACCTCCTCATCTCCGGCAGCTGGGACTACACCATCCGGGTCTGGGACAGCCGGGAAGGGACCTGCCTGGATACCGTTTATGACCACGGGGCGGATGTCTACGGTATTTGCTCCTCCAGATTTTGTTTCTCAACGATACTTATCGCGCGCTTACCGTGTGCCCACCGCTCGGTCCCGGCGTAGGTACAGGATCGATCAGGAAAGACGCGGTCCCTGTCCCACGCGGGGCTCTCCGTCTAAATTGGAAGGAGGAGGGTTGTATCCCCATTTTGTAGATGAGGAAACCGAGGCGTAGAGAAGCAGCGTGGCTCAGTGGAAAGAGCCCGGGCTTGGGAGTCAGAGGTCTTGGGTCCTAATCTTGGCTCCGCCGCTTGTCAGCTGGGTGACCTCGGGCAAGTCACTTCACTTCTCTGGGCCTCAGTTACCTCATCTGTAAAATGAGGATTAACACTGTGAGCCCCGCGTGGGACGACCCGATACCCTTGTATCTACCCCAGTGCTTAGAGCAGTGCTTGGCACAAAGTAAGCGTTTAACGAAAACCATTATTACTACTCTTTTTTGGATGGCATTTATTAAGCACTTGCTCCATGTCAGGCACTGCTCTAAGCACAAGGTTACGAGGTAAACGGTTTGGACACAGTCCGTGTCCCCCGTGGGACTCACAGTCCTGATCCCCATTTTGTAGATGAGGGAACTAAGGCACAGAGAAGTGAAGGGACTGGCCAAGATCACACAGCAGACGAATGGCAGAGCCGGGATCAGAACCCAGGTCCTTCTGACTTCCAGGCCCGTGGCAGAGTTCGTCCCCCAACGAGTCTTAATAACTCCGTCGTGGGTGTCCACGGGGGCAGTGGACTCTATTGTATCGGATTCTCCCGAGGGCCCTCGTGCAGTGCTCTGCCCAAAGTAGGTGCTCAATCCGTACCGTTTCGATGGATCGGTCGACTGACATACAATACCCGTTAATTGTCGTTTGCGACATTTCTGCCCTGCGAATGGACTGGAGTATGAACAGGGAGTGTGGTCAGGGAATGTGTCTGTTATATTGCTACATGGTTCTCTCCAAAGTGCTCAGTATAACGCTCTGCACACAGCAAGCGCTCAATAAATACAATTGACTGACTGAGTGTCCTTAAGGACAATTTAATGAAAATCAGATTTCCCTACTCTCTGCCCTATCTCTAGCTCTGTTTCCCATGCAGAGAGATACGCGTTCTCTACCTCTTCCTGCCTACCTCGACTCTCCCTCCAGACCGTAAGATCGCTGTGAACGGTGAAGGTGACTGCTAATTCCGTTGTATTGGGCCCTCCCAAGCGCTTAGTACAGTGCTCCGCACACAGTCAATGCTCAATAAATACCACTGGTTGATCAATACGGAGCTTAATGTTGTCTGTTGCTATGTGTTTGGTAAGTAATGAGAGGCAGTGTGGCCTCTGAGAAGCAGCGTTGCCCAGTGGAAAGAGAACAGGCCTGGGAGTCAGAAGGTTACGGGTTCTAATCCCAGCTCCGCCGCTCGTCTGCCGTGGGACCTCGGACAAGTCACTTCATTTTTCTGGGCTTCAATTCCCTCATTTGCACAACGGGAGCTCGGTATCTGTTCTCCCTCCTACTTACGCCGTGAACTCCGTGTGGGACCTGATGATTTTCTATCCACCGCAGTCCTTAGTTACGGTGCTCGGCTCGTAGTGAGCACTTAACAAATACCACGGTTACTATTAATAAATGCAATCGAGAGATATTATAGAGAGTGATGGTGTCATTCAGGAGGTATTGTGTAGAGCTCACTAGTTAAAACGTGATGGAGACAAGACTGCAGACGGGCTTCTGTTTAATAATGATGGTATTTGGCCATTCGATCGTATTAGTTGAGCACTTACTATGTGCAAAGCATTCATTCATTCGGTGGTATTTATTGAGCGCTTACTATGTGCAGAGCACTGCACTAAGCACTTGGAATGTACAATTCGGCAACAAAAGTACCGTACTAAGGACTTTGTGAAGTACTTACTGCATGTCAAGCACCGTTCTGAGCCTGGGGTAGATACAAACTACCTACAAACTACAAACTACTCGCGCTGGGGTAGATGATCAGGTTGGGCTCCACACGGAGCTCACAGTCTTAATCCCCATTTTACAGACGAGGGGACCGAGGCTCAGAGAAGTGGAGTGACTTGCCCGACGTCACCCAGCAGACAAGTGGTGGAATGGGGATGGGAACCCAGCTCCTTCTGACTCCCAGGCCCGTGCTCTAGCCGCTAGGCCACGCCGCTTCCGAGCCGTACCCGGGCTCCGAGTTCCCTTCGGAATGTCGGCTCGGCGCCCAAGTCGCCGGTGGTTTCTGTCTCCGTCAGGGTTGACGTGCCACCCGAGCCGCCCCTTCACCCTGGCCTCTTGCTCCCGGGACTCCACCGTGAGACTGTGGTCCTTAACGCCCCTGATCGCCCCTCTCCAAATCAACATCCTGGCCGACCGGCCCTGGGACGAGGTCGTCGGCAACACAGGTATCGGCGGCGGACGGGCGGGGAGGGAACAGCCTTTCGGGACGCTCGGGCCCGCTCCTCGTGCCGCGGGTGCGCGTGCCTCCCCGTGCGTTTGTGCGCTCTCCAGATCGGGCGGTGGAACCCGGGACCCCCCCTCTGCTCTGCGGCAAAGTGTCCAGAGACATTAAACAGGAGGTAGACAAACTGACGGGCAGCCTTCGAGGGAACAAACTACGCTGGTTTTCGGAATGCTTGTCAGTAAGTACGCCGCAGAGCCTTTACAGCGCGCCTTCCCAATCCTTACCTTATCAGCTTGAACAGTAGGAACTCATTTCCCTCATTTGCCCCATCCACCCTACTTTTTATTATAACAATAATAATAATAATAATAACTAATAATAATGGTAATTTTGGACACATAATGCTCCGGAGAAGACACTAATATTAGGAAAAGTCCAGGGAAGATGTAGAAGAGGCAGATCGGCAGCAAGATGGGAAGAAACCATTACAGCGGTAACGGAAGAACCATCAGAGAGGTTGTGGATTACGAGGACAGGACGTTCTGGAGAAAGTAAATACGTGGAGTCGCTATGAATTGGAAACGACTCGATGGCATTTCGTAGTAATAAATTTGTTAAGTGCTTACAATGTTCCAGTACTAAGCTCTGAGAGCAGGAAATACAAGCAAATCGCCTTGGACGTAGTCCTTGTCCCACGTGGGGCTCACGGTCTCAATCCCCATTTTACAGTTGAAGTCACTGACCACAGAGAAGTGAAATGGTGCCCAAGGTCACACAGCAGACAAGTGGCGGAGCCAAGATTAGAACCCATAACCTAATGGCTCCCAGGCCCGGGCTCTATCCACTAGGCCCTACTACTTCACTTTAAGCACTTGAAATTCACCCCAGCTCTTTGTAGGCGGGGATTTGGGGGCAGCGTGGCTTAATGGATAGAGCATGGGCTTGGGAGTCAAGAAGTCATGGGTTCTGATCCCGGCTCTGCCACTTGTCAGCTGGATGACTTTGGGGAAGTCACTTAACTTCTCTGAGCCTCAGTTACCTCAACTGTAAAATGGGGATTAAGACGGCGAGCCCCGTGTGGGACAGCCTGATGACCTCGTATCTATCCCAGTGCTTAGAACTGTGCTTGGCACGTAGTAAGCACTTAACAGATACCTTCATTATTATTATTATACGTCTACTCCCTCTGTTACACACTGTCCTCTCCCTAGCACTTAGTGCAGGGCTCTTCACCTAGGAAGCGCTCGTAAATACTACTGATTGACGGATGGACCCCCTCCTTCACTCCCGCGGCTCTTATGTTCATATCTGTAATTTACTGATCTATTTTAATTTCTTTCTCCCCCTTGAGACTGTAAGCTCGTGGTGGGCAAGGTCTTTGTCTACCAACTCTTTTTTTGTACTGTACCCGCTCAAATGCTCAGTGCACACGGTTAGCACTCGGGAAATGCCACTGACCGATTGATGGAACGGTAATCACATCTCAATCGCTTAGCGCAGTGCTCTGCACAGAATAAGCACTCGGTAGATATCATCGATCGATCCATTGACTCCCAGCGAGGGGTGACCTCAAAACCCAGGGCATGTGAAGGCTAGTGGGTGTATCCTTGGCTTAGCCTGGGGCGACTCTCCCAAGGGCTTAGTACATTAGTAGAGTGATCCGCAGATAGCCGGTGCTCAAAGAATCGGTCAATCGGTCACATTTATTTATTTATTATTTATTTAATTATGTATTCATTGACAGTAGAGCTTACTGCGTGTAGGGTGCTGACCTAATGACTTGGGAGTGGACAACACAACAGTATAACAGACACATTCCCCGCCCACGAAGAGCTTACAGTCTAAGGGGAGGAATACTTCTGATCGCTTGAGCCGCCCCCTCAAATCACCTTTCAGTCTCTCCGTGGTGCTAAGCCTCGTTTCTGACCCTCACCGTGGGAAGGGACTCTGTCGAGTGACCGGGCCCGTTCTCGGACACCAGTGAGGTCAGATGAGACTTAGCGTCCCTCCCCTCGTCACCGATCCGATTTTAGGCCCCAGAAAACCCGATCTGGCGGTGGAATTTGGAGGACCCAATAAGAGATGTGCAAAGTCCCAAAACGAACCGTCAGTTCATTCATTCAGTCATATCTATTGAGCGCTTACTGTGTGCGGAGCACTATACTAAGCATTTTGGAGAGTACAATACAGAACTAAACAGTCACATTCCTTGCCCACAATGGGCTTACGGTCCAGAGTGGCGGAGGCAGACATCAATAGAAATAAATAAAATAGCAGATATGTTCATAAGTGCTGTGGGGCTGGGTGGGGGAGGACAAAGAGAGCAAGTCAGGGTGACGTAGAAGGGAGTGGGAGATGAGGCACATCAGACCTTAATTCATTCAATAGTATTTATTGAGCGCTTACTGTGTGCAGAGGACATAGCGCTTGAATCTGAGAAGACCTCTTGGAGGAGATGTGCCTTCAGGAAGGCTTTGAAGACAATGGTGTCGCCGAGGCCGGTGCATCGGGGGAGAACGGGACGCGGTGGTTTTTGAATGCACCGCCACGGGCATTTCGCTAGACGCTACAGATTTGATTTTTAACTCCCTGACTTGGCGCTGAATCCCGGCCGTTTGTATTTCAACATTTAGCCCCCAGGAGGCAGTCAAAACTTGTGGGACCTCGTGGCGATAATTAAAGGCCAAGACGACAGCCTTCTTCCTCAGAACTATTCCAAAGGAATCATGCACGTCAAGCATCTGGTCAGATTTCGAACGGTAAGCAAGTCCGGCTCCCGGGGGGCCGTACGTATAATAATAACCGTGGTCTCGTTGTGCGCTTACTATGTGTGAAGCGCCGTTCCAAGCCCTGGGGGAGACACAAGGTGATTGGGTGGGACACTGACCCTGTCCCGACGAGAGGCTCACAGTCTTAACCCCATTTTACAGATGAGGTCGCTGAGGCCCAGAGAAGTGACTTGCCCCAGGTCACGCAGCAGCTATGCGGCAGAGTCGGGATTAGAACCCACGTCCTCCGACTCCCAGGTCCCGGGTCTTTCCACTAGGCCAAGCTGCATATGAAGGGCGACTTTCTAGCGAACGTATCTGAAGAAAATGCCATCCATAGATCTAATCCCAGTGCTCAGTATAGTGCCTGGCATAGAGTAAGCACTTAAATGACATTAAAAACAAACCAACAAAAAACCCCAAGCAGGGGCAAGGTTTCAAAAGGGAACTCACCATTCATCCTCGAATTGTCGGCTCTGTCCGGAAGAGCGGCCGACCTCGCGGACCGCCGGGCCGCGACCCCTCAGGCCGGCGCGGGGGACGCCCCTCCCACCAGACGCTTTTCCGTCCTCAGTCCAGAGCCCAAGAGCTGACGACCGTCAAGATGTCCAGGTTCGGCGGGGGGATCGGCGCCCCCAGCAAGGAGGACCGACTGAAAGAGGCCGCCCGGATCCACCTGCGCTTGGGCCAGATCCAGAGATACTGCGAGCTGATGGTGGAGCTGGGAGAGGTAGGGTCCCCGCGGGGGCTCGTCGCGGCCCGTCCCGCCACGGTCGGGACCGGGAGCGGAACCGGGAGGCCCGGGAGGGCCGGACGGAGGCCAGGGCGTTGCTCTAGGCCTTTCCCTCTCCGCCGCCCGTCTCTGCATCCCTTGGGGTGGGCACGGCAGGGAGGGAGGAGAGAGTGTGAGTGTGTGTTGATGGTGGGGGGTGCTGAGAGGGTGCCTGTTTGCCCGAGAATATGTGTGTGTGTGTGTGTATGGTGGTGGTGATGGTGGGCCGGGGCGGTTACGAAGGAAAAACCGACTGACTCGTTCCAAGGAGAGCTGTTTTCAAAAGCCCAGGTGTGAAGTTGTGTGTGTGTGTTTGTGTGAGGAGGGAGTTAGGGGGTTATAAATGCAATAGCAACCAACATATTCGAAAGAGGGCTGAGTTCAAAACCCCAGGTGAAAAGTTGTGTGCGTGTGTTTGTGGGTAGGGGTGGGGGTAGTTAATTACGAAGGAAATACCAACTGACTTATTCAAGGGAGAACTGTTTTCAGAATCCCAGGTGTAAAGTCGTTTGTGTGTGTCTGTGGGTGTCCGTGTGAGTGAAGGGAGAGATATGGGGTTATAAAAGGAATAGCAGCCCACATATTCCAAGCAGAGCTGAGTTAAAAACCCCAGGTGAAAAGTTGTATTTGTGGGTGTGTTTGGTGGGGGTGCGAGGGGGTAGTTATGAAGGAAATAATAATGATAATGTTGGTATTTGTTAAGCGCTTCCTATGTGCAGAGCACTGTTCTAAGCGCTGGGGGAGATATAGGGTCATCAGGTCGTCCCACGTGAAGCTCACAGTTAATCCCCATTTTACAGATGAGGTAACTGAGGCCCAGAGAAGTGACGTGACTCGCCCGCAGTCACACAGCTGACAAGCGGGAGAGCCGGGATTCGAACCCATGGCCTCTGACTCCCAAGCCCGGGCTCTTTCCACAGAGCCACGCTGCTTCCCACCAACTGACTTATTCAAGGGAGAGCTGTTTTCAAAATGCCAGGTCTAAAGTTGTTTGTGTGTTTCTGTGTGAGTGAAGAGGGAGATGCGGGGTTATAAAAGGAATAGCAGCCGACATATTCAAAGGAGAGCTGAGTTAAAAACCCCAGGGGTAAAGAAGAGTGGGTGTGTCAGTGTGTGTGCATGTGTTGGGAGGGCAGGGATCGTCTCTACCTGTTGCCCAATTGTACAATCCAAGCGCTTAGTCCAGTGCTCTGCACACGGTAAGCGCTCAATAAATACGATGGATTGAATGAATGAATGAATGAATGGTGGGTAGGGAATGTCGCTGCTTATCGTCGTATCGTACTTTCCCAAGCGCTAAGTAGAGTGCTCTGCGCACAGTGAGCGCTCAGTAAATACATTTGAATGAATGAACACTGACCTACATACCGGAAGGAGAGCTGGGTTCAAAACCAAGGTGTAGAGTAGCGGGAGTGTGTTTTGGGAGGGAGGGTTATAAAGGGAACACCGCCATATTCAAAAGAGAGCTGAGTTCAAAACCCCGGGTGTAAAACAGGATTCCGTGCCTCTGCCTTCTTTATCCTGCCTATTCCCGGTCTACAACCCTACCATAAAAGGAAGAACTCTAGCTATAACTGCAGCTGCAGCCGTGTGATTTTTTTCCCCCCTATTGTATCTTTTAAGCCCTCACTGTGTCAAACACTATTCTAAGCGCTGGGGTAGATACGAGGGAATTAGATGGCGTGGCTCAGTGGAAAGAGCGCGGGCTTTGGAGTCAGGGCTCATGAGTTCGAATCCCAGCTCTGCCACCTGTCAGCTGTGTGACTGTGGGCAAGTCACTTCACTTCTCTGTGCTTCAGTTCCCTCATCTGTAAAATGGGGATGAAGACCGTGAGCCCCACGTGGGACAACCTGATACCCTGTGTCTACCCCAGCGCTTAGAACAGTGCTCTGCACATAGTAAGTGCTTAACAGATGCCAACATTATTATTATTATTAGTATAGATGGGACACGGCCCCCGGCCCGCAAGGAGCTCTCAGTGTAAGAAGACGTAGCCTTTCTAGCTGTTTCTGGTCCGTTCTGCCTCTGCCCCAAAGTTCACACAAGGACCCACCGGCTCATATAAATATATATTATAATTAAATATATAAATATATATATAAATCCAATCATATTTATTGAGCGCTTACTGTGTGCAAAGCACTGTACTAAGTACTCGGTATAAAAATCCAATGAGCGGGAGACAGACATTAATATAAATGAATCAATAAAGAGATAAGTTACAGCTATACACATATTTGCAGTGGTGCCGGGAGGGAGGATGAATGATGGAGCAAGTAAGAAAAGCACAGAAGGGAGTGGGAGGAGAGGAGGGCGTAGTCAGGGAAGGCTTCTTGGAGGTGGTGGGCCTTCAATAAGGTCTTGAGTTGGGGAGAGCAATTATCTGTCTGATATGAGGAGGGAGATGTGGAAGCGGGGATCCAGACCCCAGTTCTTAACCCCAAAATGAAATTCCTGCCCCAGGTTCTCTCCCGGCAGGGTCCCGCTCTCCGGACCCAAAGCCGAGAAGGGGAAGCCACGGGAGGCGGGTGGGGGTCGGGAAGGATGGAAAGGTTTCCGAAGGGAAGACCGCGCGTCTCCGGAAGCTTTCTCTAGACTGTGACCTCGCTGAGGACAGGGAAGAAGCAGCAGGTGGCCTACTGGATAGAGCCCGGGCCCGGGAGTCAGAAGGACCTAGGTTCTAATCCCAGCTCCACCTCTTGACTGCCGTGTGACCCTGGACGAGTCGCTTCACTTCTCTGTCCCTCAGTTTCCTCAACGGTAAAATGGGATTAAGACTGTGAGCCCCATGTGAGACCCGGACTGTGTCCAACCTGATTAGCGCGTATCTACCCCAGTGCTTAAGACAGGGCCCGGGTCATGATAAAGTGCTTAGCAAATACCATTTTTTTAAAAAAAAAGCATTAGCAGGTGAGCTCTCACTGGAGCCTTCAGCGTTTCTCAACATCCATAGGGAAATTCAGATTAGGGTGTGTTTTCATCTCTTGCCTTTCTTCTTTTCTCCCCTGCTGTAGAGAAGGCTGATTTCCAAAGAAATAATGAGCTCGAAGCCCTGTTCCGAGATCCCTAGAGGTTTAGCAAGATCCCCCTCGGGGACCCTCAGGCATAAACAACCTTCCCTCGCCCCCTCCCTTCAAGCCTGCTGGAAGCCTCAGCCCTTCTCCAGATGAGACCCGCACCTCTGCCGCTTCTTTTTAAAAAACATTGTATCTGTCAAGGTGCTCACTATGTGCCAGGCACCGTATTATGCGCTGAGGCGGGTTCGAACTAATCGGACTGGACACGGCCCACATTCCACCCGGGGCTCACAATCTTCATCTTACAGCTGAGAGAACTGAGGCACCGTCTCAGCGACTCGCCCAAGGTGACACGGCAGACGAGTGGCGGAGCCGGGATGAGACTCCTTGACCTTCTGAAGCCCGGGCCCGGATTTATCCACCGGGCCGCGCTCCTTCTCCTGCTCTTTGAGCCTAGTTGAGAGGCATCGGGGAAACAGAATGGCTGATAACCTGGCCCCACTGACCTGCCCAGCCCCTAGATTACCCCCAGGTGCCCAGCGCAGGCAGAAATGCGGGGCACAATATTGCACAAAATTTCCCCAGTGCTTACTTTACGACTGCATATTGCAAGCATTTAACAAATGTCTGTAAATAACAAATTATAAATTCCTTTTTTAAAAAAAGAAAATGGTATTAAGTGTTGACTGTGTGACATCCTGGATTAGATGCGAGCTGATTACTCTCTCCCCCTACAGAGTTTTATCGAAGGCCCATCTCCTCCAAGGGGCCTTCCCTGACTGCACCCTCCTTTCCTCTTCTCCCGCTCCCTTCCGCGTCGCCGTGACTTGCTCCTTTTCTTCGTCCCCCCCTCCCAGCCCCACACTACTTATGTCCGTATCCGTCATTTATTCATTTCTATTCATATCTGTCTCTTTCTCTAGACTGCAAACTCACTGTGGGCAGGGAATGTGTCTGTTTCTTGTTATATTGTACTCTCCCAAGTGCTTAGTACGGTGCTCTGCACGCAGTAAGTGCTCAATAAATATGAATGAGTGAACAAACTGAATGAATGAATGAACGAAATGGCCAAAGCACCATATCATCATATGTCTTGCTATGATGCCAAGCAATGAGTACAATGCTCTGCCTGTGGAAAGTGCTCAGTACATATATTATGGTACTCATTAAGTGCTTACTATATGCCAAGCATCACTCTAATCGTGGAGTAGATTCACGTTAAGCAGGTTGGACAGAGTCCCTGTCCCAAGTGGGTGTCACACTCTTAATCCCCATTTTACAGATGAGGGAATTGAGGTCCAGGGAAGTGAAGTGACTTGCCCAAGATCACATAACAGACAAGTGGCGAAGCCGGAATTAGAACCTGGACCTTCTGCCTGCCGGGTCCGTTCTCTATCCATGAAGCCAATAAATACCATTGATCGGCTGCAGTAGCATGGCGTAGTGGCTAGAGCCCGGGCCTGGGAGTCACGGATTCTAATCCTGCTCTATCTCTTGTCTGCTGGGGGCCTTGGGCAAGTCACTTCACTTCTCTGGACCTCAGTGACCTCATCTCTAAAATGGGGATTAGGAGTGTGATACCCATGGGACAGGGACTGAATCAACCCCGATTTGTTTGTATCCACCCCGGTGCTTACTACAGTGCCTGGCACAAAGTTTGCGCTTAAAAGATACCACGATAATTAATTATTATTATTATTCCACTCCAGTGGGATCGAGCCCTCTCTGTTGCCCCAGGAGTCTCTATGAAATACTGGAAGAAATTAATGCAGAGGTAAGGCTAAACCGTATCGTTTCTCCTCGGGGGGTGAAGACACGACGTTGTAAACAAACATATACAGCTAGCACGACCTACCTTTCTTGCTGCCCGTGCAATGGGCAGAGCCGGGTTTAGAACCCAGGTCCTCTGACTCCCAGACCCATGCTCTTCCCACTAGGCCACACTGCTTCCGTAACAGGAAGGAGAGTAGATCCCATCTATGTCCCCTCTAGACGTTGAGATCTTGTGGGCAGGAACGTGTCTGTTGTTCTATTCTTCTCTCACAAGCACACAGCAAGCGCTCAATAAATGCGACTGATTCACTGATGCGTCTGTTTATTGTTCTGTGGTACCCTCCCGAGCGTTTGGTCCGCTGCTCCAACCGAGGAAGCGCTCAATAAATACGACTGACTGAATGGATCGGGAAGCCAGCAGTTGTCCCAGCTTCTGAGGTGTCGGGCCCTGAGGTTCCGTGGGCGTCAGCCCCCGATACGGCAGCAGGGCCGTGAAGTCGGGGACCCCCTCGAGGCGGTGTGCATTTAGTCCTCTTGACTTCTAGTGCCGCACCGCCTCCTCTTCGCTCTCTCCGGCTGCCTATTTATTGAGCACTTACTGTGTGCAGAGCACTGTACTAAGCTCTTGGGAGGGTAGTGTAGAACAATAAATAGACACACACCCCGCCCGCAACCAGCTAGAGGATGAGGTGAGCCCCCGGCTGAGCAGGGAATGCCAAATCGGGAATCGACCTCCCACCTGCCTTGCCTGTGTCTTAAGCCTGATCTTGGGCCCCTTCTACTCGGGGGGTTCCCACGTTGCTCCAAACACTCACCGAAGTCGGGCGAAACATACACGCACACACCCCCTCTGGACCGTGAGCTCGCTGTGGGCAGGGAATACATCTGTCGATTGTCCTATTGTACTCTCCCGGGCGCTCGGTACAGTTCTCTGCACACAGGAAGCCCTAGATAGGGACGATTGCATTGTAGCGCGTATACCGTCCTCTCTCGAGCGCTTAGTACGGTGCTCTGCACACAGGAAGATCTCGATCGATAAGTGACTATAAGTGATCTCGACCCAGTGACTATTTCACGGGTGCCAGAAGGACGTTCCCTTATTGCTGGAACCCTCAGCGGCAAGGCCTGTTGGAGCCGGGCCCGGGAGATGCGGAGGTCCGGTTGGGACCCCCGGCCACTCGCGGAAAGCCCCGTTGGCGTTTGTTTTCTCTCCTTAGGAGAGCAGACCAGCTAATAGAGGAGGAGAATGACGACGTCATCCCCTACTGCATAGCCACGGGTGATGTGAAGAGACTCGTCGGCTTCTTTACCTCCAGAGGTCAGCTTAAGGAGGCTTTGCTGGTCGTCCAGGTAGGGAAACCCGTAGGCCGGAGCCCAGCCGCTACCCAAAATCGGCAGCTGAAATGGAAGCAGCCAATACCGGATACGGATACTGCAGTTATCGTGATTATTAGTGGATAGAGCGCGGGCCCGAGGGTTAGAGTTTGTTTTGTTTAATGGGATTTGTTAAGCGCTCACTATGGGCCAGGCACCGTACTAAGCTCTGGGGTAGATACGAGCTGATCGGGATGGACCTAGTCTATGTCCCACATGGGGCTCACAGTCTTACAACCCACTGTACAGATGAGGGAACCGAGGCACAGAGAAGCGAAGTGACTTGGCCGAGGTCACACAGTAGACGAGTGACGGAGCCAGGTTTGGAATCCAGGTCCTTCTGACTCCCAGACCCAGGATCTATCCAATAGGCCACACTGCTTCTCGGAGGACCCGGGTTCTAATCCAGGCTCCCCCACTCGTCTGCTGGATGACCTTGGGGAAGTCACTTCTCTTCTCTGTGCCTCAGTTTCCTCATCTACCAAATGGGGATTTAATAGTTGTTCTTCCTTCTGCTTAGATTGCCATTCATTCATTCATTCATTCATTCATTCATTCATTCATTCACACATTCGTATTCATTGAGCACTTGCTTTGTGCAGAGCACTGTACTAAGCGCTTGGAAGAACACAATACAACAATAACCTGACACATTGCCTGCCCTAAAAGAGCTTACAGTCTAGAGAAGCAGCGTGGCATAGTGGAAAGAGCCCGGGCTTGGGAGTCAGAGGCCATGGGTTCTAATCCCTACTCCGCTACTTATCAGCTGTGTGACGTTGAGCAAGTCAGTTCACTTCTCTGTGCCTCACTTACCTCGTCGGTAAAATGGGGATGAAGACTGTGAGCCCCTCGTGGGACAACTTGGTGACCTCGTATCTATCCCAGCCCTTAGAGCAGCGCTTGGCACACAGTAAGCGCTCAACAAATACCATCATTATTTATTTATTTATTATTTAGAGGGGGCCTCTGGTTATCTCGTCTCTACTTCTGTGCTTAGTTCAGTGCTTGACGCCTACCAAGTGGTTAAAAAATACCACTGTTATCGTTATTGGCAGGATCATAAGGAGGTTGTGTGATCTTTCAGCAAATGTTGATGGCATTTTGTCTTGTAGTCACTTTGGGTGTCCATTTGGAGAAAGACTCAGGTTTTTCCATCAGTGATAATAATGGCAAGAGCACTAAATGCGTGTGGTAGCATTGAGTGCTAAACACTAGACTGAGCACTGAGTTGGATTATGGACTCCGAAACAATCCCTGTCCCACGTGGGGCTCACATCCTAAGAGGGAGGGGAGAGGAAGTATTTTATTCCCATTTCACAGTTGAGGAAACAGGTCCAGAAAGGTTGAAGTGATTTGCCCAAGGTCACCCAGCGGGCAAGTGGTAGAGGGAGGAAAACCCAAGTCTTCTGATTCCCCATTCCAATAACAATAACACTGGGGTATTCGTTAAGCGCTCACTGTGTATGGAGCAGTGAGGTAGGCATGAGATCATCAGGTTGGACACAATCCCTGTCCCTCTTAGGCTCACAATCTACAGAGGTGGAAGAACAGGCACCGAACCCCCCTTTTACAGATGAGGAGACTGGGGCACGGAGAAGTTAAGTGACTTGGCTAAGGTCGTACAACAGGCAAGTGGCAGAGGCGGGATTAGAACCCCGGTCCTCTGACTTCCAGACCCATGCTCTTTCCGCTCGGTCAGGCTGCCTTCCATTCGGTTGGAAGCAGAGGGCGAGGGGCGGGGAGGGCCTCGCCGAGGGAGAGATCTGCGGGAAGGTCTTAGGCAGGGACCACTTTACTCCTCGCCTCCTTCTCCAACTGAGTGGGCGGGCGCCGGCAAATGGCCTTTCCGTTGACTCGGTGACCCATTTCTTTCCAGGCGGCGTGTGAGGGAAACGTGCAGGCTCTGCACACGCCAGCCCCGGACGGCTCTTCCGATTCCGCCGGGAGCACCGGGGACCATTACACTGAGTGAGTGAGTGGGTGGGTGGGTGGGTGGATGGGTGAGGACGTGGGTGGGGCCGGGCCGGCTCCGAGCGGCGGTGGGATTCGTCGAAGAGGAGTGGGCCCTTCCCCATCCCGGGCTGGTCGAGACTCGTGACTTGGCGGAGTGGAGGTCGTCTGGCTGCCCCGGTGCCCGGGGAAGGGGAAAGGCCCGCAGGGCAGGAGGAGAGACGCCAGTCCCGGTAATGCCCACGTAGAGTCACTTCTGGAACGGGCTGGGTTTGCGTTCCCGAACCCAGTTTGAGGCGAACGAGCCTTCGTCGGACACCCCACACGATAGAGTCCACCGCCTCTTTCGCCATCACGCTGTGCTCTCTCTGACGGATGCGCGTTGTCGGAAGAATATTCCCCAAGTCTCACGTCAGGTTTCTGTCCCAAATGCTCGGTGGAAAGACACATTCTAGGAGGTCCGCGGGTGCCCATTTACTGTTGGGATCTGATTCTATGTACCAGGATTTGTTCGGCACTTATGTGTCAAGCATTACTGAGCACCGGGTAGACAGGTGCGCTCTATCTAGACAGGAAGATGCTATAAAGAAACAGCATGGCCCCGTGGCTAGCGTGGGCCTGGGAGTCAGAAGGACCTGGGTTCTAAACCCGGCTCCTCCACTTGTCTGCTGTGTGATCTTGGGCCGGTCGCTTCACCTCTCTGTGCTTCAGTGGCCTCATCTGGAAAATGGGACTGGAAAATAAGACTGGGAGCCCCATGTGAGAAAAGGAACTGTGTCCAACCCGATTAGCTTGTATCAACCCCAGTGCTCAGAATCGTGCTTGCCACACAGTAAGAGCTGAACAAATGCCGTCATGATTATTATCATTATTATATAGATCTAGATATATGGATCTAAGTACATCCGCATCTCTACCGATCTAGGATGGGTCGATCTGAGCATTTCTAGATCGCTGCGGCCCCGTTCCGCCCCCACACTTTCACCGCCGCGTCGGTTCTCTCGACTCTAGGCTGCTGCACAAGGTGAGCGCGGAGCTGGCGGAGTGGTACTTCCAGGACGGCCGAGCCATCTCGGCAGCGTGCTGCCACTTAGCCGTGGACAACGTCCAGGTAACCGTCCCCTTCGTCGCCTTCCTCGTCGTGGCGATGCCGGCCAAGCGTTGCGCCCACCGCCGGGCTGGCTCCAACAGCATCGGATCGGACGCGGTCCCCATCCCACCCGGGGCGCTCGGTCTGAGGGGTCGCGGGAAGCAGCGTGGCCCGGTGGCTAGAGTCCGGGCCTGGGAGGCCGAAAGAGCTGGGTTCTCCTCCCGGCCTCGTCCCTTGTCTGCTGCGTGTCCTTGGTCGAGTCACTTCACATCTCCGCGTGGACCTCAGTTCCCTCATCTGTAAAATGGGGATTGAGACGGTGAGCCCCATGTGGGACAGGGACTGTGCCCAACCTGATTAGCAGCTTGTATCTAATGCAGCACTTATTATTATTATTATTATTTATGGCATTTGTTAAGCGCTTAACTATGTGCCAGGCACCGTACTAAGCGCTGGGCCGGATACAAGCAGGTCGGGTTGGACGCAGTCCCTGTCCCACGTGGGGCTCACGGTCTCAATCCCCATTTTCCAGATGAGGTAACAGGCCCAGAGAAGTGAAGTGACTTGCCCAAAGTCACACAGCTGACAAGTGGCAGAGTCGGGATTCGAGCCCGTGACCTCTGACTCCCAAGCCCGGGCTCTTTCCACTGAGCCACGCTGCTTCTCCTAAGTTCTAAGTGCTTCTCCAGCACTTAGAACAGTGCCTGGCACATAGTAAGCGCTTCACTAATACCGTCATTATCGTTATTCATTCAGTCAGTCGTATTTACTGAGCACTTACTGTGTGCGGAGCATTGTACTGAGCACTTGGGTAAGTACGACAATAAACGGTGACATTCCCGGCCCAGAAAGAGCTTACGGTCTTGAGGAGGAGAGGCAGACATCGATACAGATAAATAAAATGAGAGATGTGTACATAAGTACTGGGGTGCTGGGAGGGGGAGCATTACTAACTCTGTGGTACTCTCCCAAACGTTTAGTACGGTGCTCTGTGTGGAATGTGCCCAATATATACCGCTGATTGTTTGAGTGAGGGATGTCGTGAGCACCAGCAGCTCTGGGACTTCTAATGGGTTCTAATCCTGGCTCCGCCACTTGTCTGCTGTGCAGGACCTTGAGCGAGTCACTTCACTTCTCTGGGCCTCAGTTACTTCATTTGTAAAATGGGGATTGCGACTGTGAAAGCCACGTGGGGCAGGGAAAGCGTCCAACCTGATGTGTTTATATCCACCCAGCACTTAGTACAGTGCCTAACACATAGTAAGCACTTAACTTGAGAAGCAGCGTGGCTCAGTGGAAAGAGTCCGGGCTTGAGAGTCAGAGGTCATGGGTTCCAATCCAGCTCCGCCACTTGTCAGCTGTATGACTTTGGGAAGTCACTTCACTTCTCTGTGCCTCAGTTCCCTCATCTGGAAAATGGAGATTAAGACTGTGAGCCCCACACGGGACAACCTGATCACCTTGTATCCCCCCAGTGCTTAGAACAGCGCTGTGCACATAGTAAGCGCTTAACAAATACCATCATTATTATTATTATTATTAACAAATACCACAATTATTATTATTGTTATCATTATTAGATATCCGTCCCTGACTATGGCTTTCAGGATATATGGGGCCAGCTTTCCTTTGTATATTTTTGATTAGTAGCATTTAGAGATGCTCTTCTCATTTGATTCATTACCATGAGAGAAAGAAAATTTAAAAAGGGAGATTGTTCATGGCATTGAATGGTGATTGTTCACTGAGTCTTTCCTTGGGCAGAGGTGAAATCTTTCATCCGTTGTAGTGGGTTTAGTGATAGCGCGAAAATGCTGTTGTTGGCAGTCACCGCCCTCTGATAAAGACAGACTGTTATGTTTTGGGTTAAGACAGGAAGACTGAAGCCCGAATTAGGTGGATAATAATCACATTTCTTATTAAGTGCTTACTTTGGCCAGATACTAAATGATTAACAACCCTGGGCTCGACCCGAGATAATCAGATGGGATGTTGTATCTGTCCCACGTGGGGCTCATAGTCTGAGGAAGAGACAGCAGGGATTTTATCCCCATTTTATAGACGAGGAAACAGGCAGGGTGCAGTGAAGCGACTTCCCAGGGTCACGCAGCGGGTAAGTGGCGGAGCCGCGAAGAGAACTCAGAGGCTCCTATCCTGGGCTCTGTTTGCTGGGCCACATGCTCTTAGGTGAAGAAACCAGCCAAATCTGGCATTCAACACCTCACCGCCCCGACCCGTCGTCGTCATTCTGGGGGTCCGAGTTTACCTCCCTCAGTTTCTCTCTTTGCAGACCTCAGAGGGAGCTACTGAGAAGCACCGCTTAAAATGTAGGCCTTTCCCGACTAGGACCTCATTTCCCCTTCTCCCACTCCCTTTCACGTCACCCTCGTGCTTGGATTTCCACCTTCTTTTCACCCCTCCCTTAGCCCCATTTATGTACATCTCCGTGATTTATTCATTCATCTTAATGTTCCTTCATTCACTCAGTCAGTCAAGCATATTTACTGAGCGCTTACTGGGTGAAGACCTCTGTACTAAGCGTTTGGGTGAGTAGAATATAACAAGAAACAGACACATTCCCGGCCCGCAGTGAGTCTGGCTCCCCCTCTAATCTCTAAAAGCTCGTTGTGGCCAGGGAACATGTCTACCAACAGATGTTGATCCCCTTGATTCTGTTTATTGCTATTGTTCTTGTCTGTCCGTCTCCCCCGATTAGACCGTGAGCCCGTCAAAGGGCAGGGACTGTATCCGTTACCGATTTGTACATTCCAAGCGCTTAGTGCAGTGCTCTGCACATAGTAAGTGCTCAATAAATACTATTGAATGAATGAATGACTCTCTCAAGCAGTTAGTACAGTGCTCTGCACACAGTCAGTGCTCCAAAAGTGCGACTGATTGATGGAAAGGTGAGATGACTTGCCAGTCTTTGGGAAACCGGGTTCCCGGGAATAGTGAGCCGATCGGAGATTCCTTAGCACGTGAGGGGGTACTTACGTCTCGACTTTTCTCCTCGGCCAGCTCGCCGTGGCCAACCTCATCCGTGGAAACGAGCTGGAGTTAGCCGTCTGCGTGGGCACAGTCTTGGGTGAGAGCGCTGCCCGGCCCACCCACTACGCTCTGGAACTGTTGGCCAGGAAATGTATGATGGCCCCAACCTGGTACGGATTTCTAACTCTAAAAGTAAAAATAGTTATTATGGTATCTGTTAAGCACTTATTATGTGCCAGGCACTGTACGAAGCGCTGGGGTGGATACGAGCAAATCAAGTTGGATTTAGTCCCTGTCCCACACGGGGCTCACAGTCTCAATCCCTATTCTACAGATGAGGGACCTGGGGCCCAGAGAAGTTAGGCGACTCGCCCCAGGCCACACAGCAGACACGTGGTGGAGCTGGGATTAGAACCCAGGACCTTCTGACTCCCAAGCCCGGGCTCTATCCCCTAAGCCATGCTGCTTCTCTAAAGAGTTCGCGGCTGACTCGAGGTTCTCATCGATATCAATGATAATCCTATGTTCGTGAAGCACTTACTATGTGGCGAAGCACTTTGCTAAACTCCGGCAAAATTCTGTTCAGTTTAGACACAGTCCCCCATTCCACCCAGAGCTCACAGTCTAAGGGAAAGGGAGTCCCCCATTTTACTGGTGAGAAATCTGAGGTTCGGAGCTGTAAAATGACTTGCCTAAGGTCACTCGGCAAGCAAGAGGTGGAGCTGGAATTAGATCCCAAGATTCCTGACTCCCAAGCCCATCCTCCTGCCCCTAGGTCACCCTGCTTCTCGCCGCTCAATAAAGCCATCGAGAGCTTATGAATAGAAGGAAAATCCGGACCTTCCGTTATTGTTGGAAGAGAAGGCTGCTTGTCAGGGAGAGTTGAGTGGTGGTGATGGGAAGCCGACGGGCCAGTTCCCAAAAAAACCCTGAACATCTTGTCACGCGCAGAGCCAGTGGTTGCTGGCCGGAGCAACGCGGTCCGATCTGGCAGCCGTATTCCCTCGCTCAGCTGCCCAAATTCCTGTTTCCTCAGGCTGCTCTACAGCCTCGCGCTTGGGCGGGGGATTTTAAAGGTTCCTAGCAAGTGAGGGTAGAAATGGAAGATGGTTGGAACCGAGTCAAGTGGGATATAGATAAAAATCCCTGGCAGGTGCCCTTTTTCCGGGGAAAGGCTCCTGGCACGGTTGTGGTGGTTTTACCGGAGCCTTCTCGGGTTGAGAGGAGACCCGGAGCTCCGGCTCCACCGAGGCCCGGAGGCCAAACTGGTACGAGTGAATCAGGGGGCCCCCGCAACAGCACCCCAGGTCTGTGAGGCCAGTGGTCTTCCTCAGACAGGCAAGGCAGGTGAGCGGTCTATTCCCGAGAGTAGAGCTGCTGTGCTCAGAGGAATAGCAGGCCCTTCCCGTGCCTGCCTCACCCTCAGCCTGGGAGGGGTATCCTGTCCTGGTGGGACCCCTAACCCCAGAGAGCTGGGTGGGACCCCCCACACCCCACCCACCCCTCCCACGGGACTCCGTACTCTCCGAGCTGTGGCCAGTGCTCCTGAGAAAGAACCTCGGGGTCGTGGGGAAAGGGCTGCGGGCCCGGTGAGCCAGGCACGTTGGTTGACTTTTTCCTGCTAGTGGATCCAAAGGAAACCCCCCTCCCCCTCAAAATCGACATGCTCCACAACGATGGCGATGGTGCTAGGGACGAGAGCGACGATGATGATCGTGGTGGTCTGGTGATGACAGTGGGGATGATGGTGTTCCTGGTGATATTAATGGTGTTAATGGTGGAGTTGATGAGGGTAACGGCCAGATGGTGATAGTGGTGATCGTGGTAGTGATAGTGATGATGGGGATGATGGCGATACAATAATAATAATAATGATGGCATTTATTAAGCACTTACTCTGTGCCGAGCACTGTTCTAAGTGCTGGGGGAGATATAAATTGATCAGGTTTTCCCATGTGGGGCTCACAGTCTCAGTCCCCATTTTTCACACGAGGTCACTGAGGCCCAGAGAAGTGAAGTGACTCACAAAGCAGACAAGTGGCGGAGGTAGGATTAGAACCCACGACCTCCGACTCCCAAGCCCGGGATCTTGCCACTAGGCCATACTGATGAGCTCATAATAGTGCCGGGGGTGACGGTGTTCATGGTGATATTAGTTCATGGTGATAATGGTGGAGATGATGGGGATGATGATCCGTAGCGGGGATAGTGGTGAGGGGGATGATGATGCTAGCGCTCATCACGGTGGTGAGAATCACGGTGATGGTGATGATGCCGCGAGTCATGGCGACGACGAAGAAAATTAACTAGCTCTTTGCCTTCATGATTGTTCTCCTATCTCCTCCTTAGCTTTCCTTCCGTTGGATACAGGTATCTTGTAGTTTTTGTAGAACTGAAACGGCACGTTATCGGGCAGGAAGTTCTGCACAAGTCAAAGAGTGCTCCTGATTTTCATTCACCCATTCATTAAATCGTATTTATTGAGCGCTTCCTGGGTGCGGAGCACTGTATTAAGCGCTCGGAAAGTACAATTCCCGGAACGCCATCCCACGTTTAGGTCAGCGGGGAGTCGGAGAAGTAAAGAGCGGCAGGAACACCGTAGATCTGCCCAGGAGCGTACGCTGCTCTGGGAGCGGAAGGCCGCTGGTTTGGGGCTTGAGGAGTTACCTCCTCACCCTTTCTAATTCTTTCTTTCCGACGCATGGCTCTGGTTAGGCCCCAGAGTACAGCCAGATTCCTCAGTTTCTTTACGCTGAGAAGCAGGTGGCTTAAGTGAGAAGCAGCATGGCTTAGTGGAAAGACCTCGGGCTTGGGAGTCAGAGCTTTGGGTTCTAATCCCGGCTCCGTCACTTGTCAGCTGTGTGACTCTGGGCAAGTCACTTCTCTATACCTCAGTTACTTCATCTGTAAAATGGGGATTAACACTGCGAGCCCCACATGGGACAACCCTTGTATCCTACCCAGTATTGAGAACAGTGCTTGGCACATAGGAAGCACTTAACAAAAACTATTATTATTATTATTATTATTTTATGGCATTTATTAAGCACTTACTCCGTGTCAGGCACTGTTCTAAGCGTAGGTTGAGATCCAAGGTAAACAGTTCGGACGCAGTCCATGTCCCACATGGGACTCACGGTCTCGATCCCCATTTTGCAGATGAGGGAACTGAGGCACAGAGAAGTGAAGTGACTCACCCGAGGTCACACAGCAGGCAAGTGATGGAACTTGGAGTAGAGGCCAGGTCTCCTGACCTTCCAGTCCCGTGGTCCAGCCACTTGGTTTGGACGGTTCTGCGTCTGCCGCTCCCAAGAATGCCTGCCTTATCTGCCTTCTGCCAGTCTTTCAGTGTTTTCTTTCCGCCAGAAGTGGTTTGGAGGCTGTCGGCTCCCGAGTTGTGGCCGTGGAGCGGAGTGGAGGAGGAGGCGAGGGAGAAGAAAGCAAATCCTCTACCTGTTGTTTATCTCTTTTTTATGGTATTTGTTAAGCGCTTACTGTGTGCCAGGCACCCTACCAAGCGCTGAGATACGTAGAAGCTGATTGCACACATGGAATTCCCACATGGAATTCCCAGTCTAAAGGGAGGCTCTTCCTCTCCTCGATGAACATCATCAGACCGGCCAGTCAAAGGAAAATAGGGAATGATTATTTTCACGAGTTTGAATTCTCTAATTTTTCTTAAATGGCTCAATGAATTGACTCTAAGGGAAAGAATGAGAAGCTTTTTTTGGCTCGGAGAATCATTGCCCTGCTTCACTCCCCACTAACCCACCTCCCCCCCACAAAAAAAAGGTTATTAAGCAAATGGCCCGGCTGTTGAGAAAATGGGTGAGCAAGACAAGTGCAATTGATTCCATGTTAAGAGGAGCAGAAGAGGCCACCTGGGTTCAGTCTTGGTCACTAGGGTCTACTTCACTGAGGGGGGCGGGAGAGGAAAGGAACAAAGGGGTGGCAGCCCCCACACCTGTCAGAGCCAGCCGGACCCCCAGCCTCGCCTACCCTGCCTCCCTGCGTGACCCAAGATTTTCCCATCAGGGCCAGAAAGTCCCAAAATGGTGCCTTTCTGATCCGCTAGCTGTCTGCCTCCCCACAATCCTGACAATCCATGCTCCCCTCACCTCTGCCCCCTCCCCCACACCCACTCACAGTGGACAGTTGTCCCCCACGGGCATCTCGGTACAGAGAAGACGTTCGGTATTGTCAGATGCGCAGCTGGGAGAAAGAGGACATCAAGGGATCACCGTCACCTTGGGGTCTTCCTTCCCCCCGGGCCTTCCGACCTTCCGACCTCCTGTCGTCTGTCTGCGCAGGGACCTGGCTGCGGATCTTCTCCTCATGACGCCCGATAACCACCTACAGCTGGTAAAGCTCTGTGCCTTCTACCCCGGTTGCACCCAGGAGATCAACGACCTGAGGCAAAAGGTACGGGGAGGACCGTCAGCCAGTCAGCTCTTGTCTTATGCCATCGAGTCGTCTCCGACCCGTAGCGACTCCACGGGCGTATCTCTCCCAGAAGGCCCCACCTCCATCTGCGATTGTTCTGGTAGTGGATCCAGAGAATTTCCTTGGTAAAAATCCAGAAGTGGTTTACCATTGCCTCCTTCCACGCAATCGACTTGATTTTCCGCCCTCAACTCTCTCCCGTGCCGCTGCTGCCCGGCGTGGGGGAGTTTTGATTTGTAGCAGACGGCCTTTCACTCGCTAGCCACTGGCCGAGCTAGGAGTGGACTGGACGGGCCTCTGCTTGACTCTCCTTCCCGGAGCAGAGACTGGTAGAGGACGGGAAACTCTCCAGGCACCATCCTGAGAGGGACGGTCAGTCAGTTAGTCAATCGTATTTGTTGAAGGCTTTCTGCGTGCAAAGCACTGGACTAAGCAGTTGGGAGAGTACAATAGAACAATATAACGGACACATTCCCTGTCCACAGTGCGCTTACAGTCTAGAGGAGAAGCCTTAATGAAAGCACATCTCCTCCAAAATGCCTTCCGTGACTAAGCCCTCCTTTCCTCTTCTCCCACTCCCTTCTGCTTCGCCCTGACTCGTTCCCTTCATTTATCCCCCCCAGCCCCACACCACTTATGTCCATATATATCATTTTATATTAATTGCTGTCTACTCCTCTAAACTGTAAGCTTGTTGTGAGCAGGAATGTGTCTGTTCTGTTGTCATTTTGAACTCTCCCAAGTGCTTAATACAGTTAATATTAATACAGCACTCAGTAGGGGCTCAGTAAAGTGAGGATTAAGATTGTGAGCCCCATATGGGATAACCTGATGACCTTGTGTCTAACCTGGTGCTTAAAATGGTGCTTGGCACATGGTAAGCATTTAAATACCATAAATAATAACGATAATAATAAATACGATGGAATCAATGAATGAGGAGGCGGCGGGCAGTGGTTATGAGGCAGATTTGGGAGCAAAGCCAGGGCCTGTGAGCAGCACGTACATGTAGATTGGAAAGCTCATTAGGGGCAGGGAACAGGTCTGCTAATTCTATAGTGTTGTAGTCTCCCAAGCACTTCATACAGTGCTCTGCACATGATAAGCGCTCAGTAAATACCACCGATTGATCGACCGATAGGTTTTAGGGGAGTAGATTGGATTTTGCCTGCATTAGAATGGACCTAGGTTCCAGCTCTGCCCATGGTTTTCTGGGTGACCTTGGGTGCTTTACTCTCTGGGCCTCAGTTTTCTCAGCTGTAAAATGGGGACAATGTTGCCTCCCTCTCCCTATCTCGCAGAGAGGCTATCTTTGTGGGCAGGGAATGTGTCCGTTCTATTTTGATATTATACTCTCCTAATCTCTTAGACAGTGCTTTGCTCACAGTAAACCCTCAGAAAATACTACTGAATGAACGAATGAGTGAATGAGGCTAAAAATGAGCTAATTGAAGGCAAAGTGTTTCAGGAAAACTAAAAACCCCTCAACAAATTTGAGGGAACATTATTTCACCGTCATTGGAATCCTAGTGGAAAATGAAAGACGGATAAATGTATCACAGTGAAAAGAACCTTATAAAAACTGCCTCTACTGACTTAGGCAGGTCCATTTTCAAAGGGAAACCAATGGGCATTTTAGGGCAGAGAGTATTAATTTTGTCATTTTCTCACCGAATCCACAGTGATGTACCTTTTCTCGTTTTCTCCCTAATGGACGATTCCGCAGTGTAACCTCCCCACATTAGAAGAGTGTGTCCACTTAGCAGAGGCAGCCCAGGCCGACGGCAATATATTGGACACCGTAAAATATTACTTGCTGAGTCAAGAACCTGAGAAAGCCCTTCCTATTGGTATCCAGTTTGCTAAAGGTAAAATCTCCCAGTGGGGCTGGTGAGGGTAGCAACGAAATCCGGATTTTCTATCTCTCTGTTGTCATGGTAGTTGTTAAGCGCTTACTATGTGCCAGGCACTGTACTAAGCACTGGGGCAGATACAAGAGGGTCGGGTTGGACGCAGTCCCCGTCCCACGTGGGGCTCACAGTCTTTTTGAGCACTTGCTGGGTGCTTGGGTAACAACGAACTGAAGAAGCAAGATGCAATCCCTGCCCTTGCAGAGCATCCAGCCCAGTGCCAGAGACTTTGGACTTTTTTTTTAAGTGATATCTGTTAAGCGCTTACTATGTTCCGGCACTGTACTAAGCACTGGGCAGAATACAAGCTAATCAGCTTGGACACATTTCGGGTCCCACCTGGGGATTCCCATTTGACACGTGAGGTAACCGAGGCCCGGAGAAGTGAAGTGACTTGCCCAAGGTCACACAGCAGACACGTGGAGGAGCTGGCATTAGAGCCCAAGTCCTCACCTCCAGGTCCGGGCTCTAACGGTTAGGCCACGCTGCTTCATTGCCACCTTATTGCAGCTGCCTAAGGAAGCCGCAGCCGAGGGTGGAAATTCATTCATTCAATCGTATTTATTGAGTGCTTACTGTGTGCAAAGCACTGTACTAAGTGCAGTACGACAACAAACAGACATACGCTTGCCCACAACCCTTCTCTCCTTCTCCAGCCCAGCCCGCACACTCCGCTCCTCTGGTGCCGCTAACCTCCTCACCGGACCTCGTTCTCGCCCGTCCCGCCGTCGACCCCCCGGCCCACGTCCTCCCGCCGTCCCGGAACGCCCTCCCTCCTCACCTCCGCCAAACTCACTCTCTTCCCCTCTTCAAAGCCCTACTGAGGGCTCACCTCCTCCAGGAGGCCTTCCCGGACTGAGCCCCCCCTTTCCCTCCGCTCCTCCTCCCCTCCCCATCGCCCTGACTCCGTCCCTCTGCCCTACCACCTTCCCCGCCCCACAGCTCTTGTGTACAGTTGCGCATATTTATTACTCTATTTTATTAATGCTGTGTATATATCTATGATTCTATTTATTTTGATGCTATTGATGCCTGTCTACTTGTTTTGTTGCCTGTCTCCCCCTTCTAGACTGTGAGCCCGTTGTTGGGTAGGGATTGTCTCTATCTGCTGCCGAATTGTACTTTCCAAGAGCTTAGTACAGTGCTCTGCACACAGTAAGCGCTCAATAAATACTATTGAATAAATGAACGAATGAAAAAGGTTATTCGACCAGGTGGCAGAATGGCTTCTGCCAGTAAGTAGGTGGGTGGGTGTGGCCCAGATGGGACGCAAATGACTCTGAAGATCAAATCGCTATTTTCATTTTTTTTTTTTTTTTTAGGAATCTCACAATTTGTGAGAAGGAGTTTATTTACGGTAGCTTTTCTCTCTGTCTTCTTGTGGACCAGAGCAAATCAGTAGCTCAGACTGGACTTTGGATACCGTCTACCCGGTCCTGGATCTCCTCAGCTACATCCGCACCGAAATATTGGTCCTGCACAAGTGGAGCGAGTAAGTAGTTGCTTCTTTCCGGGCCCTGAGGATGTTTAGAGACGGCTTTTGATGAGAAGCAGCGAGGCCTAGTGGAAAGGACACGGGCCCGGGGGTCAGAGGACACGAGTGTGAGCCCGCGGTGGGCAGGGATTGTCTCTGTGGCTGAATTGTACTTCCCAAGCGCTTAGTACGGTGCTCTGCACAAAGTAAGCGCCCAATAAATACAACTGAATGAATGAATGGGTTCTAATACGAGCTCTGCCGATTGCCAGTTCCTTCATTTAATAGTATTTATTGAGCACTTACTATGTGCAGAACACTGTACTAAGCACTTGGAATGTACAGTTCGGCAACAGGTAGAGAAAATCCCTGCCCATTGACGGGCTTACAGTCTAATTGCTTGCTGGGTGACCTTGGACAAGTCACTTAACTCCTCTGTGCCTCAGTTTCCTCCACTGTCCAATGGGGATTCAATCCCTGTTCCCCCTCCTACTTCAGACTGCGAGCCTCATGCAGGACAGGGACTGCGTCGGACCTCAGTGACTCGTCCCTACCCGGGGGCTTCGAACAGTGTTCGACACGTAGCAAGCGCTTAACAAGTACCAGGAAACAAAGAACCCTCAAGGAGGAGCAGAGGGTGACGGAACAGAGAAGGAGACTTCCTTCAGCCAGTCGATCGTATTTACTGGGCTCTTCCCGTGCTCAGAGCACTGTACTGAGCGCTTAGGGGAGGACCACAGAACGACACCGCCGACACATTCCCTGCCTACGACGAGCCGACGGTCTAGAGGACCGTAGCTCTAGCGGGGAGCCTCAACCTTCAGCCCCGAGAGGGCGGCTGGTCGAGGCTGTCGGCCCCGGGCGTCGCCGCGCTGAGCGCGGCGGTCAGGACGAGGGGGGTGAGGCCCCGGGCGGTCCGAGGAGCCCAGCCCCACGCGGGCGGTGTGCGGGCGGTCTGCTCCGTCACAGAGCGCGAAACGAGCTGCTGGTCCTGTGCGGATACGTCGGGGCCCTGCTGGCCATCGGGAGGCGGTACCAGCCCATCGTGCCGGCCCTGTACGAGTACACCGGGTAAAGACCCTCTCCCTTCTCTCTCCTTCCCCCCTCGTCCCCCGCTTCCCGGCCCCCTTGACTCTCGGGGAAGCCCCGTCTGCTCCCCCAACACTTGGGACTCGAACCCCTTCCGCCCCGGCCGGAGTTCTCAAGCGAGGATCGGCAAGTGGAATCCTGGCTTTTCTGGGATAGATCCTTCAAAGAACCGGTGGTGTCCGCTGAGCGCTTACTACGTGCAGAGCACTGTACTGAGCTCTCGGGAGAGTGAAATATGGCAACGGACTGACACATTCCCTGCCCACAGAAAGCTTCCGTTCTCCACCCGTGAACGGTAGAAAGCCGGAAAGAGGTTAGAGCTTTAATCGGGATTTTTCCCACGGAGAATACTGGGCCTTATCTCCTAGCCATGTCCCCGAGCCTCATCGGGCCGGCTAAGCCAGAGTTCCCCTCCTCCCCGGCTCTGTTTGGTTTCCCGAACGCTCTCCGCTACATCTCCGTGCCGGGAACGCTGACAAGAGCCAGCCGAGGACACCTACAGAGGTGCCATTTCAACCGCGTCGGGGAGGGTGCTGTTTCTTTTTCCAATGTGCGAGTCTTCCCTGAATTCCAGCCAGCTCTTGAAGCGCCGGGAGGTTTCGGTGCCTTTGAACATGGAGCGGCTCTCGGTGGAGCTGGACGCGTGGAGGGCCTGCGCTCCTTCGGCGGACGGGTGAGTACCAAATCAGACCGAAGCCCGCCTTGGGCCTGGTAGCCAGAGAGACACAGAGTGGTCTAGTAAAAAGACCACCCCCCCGCTGTGGGGTCTGGTTGGTTTCCTTTGTTTTTTGGTATCTGTTAAGCGCTCTCTATGTGCTGGACACTGTACTGAGCCCTGGGGTAAGAGACAAGCTGGACACAATCCGTGTCCCACAAGGGGCTCCCAATCTCAATCCCCGTTTTCCAGATGAGGGAACTGAGGCACAGAGAAGAGAAATGACTCGCCCCAGGTCGCACAGCAGACAGATGGTGGAGCCGGGATGAGAACCCAGGTCCTGGCTCCTAGGTCTGTGCTCTGTCCACTTGGCCACGGCGCTTCTCAGGGAATCACATAACGTAACATCTCAGTGCCTCAGTTTTCTCATCTGTAAAAATGGGGATTAGATACCTGTTCTCCTTCTCCCTTAGACTGCAAGCCCCGCGGGGAAAGAAACTGAATCTGACCTGCTTATCTAGTGTCCATCCTAGTACTAATACAGTGCTTTGCACAGAGTAAGCACTTAAGCAATACCATTATTTTTATCATCATCATCATCATCGTTATTATTATCATTTTGCTGGGCCCCAGTTTTTTTGTGACGTGGTGGCCACAGAGAGAGATTTCTGGGTCGCCACCTCCACACAGCTGAGAATGAAGCTCCCAGGGGTGGCCACTGAGGGAGAGCTCCGGGTAGCCCCCGGCCCGCGGCTGAGAACGAGGCTCCCGGTGGCGGCCACGGAGGGAGAGTTGCGGGTCGCCCCCACCTCACAGCGGAGAATGCGGCTCCTGGTATTGGCTATTCCGTCTTTGCTCCCTCTGAACCCAGGAATTCCATTCCCCGTCTGGGACTCCTACGGGCAGGGGGATTCCTTGCCCAAGAACGGCAAAAAGCCGGAAAGAAGTTGGAGCGCCAATCAGGGCGTATTCAGGTGTGCCATACCGAGGGTGTTTTGGCTCGAAGGTTGCCGAGGAACGAGGGGGCATCTGTCCGTCAGGCGCGCGGGGCCCGTTTGGATCCGACGCGTCTGTGGCCGGATGGGCACGTGGCCGGGCCCTTGGCGTCGGGCTCGCTGGGCGCCCAGGCCCAGTTCCCCTCAGCCCGGGGCTCCGCAACATCCGAGCCACCGCGGCCGAGGTGAGCCGACAGCCCGGTGCCCGCCACGCCGCCGGACCACCGGCCTCGATCCGAAAGATCTGTGGCCTTTGTGTGTTCCCCTTAACCCCCCGGCAGGCCTACGGAAGGATCCCCAGAGGGCGAGCCTCCTTCCGAGGCCCAGAGGCTGGTCTACGCCACGCTGCGCAGTCGAATGACGGAAGAACCCCTCGGGGGGATCGTGGGACCCGATCAAGTGACCGGATCGAACCTCCCCAGCCACTCCGACGTCCACATCTCCTGTCTCACGGGGCTTCGGATCCAGGTACGACCTCGGGTGGCTTTGAGACGGCCCCGCGGCGGCCCCGTCGGTTTGCTGATGCAGGGGAGAAACTTTAGAGGAGAAAAATAAATCGGACCCAACGAACAGGCCTGCTTATTCCCCCAGAGAGAGAAGTTGTTCTCGAACAGCTACTTTGTTTTCTTCCCAGAGGACATTCTCATCGGAGTTTCGCGGGACATGCTGGCAAACCGCTCTAGTTCTCACTTAAACTATTCATTCATTCAATTCATTCAATCGTATTTATTGAGTGCTTACTGTGTGCAGAGCACTGTATTAAGCGCTTGGAAAGAACAGTTTGGCAACAGAGACCCAACAATGGGCTCACAGTCTAGAAGGGGGGAGACAGACAACCAAATAAAACAAGTAGATAGGCATCAATGGCGTAAGGAGACCGATTTTCTAGAGAGGAAAAAAAATCATCTGAAATCTCCGCGATCTATTCATATCAAACGGTGAGGATGGTGTCTCCTTGTAGCATGCTCTTCCTTCTAAAATCATCCTCGGAAGCTACAGGAAACGGCAAAATATTTTGGCCTGATTTCTCTGGGTAATCGCTTCAATCAATCAGTCGATCAGTGGTATTTACTGAGCGCTCACTGAACGCAGAGCAAAGTACTGAGCGCATGGGAAAGTACAACTGAGTTGGTAGGTGCGATCCCCGCACACAAAGAGTTTACGGTCTACAGGGGATTTTTAAACGTCCATAATTGCTTTCAATGGACGTGTCTGTCCTCCAAGTCCTGGGGGAGAACTAGGAGTTGACGATGTCCTCTCCCAAGCGCTTAATCCAGTGCTGTGCACACAGGAAGCGCTCCATAAATACGATTAAATGAATGGAACCAAAATCGGTGGAGACAGATGACAATGAAGTGATCGTTCATTCATTCTTTCGGTCGTATCGAGTGCTTTACAGTGTGCCGGTCACTGTACTAAGCGCTTGGGAGAGTACAATAGACCGGCGTTGGTAGACACGTTCTCTGCCCCCAAGAAGCTCACAGTCTAGAGGTCACACTGCTCCCAGCACTTAGAACAGTGTTTGGCCCATAGTAAGTGCTTAATCAATATAAGCAACAATTATTACTATTATTATTATTATTATTATTAAAGACAGGTAAGTAGTGTGTCGTAATGGAGAAAGCACAAGACTGGAGCCAGGAGACCTGGGTTCTAATCCTGGCTCTGACACCTGCCTGCTGTGTGGCCTTGGGAAAGTCCCTTCACTTCTCTGAGTCCCAGTTTTCTCCTCTTTACTGTGCCCAATCTACTATCTTATGCTTACCCCAGCATGATAACAGTGTTTTAATAAATGCTCAATAAATACCCCTCTCATTATTATTCTTATTAGGTTAGTGGATGAGCGGAGAGGCTTTGGCAAAAAAAAAATAAAAATTCCCCCAATTTTTAATTTTTCTTCAAGAGGGCATGTAATAATAATAATAATAATAATGTTGGTATTTAAGTGCTTACTCTGTGCCAAGCACTGTACTAAGCACTGAAGTAGCTTCAAAACAATCAGGACCCACATGGGGCTCACGGTCAAAGCAGGAGGGAGAACAAGTATTGAATCCTTATTTTGCAGATGAGGGAACTGAGGCCCAGAGAAGCAAAATGACTTGCCCAAGGTCACACAGCTCACAAGCAGCAGAGCCGGGATTAGAACCCAGGTCCTCCGACTCCCAGGGTCGTGCTCTTTCCGCTCGGCCGGGGTTGCCTCTAAAGACGCATGTTGTTTTTCCAGATGGTATTTTTTTCCCCAGAGGATAGAATTGATATCTGCTTTCTTTCGCTTTTCCCACTAAACTTCCTCTCTCCAACCATTCACACTGCACAGGGTCCGGTGTTCTTCCTGGAAGACGGAAAATCCACGATCTCTCTGAATGACGCTCTGATGTGGGCAAAAGTGAATCCGTTCTCGCCCTTAGGGACAGGCATACGGCTTAACCCGTTCTGACAGCACCGTCTCCTTTTTCTCCACCCCGAAATGCTTTTTTTTCCGAGAAGAGAGAAGTAGCCGGCCGCTCGATACTGTTTGAACCCTGATTGTTGAAAATCCCGAGGGACAAAGTTGTTCCCATTGTGGAAATGGGACAGAGAGGTAAAAAGAGGAGCACTTACAAATAAACCAGCGACGTTTAAATGCTTTAAAGGAAGAACGTCAGCGTTTTTATGCGTTCAACAGCTGTGGGTGGGTATGAAACGGAAAAGACGGCGGGGGAGGGATTAGGAAAAACATAGTGAAATTCCATAATAGTAGATGGCCCATGAAACCAATAGCCTCTTAAAACACTGATCCATACCCAAGTTGTCAACAGTTTCAATATTTTAATCTGAAGGACTATTTGAGAGATACCAAAATTCAAGGCGTGCATTATTTAGGGCTACCGGGTTAATAATTAAAGGCGTGTATTGGAAACTGCGCGCATGGATCCCTTTTAACCTTCGTGTTTTTTTAAGAAGCAGCGTGGCTCAGTGGCTAGAGCCCGGGCCTGGGAGTCAGAAGGTCATGGGTTCTCATCCCGGCTCCACCACTTGCCTGCAGTGTGACCTTGGGCAAGTCATTTCACTTTTCTGGGCCTCAGTTACCTCAGTTGGAAAATGGGGATTGAGAGTGTGAGCCCCACGTGGGACTGTGTCCAATCTGATTTGCTTGTATCCACCCCAACGCTTAGGACAGAGCCTGGCACATAGTGAGCGCTTCACAAATACTACCGTTATTATTTTTTAACAAACCTTGTACTTATCACTGAATAAATGTGAGGTGACTAAGGAACTTGTGGATTTTATCAGAGTAAATAAGAAAAAGGATGAGGTAGCAGGCCCACGACAAGCGATCCCATCTGCATAAGCTGAAGGCCCTTGTCAGGTCGAGGTGGATGTGGGAAAAAAAAAGAAAATTGATTTCGTCTGACTAGTTTTTTTAAGACAATCTGATTTTTCTTTATGATCCATTGCTTTTAAGTTGATGCTTGTAAGCAAATGACACTTTGGTTAGGATAATTGGAATAAATTATGCAAATGAAAGCACTTTGTTCCTTGAAATTTTGTTTTATGATCATAAAATAGGTAAACCTATATAGCCGTAAGCCGACATCACAGCATTATTTCACTTACAAACTGTCCCTCTGGGAAATGTCTGTGGAGAGTTGAAAAAGACCTTGTGACAAGGCCCCCAGAGCAGAGCGGGCTGTGAAGGAGGGAGCAGTTGGGATGGAGAGGAAAAGGCCGCTTTTAGCGAGGTCGGCCTTCTAAATGATTCCAGGCATTTTAGTTTTCCACTCTTCTATAATTTTCAAGTGGAGGCCAACTCAAAAATAGTCATTACCAGGATGACAGATGCCCAGCTTTCAGTCTGGTCATTGCACCTTTTCAGAAAGTGCCTTGAACGGCTACAGTGCAGACACGCGGAAGAAATTCATCCATCCATTCAGTCGCATTTATTCACTCATTCAGCATGGCTCAGTGGAAAGAGCACGGGCTTGGGAGTCAGAGGTCATGGGTTCGTATCCCACCTCTGCCACTTGTCAGCTGTGTGACTGTGGGCAAGTCACAACTTCGCTGTGCCTCAGTGACCTCATCTGTAAAATGGGGATTAAGACTGAGTCTCATGTGGGACAACCTGATTCCCCTGTATACCCCAGCGCTTAGAACAGTGCTCTGCACATAGTAAGCGCTTAACAAATACCAACATTATTAGTAGTAGTAGTAGTATTATTCATTCAGCATTGGAAAAAAGTGCTTGGGAGAGGACAATGCAACAATAAATGGACACCTTCCGCCCACAACGATTGAGCACTTATTGTGTGCAAAGCACTGTACTAAGTGCTTGGGAGAGTTCGATGTAACAATAAACAGACACAAATTGTGCAGAAATGGGAAGGGGCTGGTGTGTGGGTTTGTGTGTGAGTGGGTATGTGTGTTCGAGGCAGGGGAGGGAGGTTGTGACCCTTGCGACTATAACAAAGTTGCTTTTATTTATGGGGTTTGTGAAGCCCTTACCGTGTGCCAAGCACTTTCTAAGCACTGGAGTAGGTACAAGTTAATCAGGTTGGACACAGTCTCTGTCCCACATGGCACTCACCTCCTAAATAGGAGGGAAAGCGGGTATGGAATTCCCATTTTACAGCTGAGGAAACCGAGGCGCTTAGAAGCTAAGGGATTTGCCAAAAGTCACTCAGCAGGCCAGTGACGGAACTGGGATGAGAGCACAGATCTTCGGGCTCTCAGGCCTCTGTTCTTTCCACTAAGAATAATAATAATAATTGTAGTATCTGTTAAGTGCTTACTATGTGCCAGCCACCATATTAAGCGCTGGGGTGGATCCAAGCAAACCAGGTTGGACACAGTCCCTGTCCCATGTGAGGCTCGCAGAGAATTCTCTACAGAGAATGAGGCAAAGAGAAGTCAAACGACTGGCCCAAGGTCACACTGCAGACAAATGGCAGAGCCAGGATTAGAACCCTGGTCCTTCTGACTCCCAGACCCGTGCGCGATCCACCAGGTCACGCGCCGCTTCCGCTTCCCATCGGTCAGCATCCCACCACCCATCCCGAGTCAAATTGAGCAGTACCTTATGTTTTATGCTTTATTGTCCACCAGTGCTTCCATACAGTCAAACCAGGCTGTTGGTGCCCCTTCAAAAGGGTGAAATAACGGAAAGAGACTTTCTCCGTCTTGCGTGAAGTTCCCCCACGTTCTTCCTCAGTTTCCCTGCGGGGGCCACTTTTCCAGACTTCTGGTCGGAAAACAGGAGAATTGTTGGTTCGGGAGCCTCTTTGCTTGCTTCACTTTAATCTCTGTATACTTCACTTCACCTCTGACCTCCGGGAGGCCTGAATCGGAAAGAAATTTGTTAAAAGCGGGCCGTACGATGTAGGGCCCACAAAAGCAGACATGCTGTGTCCCTCTCAGCTACCTCTCCCTCAGCTGCCTCCTCATTCAACCGCATTTATTGAGCGTTTACATTGAACTAAATGCTTGGGAGAGTACGATCCAACACAATCCAACAGAGTTGGTAGACGTGTTCCCTGCCCTCAACGAGCTACTGTTCTAGAGGGAGAGACGGCCATTAGAGATTAAGAGATACGGACATAGGGGCGATGGGACTGAGAGAGGTCTAATAACGAGAAGCGTAAGCTCGTTGTGGGCCGGGAATGTGTCTGTTTATTGTTCTATTTTACTCCCCCAGAGCTTCGTACGGTGCTCGGCACACTGTAAGCGCTCAATAAATACAATCGAATGAATGAGTTGAATGAAGTGGGAGTGAGAAGCCAGGCATCGGTAAGCCAGAGTTGTAAAAAACAGAATTTGGGCATGAAGTCGTTCGGAAACGTAGGGCTAAAGCTACACCTTCCCCTCTAGCCTTAATGGGGCACCCCGTCAGTCAATCGGTCGTACTTATTGAGCGTTGATTGTCTGCACAGCACAGTACCAGGCTTTTGGGAGGGTTTGATACAACACGGTTGGTAGACGCATCCCCTGCCCACGGTCTACAGACTAATTAAAATAGATTGATAATGTTGGTATTTGTTAAGTGCTTACTATGTTCTAAGCGCTGGGGGAGATACAGGATAATCAGGTTGTCCTACATGAGGCTCACAGTCTTAATCCCCATTTTACAGACGAGGTCAATGAGGCCCAGAGAAGTGAAGTGACTTGCCCACAGTCACACAGCTGCTGATACAGTAGAGCGCGAGGACATTTCCATAAATGCTGTGGGGCTGGTGTAGGCCTGCCACAGGGCTTCACTTCACTCCTCGAATGCCAACCTGTTCACCGTACCTCGAGCTGGGCTATCTCGCCGCCGACCCACCCCTCACCCGAGTCCTGCCCCTTCATATCTGACAGACCACCCCTCTCCCCACCCTAAAAACCTTATTAAAAGCACGTCTCCTCCAGGAGGCCTTCCCCGACTAAGCCTTCATTTCCTCTTCTCCCTCTTCTCTCTGCGTCCCCCGCACTTAGATTTGCCCCCTTTTGTCCCCTTGCCCTCAGCCCCACAGCTGCTATGTCCATATCTGTAATCGATTGATATAAATGTCTGCCTTCCCCCCAAGACTATAAACTCCTTGTGGGTAGGGAACGTTTCCACCACCTTGGTTATATTTTAGTCACCCAAGCACTTAGTCTGGCGTTCTGCACACAGCGAGCGCTCAGTAAATACCACCCATTAATCGATCGATTAAAGGACCAGGTAGAAAGATGGAAATCCCGGATCCGACTGCGGGTTATAATCAGAGTCTCGCTTATTCCCAACTCGGTGTGCTTTGGAGGCGATGGATAACTCTACAGGTCCACCCAATCCGAGAAAAAGACAAAATTTGGCTGCAGGTCACAACCGAATAAATTTACGGCAGCAGAAAGAGGAGGGTCTCGACTCGATCGTGGCCAGAGAGGATTCAGAGACCCTTCAGCTCTCTCGGCTGGCTAAACTGGTCTTCAACGAATCAATAGTATTTATTGAGCGCCTAAAAGTGTCCAGCACTGGATTAAGTATTTGGCATAGAGAGTGCAGTAGAGTTAGTAGACACGATCCCTCCCCTCAAGGAGTTTACAATCTAGTGGGGTTTTGCAGGGTTTTGAGAAGCGACGTGGTCTAGTGGTTAGAACATGGGCCTGGGGGGCGGTCAGAAGGACCAGAGTTCTAATCCCCGCTCCGTCGCTTCTCTGCAGTGTGACCTTGGGCAAGTCACTTCGCTTCTCTGAGCCTCAGTTACCTCTTCTGTAAAACGGGGAGTAAGACTGTGAGTCCCAGGTGGGACAGGGACTGAGTCCAACTTGATTAGGTTGAATCAAAACCAAGCACCTAGTATAGTGCTGGGCACTTGTAAGCGCTTAACCTTAGGTCTAGTCCCTCTACACTGTGAGCTCATTGCGGGCAGGGATTGTCACCTTTACTGCTGTATTGTACATTCCTAATCGCTTAGTACAGTGCTCTGCACACAGTAAGTACTTAATAAAGACAATTGAATGAATGAATAAATACTTTTAAAATAAAACCCAAACTCTACACAGTTGCTCGCACACTTTGGGGCTTGGGAGAAAGAGGTAGTGGGTTCTGATCTCGGCTCCATCACTTATCAGGTTTGTGACTTTGGTCAAGTCACCTAACTTCTCTGTGCCTCAGTGACCTCATGTGTAAAATGGGGATGAAGACTGGGAGCCCCACGTGGGACAACCTGATTACCTTGTATCTACCCCAGGGCTTGGCACAGAGAAAGCGCTCAACAAATACCATCATCATCATCCAGGCACTGCGTGATGTGGGGCAAGCCACTTAACTTCTCTGTGCCTCAGCTATCTCATCTGAAAAATGGGGATTAAAACTGTGAGCCCCACGTGGGATAATCTGATTACCCTGTAGATACCCTAGGGTTTAGAACAGTGCTTGGCACATAGTAAGCGCTTACCAAATACCAACATTATCATTATTATTATACAAGATAATTGGGTTAGACGCAGTCCCTCTCCCACATGGGGCTCACAGTCTTAATCCCCACTTTACAAATGAGGTAACTGAGGCACAGAGAAGATAAATGACTTGCCCAAGGTCCCTTAATTGATGGCAGGCAACCCTAGCGATCTGAGGTACACTACAGAGTTTTCAACATCTAAAACACCGAAGACAAAACCAAGTCAAGCCCCCATGGTAGCGGAAGAGTGGAACGAAGGCTTACCTGGCGCCGGAGCACATTTTTTCCTGGCGACGTTGACTTCTTTGTCGTTGTACGGCTCCGATTGGACGGGGGCGTGACGGACGGCAAGTTCTCCCAAGGTAGGCTTCATGTCGTATCGCTCTTTGCGAAGGACAAAAGTACAAATCATTTAGATCGCTCCGAATAGACACTTTCGAGATGAGGCCGAAGCGAACGTGCTGGAGATGTTTTTTTATTTTATTTTTCTATCAGCTTGGCTTAGGGGAAAGAGTCCGGGCCTTAAAGTCAGAGGACCTGAGTTCTAATCCCAGCTCTGCCGCTTTTCTGTTGTGTGACCTTGGTCCGGTCTCTTGACGTCTCTGTGCCTCATTTTCCTCAACTGTACAATGGAGACCCCTTCTCCCTCCTACTTAGAAGGTGAGTCCAATAAGGGTCGGGATTATGTCTGACCTGATTATCCTGTATCTAACCCAGTGCTTAGTACGGAGTAAGAGCTTACCAAATACTCCCATTATCATTATTATTCTGGAGCTTCCGGGTCTCTCTGTTCCCTACCCGGAAGACAAACGTTCTTCCCTGTCAAGATGGAGGAGAGGGGATCATTTCATTATCCCCTTCCATCCCCCACCAAGAATCATAATGATGATAATAATGATAAGAAAGATCGCCATTATTAAGCACTTACTATATGCTAAGCACCGGGAGAAATACAATACAATCAGACCCATACAGTCCTTGCGATACCTGGGGCTCACAGCCTAAGAAGGGAGAACAGGTCTCTTACCCCCATTTTACAGGTGAGGACACCGAAGCCCAGAGAAGTTAAGGGACTTGCCCAAGGTCACTCGGCCGGCAAGTGGCAGAGCTGGGATTAGAACTCGGGATTCCTGGCCCCCCAGTCCCGTGCTCCTCCCACCAGTTACGCCTTCCTGGGGGGAGGAAACGAAGCCTCGAGGTTATGCCATGTCCCAAAACCCGCTGAGCGAAACGGCTCACAGACTCGGGAGTCGAGTCCGTTCTCCAGTCCAGCGGCGTCTACCACGAGGTTGGCACTTTGTGCGTGGCGATCGATCAGCGGTATTTACTGAGTACTTACAGTGCGCAGAGCAAATGGGAGAGTATGATACGACAGAGTGGGTAGGCAAGTTCCCTGCCCACAACCAGTGAGAAGCAGCGTGGCTCAGTGGAAGGAGCCTGGGCTTCGGAGTCAGAGGTCACGGGTTCGACTCCCGGCTCTGCCACTTGTCAGCTGTGTGACTGTGGGCGAGTCATTTAACATCTCTGGGCCTCAGTTACCTCATCTGTAAAACGGGGATTAACCGTGAGCCTCACGTGGGACAACCTGATGACCCTGTATCTCCCCCAGCGCTTAGAACAGTGCTCTGCACATAGTAAGCGTTTAACAAATACAAACATTATTATTATTATTAACCAACCAGCTTACAATCTAGCCGAGACCAGCCTGTTTCCTTACACGCATCCCAACTCCCCCGCCAAACAACCTTAACCACTTTACCCTACGTCCCGTGAATTTTAACGATGCGTCCGCTCAGTCAGCGGGATTTATCGAGCGCCTACCGTGTGCCGAACTCGCCCGATCAGCTACTTCCAGACCCCAGAACAAAAACTTACTTGGATTCTGTTCCCTGTTGAACTGTCTGCGGAGCATGTGCATATTAAGAATAGCGTTGGTCTTCTGGGCGATGACACTAATGCTCGGATTGGTTAGCAGTTCGGTCGATTTGATGTTGTTCTTGATGGCTTTGGAGGCCGTAGCCTGGGCCACCAGCGGTAGCGTGATCTGGTAAGCCCGGTCCGTGAAGTCCGCTTCGTCTTCCTGCAGGGTTTTGATTCTGGAAACCGATCCGCAAAAGAAGGGTGATGGATGGATCTCGGAGGAGGGAGCTGAGCTGGAGGGAATTCTCCCCAGCTCCACTCTGAAGAAATCCCCGGAGACAACTCACCTCTTGCCCGTGAGCACGGTGTAGACCTCCTGGATCAGGATTTCCGACGCTCCCGGTTTACAGTGGAGGGTCCCGTCGATGAGTTCTTTGGAGAGTTTCAGGTGCTTTCTTGCAAAAAACTTTTCGGGGGGAAACATCCGAGCTCACGAAATGAGTTTCTTTCATGAGCGTTTTTTCCGTGAATTCGTTTCCTCGGTATGTAAAGCTGTCAGTCGGCGCTCTTGGAAGCTCAGGTCCCCCAGGGGTCGCGGACAAGGCAGGGCCCGCCCTCCCCGCTGCCTCGATGCTGCAACCCAGACCCACCTTTCTTCTCCCTCTTCCCCCATCCCATCTCCTGGTTGGTTTCGGGGGGTCCCAGAGACCCTCCGGGGACAAACTTTCCCGGGGGTAGCCGGCTTCCCAACTCCGGACCGTTCCTCCGTGACCCAGAGGCCCCGGGCACGTAGAGAGACGCCGTCAAATCCAGGGGGCCGAGAGATTAAAAGCCGAAGGCAGGAAAGGGGCCCCGTACCCCATGTCCTGGACAGTCCAGGGGTCCCAAAGACCCTCCGGGGACAGAGTTTCCCGAGGGGAGCCCATCTCCCCCCTCCTGACTGTTCTCGCCTGAAACATGGGGCCCGAACAAATAGAAACACAAAGTCAGATGCGGAGGGCCAAGAACCTAAAAGCCGATGAGGGGGAACATGTCCGCTAATTCTGTCTTACTGTACTCTCCCAAGCGCTTGGCTCTGCACCTACTAAGTGCTCAAGGAATAATAATAATTACGGTATTTGGTAAGCGCTTACTAGGTTTCCGTAATTTCCGAGCACTGTTCTAAGCGCTGGGGGAGATACAAGGTCATCAGGTTGTCCCACGCGGGGTTTACGGTCTTAATCCCCATTCTACAGATGAGGTAACTGAGGCACAGAGAAGTGAAGTGGCTTGCCCAAGGTCACACAGCAGACAAGTGGTGGAGCAGGGATTAGAGCCCATGTCTTCTGACTCCCAAGCCCAGGCTCTTTCCACTGAGCCACGCTGCTTCTCTAAGCAGCGTGTTGTATTTCTCAAGAAATAATAATGTTGGTATTTGTTAAGCGCTTACTATGTGCCAAGCACTGTTCTAAGCGCTGGGGTAAAGACAAGGTCATCAGGTTGTCCCAAGTTGGGCTCCCAGTCTTCATCCCCATTTTACAGACGCGGTAACTGAGGCACAGAGAAGTTAAGTGACTTGCCCACGGTCACACAGCTGACAAGAGGTGGAGCAGGGATTAGAACCCATGACCTCTGACTCCCAAGCCCGGGCTCTTACTCCCAAGCAATACCCCCAAGCAATACCACCGACTGATTGACTGATCAAATGATCAATCGCTTACCTTCTCCAGCTGGGCCCAGTTGGACAGTTTGGTCTGTAAAGAGGTTCCGTTTTCAAAACCACTCATCCTGAGGTCTTCCGGGTAATAGAAATTTAATATTTCCGCAATCAGGAAGCCATTGGAAAAGTCCCTGAACGGTAACGCAAGGAGACGAAGCAAACTGTTACTCCACGGTTGACACGGCGGAATAGCAAAAACAGCGACGCTTGCTGCACGCAAACCCGGAGCCAAACCGGAAAGTACGGACTTGGCGTGTGCCTTGCTGCTTAGGATGAGGAGGTAGGAGGAAGAGAAGAGAAAGAGCTGTAAGAGAGAGAAGGAGAGTAAACTGTGGTATCTGTTAAGCGCTTACTATGTGCAAAGCACTGTTCTAAACACTGGGGGAATACAAGGTGATCAGGTTGTCCCACGTGGGGCTCACGGTTTTAATCCCCATTGGACAGATGAGGTAACTGAGGCACAGAGAAGTGAAGTGACTTGCCCAAGGTCACACAGCTGACTGGCGGCGGAGCCGGGATTAGAACCCGTGACCTTTTCCTTCCGGGATTCACAAGGTCATGGGTTCCAATCCCACCTCCTCCACTTGTCTGCTGAGTGACCTTGGGCAGCGTGGCTCAGTGGAAAGAGCCCGGGCTTGGGAGTCAGAGGTCACGGGTTTGAATCCTGGCTCTGCCACTTGGCAGCTGTGTGACTGTGGGCATGTTTCTCTGTGCCTCAGTTACCTCATCTGGAAAATGGGGATTAAGACTATGAGCCTCATATGGGACCACCCGACTCCCCTGTATCTACCTCAGCGCTTAGGACAGTGCTCTGCACATAGCAAGTGCTTAACGAATACCGACATTATTATCATCAAGTCACTTGGCTACTCTGTGCCTCAGTTACCTCATCCGTAGAATGGACCGAGACCGTGAGCCCCCTGTGGGACAGGAACCGTGTCCAACCCCATTCGCCTGGATCCACTCCGGTGCTCAGTACAGTTCCTGGCACATAGTAAGCACTTAACAGATGCCGCCATTATCAATGCGATCATCGTTACTAGTGGGTCCTGGGCCTGTTAGAGGAAGGGACGGGAGCCGGGGGAGGGAAGGGGGAGAGAGTTAAGGGCAACGGCGGGACTAGGGACGGGGCAGAGAGCCGGAAAGGGGGATGGAGATGGGCAGGCCTGTGAAGGGGGGAGAGGTGGAGGTGGGCAAGGAGGAGAGAGCTCTGTGCCTCAGTCTCCTCATCTGTAAAATGGAGATCGAGACCGCGAGCCCCTCGTGGGACAGGCGTCCCATTTGCTTGGATCCACTCCAGGGCTTAGGACAGAGCCCGGCACACAGTTAGCGCTTAACAAATACCCCGATTACTATTATCATTTTTAAAGGGAGGGTGAATGGGCGGGGGGGGGGGGGGGGGAGCCAGGGCCAAGGAGAGGAATGAAGACCGGGGGGGGGGACCCGAGGCGGGGAGGTTTGGGGGAGACGGGGGACTCGGGGGACCCGTCCGTGCGCTGTGGGAAGAAGCTTGGGCCCGGAGGGGTGCGGGTGGAGGAGGTCTGGAGGGGGCGAAGGGGGGCCCTCGGGCGTGGGGGTCCTCGTGCGCGTGTCGTGGAAAAAGCGGAGGTCTGGGGCCTGGTGGGGAGGAGGTTGTAGAGAAGGTGTCCGTGGGTCTGGGGTACCCGCGCACGTGGCGTGGGAAGAGGCGGGGCCGGGGCCGGGCTCGGGGCAGGGGTGGAGGTGGTTTGGGGGGGGATAAAGTGGGGGTCCTTGGGCCTGGGGTACTAGAAGCGGCGCGGCCCAGCGGCGAGAGCCCGGGCTGGGGCGTCGGAGGACGTGGGTTCTCATCCCGGCTCTGCCACTTGTCCGCGGTGCGACCTCGGGCGAGTCACTTCACTTCTCTGGGCCTCAGTCCCCTCATCGGGAAAATGGGGATTGAGACCTGTGTGGGGCAGGGACTGTGCCCAACCCAACCCTCTCGTATCTACCCCAGCATTTAGAACCGTGCCTGGCACATAGTAAATACTTGACAAATACCAGAATAATAGTTATCATCATTATTTTCTGGCCTCGGTCCCCGTGAGCCCCATGTGGGACCACGCGATCAGCTCGCATCTACCCCAGCGCTTGGCGGCGTGCCCGGCACGTAGTAAGCGCTTAACGAATCCCTTCCATCGTGTTTATTGAGCGTTTACTACGCGCAGAGCACCGTACTCGGCGCTCGGTAACGACGGTATTCCTCAAGCATCCGGACCGGGTCAGGCGCCACCGTTCATTCATTCCTTCGATCGTATTTATCGAGCGCTTACTGTGTGCGGGGCACCGTACTGAGCGCTTGGAATGGACAAATCGGGAACGGATAGAGACCGTCCCCCTCCATCGTCAGGCTGACCGTTCTAAACGCCCAGGGAGATCCAAGGTCATCAGGTCGTCCCTACCACGATTATTGTCATTCTCATTCTCTGGGCCCCGGATCCCTCATCCGTGCAACGGGGATGAAGACGGCGAGCCCCGCGTGGGTCAATCCGATGACCTCGGATCTCGCCCAGCGCTCGGCACAGTGCTTGCCATTAGTCGGCGATTAGTGGCCACCGTTTTTACGAGACGTCCTTCCCCTCGACTCTATTCATCGCCGTCGTCCTCGTCCGTCCGTCTCCCCCCATTAGACCGTGAGCCCGTCGGACGGCGGGGACCGTCTCTATCTTTCATTCCATAGTATTTATCGAGCGCTCGCTATGTGCAGAGCACCGTACTAAGCGCTTGGGAAGAACGAGTCGGCAACAGATAGAGACGGTCCCCGCCGTTTGACGGGCCTACGGTGTCCGTTGCCGACTCGTTCGTCCCAAGCGCTTAGTACGGTGCTCTGCACATAGCGAGCGCTCGATAAATACTATCGAATGAATGAATGCTTGGCGCATAGTGAGCGCTCCTTCCCCTCCCCCCGGCGCTGGCGCGTATTTATCGATATCATCGATCACTCTATTTTCCGAACGACGTGTCTATAATCCGTCTACGATTCCAGCCATCCAGCGTGGCTCAGCGGAAAGAGCCCGGGCTTGGGAGTCCGAGGTCACGGGTTCGAATCCCGCCTCCGCCACCCGTCAGCTGTGTGACGGCGGGCGAGTCACTTCGCTTCTCGATGACCTCATCCGGAAAATGGGGCTGGCGGTTACCTGTGGACGTGGCGGGGGCAGAAGCTGAGCTGGAGGCTCTGCAGCCAGCGCAGCAAGGCCCGGGCCGGGGGGCTTCTCCTGGGCGGCTGCCGGTAGGTGAGGGGGCCCGGGGGGGGGCCCGGGGGCGGCACCGGGGGCAGCTTGCCCCGGGCCCCCGCCCCCGCCCCCGCCGAAGGAGGAGGAGGAGGAGGAGGAGCGGAGGAGGCCGTAGGCGGGAGGCGGGCGGCATCCGCCGTCTCCATGGCGACGAGGAAGAGACGGAGGAGGAGGAGGACCACAACCTTCACCCGAGGGGGGGGGAGGAGGGAGGGAGGGGGGCAGCGGGAGCGCGCGCCCGCGCGCGAGGGCACCTTGGCCTCCCTCCCTCCCTCCCTCTTTCTCCTCCCCATCCCTCCTCTCTCTCTCCCTTTCCCTCTCTCCTCCCCGTCCCTCCCCCGTCTTTCACTTCCCCTTCCTCCCTTTCCTTCCTCCCCATCCCTCTTCCCCTCTCTCCTCCCCCTCCCTCCTCTCTCTTTCCCTTTCCCTCCGTCCTCCTCATCCCTCCTCCCCTCTCTCCTCCCCCTCCCTCTTCCCCCTCCCTCCTCTCTCTTTCCTTCCTCTCTCTCCACCCCATCCCTCCTCTCTCTTTCCCTTCCACTCTGTCCTCCTCGTCCCTCCTCTCTCTCTCCCTTCCCCTTTGTCCTCCCCATCCCTCCTCCCTCTTTTTCATCCCCATCCTCCCCACCCCTCCTCCCCTTCTCCTCCCATCCCTCCTCTCCTCCTCCCCATCTCTCCTCTCTCCCTTCTCCTCGGTCTTCTCCATCCCTCCTCCCTTTTTTTCTTCCCCCATCCTCCCCATACTTCCTCCCTCCTTTTCTCCTCTCTTCCCCCACCGCCCGTGCTCTATTAGGCCACACCGCTTCTCGTCTAAAATCTAGTCTCGACCTCTTCGACTCGTGGCCGAAAAGCCAAAACCCAGGGTCGGTGGGGGCGGAGACGTGCTGAGCCAACTCTCCACACAGACCTCTCTAGACCCTCCTCTCCTCTTCTCCCACTCCCTTCTCCGTCGCCCTGACTAGCTCCCTTCATTCATCTCCGCCTCCCAGCCCCACGGCATTTATGTATATATCTTCTGTTATTTATTTATTTCTTTAGTTATTGAATACTAATGTCTGTCTCCCCCTGTAGATGGTGAGCTCCCTGTGGGCAGGGAATGTGTCTGTTTCTTGTTGAACTGTATTCTCCCGAGCGCTTAATATAGTGCTGTGCACATAGGAAGCACTCAATAAATACGATTGAATGGGTGGGTGGGTGGGTGGATGGATGGATGGATGGATGGATGAATGACAGTCCAGTGGAGTCCATTGACAGACACAACCCCCGCCCACCAGTAGTTGACAATCTCCCCAGTCTGCCCCTTCTTTTGAAAATATCAAAGGACTTAGAGAACGCATCCCCTCTAGTTTGCAGGGAAAGTGTCTGTTATGTTCTTCTATTTTCCTCTCTCGAGAGCTTAGTACAGTGCTCTGCACACAGTAAGTGCTCAGTAAATAGGACTGACTGACTACCTGCCATCCCGGGGACTAGAACTAGGCGTGGCAACCGTCTGCCAGGCCCTGGAGTGAAATTCCAGACCCCTGCTGGGCTCTCCTGCTTCCCGAATGGGGGACGGTGGGGAAGGAGCCGCAGATTTCGAATGCCCGGCTCCGGGGAGCTCTCCGCGGCGGGCAGGGCGAGGCCTCCTCACTGGCACCACGCTCTGCCCTCTTGGGTGTTTCCAAAATAGGCTTGGATTCCCGTGGCCTCCTGGACGGAAATTCCTAGCGCCTGTAGGTCTCCCCTCTCAGCCTCAGCCCGTCTCTTTTTCCCCTCCGCGACCCTTCCTTCCGCTCCGATCTCATGATTCCGCCCCCATCCCACGGACTTCATCTGCTCCGGTAGCCAGCCCCGTTTCTGATCCTCAGAGAAACTATTCAATCTTCCCACTCCTTTGTGGCCTCTCCTGGACACCGGGGGCATGACCTGGAAGCAGGTCTTGACTATTTCCAACCTGTGTCTTCATTTAGAAGAGGTGACAGTGTGTCTTAGTGAGGAATGAGCCTGGGCCTGGGAGTCGGGGAACCTGGGTTTGAATCCCGGCTCCGGCTCCTGTCTGCCCTGTGACCTTGGGCAAGGTGCTCTGCTTCTCCGGGCCTCCGTTCCCTCATCTGGAAAATGGGGATTAAAAGACCGGCAGCCCCATCTGGGACACGGTCTGTGTCCGATGTGGTTAGCTTGTTTCTACCCCCGCGCTCAGTACGGCGCGCGGCGCATAGTATGTGCTTAACGGATACCATTGAAAAAAGAGTGTCTAATTGGCATCTTAGCCTCCTCGGGTCCTTGTGCCGAGGGCCGGGCCTGAATCTAGGGGAGGGAGAAAACAACGAGCCCGTCGCGGTCATTCGGAATGAGGTCCTTTTAATCCCATCATAGCGCATTGTGCTGACAGTTTATATTTTTAAAAAGACCAAGTAAGTGATTCTCTCGTGGTTTAATTTCCAAGATTTATTTATATAGCCGGGTGACTGCGTTTTGTCATTCAACGGGCGTGTGTCTGCTGTAACTGCGCGTGCATTGTGCCTCTTTATTTTTAATTTATCACCATCTGCCTGCTTCCTGATACGTGAGAGGACACGGCCTATAACCCCGAGTCGGTGCCAGAGTCACCAAGTTGCAGTGTGAACTTGCCCCGGTTCTTTTTTTTTTTTTTTCCTAGATTTGAATATTTATAGGCGGTGGGTGTGGGAGATAGGCATCGGGCAATGGATTGAAATGGCTATGAGACAAAAATTCCAGCCAGTGAAATTCAAAAGACCGGAGGGGTGACTCAGACGCGGAAGGGATCGCACAGAAGTTTTATGCCATTTCCTTGGCTTTTGCAAGTAGCACAAGAGGGTTTTCGGGAAAAGGTGGAGAATCGGGGTTTGGGAATTGAGCGGGGCAGGGGATGTGTCTACCGACTCTGTGATTCTGCACTCTCCCAAGCGCTCCGTACAGGGCTCTGCACACAGTAAGCGCTCGGTGAATACGACTGATGGATCGATTGACCGTTAGACCCTCTAGACTGTAAGCTCTCTGGGGGCGGGGAATGTGTCCGTTACATTGTCACACCTCCTAAGTGCTTAGTACGGTGCTCCGCACACAGTAAGCGCTCCAAAAATACACTCGACTGACCGTCGGATGAGGGAGCGGAAGGTCTCCTTGGAGCCAAATGTGTTAGAAGCGATCCTCCCCTCCTCCCCCGACTGCTCCCCGATCTCCCCCTCACCTCACCCCTCGTCCTCCATGCCGGCTAACCCTGCTATCTCTCTCTGGGGGAGCCGGGCAGGATGGATTGTAAACTCCTCACCGGACCATCCTAGAGACCTCTGGAGGCTTGGATCGTGTCTACTCACTTTCTTGTAGTTTAGTTTCCCAAGCGTTTATCACGGTGCTTTGCACACCCTTAATCATCCTCCCAGGCCAGGCGCATAGTAAATCCCATTGACTGATTGTGGTTAGGTGAGGCAGGGTCCCCTTAGGCCTGGCCGCCTGGACTGGGTGAGGAAGTTGACTCCAGGTGGGTCAGAGACTGGGGGACGTGGGGGGAGAGAGGAATACACTCATTCATTCAGTCATTCAGTCATTCAGTCATTCAGTCATATTTATCGAGCGCTTACCGTATGCAGAGAACTGTCCTGAGCGCTTGGGAAAGTACAGTGCAACAATAAACGGATAAATTTCTTGCCCACAATGAGCTTACTGGCTGGGGGGGGGGGGGGGGGGGCAGACATTAATAGAAATAAATAAATTACAAACTTGGACGGAAATGCTCTGGGACTGAGAGAGGGGAGATGAAGGAAGGGAGCAAGTCAGGGCGATGCAGAAGGGAGTGGGAGAAGATGAAAGGAGGGCTTAATCAGGGAAGGCCTCTTGGAAGAGATGGGCCCTCAATAAGGCTTTGAAGGAAGGAAAGGTAATTGTCTGTTGGATATGAGGAAGGAGGGCGTTCCAGGCCCGGAGGCAGGACGTGGGCGAGAGGTCGGTGGCGAGATAGATGAGTCCACCGAGAAGGTTGGCCCTAGAGGAGACCTGCTGGGAGTTGGGCAAGGGGAGGGTCTGTCTGAAGACCTGCTGAAGGGTTGGGAGGGGAGGGGGTCCGTCCCTGGACCGGCCAGGACCTCTCCCCTTTATAGGCCTCCAGCCGGTGGCGAATTTCCCATTTGCCAAGAAGGTCACCCAGAGCCCTGGGAGAGATGAACTTCGAGGGCACGGTTGGGCCTGATCTTCCCCTCCGTGCTTCCAGCCGGAGGGACGGAGAGAGGGAGAGGGTGCAAACGCTCCCGGCTCAGCCCGTCCTGGCGCCAACGTCCGCTCACGCTCCGTCTCCCGCCAAACGCTTATCGCACGACCATCTCCTAAGAGAAGCAGCCGTGGCTCACTGGAAAGAGCACGGGCTTTGGAGTCAGAGGTCATGGGTTCGAACCCCGGCTCTACCACTCGTCAGCTGGGTGACTTTGGGCAAGTCACTTAACTTCTCGGTGCCTCAGTGACCTCATCTGTAAAATGGGGATGAAGACCGTGAGCCCCACGTGGGACGACCTGATTCCCCTGTGTCTACCCCAGCGCTTAGAACAGTGCTCGGCACATAGTAAGCGCTTAACAGATACCAACATTATCATTATTATTATTATTAAGAGGCCTTCCCTGACTCAGCCCTCCTTTCCTCTTCCCCCACTCCCTTCTGCGTCGCCCCGACTTGCTCCTTTCAATCATCCTCCCTCCCATCCCCACACCACTCATGTCCATATCTGTCATTTATATTAATGTCTGTCTCCCCCTCTAGACTGTAAGCTCGTTGTGGGCCGGGAACGTGTCTGTTATACTGGTATACTGTACTCTCCCAAGCGCTTAGTACAATGCTCAGCACATAGTAAGCTCTCAATAAATACATCTGACGGACAGACTGACAGAATCGCTTCACCGACACCCACCTTGGTCAGATTCACGTGGCCAAAATGGCTCGGTCACAGGACGGCCGTCGAGCCAAGGCGGGTTTATTCGTTCGTTCATTCCATCGTATTTATTGAGCGCTTACTGTGTGCAGAGCGCTCTACTAAGTGCTTGGAAGAATATAACGATGAATAGATGCATTCCCTGCCCACAACAAGCTTACAGACTCCACGTTGTTCAAAAACATGTATATGAATGATCCCTTTCCCTACAAGTCACAAAAATAATCATTGTGGTATTTGATAAGCGTGTAACTATGTGCCGGCCACTGTACTAGGCTCTGGGTTAGATACAAGATAATCTGGTTGGACACAGAAATGTGTAGTGACTTTTAAAAATGATATTTGTAATAATAATAGTAATAATGATAATAATAATAACTGTGGTATTCGTTAAGCGCTTACTATGTGCAGAGCACTGTTCTAAGCGCTGGAGAAGATACAGGGTAATCAGGTCGTCCCACGTGAGGCTCACAGCCTTAATCCCCATTTTCCAGATGAGGTCACTGAGGCCCAGAGAAGTGAAGTGACTTGCCCACAGTCACACAGCTGACCATTGGCAGAGCCGGGATTCGAACCCATGACCTCTGACTCCCAAGCCTCTGTTCTTTCCACTGAGCCACGCTGCTTCCCCAGTAATTGCAATAACTGTAATAATCAATAATAACTGTGATATTTGTTAAGCACTTACTGTGTGCCAGGCTCTGTCCTGAGCCCTGGGGTAGATACAATCTAGTCCACGCAGTACATTTCCCACGTGGGGCTCAGGGTCTCAAACCCCATTTCGCAGACGAGGTAACTGAGACTCAGAGAAGTCGAGCGACTTGTCCAAGTTCACACAGCGGACAAGTGACGGAGGCAGAATTAGAACCCAGGTCCTTCTGACTTCCTTTGCTCTATCCACTCGGCCAGGCGCCACCCAGGAGCCCATCCTATCTGAACAAACACAGGTTCGGATCTGCTGATGCTCCTCCATCTCATGACCACTCTGAATTTGCCTTTCCCTTTCTACCTGAAAAGCAGAATTCAGTCAGAACGACCAGAAACCACGGAGATAGTTATAATTTTCCGCAGGAACAAAGGGAAACAGCAGACCGAGTGACGAAAGATAGATTACACGATAAGGGCCTCAAACAGATTAACAAGTACAGATTCAGTTAAAAGGAGCTGAAATACGGCCGGAGCTAAATGGGGAAATATCAAGATAAACCTCTTTAGGGGAATCCTTCCCAGAGGACGGGGGTCCCACACCCCTTCCCGAGCGGCAAAGCGCAACATTCCGGATATCAAATACGCAGGATGCAAGGCAAACATCAGGATCTGTTTCGGGGTTTTTTTTTTTTCCAGTTTTTAAAGACGATCAGGCCTCCTCATCGGTACTGTAGGTAATCTTTCAGGAGTTTCGGGAGCTGCAGTTGAGGAACAAGATGTAGCCGAGCTCTTCCTAGGTGATTTCGGATGCGGATCCGGCAGAGTTGGCAGAGAGAGCTTGGGGTAGCTACGAACAGACAGAAATGTTCAGATGCTCGATATGGAAAGAGATGTCCTGGTTTCTTAACATTTTCTATAACGTTGAGGCCGTACGGAGGAGCTGTCGGTTGGGGCCGGTTACCAAGTTTTCATCACCCCTGTAGACCGTAGGCTTGTCTCTAGACCGTAAGCTCGTCGTGGGCAGGGAACGCGACTGCTTAGTGTTATAGTATGCTCTCCCGAGGGCTTAGCACAGCGCTCTGCCCGCAGTAAGCGTTCAATAAAAGTGAACGAACGCATGCGTGAATGGTGGAAGGATCAGTCAGGCGAAACCGCAGCAGGAGGGGGGGGTCAGGTTAAAATAAGGGAAGATCTTCCCATTGCTAAGGCCGGGAAACAGAGGAGCGGTTGACTGGGTCACGTTAGGAAATTTCTGTCAGTCGGTCATATTATTCGAAAGCCCACAGGGAGCGAAGCCCTAGACTCAACGCCTGGGGGAGAAGAGCTGAAGCAAGATTCATGTTCCTCCCCTTAGAGAGCCTACAATCTCATCATAACGGTGGCATTTCTTAAGTGCTTACTATGTACCAGGCACTGTACTAAGCAGAGAAGCAGCGTGGCTCAATGGGAAGAGCCCGGGCTTGGGAGTCGGAGGTCATGGGTTCGAATCCCGGCTCTGCCACTTGTCAGCTGGGTGACTGTGGGCGAGTCACTTCACTTCTCTGGGCCTCAGTTCCCTCATCTGTAAAATGGGGATGAAGACTGTGAGCCTCACGTGGGACGACCTGATCACCCTGTATCTCCCCCAGCGCTTAGAACAGCGCTCTGCACATAGTAAGCGCTTAACAGATACCAACATTATTATTATTATTATTATTAAGCGCTGGGATGGATAGAAACAAATGGGGTTAGACACAGTCCCTGTCCCACCTGGGGCTCACAGTCTCAAGCCCCGTTTTACAGATGAGGTATCTGAGGCCCAGAGAAGGCAAGTGACTTGCCCAAGGTCACCCTGCAGATGAACGGAGGAGCCGGAATTAGAACCCATGACCTCCTGACTCCCAGGCCCGTACTCTGCCCACTGCGCTAAACGAAGATCTGATCAATCAGTCCTCATTCAGGGCTATTTATTGATCATGTTAGTATAGCAACATACTAAGAACTTGGGAGAGAGCTCAGAAGCAAATTGCGGGTTCTCTACCCTCAGGGGGTTTACGCTATAATGAAAATCTGATCAAAAAATCAATCGCTCAGGGGTATTTATTAATGATATCAATAATATTAATGATGGTATTTTTTAAGCCCTTAGTATGCGTCAGGCACTTGACAAAGTGCTGGGGTGAATACAAACAAGTCAAGCTGGACACTGTCCCTGTTCCACATGGGGCTCACGGACTCGATCCCTATTTTCCAGATGAGGTAACCGAGGCCCAGAGACGCGAGGCGACTTGCCCGAGGTCACACAGCAGACACGGGGCGGAGCCGGGAGCGGAACCGAGGTCCTCCCAGGCCCCGGCTCTATCTACTAGGCCGCGCCGTTTCTCATCCAGCGGGTAAGTCCCGGCGTGTACCGTTAACCTCTCAGATCCGGGCAGCCCTGGGCCGCGTCACGTACCTTCGTGCTGCAGGAGGGTCTTTTCCGCCAAACCGCCAGGAGCGGCAACATCTACAGGCCGCTGGAGCTCGGCGTTCTTGGCGTTGATGTCCGCCCCAAACTCCAGCAGCAAGCTGACGATCTCGGGGCCGCCTTGCTGAGCAGCTGCGTGTAACGGACTCTCCCAGTACTTTCCTTTCTGGGGATCGGCCCCTGCGGACGGAGAAGCAAAAAATGGGCACAGGCTCCCGGCATCGCCGGCCGCCTGGGGAAGATCAGGCCCGTCTCTATCCGCCTTTTCTCAGGAGGCGGTCGCTACCCGCCCGCTGCATAATAGTGACGGAACTTTTTAGGTGTCCGAGAGAAGCGGCACGGCCTAGTAATAATAATAATAATAATAATAATAATGTTGGTATTTGTTAAGCGCTTACTATGTACAGGGCACTCTTCTAAGCGCTGGGGTGGACACAGGGGAATCAGGTTGTCCCACGTGGGGCTCACAGTCTTCATCCTCATTTTACAGATGAGGTAACTGAGGCCCAGAGAAGTGAAGTGACTTGCCCACAGTCACACAGCTGACAGGTGGCAGAGCTGGGATTCGAACTCATGAGCTCTGACTCCAAAGCCCAGGCTCTTTCCACTGAGCCACGCTGCCTAGTGGCATGGAGCGCGGACTCGGGAGTCAGAAGGACCTGGGATCTAATCTTGGCTCTGCCACTTGTCTGCTGTGTGATCTTGGGCAAGTCACTTCACTTCTCTGAGCCTCTTCTGGCAAATGGGGATTGAGACTATGAGCCCCATGTGGGGCAGGGACTCTGTCCGACTTGATTACCCTGGATAATAATGTTGTTATTTGTTAAGCGCTTACTATGTGCAGAGCGCTGTTCTGAGCGCCGGGGGAGATGCAGGGTAATCAGGTCGTCCCACGTGAGGCTCACGGTCTTCGTCCTCATTTGACAGATGAGGGAACTGAGGCCCAGAGAAGTGAAGTGACTCGCCCACAGTCACACAGCTGCCAAGTGGCGGAGCCTGGATTCGAACCCATAACCTCCGACTCCCAAGCCCGGGCTCTTTCCACCGAGCCACGCTGCTGGATCAGCCCCCGCACTTAGAACAGTGCTTGGCACATGGCGCTTAACGAATACCGTCATTTTTATTATTATTCTCCGTGCGATGCACTGTACTAAGCATCTAGGGAAGTAGACCGGATGCCCGGAGGGCTCACCGAGTAAGGCAGAAAACGACTTTCGACGTTCTGGGTTGCGGTAACTTACAACAGCCCCCGATCTTATCACTGGACTGCTTGAACTCTGGCTTCTGTCTTTCAGGTTTGTCTTTCATCTCATTAACGATGTCGTCCGTCAGTTCAGTTCGATTCGGACGTATTTAATGAGTGCTTACTATGTAAAAATATACCGGAACGACCTCGTGACAGGAGACGTTCTGAAGAGGGTCCGTCCATGGGGTCACTGTGGCTCGGAAACGACTCGACGGCATCCGAAGGAAAACCTCTAGACCTGAGCCCGGGTTTAACTAAGTCGAACTAATTCTGTTGTAGTGCGCTCTCTCGAGCGCTCGGTACAGTTCTCTGCACACTGTAAGCACTCAATAAATACCACGGCCGATCGATCGACGGACCGGTCGATGGTGTTCCTGTGTTAATGTGTTTCACGTTATATCTACTCGCGAACCCTCCCCGCTTTTTAGACGGAGTCGCTGGAGGTCTTATAGTCGCCTGTGCTTTTCCCCAGTTCTTGGAACAGGGCTTTGCACACAGTGAGTGCTTAAAAAAATGCTAGCGTTATTTCTACTGCTAGTCTGAATTATTTAATATCGAAATAACTCCCTTCTGGTCTCACAGCACTGGCTAGATTTTGCTGAAAGGATCGACGGAGAGATTTTTTATCTATCTAAAAATACACAATTCTATCACCCTTGAGGGTGGGCGGGCAAACATATCACTCGATTGAAAATTAATGAAAAATATTTCCAGCAAGTCATGGCAGTTTAAACAAACAGGCTGGGTTTCCATGTAACCAGTGCGTTCGTTAGAAATTTCTCGGCTAACTCTGACGAAGAAGGTGAACCGAAATACATTCCATTCGCCCGTGGCATCGGACCAGAGTAAAAGATGCTTCCCTATTCCCTACTATTGTGTAATTTGTCAGGTGAATACTTTCCCCAATCAAGTCTGTGATAAGGAGAAGCAGTGGAAAGAGCATAGGCCTGGGAGTCAGAAGACCCGGGTTCTAATCCTGCTCTGCCAATTGCTTGCTTGTGTGACCTCGGACGAGTCACTTCGCTTATCTGTGCCTCCGCTCCCTCGATCGTAAAATGAGGATTTTATACCCGTTCTCCCTGCGTCTCGGACCGTGAGCCCCACGGAGGACCGGGACCGCGTCCGACCTAATTAACCTGTCCCTACCCCAGCGCTTAGGACGGTGTCTGACACGTACCAAGCCCTTCGCAGATACCATCGACAGAAACGGCCCGCTCAGAGAAATGCTCAAGGGGAGGAGTTTTCAGGATTTTGGAGACGGAGCCTAGCGTGCTGCGGGCCGAGTCGAGGAGATGAGATCAAGCCAGCGGAGGTCGACGACTGTCGACGCTCATTTACCTGCATCGAGCAGTTTCCGAACGCAATGGCATTGTTGCGCCGTACAGGCTACGTGAAGAGGCGTTCCCAGATGCGGAATGTCTTGGTCGACGTCTGTGCCCCACGAGATCAGGACTTCTAGACACTCGCAGTGACCTGCCAAGAGGAACGCCGAAGAGTTGACCTGTCTCCTCGTCTCGTCGTCATCACCGTCGTGAACGGTATTTACCGAGGGCTTACGGTGTGCACTGTACTAAGCGACTGGGAGAGTCCAGTGTAACAGAGTCGATTCCCCGCCCACAGATGAGCTCAGAGGGGGAGACAGACATTAATATCAATCCATCGACCGCTGGTATTTACCGAGCACCTGATCGTGTGCGGAGCACCGTACTGAGCGCCGAAAGTGTACGACAATGTTCAGTGAACTGCAAGCTCGTCCTCTAGACCGTAGGCTCATTCTGGGCTGGGACAGTATCTCCCATGGTGATATGTAATAATAATAATGTTGGTATTTGTTAAGCGCTTACTATGTGCAGAGCACTGTTCTAAGCGCCGGGGTAGATACAGGGTCATCAGGCTGTCCCACGCGAGGCCCACAGTTAATCCCCATTTTACAGATGAGGTAGCTGAGGCACAGGGAAGTGAAGTGACTCGCCCACAGTCACACAGCTGACAGGTGGCCGAGCCGGGAATCGAACCCATGACCTCGGACTCCGAAGCCCAGGCTCTTTCCACTGAGCCGCGCCCAAGTGCTCAGTACGGTGCTCTGCACACAACAAGTGCTCGATAAATATGATTTAACTGCTTAACTCAAATTTTCTGAGCACCTACTGTGAGCCAGCCACCGTACTAAACGCCCGGGAGACTACATAAGCAATCGATCGATCGATCGACGGTATTTATCGAGTGCTTATTTTGTACCAAACACTGTACTAAGCGGCCGGGAGAGAGCAATATAGTAGAGTTGGTAGATGTGCCTCCTGCCCACGATGAGCTTAGTCTTACTCTGTAAGAACCCTAAAGTTAGGAGATACGATCCCCGCCTCCAGGAAGCTTACGGTCTAGCGGGAATGTTTGTCAAACCTGGGATTACTGGTCAATCCCGTCAAACTCGGAGGGCGCGGCGGACGGTGCCCGTCAACTTCGGAAGTTTCCGGACAGTATTCCTCGAACCTGGCGGGGGGGACTGGTGGAGGTTTGTCAAACTCAGAGGATACGGGGCGGGGGGGGGGGGGGTACTTGTCAAATGTGGGGTTACTGCTTGACTTTTGTCAAACTCGGGGGGCTACCGGTAGGCCTCCATTCATCCAATCGCAGTTATTGAAGATTTACCGTGTGCGGAGCGCTGAACTAAGCACTTGGGAGAGGACGATACGACAGTAAACAGACACGTTCCCCGCCCGCAACCACCTTCGTCCAACTCGGAGCGTACTGGTCGACGCTTGTCTAACTTGGAGAGCACCAGATGGTATTTGTCAAACTTGGGGGGGGTGGTCCAGGGTACACGTCAAACGAGGGTCGACCGGTTCCCCCCGGGTTTGACCAACAACCCCGCTAGACCGTATGCTCTTTGGAGGCGGGGAATGTCATGACTGACTTTATGTTTCTTATAATGATAATAATAATCATGGTATTTGTTAAGCGCTGACTATGTGCCAAGCGCTGTTCTTACCACTTAGCAGTTACCAGGTAATCACAGTAAGGGCTCACAGTCTTGATTCCCATTTTACGGACGAGGTAACCGAGGCACGGAGAAGTCAAGTGACTCTCGCCCAGCATCACGCAGCTGCCAGGTGGAAGAGCCGGGATCAGAACCCACGTCCTCTGACTCCCAAGCCCGGGCTGTTTCCGCTAAGCCACGGCCCGTGCTCTTATAGAGTAAGGGCCCGTTAAATACGGTCGATGGATCGACGCCGATGAAACTCTCTCCCCGCCCCCGGACATATCTGAATCCGGACCCCAGGCACGTACCCTTCCTGGCAGCCTCGTGAGCTGGCGACGGAAGACACGACTGCAGCTGCGGCTTGGCACCGTGCATCAGCAGAAGCTCTGTGCAGGAAGCGCTCCCCCTCGAACAGGCGTTGAACAACGGGGTCATGCCGTCGATGGTGGTGGCGTTCACCTGGGGCAGGACCGACAGAGTGAAGATCCAACACGCCTTTCTAATCGTAACAGTCGTTAGTATTAGGGTGCTCCTTGAGCGCTTACCGCGTGAGCGCTGAGGTAGATGCGAGTTCATCGGGTCAGATACAGTCCCTGTCCCACGTGGGGCTCGCAGTCTTAATCCCCATTTTACAGATGAGGGAACTGAGGCACGGACTCTCTCTTCTTTTCGGTCTCTTCAATTAATCGGTGGTAGCTAACTGAACTCCTGCCATGTGAGTGCATTTTACTGAGCACTTGGGAGAACTCAATAAAGTAGACGTGAACCCAGCCCTCAAGGAGCTTACCGTCTCACGGACTCGGAACTTTAACTTGGGCGATAATCACCTTTTTTTAAAAATATGGTATCTGTTAAGTGCTCACTATGTGCCAGGCACTGTACTAAGTGCTGTGGGTAGATACCAAATGATCAGGTTGGTCACAGTCCCTGCTCCACCTGGGTCTCAGAGACTTAACCCCATTTTGCCGATGAGAGAACTGAGGCATAGAGATGTGAAATGACTTGCCCAGGATCTCACGGTAGACAAACGGTAGAACTGGGATGAGAACCTACGTCCTTCTAACTCCCAGGCCCGTGCTCTATCCAGCAGCCCATGCTGCTTCTCACATAGAGAAGCAGCGTGGCTCAGTGGAAGGAGCCCGGGCTTGGGAGTCAGACGTCATGAGTTCGAATCCCGGCTCTGCCCCTTGTCAGCTGTGTGACTGTGGGCGAGTCACTGCACTTCTCTGGGCCTCAGTTACCTCATCGGTAAAATGGGGATTAACTGTGAGCCTCACGTGGGACGACCCGATGACCCTGTATCTCCCCCAGCGCTTAGAACAGTGCTCGGCACATAGCAAGCGCTTCACAAATACCAACACTACTGTAGCGCTTAGCTGTAGTTATCATCATTATTATTATACCCGAGTGTCCAACTGATTTCAAAATATCTTTATGAACAAGATTATAATCATCTTTTCTCATATTCTTTTTCCTTTTCTGCCATAAGATACGGGGAAGCTTCTTTCTCCGCCCTCTTTCCCCACTGGAAAAAATTCCAGCTCCTGTCCCTTCGTTGCAAGTATTCTCCCTTTGCAAAAAACTAGTTTTCATCTTCCTCCAGGAAGAGGAAATCTCATTTTTGCTTGGGCCACTCGAGGACTCTTTCGGGACAGGGCCCAGACGCGCCCACTTGTCCGAAGTCTGCCCCAGAGCAAATGAGGAAAGAAACAACTGGTTATTTTGCCATTTACGAATGCTTCGGAGGGTCACTCTAATAATGTCACGGAGAAGAAGAAAGAGAACACCTGTGGAAGACGCAAACATGAGAAGCCCCGCTCCCCGAATCCGCGCTGATCGAAAGCGTGAGTTTTAGGACACGGCGACTTACGTTGGCTCCTGCTTCGAGAAGAATCCGCGCACATCCGACGTGATCTCCCAAGCAGGCTTCGTGCAGTGGAGTCACGTGGTCGATCGTCACTGTGTTTACATTGTAGCCCTAGAGTGGGTATGAGCAGCTTTTAATTCATTCGTTCAACGGTATCTAATAATAATGATAATAATGACGATGGCATTTGTTAAGCGCTTACTATGTGCAAAGCACTGTTCTAAGCGCTGGGGGGATACAAGGTGATCAGGTTGTCCCACATGGGGCTCACAGTCTTGATCCCCATTTTACAGATGAGGTAACTGAGGCTCAGAGAAGTTAAGTGACTTGCCCAAATTTACACAGCTGACAAGTGGTGGAGCCGGGATTAGAACCCATCACCTCTGACTCCCAAGCCCGGGCTCTTTCCACTGAGCCACGCTGCTTCTCTAAGCACTGAGCGCTTACCATGTGCAGAGCACCTGGACGAGGACATTACTACAATAAATGGACACGTTCCCTGCCCACAACGAGTTTATAGGTGAAGAGATTATTTAAAACCACTCAGCGAATATGACCTTTCAGGGCAATCTAGGGTTTCAAAATGGCAAGACTGCCCATTTTTTTTGTTTTTCATTTTTAGTACCTGTAAGCTCCTCCTCTAGACTGAAAGCTCCTCATGGGTAGGGATCATGTCTGCCAACTCTACTGTATTGGACTGTCCCAATCAATCAATCAATCAATCAATGGAATCTATTGAGGGTTTACTACCGATAATAATCACGGTACTTGTTAAGCACTCACTCTGTGCCAAGCACTCTTCTAAGCGCTGGAGTAGATACGAGGTAATCAGGCTGGACACAGGCCCTGTCCCATGTGGGGCTCACAGTCTTCACCTCCATTTTACCGATGAGGCAACTGAGGCCCAGAGAAGTGAAGTGACTTGCCCAAGGTCACACAGCAGACATTCCAGCGCTTAGAACGGTGCCTGGCGCTTAGAACAGCGCTTGGCACATAGTTAGCGCTTAACACATGCCATTATTATCATCATTATTGTCATTATTATTACGTGGCCAAGCAGGGATTAGAACCCGGGTCCTCCTGAATCCCAGGTCCGTGCTCTATCCGGTAAGCCACGCTGCTTCTCATTAAGCCATATTGCTTTTCTGTGGGCAGAGCACTGTACTAAGCGATTGGGAGAGTCCAACAGGACAGGATCGGTGGGCGCTTTCTCTGCCCACAAGGAGCTGACTGTTTAGAGGGGGAGTGCTATCCTCTAGGTACCCCACGCGCATCAGCTGTTGGCCAGCGGGACCAGAGAAGCATTTAGGGATGTGGCTAATGCATCCCTAAATGTATTAGAAGCAGCGTGGCTCAGTGCAAAGAGCACGGGCTTTGGAGTCAGAGGTCGTGGGTTCGAATCCCCGCTCTACCACTTGTCAGCTGTGTGACTGTGGGCGATTCACTTGACTTCTCTGGGCCTCAGTTCCCTCATCTGGAAAATGGGGATGAAGACTGTGAGCCTCCCGTGGGACGACCTGATGACCCTGTATCTCCCCCAGCGCTTAGACCGGTGCTCGGCACCCAGTAAGCGCTTAACAGATACCAACATCATTATTATTAATAGGTCGAACCTCTCCCTTCTGGACTTTGGGAGGTCTACCTTCCAATCCCGCCCATGGGGATGGTTCCGGGATCAGGAAGAGGATGATATCTGTACGCAGGGCTTGGCATATAGTAAGCACTTAACAGCTACTGTTTTCATCATTTTCATTAGTTTTATCCCCTCCCTCAAGAAGCCCACAATCTGAGGCGATGGACATTAATTGAGCCGCGGATCGGAGGTGGCGTCTGCGACATCTGGCCGCGGGAAGGGTTACGGTGTAAGGGTTCCAGCGTTCAGCGGAAAATCTTGGGGTGGTAACGCCCCGGGGCAGGATGAACCCTGACCTTCCCGCTGGAGGAAGCGCCTACCTGTGACAGCAAAGTCTTCAGAGCCAAAAGTCGGCCTTGGCTGGCGGCCTCATGCAGGGGGGATCGATCGGCCCACGAACCTAATGGAGAGAAATAGACGGAAACGGGTCGCATCCCGAGAAGCGACGTGGCTGAGGGGAAAGATCCTGGGCCCGGGAACCAGGACTTCTGTGTTCTGATCCCGGCCGTGCCGCTTTTCTGCTGGGTGACCTTGGAAAATAATGGTAATGATAATAATTATGGTATTTGTTAAGCACCTAGTATGTGCCAGAAACGCTATTAAGCGCCGGGGTGGATACAGGCAAATCAGGTTGGACACAGGCCCCCGTCCCACGTGGGGCTCACAGTCTCCATCCCCATTTTACAGGTGAGGGAACTGAGGGACAGAGAAGTGAAGTGACTTGCCCAAGGTCACACAGCAGACAAGCGGCAGAGGCAGGATTAGAACTCAGGTCCTCCTGACTCCCAGCCCGACGGTCTATCCGCTGGGCCAAAATGTTGACGAATATGTAAAAACCCTTAGATGGCATTGGATCGCAGTTTAAGACTCTGGAAACTTCTCTAGGCCATAGACTCTGAAATGATAAGAGAAGCAGCGGGGCCTAGTGGCTAGAGCACGGGCCCGGCAGTCAGGAGGTCATGGTTTCTAATCCCGCCTCTACCCCTTGTCTGCTAGGTGGCCACTTCACTTGCCTGTGCCTCAGTTCCCTCATCTGTAAAATGGGGATTAAGACCGTGAGACCCAGCACTTGAGGAAACCGAGACACAGAGAAGTGAAGCAAGCAATTGGCAGAGCCGGGAGTAGAATCCAGGTCCTTTTACTACTACCGGGCTCGGCGTCTCTCCTCTAGACCACCCTGCTTCTAGATGCTAAAATGGTGGTAACCCTCCTGAGCTGCATGGAAAGCCCCACCTCCCTCTTCCCTAGAGCTAGTCCCTGCTCGTTAAACCGGGCGATCCCGTAAATCAAACTCCCAGAAGATTAAACATTATCCAACACGATGCAGTCGATGGACACAATCTCTGCCCACAGAGACCTTGCCACTTGTCAGCTCTGTGGCTGACACACTTCACTTCTCTGCGCCTCAGTTCCCTCATCTGTAAAATGGGGATAGAGACTGTGAGCCTCACGTGGGACGACCCGATCGCCCTGTATCTCCCCCCAGCGCTTAGAACAGTGCTCTGCACATAGTAGACGCTTAACAAATACCAACATTATTATTATTCCGGGCCCCGGAGAGCGGAATGACGCCTGGCTCTCACTCCGACTTCTATTTTCTACCACAGCCCTCAACCTCCCCGCCTCCTCCCCTCTGAGCATATCAGTGGGCAACAGTCAGTGGTTTCCGTTGAGCTCTTCTTTCCAGAAATTCCATATGACAAAATCCCTCGTTCCCCACCAATAGACCTTGCAATGGTCAGGCCGAGATCAACTCCCCAGGATGCCTAGAATCCCTAGATTCGAAAGCAGTCCCATGCTGTTTTCTGAATGCGTATTTTACGGTATTTGTTGATTATTACTAAGAATAATAACAATGGTACTTGTTCAATGCTCACTATGTGCCAAGCACCGCTCTAAACACTGGGGTAGATATAGGTTAATCGGGTTGGGCCCAATCCCACATGGGGCTCCTGCTCTTATCCCCATTTTACAGGTGAGGTAACTGAGGCATGGAAAAGTGAAGTGACTTGCCCGAAGTCACACAGCAGACATGTCACGGAGGGGGGACTAGAACCCGGGTCCTTCGGACTTGAGAAGCCACGCTGCTTCTCAAGCGTTTCTAAAGTGTTTACTGTATGTCGGGCACTTACTGGACTGTTAACTCATTGTGGGCAGGCAGTGTGTCCGTTCTATTGTTATCTTGTACTCTCCCAAGCGCTTAGTACAGTGTCCTGCACACAGTAAGCTCTCAATACATAGAATTGAGTGGGTGACTACTAAATTCTGAAGGTATTTACAAACTAATCGGGGCCCCCCCCCGTCCCACATAGAGCTCCCGCTCTTAATCCCCGTTGGACAGACGAAGTAACCGAGGTACCGAGAAGTTAAATGACTTGCCCAAGGTCCCACAACAGACAGGTGGTGAACCCGGGATTAGAACCCGGGTCCTCCGACTCCCAGCCCCCTGCTCTTTCCACTAGCCCACGCCGCTTCTACCCAAGGAGCTAAAAAGCAAGCGGTATTCTTGGCCAATCTAACTCCACGGCGGCGAGGCACGTCCAGCTCGATGCATTTAGGAGATCAGATTCGAAATCGAGTCTGTTAGCGAACAGCCTCAGCTCGCCCAGCGCGAATCGGGTTGCCTCTGAGGTTAGACCCCGGCTAATTTTAGAAACGGCAACGGCGGCGGCCGACGGGGCCTATAATTGACGGGGAACAGCGGGCTCAGCGATTCCGTAGACACCCCCGCGAGAAGAGGGGAGCGTTTACACCATCGGGCGTCCGATACGTGACTGCACGATTCCCCTCCGTACCGTACCTAAATCACCGTCTCCCCAAGGCATTTCCAGCCAGCCGCTACTAGCGTAAACTCGACTCATAGCTTTTCAGCCTATGCCGGTAGGATTCCGCTTCCACTGGCTAACACCGCTCCGCGGTCATGATCGGGAGGAGACCAGTAGCCCTCTGAAATCCGACCTCTCCTCTCAGCAGCCTTTCCGGGGAAAAAGAAACCCAGAAAACCATTGGTTTATTCTCGACGCAGTGTTCTGGGCGGATAATCATCGCGCTACCGATAATGAGGAGAAGAATCGCGGTGTCCGTTAAGCGCTCGCCGTGTTCGGACATTGCGCCGATCGGGGTGTTCGTTCAGCGCTTACTGTGTACCAGGCACTGAGGTAAGCGCTGGGGAAAGGCACAGGATGACAGTCAGTGTCCCACATGGGGCTCACATTCTCAGATGAGAGTCAGTCAGTCAGTCAATCGTATTTATCGAGTGTTTACTCTGTGCAGGGTGCTGTACTAAGCACTCGACAGGATACAGCAGTAACGATATTGCTATTGTTCTCGTCTGTCCGTCTCCCCCGATTAGACCGTAAGCCCGTCAGAGGGCAGAGACCGTCTCTATCTGTTACCGATTTGTACATTCCAAGCGCCTAGTACAGTGCTCTGCGCATAGGAAGCGCTCAGTAAATACTATTGAATGAATGATTGAATGAATACAGTATAACAATGTAACAGACACATTCCCCGTCCATAAGGAGCTTACAGACTAGGGAAAGGTAACAGGTAGTGAATTCCTATTTGACAGGTGAGAAACAGGCTTAGAGAAGTGCAGTGACTTACCCAAGGTCACCCAGCAGCCTGGATTATTATTATTATTATCATTAATAATAACATTAATAGGAATGGTATTTTTAAGTACTTACTATGTGCCAGGCACTGTATTAAGCACTGGGGTGGATTCAAGCACATCGGGTTTGACACAGTCTCTGTCCCACGTGGGGCTCACTGTCTCAATCCCCATTTTCAGAGAAGGCACAGAGAAGTGGAGTGACCTGCTCGAGGTCACACAGCAGACAAGTGGTCTGGATGGGATTAGAGCCCATGGCCTTCTGACTCCCAGGCCAGTGTCACCCCTCTAGACTGGAAGCTCCTTGTTGGCATGGAGCGTGTCAACCAACTCTGTTATACTGGAATCTCCCGGGTCCTTAATACAGTGCTCTGGACACGGTAAACACTCATTAAATATGATTGATTGATTGATTGATTGATTGGCTGTCCCACAGTCTCTGTCCCCCAGGTTAGGGAGAACGGGTATCTAATCCCCATTTCTTAGATGAGGAAACGGAGGCATGGAGAAGTCGAGTGATTTACCCAAGGTCACACGGCCAGAATTAGAACCCAGATCTCCTGACTCCCAGCCCCAGACTCTTCCTTCTGAGCCACATTGCTTCTCTCTGCTCGTCTGAAGTCAATTCCTCTCATTTTAGGCTGTGAGCAACATGTGGGACCGAGACTGTTGGATCAAACTGTATTGTATCTATCAATCAATAGGTCCAAATGTGTCAACCTGATGATCTTGTATTCATTCATTCATTCAATAGTATTTATTGAGCGCTTACTATGTGCAGAGCACCGTACTAAGCGCTTGGAAGGAACAAGTCGGCAACAGATAGAGACGGTCCCTGCCGTTTGACGGGCTGACGGTCTGATCGGGGGAGACGGACAGACGAGGACGATGGCAATAAATTTGTATCTGCTCCAGCACTAAAACGGTGCTTGACGCTTAATAAGCACTTCACAGATATAGTAATAATAACATTATTACTAACACTAATAAAAATCCCTACTTCCCTATCATCCCTCTTTTATTATTCCTAGACTGTGGGCCCTTTGGAAGCCAGAACTGCAGTTAACTCTCCCCCATGTACATTTTCTCAATGCATGGTACAGTGTCTTGCACAGAGTAGATGCTCATAAAGTTAGGAAACCCACACTGTGCTCATTACTGCCCACAACCCAATGTCTGCTCAACAATGTCTGAGCAGGGCGACCCACGCTCTTTCCTAGCAAAGCCGACAATTAGGAAACTCAACTCTTAAGCTGAAGTCTCTCATTTTGGACAGTCCGCATCCAGACCATTGTGTTCGCACCAAAAAAAAAAATAAATATTGAGAAAACCCGTGTTGGAAGAGAATGATTAGATTCATCTTGGGTGAATTTTTCATAAATGAATCCCCGTATCAAAGGAATCAAACGTTTCCTCCCTACTGATTTTTTTTCCACACGTGGTCTGTGATTTTCCAGAACATCTGTGTTTCCAGTTTGGGGAGTACTCACTTAATGCTCTTAATAGTGTTGGGGAGAAAAATGGAGAACGAAGCAAAATGCATTTAAGCAAGTTGAATTTGCTCAAAGTAATTAATGCAGAGAGGTACCGTTTGTAATGGCGTACCCTCTGAGCATTAAATCAAGTAAGTGAGCATAAAAATCGACTGGGGTAATGATATTTAAAGACCTGTAAATTGAATTAGCATGAACTAGTTATTAGAACTCTGAGGTTCCATGCCCAGAGGCAGCAGAGTGGAAAGAGCATGGAGCTGGGAGTCAGGAGACTTAATAATAATAATAATAATCATAATAACTGTGGTATTTGTTAAGGGCTTACTATGTGCCAGGTACTGTACTAAGCAGTGGGGTGGATACAAGCAAATCAGGTTGGACAGAGTCCCTGTCCCACGTGGGGCTCACAGTCTCGATCCCCATTTTACAGATGAGGGAACTGAGGCACAGAAAAGTGAAGTGACTTGCCCAGTGTCACACCTCGTACCGGTTCTCTCGCCCTCTTTGCCAGCCACACGTGGGACAGGGACTGAGTCAAAATGAATAATCTTATATCTACCCCGGTGCTCAGTACATAGGAAGTGCTTCGAAAATATCATCATCATCATTTTAAAATTTTAGTTTGATTCTCAACGTTGCTCAGAGAGAGGGTGGAGCCCTTTGTTTAATAATATCAATTTAATATAATTATTAACAAGAATTTCTAACATGACATACGGAGTGTTCCATTATCTGCAGGTCTTATAAAACCAGAATCTTATCTTTGTCCGGGTGACTCTGAGAATCCTGTTCTTGCTCCTGGCCCACTGCAACCCGGCCCGCACACCCCGCTCCTCTCAAACCAACCTCCTCACCGTGTTTCGATCTCACCTCTCCCACTCCCGACCCCTTGTCCTCGTCCCGCCTCCGGCCTGCAACTTCCTCCTCCTCCCTCACGGCCGAACCCCCCATCTGCGATTGCGAACCAACGAGGGACGGGGACGGGGGTCTAATTCTCCCCCGTGTATTGTCTCCCTGCACTCGCTACAGCGCTATTAGTCCAGAAGGGGAGACGGACCATAAGATAAATTCCGGATATGGGCATAAATGCTGTGGGGCTGAAGGCTGGGTGAATATCCAGTGTTTAAAGAGGCAGAGTCAAGTGCGTAGGTGATGCAGAAGGGAGAGGCAGTAGAGGAAATGAAAGCTAAATAAATACTATCACTACTATCCCCGTCTCCCCATCTCTCTGGTGTGTGAGCTTGGAAAACAGGATGGCGTAGTGGAGAGATCGCAGACCCGGGAGTCGGAAGGTCATGGATTCTCACGCCGGCTCCCCCTCTTGTCTGTTGGGTGGCCTTGGGTGTGTCATTTCACTTCCCTGTGCCTCAGTAACCTCATCTGTAAAACGGGGATGAAGACTATGAGCCCCATGCGGGACAGGGACTGCTTTAGATCAGCGCTCCAGCACTTAGAACAGTGCCTTGCACGTAGTAAGCGCTTAACAAATGCCATCATTATTAATATCATCCTATCTAATTTGCTTGTATCCACCCCAGCGCTTAGCCTGACACAGAACAAACACATATCGCCATTATTATTATCATTATTACTGGGGTGAGGGAACGTTTCTACTGACTGTTTTATTGTACTCTTCCAGGTGCTTACAGTCCCCTTCACACAGTAAGCACTCAAAAAACATGATTGATTGATTGATTCAAAGCCCTGTGAAAATCACGTCTCTGCCAGGAAGCCTTCCCTGACAACCTCTCCGCGCCTCAGTTCCCTCATCTGCAAAATGGGGATTAGGACTGTGAGCCCCCCATGGGACAGGGACTGTGTCCAACTTGATTTGTTGGGATCCACCCCAGCGCTTGGTACATAGAAAACACATAGAAAGCACTTAACGAATACCACAGTCATTATTATTATTATTATTATTATTATTGATAACCTCTCATCTCCCCACTCTATTCTCCCTCTCTTCTGCATCACCTATGTACTTGGATCTGTAGCCACTAATTACAGTGATATTCAACCCACCTCCATCATCTTCATGTACATCTCCTTCTACTCTGTTTCTTTCTCTATTCATAATTTTTTTCTCCAGTCTTCATTTATTTTCACATCTATCTCCCCTACTACATTGTAAGGGCTCATGGCTACCATTTCTCCTATACTCTTCCAAGTGCTTAGCAGTGCTCCCAGGAAAGGCTCAATAAATACCTGTGATTGATTGCTTTTTGCATTTAAGTACTAATTGACATTTATTGACTATTCATAGGCCTTCCGTTCATTCATTCAATTGTATTTATTGAGCGCTTCCTGTGTGCAAAGCTCCCTACTAAGCGCACGGCGAGACACCGTAACAATAAACGGAAACATTCCCTACCCACCTACTCAGAAGGCCTAAATAAGCTACCTGACTCTTGAGAAAGTAGAGAAAATGCTAGGTGGTGGAGGAGAGAAAACTCTACTCCTCAAGTGATAAAGACGACAAATGTTTCTGTCCAAAAGACAGAACCCCGTATACCCCTTAGAACAGGGGTTGATTGTTGTGATTGCTTATAATGCTCCCCTTAAAGTATTTTCTGTTCATTTTTTTTATTACATTCGATGTAAAGGATAGCTCCAAAACTGTGATTTCAGAGTGATGATAACGGTGGTATTTATTTACCGCCTACGACGTGACAAGCACTGACCTAAGCCCTGGGGTAGATACGAGATCATCAGATCGGATACAGTCCCTGCCCCACATGGGACCCGCAGTCTAAGATACTCAAAGAAATAGCTGAATTGATGATACGTTTTGCATAATTTCTTGAGCTTTTCAGTGTTCATAGCTTTTCTCTAGGATCATTTTAAGCTTGAACACCATCAAACGTTCCATCACCCTAATTCTGAAACGAACCTTATCCGTGCTGATTTGACTCCCTTTTTGGCCTCGCTTCTGGGCAACTTAAACTCCGGAGCCATTCCACTTTACGGTACCTCCAAATACGAACTTCCTAGCCGCAGCCGAATTTCGCTCAGATCTTCCTCCTCCTCAGTGTTCCAATTTCTCCCGACAGAGTCGCCCGGGATTTCTCTTTCCTGAACTCACTGTGATTTCTAGCAAACAATCTGACCGTCGCTCAGCTTTGATTGTGATTTTCCCCGCCACACTTACCCAGAACCTGCAACTGGACCGGAAAGCTAAACGCTACGCCACAGAGGGAGATGCTATTTATTGCCATTCTTGCCCAGGGCGATCGACATAATCGGTCAGCTTCTCAATCTTCCTCGCTGCCGGTGAAATCGAGATCCGACTCACCCCTCCCCCAAGGGCTGCACGTTCACATTTCAGACTCTCCATTCTGGAAATGGCCCCCATCCCCGGTTTAAAGTTAGTCCCTGCCCGAACGAGGTCGGCAGAGCGTCTTTTAGGGCCACCGGAATCCGGAGAAGAGGCTGCGGACACTCACCTTGGCTAGTCAGAACACCCCAGCTGGCTTTTCTTTTGGCCGGGGTCTCCTCTCTCCTTTCTAACCTTCTCTTCGGGCAGGACCCCTTCAGGGCGATATCCGCGGACATAACGGGGCGGTCGTTTGCCCCCGCGCCGGGCCTAGCGTCGTCGGAGCAGGTGCTCGAGTCGGGCCCGGCATCGGGCCCGGGATCCCCGACTCCTTTTCCTTTCCCTTTGGCTTTTCACAAAGGAGCTTGTGTGCTTTCCCGTAGACCGGCCCTGACACGGAAATCTATTCAGCCTCACCCAGAAGCTGGGCTGTTGAGTGCCGGGTGGAGGGGAAGGAACAGAAACCCTGGCATTTTCTATTTTTAAAATCAAGAAGCTGCGGCAGGAGACTTAACTATTTACATGATATAGGCAGAAAGTGTGCAAAGTGGGGTTTTTTTTCAGTTTGAATGGAAGGGAACCTAGCTGTGCCTTTTTTTTTTTTTTAATGGCACCTGCCAAACACATACACTGTGTTTAGATCCACGCTAATCAGGTTGGACACAGTCCATGTCTCACCTGGGGCTCGCAGTCTCCATCTCCATTTTACAGACGAGGGAATTGAGGTGGAGAGAAATTAAGTGGCTTGCCCAAGGTCACACAGATGATGAGAGAGGGAGGTAGGATTTGAATCCAGGTTCCACTGACTCCCAGTCCTGGGCTCTATCTACTCTTCCAAGCTGCTTCTCAAAGATAAATTTGGTCCTAGTTAAGCATTTACTGTGTAATAACGATAGCCATAATAACTGGGGTATCTGTTAAGCCCTTATCATGTGCCAGGCACTGTGCTAAACGCTGGGGTAGATACAAACTAATCAGGTTGGACACGGTCCTTGCCCCACATGAGGCTCATAGTCTTAGTCCCCATTTTACACATGAGGGAACTAAGGCACAGAGAAGTGAAGTGGATTGCTCCAGGTCACAAGTGGAGGAGTGGGGATTAGAAGCCACGACCTTCTGGATCCCAGGCCCGCGCGCCATCCACTGGGCCACATCTAGCCATGAAAGTCTTTAAGTTCTGCCACGACCTCGCACCTTGAAGCTGTCAGCATTTGTCTGGGCCAAAGTGAAATGGCTCTTAAAAGAGCAGCCCTGGAAAATGTCAGCCTTGATCAATGGAGCCATCTTCTCAGCGTCCCCGCCCCCCCCGTATCCCCACCCCACCCCCTCATCGGGGACCCACTGGGATTAACCTCTGCCCTTTCCATCTTTGAAACCAGTAAGGAGCCTATTTTAGACTGGGTTGGAGTCCAACTGCCAGCTGTCTTGTTTCTGAACAGCTCGGTCCCTATTGTCAACTTGGAACGGGGGAAGCAGGTGGGAAGCAGTTGGGCTCCGAGGGAAAGAGCCCCGACCTGGGAGTCAGAGGACCTTAAAATAATAATAATAATGGTATTTGCTAAGTGCTTACTATGTTCCAGGCGCTGTACTAAGCGCTGGGGCAGAGACGAGGTAATCAGGTTGTCCCACATAGGGCTCTCAGGATCAATCCCCATTTTCCAGATGAGGTAACTGAGGCCCAGAGAAGTGAAGCGGCTTGCCCGAGGTAACATAGCAGACAAGGGGCGGAGCCCGGATTAGAACCCCTGACCTGACTCCCGGGCCTGTGCTCTGTCCACTGCGCCATGCTGCCGCTCTGGGTTCTAATCCCAGCTCTGCCACTTGTGTGCTGTGCACCCTCGGGCAAGTCGCTTCACTTCTCTGGGCCTCGGTTTCCTCATCTGTAAATTGGGGATCAAAAACCTGCACCCCCTCCTACTTAGACTGTGAGCCCCGGGTGGGACAGGGACTGTGTCCGACCTGATCAGCTTGCGTCTACTCCAGTGTTTAGTATGTGCTTGGTACGTAGTAACGTTGCCCAGTGGATGGAGCAGGGGCCTGGGGTTCTGATCCCGGCTCTGCCACTTGTCTGCTACGTGACCTTGGGCAGGTCACCGGGCCTCAGTTACCCCACCTGAAAATGGGGATTAAATCTGGGAGCCCCATGTAGGACATGGACCGTGTCCAACCTGATTCGCTTGCATTGACCCCAGCACTTAGAACAGTGCCTGGCTCATAATAAGCACTTAATAAATACCCTAAAAACAACAAACCACACACACGATTCTTCTTACTGTTGTTGCCTTGGGCTGGGCTTTGGGCCGGCCCGTCGGGGCGATGGTTTGAGAAGCGGTTGCCCAACCGAGAAGAAAGATTCCCATCCACTCAAGTCCCGTACCGGTGAGCGAGGACAGAATAATAGTAATAATAGCAATTTTGGTATTCGTTAAGCGTTCACTCTGTGCCAGACACTGTACTAAGCACTGGGGGGGGGATACAAGCGAATCAGGTTGGACCCAGTCCCTGTCCCACGTGGGGCTCCCGGCCTCAATCCTCATTCAAGGAAGCAGCGTGGCTCAGCGGAAAGAGCACGGAGGTGGGAGTCAGAGGTCATGGGTTTTAATCCCAGCTCCGCCGCTTGTCAGCTGTGTGACTTTGGGCAAGTCACCTGACTTCTCTGTGCCTCAGTTACCTCATCTGTAAAATGGGGATGAAGACTGGGAGCCCCACATGGGACAACCTGATGACTTTGTATCCCTCCCAGCGCTTAGAACAGTGCTTTGCACACAGTGCTTAACAAATGCCATTATTATTATTTTACAGACGAGGCAACAGAGGCACGGAGAAGTGAAGTGACTTACCCAAGGTCACACGGCCGTCAAGTGGCAGAGCTGGGATCGGGACCCGGGTCCTTCTGACTCCCAGGCCTGTGCGCTCTCCACCACGCCATGCTGCTTCTCCGGAAATCGCTTGGAAAGAAAGTCGGCATCCCGTCCATCCTCCCCGCTCCCCGGCTCCACCGTGGCCGGCTGCCCGCCGGGCTCGAGGGCAGCGTTGGTGGCTGAGACGATTCCGCGGGGGAGATTAAGCCCCGGTCATCCGACTGTAGTTGGAATGCAGGAAATTTGCCCCTCTGCATCCAGGGAAGGGGGAGAGCACAGAGATGCTCCAATCTATTAGCGTTATTTTTCCTTTCATTGGCCTTGAGCCCCTGGGGCCCCAGGGGTATTTAAAGTGGCTCTTGGGACACTATGCCAGGTAAATCAAACACCCTCTTGAGAGAAAGATTCTTTCCCCTATTCAGTGCTATAAATAATCTCTTCTAAATGGTCAAAGTTCACCTCTCCATCCCCGGCTGGGGCTTATTTCCAAGGGATGAAGCCGGGGAATAGCCCGGAGGTGTTTTACCCCTTCCCGAATTTGCAGAGGAGTGATACTAATGATAATAACAATAATAATAATCATGGTATTTGTTAAGCACTTACTATGTCCCAAGCACTGCTCTAAGCGCTGGGGGTAGATACAAGGTGATCAGGTCGTCCCACGAGGGGCTCACAGCCTCAATCGCCATTTCACGGATGAGGTAACTGAGGCGCAGAGGAGTTAAGCGACTTGCCCAAAGTCACACAGCTGACAAGTGGCGGGGCCGGGATTAGAACTCACGACCTCTGGTTCTCAAGCCTGTGCTCTTTCCACTAGGCCACACTGTTCCTCGATGACAATAAGAATAATATCCATAGAGACAAAAATTATCATTACTATAATAATAGTGGTATTTGATGAGCACTTATTCTGTTCCAAAAACCGCACTAAGCACTGGGCTGTCTCCATAATAATCAGTGTTTTATTCCCTCTCTGCTAGACTATCATGCGGGACAGGGACTGCGTCTCTCCTGATTAGCTTGTGTCTCCCCCAGTGCTTAGTACAATAATAATAATGTTGGTATTTGTTAAGCGCTCACTATGTGCAGAGCACCGTTCTAAGCGCTGGGGGGGAGATACAGGGCCATCGGGTTGTCCCACGTGAGGCTCACGGTTAATCCCCATTTTCCAGATGAGGTAACTGAGGCCCGGAGAAGTGAAGTGACTTGCCCACAGTCACACAGCTGACAGACGGCAGAGCCGGGAGTCGAACCCATGACCTACGACGGCGAAGCCCAGGCTCTTTCCACTGAGCCACGCTGCTTCCCCGAGCCACGCTGCTTTGCCTGGCACATAGTAAGAGCTTAACAAATACCTCATTTATTAGAGTTATCACTGTCTGTTTGGCACAGTAAGCGATCCCAAATGAATATTACCCACTATGAAGAATTTCCCAGTGGAGCTCTAACCACTGAGCGACCCAAGTAGTTGCTTGTCTGATCCACGCTCAGCCCTGGCCCGGAGTTTGAGCAGACTGAGGGGCCGGTGACTAGGTGTGGGGGGTTATTGCTTTAAAAAAAAGAAAAGGTAATTGTTTAGTGCTTACTACGTGCCAGGCACTCAACTAATCACTGCTCAATGCTACCTCTAGTCTGTAAGCTGGTTGTGGGCAGGGGACGTGTCTGTTTTATTGTTATATTGTCCTCTCCCAATCGTTAGGTACAGCGCTCCATAATAATAATAATGTTGGTCTTTGTTAAGCGCTCACTGTGTGCCGAGCACTGTTCTAAGCGCTGGGGTAGACACAGGGGAATCAGGTTGTCCCACGTGGGGCTCACGGTCTTCATCCCCATTTTCCAGATGAGGGAACTGAGGCACCGAGAAGTGAAGTGACTTGCCCACGGTCGCACAGCCGACAAGTGGCCGAGCCACCATTCGAACCCATGACCTCGGACTCCAAAGTCCATGCTCTTTCCACTGAGCCACGCTGCTGCACAGTAAGCGCTCAATAAATACGAATGACTGACTGACTGGGATAAATGCGAGCAAATTCATTCATTCAATAGCATTTACTGAGCCCTTCCTATGTGCAGAGCACTGCACTGAGCACTTGGAATGTACAATTCAGTAATAGGTAGAGACAATCCCTGCCCACTGACGGGCTCACCGTCTAATCGGGGGAGACGGACGGACAAAAACAAGACAACTTGATCGCAATAAATAGAATCAAGGGGATGGACACCTCATTAACAAAATAAAGAGGGTAATAAAATTAGGGACACAATCTCGATCCCCATTTTACAGATGAGGAAACCGAGCACAGAGACGCTAAGCGACTTGCCCGAGGTCAAACAGGAGACGTGTAGCAGAGCCAGAATTAGAACCCAGGCCCTCGGAGTCCCGAGCCCGGGCTCTTACATTCGTTTACTCATTCGATCGTATTTACTAAGCGCTTATTGCGTGCAGAGCACTGTACTGAGCGCTTGGGAAAGTACGATACGACAATAAAGAGTGGCCATCCCGGCCCACACGCTGACTGTGTTTGGGTTTAATTTTACTCTCCCTCTTTCCCTTTTCCCCCCAACTCAGGTTAGCCCCCTTTACCCGCCGCTCGGCAACTGAAATAACGTTGCGGTCCGTACATGGAAAGAAACCCTTGGGGCTCCATCGCGCTAAAGACAACAGCTGGGGGGAATTAAATGTAGCGGGCACCGGCGACCAGGACTCAATGTGAGGCGGATAATCTTCCCTTTAATCCTCACTCTCCCCCTTTCCACGCCCAATCCCCATCATTCTGTTCCCTGACCATTTTAGTCTCCGCTGGCCCCGCTCTCGGAGGGATGAATGGTGTACAACAGGTGCCTCTCGGTTGTTTTTTTTTTTCATTTGCCAATTCACCAGTGTGCGCCGGTTTCCGACATTCACTCCTACCCTCTCGTGGAGAACATCCAAGAGAAGAGATGCTCAGAAAGCCAGGCTCCGTCAGCTCGTTAATGGATCCTTAAAAGTAGACGGATCACGGATCCCTCTGTCCCTAGATGGCCTGAACTTCTCCGATGGCTTCCTGTTTTTTGGATTTTTTTGAGCGTAGCATTTGTTAAACGTTTATTACGTCCCGGGCTCTGTTCGATGCGCTGGGGTAGACATGAGGTAACGAGAGTGGACACAGTCCCATCTGGGGCTCACAGTCTTTATCCCCATTTTACAGATGAGGCCCGGAGAAGTGAAGTGACTCGCCCGAGGTCCCACAGCAGATCTGTGTGGAGCAGAGATTAGAACCCAAGCCCTTGTGACTCTCAGGCCCGGGCTCTATCCACCAGGCCACGCTGATTCCTTTTAACCAAACGAGCCCAAGAGGGAGTCCTCCAAGCCAAAGGGGCACCTTCATATCGATTCAAGTCCCGTTCTTTCCTCTTTCTGAACGCCTTCGTCCCATTCCGAGAGCTTTAGTAGTTTAACGATTTGGGGTTGATGCGCTCGATCCGGTTCCCTGGAGGATGTCCATTCTCCTGAACGACAACCCTCTTATTTGGCCAAGTCCTCTTAGGTGAGCAGATAAGCTGCTCTTCCCAACTTCCATTGTCTAAGCGGCCTAAACAAGGAAAGCCACGAGTTTAGCAGCAAGAAGGCGGAGCCACGGAAGAGGGACGAGGGACATTCCGGCGAGCCTGGCTCCTACCCCTCCTGCAGTCTGTCAGCCGATCCTATTTCTTGAGCTCTTACTGTGTGCAGAGCACTGTACTAAACACTTGGGAGAGTACATTATGCCAACAGTCCCTGCCCACAAATTGCTTATTGCTGCCTCTCTGACCCCCTCCTTCAATACCACCCCTCCCCGAGCCCCCTCCACCTCTTCTCCATCCCCCTAAGGGGCAGCGGCACGGACGAGACCCCTCTCGGCGTCCACCTCTACTCCCCAGTTATGATTTCACCGAGCCGGGAGACTGGCAGACCACCTTATCAGAGGTTCTGTCTGCAAGAACCGATCGGAGGAAACAGCTCGTGAATCACTCAACCGACCAGTCGACGGTATTCGTCAATCAGACAGTCAGTATTTATTGAGAGCTTGGGAAGGTACAATAGAACAATCAATCTAACAGACGCTTTCCCCGAACAAAAGCGAGCTTACAGTCTAGATGGAGAGACAGACTCCTTTAAAAAAATAAATATATTCCAGGTATGGACCTAAGCGCTGGATTTATCGCTCTCTCCCTCCTCTAGCCTGTAAACTGGTTGTGGGCAGGGAATGTCACTGTTTATTGTTGTACTGTACTTTCCCAAGCGCTTAGTAGAGTGCTCTGCACACAGTAAGCGCTCAATAAATAGGATTGAATGAATAAATGAACGAATGCATGGGGAATGGGAAGATATTTTCATTACCCTATTTATTTTGTTAATGAGACGTTCATCCTCTCGATTCTATTTACTGCTATCGTTCTTGTCTGTCCGTCCCGCCCGATTAGACCGGGAGCCCGTCGAAGGGAAGGGACTGTCTCTATCTGTTGCCGATTTGTACGTTCCAAGCGGCTTAGTACAGTTCTGCACATAGTAAGCGCTCAATAAATACTCTTGAAAGAATGAATGAATAAAGGGAGCAAGACAAGGCAGTACAGAAGGGAGCGGGAGAAGAGAAAAGGCGGGCTTTTTGAGTACTATGTACACAACACTTTGCAAAGTGCTTGGGAGTGTGCAACGTAACAGAGTTGATAGACACATCCCCTGCCCTCCAGGAGCCTACAGTCTAATAGAACGTGCCGTACATTAACACTTTCAAAGGTGGAGAGTACGACGAGGTACGGGCGGGATGCAAATGTGATTTAGCCAGTGCTCACCTGTACCCCATCGTGTACCCCATCCCCTGACTCCCGCAGAGACTTTTACCAAGCCTCCTGTGGAACTGTGCAGCGCTAGCTGCAGGACAGCTCTATCAATGATAATTGTGTTATATGTTAAGTCCTTACTACTACTACTAATAATAATAATGTTGGTATTTGTTAAGCGCTTACTAGGTGCAGAGCACTGTTCTAAGCGCTGGGGTAGACACAGGGGAATCAGGTTGTCCCACGTGGGGCTCACAGTCTTCATCCCCATTTTACAGATGAGGGAACTGAGGCACAGAGAAGTGAAGTGACTCGCCCACAGTCACACAGCTGACGAGTGGCAGAGCTGGGATTCGAACTCATGAGCCCTGACTCCAAAGCCCGTGCTCTTTCCACTGCGCCACGCTGCTTCTCACGTGTGTCTACTATGTGCTAGACACTCAACTAACTGCGGGGGTCGATAAAATATAATCAGGGCGGGCACCTTCCCTTTCCGTCATGGGGATCACAGTCCAACTAGAAAGGAGAACGGGGAGTTAACCTTTGTTTTACAGCTGAGGAAACTGAGGCCCGGAAAAGTGAAGTGACCTGCCCAAAGTCACACAGTAGGCAAGAGGCGGAGCCAGGATTAGAATTTAGGTCCTCTGATTCCCTGGCTCATACTCTTTCCACTAGGTCATCCCGCTTCTGGATATTTGGCTAGTCTCTTTCCTTGGCTATCTGCCCTACTAAATAAACCGGCACCTACAATTCCCAGTCAATCAGTCGATCAGTAAATTGCATTTATTGAGCGCATACTGTGTCCCGAGCTCTGCCCTAAACACTTGGGAGAGTACACTAAAGCTGAGTTGATACATATGTTCCCTGCCCTCAAGAAGCGTACAGTCTAGAGGGTGTTTGTTGGGAAGCGGCGTGGCTCAGTGGAAAGCGCACGGGCTTAGGAGTCAGAGGTCATGGGTTCGAATGCCGGCTCTGCCACTTGGCTGTGTGACTGTGGGCGAGTCACTTCACTTCCTCTGTGCCTCAGTTACCTCATCTGTAAAATGGGGATTAACTGTGAGCCTCGCGTGGGGCAATGTGACTAACCCTGTATCTTCCCCCGGCGCGTAGAACAGTGCTCTGCACATAGTAAGCGCTTGACAAATACCAACATAATAATAACAAAGCTTTCACTGTGCATATATGTGCACGTTTGACATCTAGAAATAAACGCTCCCCGTGTTCCACTTGCCCCGGACCATCCCCAGAGATCACACGATGGATTATTGCATAAGAAGACCATAAACACGAACCCTCACCTGATCTGCCCTGGGACCAGTCTGAAGGACAGCTTATTTTTATTCAACAAGCTGACAGATAATTCCTAGATTTAAGGTCACATCTAAGTGCACGACACTTTAACAGATGCCGAAGCCGGTAAAGGCCCTTGGTAAATAGAAGTTCTTTCCATTGTCTTTTCATCCGTTCGGGTGAAGCGATTATTGATTCGAGGCGAACGCCTGTTTTAGTTCCGGGACTGTGGACGCGAGGCCCTAAAGACATCCGAGAAAGAAGATTTAGACACGAGACCAACTAGAGAGAGCTATTTGGGGAACTGATATTTTGCCAGAATTGATCTTTCAAGTTTTATTAGTGTAGGTAAACTAATTCTTGGTTTCCTATCCCCCTCTTAGACAGTAAGCTACTTGTGGGCAGGGAACCTGTCAACCGACTCTGCTATATTATACTTTCCCAAACCGCTTAAATCGCTACTCGGTGCACAGTAAGCACTCAATAAATGGGATCGATTTGATTTTGTCTCCTCCCAACTGCTTAGAACGGTGCTCTGCACCAATAAGCCCTCATCCCAAACCGCTTAAATCGTTACTCGGTGCACAGTAAGCACTCAATAAATGGGATCGATTTGATTTTGTCTCCTCCCAACTGCTTAGTACGGTGCTCTGCACCTAATAAGCCCTCAATTAACACAGTGGACTGATCGTCTTAAGTTACTAGGGAAGGACCAAAGACATCTAAAAGTTTTTTTATAACACAGAACAATAGATTGTGAGCTCCTAGAGGGCAGAGAAAACCTGCCTCACTTCCGTTGTCCCTGGCCAAACACTTAGGAGTAAAATTCATCATCGTAATAACGATGGTATTTGTTAATCGCTTACGGTGTGCCGAGAACGGTTCTAAGCGTTGGATAATCACGGGATTCGTTATGGGCTTACTATGTGTCAGGCACGGTACTAAACGCTGGGGTAGAAACGAGATAATTGGGTTGCACATACACAATCCTTGTGCCACATAGGGCTCACGGTCCTAACCCCAATTTTACAGATGAGGTAACTGAGGCCAGAGACGTGAAGTGTCTCGACCAAGCAGACAAGCGGTAGAGCCGGGATTGGAACCCAGGTCCTTCCGACTCCCAGGCCCGGACTCGATCCACTCAGCCACTCTGCTTCCCAGAAATGTGTGTTGCAGAGAGGGTGGGGAGTGGGAATTCCATCTCGCGTGCCTCTCGTTTCCCAGAGACTGGCTCCTCTACCCAGGGTGAGGCAGGGCACTTACGTAACTCTTATAAAATAGAACTGCCCCCTTTTTTAGGCTGGGCACGGAGGACGGAACTCGGGCCCTGCAGTCTCCCCGACAATAGCTGACATCAGTGTCATAGTCGGATGGGATTAGGTAACAAAGAGGACCTGGAGAAAAACATCTACTTCCTTTCCCTCGGTCGGTCAGTCTGTTTATTGAGAGTTTACGGTGCGCAGAGCACTGTACTAAGCACTTGGGAGAGTACAGTGGAAGAATCAGCAGACACGTTCCCTGCCCACAGCGAGCTTACAGTCATCGGAAGCCCCACGTGGAACAGGAACTGGGTCTGATCCGATGAACCCGTCTCTAGCCCAGCGCTTAGTACGGTGCTTAGTGGGGAGAGGAGCGGTGGGGGAGAAACTCCAACTCTGACCGATTTGGGACGGACGATAAATGACAGAAAATCGAGAGCTCTCTGCTGATTTGGGCCAAATCCGTCACCTGCCTCTCATGGCGTGATTAGCGGTCCAGAAGGCTAGGGGGTTGGGAACCTCAGAAGCGAAGGGACCAGAGTGAAGTCTGAACTTGGTTCCATTTATAATAATTAATCATCTGGATCCGTTAAGCCCCTACTACAGTCAAGCACTGGATTAAGCGCTGCAGTAAATCAAAGATCATCAGGTCCCACTTGAAGCTCACTGTCTAAAAAGGAGGGAGAACAGATCCCGAATCCCCATTTTGCAGATGCGGGAACCGAGGAACAGAAAAGTGAAGGGAGACAAGGTATTTAATCCCCATTTTACAGAGGAGGATACTGAGGTGCAGAAAACTTAGGTGACTTGCCCAAGGTCACGCAGCGGGTAAATGGCAGAGCCGGGATAAGAACCCAGGACCTCCAGCTCCCTGAGCTATGCTCTCACCTCTAGGCCATGATGCTTCCTCACTTTCCGTTTGTGCAGAGGACAATGTCTAAAGACTTAATTTAAGTATTTTATATAGGTCCTACGGTCCCTATGAAGAGATGACAGAAATAAAAGATAATACAGTTGGACGAGTGGGAAGGAGATATTGGTTTGGATGTCAAAAAAGGGAAATGATGATAACCGTCGAGGTGTCTGCCACAACCACGGCACTAAGCACTGAAGGTGGCTACGAGATGATCGGGTGAGAATCGGCCCCGTCCCGAATGAAGCTCGCGATCTAACAGGGAGGGTGAAAAGGTGTTTGATCCCCATTTTACAGAGGAGGCAACTGAGGGGAGGAGAAGTTGAGTGATTTGCCCAAGGTCACATAGGAGGCAGGTGGCGGAGCCCGGTTAGAATGCAGGTCTGACTCTCCGTCCCGCGCTCTGTCCGTTAAACTGCGCCGCTTCTCCTGCCATCCTGCGCTGCGGGGCCAGGCAGGCAGGCAGTGGGATGCAGCGTGGCTCACTGGAAAGAGCACGGGCTTTGGAGTCAGAGGTCATGGGTTCGAACCCCAGCTCTGCCACTCGTCAGCTGTGTGACTTTGGGCGAGTCACTTCACTTCTCGGTGCCTCAGTTCCCTCATCTGGAAAATGGGGATGAAGACCGTGAGCCCCACGTGGGACGACCTGATTCCCCTGTGTCTACCCCAGCGCTCAGAACAGTGCTCGGCACGTAGGGAGCGCTTAACGAATACCAACATTATTACGTACTGAGCGCCTGCTGGGTGCCGAGCACTATACGAAGCGTTTGGGAGAGAGTTCCCTGCCCTCTCTGAGACTTCAGTCTACCTCCAGTCCCGGAACGCTCCTCTGGGTTCCGCTCGGGGCTGGGCTTCAAAACCTCTCACCTCCTCTCCCTCCTCCGCTAGACTGAAAGTCCTTGAGGGCGGCGATTTTGTCTAATAATAATAATATAATAACAGTAGCGGTATTTGTTAAGCTCTTACTACGTGCCCGCTCTGTTCTAAGAGCTGGGGTAGTGTGGGTCGTGGGTTCTAATCCCGGCTCTGCCACTCGTCAGCTGTGTGACTTTGGGCGAGTCGCTTCACTTCTCTGGGCCTCAGTTACCTCAACTGTAAAATGGGGATTAAGACTGTGAGCCCCTCATGGAACAACCTGAGTATCTCGTACCTACCCAGACACTTAGAACAGTGCTTGGCATATAGTAAGCGCTTCACAGATACCGTTACTATTATTATTACAAGGTAACCGGGTTGGGCATAGTCCCGGTCCCAAAGCAGCGTGGCTCAGTGGAAAGAGCCCGGGCTTGGGAGTCAAAGGTCATGGGTTCTAATCCCGGCCCCACCACTTGTCATCTGTGTGACTTTGGGCAAGTCACTTCACTTCTCTGAGCCTCAGTTCCCTCATCCGTAACATGGGGATCAAGACTGTGAGCCCCACGTGGGACGACCTGATCACCCTGTATCTCCCCCAGCGCTTAGAACAGCGCTCTGCACAGAGTAAGCGCTTAACAAATACCAACATTACTATTGTATGGGCTCAAAGTCTTTATTCCCATTTTACAGACGAGGTAACTGAAGCGAGGAGAATTTACCGACTGTATTAAGCTCCTCCTCCAAACTGGCAGGGATCATGCCTACCGGCTTTGTTGTATTCATTCGATCAGATTTATTGAGCGCCTTCAGTGTGCAGAGCACTGTACTAAGCGCTTGGGAGAGTACGACAGAACAATAAACAGACACGGTCCCTGCCCGCAATGAGCTTACTCTCTCGAGCGCTAAGAACAGTTCTCTCCACACAGTAAGCGCTCAGTGCATACCACTGATTAATGCTAAGCGCTCAGCACAGTGTTCTGCACACATTAAGCATTCGATACGTTCCACTGACCGCGGGAGCCATTAGTAGGGGTGTCGGAGCCAGAGATGGGCCAGCTCCCTTAGGAGGAAATGGATTATGTCAGCTCCAGGCTGAGTCCACCCGTCAGGCAGGAATTCATTTATCTATATCAGTGTCTGTCTCCCTCTCTGTTCTGCACCATTTCTGTACAGTGTCCGTTTACTGTTGTACTGTACTCGCCCAAGTGCTTAGTATAGTGCTCCGCACAAAGCGAGCGCTCACTTAAATGCGATGGAGCGATCGAAGGAAGGAAGGCATCCTGAGAGCCCGCCGAGTCCTGGAAGGGCCACCAGAAAGGAGAATCCCCTCCCATTTTAAAAGGCCTTCCGAGAAAGAGAGTCCGCGGGTCCCTCGGACAATCATTCCGACGCCGAACGCCCCCGAGCCGATCCGACCCGACTCCCTCCCGCTGCCACTTTCAGCCTTTCGCTCTGGGGACGAGCCTTCCACCTGTTTGGGGAAGATGACCCCCTTCGTAATTTAGTTATATTCGTAAACGTCTGTCTCCCTCTCTAGACTACAAGTTCGCTAGGGATTGTCTCTACCTGTTGCCGAACTGTACTTTCCAAGCGCTTAGTAGAGTGCTCTGCACACAGAAAGCGCTCAGTAAATATGATGGAAAGAATGAATCTATCTCACGAAGCCCAACTCTGCCCGCCGTCCCCCAGTTCTTTGCCTCTTGAGGGTCAGCTCTGCCCTCAGCGCCCCACCTCTTTCCCTCACGAAGGCGAGTTCTGCCCAGAGCTCCACGCTCTGTCCCCTCGGGGCTCTCCACGTCCGCCCCCCTTCCTCACAGACCCTCCTGCCTCTGCCCTCCGAAGCCCCTCCATTGTAGGGGCGACCCTCAGGCCCCACCCCGGGACCTGCGTCGCCGGACACGCCGGCTCTCATCCATTCATTCATTCATTCATTCAACAGTATTTATTGAGCGCTTACTATGTGCAGAGCACTGTACTAAGCGCTTGGAATGGACAAATGGACAACAGATAGAGGCGGTCCCTGCCCTTTGACGGGCTCACGGTCTAATCGGGGGAGACGGACAGACGAGAACGACGGCGATAAATAGAATCGAGGCGAAGAACGTCTCATTCAAACAATGGCAAATAAATAGAATCAAGAATCTCGGCCCGGGGTGACATACAAAGTCCTCCATGGCCCCGGGAGCCCGTCGCCACCTTCTCGTCGGCCTCGCTCTCCGGCACGGACCTCACCCTCTCCCCCCGCCCCGTCGACCCAGCGATCCATCCGCGGCATTTAGGGAGCACTGCGTTAGGCACTTGGGAGGGTCTAATCCAACGGAATTACCAGATGCTAATAATAATTATTATGGTACTTGTCAAGCGCTTACTATGTGCACCGTTCTAAGCACTGGGGTAGGTTGGACACCGTCCCTGTCCCGCATGGGGCTCACAGCCTTAATCCCCATTTTACAGATGAGGTCCCTTGAGGCCCACAGAAGTTAAGTGACTTGCCCAAAGTCACCCAGCAGGCACGTGGCGGAGCCGAGATCAGAACCCAGGTCCTTCTGACTGATGATTGCCCTCTGCCCACTCTGGCTGGTCTTTCTGCCCGCCTGGGGCTCAGGGATCCAGTTCTCCCGTTGTCTGGACAAACCCTCACCCCAAATTTCAAACAGGAAAACAGTGAGCCCTTACTCTGTGCTAAGCGCTGGGGTAGGTACGAGCCGATCGGAACGGCTACAGTCCTTGTGACACGCAGGACTCCCCATCTCTAAGCCAGAGGGAGAGTGCGGCTCGAGGGAAAGAGCCCGGGCTTGGGAGTCTGAGGTCATGGGTTCTAATCCCGGCTCTGCCACTCGTCAGCTGTGTGACTGTGGGAGAGCCACTTCACTTCTCTGTGCACCAGTTCCCTCGTCTGTCAAATGGGGATTAACTGTGAGCCTCACGTGGGACAACCTGATGACCCTGTATCTCTCCCAGCGCTTAGAACAGTGCTCTGCACATAGGAAGCGCTTAACGGATACCAACATTATTATTATCTTGACACCCCCCCCCCTTTTACGGAGGAGGAAACTGAGGCCCGGAGAGCTCAAGTGACTTGCCCTAGGTTACACAGCAGGCCGGTGGAGCCTTCTGGCCCCCGGTACCGTGCTCTTTCCGTTAGGCCGTGTCCCCTCTTGCGAAGGCAGTCGGCCCCTCAGACGGTCGGTCGTATTTATTGAGCGCCGACCGTGCTCTGAGCACCGTACTAAGCATTTGGAGAGTACGGAAGGACGATCTGACGGACACATTCCCTGCCCGCACCGGGTTTACGGTCTAGGCAGCTGGCCAGGGTGTGGGGAGCCCACTCCGGAGAGGCCCGGCCGACAGCTCCCGGAAAAGGGCGCATCTTTATTCGGTCGTCAGATTGGGATCTGGGACGCCTTCCCCTAACCCTTCAACTCACTCATCCGGGAGACCGATGGATCCATTTGCTATCGATTGTAATGAGAAAGTGGACAATTAAAAGCCCAGCTTTAGGTCTGCGGAGAACCGGAAGGCTTCGTCGGATCCCTTTTCACAGGAGCCCTTGGGATTGATCAGAGGGCTGTGGATATCCGCAGAGCAGACTAAAAGTGACGATAACGATAACGATCGCGGTGTCTGCTAAGCCTTCGCTATGTGCCGGCCACTCTACTGAGCGCTGGGGTGGATAGAAGAAAATCGCGTTAAACACAGTCCCTGTCCCATGTGGAGCTCAGTCTCAGTCCCTAATCTACAATAATAATATTGTTATTTGTTAAGCGCTTACTATGGGCAGAGCACTGTCCTAAGCGCTGGGGGAGATACAGGGTCATCGGGTCGTCCCCCGTGAGGCTCCCAGTCTTAATCCCCATTTTCCAGACGAGGCAACTGAGGCACAGAGGAGTGAAGCGACTTGCCCACAGTCGCACAGCTGCCAAGGGGCAGAGCCGGAATTCGAACCCATGACCTCTGACTCCCTAGCCCGGGCTCTTTCCACTGAGCCACTGAGCCAGCAACCGAGGCCCGGAGAATAATAATAATTATTACGACATCTGTGAAGCGCTTATTACGTGGCAAGCATCGTTCTAAGCTCTGGGGTAGTTACAAGGCGATCGGGTTGTCCCACGTGGAGCTCACAGTCTTAATCTCATTTTACAGATGAGGCAACTGAGGCGCGGAGAAGTGAAGTGAGCTGGCCAAGGTCCAACAGCCAGAAAAGTGGCCGGCCCAGGCTTCACCCGCTACGCCAGCCTGCTTCCCTCCTCTCCTACCGCCCCACGGGAGGCCGAAGAAATCCTTTTTACCAACGGGCACGGTTAACCCCGTCCGTAAATTCCCCGCTGCGGACGTAAGCTCTCCGTGGGCCAAGAATCGGCCCTGTTAGAGTGTATTCTCCCACGCTCTTAGTTCGGTGCTTCGCACACAGTTAAGCGCTCGATAAATACCACGAAGCGATTGATCTGCAAGAGCCGCATTCCGGTTCTCTGATTCCCCTGGAGCTTCCCGCAAGATGGTTCTTACAGTACGGCGTGGCTGAGTGGAAAGAGCCCGGGCCCGGGAGTCAGAGGACGTGGGTTCTAATCCCGGCCCTGCCGCTCGTCCGCTGCGTGACCTTGGGCAAGCCCCTTAACTTCTCTGTGCCTGCTACATCAGCTGTAAAATGGGGATGAAGACTGTGAGCCCCACGTGGGACAACCCGATGACCTGGTATCTACCCCGGCGATTAGACCAGTGCTCGGCACAGGGTAAGCGTTTAAAAAATACCATCGTCATTAAAGAGGCAGCGTGGCTTAGTGGAAAGAGCCCGGGCTTGGGAGTCAGAGGACGTGGGTGCTGATTCCACCCCCCCCCCCCCCGACTTGGGCAAGTCACTTCACTTCTCTGGGCCTCGGTGACCTTATCTGTGAAATGGGGGAAAAGCGTGAGCCCCACGTGGGACAACCTGATTCCCTTGTACCTATCCCAGCGCTTAGAACGGGGCTTAGTACATAGTAAGCCCTTAACGAATACCACCTCTGCACCAAGTAAGCACTCAATAAACACCACCGATTGATCGATAACCGTCTACGTCAACCCCCAAGCTTATCCTTCGGCGCTCCCTTCTGCAACCACCCACCTGGAAGTCGGGAGACCCAGGTTCCGGCCACAGGCCCGCCGCGTGACCTCGGTCCAGCCGCTCGATCGCCCTGCGCCTCGGTTTCTCCAACTCTCCCTCTTCCGCCACGAACCCCGGGCGGGACGGAGATCGGGTCTGATCTGACCATCTCGTGGCATCTCCCCGGGGCTCAGCGCAGCGCTCGGCACATAGTGAACGTGTAAGGAACACCACTGCTGTTTCTCGTAGCGGTTCAGAGAGCAACGACAAATACGATAACTGTGGTCTTTGTGAAGCGCCTACTACGTGCCGGGCACCGAACTGAGCGCCGGGGTAGATACGGGGTCATCGTGTCGGACACAGTCCCCGCCCCACGTGAGGCTCACGGTCCCGATCCCCATTTTCCAGATGAGGCAGCCGAGGCACAGAGGAGCGGAGCGACTGCCCCGAGGTCACGCGGCGGACGGGAGTCGGAGCCGAGATCGGAACCCGTGACCTTTCCGCCTCACAGGCCCGTTCTCTGTGCCGGGCCGCTTCCCTCTGGCCTCGGCCCCAGACCCTCCTCGGCGGGAGATGCCGAGGAGGGGGACGGAAAGGGCTGGGAGAGCCGAACGGCCCACGTACCTTGCCCCTGGGTCACCCCGTAAAACTCGGCGGCGATGCGGGCGGCCTCCTTGCGGTTCCCTTTGACGATGTAGAAGTGGCTGAGGATGGCCAGGCTGATCTTCACGAAGAGCTTGAAGCAGAACAGCGAGAGGATGGTGAAGTAGACGTTGGAGAGCTGCTGAGCGAAGGGACGATTCTCTTCCACCAGCGACATCGTGGCCGCGGGATCCGAAGGCTCTCACGGCCGGGGGTCGGGGACGGTGAGATCCCCCGGGTCCAGCCGGACTCTCCCCGGGACAGCTGGTCCCGGAGAAAGAAAACAGCAGCTGGTCAAGACGCTGGCGGGCTCCGGATATTTATACTGCCCATATAAGTTCCTTCCCCGCTCCCATTGGCCGGGCCGGGAAGGAGCGTCACGTGCCCTGTTTCCCAACCTCCTGACTTTCCATCCTCCCCAAGAGGTCTTCTCCTCCCCCCGACCACCGCCCCCGCCGACGCAAAAGACACCCCGCCTTTACGTCTCCATCCTGCCCTCGGTTGAAATATAGCGGCAGCTCCGATCGTTGTTCGGCTCTTACTAAGGGCCAGGCACTGTACCAGGAACCGGGACAGACACGAGCTAATCCGGTCGGACCCAGTCCCTGTCCCCCTTGGGGCTCACAGTCTCGATCCCCATTCTGCCGACGAGGGAACCGAGGCGCGGAGGAGCGGGGTGACCCGCCCGAGGTCACGCAGGAGACGAGCGGCAGAGGCGGGACGATAATCCCATCCCTAATTCGATACGAGAATTCGATCGTTCCGTTCAATAGCTGACTCGGCGATCGTTGCTAGGAACGCTACGAGGGTCCGCGCCGTCGTTTTTATTCTCGCCCTGGATTAAGCTTGTGGCTTGTGTGGAAAGGGGGGGATTCCGATAGGTGTCGAAGCAGGTTGAAGTCTGTGGGTCTCTTTCTCACGCGCGGCTCCCATTCCTCATCCCCATTTTACAGGTGGGGCAACTGAGGCACAGAGAAACGAAGTGACGTGTCCAAGTTCACACAACGGACGAGAGGCAGAGGCAGGATCAGAACCCAGGTCCTTCTGCCTCCCGGGTCTATGCTCTATCCACTAGGCCACGCTGCTTCTCAGATCATGGCCAACGTGGACACATTCAGGTGCAATCTCTTTTAGGGCAGAAAATGTGCATCTTGGATACGCTCTCCTTAACGCTTAATATGCTACTCGGCGCTCAGTAAGGGCTTGACAAATAATCAGCCCGTTGTTGGGTAGGGATTGTCTCCGTTGTCGAATTGAACTTTCCAAGCGCTTAGTTCAGTGCTCTGCACGCAGTAAGCCTCCGATAAATAAACGGCTGAACTGAATTAAGGACTTCCTATGTACCGAACGTGAACTAAGCACGAGGGTAAAAAGGCGATAAACAGATAATGATGTTGCTATTTGTTAAGCGCCAACAGATCCTACACAGCCTCCGTCCCACCTGGAGCTCACGGTCTAAACAGGAGCGAGGATAGATATCGAATTTCCGTTTTACAGATGAGGAACCTGAGGCCCAGAGAAGTTAAGTAGGTGACTCACCCGAGGTCTCGCAGCAGGCAAGCGGTTGAGCAGCACTAGAACCCAGGTCCTGCGACTCCCAGGCCCCCGCTGTGGACCGATTGATACAAAGGATAAAAACAAAGGTAACGAATTCATAACGAATGAGCCGATGCCGCCAAATATCACACTCCCCTGCTAAATCAAAGGTCATCTTTAATGGGAAGGTGTGGAATGGATTGCTATTAATTACTTAGTGCATTGATTAATTCTCCACTTGATCTTCCCGCAGCCACATCTTCAAGCCCGGAAGCGGTGACCCATCCGTGGGTGAGAAATGCATTAATAGCGCTGATCTCAAACTGAAAATTTGATATCTGGCTTCCAGAATATGCTCGGTTTATTCCCCTTGCTCATGGATGATCTCCAGGCTTTTTCATGCATCTTGATAGTTCAGTCTACTTAGATCAGGTTGTCCCACGGGAAGCTCACAGTTAATCCCCATTTTGCGGATGAGGTCACCGAGGCCCAGAGAAGTGAAGTGACTCGCCCACAGTCACACGGCCGACGAGTGGCAGAGGCGGGATTTAATGGCCCGCCCGCTTCTTCTAGACTGTAAACTCCTCGATGGAAGGGATCACGTCCACTAACTCTACCGGATGACGAGAAGCCGCGTGGCTGAGCGGAAAGAGCCCGGGCTGGGGAGTCAGAGGACGTGGGTTCGAATCCCGGCTCTGCCACGTGTCTGCTGTGTGACCTTGGGCAAGCCACTTCACCTCTCTGGGCCTCAGTGACCTCATCTGGAAAATGGGGATTAAGACGGCGAGCCTCAAGTGGGACAACCTGATTACCTTGTATCTCCCCCAGCGCTCAGAACAGTGCTCGGCACGTAGTAAGCGCTTAACAAATACCCTCATCATTCTTATTATTATTACTTAGTACTACGCTCTGCATACGGTAGGTGCTCCAGAGATCAATCAACCGTACCTACTGAGCCCTTAATAGGTGCAGAGCACTGTGCTAAATGCTTGGGAGAGCGCTATACAACTATAGTTAGATACAGCTGTATACGATTATATAACTATACCACTGTGCAACGGATTGGATTTCACCATCAGAGCATCGCGGTGGAAAAATGAATGTCTCACACACACACGATACACACCGAGGGGAGTGTCAGGTGAAAGTGTAGCCAGTCATTCATCCATTCAGTCGTATTCACTGAGCGCTCACTAATAACGTTGGCGTTTGTAAGGCGCTTACTCTGTGCCGAGCACCGTTCTGAGCGCTGGGGGAGATACAGGGTGATCGGGTCGTCCCACGTGAGGCTCGCGGGTAATCCCCATTTTCCAGATGAGGGAACCGAGGCACGGAGGAAGTGAAGTGACTTGCCCGCAGTCACGCAGCTGCCGAGTGGCGGGGCCGGGATTCGAACTCATGACCTCCGACACTCGTGACCTCTGACCCTGGGGCCGGAGCACCGCACCGAGCGCTTAGAAAGTGCAACTCGGCAACCAACAGAGACAATCCCTGCTCACGAAGGGCTCAGGCCTCAGGTTATATAATTTAATAGCGTTCGCCTCGATCCTGAATCGATCGATCAACCAGCGGTATTCACCGAGCCCTTACTGGGCACCGAGCACCCTACTAAGCGCTCGAAGGTCGGATCGATCAACCTCGGCGGATCTGCGTGCCGAGTACCGTGTTGAGCGCCATGACAACCCATCTGCCCCTCTAGGTCTTCCCGTAACCCAAGTCTGGATCGGGCCGAAGTCCGCCGAGCCTCCTCGGGGATTCCCAGAGACGTTCCAAAGGCAATAGGGCACATTTCCGGGGGCGAAAATACTCCCACGCTGGGAAACGAAGATGGGAGCGAGAGGACTCCTATCCCGGGCTGTAGAAATCGGCTCTCCCTCTACTCGGAGGTGACGCTAGCCACGTGCTCGGAGAATTAGCTCGCCACACTGGTCCGGGATGATTCCCTCCTCGGCCCGCAGTTGGCCCCCGGTGACGGCCGAATCCAAACTGAGGATATCATCGGCTCTGCGGGAAAGAGCTGGGCTGGGGGGGGGGGGGGCCGAGGGGGGTGGAGGGTGAGCTCTCTGAGTCACCCGACGCTCGCTTCCACCTGGGTGATTTACGAGCAGAAACAAATAAGCTCCGCTTCCGTCACGGCCCGGCGTCTCGAGTTTCACCCGGCTCCCTCTTCACCGGTAAATGCCTTTAGCGTGAATAACCCCCTCCGCGACCGTCAGGGTCCATCCACGGAAGCCATTTTGCTTTCTGGGCTTATTATTTCCCTCCCAATTCAAGCCCGAAGGGTAGCCTAGAGAAGCAGCCAGGCCTCAGCGGAGAGAGCACGGGCCCGGGAGCCGGAGGACCCGGGTTCTAATCCCAGCTCCGCCACTCGTCCGTTGAGGTGCGAAGTGAATCTGGGGTGACCTGGGACGGCGGTAGGGTCCGACGGAAGGAGCACGGTCTGGGGGTCGGGCCATCTATTCTTTAATCCCGACTAGGCCACCGATCTTTATCTTTTTAAATGGTATTTGTGAAGCACTGTCCTGAGCGCCGGGGTAATGATATCGGTGCCGGTATTTATTAAATGCTTACTGTGTGCCAAGCACTGTTCTAAGAGCTGAAGTAGATACAAGGTAATTAGGCTGTCCCTCGTGGGGCTCACAGTCTTAATCCCCATTTCGCAGATGAGGCACGGAGAAGCGAAGCGACTGGCCCAAAGTCACCCAGCTGACGAGTGGCGGAGGCGGGATTAGAACCCACGGCCTCTGACTCCCAGGCCCGGGCTCTTTCCGCTGCTCCTCGAGATTCGAGATGATCGGGTTGGACCCGGTAACCTCGTCCCACCTAGGGCTCACCCTCTCAACGTGATCGTTACTACTCTTATCCTTACGATTATCCTTACGATCGTCATCCTCAGCGTCGCCACCCTCTCTATCACGTTCCCTGGGGCTGCCGAGACGCAGGTTTCCACGCGACATCTTTAAAATCAACGGTTGCCGACTTGGGGCCCGTTCTCGATCCGGAGCTTCTTCGGGACTCAAGTATGGAAAAGGTAAAGATGAATAAAAAGCACTGGAATCAAAATAGGATCCATAGGAGCGGTTCGCTGCTACATCCGTCACTGGCCGGTGACGGGTCGGTCTGCAAAGCTGCAAAGGCTGATGAGAGTGCAGAGGCTTAGGCCTCCATCTACTCATCCATCTCCTGGGTTTAATGGAAGCAGGGTCTGAGGGGTAATAACCATAATGATGATAATAATAATGGTGGTATCTCCCAAGTGCTCACTGTGTTCCAAGCACTATTCTAAGCACCGGGGCAGATGCGAGGTAATCGGGTTGCCCCACGTGGGGCGCACAGCCTTGATCCCCATTTTGCAGATGAGGCGCCGGAGGCCCAGAGGAGTGAGGTGACTCGCCCAAAGTCACCCAGCTGATAAGTGGCAGGGCCGGGATTAGAACCCACGGCCTCTGACTCCCAAGCCCGGGCTCTCTCCGCCACGCCGCGCTGCTTCTCTAGGTAGGGTAGGGAGGAGGAGGGGGGAGATGGAGGGTCCCACACCCCTTACTCTAAATAGAGCAGTTTAATCAATCAATGAATGGTATTTACTGAGCGCTTGCTAGAATAATGATGTTGGTATCTGTGAAGCGCTTGCTAGGTGCAGAGCGCTGTTCTAAGCACCGGGGAGGATACAAGGTGATCAGGTTGTTGCTATTTAATGTTGGCATTTGTTGAGCGCTTACTATGTGCAGAGCGCTGTTCTAAGCGCTGGGGGAGACACGGGGGAATCAGGCTGTCCCCCGTGGGGCTCACGGTCTTCATCCCCATTTTCCAGATGAGGGAACTGAGGTCCAGAGAAGCGAAGCGACTTGCCCACAGTCACCCAGCCGGCAAGCGGCGGAGCCGGGATTCGAACCCATGACCTCCGACCCCCCCCAGTCTGGGCTCTTTCCCCTGAGCCACGCTGCTTCCTCTATTAATAACAATACGTTCTGTGTCCCCAAACGCCTCCCCCTTCAGGAGACTGATTGATCCTTTCCGATGATTCGATTCTGTTCCCGATTATGTCACCGTACTCATCGAGCGCTTACTCTGGGCAGAGCACTGGACTGAGCCCTCGGGAGAGAGCGCGAGATACGACAATGAACGGACCCGTTCCCCGCTCCCGGCGAGCTTACGCTCTAGATGTTGGAGACAGACGTTAATATAGACGTGGCTCAGTGGAAAGAGCCCGGGCCCGGGAGTCAGAGGTCACGGGTTCGACTCCCGGCTCTGCCGCTCGTCAGCCGTGTGACCGTGGGCGAGTCGCTTGACTTCTCTGGGCCCCGGTTCCTTCATCTGGAAAATGGGGATGAAGACCGGGAGCCTCCCGTGGGACCACCCGATGACCCCGTATCTCCCCCAGCGCTTAGAACGGTGCTCGGCACAGAGTGAGCGCTTAACGGAGACCAACGTTATCATTATTATAAATAAATGAATGACGGACGGAGACGTCGGCGGTGCGGGGCTGGGAAGGGGGGGAAGAACAAAGGGAACGAGTCGGGGCGGTGAGGAAGGGAGAGGAGGAAAGGGAAGGAGGGCTTAACGAGGGAAGGCCTCTTGGAGGAGAGGGGCTTAATGATGTTGGTATTTGTTAAGCGCTTACTAGGTGCCGAGCACCGTTCCAAGCGCTGGGGAAGATACGGGGTCATCGGGTTGTCCCACGTGGGGCTCACGGTCTTCGTCCCCATTTTGCAGACGAGGGAACGGAGGCACAGAGAAGTGAAGCGACATGCCCACAGTCACACAGCCGACGAGTGGCAGAACCGGGATTCGAACCCATGCCCTCCGACTCCGAAGCCCGTGCTCTTTCCACTGAGCCGCGCTGAACCGTCCATTCCGGGCGCTTAGTCCACGGCTCTGCGCATAGTAAGCGCTGAATCAATACTACTGAATGAATAGTAAGCGCTCAAGAAATACCCCTGAATGGATGAGTACAAGGTAACGAGGTTGTCCCTCGGGGGGGGCTCACGTTCTTCATCCCCATCTTCACCTTCTTCATGGGCTTTGGAGTCAGCGGTCATGAGTTCAAATCCCAGCTCTGCCACTTGTCAGCGGTGTGACCGTGGGCGAGTCGCTTCACTTCGCGGCGCCTCAGTTCCCCCGTCTGTAAAATGGGGACGGAGACCGTGAGCCCCACGTGGGACGACCTGATTTCCCCTGCGTCTCCCCCCGCGCTTAGAACGGTGCTCTGCACCTAGTAAGCGCTTCACAAATACCCACGGGATTATTATCCCCACATAATAATAATATATGGGGATATATTAAGAAATATATAAATACTAAGAAGAACGGTGGTATCCGTTAAGCGCTTCCTATGTGCCGAGCACCGTCCTAAGCGCTGGGGGAGATACACCGGGTCACCGGGTCGTCCCACGTGAGGCTCGCGGTTAACCCCCATTTTCCAGATGAGGTCACTGAGTTGCAGAGAAGTGAAGTGACTTGCCACAGTCCCACGGCTGACGAGTGGCCGAGCGGGGATTCGAACCCGCGACCCCTCGCTCCCCAGCCCGGGCTCTTGCCCCTGGGCCGCGCCGCTTCCCAGCAGCGAACCGGGCAGCAGAGGAACGAAGAGGTCAGCGAGGAGGCCGAGGCGGTTACTGGAGTTTATGCCGTCTCTTCAGCCACACGGAGAATTCAGAGGGATTCATCTGAGCAAGTAATAAGCACTCGTTCGTTCGTGGCGTAGTATCTATTGAGCGCTTACTCTGTGCGGAGCACTGTACTAAGCACTTGGAATGGACCGTTCGGGCAACAGATAGGGGCCAGCCCCGCCCAATGCCGGGCTCACGGTCTAAACGGGATAATAATAGCAGACGAGGCGATGATAATAATAATAATAATAATAATAATAATGTTGGTACCTGTGAAGCGCTCACTGTGCGTCGAGCGCCGTTCTAAGCGCCGGGGGAGGTCCGGGGTCATCGGGTCGTCCCCCGTGAGGCTCCCGGTTAATCCCCATTTTCCAGATGAGGGAACCGAGGCCCAGAGAAGTGACTCGCCCACAGTCACCCAGCTGACCGGGGGCAGAGCCCGGGATTCGAACCCGTGACCCCTGACTCCCCAACCCGGGCCCTTTCCACCGAGCCACGCAGAAATGAGGCCTCCCCCCCCAACCCCCGAAAGATGATCAGGTAGCAGGGGGCTGAGGGGCAAATAGTAGCCGCGGATGGGGGAAGCGCCCGAGTGAGGCCGAGCGGCGTGGATCGGCGGACGGAGCCCGGGCCTGCCAGTCAAAGGACCCGAGTTCTAATCCCGTCCTCGGCCTCTTGTGACCTTGGGCAAGTCGCTTGGCTTCTCTCTGCGCCTCGGTCGCCTCATCTCTGAAATGGGGATTGGGACCGTGTCCAACCCAATTCGCTGGTCTCCACCCCGGCGCCCAGCGCGGTCCCCGGCACAGAGTTTAACAGACCCCATTATTAATTACGACTTAATTTATTTCAGTACAAGTGAATGAATGAGTCCGCAGGGGAGGTAGGGGGAGAAGCGGCCTGGCCTAGTGGACCGAGCCCGGGTTTGGGGCTAAGAAAGATCTGGGTTCTAATCCCGCCTCCGCCACGTGTCTGCTGTGTGACCTTGGGCGAGTCACTTCACTTCTCTGGGCCTCGGTGACCTCCTCTGGAAAATGGGGATGAAGACTCGGAGCCCCACGGGGGACGACCTGATGAGCCTGCATCTCCCCCAGCGCTTAGAACGGTGCTCGGCACGTAGGAAGCGCTTAACAGACACGATGATTATTCAAGCGTGGCTCAGCGGAGAGAGCCCGGGCTCGGGAGTCAGAGGTCATGGGTTCGAATCTTGGCTCTGCCCCTTGTCAGCTGTGTGGCGGTGGACGAGTCACTTCACTTCTCTGGGCCTCAGTTCCTTCATCTGTAAAATGGGGATGAAGACTGTGAACCTCACGTGAGACGACCTGATGAGCCTGTATCTCCCCCAGCGCTTAGAACAGTGCTCGGCACGTAGGAAGCGCTTAACAGACACGATGATTATTCAAGCGTGGCTCAGCGGAGAGAGCCCGGGCTCGGGAGTCAGAGGTCATGGGTTCGAATCTTGGCTCTGCCCCTTGTCAGCTGTGTGGCGGTGGACGAGTCACTTCACTTCTCTGGGCCTCAGTTCCTTCGTCTGTAAAATGGGGATGAAGACTGTGAACCTCACGTGAGACGACCTGATGAGCCTGTATCTCCCCCAGCGCTTAGAACGGTGCTCGGCACGTAGGAAGCGCTTAACAGACACGATGATTATTCAAGCGTGGCTCAGCGGAGAGAGCCCGGGCTCGGGAGTCAGAGGTCATGGGTTCGAATCTTGCCTCTGCCCCTTGTCAGCTCTGTGTGACGGTGGGCGAGTCACTTCACTTCTCTGGGCCTCAGTTCCCTCGTCTGGAAAATGGGGATTAAAAGTGTGTGAGCCCCACGTGGGACGACCTGAGGACCCTGGATCTCCCCCAGCGCTTAGAACAGCGCTCCGCGCATAGTAAGCGCTTAATAAACCCTATGATCATTATGATTATTGATTATGCAGGGAAGGAAAGGTCTTGGCGGAGGGGCGGGGCTTGGCGGGCGGGGCCCGACGATTTGATTGGCCGACGGCTCGGCGGGCGGGGCGGGGCTCCGCTCATTGGCCGGGCGGCGGCGGCGGGGGCGGGGCTCAGCCGTGGGGGGCGGGCCCCCGCGTTTTGATTGGCCGACGGCTCGGTGGGCGGGGCGCGTCGGGGCGGGGCTCCGCTCATTGGCCGGGCGGCGGCGGCGGCGGGGGCGGGGCCGGAGGGGAGCGGGGGCCGCTGGCGGCGGGGATTGGCCGGCCGGCCGGCTGGGCGGCGCGCGGGCGGGCGGCGCGCGGGCGCGCGGGCGGGCGGCGCGCGCGGGGAGGGGCGGCTTTCCGGTCCGTCGGCGGGCGCGCGGCGCTTGGGGCGGGCGCGGGGGGCGCGTGGGGGCGCGCGGGGGCGGCGGCGGCGCCATGAACACCGTCCTGTCGCGGGCCAACTCGCTGTTCGCCTTCTCGCTGAGCGTCATGGCGGCGCTCACCTTCGGCTGCTTCATCACCACCGCCTTCAAGGAGCGCAGCGTCCCCGTGCGCCTGCACGTCTCCAGGATCATGCTGTGAGGGGGGAGGGGCGCGCGCCGGGGGGAGGGGGGCGCGCGCCGGGGGGAGGGGGGCGCGCGGGGCGGAACCCCCCCCCTTCCCCTGCCCCCCCCTTCCCCTCCCCCCCCCGACTCCCCCCATTTCCTCCCCCCCATTTTCTCCCCCCTCCCACCCCCCCCCCCAGTTCCTTTCTCACACTTTCCTCCCCTCCCCCCAAGTCCCCGCATTTTTCTTCCTCTCCCCCTCCCAATTTCCTCCCTCCCCCCCATTCTCTCCCCCCCCCACCCCCCTTTTCCTTCCCCCCACTTTCTTCCCCTCCCCCCAATTTCCTCCCACCTCCCCCCCATTCTCTCCCCCCCCAGTTCCTTCCCCCCACTTTCTTCCCGTCCCCCCAATTTTCTTGCCCTCCAACCCCCCATTTCCCCCGCCCCCGAACCCCCCGATTTCTCCCCCCTCCCGCCCTCCTAAATCCCCCCATTTTTCCTCTCCCCCCCATTTCTTCTGTCTCCCTCCCCCCTTTCTCTCTGTCTCTCCCCCCATATCTCTCTCTCTGTCTCTCTGTTTCTCCCCCATAGCTCTGTCTCTGTCTCCTTCTGTCTCTGTGTGTCTCTCTCTCCCCCATATCTCTGTCTCCCTGTGTCTCTGTGCCTCTGCTCTCCCCCATATCTCTGTCTCTGTCTCCCTGTGTCTCTGCGTCTCTCTGTCTCTCCCCCCACATCTCTCCCTCTGTCTCCCTCTGTCTCTGTCTCCCTGTGTCTCTCTCTCTTTCTCCCCCCATCTCTCTGTGTCTCTCTGTTTCTCGCCCATATCTCCGTCTCCTTCTGTCTCTGTGTGTGTCTCTCTCCCCCATATCTCTGTCTCTGTCTCCCTCTGTCTCTGTCCCTGTCTTTCTCCCCCCCCCATATCTCTCTCTCTGTCTCCCTCTGTGTCTCTGTTTCTCCCCCATACCTCTGTCTCTCTCTGTCTCTGTCCCTGTTTCTCCCCCCATATCTCTGTCTCTCTCTGTCTCTCTCTGTTTCTTCCTCCTAATCTCTCTCCCTCTGTCTCTCTCTGTCTCTGTCCCCCCACCCCATGTCTCTTTCTCTGGCTCTGTGTCTCTCTGTGGTTTTCTATCCCCCCCCCCCCACCATTTGTCTCTCTCTGTCTCTGTTTCTCCTCCCTACTTTTCTGTCTCGCTGTTTCTCCCCCCCCCATATCTCTGTCCCTGTCTTTCTCCCCCTATATCTCTGTCTCCCTCCGTCTCTGTCCCCCCACCCCCCCCCGCCCCATGTCTCTCTCTGGCTCTGTGTGTGTCTCTGGCTTCCTGTCCCCCCCATTTCTCTCTCTCTGTGTCTCTCTGTGTCTCTCTGTTTCTTCTCCCCCCCTATTTTTCTGCCTCTCCCCCCCTCCATTTCTCTTTCTCTGTTTCTCCCCCCCCCCCCCAAATCCCCCCATTTCCCTGTCTCTGTGTGTCTGTCTCCCCGCCCCCCTCCCCGGTCGGTCGGGTCCCTGTGGTGTCTCTGCCCCGGTCCCAGCCAATGAGCGACCAACACAACACCCACCTCCCCTTCCTCCTCCCCTTCCTCCTCCTCTTCCTCCTCCACTTCCTCCTCCTCTCCCCGCCCAGCTTCGCACCTGCCTTGCCCGCAGCGCTCAGACCGGTGCCCCGCGGGCCCAGAGGAAGCGCTCAGTACATCCCACTGGCCGACGAGCCCCACCGCCCGCTCCCGTCGGCGCCCCGGTTCCCGTCGGTTTCATCCGTTCGATCGGATCCCTTGGACGCTTGCTGCTTGCGGAGCACTGGACCCACTAGGAAATGATTATAATAATAACGCTGCTGGTATTTAAGGGCTTACTATGCGCCACGCGCCGTTCTAAGCGCTGGGGTAGATCCAAGTCAATCGGCCTGTCCCACCTGGGGCTCACAGTCCCCACAGTCCCGGTCTCCGTTCTCCAGAGGAGGTGACTGAGGCACAGAGAAGCGAAGCGACTGGCCCGAGGTCACCCCGCAGGCAGGCGGCGGGGCCGGGATTAGAACCCACGTCCCCCCGACTCCCAAAGCCCGGGCTCTTTCCACGAAGCGACGCTGCTTCTCCCGTTCCCCAGCTCCTCGCCGCCTGCCTCGGAGTAGGTTGAAGACGTCCCCCGACGCGGTCGTCTGTCGAGCGCTTAGGGGGTGCGCGGCGCTGCGCCGAGCGCTTGGGAGAGTACGGTTCCACAGAGTCGGGGAGACGCGCTCCCTGGCCGCCACGGGTGATCCCGACCCCCTCCTTCCCGGTGCGGCCTTCTCGCCCCCCTTCCTCAGCCGCGCGGGTTTAGCCTCCCCCGAATCGACGCCCCCTCGCCGGACCTTTGCCCACTTCCCCTTTCGAGGCCTCTTCCCGCCGGCCGTCTTTCTCGCCCGTCCCGATTTTCCCGATTTTCCCACCCTTTCCCTGTGGTCCCGGGCAGCCCGAGAGGGGCGCCGCCCTCCCCCGCCCGTGGTTCCGAACGCGGCCGGCGCGGCGCCTCCCGCCGGGGTCCCGGGGGCGACGACGAGGTCCCCCGAAGGGCTTCTCCCCGGCGCCCGATAGCTCGTGGACGCTCCTCGGATCCGACTTCCCTTTCGGTGAAACTCGTCCCTCCCTCAGACTCTTGGGTGGTTTTTATTCCTCGCTTCAGGGGCCGTGGGATTCGAACCCTGTCGGATCCCGGCCGAGTGGGAAGGTGCGGGGGGGGGGGGTCGGAAACAGGCCCGTGATGAAAGCCTTGGTTCAGCGCGGGGGGTTTCGGAAGGGATTGCCCCGTGCCCGCTGCTGCCCCGCCCCGGGAGACTCATAGGCTTCGAGGCCGTCCATCCCCTCGCCCCTTCCCACCTCTCCTCCCTTCTCTCTTTCCACCGGCCACCCCGCAGGCTCCGCTCCTCCGCCGCCCGCCTCCTCGCCGTCCCCCGTTCTCGCCCGTCCCGCCGTCGACCCCCGGGCCGCGTCCTCCCGCCGTCCCGGAACGCCCTCCCTCCTCACCTCCGCCAAACTCATTCTCTTCCCCTCTTCGAAACCCTACTTAAAGCTCACCTCCTCCGAGAGGCCTTCTCACACTGAGCTCCCCTTCTCCCTCTGCTCCCTCTCCCCCCCCCCCACCTCTCCGCAGCTAAACCCTCTTCTCCCCCCATCTCCCTCTGCTCCTCCCCCTCTCCCGTCCCATCCCCTCGACGCCGTACTCGTCCGCTCGACTGTATCTATCTTCGTCACGTTATTTATTTTGTGAATGAGATGTACATCACCCTGATTCCATTTATCTGCTGTTGTTTTAATGAGACGTTCTTCCCCTCGATTCTATTTATCGCCATCGTTCTCGTCTGCCCGTCCCCCCCCCCGGTTAGACCGTGAGCCCGTCAAAGGGCAGGGACCGTCTCCATCTGTTAGCCATTTGTCCATTCCAAGCGCTTAGTCCAGTGCTCTGCGCATAGTAAGCGCGCAATAAATACTATTGAATCTTCTATCCCCGTCACTTGCCCCCGCTGAAGACTACGCCGAGCTACGCGGTTTGACCGATGACAAGAGTTCTAAGCTACGGGTTATTTTTGTTTTGTTCTCTTGTGCTTTTAGAAAAAATGTAGAAGATTTCACCGGACCTAGAGAAAGAAGCGATCTGGGATTCATTACCTTCGATGTCACTGCAGATATCCTTTGGCGGAAATATCAGGTTCCCCTGTAGGCCCACCGTGCCGAGTTGTGAAGCGTGGGAGGTGGTCGGCAGCGGGCTCTCCCACATTGGGGCCAGGGGGTTGCCCGGTCGTCATTCAGGGTGAAAATCACCGGCAGCTACCGATTTGATTCGGTAGCACGTAATAATGATAATAATAATAACGTCGGTGTTTGTTAAGCGCTTACCATGTGCCGAGCACTGTTCTAAGCGCTGGGGTAAACACAGGGGAATCAGGTTGCCCCCCGTGGGGCTCACAGTCTTCATCCCCATAATAATATAATAATCATAATAATGTTGGTATTGGTTAAGCGCTTACTGTGTGCCGAGCACCGTTCTAAGCGCTGGGGTAGACACAGGGTCATCGGGTTGTCCCACGTGGGGCTCACGGTCTTCATCCCCATTTTACAGATGAGGGAACCGAGGCACCGAGAAGTGAAGTGACTCGCCCACAGTCACACAGCTGACAGGTGGCCGAGCAGGGATTCGAACCCGTGACCTCTGACTCCAAAGCCCGGGCTCTCTCCCCTGAGCCACGCTGCTTCTCTAATGTAATGATGTGGGTATTTGTAAGTGCTTACGACGTGCCGAGCACAGTTCTAAGCGCTGGGGGAGATGCAGGGTCATCGGGTCGTCCCACGCGAGGCGCACGGTCTTCACCCCCATTTTGCGGAGGAGGTCACTGAGGCACAGAGAAGTGAAGTGACTCGCCTACAGTCACACAGCTGACAAGTGGCAGAGCTGGGATTTGAACCCGTGACCTTCGACCCCCAAGCCCGGCCTCTTTCCACTAAGCGATGCTGCTTCTCAGTGGCTAATGGCTTCTAATGGTTGTGTGGGGAAAGGTGGCGGTTTAGCGGGCAATTCATTCGAACCTTCGTCCGGTCGTATTGACTGAGCGCTTACCGACTGCAGAGCGCTGTACTAAGCGCTTGGGAGCATGTGACACAGCACTAGATGGATATAACGCCCCCACCCCCCAACGAGCTGAATTTGGGGCCGCCTGGTAAGGCTGTGATCGTGTCCTCCTAACGTTGACGTCCCCGGCTCGGGCACCCCAAGAGGTGAAGATGGCCCTCGAGGTAGCTCCGTTTCCCTCCCGTCGCATCTCCTCGTTTCGGGGAAACGGTAGGGGATGGGCCGGGTCGGCTTCATGGGGTAGGCGAGCGGAAAAAAAAACAAAACACGAGGAAGCCTGGCCTTTTCGACTCTGTGGACCAGCGGAAAAGAGTCACGGGTCATGGGGTTCGAATTCCGGCTCCGGCAGCAGTGTGACTGTGGGCAAGTCCCTTAACCTCTCTGTGCCTCAGTTGCCCCATCTGGAAAATGAGGGTGAGGACTGTGCGCCCCCCGTGGGACAACCTGATCACCTTGTCTCCTCCCGGCGCCGAGAACAGTGCTTTGCACGTAGTAAGCGTTTAACAAATACCAACGCTGTTATTGTTATCTAGTGGCCCAACACGTCATCTCCCCCCGCCCGATAAGGGTCAAGTCGGGGGTCACCTGGTCCCGGGGGTGGCCGGTGGCCACCGAAGGACTCCCCTCTCCCAGCGTTTTGAGCACGGCCGAGGCTCGCGGGAGGCCCGCCCTGTCCGAAGGAGCCTCGGTGCGGCCGAGCTCCAAGGGTCCACCCTCGGACGCGGCGAGGAGGAGATTCGGCCTTCCTGCCTCTCCCCGGGCCCCGTCACCTGCCGATGCTGGGGAGGGACCTCCCTCATCGCGGTGGTAACCGCGGCCATCGATCGATCAGCGCCCTCTTTCCATCGCCCTCCCCCCGGCCCCGACCCCAAATCCCCCCTGGGGCTCAGAAGGAAAACTCGATACCCCTCTGGAGAATAAGGATTTGCTAGGAGATCTTCCTGAAGCCGAACCTGCCCCTAGCCACCTGGTACCCTCGGGCACGTAATGGGCACGAGAGCCCGGGAGAGAGGCGAAATATAAATGCCAGGTGCTCGCGGTAGTGTTGAGGGAGAAAGACTGCAGAAACGGGAGTATCGGGTGCCTCGGCTTCAGGTCATCAATAAAACCGGATAATTTGGGACACCGAGCCTTAACGTCAGACCTCTGTGGAACTCACAGAGTCACTAGCTAAAACATGCCAGGCACTTCCAAAATGCTTCCCTGCACTAATAAACCCCCACCGCACGTTTAATTGGCGCCCGCCCCTCTGACACGCAGAACCTCTAAATAATAATGTTGGTATTTAAGCGCTTACTCTGTGCAGAGCACCGTTCTGAGCGCTGGGGGAGATACGGGGTCATCGGGCTGTCCCACGTGGGGCTCACGGGCTTCATCCCTATTTTACAGATGAGGGAACTGAGGCCCAGAGAAGTGAAGTGACCCGCCCACAGTCACACAGCTGACAAGTGGCCGAGCCGGGATCGGAACCCGTGACCTCGGACTCCCTGGCCCGGGCTCTTTCCGCCGAGCCACGCTGCTTCGGTTTATCGGCTGCCTCGGGCCGTCGCTCAGCCGTTGCTCGTTTTAATCCTCCTCTGGGCTGTATTTTTCGTCAGCGCCAGGGAGATATTGAAACTTGGCAGAATCATTTCCTGGAGAAGTAATCGAATGCAGACGTTTCTTGCCAGTCCCTCCCCAACCTCTGTATTTTTGCAAGCCGTGGGCGTCGTAAATGACTGGTCTATTAGGTCTTCATTTCCGCTCTCCCCCGAAATACACTAAGATTCGCTGAAACTGTAATAACCGGGGGGTCGGTTAAGCGTTGACTGCGTGCCGTGTACCAAGGTAGATATAATCGGATACGATAGCCCGGGAGCCCTGCTCGGGCAAGGGACTGAGGGGGAAGGAGAAAGCTCGTAGTTTCATTGTACTTTCCCAAGCGTTTAGACCAGCGCTCTGCACACAGTAAGCACTCGGTCGTGTGACAGATGGAATTTAGTGGAGGCACAGAGAGCTAAACGGCTTTGCCCGAGACCGTAAAGTAGGCGGGTGGCAGAGCAGGGATTAGAACCTGGGGGCTTTGCAAGGCCCACGCCCCGTCCGTTAGGCCTCGCGGCCTCCGATCGTCCGGTGTCTCGCACGGTGCTTAACAGATACCGTTACCGAGTAACAAAAATGAACCCACCGCCGACTTTGGGAACCTGAGGCAAGTTGAGCCCTCCGTGCCGTAATTTCTTGACGGTAGTCGGTCGCTCCCGACCTCACAGGGATGTTGGGAGGATAAATTGGATCGGGACAGCTGTTGGAGCGCGGGAGCTATTCAGACCCATAGAGAAGCGGCGTGGCTCAGTGGGAAGAGCCCGGCTTGGGAGCCGGAGGTCATGGGTTCTAATCGCGGCTCGGCCGCTTGTCAGCTGTGTGACTGTGGGCCGGTCACTTCACTTCTCTGGGCCTCAGCTCCCTCCTCTGTAAAATGGGGATTAACTGTGAGCCTCACGTGGGACAACCCGATGACCCCGTATCTCCCCCGGCGCTTAGAACGGTGCTCTGCACGTAGCAAATGCTTAAATACCAACATTTTTATCATCATTATTAAAATACGTTGCAAATGGGTGCCAGAAGGTCCTGCTTTAATTACACCAGATCCTAATGGGCCGGGTCGAGGGGCGCGCCGTCTGCCCCTAATTCGGAGGTCCCGAGGGTCACCCCGCCTCGTCACCTCTCGCCTCGGCCGGGCCGTCGGGAGTCTTGGCTTCTCTTCCACTTCAGACCGAATCTTTACAACCCAGGTCTTATCTAAAGAAAAGGATTCTCGAGTTCCCTTCGTCGTCAGCCATCCGCGCGCCGTCGACGGTTCACCCGCTGGGTCGGTTCCTTAATTTTCCCACATCTGCAGGGGATATTCGACTGGAACGTGAAGCAGTTATTTCTCTACTTGTCGGCAGAGTATTCGACGAAAAACAACGTAAGTGAAAAGGCCTCCCGGGTACCCGGCTTCGGACGTAAAAGCCGTTCCTTCCCTCGTCCTCCGCGGGCGTAGACAGTCCTCAGTAGGTAACCCCCCTCCAGTCCCGTGCAACGGGCAGCGGGGAGGAACCGCGAGCCGGCGGGCGGAGGGTGCGTGGCGGACGCGGACGTCGTCGTCGGGGTCGCGGCCGCCCCGGGAAGTGAGGCGGGGGAGTCGCCATTCGTTGGGTTGTATTTCCCGAGTGCTCAGAGCGCTCTGCTGTGCGCCTGGGGGAGTGAGCGCTTACAGCGGTGCTTGGCACCTAGTAGGCGCTTAAGAAATACCGTCGTCATCTATGGACGGCAGGACGATCAGCAGACCCGGGGCCGGGGTTGAGCCTCTGGAAGGTGGGACGATCTGGCATCAAATCAGTCGGTATAAAGTGCTCGCTATGGGCAGAGCACTCTACTGAGCGCTTGGAAGACGGTAGAACAGTTGGAAACCCCATTACCTGCCCTCGTGAAGCTGACAGCGCAGCACTGACGGACAGGCCGGTGCGTGGGGGGAATTGCACTTCCCAAGCGCCCGGTACAGCGCTCTGCACACCGTAAGCGCTCAATAAATACGATTGAATGAGTGAATGAATTAGAACTCAGGTCCCCTGACTCCCAGGCTTCCATTCTTTCCGCTAGACCGTGCTGCCTCTCTGATTATCTCACATCTTCCCCAACACTGACTGCGGGTGCTGAACCGACTCTGTTGTTATAATTGATGATGATAATAAGGATGAGATATTCCGTCTTCCACCCCAGTGTGGAAGGACTCCACCTCTTGACCTCGAGAAGCAGTGGAGAGAGCCCGGGCTGGGGAGTCAGAGGTCATGAGTTCGAGTCCCAGCTCTGCCACCTGTCAGCTGTGTGACGGTGGGCAAGTCACTTAACTTCTCTTCCACATTTCCCTCATCTGTAAATTGGGGCTGAAGACGGTGAGCCTCACGTGGGACAACCTGATGACCCTGTATCTCCCCCAGCGCTTAGAACAGTGCTCTGCACAGAGTAAGCGCTTAACAAATACCAACATTATATAAAGAAGAGGAACGGGGATACAGCTGAGGAGCCTTAGTGGGGAAAGAGGCGCTAGAGAAGCAGCGTGGCTCAGTGGAAAGAGCCCGGCCTTGGGAGTGGGGGGTCGTGGGTTCACATCCCGGCCCCCTCCACTTGTCAGCTGTGTGACTTTGGGCAAGTCACTCCGCTTCTCTGGGCCTCAGTCACCCCATCTGTAAAATGGGAATGAAGCCTGTGACCCCCCCCACGTGGGACCCCCTGATCACCTGTATCCTCCCCGGCGCTCAGAACCGTGCTTGGCACAGAGAAGGCGCTTAACAAATGCCATCGTTATTATTAGAGGGTAAATGGCGTCGGAGCAGTACTAGGCGCTCAAGAAGTACAGGATAAAAATGACAGTTGTATGCTGAGGGTGGTGTAAAGGGAGCGGGGAAGACTTAATTAGCGGAGGCAGGGATTTGAGGAGGGCTTAGAGTGGCTTTTGAAGAAGCAGCACTAGCTTATCCGGTTTTAGTATCGTCGTCGTCATCGTCAGGGGTATCTTTTGAGCACTTACCGTGTGCAGAGCGCTGCACTAAGCGTTTGGGAAGAGTTCAGTTCAACTGAGTTGGTAGGCGTGTTCCCTAGGCACAAGGGAGCTTGGCCTAGGAGGGGAGGCAGGTAGTAACTACCACGAGGAAGTGGGGAAAACGTTGGCCACGTCTGCCGGCGAAGGTCAGTCGATGCTTTCACTGGTCCCTAAGATATTTTTTAAACCGAGAGTTCTGTCCATCTTATCCCAGTCCGTCTTCATCGCGGCCTTAAGCTGACCGCGGGCCTGGGCTCGGGCATTCCGGTGCGATTTTCATATGTTCTGATATGACTTGAGAGGTGAAATTGGGAAAATGAAAGCGAGGAGGGCAGAGGAAACGTTTTAAGGGCCCCCTAAAAACAGGGCCTCAGACCACGCAGCTGCCCGGCGGGAAACGGGGCGTCTGATGCCGAGAAGGAGGCCGCTCTCCGAGCGGAAGCTTCTCGTGGAAAGAGAGGGGAGGAAGCTAAAGAGAAAACCGCCGGCGGCCGGAGCTGCAGCCGTCGAACACGACATCACCCCAAGGTGCGGCCGTTTTGGCGGCCAGCGCCGCGGATGGCGCGTTGGCCTCTCCGGCCCCGCAGTCACTCCTAGGTGTTCTTCACCGCCGGTGGTGTCTTCGAATGCGAGGGATGACTTTGTTGTCTACGTTGGGAATTTATTTGGGGCAGGATCGCCTACGTAGGTGACGACGTTAGGTTACGATGCCGCAGAGCCCCGCAGGGTCGATTTTTTTTTTCAGGAGATGAAGGGGAGGGAGAACCACAGTTGCACAGGTCGGGTCAGGCTTCAAACAATCCCAACTCTGCCGAAAGAGCCTGGCCAGCCTCTCCGAAAGGGTAGCATATCAACTTTTATTTGGGGTGGGGGGGGGGGGGATTCGGAGCTCTGGCTGGGATTTGATTTAAGGGCACATTTGAGTCTCGCCTCAGAAATTCACCGTGAAGGACTTATTCTCCAACTGTAGCCGATTGCGGTCGCCTCGGCTTTGCGAGGACCTTGAGGACATCGGGGCCGTGATTTGGGCTCATCTCTTTGGGCCCTCGTCTCCCTCTCACGCCTCAGTCGGTGGATTGTATTTATTGAGAGCTCACTGCGTGCAGAGCCCTGCGCTAAGCCCTTGGGAGGCTACGATCGAACAATATCACAGACCCATCCCCTACCCACAGTGAGCTTACAGTCTAGAGACTGCTCGGACCGGCTCTCCTCCTCTTCCCCATTCAGGGAGCTCAGCTGTCACTCTGCTCCTCTCCCCTTTTCGAGGTTCTGCCCCCTCGCACCTGCCCCCCGATCGAAGGATCCTCCAATATCCGCTTCCAGTACGGGCGGTTTTCTCGGCCAGGGAAGCTCTAGATTCCCTTCGGCTTCTGCAGTCGCTCCGTTCCCTTCCTCCTCGCCCGCTTCCCGAGTCCCCCGAGTCCTTTGTCCTTGAGCTAAGGCAGCACTTTTAAGTTGAGAGACAGTAAGCAAAATCCCCGGCGTGGCGGTGGTGGGCTTTCCCTGTTCTCGGTTGTCGCGGGGGGCTTTCTGGCGAGTGGGTTCGAGGAGCAGACCCAGCCCGTGGCAGTAAGAAGGTGGGTGGTTCTTGTTTCTGATGTTTTAAGTGCTCTCTGCCAAGCCTAGAGAGTGACGGAAGGTTGCGTCAGAGCAGCGCCCGCGGCGGGGAGGGAGATCCGCGGCCGACGCGGTGGGGGGCCCGGGCCGGGGCCCTGACGGAAACAGCAGCCCCACCACAGCCTCAGCTCGCCGCTCCTGGCGGGAAGACTCGTCGAGGTCGGGCCCGTGTCCGACGCCGGCCCGCGGGGGGAGAGAAGAGAGCGGCTCAGATCCGCCCCCGGCTTCCCGGCGGGAGCCGCCGGGAGCTTGGCGGGAAGGAAGGAAAGAAGGGAAATGGGAAGAAAGGGAAAGAAGGGAGAGGGAAACATCAGCGACGAGCCCTCCGCCCCGTCTCGGACCTTTGCTTCCCCTTTTATTCATTCGGTCGCATTTATTGAGCGCTCACTGCGGGCGGGGCGCTCTACCAAACGTGTGGGAGAGCACAGGGCAACAGTAAACAGCCGCGTTCCCTGCCCACGACGAGCTTTCGGTCTGGAGAATTCAGAATTCCCCAGCAAGGACCCAAAACAGATGTACACACCTCTCCCCCTCCACCATCCCTTTTTCTTAACGCAAGTTTCCGGCTCCGAGACCGAAGCTCCCGGCCCCTCATCCTCATTGTCTGAGAGGGCAGCCGGGAGGCGGAAGGAGGAGAGAGGGGCAAGGATCCTACCCCTACGGGGGTTGGGAGGGTCGTGGGCGGGCACAGAGTTTAGGCCTTTGTCAGCGGAACTCCCCGGGAGCCCAGGGAGGTTCTGGGCCCGAAATGTGGGTGCAGGTGAGGTTACTTTATATGTGCGTTCCCCGTCGGTACCACCACCGTCGACATCGGCATTTCCCGAGAAGCTTCTTCGTTCCAGGTGACTTCTCCGAGCAGGGTGCGGAGTTGGGTGTCGGTCTCGGCGGGCCACGCTCCCCTAAAGTGCAGTCACCTTAGCGGCCTGATCTGGGGACGAGTCGAGCCTGAGCTTGTGAGAAATTGTCAGTCTCCCTGCATAATTCAGGAAGCCGACTTGGGATTAGGGACGTGTTCTATTATTAAACGGGGGAGCCTAGGGATGTGTTAGAAATAGTCGTCCCATCCTGCCGTGAGTCGGCAGCCGAGTACGACCTCGAGCCTCCGGTTTGTTTTCAACCGCTCTTCGAGGCGCTGGGTGAGAAGTGTCTTTTGTAGGCGGTGCAGGCGCCGCGGAACCCGTGGAGCAAACGGCGGAGCGTTCCGTCTAGGAAATTGGAGCGCTGGAGGAAGCTTCGCCCTGTCCCCGGACGAGGCCGCGTTTCTTCGTGAAGCTCCCGTTCTTGGGGCGCTCCTTGATTTACAGCCGCCCCTTCGTTCAGACCTCGCCGACCTTTGTGAATCCAATTCCTTCTGGTCTTGGGAGCGGGGATCCGGTTTCCCGAAAGGAGAGGTCAGGCGAGGCAGCCGGACCTTTACGGTCGACCACCGGGACGCGTCGCTGACCGGCCCCGTACCTGGAAGCCGTCGGTGACTCTCAGGAACTGAAAATACGTTTCGAATCTCAGGGGAGGGAAGCCTCGGAAGGCCCAAATCAATCGGTGGCGTTTATCGAGCGCCTACTGGGTGCGGAGCCCTGTGATAAGCGCTTGGGAGAATACAGTGTAACCGAGAAGGGAGACGCGCTCCCTGGTCAGAGGAACTTAGCCTGCAAGGAGACCCCGATTTTTCGTTGTCGCCTTGATTGTTCTAGAGCGTCGTTTCCTTCGATACGGATCGACGGATGGGATCGGCGACGCCCATCACGCAGGCCTCGTACCCATAAATTTGCCCCTTCGTGTCAACGGTGCTTTTAATCTGTCGGGGCCAGATGCTCTGTGAAATCAGCCCCTAATTCCCTTTTGTGTCGTCGCAGGCTCTGAACCAGGTGGTGCTCTGGGACAAGATCATTCTGAGAGGTGACAATCCGAAGCTGCTGCTCAAAGACATGAAGTCAAAATACTTTTTCTTTGACGACGGAAACGGTCTCAAGTGAGCGCAGCCCGACGTCGTTCTCGCCGACGTTCAGCCTGGGGACGCGGGGGAGAAGAGACGGGGAGGGCGGGCGAGGTGGTGGTGGCGAGGACGAGATGGGCGCGCTACTTGATGAGAAGCAGCGTGGCTCAGTGGAAGGAGCCCGGGCTTGGGAGTCCGAGGTCATGGGTTCGAATCCCGGCTCCGCCGCTTGCCAGCCGGGTGACTTTGGACAAGTCACTCGACTTCTCTGGGCCTCAGTTCCCTCATCTGTAAAATGGGGATTAAAACTGTGACCCCCAAGGTGGGACGACCCCATCACCTTGTATCCGCCCAGCGCTTAGAACGGTGCTTTGCACGTAGCGCGTAACAAATACCACCATTATTATTATTATTATTATTATTATGAGGCTCATAGCCAAGGTTGCCCCTTTCAGACTGTCCAGGAAAGGGAGGGGGCTTCCCGGATCGGGGGCCGAGGGCAGCGCTCGGCCCCGACCCGTCGGCCGGCCGATGGTATCTATCGAGCGCTTACAGTGGACGGAGCCCGGCCTCTACCGGACGGTGGGGAGAGTCCAGTGGTTAGGAGACGTGCCCGGTGCCCCGAAGGAGTTGGTCGTCTAGCCGAATTGTCCATTCCAGGCGCTTAGTACAGTGCTCTGCGCACAGCGCTCAATACGTGGTACTGCATGAACGGAAGTCCAGCCGGCCCAGCCCCTCGCAGCGCTGGCGTCCGATGTTCCCGGAGGGCGAGCGCGGGCTGCGTCCCGGCCCGGCGGAGTCGGTCCGCCGCGGCCCCCGGCGGCGTGTAGAGGCCCTCGGGTTCCCGCTGCCCGCCCTGGGGGAACCCAGGGAGATGCCCCCCGGAGCCCGGATCGACGGGCTCTCGGCCCTAGGGAGCCGGGCCCGTAGAGCGGGAGCCGGACGGCCACCGACGGTCCACGCGCCCCCCCCCCCCCCCGGGGCCCGCCGGACGGGACGGGCAGCCCAGCCGTGGCCGGGGACCACTCCGGCCATTTTGGGGTGACCGCGGCAGGGCTCAGTGGAAAGGGCCCGGGCTTGGGAGTCAGAGGTCATGAGTTCAAATCCCGGCCCTGCCACTTATCAGCTGTGTGACTTGTGGGCAAGTCACTTCACTTCTCTGTGCCTCAGTTCCCTCATCTGCCAAATGGGGATTAACTGTGAGCCTCACGTGGGACAACCTGATGACCCTGTATCTCCCCCAGCGCTTAGAACAGTGCTCGGCACATAGCACTCAACAAATACCAACGTTAATTAATTAACTCTGTTTTTGTGGGCAGCTGCGTAACATCATCCTTAGTACAGTGCTCTGCACATAGTAAGCGCTCAATAAATACGACTGAATGAACTACGCTGTGCTTACTGGGGACCAACCACCTGGCTAAGTGCTGGAGGAGATCTCAGTAGACATCTGTCCCGCATGGGGCTCACAAAGTAGGAGGGAGTGGGATCCCCATTTTATAGGCTCATTCTTTCAATCGTATTTATTGAGCGCTTACGCGCAGAGCACTGTACCGAACGCTCAGAAATTCGGCAACAGGTAAAGAAACCGAGGCCTTGGAGTAGACAGGTGACTTCCCAGGCCGCACCGGAGCGAAATGGTAGAGCTGGGATTAGAACCCAGACCCGGGCTCGTTGCCCTTTCGCTGGGCGGCACAGCTTCTCACGGTTAAAAGAAACATTTGTTCCTTCTGGGTTAAGGAGCCATGTCCGTAGGGCGCCTTAGCCCCCCTCTGGTCGGAAGCTCGTGGCCGGCGGGGACCGCGTCCGTTCGTTGTCGTCTCGGTCTCTCCCGAGCGCTTAGTACAGTGCTCTGCACGCAGTAGGCGCTCAGTAAATGCAATCCAGTGAATTCAGAGATTTTGGTGTTTGAAATCCCGCTTCGCCGCTGTGTTTTTTTCGCTAATCGCTCCCTTTCCTTTTCCAGGGGTAACAGGAACGTCACGCTGACCCTCTCTTGGAACGTTGTGCCCAATGCCGGAATTCTACCTCTCGTGACGGGATCGGGCTACGTCTCGGTTCCGTTCCCAGAAACCTATGAAACGACCAAGAGTTATTAAATTATTCTGGATTCGAAGCAACGTATTTTTATACTTCTATATTAATGAATTTTATCTCACCTCTCCCTGCCCCGATGTCCGTTGCCCCCGCCGAACAAATCGGGCTCCCCGTTTTGTTTAACTTTGGAAAGAATACTGAAATGAGGCTTTTTGATTATTATTATTATTTTTTTTTTAAAGCAAGCAAGCAAACACTGAGAATCCAAGATGATGGGGAAATGACTTTAAATCAGTTCTGCAAAAAAAGAGAAACCAAAACGGCTTGGCCACCGTTATCATCTTTCTTATAAATAAAAGCAAAAAAAAAACCCCTGTCTTTTTATTTTTATTTTTCACAGTTGTATTTTCCATCCTTGATGAAATATGAAGAGCGTGGATTTTAGGGTAGGTGGAACTTCAGGGGGCTGAATGTGCCCAAGAGTTCTGTCTGTTTTAATCAAATAAGCATTTAATAATAATTTTGGTACCGCTTTAGTGCCTACCATGTGCCAGGCACTGTTCCAAGCACTGGGGTAGGAACGAGTTGATCAAGTCAGACACGGTGTCTGTCCCATATCGGGCTCATAGTCTTAATCCCCGTTTTACAGGTGAGGTAACTGAGGCCCGGAGAAGCGAAGTGACTTGCTCAAGGTATCGGAACAGACCTGTGGCCGAGCGGGCACCAGAACCCAGGTCCTTCCGACTCTCGGGCCCGTGTTGTATCCGCTGAGCCACCCTGCCTTTGTTAGCGTTGGGTCAGAGTCCTCTTTTTCCATTTCTCTGTGGTGTCTCAGGAGTGGGGAAGATGCGGTGTTTTCTCCCCGGCCCCGGTGAACGCAGCAGCCCCCGATGGCCAACGCTCATTTTTCTTCCTTTCCGTTGCATCCAGTTTGGATTGCCCTCGGTGAGCGGACGGCCCGCCCTCTCCGGGGTCCCGCGGCCAGCCAGACGGGTTCGGCGTCGAGCCGCCTCCGGCTCCTCCCCGCACCCCCCGGGCTGGAGGAGGTCGCGGCCCTTCTCTCCGGGAACGGCGGCCGGGGCGAGGGGGAGGGGAACCTGGGAATAGCGGGGAGCGCTCCGGAGAGCCGGCGGCCCTGGCTACGGCCCGGCCCGGCCGCCCGACTGGACCACCTCCTCCTCCCGCGGCCTGCTTGGCCCCCGGGCCACCACCGCTTTCCGTGACTGGACGCGGGATTATAATAAGAAGGTTGGTATTAAGCGCTTGCCGTGTGCAGAGCACTGTTCTCAGCACTGGGGTAGATACAGGGGAATCGGGTTGTCCCACTCGGGGCTCACGGTCTTAATCCCCGTTTTACAGATGAGGTAACTGAGGCGCAGAGAAGTGATGTGACTTGCCCAAAGTCACACAGCTGATGAGTGGCAGAGCCGGCATTAGAACTCACGTCCTCTGACTCCCGATTCCGGGCTCTTTCCATTGAGCCACGCTGCTTCTCCCATATGCTCTCCCATGTGCCGTACAGTGCTCTCTTGTGGCCTAAGTCCTCAAAACTAGGATTTAATCGATCTGCTGCGTTCTTATAAAGTAAATAATAATGTTGGTATTTGTTAAGCGCTTACTATGTGCAGAGCACTGTTCTGAGCGCTGGGGTAGAGACGGGGTCATCGGGCCGTCCCACGTGAGGCTCACAGTTAATCCCCATTTTACAGATGAGGTAACTCGGGCACCGAGAAGTGAAGTGACTTGCCCACAGTCAGCTGACAAGTGGTGGTGCGGGGATTCGAACCCATGACCTGAGACTCCCGAGCCCGGGCTCTTTCCACTGAGCCACGCTGAAGAAATCAGTCAGGGCCAGAAAAAATCAGGCCGTGGATAGTCCGTTGTTAAAATCAAGCGCGGCTACTGAAACACACCACCGTTCGCTCGCCCACCGTGAGCAACCTTCAGCTGTCGCGTTGGTTTTGATTAAATCTCTCAGCGAGACACGTACCCACACGCTACTTTCAATCTAAAAATAGCCAAATAGATGGCGGCTCGTTGGGCCGTCGAACAGTGGAAAGAGCCTGGGCTTTGGAGTCAGAGGTCATGAGTTCGAATTCCAGCTCTGCCACCTAATAATCATGTCGGCATTTGTTAAGCGCTTACTCTGCGCCGAGCGCTGTTCTAAGCGCTGGGGGAGATACAGGGTCATCGGGTTGCCGCACGGGAGGCTCCCAGGCTTCATCCCCGTTTTACAGTCGAGGTCACTGAGGCCCAGAGAAGTGAAGTGACTCGCCCACAGTCACACGGCCGACAAGTGGTGGAGTAGGGAGTCGAACCCGTGACCTCTGACGCCCAAGCCCGGCCTCTTTCCACGGAGCCGCGCTGCACCTGTCGGCTGTGTGACGGTGGGCGAGTCACTTCACTTCTCGGTGCCTCAGTGACCTCATCTGGAAAACGAGGATGAAGACTGGGAGCCGCACGTGGGACCACCTGATTCCCCCGTGTCTCCCCCAGCGCTTAGAACAGTGCTCGGCACATGGTAAGCGCTTAACAAATACCGACATTATTATTGTCATCATTGTCCGTTTTCCTCTTGCCTGATCTCCTGCCGTAGCCCCTCGCCCTGCCCAGACGTTTCCTCTGCCCGCCTTTTTACGGTTGCCCCGTTTCGGCTCAATATAAGCTCAGAACGACTATCCGCCCATCCCGTTTCCTCAAATGCGACTTCCAAAAAAATAATAATTTAAAAGAAAATTCCCTAAATGGTTCTCACATCTTCCCACTAGGCGGTAACATCTGCTCTCACAAATGAGGCCATCTAACTTTTCCATGGGATTTGCTAAGCGCTCCAGCGTGTGACCGGCGCTGTACTAAGCGCCACGTGGAGCCGAACTAATCAGGTTGGACCTAGTCCGTCTCCAACCCGGGGCTCGCGGTCTCGATTCCCATTTCACAGGTGCGGTAACTGAGGCACGGAGAAGCGGAGCGACCGGCCCGCGGCGGACGATGGGCAGGGCCGGGTTTAGAACCCGGATCCTCTGACTCCCAGACCCCTGCCCTTTCCACTAGGCCACGCTGCTTTGGTCTTAATCTGATTAATTAGGGTAGGAAACAGTGTTCGGCACACAGTAAGCCCTTAACGAATACCAACCTCGTCATCATCGTTATTATTAATGTGACACGATCTGTTTTCTGACATCGTGAGCGGTAAGAGCAAGGCTGACGATACTCTCACTTAGGAGGATTTCGGTCTTTTGTGAAAGTTCCACTGGTGATGTCTACAGTGCTTTTGTTATTATCGATTCTATAATAAATAATTCCTACTACTACTATACTACCAATGATATGCTACTAATAATTATATTAGTAGTAGTAATTTCCCGACTCTGCCACCTGTCAGCTGTGTGACCGTGGGCGAGTCACTTCACTTCTCTGGGCCTCAGTTCCCTCCTCTGTAAAATGGGGATTGACCGTGAGCCTCCCGTGGGACGACCCGATGACCCCGTATCTCCCCCGGCGCTTAGAACGGTGCTCTGCACATGGTAAGCGCTTAACAAATACCAACATTATTATTCTAATCCTACCTTCACTACTTGTCTGCTGGGTGACCTTGAACAAGTCACTTCCCTTCTCTGTGCCTCAGTTATCTCGTCTGTAAAATGGGGATGGAGACTGTGAACCCCACAAGGGACAGGGACTGTGTCCCACCCGATTTGCTTGGCTCCACCCCAGCGCTTAGTGCAGTGCCCGGCACATAGTTAGAGATTAATCGGGTCCGAAAAAGTCCCTGTCCAACCTGGGACTCACGGTTTAAAAGGGAGGGAGAACAAGCATTTAGTGTCCGTTCTACGGAGGAGGAGACTAAGCCACAGACAATTTTAATGACTGGCCCGAGGTCACACAGGAGGCATTTGTCAGAGGCAGGATTAGAATCCAGGTCCTCTGACTCCAGGCTCGCTGCAGTCTTACTTCGCTCCGCACCCGGTAAGTCTTATCGAAATACCACTGAGTCACTGACCTTTTTGATTGATTCCACGTGCTCTGTGGAAGCGGGGTGGCCTAGTGGCAAGATCTCGGGTTTGGGAGTCAGAAGGGTGTGGGTTCTAATCCCGGCTCCAACACTTAAGAATAATGATGATGATGATGTTGGTATTTGTTAAGTGCTTACTATGTGCTGAGCACTGTTCTAAGCGCTGGGGGAGATACAGGGTCACCGGGTCGTCCCACGTGAGGCTCGCAGTTAATCCCCATTTTACAGATGAGGTAACTGAGGCCCAGAGAAGTGAAGTGACTCACCCACGGTCCCACGGCTGACAAGTGGCAGAGCCGGGAGTCGAACCCATGACCTCTGACTCCCAAGCCCGGGCTCTTTCCACTAAGCCACTTGTCTGCTGTGTGACCTCGGGCGAGCCACTTCACTTCTCTGGGCCTCAGTTCCCTCATCTCTAAAATGGGGATGAAGACTGTGAGCACCACATAGGACCACCTGATGACCCGGTATCTACTCCGGCGCTTAGAACAGTGCTTGGTATCTAGTAAGCGCTTCACAAATACCATCATTATTATTATTATTATCCAGAAATGGGTGCATTCTAAGTCCCCAACAATCGAGGCAAAGAGCAGGAACAATTTGACAGGGAACTAACTCTTTCAGGAATCCTTTCTTTCAGGCCGGAGAACAGGGGGATGTGGGAGGGTGAGTAGGTGTGTGAACGTGTAGAAAAAGGGTTCTCTTCTAACCCCACCCTATCACTTTCAAATGCCATGAGGTCACTGTTTATTTTTACTGTATTGTACTTTCCCAAGCGCTTAGTACAGTGCTCTGCACACAGTAGGCGCTCGGTAAATACGATTGGATAAGCGAATGAATATTATACCTGAAAACATCAATGCTGAGGAGCAAGGTGACCTAGTGGAGAGAGAGCCCAGGCCCGGGAGCCGAAGGACCTGGGTTCGAATCCCCGCTCTGCCACTCGCTCTCTGTGTATGACCTGGAGAAAGTCACTTCACTTCTCTGTGCCTCAGTTCCCTCATCTGTAAAATGGGGATGGAGACCGTGAGCCACATGGGCTCACTGAGTCACGTAATCCGACGGGGTTATGCCGTATCTATTCCAGAGCTTTATACTCCAGAGAAGCAGCGTGGCTCGGCGGAAAGAGCCCGGGCTTGGGAGTCAGAGGTCTTGGGTTCGAATGCCGCCTCCGCCTCTTAGCGGCGTGACTGTGGGCGAGTCACTTCACTTCTCTGGGCCTCAGTTCCCTCATCTGTAAAATGGGGATGAAGACTGTGAGCCTCACGGGGGACAACCTGGTGACCCTGTATCTACCCCAGCGTTTAGAACAGTGCTCTGCATACAGTAAGCGCTTAACAAATACCAACATCATCATTATTATTATCATTATTATGATTTCATAGGACTGAATTGAATTGAAAGTGTTCCTGGGCTGCTTCGGTCACTTCTCCTCAGACACCAGCAGATGACAGTGCTTCCCTTCCCAAAGAAGCTGCGAGCGCGCTCCCCTTTACAGCCCTTTTTGTGTGTTTGTTTGTTTCATGGACTTTCTAAAGAACTTACTACATGCCAGGCACTGTACTGAGCACTGAGGTAGAAAGGACAATACTGGGTTGGACACAGTCCCTGCCCCACGTGGGGCTCACAGTCTTTATCCCCATTTTACAGTTGAGGCAACTGAGGCATAGAAAAGTGGAGACTGGCTCAAGGTCACACAACAGACAAGTAGCGGAGCCGGGATTAGAACTCAGGTCCTCTGACTCCCAGGCCGGGGCTCTTTTCGCTAGGTTTTGCTGTTCAGTTTGTCCAAAGTCCTGCCTGTGGCTTGACGGGGCCGTGGAGGGTGCTTACCTTGAGAGGCAGCGTGGCTCAGTGGAAAGAGCCCGGGCTCGGGAGTCAGAGGTCATGGGTTCAAATCCCGGCTCTGCCACTTGTCAGCTGTGTGACTGTGGGCGAGTCACTTCACTTCTCTGGGCCTCAGTGACCTCATCTGTAAAATAGGGATTAACTGTGAGCCTCACGTGGGACAGCCTGATGACCCTGTATCTCCCCCAGCGCTTAGAACAGTGCTCTGCACATAGTAAGCGCTTAACAAATACCAACATTATTATTATTATTATTATTACCCTCTAAAGGCTTGGATAGAAACTCTTATCCCTCCACCTCTCACCCCAAACACAGCCTTTCCTTATTATTTCCTCTGATCTGGAATTCATTATAGTATTTGTCTCCCCTTTGGCGTGTAAACTCCTCGCGAGCAGGGACCGTGTCTATTGATCCCCTTCTATTCTCCCAAGCGCCTAGTATGGCGTTCTGCAGAGAATCGATAAATATTATTAATTGATTGACTGCATTGCTATTCCTCCCCCTCATTCATCTATCAGGACTTGAGATTTTGGATTCAAATTCTGATCTCTCTTGGTCTCTTTCTTTTTTTATCCCCCCCCCCCCCCCCAGGCCTTTGCAACCTTCCTGACTGTTCCCGGTGAAAGTCGAAGCCGGAAGGGTCCGAATTTGGGACCGAGTCACCGCTGCTTCTGGAAGAGTCGGTGGGAGAGTTCGACGGCAGAGAGGCGGGTTTAGGATGTTCCCGAGCCATGTCGGACGAGGGGCGGTGGCGGGGAGGAAGAAGGAAGCGCAGGACCGGTTATGGGCACCGTCGCGGGCAAGGGAATTGGCACAGGTGGGATTGGGGGTGGGGGCGGGGAGGGCAAGAGTGAGGGGAAGGAAGAGGTGGGGAGGGGAAGGGGGCAGGAGGAGGAGGAAGAACAAAGAGAGGACAGGAAGGTGGTGGATAGGTGAAGGAGGAAGAGCCGGGAGGAGAAGGGGGAAGGAAGAGGAGGAAGAAGAGGGTGAGGAGAAGGTGGAGGGTGAAGGCGATGGAGGAAAAGGGAGAGGAGAGGGAGGAGAGGAGACTAGAGGAGGAAGAAGACGGGGTGAGGAGAGGTGGGGGTAGGTGAAGGAGGAAGAGGGACGGGATTGGGAAGAACAGGAAAAGGAGAAAAAGGAGAGGGTGAGGGGGGAGGAGGTGGATGAGGCCTAACAGAGTAGAGGTGATGGTGGGAGGGAGAGGGAGGCTAGGGTCACCACCCAGCTCCAATCTCTGAAATCCCTTTTCTCATTCTCTGGGACCCCACTGGCTCTTTAAGAAACGCGAGCGCTTCCTTTTTCTCCCAGTGGTATTTGTTTAGCACTTACTATGTGCCAGACACTGTACTAAGAGCTGGGGGTAGATACAAGCTAATCAGGTGGAACACGGGCCCTGTCTCACAGTCTTAATCCCCATTTTAGAGATGAAGTGCCTGAGGCGCGGAGATGTTAACTGAATTGGCCGAGGTCACACGGCAAGACAAGTGGCGGAGCCTGGATTGGAACCCGCGTCCTCTGACCCCCAGGCCCGGGCTCTTTCCACCAGGCCACGCTACTTCTCTACTTTTCCCGACGGAGGTCTTCCTCTGTTACTCTTCATTACTCCCGGCTCTGCCACTCGTCAGCTGTGTGACTGTGGGCGAGTCACTTCACTTCTCTGTGCCTCAGTGACCTCATCTGGAAAATGGGGATGAAGACTGTGAGCCCCACGTGGGACAACCTGATTCCCCTGTGTCCACCCCAGCGCTTAGAACAGTGCTCTGCACATAGTCAGCGCTTAACAAATACCAACGTTATTATTATTATTATTACTCTCCAGCCCACCCTCTAGACCTTGAGATCGTCTGCACATTTGGATCTGCACCCTGGGTATCCGTCCCACTCTCGGTCCCACGTCGCTTATTTACATAACCAGAATTTATTTCTATTAATGTACGAGAACCATTAGAAAGCTTGCGGATTATGGCAGAGGACGGGACGTTCTGGAGAAGGTGTATCCATGGAGTCGCTATGAATCGGAAACTACTCGACGGCACTTAATAAAACGTCTCTTCCCCTAGTTCGTAAACTCCTCGTGAACAGGAAACGTGTCTACCAACTTCTCTGCAGAGCGTTTAGTACCGTGCTCTGAATGCAGTAAGAACTCCAAAACTCCATTGATTGATCGATTAGATTATAAACTGTGTCCGATCTGATTACCTTTCATCTCCCCCAGGGCTTAGTAGAACGCTCAACCCATAATTAATGTTTAGCAAATACCACAACTGTGGATATCGTAATCAACTTTCTTTTGGGCAGAGAACATGTGTTTGACTTCTGCTGCAAAGAGTAACAATCGCATTATCTGTTAAACACTTTCAGGATCCTAACTCTGTTATATCGTACTCTCCCAAGCTTTTAATACAGTGCACTGCACACGGGAAGTACTCATTAAATACGATTGATTGGGTAATGTTGGTATTTGTTAAGCGCTTACTATGTGCCGAGCACTGTTCTAAGCGCCGGGGTGGATACAGCGTAATCAGGTTGTCCCACGTGGGGCTCGCAGTTAATCCCCATTTTACAGATGAGGTAACCGAGGCCCAGAGAAGTGAAGTGACTCGCCCACAGTCCCACAGCTGACGAGTGGCAGAGCCGGGAGTCGAACTCATGACCTCTGACTCCGAAGCCCAGCCTCTTTTCCACAAGATAAACAGAATGGACACAATTTCTGTCCTACCCGAGGCTTGCAGTCTTTCCCCAGCCTGTAGCAAAGTAGTCTACTCGGTAGGGTCTCTATAAATACCACTGATTGATCCACAACAATACTCGTAGGAATAGTGGTATTTATTCACTGTCTTCAGCGTTCAGTACTCTGTCCCGAATGGCCGGGGAAAGGGAAGCAGAGGCACAAAACACATTCTTTGCTCCCCAGAAGCTAACACTCCCACGGGGAGGCAGACGTAAAGAAATCACAAGCAGTGGAATCGGGAAAAATAAGATTGCACGTTAAGTGCAGCATGGTCTAGTGGATAGAATCCGGGCCTGGGAGTCAGAAAGATGCGGGTTCTAATCCCGGCTCTGCCTCTTATCTGCTGTGTGACCTCGGGCAAGACATTTCGCTTCTCTGGGCTTCATTTCCTTCATTCTGGGACTCCACCAGAACATCGGACCCGCTGACTGCCTTCTGGCAGAGACTCGGCACGGCCTAGTGGATCGAGCGTGGGCCTGGGGATCAGAAGGACCCGGCTTGTAATCCCAGCTCCTCCATTTGTCTGCTGTGTTGACCTCGGGTGAGTCACTTCCCTTTTCTCTGCCTCAGTTCCCTCATTTGTAAAATGGGGATTAAGACTGTGAGCCCTAGGTGGGACAGGGACTGTGTCCAACCCGATTTGCTTGTTTCCACCCCAGCTCCTAGTACAGTGGCTGGTACATAGTAGAGACTTAACCAAAACCACGATCATAATTATTATCGTTTATTTATTCAATAGTATTTATTGAACACTTACTATGTGCAGAGCACTGCACCAAGCGCTTGGAATATAAAATTCGGCAACACGATAGAGACGATCCCTGCCCAGTGACAGGCTCACAGTCTCTATGTACAAGTGCTGAGGATGGGTAGAGATGAATAATATCTAAGTGCAATAGGTGACTGTGGAGCTGGTAATAAAGACGACGACGATGATGATTAATGGTAATAATAGCAATGATGATTGTACTTGTTAAGCACTGGGTATATTCCAGGCACTGGGCTAAGCACTGGGATAGACTAAGGATAACCAGGTCTCACCTGGGGCTCACAGAGTAAGTAGGAGGGAGAACAGATATTAAATTTCCAGTTTGCAGATGAGGTAACTGAGGACTAGAGAAGTGAAGTGACTTCCCCAAGAGCACACGGCTCAAGCGCTGGGATTAGAACTCAGATACTTCTGACTCCCAGGCCTGCGCTCTTCCCACTAGGACCATATTGAGTCTCACTGATGAGGTTTGGCTTTCCCGATAATTAACTGGGGTCGGGGGACTCGCTGGAGGTAAAGGGATTTTAAGAAATCTTTAAAGGCGGGGTGGGCTGCGATCTGGGGGACGTAGAGGACGGGGAGGGTCTGGGAACTGGTGGTGGGAAGATGGTAGGGGAGTACAGAGAGGAGGTGGGCTGGGTCTGGAGAGGGCAAGAAAAGAGTGCGAGGAGGGGACTCCAGAGACGAGGTGGGTGAGGAGAGCAGATCCATCGGGTGGAGAAGATTTTTTTTTTAAATGGTATTTGTTAAGCGCTTACCGGGTGCCAGGCACTGGGCACTGTACTGAGCGCCGGGGTAGATACAAGCTAATCAGTTTGGACACAGTCCCTGACCCACCTAGGGCTCGCAGTCTTAATCCCCATTTTCCAAATGAGGAAACTGAGGCACAGAAAAGTGAAGTGACTCACCCAAGGTCACACAGGAGACAAATGGAGGAGCCGGGATCACAGGCCAGGTCCTTCTGACTCCCAGGCCTGTGTTCCATCCTCTAGGCCATGCCGAGTTTCGGCTAGAAGGCCATCAGTGGGGAGGGGATCCAGTGTTCTGGAGGAGTCCCAGGGCTGGGGGTGCAGGGAACTGCCTGAACGCCTCCCGAGGAGTGAAGGTTGGATTCCTTCCCCAGGCTGGAGGGAAGCCAGAGACTACTTCTCGGCCCCACTGGATTTGTGCTTTTTCAAAAGAGCCTTTCGAACTTTGCCTGGCAGGGCTTTGCCTTCCTCAAAGACTTTTCTCCCAGAAACAAACGCTCTCGTCCTGGAGGCCCAAAGCCTGAGGGATGGAGGAGGGTCCTGGGAGCAGTTTACCTTTGCCATCGTGGCTTCCGCATGACATTATGCGGACTCCTCTTATGACTCCTCTTTATGGCTGCCCTAAGGGCCGTCTCATCTTGAAAGGAAAAGAACCAGGAGAAGTAGGAGGAGGAAGAAGAGGAGGAAAGACAGGAGGAGGAGAACGAAAAGGGAGAGGAGCGGGGTGAGGAGGAAGAGAAAGAGAAGGAGGAGGGAAGGAAAGAGAAGGAGGAGGAGGAAAGGACAAAGAGGGAGGAGGAGGTAAATGGTGGTAATCATTTAGCATTTACTATGTGCCAAGCACTGTCCTAAAATCTGGGGTAGATAGATACGAGGCAATCAGGCCGGACCCAGTCCGCCCCTCACCGGGCTCCAGGTCTAGGTCGGATGGAGAATGGGTATTGGATCCCTTTTGACAGATGAGGAAACTGCGGTGCAGAGAATTTTATTGAGGGCCCCAAATCCCTGAGCAGGCAAATGTCAGAGCTAGAAGTAGAACCCAGATCTAATTCCGTGCTAGAATTAGAATCCGGATCTCTAGATGGTAAGCTCGTTATGGGAAGGGAGCGAGCCTGCTAATTCTGCTGTACTGTACTCTCCCAAGCACTTAGTACAGTGCTCTTCACCTAGTAAGTGTTCAGTGAATACGATTGCTCGATTGGTTGATCCTCTGACTCTCAGGCCCGCGCTCTTTCCACTGGGCCACACTGCTTCCGGGGAATGAAACGAGCGTAGCCTTTTCCCCTACAGTCCCGCGTCCAGGGAATTTTCCTCGAGTGACCTGGTAGGTGGCTCTCCTCTTCCCAGCGGAGCAGTGTTTATTCACGGCTTCAGCAGAAGCCAAAGAAAAGAGAGCGGAGGTGTTTGAACCCCTTTTCTCACTAAATTTGAAAACACCGATTTTCCCACCAGTGTTTTTCATTCATGAGAACAGGGGAAGTGGAGCAGGATGAGATGGTGAGAAAAGTTCGAGGAAACAATAGTCGTGAGTCACAATGAACGTCGGCCTCTGAGGGAGTCACCTGCTCGCAAGCCTGACGGCAGCATAGGGCCGGCGCACGACTGGAGAGCCCAGTCCGGACCGTGCTTAAAAAATATCGCCGTGGCCAGAGAGACCTGCTTTTAATCAGCAGGTTCAGAGTCCAAATCGTTCCGTATTGCATGATTTCCTTGAATTATCGGGCCAGTTAAAGCGATTTTGCCGGCTTCCTCTTCTCCGAGCACTCCCTTTCCTTTCTGAGGGAGCCCAAGCCCTTCTCTGCGTTTCCACAGATTGGGCCTTGTGGAGGGGCTGAGGGAACAACGCCGTGATGGGAAGTCCCGGAGGCCGAGCCGTGATGGACGCGAGGGTTGATGTCCTCTTCACCTTGCACAGCTCCGATAAGCGAGATTTCCGAACAATGCGATCCAAGTTTACCCTGGCAAATGGTTTTTCCTCACCCGCTTGCATAACCAGCCGCCGAGGGTTCGCTAGTCTTCGCCATCGTCGGCTAGTTCTGCGCAGGACAGAATGGCCCCTCGTCCCTCGGGCCTCCCCTAATGATAATAATTAATCATAATCATCACCGTGGTGTCTGTTGACCGCTTAGTACTTGCCAGGTGCTGTCCTGAGCGCTGGGGTGGTTATGAGATATCAGGTAACGGATTTCCCCTTTTTCAAAGGCTTAAAAGACTCACTTCACAAAGTGATAATGTTGGTATTTGTTAAGCCCTTACTATGTGCCGAGCACTGTTCTAAGCGCTGGGGTAGATACAGGGTAATCGGGCTGTCCCATGTGAGGCTCGCAGGCTTAATCCCCATTTTACAGATGAGATAACCGAGGCACCGAGAAGTCAAGTGACTTGCCCAAAGTCACACAGCTGACAGTGGCGGAGCCAGGATTAGAACCCATGACCTCTGACTCCTAAACCCATGTTCTTTCCACTGAGCCACGCTGCTTCTCTGATAGTCACCCCACCTCAGTCCCACAGCACTTATTTATACATGCGTGGTTCAGTGGAAAGTGCTCGGGCTTGGGAGTCAGAGGTCATGGGTTCGAAACTCGGCTCTGCCACTTGTCAGCTGTGTGACTGTGGGCAAGTCACTTCACTTCTCTGGGCCTCAGTTCTCTCATCTGTCAAATGGGGATGAAGACTGTGATCCTCACGGGGGACAACCCGATTACCCTGTATCTACCCCAGCGCTTAGAACAGTGCGCTGTACCTAGTAAGCGCTTAATAAATACCAACATTACTATGCAGAACTTCTTGATATTAATGTCCACCTCTGCCATTAATAATAATGATAATATTTGTTAAGCACTTACTCTGTGCCAAGAACTGTTCTACCTGTTGGGGTAGATAGAAGGTAATCAGGTTGACAGAGTCTCTGTCCCACATCGGGCTCACAGTCTTAATCCCCATTTTACAGATATGGTAACTGAGGCCCAGAGAAGTGAAGTAACTTGCCCAAGGTCACACAGCAGACAAGTGGCAAAGCCAGCATTTGAACCCAGGTCCTTCTGACTCCCAAGTCCGTGCTTCATCCACTAGGCCACCCCCACCTGCCCAAATCCCCAACCCCCCATTATCATTAACATATCCCCAAAATGTCCGGTCCTCATCTCAGTCAAATCCCAGAAGGGTGGAGAAGCAGTTCATTTTGTGTGATTTCAGCTGAACGCTGCTCGTCGAAATCACAGCTCTTGACTTTCAGATGCCGAAGTGGAGTCTGCCTCCTAATTGGTTTGTGAGCTATCCCGATGGACAGCTTGGGGGCGGAGCGGAGGGTGCTCTGTAGATGGAGAAGCAGCGTGGCTCAGTGGAAAGAGCATGGGTTTTGGAGTCAGAGGTCATGAGTTCGAATCCCAGCTCTGCCACTTGTCAGCTGTGTGACTGTGGGCAAGTCACTTAACTTCTCTGCGCCTCAGTGACCTCATCTGTAAAATGGGGATGAAGACTGTGAGCCCCACGTGGGACAACCTGATTCCCCTGTGTCTACCCCAGGGCTTAGAACAGTGCTCTGCACATAGTAAGCGCTTAACAAATACCAACATTAGTATTATTCTTATGTCATGAAGCTCTCCGGGGGGGAGGAGCAAATGATGAGGAGCCAATGGCGAGGAAGTTTTCGTTTGAGGCGGAGGTGGACGGCCAACCACTGGAGTTTTTTGAGGAGCGGGGTGACCTGACCCAAACATTTCTATGGACAAATGATCTGGGCAGCGGAGTGAAATAAGGACCAGAGTGGGGAGAAGCAGAAGGTTGGGAGGTCAGCAAGGAGGCTGATGCAGTAATCCAGGTGGGAGAGGATGAGTGACTGTATTAGCATGGTACCCATCTGGATGGAGAGGAACGAGTGGATTTTAGTGATGCTGTGAAGTTGGGACCGACAGGATTTGGCGACAATTCTCTTCCCCTCTTCAAAGCCCTACTGAGAGCTCACCTCCTCCTCCAAGGGGCCTTCCCACATTGAGCTTCCCCTTTTCCCTCTGCTCCCTCTCTACCCCCCTTCACCTCCCCTCAGCTAAACCCCCTTTTCCCCCCTTTCCCTCCGCTCCTCCCCATCTCCCCCCACCCCCCAGCACCGTGCTCGTCCGCTCATTTGTATATATTTTCATTACCCTATTTATTTTGTTAATGAGACGTACATCGCCTTGATTCTATTTATTGCTATTGTTTTTGTGTCCGTCTCCCCCGAATGGGCAGGGACTGTTTCTATCTGTTGCCGATTTGTCCATTCCAAGTGCTTAGTACAGTGCTCTGCACATAGTAAGCGCTCAATAAATACTATTGAATGAATGGCAATGAATACGTGGGTCAAATGAAAGAGAGGAGTCAAGGATAATGCCAAGGTTGTAACTGTAGGCTTTGGGGACGGGAAGGGTGGTGCCAACGACTGTGATGGGAAAGTCACGGGGAGGACAGAGTTTGGGTGGGAAGATAAGGAGCTCGGTTTGGGGCTTGTTAAATTTGAGGTGACGGGAGGACCTCCAAACAGAGATGTCTCGAAGGCAGGAGGAGATGCGAGACTGGAGAGAGGGAGAGAGATCCGGGCTGGAGACGGAGATTCGGGTGTCGTCCCTATAGAGGTGTTAGTTGAAGTGGTGGGAGCCAATGAGTTCTCCTAGGGAGTGGGTGGAGATGGAGACTAGAAGGGGACCCAGAACTGAACCTTGAGGGACCCCCACAGTTAAGAGGTGGGAGACAGAGGAGGAGCCCATGAAGGAGACGGGATTAGAAGGGTTCTAATCCTGGCTCCGCCACTCGGGCGAGTCATTTCACTTCTCTGGGCCTCAGTTTCCTATCTGTAAAATGGGGATCGAGACTGTGAGCCCCATGTGCAAAAGGGACTGCGTCCAACATGATTTGCTTGTATCCACCCCAGCGCTCAGTACAGTGCCTGGCACACAGTAAGCGCTTAACGAATACCAGAATTACCCCTCTAGACTGTAAACTCGTTGTGGGCAGGGAATGTTACCGTTTATTACCGTACTGTACTTTCCCAAGCGCTTAGTTCAGTGCTCTGCGCACGCTGAGCACTCAATAAATATGCCCGAATGAATGAAGAAATGAAGCAACGACCCCAGATGCGATCTGTGTTGACCGGTGGGAAAACCGGACACTGGGAATGGGGTTTTATCTAATAAGAATAACTGAGGTATTAATTAAGCTCTTACGCTATGCCCAGCACTCTGCCGAATGCTGAGCTACGTCAAATCCAGTCAGATCGGAGACATTCCCTTTCCCAGGTGGGTCTCATAGACCAAGCAGGAGGGAGAACGGGTATTTAATCCCCCTTTTACTGGGAGGAAAGTGAGGCCCAGAGGAGTTAAGTTATTGACCCAAGGCGGGCAAGGAGCAGAGTCAGAATTAGATCCCAGGTGTCTCGATTTTCAGTCCCGTCCTCTTTCCAGGAGGCCACGGTGCCTTGGTGGGATTCTTTAAAATCAGTTTAGTCTGCTTGGGAAGACTGCTAAAGGGTCAGAATAAGCTCGCATCACTTGACTGATTAACCAGTGCTCAGGGTTTGAGCTGTGGGTGGTTCTAAGTATTTGGTTGAGTGGGTGTTTACTTTTTAGATTAGTGCTTGTCTGTGCCGCTGCCTCGCTCTCCTTTCTCTTGCTTCAGATTGTGAGTTATTCCCTTTAGTGGACATTGAAGAGAAAAAAAAAATTCATGTTGGGAAGGCTTAATGAATAAATTCTTTGAGGTCAGGTGTCGTGTTTACTTACTCTATTGGCTCTCCCCAGGTCTTAGTACAGTATTCTGCCTGGAATAAGTGCTCTGTAAATATTAGCGATGGATTAATAGAAATAAGATAATTGTCCTAGTGTGACAGGCGATGCAAAAAATTAAATAAAATACCCTAGTATAGCGACCTCCTGCTCCTCCGTGGGCAGGGGATGTGTCTGTTTGAGGTTCTACTGTCCTCTCCCAACTGCTAGTACAATGTATAGCACAGAGTAAGCACTCAATAAATATGATTGAATTGACCGAATGAACCCCAAAGTACTATTATCTGTTGTTAAAAACAGGTGGGCAGTTTGATTCACCCTCCAGCCACCCTCCCAAATCTGACGATATTGTTCAATAGGCTTTCTCTCATCAACTGGCAGGAAGAGCTGAGCAGTTTTCCTCCTCCTTGTGGCCTTAGCTGCCGCAGAACACACTCGACAGTAACTTGGGTGACACTTAACCCCGGGTGCAAATGGCAAAATGCTCACCTGAGGCCGCAGAACCAGGAGGGCTCCCTGGACGGTTTTCAGTGGCTAGTGTTTGACTTGATTCCCTAATCACCAACTTGTCAGCCAGTGAAAGGGGATTGTGGACTCAAGGGTATTTATGTAGCACTTAAAGGTCAAGGTCAGGCCGACCGCGGCTAAGTCTGGTATTTTTTTGATGCCAGGGAACAATGATTTCCCAAAGTCTTTGGAGAGGGAGGGATTGGAAAGTACCAGGCTCAGTTCTATTATGGGGCCATTACCCCATACGGAGAGAATGTCCTTATCAGTCCTTCGTCCTTGAGAATAGGTGTATGTTTTACACCAGAGCCAACCAATAATGGATTTTTCCAACATCGCCTTGAACCTGAATAGTACCAGAAAAACTGGTCTCCCGTGAGCAACCTCCGTCAATTTTTAGAACACCGGCTATTTCGTCGAGGCACAGTGGACGGGGGAAACCTCAGTAAGTTGGGAAGCGGTGTGACCCGGTAGATAAAGAAGGGCCTGGGAGCCAGAGGACCTGGGTTCTGATCCTAGCTCTGCCAATCGTCTGCTGCGTGAACTTGGACAAGTCACTTCACTTCTCTGGACCTCAGTTACCTCATCTGTAAAATGGGGATTAACGCCATGAGCCCCACGTAGGACATGGATTATGTCCAAATTGATTAGCTTGTATTTACTCCAGTGCTTAGAACGGTGCCTGATCTATAAACTCGTTGTTGGCAGGGAACATGTCTGTTTATTATTGCATTGACCTCTCCCAAGTGCTTAGTACAGTGCTCTGCACAGAGTAATAATGATGATGATAACGTTGGTATTTGTTAAGCGCTTACTATGTGCCGAGCACTGTTCTAAGAACTGGGGCACATACAGGGTAATCAGGTTGCCCCACGTGGAGCTCACAGTCTTCATCCCCATTTGACAGATGAGGGAACTGAGGCCCAGAGAAGTGAAGTGACTTGTCCAAAGTCACACAGCTGACAGGGGGGAGAGCCGGGATTAGAACCCATGACCTCTGATTCCTAAGCCCAGGCTCTTTCCACTAAGCCACACTACTTCTCTAAGCGCTCAATAAATACGATTGAATGAATGAACATAGTAAGCTTAACATATCCTGTAAAGGAAGTAAAAAGTGGCAGAGCCAGGATGAGAAGCCAGATCCTTCTGACTCTCAAGCCTGTGCTCTCTCCGCTAGGCCACACTGCCTTTCGGTGTGTTTCGGTTCTGTACCCTTCATGTCAAGCGTCCAATTGTGGGGGCGATTGCAGGACTTGGAAATGGAGCACCTTTCTGGAGATGTGATCCTGAGTTCTGGTTCCTTGCTTTCTCTTCCTCTGAAGTCAGCTGAGGCTCCTTGACTAGACTGGACACCCAGGGTTCAGACAAGGATGTGGTCCAGCCGTGAAACAAGGTGTTGGTAGTATGGCACAGTGGATAGAGCCAGAAGGGCTTGAGAGTCAGAAGGTCATGAGTTCAAATCCTGGCTCCGCCACTTGTCTGCCGCGCATGACCTTGAGCAAGTCACTTCACTTCTCTGTCTGTGCCTCAGTTACCGCATTTGTTAAAAGGGGATTGAGACCGTGAGCCCCAAGTGGGACAGGGACTGTGTCCAACCCGATTTGCTTGTATCCACCCCAGCGCTCAGTACAGTGCCTAGCATATAGTAAGAGCTTAATAAATACCACTATTATTAGTAGTAGTAGTAGTAATTGTATTCATTAAATAATTACTTCATAAGAGCTCAATAAGTACCACTGACTGATGAAAAAAGAATTAAAAAAGAATTACGTATTTAATCGAGTCAGCCAGTCAATCGTATTTATTGAGCGCTTACTGTGCGGAAAGCACTGTACTTACTCAGTGCTTGAGAGAGTACAAGAAAACAGTATAACAGACACATTTCCTGCCCACAGCGATCTTACAGTCTAGAGGGGGAGATGGACATTAATATAAATAAAGTGCCGATTTGGACACAAGTGCTGTGGGGTCGGGAGGGGCGATGAATAAAGGGAGCGAGTCACAGGGACACAGAAGGGAGTGGGAGAAAAGGAAAAGAGGGCTTTCAATCGCATTTATTGAGCGCTTACTATGGGCAGAGCACTGTACTAAGCGCTTGGAACGTACAATTCGGCAACAGATAGAGACGATCTCTGCCCATTGACGGGCTCACAGTCTAGTCGGAAGGTCTGTGAGATTCTTCCAGGAAGGGCAGTGGCTGTGTATGTGGTCCTTGACCCAGCTCGGCGATTTGCTGAAGAGACATAATTCACAGCCACCTTAGTTGGGATTAGGAAATAAGTCCCTGGTGACCTCCAGCCACATCTAGGGAACAGCAGGACAGACTTTTCTTTGAAAACTCGCTGAATGTTCAATGTCCAAAAGCAGAGGTACAATTTGGTTTTTACTGGATTGCTTAACATCATTTCAAAATCTTTCAGGTGACCTAATAGGAATTTATGATAAATTTCGACCATTTTTAATTGGTTACGATCGTTTGGGCGGAGGACTGGATTAAGTGCTGGGAGAAAGAATACGATGATGGTGCTATTGAGTGCTTACTATGTGCCGAGCACTGTTCTAAGCACTGGGATAGACAGAAACTAATCAGGTTGGACACAGTCCACGTGCCATGAGGAGTTCACAGTCGCGATCCCCATCTTACAGATGAGATAACCGAGGCAGAGAGAAGTGAAGTGACTTGCCCGAGGTCACACAGCCGACAAGTGGCGGAGCCGGGGTCAGAAACCACGTCCTTGTGACTCTCAGGTCCACGGTCTATCTACTAGGCCATCCTGCTTCTCACGCTGCTTTTATGGATAAGACCATGTGAAGAAGTGAGGCTTAGTGGAAAGAGCCCGGGCTTGGGAGTCATAGGTCCTGGGTTCTAATCCTGCCTCCGCCACTTGTCAGCTCTGTGCCTTTGGTCAAGTCACTTCACTTCTCTGTACCTCAGTTCCCTCATCTATAAAATGGGGATTAAGACTATGAGCCCCACGTGGGACAACCTGATGACCTTGTATCTACCCCAGAGCTTAGGACAGTGCTTGGCACATAGTAAGCACTTAACCAATACCGTCATTATTATTATTATTATTATTATTATTAATGTCACCCAGAGGAAGGAGCGTGAGATTGGGAATCAGAATCCGGTTTTAATCCCAGGTCTGTTATTGGACTGCTTTGTGACCTTGGGTAAGTCACTGTAATTACTCTGGGCTTCAGGAGTAAAAGTGGTAGTAATAGTAGAAGTAGTAGTAATAATAATAATAATAATAATAATGGCCTTTGTTAAGGACTTACTATTTGGTAGGCACTCTTCTAGGTTCTGGGGTGAATAAGAGCAAATCAGGTTAGACACAGTCCCCGTCCCAGGTCACTGTCTCAATGCCCATTTTACAGATGAGGTAACTGAGGCCCAGAAAATTGAAGTGACTTGCCCTGGTTACAGACAGACAAAGGGCAGGCCGGGATTAGAACCCGTGACCGTCTGACTCCTAGGCCCGTGCTCTATTTTGTTGCTGAACTGTACTTTCCAAGCGCTTAGTACGGGCTCTGCACGCAGTAAGTGCTCAGTCAATATGATTGAATGAATGAATGAATCCACTACACCATGCCGAGCTCCACTTGGGAAGTATAGAGTAAAAAAGACACAATTTCCTTGCCCACATGTAATTTATTGTTTCATCACCTGTTAAATATCCAGTGAGATTTCTCAAGAGTTTTATATACGTTAAACTTGGGGGCGGATACAAGGCTGCGAGAGCAGACGAGGAATCTGTCGGTTCCGGCGTTCGTAATCTAGCTTCTTTCCATTTTACAGATGAGGAAATGCAAGTTGAGTGACTAGGCAGTGTGGCCAAGTGGAAAGAACAAGGGGACTTGGGTTTTTATCCTGGCTCTTGATTCTATTTATTCTTGTTTCTATTTATTGCTATTGTTCTCGTCTGTCCGTCTCCCCCGATTAGACTGTGAGCCCGTCAAAGGGCAGGGACTGTCTCCGTTACCGATTTGTACATTCCAAGCGCTTAGTACAGTGCTCTGCACGTAGTAAGCGCTCAATAAATACTATTAAATGAATGAATGAATGAATGGACAGTCAATCATATTTATTGAGCGCTTACTGAATGCAGAATGCCGTACTAAGCGCTTGGGAGAGCACAACAGGATAATAAACAGACACATTCCCTTCCCCCCGAGCTCGCCGTGTGAATTCGGGCATGGAACTTCTCTGTGCCTCGGTTTCCTCATCTGAAAAATGGGGATTCAATACCTGTTCTTTTCCCCTGTCCCCTTAGATTGCGATACCTTTTTTAGGCAGCGACTGTGTCCGATCAGATTACGTTGTTTCGACCCAAGCGCTTAGTACACCGATACCTATTCTCCCTTCCTCTTGGACTGTGAGTCCCTTGAGAGGCAGGGACTGGATCTGATCTGATTTTAACGTAACCACCTCGGTACTTGACAAATACAACTATTATTCTAATTATGAATTATTATTTGTAATAATTGTGATGCTTGTTAAGTATTTATTACAAGCCAAACACTGTACTGAGTGCGGGGATGGTTAAAAAATGATCAGGACAGATACTGTCCCTTGCTCACTTGGGGCTCACAGTCTAAATAGAAGGGAGAACAGAGAGTCCGTCTCCATTTTACCGACGGGGAAACTGAGGCCTATGGAAATGAAGTGAACTCGCTCTCATAGCAGACAAAGTGGTAGAGTGGGATTAGAACCCACGTCCTCTGATTCTCAGGCCTGTGCTATATCTACTAGGCCACGCTGATCTTTTGGTCTATAGGTATCTAAGTATAGTTTATAAGTATATAGTACATAAGCATTTCTTGTCTTATGTTGTCGAGTCGTCTCCGATCCATAGCGACGCCATGGACACGTCTCTCCCAGAACTGCCCCAATTCCATCTCCAATCATTCCGGTGGTGGATCCAGAGAGGTTTCTCGGTAAAAATCCGGAAGTGGTTTCCCATCGCCTCCTTCCGCGCAGTCGACTTGAGTCTCCGCTCTCGACTCTCTCCCGTGCCGCCGCTGCCCAGCGTGGGTGTGTTTTGGTTTGTAGCAGATGGCCCAAGCTAGGAATGGAACGGGTAGGCTTCTGTTGGACTCTTCCTCTCAGAGTCGAGACTGGCAGAGTACTAGAAACGCTCCAGGTGCAACCCTGAAAGGGGGTCATAAATACAGTACTAGTGTACATTGGTCTACTGTCTATTAGTCTATGAAGCAGCGGGGCTCAGTGGAAAGAGCCCGGGCTTGGGAGTCAGAGGTCATGGGTTCGAATCCCGGCTCTGCCACTTGTCAGCTGTGTGACTGTGGGCAAGTCACTTAACTTCTCGGTGCCTCAGTTACCCCATCTGTAAAATGGGGATTAACTGTGAGCCTCGCGTGGGACAACCTGATTACCCTGTGTCTACGCCAGCGCTTAGAACAGTGCTCTGCACATAGTAAGCGCTTAACAGATACCAACATTATTAACATTATTATTAGTCTATTAGTCTACAAGTTTAGTATGTAAGCCTGCCTATAAGTGCTTAATACAGTGGTCTGCATACAGTAAGCACTCAATAAATGCGATTGACTATCAAGCCACAAAGGCTCCTATATATTATTGCCAATTATTGTTAATAATAATAATTGCATTTATGAAGCCTTTACTACTCGCCACACTCTGTTCTAAGCACAGGGGCGGATACAAGGTAATCAGGTTGCTCACAGTGTCTGTCCCCCATGGGGCTCACAGTCTCAATCCTCATTTTACAGATGAGGTAACTAAGGCCCAGAGAAGTGAAGTGAAGACCTCGCCACAGGTCACCCAACAGACGAATGGCCGAGCGGGGATTGGAACCCACATCCTCTGAGTCCCAGCCCTTTTTCTCTAGGCCGCACGACTTCCCTATTACATCATCATTAATTACCACCGACAGAACAGTTTCCAGGCCGTTCCCTGGTCCGGGCAGGGCTGTGGCCCTGCTGTGACAGTCACCAATTTCCTCTGGGTTGGACCGGGGGGCATCGGTCTGCAGGATGGTGGGGAAGGGGAGAGAGGCGTTGCCTCGCCGACCCCTCGGCTCCGAGGCAGGAGTACGAGGAGGAGGAGGAGGAGGAGGAGGAGGAGGAAGAGGAGAAGCAGGCCGGAGTCACGTGATTGTGGTCCCAGCTTTGGCCCCAGCTTCCTCCCGCCCCACGCTTGAGGGCCCCGTCTTCCTCCCAGAGATGGAGGGCAGAGCGGGGAGTTGCCGACCCTGGACCTTTGAAGGAAGAAGAATTATTCCCTAAAGTCAACAAAAAATTCCCTCCCCGCCCTCAAACCTATAAACATTGACGTGTAGCTAGTATGGAGGAAATTCCTAAGCGGTAAATTAAAAAAAAAAGTTTGACTAGCGATGACCCTAAAATGAACATGGTGTGTTAAATTTTGTTATACAGTTTACTCTCATGAATGTATTTTTAACAAACAATAGAACAAACAGCTTTCAGAAAGCATGGGAGAGGCCTGTCCCCTCCAAGACTTTCAGCAGATCAAAAAAATCAAAGAAAGTCTCACCCTAAATCTAATCGAGAACGACGCGCTCGGTTCTCTGTAATGCGAATGTTGTAGTGTATTGGAAGTTAGGAGACTTTTGGGATATGGGACGGAGCTACCTTTATTTTCCTTCCTGCGCAGAGCCATAAAGCCCAAGTAGCTCACCAGCTCAAGATTTTCTGCTCTGCTTGAGAAACGACTGTATTCTTAGGAGCACATGAAAAGAACCCATTAATGAAGAATGATGTTCTCTGAGCCCAGCTGTGAATTTTATTAAGTAACAAAGCATCGGAAACGTCTTTGAGCATGAGACGAGTTTCATGATTGCTCTGGTTTCATTATTCAGTGCCTCAAAGAGAGGATTTCCATAAAGCGTCTAGAGTGGCCGAGTTATGGGGAACTCAGTGTCCCTGAACAAGGTAAGTCATTGTTTGCCTAACGGATCGTGTCATAGGAATAAAAACCTGTTTATGAATAGTAAGTTGCTTACAAAATCATTTTGGACGATGAGTACTGCATAAAACCTGCTGATGGCTTGCGATGAATAAAGGTGAAGTATTATATGATCAGGCACATGAAAACGGGCGTCCGTTTTGCGGAAAGACGAGGGACTAGTGGTAATAATAACAGTGGTATTTGTTAAGCGCTTACTCTGTGCGTGGCACTGTACTAAGCGCTGGGATGGATACAAGCTAATTGCGTTGGACGCAGTCCCCGTCCCTCATCGGGCTCACGGTCTCAATCCCCATTTTCCAGATGAGGTAACCGAGGTGCAGAGAAGAGAAGTGACTTGCCTAAGGTCATACAGCAGACATGTGATAGAGCCGGGATTAGAATCCATGACCTTCTGACTCCCAAACCCGTGCTCTATCTACTATGCCATGCAGCTTCACTTAGTGGGGCTATTTCGCCAATCAAGACTGGCATTTGGGATTCCTTATCCCACAGTTCTCCAGTTCTACTGGTGCCAAATAAAATGCCCAGGTAGAAAATCAATCAATCCATCAATCGGTCCGTAGTATGTACTGAGCACCTACTGTGTGCAGTGCACTGTACTGAGCGCTTAGGAAAGGCCGATAAAGTTAGTAGATATGATCCCTGTCCATGAGGAGCGTACAGTCTAGCAGGGAATTTTCTTTGAATGAGCCAAGTGACTTCTTTTGCTTCTCGTTTCTCTTTCCTTTTGGACAGGAATTGTGTCTACCTACTCTCTTGTATTGTTCTCTCCCACATGCTCAGTACAGTGCTCTTCATTTAGTAAGCACTCAATAAATTCCAATCAGTGGTATTTATTGAGCACGTACCACGTACGGACCACTAAGTGCCTGGGAGAGTACAACAGAATTAGCAGACGAGTTCCCTGCGCATAAGGAGATTACAGTCTAGAGGGGGAGACATACATTAACGTGACTGAATAAATAATTTATAATAATTTAAAGATATGTACCCAAGTGATGTGGGGTTGGGAGTGAGGTGAATCTCAAATGAGCAAAGGTCACAGATCCAAATGCAAAGCTGATGCAGAAGGGAGTTGGAGGCAGAGAAGAGAGGCCTCAATCGGGGAAGGCCTCTTGGAGAAGAAGTGACCTTAATTCCACTGATCGATTGATTTCTCTTGCCTCACTTTGTTAACTGGTTCACCCCAAACGAATGGTTCAAACCTGGCACCAAAACAGAGGCGAGGATCTCACTCGACCAGCTCGAGGCACGAAAATGGAGAGGAATAGGGAGGGAATCAGAACTAGCCACGGTTTTATAGGCGGAGGTCAGTCAGTCGTATTTACTGAGCGCTTACTGCGTGCTGAGCACCGGACTATGCGCTCGGGAGCGTACAGTAGAACAATATAACAGACACATTCCCTGCCCGCAATGAGCTTACAGTCTAGAGGAGGAGACGGACATGAAGAGAAATAAATAGGGTCGTAAGCGCTGTGTGGGAGAATGGCAGAATACCTCCCGGGACTCGATACCCAGGAGGGTGAAACTGAACTAAGAGTTCTCGAGAATCCCTCGCGTGGCGCCATACAAGCCGTCATACGTGTGAGGCTGTATAGCAGCGATGATGTCACCCACCATCTTGTAGAAGTACCCCAATTCCGCACGATCTTAGAACATGCTACGGGGTGATCCCCGAGGCGCTCGCCTGTTGTGAGGTCTTTGGGGTGCCCCTCCCACGGTTTTACAAACTCCAACAATCGATCCACAAGTGGCAGACAAGGAAACAGGATCGGAGACAGGGTTGGGGAGAGGTTAGCAGTGAAGTGAAGAAAAAATAATCTGGCGCCGTGCCACTTCCGAGCTGGTAAAATGACCAGCTGGAAGGCGCATCGTCCAGTATAATAATAATAATAATAATGTTGGTATTTGTTAAGCGCTTACTATGTGCAGAGCACTGTTCTAAGCGCTGGGGTAAACACAGGGGAATCAGGTTGTCCCACACGGGGCTCACAGTCTTAATCCCCATTTTACAGATGAGGGAACTGAGGCACAGAGAAGTTAAGTGACTTGCCCATAGTCACACAGCTGACAAGTGGCAGAGCTGGGATTCGAACTCATGAGCCCGGACTCCAAGGCCCGTGCTCTTTCCACTGCGCCGTGCTGCCAGGATAAAATCAAACTGCCCACTATTAAACTGGACCAATGATTACCCTATACTGAGGGACACCTTGAAGTCTGGGGCAGAGCCAGTTTCCCTGCTTGTCCAGTGTGGAAATAGAGGGGTGAAACCATCCGCCCACCATCGCAGGTTTCTGGAGAGAAGGGGCTAGTAGAGGGCCAGTGACACTGGACGTAGTCCCTGTCGCTCACAGTCTTCATCCCCCTTTCACAGATGAGGTGACTGAGGCCCAGAGATGTGAAGTGATTTGCTCGAGGTCACACACAGCAGATCAGAGGCAGAGCAAGGATTAGAACCCAGCTCTTTCCAAGTCCCTGGCCCATACTCTATCCACTAGGCCATGCTGCTTCTCCTTTTGTACACACACCGACAAGAAAATGCACACATCAGCGTGGCTCAGTGGAAAGAGCCCGGACTTGGGAGTCAGAGGTCATGAGTTCCAATCCCGGCTCTGCCACTTGTCAGCTGTGTGACTTTGGGCAAGTCACTTTACTTCTCTGGGCCTCAGTTACCTCATCTGTAAAATGGGGATGAAGACTGGGAGCCTCACATGGGACAACCTGATGACCCCGTATCTACCCCAGCATTTAGAACAGTGCTATGCACATAGTAAGCGCTTAACAAATACCAACATTATTATACACACACACACACACACACACCCTTTGCCATTTCCTTTGCCCCTATTGGTTTGTCCACCATATAATGACATTGAGCAATTAAATTTCCAAGCACTGTCCTTTCTAAAGAACTGAGGGGAGAGGCCTAATTCTCCTTGATCGGCATAATTGACCAATCAGTTAATCAATCAATGATATTTATGGAGTGCCTACTCTTTGCGAAGCACTGAACTAAGCGCTTAGGAAAGTCCAAAAGAGTTGGAGGTCACAATCCTTGACCTCAAGGTCACAATCCTTGACCTCAAGGCTCTTACATTCTAGTGGGGGGAAACGAAAGAAGCAGCATGGCCTAGTGAATAGAGCACGGGTCTGGGCGTCAGAAGGACCTGGGTTCTAATGCCGGCTCCGCCACTTGTCTGACGGGTGACCAGGTGCTTAGTACAGTGCTCTGCACATAGTAAGCGCTCAATAAATACTATTGGGTGAATGAATGAATGAATCTTCGGCAACTCAATTCACTTCTTTGTGCCTCAGTCACCTCATCTGTAAAATGGGGATTAAGACTTCGTGCCACATGTGGGACATGAGTGTGTCTAACTCAATGCTTAGTACCGTGCTGGCATATAGTGAGCGCTTAGCAGATACCTTAGGACAAACAAATGAAAGAAGGTGGTTTGTTACTCATGCTACCGAGACTGAGCTCTCTGTGGTGAGAGAAGGAGGAAAGTCAGGTCAGATTCCGACAACTTGGACCATCTGAGTCTCCTTCGACCTCGGGACAGGGAATTTTCCCGATCCCTCTGGCTGAAGATCTTCAAGTGGGAACTCCGAGCGGATCCATTTCCAGGGTGGATAATTCCCCGCTCCCGCTGCCTGAAATAACCCGTGAGAACCTCATTTCAGCCAAGTAAAAAAAAAAAGTTCCTTTACGGGCTGTGCCCTTTAATCCACAGCAGACAACTATCTCCAACAACCACTTATAGAGGGTAAACAATTCTTAGTTTCTTGTTTCTAGAATAATTCAATCCATTCCTAATAAGGACACCTCCGCATACTCACTTTACACATTTAAACTAGTCGAGTTGAAATACCCTGGGCCGGCCTCTGCTATTAGCCGGGTGTTTCTGGTTTCTAAGAGACCGAGGGGTCGGTCTATTAGACATTTCCTGCTATTCTTTTGAATGGTAAATACTATTCTTGTAAATTGAAAAGGCCAGAGGAGGGAGATATTCATGCGATTTCCCATCTATTAGAGCGGTGAAGGGGAATGGGGAAACAATGCAAGGCTGTTTTTCATACAATTTAGGGGGGGAAACTACCAGAATCTGCACTTTTAGTTTTGGCCTCGACTGAGGGTCTGAAATGCCGTCATAAAAAAATGGTCCTTTCCCACGGCCAGGTTGCGGGAAATATTGATACGGAATCGCTGGGGGCCGAACATCTCTGGCTTGTTCCTTCCGAGGCCCTATTAGACCCATTCTGAGGCTATTCTCCAGCGCGGGCGTGCCGATTTGAAAATTCCCAAGCCCAGCGGCTGGGCTTAGGATTTCAACCCAAAGCGTCTCATTATTTGACGGCCTCTGGTACCAGCTCTGTATCCACTCCTGGGGGAGGGGCTGATCTTCACGGCAGTTAGCCGCTGATAAAAACAAAACCAAAAAAAAAGAAAATCATACAACCTCTTGGGTCATCGCTTGGTATATGCCGGCCTGGGCCACCCACACAAAGATAAGTGGGATAACAGATTCCTGATCTTCTCCGTCCTACTCGAAAAGGCGGTAGCTAATGCGGCAGCTGGAGCGGGGAGTTTATCCAGCTTGAAGTACAGGTATCATCTTGATGTTTTCCATGCCTAAGTCAATTCCTAATCTTTATATTCAGGGTCCCCCAGACTGAAAATTGATTGTCTTCTACTTGGCTCAAGTCTGTGGTTTGAAAATGCACAATAGATATTTGCCCAGAAGCAGAAGGTTACTGGGTGGGAAGGAGGGCAGGATTCCTATAGGGAATTTGGAGGAGAATTTCTATTCTTGTTGTCCTCTTTTTTAACCATTTTGCCAGGAATCGGACAGAGTCAAGTAAAGTAAATGTTGGGTGCAGCTTGGTTTTTTTTTTTTTTCTTCTGGGCAAGGGGTGTATGAGATTGTTTATCCACAGAAGGAGGCTTTAACATGAAAAAAACAACTTCCCCTTCTTGGATTTGTGAGGTTGCTCTTTGTTCTGACACTGTGCTAAAAGCTGGAGCATATACAAAAGAAGCAGCTCAGATCTAGCCTTCCTTCTACACGGGGCTTATAGTCCAAAAGGGAAATAGGACAGACATCTCGTCCCCCATTTACAGATGAGGATGTCGAGGCACAGAGAGGTTAAAAATAATAATGATAATAATAATTCTGGTATTTGTTAAGTGCTTTCTCTGTGCCAGGCACTGTATTAAACGCTGGAGTGGATGCAAACAAATGGGGTTAAGGGATTTGCCCGAGGTCAGCCGGGTCGGCCAGTGGAAGAACCGGGAGAAGAACTTTCGTCTCTGCCTCGCAGAGCCGTGCTCTTTCCACTAGGTCACACTGCCTCTGTGCCTTCACATGATTAGCCTGAGCCGGGGCAGAGGAGGGGCAGGGGGTTGGGGGAGGGAAAGAGCATCTTTGGATGAGGGACGGGAGGAAAATTCAAAAGCGCTGTTTGGCAAAGGCGAAAGGGAGACTCGGCTCTGGTAAACATCAGTATTCATTTGGCGTGGTTCACTGTACTAACCAATAATCACCTGTAATTCTAGTTGAAAGGGAAAAGAGAGCCTTGGAGCCAGAAAATGCTTATTTAGTGATTCGGGTTATACAGTATCTTTTCTCCGAAGGGCTGGGCACCTTCAGGATTCAATTAGGTCAGGAACAGGAGGGGAACAAGGAACGGATGTCACCACCAGTTGGCATGAATATTTACTTCCCCGTCTCTTGCCCGGAGGAGGAACAAAGCCTCTAAGTCCCTTAAATCTGACAAGAGGGGAAACCCAATCAAGTCCTGATGGGAAAAACCAGGCACTGGGAGTCTGGAGACCCGTGTTCTATTTCTGGTTCTGCCACTGGCCTGCTGTGTGACCTTGGGCAAGTCACTTGACCTCCCTTGGCCTCAGTTTCCTCATCTGAAAAATGAAGATAAACCACCCATTTTCCCTGAGAGAGTGGAGCCCCGTGGGTCACAGGGACGGCATACTCTACGATCATCTCGTACCGACCTCGGCGCCTAGCACATAATAAGTGCTTAATAAATACCATCAGAATAATTTAATTGGTCCCTCAGAGCGAAATCGTGGGAGGCTAAAATTGGGCCCCTCTTCAGTTGGAAACCCACAGCCAGAAGAAGGCAAATGAAAGGACACTCTTAAGGCCCGGAGGAGACGGTTTGATCTCTAGAAGACAAATGAACTGTCCCTGTCCCAGAATGGTGGTTAAATCCCCTTGGGAAAAAAGAGAGATAAAGGCTTGAGAATAAACACGGCGGGCCTTTTATAAACTGTCCTGTGGGGCAAACCCTTCAGAGATTGATAGAGACTAAGGCCTGACATCGATCTGAAAATTAAATCAGGGAGGGCCCTGCCTTGCATAATGGCTCTTTTATCGCCTGGATGCTGTTTTAGCCAGGACACATGGCTATAAAACGTCTGAATAGGTAAACACATTTGTTTTCCTCTCGGGTCCATGTGGATAGCCTTCAACACTCCCCCAACCAAATCCAGGCCTTGTTTCTGGCCAGCGTCTGGGCTGAGGCTGGGGAGACACCCGTCTCGTTTAGTCACTGGTCTGCTGCGTGACCTTGGGCAAGTCACCTAACTTCTCTATGCCTCAGTTACCCCACCTGTAAAATGGGGACAAAGACTGTGACCCCTACGTGGGACAATCCGATTATCTTGTATCTATCCCGGTGCTTAGAACAGTGCTTAGCACATAGTAAGCGCTTAACAAATACCAACATTATTATTATGTCCCGTAGTAGGGTCGGCTTCACACCCCCGTGCGGTCCTGTTGTCCCCTCACAATCCCTTCCCCCTCCATTATGCCGTGATAATAATAATAATTGTGGTGCCTGTTAAGCACTTACTATGTGCCAGACACTGTACTAAGAGCCGAGATGGATAGAAGCAAATCGGGTTGGGCACAGTCCCTGTCCCACGTGGGGCTCACAGTCTTAATCCCCATTTTACAGACAAAGCAACTGACGCCCAGTGAAGTGACTCGCCCAAGGCCACCCGGCAGACAGGAGCCGGGATTAGAATCCATGACCTTCTGACTCCTGGGCCCAGAGTCTACTTCCTCCACCGTGCTGCTTCCCGGGCAGAATCTCTATGACGTTCTTGAGGGACGCCTCTCGGGAAAGTGGCCTTTTCTCTTGGCCTAGTAGAAAGAACATCATCCTGGGAGTCAGAGGACCTGAGTTTTAATCCTGATCTGCCACTTGTCCACTGGGTGACCTTGGGCAACTCATTTCACCTCTCTGGGCTTCAGTTTCCTCAGCTATACATTGGGCATTAAATCTTACTCCTCCCCACCTCAACTGTGAGCCCCGTACGGGACAGGGCATGTGTCCAAACCGATAATCTTGTATCTAGACTGTAAACTCGTTATGGGCAGGGAATGTGTCTATTTATTGTTAGGTTGTACTCTCCCAAGCGCTTAGTACAGTGCTTTGATAAAAATCTGAAAAGCTTGGATACTTTTCTGCGGTTTCACTGACCCATGCAAACCTCTAGAGTCTGAGAAAACTGGGAAAACTGAGAAGAAGAGATATTCTCATAGGGTTTGTCAACAGGACGTCTTCTGGCTTTAGCTCACAATAGTGTAAAATTGATCTTTTGACAGGTTGGGATCTAGTTAGAGCCAAAGTCCAAGTAGGAAAGGATTCAGAAGAGCTTTTCCAAAATCGTGAAATTTCAGCCTCATTTGCTTTCCCTCCCGAAGCAGAAGTATGAGGGTTGTTTTTTTTTTAAAAATTGAATACCCCTAGATAGCACTCAAATGGCCAATTTAGTCCAGGTGGAACCTTTGACTGAAGGCAGGATTTGATGGCTTACCATGAGCAGAGCACTGTACTGTTTGGAAGATACAGTACAAGAGCAATAATCATAATAATAACCGTGGTATTTGTTAAGCGCTTACGGTGTGCCAGGCCCTGTAAGCGCTAGGCTGGATCCAAGCAAATCAGGTTGGACACAATCCCCGTCCCACATGGGGCTCTCAGTCTCAATCCCCATTTTATTGATGAGGTAACTGAGGCCCAGAGAAGCGAATGACTTGCCCAGGGTCACACAGCCGATGTGGCGGAGCTGGGATTAGAACCCGTGACCTTCTGACTCCCAGGCCTGTGCTCTATCCACTACATCATGCTGCTTAGGTATTCATTCATTCAATTCATTCAATAATATTTATTGAGCGCTTACTATGTGCAGAGCACTGTACTAAGCGCTTGGGATGAACAAGTCGGCGACAGATAGAGACGGTCCCTGCCGTTTGACGGTCGCACGGTCTAATCGGGGGAGACGGACAGACAAGATAGATGGCGATAAACAGCGTCGAGGGGAAGAACATCTCGTAAAAACCGATGGCGACTAAATAGAATCGAGGCGATGTACAATTCATTAACAAAATAAATAGGGTGACGAAAATATATACAGTCGAGCGGACGAGTACGGTGCCGTGGGGATGGGAAGGGAGAGGTGGAGGAGCAGAGGGAAAAGGGGAAGATGAGGCTTTAGCTGCGGAGAGGTAAAGGGGGGATGGCAGAGGGAGTAGAGGGGGAAGAGGAGCTCGGTCTGGGAATGCGTCTCGGAGGAGGTGATAAGTAGGGTTTTGAAGAGGGAAAGAGAATCGGTTTGGCGGAGGTGAGGAGGGAGGGCGTTCCGGGACCGCGGGAGGACGTGACCCGGGGGTCGACGGCGGGATAGGCGAGACCGAGGGACCGAGGGACCGAGGGAGGTACTCACAATCCCTGCCCACAGGGATCTTAAGGAAGATGCCCAACCTCTCTCTGCTACCTATCGTTTTCAGCCGAGATTTCTCGGTGCGTATCGAATCTTTCTCTCGATGCCAAAGCTCATTTCCTTTGTTCCGCCCTCAGCGGGAGGTGGAGAAGAATCTGGGGCTTGTGTACATCTAACGTTTTCCCTTCCAAGACTCGGAAATCCCTGTCCAAACACTTGCCCCGAAAGAGGGAAATAATCTAATTGATAATTCCCCACCCTCTCTCTCTGCCCTCTTCAATCCTGAGGGTGAACCCTGCAGAGGCAACCGCGCTATGGTGGATTCTTGGGGTGATTGTGGAGAGCAGCATGATGTAGTGGATAGAGCACGGGCCTGGGACTCAGAAGGTCATGGGTGTTAATCCTGGCTCCACCACTTGTGTGCTGTGTGATCTTGGGCAAGTCACTTCACTTCTCTGGTCTCAGTGAGCTCATCTGTTAAACGGGGATTGAGACTGTGAGCCACCCATGGGAGAGGGATTGGGTCCAACCTGATTTGCTGTATCTAACCCAGCGCTTAGTACTGTACCTGGCACATGATAAGTGTGTTTGACAAATAACACAATTATTATTATTATTATTATGGATAAGGGAAGTAAAATAATAACTACCATCACTACTGCTGCTACTAATAATTTTTGGTAATTGTTAAGCACTTACTATGTGCTAAGCACTGTTCTAAGCACCGTGGGGGGGATACAAAGTGAGCAGGCTGTCCCACGTGGGGCTCTCGGTTTTCATCCCCATTTTACACTTGAGGGAACTGAGGACCAGAGAAGTGAAGTGACTTGCCCAAAGTCGCACAGCTGCTAAGTGGCAGAGCCGGGATTAGAACCCAAGACCTGTGACTCCCAAGCCTGTGCTCTTTCCGCCGAGCCATGCTGCTTCTCTACTAACAGTAGAGAGCTCTCCCCTGAATATTCCTCTTCCTCCTCCTCCCTACTAACTCTGTTCTATTATACTCTCTCAGGTTTTTAGTATTTTTTCATTCAATCGTATTTGTTGAGCATTTATTATGTGCAGAGCACTTGGGAGAGTACAATGCTCTGCACACAGTAAACGGTCAATAAATGCATGGCCTAGTGGCTAAGCCTGGGCCTGGGAGTCAGAAGGTCGTGGGTTCTAATCCCGTCTCCGCCACTTGTCTGCTGCGAGTCACTTCACTTCTCTGGGCCTCAGTTCCCTCATCTATAAAACAGGGATTAAGACTGTGAGCCCCATGTGGGTCGGGGCCGCGTCCAACCCGATTACCTTTTCTCTACCCCACTTCCTAAAACAGTGCCTGGCACAAAGGAAGCACTTAACAAAAACCGTGATTATGATTATCATTATTATTAAATCCCACTGATTGATCGATTGATTCTTCTCGTGGGTTTTGGTAAATCCCCTATTTTTTGGAAGACCAAATGAAGGCAGTGACTTTAGCGGGAGACGAAAGTCTCCGATAGGGCAGTGGGGCTCCATTTGCACGATCCGTCTCCTCCTTTCCTGTCCCAGAATTAATCTGGAACCAGGACTAGAGAAGTGGCCCCTCGGAGGCGGTTCACGTTCAGATGAAAGCCGTTCCGTGTTGATCGGCACTTCCCTCGACGGAGTACACGGGTGTCACCGAAAACAAAGCGAAGCCGGCCTGCGATGGATTGGAGGTGAACGTCGGTTCCTCTGCGGCATTCTTCAGCCAAGGCCGCTCTGCCTTCGGGGTTCTCGCGCCCGGAAACTCTCAGTTGATTAGCCTCATGCCGTTGCTGGTTATGGTCTTCAGGAAGTGTGTCCCACTCCCCTAACTGGCTCCATATCCTGCCATTGATTTTTACACAGGGATTTCAACAGGGGGTCTCGGGGGTTATTTGATGGCAGGATGCCTTTGAAGAGGTTAACCGATTTTAGGCTCTGAGAAAATCTAAAATTAGACACCTCTTGAAGCGAACTCATAATTCCCCTTGGGAGGATTGCTCGGACCGGAGCCGCCCATCTTATCTTATTTAGGTTGTAGATAGGTTGTATCTTATTTAGATTGTAAGTAGGTTGCATCTTATTTTAGGTTGTGAATCCTTGGTGGAACTGTGAGCTCACTGTGGGCAGGAATGAGTCCGTTTGTAGTTCTACTGTACTCTCCCAAAGGCTTAGTACAGTGCTTTGCACACCGTAAGCGCTCGATAAATATGAATGAATGGGACTGTATAATTTGTTTGTGTTCTATCTACCCCAGGGCTTAATACAGTGAGAGGCACATCCCTAAGTAACCAACAGGTTACTTAGACTCAAAACAGATTTTGAACCCCAGGTAGGATAGGGACTATTGTTTGATTAACTTGTAACTACCCCAGGGCTTAGAATACTACTTGACACATAGTAGTAAGGGTCATAATCATTAGTATTGTTATTATTTTTGAATCAGATCACAAAACAAAAATCTTTTTCACTTGGGAGAATAAAACAGCAGTAAGAGACTCCTGAAAGAGCTTACAATCTAATGCCTTTTACTAGATAAACAGTGCCCTCAGTACTGCTTCTTTTAAAAAAAATATGCTGCAGCTGTAAACTAAGATCCTTTCACTCACATGTAGACTGCCATAGAGAGATTTATTAATTAAACCTCTCCAGGCTCTTAAATTGCCTCAATTTGGTTGCTAAATGAGGTGTTTCATTTGACAGGCACCAGGTATCTGGGTGAACTAGAGTTTTTTTTCCATCGAGGGGCACCCAGAGAACAGTTCTATTCGTGCAGATTCCAAGCTGCCCATTTATTAGGACGAAAGACTCGACCGAATCTTATTTCACCGAGAGCAATTTGCTCTTTGTTCTCGTATACGTTGGCTCGAGAAATGTCCTGCATTCTTCCAACTCTCCTCAGATGGAGCCCAGATCTGCCTGCCGGGGTTCCCCCTGAAAAGAAGGGAAAGATAAAACCCCAATCCCATTCTCCTTGTGCTGCGATATGAAGCTTGATACACAATGACCATTTCCCCTTTTCATGATTTTTACCCAGTAAGTACACGGGGACTGGAATTCCAAGAAACACCTACGGCTTAGTAGTGTCATGTCAAAATGAACTACGGGAACCCATTCTGCTTTCTTTTCTGCCTTTCTCCTCTCTCTTTCATCCACCACTTCTCTCTCACAATTGCGCATCACAAAAGAAATCTGGACAACGTTACCGTTTTCATGGAGCAGGAGGTTGCCAACTATAAAAATGTAGTTGTAGTGAGTGGAGTCATAAACCAGAACATTTTTTTTAATAGAGTGCAAGATTTGTGTCTACTGCCTAAAATCAGATTAGTTGGTCATTAGCGTTTGGCCTCTAATTTAGGCAGCAAGGGGTTCCCTCTGTTGGAAGAGTTATTTTTCTAATCTGAAGATTAGCCTCTTTCCATTCAATCAAGTGGACACACTTCTCCAAGGGCAAATTTTGCTCTCGATGTCGCTTTGACCTTAGGGTAATAGCAATCCTGAAATATTTATACAGAGAGCTACAGAAGAAAACCACCAAAATGTAACACCCTGATAGAGATAGCTAGTTATTTTTAAATAAATAAATCACATCTCCCTTTCTTGGGGCCCCTCCCTCACCCCATATTTTCTATTTTAATTACATATGGAACAACTATGTAGCCTTTTCACTCTATTCCGTAGTACAGTGTTCTGAACATGGCAAGCACTCAATAGATACCACTGATGGCTGTTATTCCACCGGGTGAGTTTCATTCATTATTAATAATATCAATATTTTATAAACAATAAAAATTGTGGTATTTCAAGTACTGCAGGTAATCTTGTTCTATCTTGAAAGTCAGCAAATGTTGCTTTAAAATGTGATGTGTGGTGATGATGACAATGATATTTATTGTTTAATAATAATGATAATAATAATGTTGGTATTGGTTAAGCGCTTACTATGTGCAGACCACTGTTCTAAATGCTGGGGTAGATACAGAGTAATCAGTTTGTCCCACGTGAGGCTCGCAGTCTTCATCCCCATTTTACAGATGAGGTAACTGAGTCGCAGAGAAGTGAAGTGACTTGCCGCAGTCACACAGCTGACAAGGGGCAGGGCCTGGATTCGAACCCATGACCTCTGACTCCCAAACCCGGGATCTTTCCACTGAGCCACGCTGCTTCTCTTAGCCACGCTGCTTCTCTTACTATGTGCCAAGCACTGCACTCGGCTCTGGAGGAGATACAAGACAATCAGATCGGACACAGTTCCTGTCCCACCCGGAGTTCACAGTCTAAGGGGGAGGGGGTTCGGACATTAGGCCCTCATATTCCAGATGAGGAAACTGAGGCACAGAGCAGTTGTGACTTGCCCAAGGTCACAAAGCAGGTAAGCGGTGGAGCTAGGATTTGAACGAAGACTACGGATTCCCTGTCCTGTGCTCTATTCACTGGGCCACAATGTTTTGATAGTAGAATGAAATTGCGGTGTAATACTAAGTTTGTTGTGGGCAGGGAATGTCCCTACTGACTCTGTTGTATTGCATTCTCCCAAGAGCTTAGTACTTGAGCACACGATAAGTGCTCAAAAAGTATCATTAATGATGATGGTGATGATATATTAAATGCTAATGCAGCTGTACAAATCCAACATTTCCAAGGAGCGTTCTTATTGCTCAGGGTATCATAGTGAATTTGAATTCAGGGGAAGGATTTTGCAAGCGATAGGAGAGATGGCATTTTTGGACCACCCATGGCTGCCAGACACAGTATAATAATAATGATAATGATAATGTTGGTATTTGTTGAGCACTTACTATGTGCAGAGCACTGTTCTAAGGGCTCGGTAGATACAGGGTAATCAGGTTGTCCCACGTGAGGCTCACGGTTAATCCCCATTTTACAGATGAGGTCACTGAGGCACAGAGAAGTTAAGTGACGTGCCCAGAGTCACACAGCTGACAAGTGGCAGAGCTGGGATACGAACCCGTGACCTCTGACTTCCATGCCCGGGCTCTTTTCCACTGAGCCACGCTGCTTCTCAATATACTCACCAGTCAGCCACTCAATGGTATTTATTGAGAGCTTACTGTGTGCAGAGCACTGTACTAAGCCCATGGAAGAGTACACTAGAAGAGAGCGTGTAGACACGTTCCCTGCCCTCAGTGAACTTACAGTCCAGAAAGGAAGATGGACATTACTATACATTACAGATATCGAAATAAATTGCTAAGTGCTTGGGAACTACTCTGCCCTCAGAGAGTTGGCATTTTAAGTAACCCTTTCAAGATGATATTGATTCAACCTCTTCCTACTCTTTAGCGGAGAACTAGAGGGCAGAACCTCTTCCTTCCTTCCTTCCTTCCTTCCTTCCTTCCTTCCTTCCTTCCTTCCTTCCTTCCTTCCTTCCTTCCTTCCTTCCTTCCTTCCTTCCTTCCTTCCTTCCTTCCTTCCTTCCTTCCTTCCTTCCTTCCTTCCTTCCTTCCTTCCTTCCTTCCTTCCTTCCTTCCTTCCTTCCTTCCTTCCTTCCTTCCTTCCTTCCTTCCTTCCTTCCTTCCTTCCTTCCTTCCTTCCTTCCTTCCCTTCCTTCCCTTCCTTCCCTTCCTTCCCTTCCTTCCCTCCCTCCCTCCTTCCCTCCCTCCTTCCTTCCCTCCCTCCTTCCCCTTCCCTCCCTCCCTCCCTCCCTTCCTTCCATAGTATTTATTGAGCACTTACTATGTGCAGAGCACTGTACTAAGCGCTTGGAATGTACAAATTCGGCAACAGAGACAATCCCTGCCCAATAACGGGCTCACAGTCTAAATGGGGGAGACAGACGGCAAAGCAAAACAAAACAAGTAGCCTGGCGTAGATCTCATCAAGATAAATAGAATCACAGATATATACACACCATTAACGAAATAAATAGAGTAATAATATATACAAATATGCAGAGTGCTGAGGGGAGGGGAAGAGCAGAGGGTGGGAGAAGGGGGAGGGGAGGAGGAGCAGAAAGAAAGAGGGTGCTTAGTCTGGGAAGGCCTCCTGAGAAGCACCTTGGTCCAGCAGAGAGCACTGACCTGGGAATCAGAGGGACCTGAGTTTTAATCCTGGCTCTGCCACTTGTCTGCAGTGTGACCTTGGTCAAGTCACTTAACTTCTATGTGCTTCGTTACCTCATCTGTAAAATGGGGATTAAGATTGTGAGCCCATGGATTGTGTCCACCCGGATTAGCTGGTATCTACCCCACTGCTTAGAACAATGTCTGACAGGTAGTAAGTGCTTAACGAACACCGAGAAAAAAAAAAAAAAAGAGACCAACCAAAGAGTAGACATCCACTTCAACATGTAAATACAGTCGCTGTGGAGAAGACAGTCGAGTCTCAGTTTCATTTACACTGTCACAGTGATGGATTAGCCAAGGGTACACATGGGTTGGGAGCCAAGTGATAGCTTTTGATTCCGCGTCCAAGGAAAACAGCAGGAATCACAAGTGCTGAAAGGCTTGAAGGAGTTGTTATTTCTGGCCATTGGATGGAAGAAACGGATGACTGCAAAATACATCAAAGTGTCAAAATCAGCTACACATGTAGGTCGACGCGATGTGCCCATCCTAAGGGCGGGCCGAGGGAACCAACTGGAATGAATTTAAAGATGCTGGCGATTTCATTGAGTTTGAAAAATTCTCCGGGCCAGGCTTCTGGATTCATTCAGTAGTATTTATTGAGAGCTTACTACGTGCAGAGCACCATACTAAGCGCTTGGATCAGGCTAGCAGAGGGCCTCGTGAGAATTCTCAAGATGGAGAGGAAGGAGTCCTTGGAAGCCATAGTGCCGGGTCCGAGAGGACATCTGTAGAGGACGAACTAGGCCCAGGCTCTGAAACCCCTTCTCCCGGTGGAACGAGAATTCGCTTCAGGCCTTGGCTTTGAAAGTAAATCTGTCTTTACCATAATATGGTCTCATTTCCTGTCCAGAAATCAAGTAGCTATTATCCCCTCAGGAAATAAGATGATATCGAGGTAAACTGTATACATGTTGGCCATCAGCAAGGGTAATGAAAGGCACCCGTAGTTGGTTATCTGATTTTAAAAATTCTATCGTCGGGATTTCCTTTCAGCCTCTGGAGGGACCCGGTTTGGAAGATTTATAAATGTACGGCGGCAAGCGCGGTAAGAGTCGATCTCTGAGGCCCTGGTGAAAATAATCCCCCCGAGACTTCATTTCTTTCATTCCAGGATTTGGAGCATTCTTCTTCTAGACTCCCAAATGATGAACCTTGAAGCAGCTGGGCCGGCCTTAATCGGTGGCAGGGAGGGAGACGGTTTTAGCTGCTCGTCTGTGGGCTTTAAAGATTTTCATGTGTCTCTCATCCACAGGTCTCCATCGGAAGATGATTTTATCCCTTGCGGGACAGGGTATCGGCACCTCGTCTCCACCAGACTAACCCCCGATTTACTTCCTTTGGTAGAATGAAATGTTAATATGCCTGGAGACCTGTTCACCCAAAGAAGAAGAAGTGTAGGAATGAACTGTAGGAGGCTGCTAGAAATGTTCAATCTAAAATCTAAAAATGTTCAATCTCGGTACTGTCAGGAGAACTGAGTAGCTAACTTAAAGACCTTCTTTTTCAGTTTCTATTGTTTAAGCATAGTAAATATTCAGCCAATTCATTACTTCCCCACTTCCTGGGTTCCAATTAGTGAACTCAAAAACCGAGAGGACACAGCCAGAAATGTGGGGAGATGTTCCTTTAGGAACCTGTAGCTTAAAAGAAAAATGAATCACTAAGGGTTTTGGCGGGGGAACTGAAAATTCTTAGATCGCAAAGCATCTTTCAAATAGATTCAGCAGGACCTGGTTTCTAGTTCTGGCTCTGACACTTGTCTGCTCTGTGACCTTGGGCAAGTCACTTCACTTCTCTGTTTTCAGTTACCTCCTCTGTCAAATAGGGATCATTATTAATAATAATAATGGTATTTAAATGCTTACTATTTGTCAAGCACTGTTCTAAGCACTGGGGTAGCTACAAAGTAATGAGGTTGTCCCACGTGGGGCTCACAGTCTTAATCCCCATTTTACAGGTGAAGGAACTGAGGCAAAAAGGACTTAAGTGACTTGCTCAAGGTCACACAGCAGACAAGTGGCCGAGTCTGGATTAGAACTTCATTCAATCCTATTTATTGAGCACTTACTATGTACAGAGAACCCATGACCTCCGACTCCCAAGCCTGGGTTCTTGCCACCAAGCCATACTGTTTCTCCCATGAAGACTGGGAGCCATTTGTGAGACGGGGACTGTGTCTGACCTGATTTCCTTGAAGCCACCCCAGCGTTCAGTACAGCATTTGGCCCTTAGTAAGCGTTTAACAAATGCCACAGTTACTAAAAAACAGTCTGCTAGTCCAGTGGGCATATTGTTTCATCTCTTCCTCTCCCTTCCCTCCCTCTCGGTTCTCACAGCTCTCAGTGGCCCTATCGGCTTCTGGGGAAAAGTATGGCAAGATCCCTAGCTGATGGAAGAGAATTTTCTCTGGGGAAGGTGGCCAACAACTGTGTACTGTTATTTACAAAACATCACGGCATGGTGAGTTGTGGTTTTTTTTTCCACCATGGTCCACCTGTTTTGGGTCTATAGGAATTAATAATCTTTGACTCTTGGGGTACGGGTCAATCAATCATCAATCGTATGTATTGAGTGATTACTGTGTGCCGAGCACTGTACTAAGCACTGGGGGGAGTGCACTAAAACGGAGTTGGTAGATATGTTCCCGGCTCATGATGAGCTTTCCATCAAGACTGAAATTGATCTGGCCTGCTAGATTTACCGTGTAATGGAGGAACCTTTAAATAAAAGACTGTCCATGAACAAGGGATACTTAATAATTGTGGTATTTGTTAAGCGCTTATTATGTCGAGCACTGTGATAAGCAGTGGGGTAGATATAAGATAATCAGGACCCACTTGGGGTTCACAGTCTAAGTAGGAGGGAAACAGGTTAACACTTAGTACAGTGCTAAGTGCTTAGTATCGTGCTTTGCACACAGTAAGCATTCAATAAATATGATTAATAATTGATAATAATAACAGGTATTGAGTCCCCATTTTACAGGTGAGGGAACTGAGGCACAGAGAGGTTGTGACCCCTCCAAGGTCACCCAGCAGATATGGGGCATATCTAGGATTAGAACCAGTATTCTGACTCCCAGGCCCCTGCTCTTTCCACTAGGCTGTGCTGCTACTTAATATTTCTGGGATATTTCAGGAGTGTGTTCCCATCTTGAAGTTTTTAAAAGCTCCTTAGAAAACTATGAAATGTGACAATATCTGCCATAAAGAATCAGTCGGTAACTGTCTTATTTATGCCCAGGGATGCGAAGGGATGTTCTATTGGGTAAAGAGAGTGTTCCATCATTTCTTTTTCTTTTTTTTTTTTCCTTCTGTCACTTTTGTCGTTAGGCATCGTGGCCTACAGGGCAGAACATGGGATTGGAATATAGGAAACCTGGATTCGATATCTTAATTCGGTGACCAGCCTGCTCTGTGACCTTGGACAAGTCATTTAACTTCTCTGTGCCTTCATTTCCTTAACTGGGAAATGGGGATAGCCCATATTTTAGCCAGTGAGCCCTACTTGAGACAGGGACTGTGTCCGATCAGATTTTCTCCTGTCTTCCCCAGGATCTAGCACAGAGACCGTCCCATAAAAAGCCCTTAATAAATACCATCGTCATCCTCACCAGATATCATGTTCTAAAGCAATATTTGCCGACTTTCAAGTGAGAACAAGATTAAGTGCAGTACTTGAAAAAGCTTAGGCGGCTCAGATCTCTTGTACCGGGAAAGATGTTGAATTCATACGATAAAGAGCAAAAGCGATATACAGGACTAAGTTCCTGGTGGCTTTTATCCAGCTAAATTCTCTGTGTTTTTCACTAGAGAGTGACCTGGGTGATTTTCTCCACGCTCCAGGACTGAGATTAGAAGTGGACAGAGACATGGAGTTTGGCTTCTGCCCTGGCCCTTGGATTTGGACCCTCTGTTTATTTACTTAGAAGAGCAAAGTGCTTAAGAAAAGCACCCCCGCCTCAGATCCCGGGATGCCAGTGACACCATCCGAAATGGCAAAGCCGGGTAGCGCCTAGAAACCACCCGGGGGCCGTGTTTTCCCACCCACCGTGACTAAGAGGGAATGTTTTCTTCTTCACAATACGAGGAAATATCATTTGTTAGATTAAGACTATTAAGGTTATCTCTGTGGCCATTGCCTGAAGACAATTACCCTACCAAACCCAGATTTAATGAAAAAGAATTTGGCCGGGACAGGGGAATGGAGTGATGAGATTAATGGGAAGATCATTTTTCTGCATCTCTAAGCAGTTTCTAAGTGCGGATTCACGTTGAGGACGGGGTGTGGCCGAAATGGCATTGTTCTCCTTCCACGGCGATGTCCTTAATGAATCCTGAGAGGGTTGGTTAAAGGGCATTTCGAGTTTCTTCTTCGTGACCCATCAGAGCCTTGCAATTTGGACGGAATCGCTTTAGAGGCTACTGTTCTGAGCATTGTGGTAACTTCCTTATTCTTTTTTTCCCAACGGAAATTGAGGCAGCGTAAGGAATTTTCCTCAGAAGCAACCCCCTCGGACCTCTGCGGGGGTTGGGGTCGGGAGGGTGAATTTGATGTCAAGCAGCCCGAAACTAGGCAACCGTTTCAGAATGAAACAAACCCTCTGTTAGAGATATTGGAGAAGGCGGTGCGGCCTAGGGGAAAGAGCGTTGGGCTGGGGGTCGGAGCCCTGGGTTCTAGTCCCAGCTCTGCCTGCTCCGTGACCTGGAGCTAGTCACCTAACCACTCCGCGCCTCAGTTTTCCCATCTTGAAAATGGGGACAAGGTCCCTGCTCTTTTTGCCTCTTTGATCGTGAGCCCTGGGGCGGTCAGAGATTGGGTGTGATCGGATCCATTCTATCTACCCCAACCCTTAGCACGGGGGTTTGGCCTATTGTCAGCCCTGAACGGGTAGCCCTGAAGATTTGGTAGGAAACAGCATTTCTCTTTTCCATAGGACTGGACTAGCTGTCCTGCTCGGTGATTACAGTGATTGTGATATTTGGTGCACCTCTCAGGGTCGCACCTGGAGAGTTTTCAGTCCTCTACCAGTCTTGGCTAAGGGAGGGAGAGTCAAGCAGAGGCCTGTCCATTCCATTCCTAGCTTAGCCAGTGGCTAGCGAGTGAAAGGCCACCTGCTACAAGTCTGAGCCCACTGTGGGCAGGGATTGTCTCTCTTTGTTGCCGAATTGTACTTTCCCAGCGCTTAGTATCCTGCTCTGCACACAGTAAGCGCTTAATAAATACAATTGAATGAATGGCTGAAGTCAAAACTCAACCGTGCTGGGCAGCGGCTGCAGAGTCGAGGGCGGAGATTCGAGTTTACTGTGTGGAAAGAAGCGATGGTAAACTGCTTCCGGATTTTTACCAAGAAAACTCTCTGGATCCTCCACTACCAGAACGATGGCAGATGGAGGTGGGGCGTTCCGGGAGAGATGTGTCCACGGAGTCGCTATGGGTCGGAAATGACCGGACAGCATAAGACAAGACTAGATATTTGTTAAGCTCTTACTATGTGCCAAGTACTGTACTAACCGCTGGGGTGGAGATAAGAAGATAAGTTCAGGTGCAGTCCCTGAACCACATAAGGCTCATAGTTTTAGGAGAAGGGAGAATAGGCACTGAATCCCCATTTTATATATGGGGAAACTGAGGCCCAGAGAAGTGAAGTGACTTGCCCAAGATTACACAGCATTGTACTCTGGAGAAGCTGGAGAAGCAGCGTGGCTCAGTGGAAAGAGCACGGGCTATGGAGTCAGGGCTCATGAGTTCGAATCCCAGCTCTGCCACTTGTCGGCTGTGTGACTGTGGGCAAGTCACTTCACTTCTCTGTGCCTCAGTTCCCTCATCTGTAAAATGGGGATTAAGATTGTGAGCCCCACGTGGGACAACCTGATTCCCCTATGTCTACCCCAGCGCTTAGAACAGTGCTCGGCACATAGTAAGCGCTTAACAAATACCAACATTATTATTATTATTATTACTCTTAGAGAACCAGTGTGGCTTAGTGGATAGAGCCCGGGCTGGGGACTCAGAAGGGCCTGAGTTCTAATCCTGGCTCCCCCACATGTCTTCTGTGTGACCTTGGGCGAGTCACTTCACTTCTCTGGGCCTCAGTTACCTCATCGGTAAAATGGGGACTAAGCACGTGAGCCCCTTGTGGGACAGGCACTGTGTCCAACCTGATTAACTTGTATCTGCCCCAGCACTTAAAAGAGTGCTTCTAAGCGAGAACCATAAGTATTATTACTATCATTACTTTCCCAAGTCCTTCATATAGTAGTCTGTACACGGTAAGGGTTCAGTGAGTGCCATTAATCGATGGATCGATTAATTTCGGAGGCAGGGCCGGTGGAGAAGTGCGAACCACACAGAGAGGGCCCAGAGGGTTGGAAAGGTAACGCCCTTCCGACCGAAGGTTAATGAGCAGCAGAGTTGGCCGTCCTCTCTCCTCGTTCCTGGTGTTTGCTCGGTCAGATGCTCTCCGAGGTAAACGGCTGCCCCTTTCTCTGACCGTCCCGCCCAAGCAAACCCGCTGAGGACCGTTCTTCACCAAAGTTATTTTATCTGAAATAACTAAATGATGGAAACCCAGCCAGAGAAACAGTCAGGGTAATCACAAGAGCAGATCATGCACAATTAAAGACCTCCATTGTATAGAAGTTCATATTTGGCTGATGGATGGATTTTAATCTATTTTCATGCTTGATTTGCATTCTGCCTCTGAGCCTGGCTGACTTGGCAGTAATAAAGGGCTCCATTACATAAATGGCTAATTAAATAATGACCTGGATACTAACAAACAACAAAACATAGAAACCAAAGATGTTTAACTCTATTTGAATCAGTGGGCAAGGGCGTGTCATTGTTTCCAAGTACTTATGGGACATTAATTAGCTCCTTTAGATAAACACCCGGGGGCTACAGTAAGGGCAGCTAAAAGATTAAAAAACAGAACAAAACAAAACAAAAAAACCAAAAACTTGTCGGCCTTCTCCCCAAGAATTTCAGAAGCGGAATTTGCATTTGGTTTTCCATCCTGATCCCTCTCCAAACCACTGCACATGCTATTACCCCGGCTTGGAACCCTTCCCTTTCCCTATGCCAAATCTGCCAGATCACAGCTCTTCCCATCTCTTAAAATCCCACCTCAGTCAATTAATGGTTGGTATTTATTGAGCACTTACCTTCTGCAGAATGCTGCACTAAGGGATTGGGAGAATACTATAGTGTTGGAAGACATGATGAATGAATCAATCGTATACGTTGAGGATTTATTAGGTGCAGAACACTGTAGTAAGCCCTTGGGAGAATAAAATATAACAGAGTTGGTAGACACGTTCCCTGCTCCGGTGAGTTTATAGTCTAGAGGAGATCCCTACCCTCAAGGAGATTATAATTTATCGATCAATCAATGCTATTTGTAGAGGATTAATGGTGTGCAGAGCACTGAACTAAGCATTTGGGAGACTGCAATACAATACGGTTGGTAGATCCAGTCCTTGCTCTCCAGGAGTTTATAATCCAGGGATGTGTTCATAATCCTCAAGCAAGCCTTCTCCAAATATTTCTCAACACCCTCCATCAATACTTCTGTATTTGTATACCATCCTCAGGATTTATGTATCAATGAATAGGCAATTGTAGATTCAATTATTCTACTTTTCTCTGATGTGCCATAGTAGCGTCGCCTACTTTCTATCTGATCTCTGTTCTTACTGCTCCCACTCTTTTTTTTATGATACTTGCTAAGCACTTACTATGTGTCAGGCACTGTACTAAGCATCGGGGTAGATACAAATTAACCAGGTTGGACACAGTCCGTGTCTCGAATGGGGTCGCAGTCTTAATCCCCATTTTAGGGATGGGGGAACTGAGGCCCAGAGAAGTGAAGTGACATGCCCATGGTCACCCGGCAGACAAGTGGCGGAGCCGGGATTAGAAACCAGATCTTTCCGACTCCCAGGCCGGTGCTCTATCCACCTGGCCATGCCGCTTTTCCCGAATGTGACTTTAAAATATCTTTGAAAGTGGGGAGAGTGATGGTCTGTCAGATATGAAGGGGGTGGGAGTCCCAGGCCAGAGGCAGGGCATGGGCGAGGGGTCGGCGGGGAGATAGCGGAGTTAGAGGTACAGTGAGCAGATGGGCATTAGAAGAGTGAAGTGAGCTTGCTGGGTTGTAGTAGGAAACCACAGAAATGAGATCCAAAAGGACAAGGCGACTCAGTGCCGAGGGTAAGGAGTTTATGTTTGATGCGGAGATGGACAGGCAACCGCTAGAGGTTCCGGAGGAGTGGGGAAACATGGACCGGACGGTTTTGTAGAAAATGATCCAGGCAACAGAGTGATGTATTGGACTGGAGTGGGAAGAGACGGGGGGGGTAGGGAGGTCAACAGGGAGGCTGATACAGTAATCAAGTGCTTAGATTAATAAAGTAGGCAGTTTGGTTGGAGAGGAAAGCATAGATTTTAGCGACGTTGTGAAGGTAGAACCAACAGGATTTGGTGACAGGTTGAATATGACGGTCAGATTGTTATCGGTGGGGAACGTGTCTGTTGTTTTGTACTCTCCCAAGAGCTTAGTACAGTGCTCTGCAGATAGTAATAGTGTTGGTATTTGTTCGGCGCTTACTATGTGCCGAGCACTGTTCTAAGCGCTGGGGTAGATACGAGGTAATCAGGTTGTCCCACGTGAGGCTCACGGTTAATCCCCATTTTACAGATGAGGGAACTGAGGCACAGAGAAGTGAAGTGACTCGCCCACAGTCACACAGCTGACAAGTGGCAGAGCCGGGATTCCAACTCATGACCTCTGACTCCCAAGCCGGTGCTCTTTCCACTAAGCCCCGCTGAGCACTCAATAAATCTCACTTGATTGAATGAGACAGATACGTTGAGGCTAATACCAAGGCTAGAGCTTGAGAGACAGGAAGATTGGTGGTGCTGTCCACAATGATGGGAAAGTCATGGGGAGGACAGGGTTTGGATAGGAAGATGAGTTCTTGAATTCTCCCAAGTGCTTGGTACTGTGCTCTCTAAACAATCAACCAATCATATTTATTAAGTACTAACTGTGTGCAGAGCACTGTATTAAGGGCTTGGGAGAGTACAATATAACAGAGTGGGCATACGTGCCCTGAGTTTACAATCTAGAAGAAAACAATAAGAGCTCAAAAAATACTATTGATTGATTGATTGCAGTGAGGAGGAGTTGCCGGTGACCCTGCAGGTCTGTCCATCCTAAAGAACCCCAGGGAAGGTAGCTACACTCATCCTGAGAGACAACGATCGACCTCCACCTGCACAGTTGGGTATGAGATTAGGAGAGATGGAGGGGTGAGAAGAGACAACCAGAGAGAGGAGATGGAGAAACAGACAGGAGTCAGCAACTGAGGGAGACAGAGACCCAAAGAGACATGGAGACAGGGAACCATAAGGAAACACAGACAGAGGGAGAGATAAATGAGCAGGAGAGAGAGAAGGAGACAACCAGGGGCAGGAGACAGAGAAACAGACAGGAGTCGCAGAGACAGAAGGAGTCGGAGACTCCAAGGGAAAGGGAGACAGAGAAGCATGAGGAAACAGAGATAGAGGGAGAGATAAATGGGGAGCTGGGGGAAGAGAAAGAAGACAACCAGAGACAGGAGACAGAGGGAGGCAGAAACCCAAAGGGACAGAGAGGCAGAAAAGCAAAAGGTAAAAAAGATGGAGAGATGAAGGGAGGGAGAGAGAGAGAGAGAGAGTACAGAGAGACAGGGGTCACAGAGACAGAGGGAGACAGAGCACCAAAGAGACAGAGAAGCATGAGGAAACAGAGATAGAGGGAGAGATAAATGGGGAACTGGGGGAAGAGAAAGAAAACAACCAGAGACAGGAGACAGAGGGAGGCAGAAACCCAAAGGGACAGAGAGGCAGAAAAGCAAAAGGTAAAAAGGACAGAGGGAGAGATGAAGGCAGGGAGAGAGAGAGAGAGAGAGTACAGAGAAACAGGGGTCACAGAGACAGAGGGAGACAGAGCACCAAAGAGACAGAGAAGCATGAGGAAACAGAGATAGAGGGAGAGATAAATGGGGAGCTGGGGGAAGAGAAAGAAGACAACCAGAGACAGGAGACAGAGGCAGGCAGAAACCCAAAGGGACAGAGAGGCAGAAAAGCAAAAGGTAAAAAAGAGGGAGAGATGAAGGGAGGGAGAGAGAGACGGAGACAGAGTCCCAAAGAGACAGAGAAGCATGAGGAGAAGTGTGAGAGAGAGAGAAGTGATAGAGGGAGAGACAGAGGAAGAGGGAGACAGAGAGACAGAGAGAGAGACAGAGCTGAGTTTTCCTTGGGGAATTTGATGATTACGCACAATCAGTGACCCATTTGTTTCCAATTGCCATGAAAACCACATTCAACTGGGGCTCTGGAGGGGAATTGTATTATGTGTCTGAGGAAACGATTGGCCGTGATGCTTCGTAAAAGTCAATGGTGTTTCTGACTTCCCAACTCAATCACCAGTGATGAGGCAAGCAGGAAACAGAATGGAAATAATACAAGGAAGCCTTTTCATCAACACCCAAGCCCGAACTTCAACGAGAGAGTCATTGTTTGGCTTTTCAAGGTGGCAACCTCCGCTAGGGCACCTCTGATCTCCAACCGGCCAATGAAGAATTTTAACCACACGTCAGGAGCCGGGTCAGGCTCTGCCAGCTCCACCTCAATTAGCGGGTAATGATTTTTTAAGTGTGTTTATTTTACAAGCCTCCTATCTCTCCCTCTGGCTGCTTGGGTGTGTGTCTTTTCTGGTCCTTCCCTTTGAACTCTGCTCTTTCTCTCTGGGATCCACACCCATTATCTCTGCCAGGGTTCGGGGACTGAAGCGGAGGTTGGGGAAATGTTTGGGGCAAAGATTGAGTGATCCCGAAGTCAGAAGGACAAGATTAACCATCTTCGACGTGACTTGGTCCTTGGTATTTCTTGAGCGCTTGCTGTGGGCAGAGCACTGTACTAAATGCTTGGGGGAGTAGAATACAAAAAGAGGAGGTATAGACAGGCCCTGCCCATCAGGAGTTTTTTTAACAGACTATTCATTCAATAGTATTTATTGAGCGCTTACTATGTGCAGAGCACTGTACTAAGCGCTTGGAATGAACAAGTCGGCAACAGATAGAGACGGTCCCTGCCGTTTGCCGGGCTTATGGTCTAATCGACGGGCTTCTAGTCTGTAAATATATACACTGGTGTGTGTGTGTGTGTGTGTGTATATGAGACAGAGACACGGAGACAGAGAACCATAAGGAAACAGAGACAGAGGGAGAGATAAATGAGCAGGAGAGAGAGAAGGAGCCAACCAGGGGCAGGAGACAGAGAAACAGACAGGAGTCGCAGAGACAGAAGGAGTCGGAGACGCCAAGGGAAAGGGAGACAGAGAAGCATGAGGAAACAGAGATAGAGGGAGAGATAAATGGGGAAATGGGGGAAGAGAAAGAAGACAAGAGTACACCATCTGGGATGTACTCACGGGACATACGCTGTCTGGGACAAATCCACGGCACATACATATACACTGTCTGAGACATATGGCGCATACACTGTCTTGGACAAATACATGTCACATACGCTGTCTGGGATAAATGCCCACAATGCATACACTGGAGAGGACATATACACAGCACATACACTGTCAGGAATATACCCATGACACATTCATTCATTCATTCAATTGTATTTATTGAATGTTTACTAGATAGAGACAATCCCTACCCAACAATGGGCTCACAGTCTAGAAGGGAAGAGACAGACAACAGTAGGGGTAAGACACACACTCTCTGGGTTACCTACATGGCACATATACTGGTGGGACATGCCCATGTCACATACTCTCCTTGGGACATACTCATGACGCACACTGTCTGGGTCATAATAATAATGTTGGTATTAAGCGCTTACTATGTGCAGAGCACTGTTCTAAGCGCTGGGGTAGATAGAAGGTCATCAGGTTGTCCCACGTCATGCTCACAGCTAATCCCCATTTTACAGATGAGGTAACTGAGGCACACAGAAGTGAAATGACTTGCCCACAGTCACACAGCTGACAAGTGGCGGAGCTGGGATTCGAACCCATGGCCTCTGACTCCCAAGCCCAGGCTCTTTCCACTGAGCCTCGATGCTTCTCTAATCATGGCACTGTCTGGGATAAACCCATGAGAAATGCATTCCTTCGGACATTCGCTTCACAAAATGACTCTCCCCACCTTCAGAGCTCTATTGAAGGCCCATCTCCTCCAAGAGGCCTTCCCTGACTAAGAGGCTTTCCTCTTCTCCCACTCCCTTCTGCATCGCCCTGACTTGCTCCCTTTGTTCTTCCCTCTGCACCCCAGAGAACTTAAGTACATATCTGTAATTTATTTATATTAATGTCTGTCTCCCCCCTCTCTAGACTGTGAGCTCGTTGTAGGCCGGGAATGTGCCTGTTGTTCATTTATTTGATTCTATTTATTGAGTGCCTACTCTGTGCAAAGTAGTGCACTTGGGAGAGTACGATATAACAAACAGGCACATTCCTGCCCTCGATGAGTTTGTAGTCTAGAGGGGGAGACAGATATTTAATATAAATAGAATAAATGAATAAATACGAGATACATGCAGGTATATATAGATTAGACTGTAAGCCCGTCAAAGGGCAGGGACCGTATCTGTTGCCGACTTGTTCATTCCAAGCGCTTAGTACAGTGCTCTGCACATAGTAAGTGCTCAATAAATACTATTGAATAAATACTATTGAATGAATATTCATTCATTCATTCAATAGTATTTATTGAGCGCTTACTATGTGCAGAGCACTGTACTAAGCGCTTGGGATGAACAAGTCGGCAACAGAGACAGTCCCTGCCGTCTGACGGGCTTACGGTCTGATCGGGGGAGACGGACAGACGAGAACGATGGCGATAAACAGCGTCAAGAGGAAGAACATCTCGTAAAAACCGATGGCGACTAAATAGAATCGAGGCGATGTACAATTCATTAACAAAATAAATAGGGTGACGAAAATATATACGGTCGAGCGGACGAGTACGGTGCCGTGGGGATGGGAAGGGAGAGGTGGAGGAGCAGAGGGAAAAGGGGAAGATGAGGCTTTAGCTGCGGAGAGGTAAAGGGGGGATGGCAGAGGGAGTAGAGGGGGAAGAGGAGCTCTGTCTGGGAAGGCCTCTCGGAGGAGGTGAGTTTTAAGTAGGGTTTTGAAGAGGGAAAGAGAATCAGTTTGGCGGAGGTGAGGAGGGAGGGCGTTCCGGGACCGCGGGAGGACGCGACCCGGGGGTCGACGGCGGGACGGGCGAGACCGAGGGACGGCGAGGAGGTGGGCGGCGGAGGAGCGGAGCGTGCGGGGTGGGCGGTAGAAAGAGAGAAGGGAGGAGAGGTAGAAAGGAGCGAGGTGACGGACAGCCTCGAAGCCTAGATTGAGGAGTTTCTGTTTGGAGCAGAGGTCGATAGGCAACCACTGGAGTTGTTTAAGAAGGGGAGTGACACGCCCAGATCGTTTCTGCGGGAAGATGAGCCGGGCGGCGGAGTGAAGAATAGACCGGAGCGGGGCGAGAGAGGAGGAAGGGAGGTCAGAGAGAAGGCTGACACGGTAGTCTAGCCGGGATATAATGAATATATACATACATGCCATGGGGATGGGGAGAGGATGAATGAAGGAGCAAGTAAGAACAGCACAGAAGGGAGTGGGAGGAGAGGAGAGGAGGGCTTAGTCAGGGAAGACTTCTTGGAGGAGGTGTGCCTTCCATAAGGTTTTGAAGTGGGGGAGAGCAATTATCTAAGTACTGTTGTACTGTACCCTCCTAAATGCTTAGTACAGTGCTCTGCACACAGTAAATAAATTCGATTGACTGATTAACTCTGTCACGTACAGTCGGGGGCGTAACCATGACACGTACACTCTCTGGGATGCACACACGACATATAGTCTAGGACATAACCACAGCACATATGCGGTCTGGAATATACCCATGACACACCGTCTAGGACATAGCCATAGCCCATAGCACAGCCACCGTCTGGGATATATCCACAGCACAGACCCCATCTGCTCCATTTAGAAGTTCTGCGGTGGGACATAAACCCAGGACATTATCACAAGACGGGCACACACCATCTTTCCAAATTCAACCTAGCCCAGTTCAACCCGACTGAACTGAATGGGAAGCAAATCAATCGATCAGTTTAACTGATCACATGCAGGGCACTGTAGTGCTTAGCACAGAGTAAGTGCCTGGCACATAGTAAGTGCTTAGCAAGTACCATAATTACTAGTAAGTGCTACAATAGTCAATCAATCACTTAATTGTCTTTCTAGAGTGCTTACTGTGTGCACAGCACTGTAATAAGATCTTGGGAGATGACGATAGAACAGAGTTGAAAGTAGAGAGGACAGTAGAGTTTGACAGAGTTGGCAGACACATTCCCTTGCCCACAACGAGCTTGCCGAGCTTGCCGTCTAGAGGGGGAGACAAACATGAATATAAGTGAGTCATTTGTCTCAGCATCGGGTTGCCGAACTGTACTTCCCGAGCACTTAGTACAGTGCTCTGCACGCGGTTAGTCCTTTTTATAAATACGATTGAATGAATGAATTGCTGGCTGAGGGAAAAGGCCAAGGGAGACGGAGTGATTTGAACAGGAAGGCTTAATTCTCATTACCTCAGCACCTACGTGAAGAACGCTTTCACTTGCAAGCTCCTTGAGGGCTGGGACTGTGCCTCTGAATAAAGAAGCAACACAGTGTAGTGAAGAGAGTCCGGGCCTTGTGAGTCAGAAGGACCTGGATTCTAATCCCGGCTCCGTCACTTGTCTGCTGTGTGACCTTGGGCAAGTCATTTCACTTCTCTGGGCCTCAGTTACCTCATCTGTAAAATGGGGATTGAGACCGGAAGCCCCATGTGGGACAAAGACCGTGTCCAACCCCATTTGCTTATATCCGCGCCAGTGCTTAGTTAAGTAAGCACTTAACAATTACCATAATTATTAAATACCATAATTATATGTGATGGAGCTGAGTTTAGAACCCAGACCCTTCTGACGCCCAGGCCTGGGCTCCATTCACTAATCCATGTGACTTCTCAATAAACACAATTAATAGATTGATAATGTCAAACTGATATCAGTGGGGAGCCATTTTGTACTTAAGCCGCTCACCACAAACATCCCAAATCCTAGGAGCCAAACCATTAGAAACAATAGGGGAAATCCATACCGGACAGAAATCGGATGTGGGTCTTGAGCTTTCAACCCTTCACCGGAGCAAAATATATCACGAGAAAGCAAAGAAAAACTCAGGGAAGGAACGACGACAGGCTCCTTTCCAGGCTCTTGTGTTTCACGGTCCAATTACTCAACGTCGATGGCAGAGTCATCCAAAATAAAGGATAATCTCACTGGAGACTGGGCTCGGAGAACTATTTTAGAAAGGAAAGCTGGCCGGGTTTGGAAAACAGAGTTGTAAATCTAGCAGGCGGAATAACTCATGTTCCCTCACAAGCTAAATTGGGGCCTGCTGTTTGGGTAATCTTCCGGCACTGCTCTGGTGGCCATTTTATCCAGAGGACCCGGGGCCACTCGTTTCCAGGGAGGCAGTGGACAATCAGACGCCATTGTCTGCCCGTGGCCTCAGACTATTAAAAAAGAGCCTCCAATCCCGACGCCAGCATTTAAATAATACATCATCCGTGAGCCTTTCTCCCTTGATGAATCACTCTTCTGCAGCGTGCTGGTAGAGTGGCAGGAACGGTGGCTCGCACATCCCCGAAACGTCGCTTGAGGACGAGAGGCCAACCAGGAAGGGAACTCATTTGAAACAGAGGCTGAAGAAAGATGTCTTGTAAGACTAAATGACATTTGCTTTGGGGGATTTCTTTTATGTGAGGTGATTGTTAAACTTGGTCGAGAGGTATATTATTTTGAGCCAGGATTGGGGATTGTCTAGACTCAGGGCCCTCAGTGGGATGGAGGTCAAATCCCTGCCTTCGTTAACATGACAGCCTTTCCCAGGGGTCGGGAAGGGGCTTGCTACTGCAAGAGTAATGGCGATTATCCTCCGAAGCGCAGGCCCGTCAAAGTTCAATCCGCTCGAGGTTCAGCCAGAGGTGTTGATGTATTTTTCAGACAACTCCGAGAGAATGGGAGACGGCCCACAGTCTTGAAGCAGCTCTTTTCTTTCTTATCCCAAGCTATTCCAGGCTTTCATCGAGCTGTTGGCTATGGGATGGTGGCCAATAGACTTGAAGGCAGTTGTCTCTAGGTTGTAGCAGAGGAAGTGAGAGAAATAGCGTGGCTCAGTGGAAAGAGCCCAGGCTTGGGAGTCAGAGATCGTGGGTTCTAATCCCGGCTCTGCTTCTTGCCAGCTGTGACTTTGGGCAAGTCACTTCACTTGTCTGGGCCTCATTGCTCTCATCTGTAAAACGGAGATGAAGACTGAGAGCCCCACGTGGGACAACCTCACCACCTTGTATCCCCCAGCGCTTAGAACAGTGCTTTGCATATAGTAAGCGCTTAACAAATTCCACCATTTTGTTTTTGTAGCTGGTCACTTGTAATAATGATTGTGGTATTTTTTAAGCACTTACTATGTGCCAGGGGTTGTACTAAGCGCTGGGGTGGATATAGGCAAAATGAGTTGGACACAGTCCCTGGCCCAGGTGGGGTTCACAGTCTTCACACGGCAGAGATGTGGTGGAGCCGGCATTAGAACCCATGACTCTAGACTGTAAGGTCATTGTGGGCAGGGAATGTGTCTGCTCATTGTTCTATTGTCCTCTCTCAAGTGCTTAGTACAGTGATCTGCACACAATAAATGCTCAATAAATTCAATTGAATGAATTAATGAAAGAAGGGGTGCCTGGCCTACCTCACCCTCATATCCACATTCCTAAACAACCAACATCTGACCTGCCCTCCCTTGTCTCAGACCTCTTCACTTCAGACCGTCTTCTTTATCGATCAATCCATCAATAACACTTTTTGAGCATTGGCCGGGAGCTGAGCTCTGTACTAAACACTTGGGAGAGCATAATATAAAGTTGACTGTGATATCCATGCCCTCAAAAAGTCTGGAATCTCTGCTGGAATAATGGTGTTTATTAAATGCTATGGACTGGGGTAGATACGGCATCACCAGATTAATAATAACTGTGGTATTTGTTAAGTTCTTACTATGTGTCAGGTACTAAATGCTGGGGTGGATACAAGCAAACTGTGCTGGACACAATTCCTGTCCCCCGTGGACTCACAGTCTCGATCCCCATTTTACAGATGAGGTGACTGAGTCACAGATAATTGAAGTGACTTGCCCAAGGTCACACACAGCAGACAGGTGACAGAGGCAGGGTTGGAACCCAGGATCTTCTGACTCGTCGGCCCGTGCTCTATCCACTGCACCATACTGGGGCATTAAACAGTGGCATTTCCATTCTAAAAGGTATCTTATCCCTATTTAAACGATGGGGAAATTGAGGCTTGGAGAGGTGAAGTGATGTGCCCAAGGTCACACAGCAGGCACGTGGCAGAACCAGGATGAATAATGTTGGTATTTGTTAAGCGCTTACTATGTGCAAAGCACTGTCCTAAGCGCTGGGGAGATACAAGGTGATCAGATTGTCCCTCATGGGGCTCACGGTATTCATCCCCATTTTACAGATGAGGTAACTGAGGCTCATAGAAGTTAAGTGACTTGCCCACAGTCAGCTGACAAGTGTCGGAGCTGGGATTAGAACCCATGACCTCTGACTCCCAAGCCCAGGCTCTTTCCACTGAGCTACGCTGCTTCTCTGAAGGACCCAGGGCCCCTGACCTGTGGGGCTCCGCTCTTTTCTCTAGGCTACGTGGTTTCCTTTTGGAGCAAAGGTTTGGAAGCTCTTAGTGCGGTGCTCTGCACACAGTAAGCGTTCATTAAATGCGATGCACGAATGAGTGAAAAGTTCCTACATGAAACAGACTCGACAATCACCTCAGAAGGGAACATCTCCTTCCCCAGCAACGCTCCGTCAAAACTTTCCACAAGAGAAAAAAGGCGGGAATGGGGATTATCCTCAGAACCTGCCTGCCACCGCCCTCTCCCTCCTGGAGGGATTGTCTCCTCAAGGTCACGGATTCTGGCACGTTATCAGATTTCACGGCCCCGAGGATGACCCCGGCCGGCCACCCCATTGTCCGATGGCTCGTCCATTTGCTCACGGCTGTCAAACATCGAATAGGTGGATCCCGGTGGGTGGGTACTTCCTGTCTTCTCCTTCCAGATGTTCCGATAAAGATTTTCTCGCCTGCGGACCTCTCGGGATCAGAGGAAGGCTCTGACCCGAGGACGGAGGTATTTTCACAGATTGCAGGGGAGCCGTAACAGAACCACGGTCTCAGGAAGCCGGCTCCATTTTTTTAAAAAAAATCACACCAAATCATTTCGTTCCTCATTTCGTGGGCCGGTGGTGGAGCGGAAAGGGAAAAGCATAAGAAGAACCAGGGAGGCTCCGTAATTGCTTCACAGAACAATAGCCGGTCTATGATCTCAGCTACTGTGTAGACCAAAGTTCAGAAAAAAAACAAAACACAGCCTAGAGAAGTGAGATAAAAGATCCCCATGGACCCAAGGAGAAAAATCAACCTCAGATCGCCAAATGCTCTCCAAAGAAGCAACGTGGCCTAGCGGAGAGAGCCCGAGCCTGGCAGTCGCCAAGACCTGGGTACTAATTTGGCTCTTCTACTTGTCTTCTGGGTGATCTTGGATAAGTCACTTAACTTCTCTGAGCTGCAGTTATCTCATTTGTAAGATGGGGATTAATGGCAATCGTGATATTTGCTAAGCCCTTACTGTGCACCAAACACTGTACTAAGTGCTGGGATAGATTACTAGGTAATCAGGTCCCCCAAGGGGCTCATATGGTGGGGGAACATTACAGAGGATCAGTGTGGCCCAGTGAATAGAGCACGGGCCTGGGAGTCAGAAGAACCTGGGTTCTAATCCCCGTTCAGCCACTTGTCTGCTGTGTGACTTTGGGCAAGCCACCTCACTTCTCCATTCCTCAGGTACCTCATCTGTAAAATGGGGATTGAGACTGAGAGCCCCATGTGGGACATGAACTGTTCAACATGATTAGCGCATATCTACTCCAGCATTTAGTGCAGTGTCTGGCGCGTAGAATTTACCAAATACCATTAAAAAAAAATCCCCAAAGAGGTAGGGCGAGACAGGTATTATTTCTGACATTTTACGGATGAGGAAACTGAACCCCAGAGATGCTAAGTACCTTGTCTGAGACTACACAACAGGCTAGTAGTGGTGCCCTGGCTCAAAACCCGGGTCTTCCATGTCTTCTTTCTCCCAGATCTTCTCTGTCCCCGACCCATGCTTTTTCTCTAGACAGAGACTGTGGAAACCTTGCTCCATTCTCAGTTTTGGCCATTTCATATCCTGGAGATCTCAGGGTAGAGGCAGAGTAGCCTATTGGAAAGAGCACACATCTTCTAATCCTGGTTCTGCCACTTATCTGCCGTGTGACTTTGGGGAAGCCACTTTACTTCTCCTTGCCTCGGTTTCCTCACTTTGAAAATAGGGATTAAACTCTATATCCCTCCCTCTTCGATTTTGAGCCCCGTGGGGGACAGAGACTGTGTTTGACCTGATTTTCTTGTATCTGCCCCGACTCTTAATACAATTTCTGGCACATCATAAACGTTAGCAGTGTGGCTCAGTGGAAAGAGCACGGGCTTTGGAGTCAGGTCATGGGTTCGAATACCGGCTCTGCGACTTGTCAGCTGTGTGACTGTGGGCAAGTCACTTAACTTCTCTGCGCCTCAGTGACCTCATCTGTAAAATGGGGATTAAAACTGTGAGCCCCACGTGGGACAGCCTGATTCCCCTGTGTCTACCCCAGCGCTTAGAACAGTGCTCAGCACATAGTAAGCGCTTAACAAATACCAGCATTATTATTATTATCATCACAATTATTTTATTATTATGGGAGTAAAGATTTTGGAAATGAGCCTACCGTGAAAGGAGAGAATATAGGAAATCTGATGTGGTTTCGGTGTGAATTGAATTAATGAAAGGATGAGTGGTCCTCTTTGAGAGTGGTTTGGGAGACCAAAGGAGGAGTTGGGTCACTGGATAGCCCATCCCTAACAACGTGCTTGGCCACTAAGGGTGGGCAACCAATAGCCTGAACTCTAGTTGTCCAGATGGAAAGCTTATAGGCTGAATGAGCAGTTGGTCTGATCTTGAATTCTGGACTCAAAATCAGAAGTTGGACGTCTCTTGATGGTTTGGGCTCGTTCCAGGCAGGGAACATGTCTGCTAATTCTGTTCTATTGTACTCTTCCAAGCACTTAAATACAGGGCTCTGCACATAGTAAGCGCTCAATAAATTCATTCCTTCATTCAGTCATATTTATTGAGCACTTATCGAGTGCAGAGCATTGTATTAATCATTTGAGAGTACAATATAACCAAACATTCATTCATTCAATAGTATTTATTGAGTGCTTACTATGTGCAGAGCACTGTACTAAGCGCTTGGAATGTACAAATCGGCAACAGATAGAGACAGTCCCTGCCTTTTGGCAGGCTTACAGTCTAAACGGGGGAGACGGGCAGACAAGAACAATGGCAATAAAACAGATACCGTCCCTACCCACAGTGAGCTCACAGTCTAGAGGGGGAGACAGACAATAATAAACATAAATAAATATATTTAAAAATACAGACCAGTGCTTAGTACAGTGCCTGGCACTTAGTAAGTGCTTAACAAATGCAGTAATAATAATAACGATATACACATAGGTGCTGTGGGGCAGGGAGGAAAGATGAATGAAGGAAACAAATCAGGGCAAGGGAGAGGAAGGCAGGGCTTCAGCACTTAGAAACTATGTCTACCAAGTCTGTTATATTTCATTGTTATTAACAGTCATAATCATATTTACTGAGCACTTACTGTTTATTCTCCCAAGTGCTTAGTACAGTAGTCTGCGCACAGTAATCACTCAATATTTAAGATTGATTGACTGATGGATTGTGTGTTCTACCACATGGGAATTGTTCATTTGGATTGCATTTCCTAAACCGCTTCTGTAGTTTGACCAAGAAAACTCTCTGGATCCACTACCAGAATGATGGTAGATAGAAGTGGGACTTTCTGGGAGAGATGTGTCCATGGCATTGCTATTGGTCGGACACGACAGCATAAGACAACGGCAAGTGACTTGAAGGCAGAGATTGTGTCTCCCAGCTGGATTGTATGCCCTTCTAAGTCCTTATTTCAGTGCTCTGCACACAGTCAGCACTCAATAAATATCATTTATTGATTAACTGGAAATCAGGGATCCTGGGTTCCAGTCTAGGTTCACGCAAGTAAAAGAATGCCTTCTGAGGCTGGGCAGTCAGAGGGTAGTTTCTCGACTCACCGTGGGCAAGGAACGTGTCTACCGATTCTATTATACCGTATTCTTCTAAGCGCTTAGAACAGTGCTCTGCAAATAGTGCACATCCATTCATTTATATTGAATGCTTACTGTGTGCAGAATATTGTTTTAAGTGCTGGGGAGAGTACAGTGCAACTATAAATAGATACATTCCCGGCCCACAATGAGCTACAGTCTAGAGGGGAGACAGACATTTAATATAAAACAATGACAGATACGCACATAAGTACTGTGGGCCTGGGAGCGGGGAGAAATAAAGGGAGCAAGTCAGGGCGACGCAGAGAGAGAAGAGGAAAATAGGGCTTAGTCTGGAAAGGCCTCTTGGAGATGTGTCTTCGGTAAGGCTTCGAAGGTGGGGAGGGAGTAATTGTCTGTCAGATTTGAGGGGGGAGGGCATTCCAGGCCAGAGGCAGGATGTGGACAAGGGGTTGGTGGCGAGATAGATGAGTTTGCAGTACAGGGAGAAAGTAAGCACTAAGTACAGTGCTCAATAAATCATGGTGCGGACTGTCTAAATTACCCATCCTCACTCTCAAGGAAGCCAGTGGCTTCTCCACCAAAATCAGCGAGGCCAGGAAAACCCAATTCTTAGCTCGTTGGAGAGGTGACTCTCCTCAGAACCCTCAAACTCTGGTGAGAACCTGTTTTCAGGGTCTTGGCAGGAAATGTCTGTCCAGGGAGTTTACCCAGCAGCTGCTGGTTTTTTCAGGCTCTTGTCGTTGCTTGGGCTGAAGCCGCCGTGCCCTCTGAAACTGTGATTCGGCTGGGCCTCCGATCCACGTGAGAAGAGGCACTTTCTGAGCTTTTCCACCACAGTGCTCTTAGGGATTTCTTTTCTCCTTGAGAGGGTATTTCCTGAGAGCCCTCACGAGTCACACCCGACTGCCCTCTCCTTCTCGGGAGATTTTCAGGTTTGAAGAAAAGACCTCAGCCAGCGGGGTAGCCTTTTTGTGTGGGTATGTACCCCTCTTTATGTGGTATTTTTACATTCGTCTTCATCATAGAAGGTAAGATCCTTGTGGGCAGAGAGCCATTCCTAATAATCATAATAATGCGAAGCGCGTTCCGTGTGTCAAGGTTTTAATAAGAACTGGGGGAGAAACCAGATACTCAGGTCAGACACAGTTGCTGTCTCACATGAGGCTCACAGTGTGAGTGAGAGGGAGAAAAGGTATTTCGCCTCCACTTTGCAGATGAAGAAACTCAGAAACTGAGACTCAGTGAAATTGTGACTTACCCAAGGTCACATACCTTGGAGGAGGAGCTGGGATTAGAACCCAGATCCTCTGACGCCAAGTTCAGTGTTCTTTCCTCTAGGCCCCGCTCCTACTTGATTGTATACTGCCCAAGTGCTCAGTACAGTGCATATAATTGAGGCGGCGCTTAATAAATAATACAACTACTGGGAAGGAGCCTGGCCTAGTGGAAAGAGCTCGGACTAGGTGTCAGAGGACCTGGGTTCTATGCCTGGATCCTCCACACACCTACCGTGTGGCCTTGGGCAAGCTATTACTTCTCCGTGCTTCAGTTCCCTCATCTGCCAAATGGGGATTCGATATCTGTTTTCCCTCATACTTAAGTTGTGAGCCCCATGTGGGATTTGATTATCTTCTATGTAAGCCAGAGATCAGTACAGTAAGCACTTAACAAATATCACAGTTGTTATTATCATTATTATCATTATTACTACTACAAAAATGGAGCTGGCATGCAACTGAGCCCAGCCCAGGTGAAGTACCTTGTTTTCCTTCCTCCATCGGTGGGTTAGGTAACGCTGCTAATCTCTCCCCAAGTGATAGGTATCAGTTCCAGTTGAAAGAAAGTTCTGGCCATTCGTCTGGCCTCCAAGGAAACAAAAATAATATTCTGCTGACGGAGTTGAACCGTACAAGTTTTTGCTGGTATTTTTCCACACTGGTTTTATTTCGTAGGTATGGGACCAATTTCCATGGCCTTTTCTTGATCAGAGCGCTGATTTAATATTGTTTAACTCCCAGATGCCTCTCAGAGGGGCAGGTTGGGGGACGGAGTGTCATCCTCAAAGGTCAATGCGGTCAATTACCCGGCCATTTTAAAGAGTCATCCTTCGAGTCCTTCCTCAGGTCGGGCATGATGGTGCCCTGAGGGGAAGGAAGAAAAACACTGGATGGGGGGCTGACGGAGTAGCTGGAAATTACCTAGCCGGTTTGATGGCCCAGTCACAAATGAGCTGCCAGGAGGAAATCTAGGCCGAAGATGTAGAAGGAGTGACTTAAATCTCCAGCCAACCAGGAAACAGAGTTCAACCTCAGCGGTTGATGCATTCAGAGAGGGACAGGACAGGTCTCCTCCATTCTCCCTCCGGTGCCGGAGGGTTTTGCTCTTGAAAGGCAACGGATTCCTGAAGTACCACTCATTTTCCCAACGTGATCGGTATCATTTTCTCTTGCTCTAAGCAAGGATAGAATAGGGACTCAGGTGTCCTGGAAATTGCTTTCTCCAGGGAAATGAGGGCAGGTTGGATTGGGCAAATCTGGTGTGATTATGTTTGCTCATTCAGCAAAGTATAGACTGAAGTGGGGAGAGACAGGAGGTTGGGAGATCAGGCCCGTGGCAGAGAATGCAACCCAGGTGTCCTGAGCGCCAGTTCCACTAGTCGGTATCCACTCTGCCATGTTACGTCTCAATCAATCATTTAAATTAACCACATTTACTGAACTCCTGCTGTGTGCAAAGCATTGAATGTACCTCAGTTACCTCACCCGTAAAATGGGGATGAAGACTGTGAGTCCCAAGTGGGACAACCTGATTACCTTGTATCTACCCCAGCGCTTAGAACAGTGCTGGGCACATAGTGAGCACTTAAGAAATACCATCATTATTATTTATAGGAGACATGATCTCTACCCTCAAAAATCTTATAATCTAGTGGGGGACACAGACGCTGAAATAAATGACAGGAAAGGGGTGAATAGAGTAGAGAAGATAGGTATGTAAGTGCTACCAGGGCCCGTGCTTATTTCGGTGGTTAGATGGTGTGGAGGGATTAAAAATCATTCGGGGAAGGTTTCTTGGAGGAGATGGACTCTGAGAAACATTTGGAAGATGGGGAGATCAGTGGTGGATAAGGAGGGTCAAAAATTCCATCCTAAGTCAGAAGCCAGGATTTCGAGGCTACAAGTTTGAACCCAAACAGCAACTTTTGCACACACTAAATTCCGTTCTTTTTGAATCTCTTTCTTAATTCCTGATTAAGCTCTCGCCCCCTGACCCTCTTTCCCCCTCCTGCTATTTTAGCACTTGCCCATCACTTAAGCACTTGGATACTCATTTCTTTTTTGCCCTGGGATGACACACATACGGTATTTATGTCCACATCTTTAAACTCTGTGGCTACCTTTGACTGTCGTTTATTTTAGGGTTTGTTTCCCCTGCTAAACTAAATTCCTCGAAGGCAGGGATTGTGTTTACTAAATCTATTGTGTTTTCCAAATGAATAATACACTGGTCTTCACTGAGTGTGCTCAAAAAGTATTATCGATTGTTTGATTGGTTTGTTCAGAAAGGATTGAGGAAGATCAGTGACTTCCACATCTTCCTTATCTTCAAGAGTCCACTCTTTCCACAGTAAGCTTACCGTCTAGAGGGCACAGATAGACATTAATATAAATAAATAGATTACGGATATAATGGTCTGCTGTGTGACCCGGGGCAAGTCACTTAACTTCTCTGGTCCTCAGTTAACTCATCAGTAAAATGGGGATTAAGACTGTGATCTCCATATGGGACTTGGACAGTGTCCAACCTGATTACTTTGTACCTAGCCCAGTGCTTAGAACAGTGTCTGGCACATAGAGTAAGCGCTTAACAAATACCATTTTTTAAAACAAAAAAAAAACTAGAAAACTTTCATTGCTTTCTCATGAACCAGTGGCCTAGAGTCAAAATGGAAAGGAGCTGGAGAAAAATGACATGTTAAAGGAAAGTGCTTCCATATCTCAGTCTGTTGGGATATTGTACGGAACATTTTATCCCCTTAGAAATGTTTACCCTTGCATCCCCGCCAAAGGCAGTGCGAGCTTGGATTATGTTTTAGGTATGAACTATCGGTGTGTGGAAAGCAGACCTGGCAAGGCCCTCGTTTGGGCCGGTGGACATTCGCTTACAGCATTTTGCTGCATTTTTCAAGCATGATCATCCCCAAGGAATCACCCTCAGCCTCCAGCTTCCATCCAGATATCCTTTTCTCCAGAAAACCTGCTAAAGAGAGGGGTTCTCTCTGGAGGGAGGAGTCTCTTAAAGTATTTCCCAGACTGGTTTGAATGCGAAGCCCTCAAGCGGGAGTTTATCGATCTGTGGTATTTATTGAGAGCTTCCTCTGTCCAGAGAACTGAATTAAACAATTGAGAAAGTACAATATAATAGATTCTAACCTAGTTAAAGTGTATCTACCCCAGCCCTTAGAACAGTGCTCGTCACGTGGTAAGCGCTTAACAAATAGAGAGGCGGCATGGCCTAGTGGATAGAGCATAAGTCTGGAAGTCAGAAGGATTTGGGTTTTAATTCCGGCTCCGCCACTTGTCTGCTGTGAGATCTTGGACGAGTCACTTCTCCTCCCTGGGCCTCAGTTCCCTCATCTGTAAAATGGGGATTAAGATTGGGAGCCCCATGTGGGACGGGGACTGTGTGCAACCTGATTACTTTGTATCTACCTCAGCACATAGTGAAAGCTGGCACATAGTAAGTGTGTAATTAATACTGCCATTAAAAATATCATAATGATTAATAAAGAGTGGTTAATGTTCCCTGACCACAAGGAGCTCACGGTCTAGAGGGAATTTCCTGTCAGCCGGCCTAAAAAATGATGAGGAAGAAGAGGAGGGATTGAAACTCTTCCCCCATTGACCGGAGAGTGGGGACACGGGGAATTCTTCAGTCGATCGATCAATCAAGCGAGCAATCAATCAGTAGTGTTTATTAAGTGTTTCCTCTGTGCAGAGCCCTGTACTGGATTCAGGGGGAATCACGGAAGACAGACTTGAAATCTCTAGCCAGAGAATGATCTCCCGGGAAACCACCAGGCAGATTCACCCTGAGGAAAGTACATGGATAACAAGGTTGAGATATCAACACGCTCAAGAGACTGATCTAGGTCATCCTGGTGACCGAGTCCAAACATTTCTGCATGCCCCAATCTAGGAGGATCGTGGAGTGGGAAGGTCGTCTTCGCCGGAAATTTTGCAACCCAAAATATCAGTATATGTGGCCAATTTGGAAACCGCATGAGACTGGAAGTCAGGAGACTGGATTCTAGTCTCAGCTCTGCACCCATGTGCTTCGTGACCTTTGAAAAATGATTCAACCTCTTTGGGCCTCAATTTCCTCACCTCTAAAATGGGGATAGCTCTCCCTCGCTCTGTGAGCCCAGTGTGGGACAGGAGCTGTGTCTGTCAGAGAAGCAGCGTGGCTTAGTGGATAGAGAAGCAGCGTAGCTCAGTGGAAAGAGCCCGGGCTTGGGAGTCAGAGGTCATGGGTTCGAATCCTAGCTCTGCCACTTGACAGCTGTGTGACTGTGGGCAAGTCACTTCACTTCTCTGTCCCTCAGTGACATCATCTGTAAAATGGGGATTAAGACCGTGAGCCCCAGGTGGGATAACCTGATTACCCTGTTCACTCCCTCGGTGAACTCATCCGCTCTCACGGCTTTGACTACCATCTCTACGCAGATGACACGCAGATCTACATCTCCGCCTCTGTCCTCTCCCCCTCCCTTCGGGCTCGCATCTCCTCCCGCCTCCGGGACGTCTCCACCTGGATGTCGGCCCGCCACCTAAAACTCAACGTGAGCGAGACTGAGCTCCTCATCTTCCCTCCCAAGCCCGGTCCGCTCCCAGACTTCTCTATCACCGTGGATGGCACGACCATCCTTCCCGTCCCGCAGGCCCGCAATCTCGGTGTCATCCTTGACTCGTCCCTCTCGTTCACCCCACGCATCCTATCCCTTACCGAGACCTGTCGGTTTCACCTCTACGATATCGCCAAGATCCGCCCTTTCCTCTCCACCCAGACGGCTACCTTACCGTTACGGGCTCTCGTTATATCCCGGCTAGACTACCGTGTCAGCCTTCTCTCTGACCTCCCTTCCTCCTCTCTCGCCCCGCTCCGGTCTATTCTTCACTCCGCCGCCCGGCTCATCTTCCCGCAGAAACGATCTGGGCGTGTCACTCCCCTTATTAAACAACTCCAGGGGTTGCCTATCGACCTCCGCTCCAAACAGAAACTCCTCACTCTAGGCTTCGAGGCTCTCCGTCACCTCGCCCCTTCCTACCTCTCCTCCCTTCTCTCTTTCTACCGCCCACCCCGCACGCTCCGCTCCTCCGTCGCCCGCCTCCTCGCCGTCCCTCGGTCTCGCCCGTCCCGCCGTCGACCCCCGGGTCGCGTCCTCCCGCGGTCCCGGAACGCCCTCCCTCCTCACCTCCGCCAAACCGATTCTCTTTCCCTCTTCAAAACCCTACTTAAAAATCACCTCCTCCGAGAGGCGTTCCCAGACCGAGCTCCTCGTCCCCCTCTACTCCCTCTGCCATCCCCCCTTTACCTCTCCGCAGCTAAAGCCTCATCTTCCCCTTTTCCCTCTGCTCCTCCCCCTCTCCCTTCCCATCCCCACGGCACCGTACTCGTCCGCTCGACTGTATATTTTTTCGTCACCCTATTTATTTTGTTAATGAATTGTACATCGCCTCGATTCTATTTAGTCGCCATCGGTTTTTACGAGACGTTCTTCCCCTCGACGCTGTTTAGTGCCATGGTTCTCGTCTGTCCGTCTCCCCCGATCAGACCGTAAGCCCGTCAGACGGCAGGGACCGTCTCTATCTGTTGCCGACTTGTTCATCCCAAGCGCTTAGTACAGTGCTCTGCACATAGTAAGCGCTCAATAAATACTATTGAATGAATGAATGAATACCCTGTATCTACCCCAGCGCTTAGAACAGTGTTCTGCACATAGTAAGCGCTTAACAAATACCAACATTATTATTATGATTATCATTAGACCACTGACCTGGGAGTCAGAAGGACCTGGGACCTAATCCTGGCTCTACCGCAAGTCTGCTGTGTGTCCTGGGGTAAGCCACTTCACTTCTCTGGGCCTCAGTTCCCTCATCTATAAAGTGGGGATTAAGAGCGTGAGCCCCATGTGGGACAGGGACTCTGTCCAACCTCACTAACTTGTATCTACCCCAGCACTTAGAACAGTGCTTAAGAGTAAATGTTTAACAAGTACTAAAATTATTATCCATTAAGGTGTTACCTGATGGGCAGCCCACTTGCTTGTTTTGTACTTCCCAAGTGTTCAGTACAGTGCATTTCACCCCTTGGGCACTCAATACATGCAACTCTTAATACTATTACTACTACTACCCCTATTACCGTTAATAATAATCATAATAATATTTGTTAAGCGCTTACTATGTGCCAAGCACTGTTCTAAGCACTTGGGGGATATAATAATAATAATAATAATGTTGGTATTTGTTAAGTGCTTACTATGTGCCGAGCACTGTTCTAAGCACTGGGGTAGATACAGGGGAATCAGGTTGTCCGTCGTGAGGCTCACGGTCTTAATCCCCATTTTACAGATGAGGGAACTGAGGCCCAGAGAAGTGAAGTGACTTGCCCAAGGTCACCCAGCTGACAAGTGGCAGAGGCGGGATTCAAACCCATGACCTCTGACTCCCAAGCCCGGGCTCTTTCCACTGAGCCACGCTGCTTCTCGTACTATTACTAATACTGTCACTATCTCTACTATTATTTACAAATATTACACTTTCTCCCATTCCTTGGATTACTATTACTTGGATAGCAGCGTGGCTGAGTGGAAAAAGCCTGGGCTTGGGAGTCAGAGGACGTTGGTTTTAATCCCGGCTCTGCCACTGGTCTGCTGGGTGGCCTTGGGCAAGTCACTTCACTTCTCCGTGCCTCAGTTACCTCAGCTGTAAAATGGGGATTAAGACCGTGAGCCTCGTGTGGGACAGGGACTGCGTTCAACCCAATTATCTCGTATCTACCCCAGTTTTTAGAACAGTGCTTAGCACATAGTAAACGCTTAACAAATACCATTATTATTATTGTTGTTACTATTATTGCTACTAATACAAACAGGCTTCAATAGTACTAATACTAACGCCACTACTATTACTAATGCGGTTACTACCTCTGCTATTATTTCCAACTATTCTAATTTCTCCCACTAAGAAGCATGGCTCAGTTGAAAGAGCCCAGGCTTAGGAGTCAGAGGTCACGGGTTCTAATCCCGCCTCCGCCACCTGTCAGCTGTGTGACTTTGGACAAGTCACTTAACTTCTCGTTGCCTCAGTTACCATGGGACAACCTGATTCCCCTGTATCTACCCCAGCACTTAGAACAGTGCTCGTCACATAGTAAGCGCTTAACAAATACCAACGTTATTATTATTACAGCCAAACTGGCTTCCAGGTATTTCCGGTTCAGGTTGAGGAAAGTCCAAAATTCTCATCATTTTTCAGCAGGATGGGAACACTCCTCTCCTTTTTCCCAAGAGGGCTGAGTTTTCCAAGAATGAGGAACTGAAGAATGTTCTGCCAGATATGTTTTGCCAAACCTTGGGGGGAGACCCAGGAGCCTCTTCTAAGGCACCTTAGGCTGATTCCTTTTTAAAGACCGACCAGGTTCTCTCGAAAATAAATATTGAAAAAGGAGACCAAACAGACGAAGCCCGGCTATGAGCCGGGGAGTCGGGCAGTGAGCGACTGGCCTGGATGTAAATTGAGGCTCGTGGCGAGAATTATTTTCCTTGGCTGACGCAGCCCGGATTGTGCAAGGGGAAGACTATCCCTTGGCCTCGTAAGCTATCGGAGCGGCTGACGGATCATATGCAGAAACTGCCAAATCCCTTACCTCCTAAAAGTCAGTCCCGTCTCTACTGTCACTTGCTTATTTTGTGCTTCCAAGGGCTTAGTACAGTGCCTTAGGCATTCAGTACGTGTTACTGTTAATACTATTATTACTACTACACTGCCGCTGCTAATATCACTACCACCACCATGTCTCCAGGTGTGATCACTACCACCACCATGATCAGTACTGTTACTATTCCCCCCGGCGGAAAGGGATTTTCATTAAGTCTCCATCTGCCTCTTTAGCGTCTCCTCCCACAATTTTCATTTATCATTTATAGGGGCGTTTCGCAAGGTGGAAAGGCTCTGAGCGGGGGAGGCGTTCGAGGATTGGGTTTCCGGATGAGGGGAGGTGGAAATCTAAACCCAAAGCTCATGACGCAGAGGAGCCATGACCACGGCGTAGCGCAGTGGGTAGAGCACAGGGGTACAGTATCCTGGGCGAAGGAATCAGGGGACCTTGTCCTGGTGTTCCAACGTGGAGAGAGTCCCATTACAGTGAGTCTGGACGCATAGACCGGGGGAAAATCAATCCATTCATCAATCGATGGTATTTACTGAGCGCTTAATGTGTGCAGAGCGCTGTACTGAGTGCTTGGGAAAGAGCAAAACAACAGAGTTGGTAGAATTTTGATCCCTGCTTATAAAGAGTTTACGGTCTAGAGGGGGAGATCCGTCAATCAGTGGTATTGATTGCGTGCTTTCTATGTGCAGATAACTGTTCCAAGAGCTTGGGAGAATACAATCTGTAATTTGATTAATTTGTATTCATGTCTGTCTTCCCCTTCCCCGCCAAGAATGTAAGCTCGTTGCGGGCAGGGAATGCCACTATCTATTGTCGTACTTTCCCAAGCACTTAGTGCAGTGCTCTGCACACAGAAAGCACTCAATCAATACGAGCGAATGAATAGAATAGAATACAATTAGCCGACACATTCCCTGCCACCATTCATTCATTCATTCCATCGTATTTATCGAGCTCTTACTGTGTGCAGAGCATTGTATTAAGTGCTTGGAAAGAACAATTCAGCAACAGATAGAGACAATCCCTACCCAGTCACAGTCTAGAAGAGGGAGAGAGACAACAGAACAAGTAGACGGCCATCAATGCCATTCAAAATAGATAAATATTCAAAATAGATAATAGATAAATCAGAGAAGCAGCGTGGCTCAGTGGAAAGAGCACGGGCTTTGGAGTCAGAAGTCATGGGTTCGAATCCCGGCTCTGCCACTCGTCAGCTGTGTGACTGTGGGCGAGTCACTTCACTTCTCTGTGCCTCAGTTACCTCATCTGTAAAATGGGGATGAAGACTGTGAGCCCCACGTGGGACAACCTGATTCCCCTGTGTCTACCCCAGCGCTTAGAACAGTGCTCTGCACATAGTAAGTGCTTAACAAATACCAACATTATTATCATTATAAATAGAACCTTAGATAAATGCATGTCATTAATAAAATAAATAGAGCAATAAATATGTACAAATATATATACAAGTGTTGTGGGGAGGGAAAGAGAGTAGAGCAGAGGAAGGGAGTAAGGACAATTGGGAGGGGAGGAGGAGTGGAGGGAAAGGGAGGGCTCAGTCTGGGAAGGCCGCCTGGAGGAGGTGAGCTCTCAGCAGGTCTTTGAAGGGAGGAAGAGAGTTCGTTTGGCAGATGTGAGGAGGGAGGGCATTCCAGGTCAGAGGTAGGACGTGGGCCAGGGGTCGATGGCAGGACAAGCGAGAAGGAGGCCCAGTGAGGAAGTGAGCAGCAGCAGAGGAGCGGAGTGTGCGGGCTGAGCTGGAGAAAGAGAGAAGGGAGATGAGTTAGGAAGGGACAAGGGGATGGACAGCTTTGAAGCCAAGAATGAGGAGCTTTTACTTCATGCGAAGATTGTTAGGCAACCACTGGAGGTTTTTGAGGAGGGGAGTGACATGCCCAGAGCGTTTCTGCAGAAGCCCTCGGGAGAGTACCGTGGAAAATACAAGCAGAAGCAGGATGGCTTTAAGAGCTCAAGAAATTAGCATCCCCTTCGGATCACTAGAGGGTGGAAGAGCACAATCCACCAAATGGTAAGCTCCTTGAAGGCAGGGATCACATCTACCAACCCGACCGTACTCTCCCAAGAGCTTAGAACAGTGCTCTGCACACTGTAGATTGTAAACTCCTTGGTGTCGGGGCTCGCGTTAAAGTATTCAGTGCCGTGCTCTTGCGTGAAGGAAGTACTCAAAAAATACGATCGATTGATTGATGCATTTAGGACATCGCTCTTCACACGATCCTTAATGAATACCATTGATTGATTGATGGATTGATTTTTCAGTTCATTGGAGCCTGCTACCATCTTGGTCCACTTGAATCAGTTTTCAGGGAGACAGTGTCCCAGAATATTTCAATCAATCAAACAGTCAATCAGTCGATAATGGTATCCGTTGAACGCTAACGCCTGTGAAGGTCTTGTGAAAGGGACCTATCCGTCTCTGAGAATGACTTGATAAAATGTCCGGAATATTTCATCGCAGTGAAAGGATTAACAGCAGCTTGAATCTCTGGATGCTAGGGAACGTATAAATAAAAAGTTGTGAATATTTAATCTAGGGAAGTGTATTACTAGAGAGGATTCATCTTGTTTGTTCTGTCCCCAGATATCCTAAGTGAAACTGAGAATTCCTGAGTCTTAAATCTTAATTAGCACATTCTTAAAGATGAGCAGTTTCATCTCTTCTCCCAGCTATCTGGTGCAATTAGTCGAATGAAATGAAGGAGGTGTTCTTCATACCCCAGAAAGCACATGGAAGCACCCAGCTGCTTCACGCTGGCACGATTATAAGCGGTGACAGGGAAATTCCTTGCATTTGCTCTGCTTAGTGTACTGGATATTTAGAAAGGAAGTAGTGATTAGTCCTTCAGATCTCCTCCTGGAGTTTAAATGATGGCATCTTGCTAAGAAGCCACTTCTGGCCGGCCCAATTCCATTTATTTTTTAATTTCTGTTTTTTTCTATTTGCTTCAGAAACCACTTTCCTCTGGGAGCATCTTCCTTTGCAAATAAGAAAAATATTGAAAGTTCTGTTTTGTGGAAGAATATCTTGACCCCGTAGGGCTAAAGCTGGAGTGTCTTGATAGATTTCTAGGATGCCTTAGATAGTAGGCTGAATGTTACATTTTCCATCTGGATCGTTCTAGGCGCATGGGGCTGGGTGAAAAGTTCAGAAAAAAGGCTGCCCAAATGGTTTTTATTTTAAAAATATGAACCATCAACGTTACAGGAGAATAAGAGCCTGGAATCCCCCTCTAGACACTAATCTCGTGGCGGGCTGGGAACCTAATGACTGAATATATTACATTGCACTCACCCAAGTGCTTAGAACAGAGCTCTGCATACAGTAAGTACTCAATAAACGCGATCAGTCGACCGACCGATTGAGAGACTGCAGTCGCCCCTTCTAGGCTGTAAGTTCCTTGGGGGCAGAGACTGTATCTCCCAACTGTCTTGTATTATACTCTTCCAAGTGAGTACAGCATACAGAGTATTGAGGAGCAGCTTGGCCTAGAGGATAAAGCCTGGGCCTGGAAGTCAGAAGGAGCTGGGTTCTAATCCTGGCTCCTCCTCTTGTCCGCTGTGTGAGCTTGGGCGAGTCACTTTACTTCTCTGGGCCTCGGTGACCTCGTCTGTAAAATGGGGATTAAGACTGTCAGCCCCACGTGGGGACGGGGACTGGGTCCCACCTGATTAGCTTGCATCTACCCCAGCCCTTAGAACAGTGCCTGGCACATAGTAAGCGCTAAACAAATACCACTAAAAGCGAAAAATAAAAATTGATTGATTGACAGTCACAACCTCTCCCCGCTCCTCCCCGCTCCATCCTCCCCTCTCGCCACCACACCAGGTGGTTGGGGGTGGACTTTGCCAAAGGGCGTTACTGATTTCCTCGATGCAACAGCGAGCAAGAGGATGGCGTGATGCAGAAGGGCACTTCCCTAGGTTAAGGAAAGGTGCACGGAAGAGGACGTTTCAAAGAACAGCTCAGTTCTGGCTATCCAACAGCTGTTCAGAGTCTTTCAGGGCCTGTCTCCAGGACCGACGCTGAGGAATTTTAGCTCCCCTCATGGCTCTCCTTCCTCGTCCCCCCCCACATCTCCCGTCTCCCCTCCAGGTTTCTTGGGCGGAAGGGGTTGATCATTTGGGGCCCGACTTAGGAAGAGGAGACCATGCAAGGAAGGCCCAGAATCTTCCAGAATCTCGTTGGCTGGACCTCCTTGGGAAATGTCCACCCACAGAAAAAAAGCTGGAACATTTGTTTGGCTTCTCATATTTAGCCCTTTAACTTAAAGATTTTAACGATGAATTAATGTCAACCTAGTTCCTGAAATGCATGTTTTATAGATCTTCAACTCTACTATGTAGGAACCGCTAATGATTCTGTCTTTCCCGGGATCTCAACCAAGTAGAAGAACACCTTATTATAAAGAAAAATTGGGACCAATTTCCAGAGCAATTGCCCGTACGTTTTCCCTCTCCTTCTCTGAAGCACGCAAACTACATCTGCATTTCCAAATTTCCCAAAACGTTTGAGCGAAATCGATGGGTCACACGAACCACAGGAGCAAAATCTGGGAGTAGGCAGGACAACATCTGTGGTGCTTTGGCATTCGGTCCTGCTTGAGCCGTTTCTGTTTCTCCTGCAGCGTGGTTAACCGAGGATTATTTTTTGGGAAGAAATATTATCACAAGGGAGGAGGCCGAGGGTTTAATCGCGGCTCCGCTCTCTGGAGGAAAAGGGACATCTGTTTGCCTTCAACCCTCGGCCGGTGACTCCACGTTTCCATGCCGACAGTTATGGCCCACGACCCCCTGTAGGGCTAAGCTGAGAGGCTCAAGGGTGTCCTGGAGTGAAGCGTGAAGGGGTGGTGTGGCCTTGGGCATGCCCAAAGCCTCAGCGGTCTCAGGGATTCATTACTGTTGGCTTCATAATGGTGGTACTTGTTAAGCACTTCCTATGTCCATTCGTTCATTCATTTTATTAAGCCAATCTATAATTCTTAACGTTTGCAGAATTAGCCCTCAGGGGGCTCACAGTAAGATCTATTTGGGATCTTCCCACCTAACAGCTTTATGAAATCAATAAGTCAATCAGCCAGTCGATCAATTGCATTTACTGAGCACTTACTGTGTGCAAAGCACTGTACTAAGCGCTTGGAAGAGTACAGTTTAACAACAAACAGATACATTCCCTTCCACAATGAGGTCACAGTCTAGAGGGGGGACAGGCATCAATACAAATAAGTAAATAAATAGATCAATAAATTACAGATCTATGCAGACATATACATATGTGCTGTGGGGATGGGAGGGAGGGTGAATGAAGGAGCAAGGAAGAGTGGTGCAGAAGGGAATGGGAGAAGAGGAGAGGAGGGCTTAGTCAGGGAAGGCTTCCTGGAGGAGATGTGCCTTCAGTAAGGTTTTGAAGTCCGGGAGAGTAAATATCTGCCTATGTGGCAAGTACTGTACTAAGCGCTGGGGTAGATACAAGATAATCAAGTCAGAGACGGTCCCTGTCCCTCATTAGGCTCACATCCAAGGGTAGGAGGGAGAATAAGTTTTGAATCCTCTCTTTACAGGTGGGGAAACTGAGGCAGGTGGCAGTTAAATGAGTACCCAGGAACATGTCTGCTAATTCTGTTGTATTGTACCCTCCCAAGCACTTAGTGTTCTATGCATAGCAAGTGCACGATTAATTTGATTGATTGATTGATTGATTGTCCAAGGTCACCCAGCAGGCAAGTGGCAGAGCTGGGATTAGAACCCACTTCCTCTGACTCCCAGGCCCAGGCTCTTTCCACTAAGTCACACCGTTTCCACTGTGATCTCAATCGTATTTAATAATGTTGGTATTTGTTAAGCGCTTACTATGTGCCGAGCACTGTTCTAAGCGCTGGGGTAGACATAGGGGAATCAGGTTGTCCCACGTGGGGCTCACAGTCTTAATCCCCATTTTACAGATGAGGGAACTGAGGCACAGAGAAGTGAAGTGACTTGCCCACAGTCACACAGCTGACAAGTGGCAGAGCTGGGATTCGAACTCATGAACCCTGACTCCAAAGCCCGCGCTCTTTCCACTGAGCCACGCTGTTATGGAGCTCTTACTGTGTGCTGTATTAGGCACTTGGAAAGTACAATTTGGCAGTAGAGACAATCCCTACTCAACAACGGGCTCACAGTTTAGAAGGGGGGAGAGAGACAACAAAACAAAACAAAACAAGTAGACAGGCATAGATAGCGTCAGTATAAATAAATAGAATTGTATATATATACAAATCATTAATAAAATAAATAGAATAATAAATAGGTACAACTACACACAAGTGCTATGAGGAGGGCAGGGGGTAGAGCAGAGGGAGGGAGTCGGGGCGATGGGGGGAGGAGGAGGAGCAGAGAAAAAGTGGACTTAATCTGGAAGGCCTCCTGGAGGAGGCCACCTTTCAGTAGGACTTTGAAAGGGGAAGTGTGCTAGTTTGGCAGATGTGAGAAGGGAGGACATTTCGGGCCAGAGGTAGGACGTTGGCAGGGGTCGACGGCGGGACAGGCGAGAACGAGGCCCAGTGAGGAGGTTAACAGCGGCAGAGGAGCGGAGTGTGCGGGCTGGGCTGGAGAAGGAGAGAAGGGAGATGAGTTAGGAGGGGGCAAGAGGATGGACGGCTTGGAAGCCAAGAGTGAGGAGTTCTTGCTTGATATGGAGGTTGATGGGCAACCACCGGAGATTTTTGAGGAAAGGGGTGACATGCCCAGAACGTTTCTGAAGAAAGATAATCCGGGCAGCGGAATGAAGTATGAACTGAAATGGGGAGACGTAGGAGGTTGGACGGTCAGAAAGGAGGCTCACAGGCTTAGCCAAAGGAAGGATCATGGAATCTCGTCCGGGGCCCTTTCCACTGATTTATGACATAGCAGGCTGACTGTTTAACTTCCTCAGATTTTCAGTTTCTCACCTTGGGAAAATCTCTCATCCCTGACTAAGTCCCCCTTTCCTCTTCTCCCACTCTCTTCTGTGTCACCCTGACTTGCTCCTTTTATTCATCCCCCCTCCCAGCCTCACAACACTTTATGTCCATATCTATCATTTATTTATATTCATGTCTGTCTCCCCCTATAGACTGTAAGTTCGTTGTGGGAGGGGAATACACCCATTTATTACTTTACTGTTTAAATACCTGTCTGTTTATTTTTATATCATACTCTCCCAAGTGCTTAGTACAGTGCTCTGCACGCAGTAAGTGCTCAATAAACACAACTGATACAACTGATTGACTGACCGACCTCATAGGGCTGTTAGATGTGAAGAACACAAAGAGATCTTAGACTGTGAGCCCCTGAGGGACAGGGACTGTGTCTAATTCCCAGAGTGAGCACTTAATAAATTCTATTAATTCTAAGGGACTCTGCAAATATTAAGTATTATAGACTGGCTTAATAAAAGTCAGAGAACTTGATTGTAACTACCCAAGACTGACTGGCAAAACTCTTTAAACGAGCCTCAATAGATGTGCATTCAATTCTGCATTATTAAGAGAAGGGTTTTACGTGAAACTCATTCTGTTACCAGAGAACGTATTTTTGATCTATTCCTTGAGCAGACCAAGGGGTTGTCACTTTTAGTCTTCCTTGAATGGAGTTTTACTACGTGATGGACTCTGGGTTTTCTGTATGGGTGTATCTGACTCGTGGGCAGTAGGGGTAATAGAAAAGTAACTGTTAAGCACTTATTGTGTACAGAGCACTGTGCTAAGGGCTGCGAAAGAATGCATAGTCTGGGAAGTGGTTTAAAGAGCTCTGCTGGGTCTTCTGAAGTAGCTCTGAATTAATCGACTGACCCGCTCTCTCCACTGGGCAGAGAGACGACGACGTGGACCATCACTGCCTCGATCGGTCAATCAATAGTACCTTCGAGTGGTCGCTCCGTGTGGAATATTGTACTAAGTCCTTGGGAATGTACAAGAGTTAGCAGACACGATCCCTGTCCTCCAGGAGTTTGCAATCTAGTGGGAGAGACAAAACCTAAAATAAGTTACTGCTTTGAGAAAAACCACAGAGTGAAAATGTATGTACGCTACAGAGAGTGCTTACGTGTGGCAAAAGTGCTGAAGTGACCATAGGTTGGGGGGAGATGAGATGTTGTAAATAAATGAAAACTCAGTCATCCCCAGGAGCCAGTGAGTGCTTCCTGGAATGATATCTGTAAATTTGATGTGGGCAGGGAACGTGTCTACCAACTCTGTTGTACTGTACTTTCCCAAGCACTTAATATGGTGCTCTTTGCACAGAGTAAGCGCTCAAAAACTGGTCTGCTGGATAATAATGATAATTACGGTATTTTTTAAGCGCTTACTATGTGCCTACCACAGTTCTAAGCGCTAGGGTAGGTAGAGGGTATTCATTCATTCATTCAATAGTATTTATTGAGCGCTTACTATGCGCAGAACACTGTACTAAGCGCTTGGGATGAACAAGTCGGCGACAGATAGAGACGGTCCCTGCCGTTTGACGGGCGCACGGTCTAATCGGGGGAGACGGACAGACGAGAACGATGGCAATAAATAGAGTCAAGGGGAAGAACATCTCGTAAAAACAATGGCGACTAAATAGAATCAAGGCGATGTACATTTCATTAACAAAATAAATAGGGTAATGAAAATATATACAGTCGAGCGGACTGAGAGGGTAATCAGGTGGTCCCATGTGGGGCTCAGACTTTGAATCCCCATTTTACAAATGAGGGCAGTGAGGCACAGAGAAGTGAAGTTACTTGCCCCAGGTCACAGAGCAGACAAGGGGCGGAGGTGGGATTGGAACCCACGTCCTCTGGCTCCCAAGCCCGGGCTCTTTCCACTAAGCCACGCTGCTTCTGGGAGGGAGATCAGGGCCAGGGGCAGGACGTGGGATAGGTGAGATGGAGGCACAGTGTCACACAGTAAGTACTCCTGGGGCAGAGCTGGGAATAGAACTCCAGTCTTCTGACTCCCAATCCTCTGCTCTTCCCACTAGGCCATGCAAATCATCCAGAGGATAATAATAATAATAATGTCGGTATTTGTTAAGCGCTTACTATGTGCAGAGCACTGTTCTAAGCGCTGGGGTAGACACAGGGGAATCAGGTTGTCCCACGTGGGGCTCACGGTCTTCATCCTCATTTTAGAGATGAGGTAACTGAGGCACAGAGAAGTTAAGTGACTTGCCCACAGTCACACAGCTGACAGGTGGCCGAGCTGGGATTCGAACTCATGAGCTCTGACTCCAAAGCCCAGACTCTTTCCACTGAGAAATGGTGCTTCTCTGCAGCGAGGAAGACCCGCTATTCATTCCCCGGGATTACAAAGGAAACGCGAGGAGGGTGGGAAATTGGGGGAAGTGGTAAAAGCTCACTGGATTCCAAAATCGAGTTCTCTCGCCGCGTATTTATATAGCAAAATTCCCTTCTGTGAGGACATAGGCTCGTGACCTTTTTTGGTTGCATTTGGGTTCAGGCAGTCTGGGATGGCTTTTTTTCCCCCCTACTTCTCATAACCTCTGATTCAGAATAACATGGGGGTAGGAGCACCCCAAAATGAGAAGTAAATAGAATCCATGTCTCTTTTTTTGTTTTTGTTAATGAAGGAATGGTTTTTCCCCTAATAGTTTGGAGGACTGGGGGTGGGGGTGGGATGCGTGTTTGTGTAAGAGTGTGTGTGTGTTAATTCTGTTTGGAGTTTTTCATAGGGGACTTTCTGTCACTATTCTCTAACATCTGTAAAGACATCACGGAAATTCAAAACAAAAGAGGTTGTGAGTTTCTCTGAGCTTTGCATGGCCTTGAAACCGCTCCCATCTTTCTTCAGTCCAAGGAGATCTCAGGAATTTGCCTGTCTTTCAGCCCGAACTCTTGAAAGGAGAGTCTTTTTGGAGCAAAATCACCTGTTAATTGTTAGGGCTGTCACTATATCATACTCCCCGATCTCTTAGTTTATTTTTCCTCTCTGGAAAATAGGTGACTAGTTATAGCTACTTATAGCTTCGACTGCTGATCTCTGCCCTGTGGCCACACTAGGTAGAATTTGCCGTTGAAACTCAGGGTGGGAGTTTGCATTTAATATTTTCATCGATGTGGAGGAGAGATTAGATCTCTCACGTAATTACTCGGACTCGGTCAGAAGCTTGGACTGCATTTTCACTGAGCAGAAGAATTCCGCGGGTCGTGCGTGAAGTATGGCACTTTATTAGTTTTGGTTTTGTGCCATTTTAAGCTTTACTACAAAACTGGAAATTCCTCTAAAACAGAGTTTTACATTGAGATTTACTTCCCGCCATGCTTGGTCTGTACTGTTTTAGTGTCTAACGTGACCTGTGGAAAGAGCGTGGACCTGGACGTCAGGGGACCTGGGTTCTAATCCTAACGCCATTACTTGCTGCTGTGTGACCTTGGGCAAGTCATTCAGCCTTTCCGTGCCTCAGTTTCCTCATCAGCAAAATGGGGATTCTCCCTAGTCTCCCATTCTCCCTCCTACATAGACTGAACCATGTGGGACAGGGTCTGTATTCAACCTGATGATCTTGAATCTCTCCGCTCTCAGTACTTGAGAGCACTAACTATATCTTAAGATATATATATATCTTATATGATAAAATATATCTTAATACTATAGTATTTAGCGCAGAATAAGCACTTAACGAACTCCACGCATTATTGTTATTTAAAAAGCCCTGCTTGATCTGATCGGTCAACGTAAACCCAAATCAAAGAGGTGATCGTGAGGAGCTTAATTCAGTCCAATCGTGTGCAACACAAGAACTCCTATCCGGCTTCGGTTTACGTTTTGGATCCTGCCCGTAAGGTCTTGAACCTCTCCACCATTATCAACCCGGCTCATTGGTCAACCTAGAAGGGACACTCTACTCTCATCAATCAGTTAAACATATTTATTGAGCGCTTTTACTGTCTGCAGAGCATTGTACTAGGGACTTAGAGTACAATAGAACAGATGCATTTCCTGCCCACAGTGAGTTTACAGTCTTACTAGCAGTCTCTCTCTAGCAGTATCTCTCTCTAGCAGTCTGTCTCTCGCAGATGTCTCCCAAGCAACCTGTCTCTAGCAGTCGGTCTCTCTCGCAGTCTGTCTCTCGCAGTCTCTCTCCAGGGCCTGCCATCTCTAGCAGTTGAGAGGAATTGCCCCTGCAGAGAGATGAGTGGCTAGGGTTCCAAACCCTTGAGAAGCACAGATAAACGCTCTTCCCTGTGTGGGGCTCACCCATGTAATAATAATAATAATAATAATAAATGATAATGATGATATTTGTTAAGTGCTTATTATGCGCCAAGCACTGTTCAAAGTACTGGGGTACATGCAAGGTAATGGTAATCAGGGTGGACACCGTCCCTGTCCCACGTGGACCTCACAGTCTCCCTCCCCATTTTCCAGATGATGTAACTGAGGCAAAGAGAAATGAAGTGACTTATCCAAGCTCATACGGCATGCATGTGGTGGAGCTGGGATTAGAACCCATATCCTCTGATTCCCAATCCTGTGCTCTTGCCATTAGGTCATGCTGCTTCAGGATACGGTGCCCACCCTGGGGTGCAGCGCCAGGACCCAGAGCACGGTCGCTCTGGCCGCCGTGACGATCTTTACCGCCCTCGTTAACCCCCCGTCCTGCCCCTGCCGGGAGGTTCTTGGGTCAGACCCCTTGGCTGACGATGGCATGGCCCCCGTGGGCAAGCTGACATGAGCTACCCGCACTGGAACCCGGGACTCCTGGTCCATCGAGCAGAGCTTCCCCACCTGGACCCCCAGCTGGTTCGGTGATTCATTCATTTATTCTTTCAATCATATTTATCGAGCGCTTACCGTGTGCAGAGCACTGTACTGTGACAGTTCAGCAATAAAGAGAGATAATCCCTGCCCGAACCACGCTTACAGTCTATGAGGGGAAAGACATACAACGAAACAAGTGAAACAGGTATCAATATAAAATAGATAGAATTATAGATGTCTATACATATCACAACAAGTAAACAGGCATCAATAGAAATAGATAGAACTATAGATATATGCATAAGTGCTGTGGGGCAGGGACGGGGGAAGAGCAAAAGGGAGCGAGTCGAGGTGACGCGGAGGGGTGGGGGAGCTGAGGAAAAGGGGGGATCCGGCCACCGCCATTACAGTTGTCGTTCAGCCTCGGCCGATGACGGCCGATGAGCGACTTCTGGGAGATGGAGCTGTTGGGGGGGGGGGGGGGCAAGATAATTGGGCTGACAAGGGGACGGTTAAGTGTTGGAGCGTTGATTTTATGGGAGGTTATGGTATGTCTTTAATCGGCCAGTCAGGGGGCATCTGGGCCTTGAGGAAATAATAATAACAATAACTGTGGTATTCGGTAAGCATTTACTTTGTGCCAGGCACTGTACTAAGCGCCGGGGTGGATACAAGCAAATCGGGTTGAACACAGTCCCTGTCCCACGTGGGGCTCCCGGTCTCAATCCCCGTTTTACAGATGAGGGAACTGAGGCCCAGAGAAGTGAAGTGATTTGCCCCACGTCACACAGCACACAAGTGGCAGAGGCAGGATTAGAACCCGTGACCTTCTGAATCTCAGGCCCGGGCTTCAGCCACTGATGCCAGGCTCCTTCCCAAGGGGTCAAGGCTGGAAAACCACAGACAGACAGCGATCCCGAGCTGAAATTGACAGGAGACAAAATCGGTGAGAGGATCTCAGGGTCCCCAGTCCCCTCAGGCCTTGACCCTGACCAATGATCAGGATAACTGTGATATTTGTTAAGCACTCACTACGTGCCAAGCACTGTTCTAAGCACTGCGACAGACACAAGATAATCAGATTGGACACGGTCCCTGCCCCACATGGGGCTCACCGTCTTAATCCCCATTTTACAGATGAGGGAACTGAGGCCCAGAGGAGTGAAGCGACGGGCCCCAGGTCACACAGCGGAGTGGCTCAGTGGAAAGAACACGGGCTTGGGAATCTGAGGTCATGGGTTCTAATCCCGACTCTGCCACTTGTCAGCAGTGTGACGTTGGGCAAGTCACTTAACTTTTCCAAGCGCTTAATGCAGTGCTCTGCGTATAGTAAGCGCTCAATCAATGCGACCGAACTACTCTGCTGGGTTGGGATTAGAACACAGATCCTTTTGACTCCCCGGCCCCCGTTCTGGCCGTTAGGCCAAGCAGTGCTTAGTAGAACGGTGTCAGGCGCTGGCCTCAAAAGGAAGCAGGACGGACTGGAGGCTTCTTTCCCATCACCGGTGTGAAATATCTGTGACCTTGGGAGATACACAAAGTGTGAGGTTTGGTAGAGTTCAGAGGGCCGGCTCTAGCCTTCTCGGAGCTCCGGTTACACGTCGACATCTTCTGTTGACTGACATCACCCTGCTGTTTACTCAGAAATAGAGGCTGGCCTCGGCTGGGATAAATCCAGTAAGGGAAAGCACGGTCGACGTACTAAGCAGGGGAAGTAAGTATGGCCCAGTGGAAAGAACACGGGCCTGGGAATCGGAGGACTTGAGGTCATTCAGTCATTCCAACATATTTATTGAGTGCTTACTCTATGCAGAACACTGTACTAAGCGCTCGGGAGAGTAGTTCCCTCATCTGTAAAAGGGGGATCGAGACTGTGAGCCCCACATGGGACAGGGATGTAATAATACTAATAATAATGTTGGTATTTGTTAAGCGCTTACTATGTGCAGAGCACTGTTCTCAGCGCCGGGGTAGACACAGGGGAATCAGGTCGTCCCACGTGGGGCTCACAGTCTTCATCCCCATTTTACAGATGAGGGAACTGAGGCACAGAGAAGGGAAGTGACTCGCCCACAGTCACACAGCTGACAAGTGGCAGAGGCGGCATTCGAACTCATGTGTCCAACCCGGTTTGCTTGCATCCGCCCCAGCGCTTAATACAGTGCTTGGAACATAGTAAAAACTCCTCACCATTGACTTTAAAGCAGTCCATCATCTTGCCCCTCCCTACCTCACCTCGCTTCTCTCCTTCTCCGTCCCATCCCTCACGCTCCGCTCCTCTGGTGCCGCTAACCTCCTCCCTGGGCCTCGTTCTCTCCTGTCCCGCCGTCGACCCCTGGCCCACGTCCTACCTCTGGCCAGGAACGCCCTCCCTTTCCTCAAACAAGCACACTTCCCTCCTTCAAAACCCTTCTGAAGCCTCCCCTCCTCCAGGAGGTCTTCCCAGACTAAGCCCCCTTTTCCTCTGCTCCCCTTCCCCTCCCCATCGCCCCGACTCCCTCCCTTTGCTCTACCCCCTCCCTGCCCCCCAGCATTTGTGTATCTATTTATTTATATTGACGATGTGTATATATCTATAATTCTATTCATTTATATCGGTGCTACTGATGCCCGTTTACTTGTTTTGATGTTTTCCTCTCCCCTTCTAGACTGGAAGCCTATGGCGGGTAGGGATCGTCTCTCTTTGTTGCTGAATTGTACTTTCCAAGTGCTTAGTACACTGCTCTGCACACAGTAAGCGCTTAATAGATAGGATTGAATGAATCCCAGCTCTGCCACTTGTCAGCTGTGTGACTGTGGGCAAGTCACTTCACTTCTCTGTGCCTCAGTTACCTCATCTCTAAAATGGAGATGAAGACAGTGAGCCTCACGTGGGACAACCTGATGTCCCTGTATCTCCCCCAGCGCTTAGAACAGTGCTCTGCACATAGTAAGCGCTTCACAGATACCACCATTATTATTCAAATAAACCATAATTACAATGATTACAATTCAACAATAAACAGACACATTCCCTGCCCCCAGTGAGCTTATCCCGACTCCCCTGCTTGCCTGCTGTGTGACCTTGGGGAAGCCACTTAACTTGTCTGTGCCTCAGTTTCCTCATCTTTAAAATGGTGATTGCCAGGCTTGAACTCCTTCCACGAGGTCTTGCCGTTTTACCTGTGTCATTTATCATCTCTTTTCTGGCAACGGCGCTCCTTGAACTCATGCGATAACTTGCCCACTCTGGTTCCGTAAGCTATCGGAGGGCGCCAACGTAGAAGTAAAATGTCAACCTGACCGAGTTTGCAATCCACTGGGATAAAACCAGTGGATCTTTCAGTCATCCTTTCGCTGCCCGTTCCATAGATATCCTGGGTAACAGCAACTCGGCTGCCTTGAGTTTTTCAAGGTTAACAGGTGAGTGCTGTGAATTTTAACCGTGAATTCGGTGAGCAGGGATTGATGTGAAAAAAATCCCCCAACAACTCGGTGTTCTGATTGTCTCTGGGGCTATTGGCAGGCGATGCTCTGTGGAGGTACATGTCAGAACAGAATACAGAGGCACACTCGTTAAATCTTTTACTGCGACCCTTCCTTGTGGAACAATGAAAGCCGAGAGAGCGATACACCCAGGATCCCGTTGCCAAAACAAACCGTACTTATGACACAGCTATTTCTGCCACTTAGGACTGTTTAACGAAGACAAGGTCTAGCACAATAAATGGAAAGCCTACGCTATTTGTCTTGGGTTTTCCTGTTGTGAAGCTGCTTTGCCTTGTTCAAGGCAAATAAATGATTTGCCAAGAGGGTAAAAATCAAGGTCATGACCTTGCTCAGCGGATCAGGTGGTCGCTTGTGAAATACCTGCCTGCCGCTATAGGTCAGCGCCTTCCTGACTTCGCCAAGTCAGTCAGTCAGCTGTATCTATTGAGTTCCTACCTGTGCAGGGCGCTCTACCGAGAGCTTGGGAGAGTACAGTAGTATGACTAATTATGATACTTGCTAAGCGCTTACTGTGTGCCAAGCACTGCTCTAAGGGCTGGGGTAGAGATGACTTAATCAGGTTGGACGCAGTCCCCGTCCCGCACTCTTATCCCCGTTTTAGAGCTGAGATCACCGAGGCCCAGAGAAGCCAAGTGACTTGCCCAAGGTCGCACGGCAGACACGCGGCGGAGCCGGGATTAGAACCCAGGTCTTTCTGACTCGCAGGCCCGGGCTCTATCCACTAAGCCACTAGTAGGGCTCGCCTACAGTCGAGCATGCCAGACCAGACTTTCAAGGTAAAATACCGATAAGACGAAGTAATAGGAATACGGAAACTAAGTATACGAGTGCTTAGTACAGTGCTCTGCACATAGTAAGCGCTCAGTGAATACGATTGAATGAATGAATACAAGAGCTCGTGAGTACTTTGGTGACGGAGGAGGGAGAGCAGCAAAGCCTAGTGGGTGAGGCACGGGCCTGGGAGTCAGAAGGACCTGGATTCCAATCCCTCCTCTGTCGCTTGCCTGCTGGGTGTCCTTGGGCAAAGCACTTCACTTCTCCGTGCCTCGGTTACCTCCTCTGTAATATGGGGATGAAGACCGTTGGCTTCGTGTGGGACAGGGGCTTTGTCCAACCTGATTAACTTGTATCTACCCCAGCACTTAGAACAGTGTTTGGCCAAGAGTAAGCCCTAAACAAATGCAATTAAAAAAAAAAGGAAGTTGGCCCTTGACTTGTAACCAAGCCACTCGACTATGAGTTCCTTGTGGGCAGGGATCATGGCTACCAATTCTGTTGTGTTATACTCTCCCAAGCGCTCAGTAGAGTGCTCCAGCGTGGCCTTTGTGGAAAGAACACAGGCTAGGCAGGCAGGGTCTGCCCCTTGTCTGCTGTGTGATCTCGTGCAAGTCACTTCACTTCTCTGTGCCCTAGTTTCCTCAACTATGAAATAATAATAATGATAATGTTGGTATTTGTTAAGCGCTTACTATGTGCAGAGCACTGTTCTAAGCGCTGGGGTATACGGGGTAATCCGATCGTCCCACATGAGGCTCACAGTCTTCATCCCCATTTTACAGATGAGGTAACTGAGGCACGGAGAAGTGAACTGACTTGCCCAGTCACACGGCTGACAAGTGGCAGAGCTGGGATTTGAATAATAATAATAATAATGATAATGTTGGTATTTGTTAAGCGCTCACTATGTGCCGAGCACTGTTCTAAGCGCTGGGGTAGACACAGGGGAATCAGGATGTCCCAAGTGGGGCTCACAGTCTTCATCCCCATTTTCCAGATGAGGGAACTGAGGCACAGAGAAGTGAAGTGACTCGCCCACAGTCACACAGCTGACAAGTGGCAGAGCTGGGATTCGAACCCATGACCTCGGACTCCCAAGCCCGAGCTCTTTCCACTGAGCCACGCTGCTTCTCTAAAATGAAGAATAAACACCTGTCCCCCTCCCCGTTAAACTGTGAACTCCAACAAAACAAGTTATTGACCGAATGACTTTTTATGGTATTTGTTAAGCGCTTACTATGTGCCCGGCACTGTACTAAATGCTGTGGTAGACACAAGCTAATCAGGTTGGGCACAGTCCCTGTCCCACGTGGGGCTCACAATCCTAATCCCCATTTTACAGATGAGGTAACTGAGGTACTGAGAAGTTAAGTGACTGGCCCGAGGTCACACAGCAGACAAGTGGTGGAGCTCATATTAGAACCCGGGTCCTTCTGGCTTCCAGGCTTGTTCGAGCACCTACAACATGCTCAACACTGTACTAAGCACTTGGGAGAAGACAAAAAGAGCTAATGACGTGTGGCCTGCCCAGAAGGAGTTTATACTAAGAAGCGGCGTGGCTCAGTGGAAAGACCCCGGGCTTGGGAGTCAGAGGTCATGGGTTCTAATCCCACCTCCGCTACTTAGCTGTGTGACTTTGGGCAAGACACTTAACTTCTCTGAGCCTCAGTTACCTCATCTGTAAAATGGGGATGGAGTCTGTGAGCCCCATGTGGGACAACCTGATCACTTTGTATTCCCCCAGTGTTTAGAACAGTGCTTTGCAAATAGTAAGCACTTAAATACCAACATTATATTATATCATAATTATATTTGTGAAATTTGTTAAGCGCTTACTATAGGCCAAGCACTGGGGTAGACACGAGTGCTTAGTTCAGTGCTCTGCACACAATAAGCGCTCAGTAAATACGACTGAATGAATACAAGATAATCAGGTAGGCTACAGTTCTCGGGGCCTCACGGGGTTTCCAGTGTGAACAGGAGGGAGAACAGCTATTGCAGGCCATTTTTAACAGAGGAGGAAGCGCTGGGGTGGATTCGAGATAATCAGATTGGACAGACAAATGTTCATTATAATAATAATAGTAATAATGATGGTATTTGCTAAATGCTTACTATGTGCCGAGCACTGTTCTGAGCGCTGGGGGAGATAGAGGTGATCAGGTTGTCCCAGGTGTGGCTCACGGTCTTAATCCCCATTTTATAGATGAGGTCACTGAGGTCCAGTGAAGTGACTTGCCCGAAGTCACACAGCTGACAAGCAGCAGAGCCGGGAATAGAACCCATGATCTCTGACTCCCAAGCCCGGGCTCTTGCCACTGAGCCACGCTGCTTCTCATAATTATCAACCACGGTGGATGGAGGAGGAGAGGACGGTCTTTTCATTCACTGAATCGTATTTATCGAGCGCTTACTGCGTGCAGGGTGGACTGGACTAAGCACTCGGAAAGTACAGTTCGGCAATAAAGAGAGACAATCCCTGCCCACAGTGGGCTCACAGTCCACAGGGCAGATGTTCCTTCCAGGGGAACTTTCAGAACCCCGATCTCACAAGGCCCTCGACGACGGCCCCGAGAAAGGCAGGCGTCGAGGGCTTTGTTTTCAAGCAAAACGTTCGTGTTTGGTTTGGAGAAAATTTGGGCGAATTTGATCGTTCGAGTGTTCCTTCCCCGTCCAAGCTCTCACCACTCGACCCCCTAACCTTTCACCCTTCCCGACAAACTATGCTTTGAACCGCGTCGACTCGGCCTTCTGTTGCTCGTCTTCCCGAACCTTTCCCCCAGGGTTGCCGCAGCCCTCTATAAATTACCTTTTCCCGTGAGGAGGGAGTGACTAAAAATCGAATCGAGAGAAATAGATGATGGGTCCCGGGAAAGCTCTGGGCGAGGGGCGACGTGCTCCCAGCCGCGAGGGCCTAAGAGTTGGCCGTCTTCGAGGCGAATCCCCTGAGGAGCTCCGGGATGACGGATGGCCTCGCCCTCCTGCCCCGCTCTGATGAGCCGGACAGACCCGGGCCAGGCTTCCTCGATAACGTTGCCCGGGCCCGGCTGCGGGAGGAGGTCATCGCTGTCCAGGTGGTCCCGGGCCGCGTCGGTCCGTGCTCCCCGGTCAGGGTGAGGAGATTGTTCGTTAAAATGCGAAGATGTGGAGGGAGAGCACGGTGACGTGGATTTCCGATTTTTGGACGGCTGCCCGGTGGAGAACTTGAAAGGCAGAAAATATTTCTGTCTGTCCCAGCCTTGGGGTTGTTACGTCTCCTTGGGTCGAGTGCATAAAGACACTTGTGGCTCTGAGAGTTGGGAGAGCTGGGTAGCATTAATAGGAACGACGAATACTCCTTAATAGCTAATCAGTGGTGATCATGTTACTAGTCATAGTATTCACTGGGAGAACTGGGTACTATTGTTAGTAATAATTAGTAACTAATAGGTAGGGATAATAAAAATAGTAGTATTCGTTGGGAGAACTGGGTAGTGTCGATATTAATAATTGATACCAATTAACTAATAGGTAGTAATGATAGGAAGAGAAGGAGGAGAATCAGCATGGTGCGGTGGCTAGAGCAGGGGTCTGGGAGTCAGAAGGTCATGGGTTCTAATCCCGGCCCTGCCACGCGTCTGCTGTGTGACCTTGGACAAGTCACTTCACTTTTCTGGGCCTCAGTTTCCTCATCTGTAAAATGAGGATTGAGACTGTGAGCCTCACATGGGGCTGATTTGCTTCTATCCACCCCAGCGCTTAGCAAAGTGCCCGGCACATAGTAAGAGCTTAACAAATAGTTATTATTACTGCTATTAGTAGCACAGTAGTTTTCGTCAAGCACCGTACTAAACACTGGGAGGGAATACACAGGTGGGAATGAAGCATGACCACGGTCCCTGGAGGGGCTCGCCATCGGAGAGTATAAGTGGGGAAACAGGCCGGGAGATGGACACATCAGGAGTGATGACGGTAGAACCCAGATCCTCTGAATCCCAGGCCCGTGCTCCGTCCACGGGGCCATGTTGCTTCTCAAGAACAACCACCCCGAAACCCAGGATCAAACCAGCAACCTCTCGATCCAGTCTATGTCCTTCCTGACTCAACTGTTTCAGAGAGATGCAGCGTGGCGTAGTGGAGAGAGCACAGGCCTGGGAGTCAGAAGGGCAAGGACTTTAATCCCGGCTCCACCGCTTGTCTGCTGTGTGACCTTGGGTAAGTCACTTCACTCCTCTGGGCCTCAGTTACCTCATCTGTAAAAAACGATGGGGATTAGGAGTGTGAGCCCTGTGTGGGACAAGTCAACCTGATTGACTTGTATCTACCCCAGTGCTTAGAAGAGTGCTAGGCACATAAGTGCTTAACGAGCACCATAATTATCATTCTTCTTATTTTTTGATTTCGGCATGGTTGATGGTTGCGGGTTCCATTCCTCGTGGCGCCTGTTCTCCTCCCTTTTCCACTGTGAGCCTCCTAGGGAAGGAGGATCGAGTCTGAATCTACGTTCCCGTCCTTCCCGTTACAGTGCTTGGCACACAGTAAGCGCTTAACAAATAACCACAATTATTCTCATTAGTGCTTTGCACCTGGCAAGAACTTCCTCAATATCCCGATCGCTACTTCCACCTCCCATTCCATGGGAATAATCAGATAACATGGGAAAAGCCCCCAGCAGTCCAAGACTTCAACTGAGTCACTGAATGGAAATTCAAGAGATCATTGTTTCCCCGGGCCGATTAGATCCATGACTCTTATTCTGGGAGAAGGAGGGCTTGCATTCCAAAACTCTCACATGATGTTTCCGCAGGCTTTTTTCAGAGCATCTGATTTAAATCCGGCAATCAGGAAATGCCTGGAGCCTGGGAAGCAGGTCTGTCCAACGCTACACATGGCTTAAAAACCGATCGCCACCCCGCTCTCCCCCCCGCCCCTCCTGGGGTCCGCGAAAGGCCATCCTGTCTCACTCCACGAGTAGGGACCGGTTGGCTCTTCAAACCACTGAGGTGTTTGAATGAAGAATGACTTCCCACCCCACCCATTCGTCCACTCCGCGGCCTAGTGGATAGAGCCCGGGCCTGGGAGTCAGAAGGACCCGGGTTCTATTTCCGGCTCCGCCGCTTGTCTGCTGTGTGAGCTTGGACAAGTCACTTCACTTCTCTGTGACTCAGTTCCCTCATCTGTAAAATGGGGGTTAAGACTGTGAGTCCTATGTGGGACAGGGACCGTGTCCAACCCGATTATATCGTCTCTACACCAGTGCTTAGAACAGTGCATATCACCTAGTAGGAGCTTAACAAATGCCATAATTGCTATTATTATTATTTGACTCTGATTCACTGCTGTCCCAATTCCCCATTATTTATTTCTATTCATGTCAGTCCTCCCTTCTAGACCTAAAGCTCATTCTAGACTGTAATCCCGGGATGGGCAGGGATTGTCTGTCTTTATTTCTGAATTGTACTTTCCAAGCATTTAGCACAGTGCTCTGCACACAGTAAGGGCTCAATACATACAATTGAATGAATGAATGATGAATTATGGGCAGGCAATGTGTGCTGTACTCTCCCAAGCACCTAGTAATAATATTAATAATAATAATGTTGGTATTTGTTAAGCACTTACTATGTGCAGAGCAGTGTTCTAAGCACTGGGGGGGGGGGGTGGTACAAGATACAAGGGCTTCCTTCCTTCCTTCCTTCCTTCCTTCCTTCCTTCCTTCCTTCCTTCCTTCCTTCCTTCCTTCCTTCCTTCCTTCCTTCCTTCCTTTCCTTCCTTTCCTTCCTTTCCTTCCTTCCTTTCCTTCCTTTCCTTCCTTTCCTTCCTTTCCTTCCTTTCCTTCCTTTCCTTCCTTTCCTTCCTTTCCTTCCTTTCCTTCCTTTCCTTCCTTTCCTTCCTTTCCTTCCTTTCCTTCCTTTCCTTCCTTCCCTCCCTCCCTCCCTCCCTCCCTCCTTCCTTCCTTCCTTCCTTCCCTCCTTCCTTCCTTCCCTCCCTCCTTCTTTCCCTCCCTCCCTCCCTCCCTCAACTCATCCTTTTTTCTCATTTCCTCCTCCATCTCTCACTTGCTATCTCTCCATGTTCTGTACTCATTTTTCTCCTCGTTCTCTCTTTATTCACTACTCATTCTCCACATTCTCTTGCCTAGCTTAGAACAGTGCTTGGCACGTAGTAAGTGCTTAACAAGTAGCACAATTACTATTATTATTATTATTATTACCTTGTCCCTCACCTCATTTTTTCTTCTCTTTCTGGCTTCATCTCTCCTTGTTTTCTCTCTTTATTTCTCCTCACTCTCTAGGCTTGTTCTCTCAACTCATTCTCTCACCTCTTGCCTCATTTTCACCTCATTCGTGCTCTCTCCATGTTCTCTTGACTCATTTTTCTCCCGGTTCTCTCGTCACCCTTGCCTAGTTTCCTTCCTCATTTTTCTTCTCATTCTCTCCTTTTCTCTCACCTCATATTTTCTCTCATTCCCTCTCCTCATTCTCTCCCCTCATTCTCAAACCTCGTTCTCTCATCATTCCCACCTCATTCCTTTTCCTCACTCTCTCCTTGTTCTCCCTACTTGTTCTCTCATCATTCTCTCACCCCATTTTTTCTTCCCGTTCTCTCACTTTGTTCTTCCTCCTTTTTCTCTCACCTCATTCCCTCTCCTTGTCCTCCTTCCACGTTCTCTTACCTCCTTCTCTTTCCTAGTCCTCCGGCCTCGATCCCTCTCATACTCTCAACTCGTTCTTTTGTCACCTTATTTTCTTCTCCTGTTCCCTTACCTAACTCTTTCTCCCCATTCTCTCAGCTCATTCTCCCTCCTTGGGGTCTCCCCTCCTTCTCTCTCCTCCTTCTTTCTCTTTGCTTTCTCACCTGCTGAGGAGGCCTCAAACCGTCACTTGCAGGAGAAGATTCTGGGTGGTCGTAGTTCTTCTCCACGATGATCCTTTCATGCCCCTTTGAGTGACCACCTTTCTTCTTTCATGTTCTCCATCACGATGCCCCTGGCGTGGCCCTCGGTTGGGAGGCGGCACCCTGTTCTGTCCACATAGCCACCTACGCGGGTCAGAGGGGAATGAGAAAAATGGCACCCAGTGAGCAATGGCAACGTTATGGAAGTCAGCATTGATTTCTTTTGAAAAAAATAAGGAAGGTACAAAAGAATGACTGTGAAAACAACTCTTTGAGTCACCTTAAATTTTTAGTGCTTGCCATACATTAATATTAATAATAATCATTGTAATGGTAATAATGGTGAAATTTGTTTACTACTACATGTCAGGGCCTGAGTTAAATACCGGTTTAGAGTATTTTTATGGCATTTGCTAAGAGTTTACTATGTGCCTGACACTGCACTAAGCAATGGGGCAAATGGGGCAAATAATAATAAGAATAACGGCAGTCGTTAAGCACTTACTATGTGCAAAGCACCGTTCTAAGCGCTGCTGAGGATACAAGGTGATTAGGGCTGTCCCACATGGGGCTCACAGTCTTAATCCTCATTTTTCAGATGAGGTAACTGAGGCACAGAGAAGTTAAGTGACTTGCCCAAAGTCATACAGCTGACAAGGACCTCTGGCTCCCAAGCCCGTGCTCTTTCCACTGGGCTACGAATACAGGCTAATCAGGTCGGTCACAGTCTATAATAATAATGTTGGTATTTGTTAAGCGCTTACCATGTGCTGAGCACTGTTCTAAGCACTGGGGTAGACACAGGGGAATCAGGATGTCCCACGTGGGGCTCACAGTCTTAATCTCCATTTTACAGATGAGGTAACTGAGGCACAGAGAAGTGACGTGACTCGCCCACGGTCACACAGCTGACAAGTGGCCGAGCTGGGATTCGAACTCATGACCTCTGACTCCAAAGCCCGTGCTCTTTCCACTGAGCCACGCTGCTTCTCCATGTCTATGTCCCACCTGGGGCTCCCACACTTAATCTCATTTTCCAGATGAGGTAATTGAGGCACAGAGGAAGTGAAGTGACTTGTCCAAGGTCACAAAGCAGAGCAGAACTGGAAGAACCAGGATTAGAATCCACTTTCCCTGACTCCCAGGCCCATGCTCTTTCCACTTAGTCCATGCTGCTTCTCTAAATACAAGATAATCAATCGGACAAAGTGTCTGTCCCACATGGGATTCACAATTTAAATAGGAGGGAAAACCAGGTCTTTATTTGTGTCTTGTTTTTTTTTTTTTTTAATGATATTTGTTAAGCACTTACTATGGGCCAAGCACTATGCAAAGCACTGGAGTAAATACAAGCTAATCGGGTCAGACGCAGTCCCTGTCCCACAAGGGACTCATAGTATTAATCCACATTTTACAGATCAGGGAACTGAGGTACACAGAAGTTAATAATAATAATAATGATGGCATTTGTTAAGCGCTTACTATGTGCAAAGCACTGTTCTAAGCGCTAGAGAGGATACAAGGTGATCAGGTTGTCCCACGTGGGACTCACAGTCTTTAACCCCATTTTACAGATGAGGTAACTGAGGCACAGAGAGGTTAAGTGACTTGCCCAAAGTCACACAGCTGACAAGTGGCCGAGCCGGAATTTGAACCCATGACCTCTGACTCCCAAGCCCGGGCTCTTTCCACTGAGCCTCGCTGCTTCTCTCACACAGCAGACATTAGGCAGAAAAAGAACTAGACCCCAGGTCCTTTGATTCCCAGGCCTGTGTTATTTCTACTAGGCCACACTGTTTTCCTATTTTACAGCTCCTTTAGTCCCCATTTTACAGATGAGGAAGCCGAGACAGAGAGAAGGTAACTAATCTACCACGGTCATACAGCGGGCAAGTGTCAGAGCTGGGTTCTAAAACCCTGATCTCCTGACTCCTCGGTCCCCGCCCATATTCCCTTCCAGCAGTGAGCTCACAGTCTAGAGGACGAGTTTGCAGTCTAGAGGATTTACCAAAAGAAGGAAATAATTCAACGCCCAAAATAAATAACTTCTCTCCAAGCCACCTATAAAAATGACAGAACATTTCCACCTATTATTTTTCTTTTGAGCAGTGTGCCTGTAATATTTTGGCTAAGATGGAATTAAATTTTTGGAGACTTTTTCTTGTACAAAATGGAAAGGTAGTTGCGACATACCTGAGTTAAGTTTCTACAAACTTGAAAATGGTCTCTGTTTCCAGGACAAAGAGGTGGTAGACAAGACCGGAATCTTATCCATTCTCCTACCCCTCTATCCATTCATCCATCTGTCCAATCATCCATCCAACCATCCATCCATCCCTTTCATCCATCTTTTCATCCATCGATCCATCCCTTTATCCAACCCCAAAGCCACAAAGCACCACGATCCATTTTTTGACAGGCACGTTCCAGATTTTAGCCCCACCCTCGTACATATCTCCCAAAAGCCTAAGATTTCCACCGCCAACTAATAGTTTGGGATTAAGAAGTCCTGCATTAACTTTGGAGAAAGGCGGATAAATTCATTTTGCAGAAGACCCTGACAGGAGAGGAATTCAAAGGTGAGAAAAGGGTTTCGGAAGGAGTTAGCCTGTTAGGAGAAAATTTATGGAGGCAAGAAGAAGGCTGTTGGTCAATCTCAGTTAGACACACTCTCCTCTAAAGCAGGAAAAACCACAATCATTCCAAACGAGTTCCTACTTTTTCATGCGGACTCATAATCAGAAGACGATTCCTCATTTAGTTAATATGTAGGACACCGAATTATCTTAATAAAGACTAAACGATAGGTTAATACTGCTTAATATAAGAATATAAAGTACATAAAGGAATTTCATATTATTTTTCATGAGTTTTTAAAAAGAGCTCACTTGACACATGCAAGTCTATGAGATAAATATGCCCTGAGATCTAGCCTTGTCTATAGCTTGGGTGGGAACGAAGGGAAGGAGGGTGTTGACACTGGGGACCGGTGGTGGGGAAAGCCCCTAGGAAGAGGGGAGAGGGTGTAAACAAGAGGAGGAGGTTGATAGGGAGGAATTTAGAGTGTAATTTTTACTCCCTGGTATCAGATTTTAAATTCTACCTTCAAACTGTAAGTTCCTTTAAAGCCAAGGATCACGTCTACTGACTCTTTTGTATATTCCCAAGCAGTTAGTACTGGACTCTGCATATAATAATAGTAATAGCGATGTCGGTATTAAGCGCTTACTATGTGCAGAGCACTGTTCTGAGCGCTGGGGGAGATACAGGGTAATCAGGTTGCCCCACGTGAGGCACACAGTTAATCCCCATTTTCCAGATGAGGTCACTGAGGCCCAGAGAAGTGAAGTGACTCGCCCACAGTCACACAGCTGACAAGTGGCAGAGCCGGGATTCGAACCCATGACCTCTGACTCCCAAGCCCGGGCTCTTTCCACTGAGCCACGGGAAAGTACTCAATAAGTACCATTGATTGACTAATTGATTGGGTTCCGTTATCACATCAGGTTGCTTCTGGAATGGAACCTAACAAATCGCACCAACTCCCTTAGACAGTAAGCCCCATGTGGGCAAAGGGATTGCCTCTGGCCTGCTGATCTTGTACCTAGCCTAGTGCGGGGCACATAGTAAGTGCTTAATAAATACCACGTTTATCATCACATTACCACAAACACCGTAAACTCAACGCGGGCAGGGAACGTGTCTATCAACCCTGTTGTATTGCGCTCTCCCGAGTGCCCTGTGTACAAATGCCACCGATTGATTGATTTTTTTTAATGGCATCTGGTGAACCCTTATGTGTGCCGGACACCGTTGTAAGTAAAGGGATAGGTATAAAGTAATCGGGTTGGACACAGTCCATGTCCCGCGTGGGACTCAGTCTTAATTCCCATTTTCCAGATGAGGTAACTGAGGCATGGAGAAGTATAGTGACTTGCCTGAGACGATGCGACAGATAAGCGGCGGAGCTGGGATTAGAACTCAGCTCTTTCTGACTTCCAGACCCGGGGTCTCTCCCCTGGGCTATGCTACCTCTCTAGATCACGCTGCTTCTATATGTACGTGGATTGCGCGTACGTCGAAGGGAAAACATATCCCGTGTTAGAGTCATTCACGGCCCATCCACGTTCTGGAGGGATGCCTTCTGACTGGATTGTGGGATGCACCTGAATTAAGGACTTTAGGATGCCTATGGATTTCACAGCACAAAATGATGGTCTCCAGTCTGTAGTTTACCCTTCTATTAACTCTTCTTGACTACGATTTAATAAACTCACAATCAGAAAGATTAGCTCTTAGCTGGGATTACGTTCCCTTCTAATGCCATGTGAACCAGGCCCCTTGACTGATTTCGTGTTGGCCCTGGGAAGATGTCTCCTGGACTTTGCCGGCTTTAGGGGTCTAAGCCCGTGGCTCCTTTAGAGTTCAACTCTTAGGTGAATGGGGGCGAACACAACCTCTGGCGCCATCACACAGCTTTGGAAGTCACCACTCGTTGGCGTTTGTCAACGAGGCAACTCACATCAGATACCACGTGCCCAGTTAACTCCTCCCGACCCTCAGCGATGTCAAGCGGCGTGGCTCAGTGGAAAGAGCCTGAGCTTCGGACTCAGAGGTCATGGGTTCGATTCCCGGCTCTGCCACTTGTCAGCCGTGTGACTGTGGGCGAGTCGCTTCGCTTCTCTGGGCCTCAGTTCCCTCATCTGTAAAATGGGGATTAACCGTGAGCCTCACGTGGGACAACCTGATGACCCCGTATCTCCCCCAGCGCTTAGAACGGTGCTCTGCACATAGTAAGCGCTTAACAAATACCAACATTATTATTAAAACCTACAAATCCAAACACCGGAGAACGTCAGTGGCCCTCTATAGGAATCTCCCATGAAATACGGTCGACTCGCTATGTACATCCTGCGAATTCGAAGACGACACCAATAGTGATGATAACTGTGGCATTCGTTTAGCATTTACTACATGCCAGGCGTTATACTAAGAGCTAGATACAAACAAATCGGGTTGGATAGAATCCTGTCCCCCACGGGGCTCACATTCTCGATCCCCATTTTGTAAACGGGGGAACTGAGGCACAGAGTAATGAAGCGACTTGCTCAAGGTCACTCAGCGGACAAGTGGCCGAGCCTGGACTGGAACCCATGACCCATGCTCACTCCATTAGGCCATGCTGCTTCTCTATTGAAAGTGAAGTTCACCTAGGAGCGCGTGTATGGATGAGAAGGGCAATGTGGAAACCAGTCTTGGCTACACTAGGCACATGTAAAACTCTGTCCTCTGTCGGGTCGTGATGTTTAATCCCTCCTGTCCCTGCAGCCGTTTTCCCGTTGACTCCTTGTCTTTCCCTCCTTACATTTTTTTGGCTCCAAAAGAGCGGCTCCTGTCTTGATCGCAACTGCGACTGACTTGCAGTTTTCAAATGGATGCTGCCTTATCTGGGGCTTGGCTCCATCCCCACTGACCACAGCTTTGAGAACAAACCACCCAGTTCTTGTAAATTGTAAACTCTCTGTGAGCAGGGAACGTGTGTACGAATTCTGTTGGATTATGCTCTCCCAAGCGCTTAGTTTGGTGCTCTGCGCAGAGTAAACGCTCAATAAATACCATTGGTTGATCGACTATTGTTGCAAGTAGCGTTTAATCAAAATAGAATGTGGTTGACTGTCCTGTTGATCCTTCCTTTTATAATCATTCACCCTTTGAAGGTGTGAGGGGGTTCCAAACTCTGATGCTCAGGGTTTGGGGAAGTCTAATCCATAATACGGGATTAGCCGGGGTATAATGATAACGATTATTATGAAAAGGTACTCATTAAGCATTTACTATGAGCCAAACACTGTTCTAAGCGCTGGGGTAAATACAAGGTTGTCCCGTGAGGGACTCACGGTCTTAATCCCCATTTTACAGAGAAAGTAACTGAGGCACAGAGATTTGAAGTGACTTGTCCAAAGTCACACAGCTGCCACGTGGCGGGGCCGGAATTAGAACCCACGACCTCTGACTCGCAAGCCCGGGCTCTTTCCATTAAACCACGCGGCTTCTCGATCCAACCTGTTCATCAGGTTGGACACGGTCCCCGTCCCACATGGGGCCGACACTTTTAACCCCCATTTTACAGATGAGGTAACTGAGGCCCAGAGCGGCAAAGCGACTCGTCCGAGGTCACGCAGCAGGCGTCTGGCAGAGCCGGGAACAGAACCCACGTCCTTTGACTCCCAAGTCGGTGCTGTATCCTCTAAACTGAATGATGATAGGAGGATGGACTGACCGTGTTTGCCAACATATAATACGATTTTCATTTTATTTTAAACATACTTTGCATGATATAAAAATATTGATCACAGTGAGCTTTAACAATTGTTATTGCTATAAACAGGAATGCTGCACAATATTTTTAGTGGAAATAAATTATATAGTCATTATCTTTAAAAAAAAAAAAAATCACAAAAGAGAAAATATTAGGCTGTTTGGTCGCCGGGTGGGAAATGGGTCCTTGGTGAGTCCTTTAATTCATTCAATCGTATTCATTGAGCGCTTACTGTGTGCAAAGCACCGTACTAAGCGCTTAGCGTGAATGAGCCCCGGTTGGCTTCTCTACTCTTTTTCTCAGAGTTCCAGAAACCGGGTGGTCCTCCCGTCATCCGGACCGGGTTTCTGGGTCACGGTTAATCCCGAAGGTGGGCAACAGTCTCGCGTTCGGGTTGGAGAATTGCACGGCCACTGGCCGGTGGGATTTCCTGGCCTAGTTAGCGTGCGGTCTTTTCCAGTATGAAGGTACGCAACGGCAGACTTCTTCACTGAAAGAGAATCCTGGGTCGCAGCGCCTCGTTCGAACCGAACACGACGGTCTGTAGCAACTGGAAAACACAAGCGGACAGAGCCCGGTGAAATCCGTCTGTCTCTCGATGGGATTTATAGAGGGTTTTCTGGACGTCGAGCACTGTACTAGGTGCTCGAGAGAGGCGGCGTGGCCCGATGGACGGAGCACGGGCCCGGAAGTCGGAAGGACTTGCTTGGATTCTAATTCCCAGCTCCGCCACTTGTCTGGTGTGGGACCTCGGGCAAGTCACTTCACTTCTCTGGGCCTCAGCTACCTCATCTGCAAACTGGGGATTGGGAACCCCAGGTGGGATAAGCAGCGTGGCTTAGTGGAAAGAACCAGGGCTTGGGAGTCAGAGGACATGGGTTCTAATCCCGGCTCTGCCTCTTGTCGGCGGTGTGACCTTGGGCAAGTCACGTCACTTCTCTGTGCCTCAGTTACCTCATCTGTAAAATGGGGATGAAGACTGTAAGCCCTATTTGGGACAACCTGATTACCCTGTATCTACCCTAGCGCTTAGAACAGTACTTGGCACAAAGTAAATGCTTAATGAATACCAACATTATTATCATTACTATTACTATTATTATTATTATGAGAACTACGTTCAGCCTCTTTAGCTGATCGGCTCAGATCCCGGCCCTTTTCCCACTCGGGGCCGACCACTAGCTCAAGCTATCCGCCCAGGCTGATTCTCCCCGTCGGCGGAGGGCCGACGGAGAGCAGCTGAACCCTCCGGCAGCCGCCCTCGAGGGTTCTAAGTAGACCAGCGTGAGGGTGAGGAGAGGAGGGAGGAAGAAATGAGAGGATAATAGCGGAAGAAATAATAATGAATAATAATAATAATTATGATATTTGTTAAGCACCAGGCACCGTACTAAGCGCTGGGGTGGGTACAAGTAAATCAAGATGGATCCAGTCCCTCTCCCAAATTGGGCTCACAGTCTTAATTCTCATTTTATAGACGAGGCAACTGAGGCCCAGAGGAGTGAAGTGACTCGGTCGAGGTCCGCAGCAGACAAGTGGCGGAGCCGGGATTAGCATCTTGGTCCTCTGACTCCCAGGCCCGGGCTCTTTCCGCTAGTCCAAGCTGCTTCTCCCCATCTCCCCGGCGCTCAGCATATAGGCGAGCGCTCCACCAGTCCCAGAATTTTGGCTTTTGGTTCAGATGCCAGTGCTTTTTGGTCGGTCTGTGGGGTTTGGATTTGCTCTAGTGGCTGGCTAGGGGCTCGGGGCTCGGGGCTTGTGGCTCATTCGTGCCTGCACCCCACCCTGGGGCTTCCGAGAGCAGGTAACGGTCTCAGAGAGAAGAGGAGGGCAAGGACGGTCGGGGAATCTGGAGGCCTGGAGTGGTCTGGTAGCCCCAGAGGAGGCTGTGACTTCTAGACCCCGAGCCCGTTGTTGGACAGGGATTGTCTCTATCTGTTGCCGAATTGTACTTTCCAAGCGCTTAGTACAGTGCTCTGCACACAGTAAGCGCTCAATAAGTACCATCGAATGAAAGGAGGCTGGGAGCCGGACAGTAGCCCCAGAGGAGGCCGGGAGCCGTCTGGTAGCCCCAGAGGAGCCCGGGAGCTATTTGGTGGTCCCAGCCGTCCGACAGTCCCAGCGGAGTCTGGGAGCCCCCCGGGTGTTCCGTGGGGCCTCACCTGCAGGTCTGCTGGTTAAATCTCTTTCCCCGGAGGAAACACTTGTTGGGCGATTCGGTGCACTCGCAGACGCACTTGTTGGGGTTCAGGGGCTGATGGCGCGGGCAGGCCCGCCTGCACACGCACTGGCACGTGTCACGGTCGTACTCCCGGTGGGCACCGCACGAGGCGGGGAGGACCCTGTTCTTGCAGACGCAGCGGCACGACGTCCTGTCCAGTTCCCTGTGAGGGCCGCAGCTCGAGGCTCTCGGGCCTCCGCGACACACACACTGACACGTGTCTTCGTCCAGCTCCTTGTGGGGCCCGCAGATGGCCTGGGAATCGTCTGACGCGTCTACGGAAACACCGGGGACAGAAAACGCTGACCGGAAGCTCTTCCGGGGCAGGGATCCTCTCTACTCACTCTATGGTGCTCGCCCAAGTGCTTAACCCAGTGCCCTGCACCCAGGAGAGGCCCAAGAAATACTATTAGATCGCAAACTCCTCGAAGACGGGGATTTTGTTTACTTCGTTCGTAGCTTGCCCAAGTACTCAGCACAGTGCTGTGCACACAGGAGATGGACAAGTACTGTAAGCTCCCTGAGGGCAGAGATCAGGTCTACTTACTCTATAGTGCTTGCCCAAGCCCTTAGCCCAGTGTTCTGCACTCGGGAGTTGTACTAGAAGTACTATTAGATTGCAAACTGCGACTGTACTAAGCGCCGGGGTAGATACGAGATGATTATGTTGAACCCAGTCCCTGTTCCACATAGTCAAGGAAGAAGGGCAGAGGATTTAATCCCCATTTCACCCCACAGTCAGGGAAGAAGGGCAGAGGATTGAATCCCCATTTCACCCCACAGTCAGGGAAGAAGGGCAGAGGATTGAATCCCCATTTTACCCCATAGTCAGGGAAGAAGGGCAGAGGATTGAATCCCCACTGTCCAGACGAGATAACCGAGGGCCAGAAACGTTACACAGGCCCACGGTGGTAATAATAATAATAATAATAATAATAATAATAATAATGTTGGTATCTGTTAAGCGCTTACTATGTGCAGAGCACTGTTCTAAGCGCTGGGGTAGATACAGGGGAATCAGGTTGTCCCACGTGAGGTTCACAGTTAATCCCCATTTTACAGATGAGGTAACTGAGGCGCAGAGAAGTGAAGTGACTCGCCCACAGTCAGCTGACAAGGGGCAGAGCCGGGATTCAGACCCGTGACCTCTGACTCCCAAGCCCGGGCCCTTTCCACTGAGCCACGCCGCTTTTGAGGACCGAGGTCACGTGACAGGCAACTGAGGGAGCCAGGATTAAAACCCAGGTCCTCTAACTCCAAGGCCCAGAGTTCACCGTCTTAAAGCCCCTGGGAAGTAGACATCGATCAATCGACGGTATTCATCGGGAGCTTACCGTCGTGCAGAGCGCTGTACCGAGCACTTGGGAAAGGACGGTATAACGGAGTCGGCAGACACGTTCTCTGTCCCCGACGAGTCTGCGGTCTTAGAGGGGGATTAGGAGACAAAGAAAAGACACCTCTCCTGCCCACATATAGATATCTGCCGAGCCCTTCGAACACACGACCGAAGGTGCAACTGAAGAAAGGCATTTTAAAGGGAATCTCTCTGCTCACCTTCATCCTCGGCGTTGGAAGAGAAACTGAGGTCGTGCTGAGTCAGGCACCTGCAGACCCTGTTGTCCCAGACGGAGTTCTGGGGACAGGTTTCGTTCGCCGAGTGACACCTGAGGGCAAAAGCACAATGGAGCCGGTCAGCCGGCCGAGCCCGGCGGGAAAGAATCCTCAGAGGAGGAACTGTGGCCAGTCGATCCATCGGTCGTGTCTATCGACTTATTTAATGGTGTCTGTTAAGCGCTCACTGGGTGCCGGGCACCGTGCTAAACGCTGGGGTGGATACGAGTTAATCAGGGTGGACACGGTCCCTGTCCCACGTGGGACTCACCGCCTTCATCCCCGTTTTACAGATGAGGGAACAGACGCGCTGAGAAGGGAAGTGACTTGCCCAAGGTCACACAGCAGACAAGTGACAGTCAGCTCATCCTCTAGATTGTAACCTCGTTGTGGGCAGGGATCTCTCCCAAGAGCTTAGTACAGTGCCTGGCACAGAGTAAGTGCTGAATAAATAATAATAATAATAATAATAATAATATGGGTATTTATTAAGCACTTATAATGTGCCAAGCACTGTTCTCAACGCTGAGAGGGATACAGAGTCATCAGGTTGTCCAGATGAGGAAACTGCGGCACAGAGAAGTTAAGTGACTTGCCCAAGGTCACACAGCTGACAAGCGGCGGAGGCGTGATCAGAACCCACAACCTCTGGCTCCCGAGCCCGGATTCTTTCCACTGAATCATGCTGAATAAATACAATAAATTGAATGATCGATTGATGTGTCGCAGCTGGGATTAGAAGCCAGGTCCTCTGATTTCCAGGCCCGTGCTCTATCCACCGGGAGACACCGCTGCTCATTTACTGAGCTCTTAGTGTGTGCAAAGCACTGTACTAAACACTTGGAAGAGTACAATTCAACAAGGGGCAGATTCCCTGCCCACGGCGACCTCACCGTCTAGAGGGATAGAAATACATTAATACATATAAATAAATAGATACATGAGTAAATAAACTTGAGATTTATACATATGTGTTTTGGGAATAGGAGGGAGGATGAATGAAGGGATTGTATTGTACCCCCCCAACCGCTTAGTACAGTTCCCTCTATAGTAATGATGGTATTTGTTAAGTGTTCACTGTGTGCTAAGCACTGTCACCAACACAACAGCGGAGCACCGTGCGTGGCTCAGTGGGAAGAGCACGGGCTTGGGAGACAGAGGCCATGGGTTTGAATCCCGACTCTACCACTTGTCAGCTGTGTGACTGTGGGCAAGTCACTTCACTTCTCTTGCCTCAGTTACCTCATCTGTAAAATGGGGATTGAGACTGTGAGCCTCATGTGGGACAACCTGATTACCCTGTATATCCCAGCGCTTAGAACAGTGCTCTGCACCTAGTAAGTGCTTAACAAATACCAACACCGTGGGTTAGCGGCAAGAGCACAGGCAGAAGGACTTGGGTTCTAATCTCAGGTCTGCCACTTGGCCGCTGTGTGACCTTGGGCAAGTCATTTCCCGTCCCTGGGCCTCAGCTACCTCACCTAGAAGACAGGGATTAAGATTGTGAGCCCATACAGGAGAGCGGCTGTGTCCGACCCGCTCAGCTTCCATCTACCCCAGCGCTTAGCACAGTGCCTGCAACAGAGTAAAGCCCTTAACGGATACCTTGAAAAAAACGAAAACTACTGATTCCCTGCTGGGTGAACTAGGGCCAGTTGCTTTGCTTCTCTGTGCCTCAGTTTCCTCATCAGCAAAATGGGGATTCAAGACCAGCGTTCTCCCTCCTACTTAAGCCTGTGAGCCCCATGCCAGGCCAGGGCATCTCAAATCTATTCCAGCATTTAGTACAGTGTTTGGCACATAGCAAGCACTTAACAAAAAACAGTATGGTTATTAATATTGTTGGGATTGGTATTATCATTATTATTACAATTATTATAATTATTATAATGAGAAGCAGCATGGCTTAGCGGACATTCCCTGCCCACAACGAGCTTAGAGTCTAGAGGGGGAGACAGACATTAATATAAGTGAATGAATTACAGATATATACATCCCTGCTCCACCCCACTTGTCTGCTGTGTGAGCTTGGGCGAATCAGTTCGCTTCTCTGTGCCTCAGTTATCTCAACTGTAAAATGGGGATGAAGACTGTGGGCCCCATGTAGGACACGGACAGTGTCCAACCTGATTTGCTTGTGTCTACGCCAGTGCTTAAAACAGTGCTTGGCACATGGTAAGTGCTTAAGAAGTACTATCATTATTATTATTATTATTGTAAGTGGTGTGGGGAATTTGCCCAAAAGGGTGCATGGCCTCACATAGAAAAACAAAACAAAAAATTATAATTGGGAGGCCAAATCTGAGGCTCAGAGAGATTCTGTCCAACTGAAGATGAGAACATTTGAATGAAATGCATTTTTATGATTCCTCACAACGGTTGACCAATAAATAAGCAGCAGATTCCTGGCGCCGAAATCGCTTGTCATTACATTAGTGAAAAAAAACAGAAGCGACTGCCAAGTACACCAAAAAAATGTTCTTGAAGGGGCTCGGAGGTCCAACTCTTGACCTGCATTGTCGGAACATTTATCGATCTGAAATATTTCTTCCTGAACTGCTGTTCTAAAATAAAATTCCAAGCGGCAATGTGGGGGTGAAAAACTATCCTCAGGTTTAATATGAAAGGTAAACCGGAGTTTTAAATAAAATCCGTGTTCTGGTTTGTGATGTAGACACAGGCTGGGTCACCAAGCAGGCTGAAAGCAGTGTAATGGTTAGAGCCTGTGCCTGGGAGTCAGGAGGACCTGGGTTCTAATTCCGGCTCCTCCATTTGTCTGCTGTGTGACCTTGGGTGAGTCACTTCATTTCTCTGGGCCTCAATGACCTCATCTGGAAAAGGAGGATTAAGATTGGGAGCCCCATGTGAGACAGGGACTGTGTCCAACCGATCTGCTTGTATAATAACGTTGGTATTTGTTAAGCGCTTACTATGTGCCGAGCACTGTTCTAAGCGCTGGGGTAGATAAAGGGGAATCAGGTCGTCCCACGTTAGGCTCACAGTTAATCCTCATTTTACAGATGAGGTAACTGAGGCCCAGAGAAGTGAAGTGACTCGCCCACAGTCACACAGCTGACAAGTGGCGGAGCCGGCATTCGAACCCATGACCTCTGACTCCCAAGCCCGGGCTCTTTCCACCGAGCCACGCTGTTTCTACCCCCAGTGCTTAGCACAGTAAGTGCTCAACAGATGCCACGGTGATTATTATTATTAATAGAAATCAGAATGCCGAAGCCCTAGGGTGGGACAGGGACTGTTTCTCACCTGATGATCTTGTATCTACCCCAGGACTTAGTACACTGCAGTGAAAGCATTGCAGTAAGCGCAAACAAATACCATAACAATCATTATTATAAGTGGTGGTGAATTTTATCAGTGAAACCCAATTTTTATCATTCGGGTCAAATCTCTTTGAGACGGAATTTTTTTTTTTGGATTTGGACTTCAGGGAAAGTTACTCCAATATTCTGTGCCATTTTCCCAGGGTGGCGAGATGGTCCTCTTTAAACCGTGAAGTTTAAAAGACCAATAATAATAATGATGATATTTAAGTGCTACTGTAGGCCTAGTATTATCTTAAGCGCTGGGGTAGATACAAGACGATCGTATCCCTGATAGGGCTCCTAGGTTGAGTAGGGGCTCACCGTCTAAGTTCTCTCATTTTGCAAATGAGAGAACTGAGGCTCAGAGAAATGAAGTGATGTGACCAGAATCACGCAGCAGGCAAGTGGAGGAAGCAGATTTAGAACCCAAGTCCTCTGACTCCCAGGTCCGCGCTCTATCCACTAGGTCACGGTGCTTCTCAGACAGGGAAGACCACGGGTAACCGTCTAGGTGATCAAAGGGTAGTATGGTTTTTCTCAAAACCTAGTGGAGAGAGCACCCGTCTGGGAGTCAGAGGACCTGGATTCTAATCCCACATCACCATCTTGCCCGACGTGTGACCTCGGGCAAGTCATTTCACTTCTCTGGGCCTTGGTTTTTTCATCTGCAACATGGCGATCAAAGACCTTCGCTCCCTTAGACTGTGATCCCCACACGGGACAGGGACTCTGCCCCGATGACCTCATTTACCCCAGAATTGAGCACAGAGCTTGGCCCAGATAAATAATTAGCTGTTATCAACATCTTTCTATATCCTTTTGCGCAGCAGATACGATGTTTGTTTCTACAGAGAAGGATTCTTTCTCCAAACTGACCTACAGTTAAGTTCCATGCTCATACTCTGAACTTGCTCTCTATTTTGATCAAATATTTGTTCTCTTCCAAAACAGCCGCTTCCCCTTTGAAAATATCTCCTGTCTCATCGTTTGGTAAGTTTAGACTCTGAGTCTTCAGGATGTTAGCTTTAAAAAAAAAAAAAAAAAAAAAGCTGTTGATTAGGTAATGTAATAATGTTGGTATTTGTCAAGCGCTTACTATGTGCCGAGCACTGTTCTAAGCGCTGGGGTAGACACAGGGGAATCAGGTTGTCCCACGTGGGGCTCCCGGTCTTCATCCCCAATTTACAGATGAGGGAACCGATTGTACACTCCAAGTACTCAGTACGGTGCTCGGCACACGGTAAGCGCTCAATAAATATGATCGAATGAATGAATGGGCGACTCTGGATTCTAAATAGAGGCAGAAAACCAGGATCTGGGGAGATTTTTCCCACTTTAACTGGCGTACCACCCCTTCTGGCTTGAGGACCATGAGAGTTGAGGGGAGGGAGAGGTTTGAGTTGGAATTCCCTAGCATTCTGGGATGGCAGTTCTTCTCTTCCCAGACTGTTACGGGTTTGACATAGAGAATGGACACCAGGACCTCTAGTCCTAGTATGGCGGTCCAAGCATTTAAGCATCTCGACCGTCAGTTCCTTGTGGGCAGATGGCCTGTTGCGGGTATGCATTAATAATGCTGGTATCTGTTAAGCGCTTACTATGTGCCGAGCACTGTTCTAAGCGCTGGGGGAGATACAGGGCGATCAGGTTGTTCCACGTGAGGCTTATGGTTAATATCCATTTTACAGATGAGGTAACTGAGGCCCAGTGAAGTGACTCACCCACAGTCACACAGCTGACAAGTGGCAGAGCTGGGATTCGAACCCATGACCTCTGACTCCCAAGCCTGGGCTCTTTCCACTGAGCCAAGCTGAATTGCTGTATTGAACTTTCCCAAGCACTTAGTACAGTGTTCTGCGCACAGCAAGCACTCAGTAAATACGACTGAATGAATTTCTAATCTACCTAGTCCGGAAACAGCGTGGCCTAGTGGAAAGAGCCTGGGCCTGGAGCTCGGAGGACCTGGGTTCTAAATCCCAGCCCTGTCACTTGTCTGCTGGGTGACCTTGGGAAAGTCAGTTAACTTCTCAGCGCCTCAGTTTCCTCATTTGCAAAGCAGGCATTCAATACATGTATTCCTCGTCTTTAGAATGTGAGCCTTATACCTTATACTTTAGTGGAAAGAGCCCGGGCTCGGGAATCCGAGGATGCGGGTTTTAATCCCGGCTCCGCCACCTGGCTTTGAGACCTTGGGCGAGCCACTTAGCTTCTCTGTGCCTCAGTTACCTCATCTGTTACATGAGGATTAAGACTGTGAGTCCCATGTGGGACAACCTGATTACCTTGTATCTACCCCAGGTCTTAGAATAGTGCTTAGCACATAGTAAGTCCTCAGCAAATACCATCGTCATCGACCCCCATCAACTCTAGTGCATGGCACATAATAACCTCTTTACCTGTTTATATACCTGTTTATTGTTAAATCATACTCTCCTAAGTGCTCAGTACAGTGATCTGCGCACAGTAAGTGCTCAATAAATACGAACAAGTGAAAGAATGTACTATTAATAGTGATGATAATAATATCAATATTAGTAATCGTGCTATTTGTTAAGTGCTTACTATATGCCAGGCACTGTATTAAGTGCTGGGGCGGGTACAAGCAAATTGGGTTCGACACAGTCCCTGTCCCACGTGGGGCTCACGGTCTCCTTCCTCATTTTAGGGATGAGGAAACTGAGGCCCGGAGAAGTGAAGTGATACGCCCAAGGTCACACAGCAGACAAGTGGCGGAGCCGGGATCAGAACCCATGACCTTCTGACTCTCAGGTCCGGGTTCTGTGCACTACGCCATTATTATCTTTGTCTTAGAATACTCTCCCAGGTGTTAGTACAGTGCTCTGCACACAGTAAAAAAATTATCGAGTGATGTGAAGGCAACGAAATCGGATGGAGGAAGTGGGGAGTGGGAGAGGGATGGGGTAGGGCTTCGGGCCAATTAATTGAACTTGTTTAGCTTAGAGAAGCCCAGTTTCCAGGACAGCCGTTTCTTAAATTTCCCCAGATCCCTAGGTCCGGTGCCGTACCATCTCAAACAGAGCAAATGGCCACTCCAACTCTAAGCGACCACTCTGAAGATGCGGAGTGCCCGATCATCCGGGGAGATGAGGACGAACTCGGTCATAAATCCACTGTTGCTCTGCAGAAGGAAATGTTCTCATGGGGATACGATTTCCCCGCAATAAACGCCAACATTTGTAATTCCCTCCAAGCAAACAAGTGGTTTATTTAGTGTTGCGGTAAACATGAGGAACATTTTTATAAAAGAATGGTAAGATTGTAAATAGAAACACAAAACACTAATTAGTCTTTGGCTTGGTCTAGATCATGAATTCTTCTTTCCACCACACACAGTGGACTCTTCGTCGGATCGGAGCAAGGAGGAATTCGTCTAATTCCTCACCGGATTTTGGGAATGCCTAGATTCCTCACGAGGCCCTAAGTGATCCTGTGCCTGATTCTGAGAGACTGGTACAAGTCAGAAAAGTTAGGATCCTGAGCTATTGCCACTACGAATGTGCTTGACTACTTATCCTTCGAGCCCATTCTGTGGGACTTGATATCTGGTATCCACACCTGTGCTTAGTACAGTACTTGGCGAAGAACAAGCGCTTAACAAATGCCCCTATCATTATCAGTCGTAGTATTACTATTATTTGGGCTAAAAGTGGGATAAGCAGACAGGATTAAGGGACCGTACCCCTCGGTGGAAAAGCTGAACTGATCGATGAAGTCGCTCCGTGCCTGCTGTGGGACCGTGAGTAGGTCACTTAGCATCTCTGTTCCTCGGTGTCCTCACCTATAAACTGGGGAGGAAATATCTGTTCTCCCTCCTACTTAGAATGTGAGCCCACGTGGGACGGGAACCCCGTAGTTGTTAGGTACGAATCTTTAAATTATACACCGTAAATTATGTCTTTATTCATACTAATGTCTATTTCCCCCTCTAAACGGCAAGCTCGCTATGGGCAGGCAACGTGACTGCTAATTCTGTTGTGTTGCCTTCTCCCAAGCACAGAGAAGCAGCGTGGCTCAGTGGAAAGAGCACGGGCTTTGGAGTCAGAGGCCATGGGTTCGAATCCCGGCTCTGCCACTTGTCAGCTGTGTGACTGTGGGCAAGTCACTTAGCTTCTCTGTGCCTCAGTTACCTCATCTGTAAAATGGGGATTAAGACCGTGAGCCCCACGTGGGACAACCTGATTCCCCTGTGTCTACCCCAGCGCTTAGAACAGTGCTCTGCACATAGTAAGCGCTTAACAAATACCAACATTATTAAGCACTTAGTACAGTGCTCTGCACGAAGTAAGCGCTCAATAAATATGATTCGTGAACGAATGAATAGTAAGTGCTCCTCAATAAACATGAGTGATTGAACCATGTTCCGCATGTCTGCACTGTGTCAATCCCAACACTTAGCACATTCATTCGATCCATCGTATTGATGAAACGTTTACTGTGTGCAGAGCACTGTAATAAGCACCTGGAAGAGTACAGAACAACAATAAAGAGTGGCATTCCCTGCTCACAGTGAGCTCAAGTCTAGTACTGTACGCACTTCTCAAAAACCTCCATTAGTTTCGGTGTTAAACTTCAGTTCTCTCCCTCCCACTACACTCATGCTCGCACCCTACGTTCCTGTCTGGTCTCATCCTCCCCTCTCCCCTCCCCGACCTCTTCTTCAGTCGGTCGGTCAGTCAATTCTATTTATTGAGCGCTCACTTTGTGCAGAGCGCTCTACTAAGCATACAGGAGAGTACGATACAATAAACGGGCACATTCCCTGCCCGCAACGACCTTCGTCCTTCCTCCCGCCTAGAATTTTTTTCCCACTTGGGCTACGACCGACCGTGGCCATTAACAGCCTTTCATTCATTCAATAATAGTTATTGAGCGCTTACTATGTGCACTTAGCACTGTACTAAGCGCTTGGAATGTACAAATCGGTAACAGATAGAGACAGTCCCTGCCCTCTGACGGGCTTACGGTCTAATCGGGGGAGACGGACAGACAAAAACAATAGCAATAAATAGGAATCAAGGCCTTCTGATCTCAGAGAGGATCTGCCAACCCCTCTCCCAGATCCTCTCCCCGGCCTGGAAATCCTCCCACTTCACATCCTTCAGTCTAACGGTCCCCACCTTCACAGCTCTTCTCAAATCAGATCCCCTCCGAGAGGCCTTCCTCAATTAAACCCTCTTTTCCCCGACTCCCTCTTCCTTCTGAGTCACCTATTCACTTGGATCCGTACCCCTGAAGCACTTGATAACCCCCCCAGCCCCAGCTCCCGACTGGTCTTATGCTGTAGAGTCATCTCTGACCCACAGTGACTCCAATGTACTGATTGAGTACAGTGCTCTGCGCACAGTAAGAGCTCAATAAATACGATCGAATGAATTATATCTCCAAGAGACCGTCCTCGAATAAACATCGTCGGTATCAATGACATTCATTTAGCCCTTACTATGTGCAGAGCACTGTACTAACAGCTTGGGAGAGTATCCCGGCTCTGCCACATGTGAGCTGTGTGACTGTGGGCAAGTCACTTCACTTCTCGGTGCCTCAGTTACCTCATCTGTCAAATGGGGATTAAGACTGTGAGCCTCACGTGGGACAACCTGATGACCCTGTATCTCCCCCAGCGCTTAGAACAGTGCTCTGCACATAGTAAGCGCTTAACAAATACCAACATTATTATTACAATACAAGAGAAGCAGAGATTAACAAATACCAACATTATTATTATTATTAAGAGAGTAGATAGACATGTTGGCTGCCCACAGAGAGCTTACAGTCTAGAGTTCATTTTTCCATTAGGTTCTTTGGCCATGAGAAGATGTAGCAGCATGAAATGAGCCTGCTGTGGGCAGGGATTGTCTCTCTTTATCGCTGAACTGTACTTTCCAAACGCTTAGCACAGTGCTCTGCACGCAGTAAGCGATCAATAGAAACGACTGAATGAACCAATGAATGATCCGTGTCTAGCAGTCTTCCCCGTTTGACCGTAAACTTCCTGAGGGAAAGGATGGTCTTGTCAGATGGCTTCGACCAAGCCTGGATCCCACGGTTGCCTTTGGAAGGAAAGACGGAGAAGATAGAGAAGCAGTGTGGCCTAGTGGGCCGCGGGGGTCGGGAGGATCTGGGTTCTAATCCCAGCTCCGCCACTCTGTCTGCTGTGTGACCTTGGGTAAGTCACTTCACTTCTCTGTGCCTCAGTTACCTCATCTGGAAAATGGGAATTAAGACCCTGAGCCCCGTGTGGGGCAGGGACTGTGTCCAAGCTGCCTCCAAGTCCAGCGCCTGGCACGTAGTAAGCGCTTAACAAATACCACAGTTATTATTATTATTATTATCCGAGTTCATACTCACTGTGTTTGTGTCGCTGGTAAGGAACGCCTAATAATGGAATGAACTTGTCTGTAAACATCCAGTTTAGACATGCATCGGCAGGAAGTATGATTGGCAAAACTGATTGTTACAGGCTTGGGGCCTTGAGAGAGTGGCACTGTGATTTCAAACAACTACGGAAAAAGGCGGGAAAGAGAAGAAAAAAACGGTTATCGATACTGTTTAGGTGGTTCGAGATCATCCGCAGAACAACAGCAGCTAGTTGCACGAGTCGTTTTGTTTGCGTTATCCATTGCCGTACCCATTCCACACGGCTTAGCGTTGTTTGTTATGACTGTAAAGACTCAAGACTAGTATACTTGTCATTAAAATAGCATTCTGAATTGTTAAATACACCACACACTTGTTACCGTATCCTGTTGTAGATCTGAGGAATGCGAAAGACGACGCTACAGCAAGCAGATGCAGAGAGCTAGACCCAATGAACGGTGCGGCGGAGGACAAAATAAGGATCCGATCCAATGATACGATTTCAAAGATCAAATTAATATTTAGAAGCGTCACAGTTGCCAAACGTTCAATTGTTTCCAGAAATACTTCTAAAGCGCCATTAAAACATCGGGTTTTGGTTACGTAACTACAAAGTTATGTGGATAACACTGAAACGCTGGCTTTTCTTCCAACCTTTTTTGCATATACTGAACATATTCTAGTACTGCAAGGTTTCCAATTCAATTTTCCACTTTGGATCGGTTTGACGCTAATCCGTAACAGAATCTCACAACCCTTGGGGATTCCATCTTGTTTAAAATAAAATAATCTCCTGCGTTAACTAGTCAGCACATTCTTATTTGGAGCAGAAAGTCGACTTCTTTGGCCCAGTGTGAAGCGCTGGGTAAAATTCTGGGGGCCTCCTGGTTAGGTTTCAGGGCTGGCTCCTGGCCATTTTAGTGAGAAAAGGCTTCGTTTTGGATTCCGTCCGGAGGATGTAGAATTCCGATTTCTCCATCTTGCCCCGTATTTTTTTTCCCAACAGGATGCAGAAACAACAATCAATCAATCATGAGAGTAGGTCCGGTTGAAATTCCCATACTTCTTTGGACTTCTTAAAGTGTACTGGTGATTTACATCCGGGAATGGGAGGTGAGGTGACTCAAATTAGATCGTCGTTGGAATCATGAAGAACACAGCTCATCCTCCAAGAATGCGCCTTGTCACTAATAATAATGTTGGTATTTGTTAAGCGCTTACTATGTGCAGAGCACTGTTCTAAGCGCTGGGGTGGATACAGGGTAATCAGGTTGTCCCACGTGAGGCTCACAGTTAATCCCCATTAGAGATGAGGTAAGTGAGGCGCAGAGAAGTTAACTGACTCGCCCACAGTCACACAGCTGCCAAGTGGCAGAGCCGAGATTCGAATCCATGACCTCTGACTCCAAAGCCTGGGCTCTTTCCACTGAGCCACGCTGCTTCTCTAATCACTATAATCATAATGACTGTGCTACTGGTTAAGCACTTACTATGTGCCAGGAACGATTAGACTGTAAACCCGTGATTAGACCGGAAGCCCGTCAAGGGGCAGGGATCGTCTCTCTCTGTTGCCTAATTGTACTTTCCAAGTGCTTAGTCCAGTGCTCTGCACATAGTAAGCGCTCAACATTCAATACTATTGAATGAATGAATGTACTAAGCACTAGGGTAGATACCAGGTAACTGAGTTGGTCATAGTCCCTGTTCTACACAGGGCTAACCGTCTTCATCCCCATTTTCCAGTTGAGATAACTGAGGCCCAGAGAGGAGAAGTGACTCGTTCAAGGTCACGCAACAGACTAGCGAAAGAGCAGGGATTAGAACCCAGGTCTTTCCCACCCCCAGGCCTGTGCTCTATCCACTAGGCCAAGCTGCTCAGAGGCAACAAGGAAACTGCTCCAGGTTTTCATCTGGAGAGAATGTGACAAGGAGTTGAAGAGGAGCAAGGCACGCAGGCATCCGTCAAGATGAAATAATAATAGTAATAATAATAATAATGGTGTTTGCTAAGTGTATACTATGTGCGAGGCACTGTACTAAGCACCCGGGTGAGTACAAGCAAATCAGGTTGGACACAGTCCCTGTCTCACACGGGACTCACAGTCTCAATCCCCATTCTCCAGATGAAGTAATTGAGGCCCAGAGAGGAGAAGTGCCTCGTTTAAGGTCACCCAGCAGACAAAGGGCAGAGTCGGGATTAGACCCCACGATCTTCTGACTCCGAGGCCCCGGTTCTATCCACTAGACCAGGCTGCTTCTCCTGTAAATATCTCCTCATATTTATTGAGGATCTATTGTGTGGAGAGAAGAGACCAGATTAAGACTGCGAACCTGTTGTTGGGCAGGGATATTCTCTATCTGTTGCCGAATTGTCCATTCCAAGTGCTTAGTTCAGTGCTCTGCACATAGTAAGCGCTCAATAAATACGATTGAATGAACGATTGAAGTTATCGGGAGAGAACGGATTTGTTAGACACTCTCCCGGCCCTCAAGGAGCTGACAGTCTAGTGGAGGAGTCCACAGCCTAATGGGAGGCATCTTACAATCTAGTGTCCTGGAGGAAGATAGAGCTGATGGCGAGGTGCACGTGCGAGGGGATGGGGCCCCTTGGGTGGCCAGTTCCTTATGAGATGCTGGGATGTCTTGATGAAGAGTAGAGACAGCCCCTGCCCTCCAGGAGCTTACATTTTCTAATCCATTGTCTGTTTTCCAGTCTAACTAGACAACATCAGCCCCGGGATGACCTCTCACTGACGTCGAAGGAGCAGCAGTGTGGTCTAGTGGCAAGGCACAGGACTGGAAGTCAGGAGACATCCTCCCAATCCCGGCTCCACCCCCCGCGTGACCTCGGGCACGTTCTTCACCTTCTCTGAGCCTCCCTTTCCTCATCTGTAAAATGGGGATTCAATACCTCGGGACAGTGACTGATTCAACTGGATAATGATGGTATTTGTTGAGGGATTTCTCTGCACCAGGCACTGGGGTGGGTACAAGCAAATCAAGTCAGACGCAGTCCCCGTCCCATGTGGGGCTCACAGTCTCAATCCCTATTTTACAGATGAGGGAACTGAGGCCCGGAGAAGTGAAGTGACTTCCACACGGTCACCCGGCAGACAAGTGGCGGAGCTGGGCTTAGAACCCATGACCTTCTGACTCCCAGACCCGTGCTCTGAACGCTACACCATGCTGCTTCCCCTTGTGTCTATCTCAGTGCTTAGCTGAGAGTAAGCACTTCAGAATACCACAGTTATTCTTACAGTGGGTTTGTCTCCAACTCCAAAAAGGCACTTTCTCCAGTCTTAGCCCAAGCTCTTTGCTGACACTCTTGCTGACCCCGTGGCAGGGTTAATAACATGACCCATCTGCCTTTGTAAGTTTGCAGCTCTGACTTTCCCCAAACTTTGTCCAGATGGCACCGATGCCTTTCAGGATAAAGTGTGGAAGCTGAGAAATATTGCTTTGACATTTGGGCTGGAAAAAAAAAAAAGCGGGAACAAACCTTTTCGATCTTCTGTGTGCCGATGGAATACTCATCTCTATAAAAGTTTGCCAAAAAAGACGAAAGCCCCCATTTTTCCAGTTGGACAGTAGGCCGAGAATCCGTTAAATATCGACAGCGAGCATGAGGTAAATACTAAAGACTCCACCAGATCTGGCCCTGAAGGAGCTATACCATTTCAAAGGGAGCTAAACGAAGACATCGTAGAGTCAGCATAAAGGTATACATTCCTTCAGTAATTACAAGAATGCATTAAGTTATGGTTCCGGGTCACGGGAGCAGAGTAGCTTATTGGAAAGAGCACGGGCCTGGGAGTCAGAGGACCTGGGTTCTAATCCCGGCTTCGCCACGGGTCTGCTGGGTGTCCTCGTGGAAGTCACTTCACTTCTCCGGGCCTCAATTCCCCCATCTGTAATATGGGAATTCAATACCACTTCTCCCTCCCAATTGGACTTGCTAAATAGGGATTGAATCTTTCTCCCTCTGATTTACACTATGAGCCCCTGTGGGACAGAGATGGTGTCCAAATTGAATATCTTGTATGGACCCCACCACTCAGTACAGTGCCGGGCACCTAATCAGCTCTTAACGAGCACCATAACGAAAGTCATAAAATATAATGTTAATCAGTTGACGAGTGACTACATCGATGATCGATCAACCAGCTGGTTGTCTGGAAAGGCAGTCAGTCGATTTTCCAGTTCTCTCAGAGGTGATGAACGAAGTAGCTCGAAGGGAACTAAAGACCTGGGTCCTGTTACTGTGTGCAGAGCACTTTACTAAGCACTTGGGAAAGTGCAATAGAGTTTGTAGAGCCCTAAAGAGATTACAGTCTAGCGAGGGATTTACCCTGCCACTTAAGTATGCCGCAAATAATTGGACTCTCTATCCTTCTGATCAAACCCTAGCTACCAAGAGGAATTGGCATCTTGCTTAACAGGTAACTTGCTCACCCTTCGAAGTTTCACCCACCAGAGCCTTATTTTGAAACAAAGTATAATGCAAAATGGAATCAAAGTCATTCGTTGTCCGGTTTAACCCTCCCCCCAAAATCTCTTAAAGAGAAGGTATCCTGATTAATTTTAGTACTCTCATGTGCAGTCACTAAATTAGTATCCCTTTGATTTCTCCCTCCTCTCCTCCCACTCCCTTCTGCACCGCTCTTACTTGCTCCTTTATTCATCCTCCCCTCCCATCCCTTCAGCACACATATATATATACACATATATATACACACACATGTATATATACAAACACACATATATATATATATATCTGTATAGATCTGTAATTTATTTATTTACCTATTTATTTATATTAACATCTGTCTCCCCCATTAGACTGTGAGCTCAGTGTGGGCAGGGAATGTGTCTGTTATATTGTACTCTCCTAAGCGCTCAGTACAGTGGCTCAGTGGAAAGAACCTGGGCTTTGGAGTCAGAAGTCATGGGTTCGACTCCCGGCTCTGCCACCTGTCAGCTGTGTGACTGTGGGCAAGTCACTTAACTTCTCTTTGCCTCAGTTACCTCATCTGTATAATGGGGATTAACTATGAGCCTCACGTGAGACAACCTGATGACACCCTGTATCTCCCCCAGCGCTTAGAACAGTGCTCTGCACATAGTAAGCGCTTAACAAATACCCACATCATTATTACAGTGATTTGCACACAGTAAGTGCTCAATTTATCCGAATGAATGAATGAATGAATGAATGAATGAATCCTGGGATCCAGTGGTTATTTGATTTATGATTGAGTATTATTTCCATTCCTTGCTTTCCTATTGAAATTATTTTCCCCTCTGGGCCTGAGTTTTCAATGGATCTTGCATGGATTTCACATCTGTTGCCACCGTGAAGCCAGGTGTGACATCACACAGACATCCACTTGTATTCCTTTGAAAAATCAAAATTGCAATAACGGCAGGACCTATTACTAGGGTTTTGGCTACTGTCTTCCCAGTCAGCCTCACTGGCAGCCTTGTGATTTTGAAATTTCTGGGTCTGAGCAGAAGTTTGAAAGGGGAAAAAAAACAAACTGGTTTTGAGGGGGTTGCTGAATAGCAGCCCTTGTATTCTCTACCTTAAGAATGGGCGCTTGAAAACTGAGGAATAAATCCCGTATATTTATTGAGCACTTACTGTGTGCAGAGCACTGAACTAAATGCTTAGAGAAGCAGCGTGGCTCAGTGGAAAGAGCATGGGCTTGGGAGCCAGAGGTCATGGGTTCGAATCCCAGCTCTGCCACTTAGCTGTGTGGCTGTGGGCAAGTCACTTAACTTCTCTGTGCCTCAGTTACCTCATCTGTAAAATGGGGATGAAGATTGTGAGCCGCATGTGGGGCAACCTGATTACCTTGTATACCCCAGCACTTAGAACAGTGCTCTGCACAGAGTAAGCGCTTAACAAATACCAACGTATTATTATTATTAACTAAGTGCTTGGGTGAGTACAATACAGCAGAATTGGTAGATTAGATTCCTGCCCACAAGAAGAAGGTCTAGTAAGTGCCTGGCTTGCTAATAACAGCATGGCTCAGTGGAAGGAGCATGGGCTTAGGAGTCAGAGGTCATGGGTTCTAATCCCGACTCCGCCACTTGTCAGCTGTGTGACCTTGGGCAAATCGCTTCACTTCTCGGTGCCTCAGTTACCTCATCTGTAAAATGGGGATGAAGACTGTGAGCCCCACGTGGGACAACCTGATCACCTTGTATCTACCCCAGCGCTTAGAACAGTGCTCGGCACATAGTAAGCACTTAACAGATACCAACATTATTATAAAGTGGTATCTGAAGCCAGAGGAGCTGAGCCTTATGATAAAAATAATAATTGTGCTATTTGTTAAGCTTTTACTACGTGCTACACTAAGTGCTGGGTTAGATACAAGCAAATCGGGTTGGACACAGTCCCAGTCCCATGTAGGGCTCACAGTTTCAATCTCCATTTTACAGATGAGATAACTGAGGCCCAGAGAAACGAAGTGACTTGCCCAAGAGCACACAGCAGACAAGTAGCAGAGTCAGGATTAGAATCTGTGACCTTCTGACTTCCCGGCACATGCTCTATCCACTACACCAAGTTCCTGAACATGTGGGACAGGGACAGAATGATCTGATGATCCGTTCCACCCCAGTGCTTAGCACATTTTGAGGTGCTAAATAAACTCAATAAACTCCACAATTATTATTATTGTTATTAGAGTCAGGAATAAGGGCCCCTGAAGATCAACTTCCTTATTCCAAAAAAAAAAAAAAAAAAAATCTGACATTTTAATTAAAAAAGGAAAATAATCCAATAAGGAAAGTATCTTGTTAGGGTTCAACAGTGATTGCGGGCGTTGGAAGTGACATAAAAAGTTTTCAGCCATTTGAGTTCTGGTTTGTGAAAAAAATGAGTATCTAGAACCAAGGTCTCCTGATTCCCAGGCCTGGGCTCTTTCCACAAGGCCACAATGCCACCCAACTTCATGATGATTCCCAATTTTCTATTTTAGAGCATCAATGAGTGGGATTTATTGAGCAGCTACTGAGCACTAGGCATTGTCCTAGATGTTTAGAAAGGGTCAACACAAGTAGGTTGGCACATGTTCCCTGTCCGGGAGGCAATTGCAATCGAATATAATTCGATGAGAGAGAAGATTGCACACATGGTAAGTGCTCAGTAAATGCCATTTTGTATGGTATTTGTTAAGCCTTTACTATGTGCCAGACACTGTTCTAAGCACTGGGGTAAATATAAGATAATCAGATCAGACACGGTCCATGTCCCAAATGGGGCTCAGAGTCTTCATCCCCATTTTACAGATGAGGTAACTGGGGCCCAGAGACGTGAAGCAGACAGAGTGGTGGAATTGGGATTAGAACTCAGGTCCTTTCTGACTGCCAGGCCCGTGCTCTATCCACTAGGCCGTGCTGCTATTGAGGGACTGACTGTGGTCTGGATCCTGGTACCCGCTTCTAACCCGCCAGCCCGATCGCAGCCCAGGTTCTTTAAGGGCATTGGATGACACTGAAACTTTTTCTAGACGAATGCCTCTAAAATCAAAAACAAAAGAGAATAGAAAAATACCTCCCGCTTTCAAAAACCCTCTTTCTGGGGCTGTTGGTTTTTTTCCGTTAGCCATCCAAAAGATATTTAAAAACTCTTTATCTAGGTCATTTTTCAAACTCTTCAGATAAAACCGGTTAAAAATAGCGGAACGGTCCTTTGAAGCAAGGTATTATCAATCCGCTGCCTCTGGAATGCAAAATGCCACGGTCTCGCTTTGAAATGATTAGCAGACTTCCCGGTCTGCCGAGATAAGTTACCGCATTTCATTGGCAAGGAGAATGCACCGCTTCTCGAGCGGTTTGGATTCAAAAATTTCGTTTTACTCGTTTCTAGGACACATGGTTATTTCGGTGAATATGATTTCGAGTGTTACCTTGCCAGCTTAGACCAAACAATCCTCAGCTCGCCTACCCCAGGAGAGTTTCTCCATCATAAAGAGGATTAGAACCTGCACTCTGTTTTAGTTAGCCGTCTTTTTCTAAATCTTTTTTCCAACGCATTTTTGGAAACATCTGCATTTAAGAGAAGTGACTCCCTATTGTCCAAGCTAAAAAACAGTGTTGTAAAGCTGGGCTAGAAAAAAAAAAATGATGAGGCTCCATAAAAGGCTTATCTGAAAGAGGGAGAATCAGTGAGAGTTCTACAAGAGCGGATTTAAGCAATATTAGATGCTCTTGAGGGTCGGGACCTTGTCTACTTAGACTCTAACGTACTCTCCGAAGAGTTTGATATTATTGATGACGACAACTGTGGTATACACGCTAAGTTCTATGCAAGCACAGATCTGACAAAGTCCTTGTCCGACATGGGGTTGGCAGCCTAGGGAATGGGAGAATAGTTGTTTAATCTCCATTTTAGAGCAGTAGATCATCTTGTCCCCTCCTACCTTACCTCCCTGATTTCCTACTACCCCCCAGACCATTGGCTTCCCTCCTCCAATGCCAACCTGTTCACTGTACCTCCCTCTCATCTGACTTGCCCCCAGTCTGTCTCCCACGTCCTGCCTCTGGGCTGGAACGCCTTCCCTCTTCACATCCGACTGGACGATCCCTGTCCCCACCTTCATCGACTTATTAAAAGCGCATCACCTCCAAGAAGCCTTCTCTGACTAAACCCCTATTTCTTCCTTCCCACTTCCTTCTGTGTTGCCTTCGCACTTGAATTTGTTCCCTTTATTCCCCCCTCCTTCAGTCCCTTGACACTTAGGCACATATCCCGGCTAATCCCAGCACTGCCATATCTCTGCTCTGTTATTTTGGGCAAGTCACTTCACTTCTCTGTGCCTCCGTTACTTCCTCTGTAAAATGACTGAGTGAGCTTCATATAGGACAGGGACTGTACCATCTACCCCAGCGCTTAGAACAGTGCTTGACACACAGTAAGTACTTAACAAGTACCATCATTATTATATCTGTAATTTAATTACTTATACTAATGTCTGTCCCCCCTCTAGCCTGTAAGCTCATTGTAGGTAGGGAACGTATCTACCGAGTCAAGTATATTCTACTTCCCAGTCAGTGCTCAATAAGTACCAGTGATTGATTTTACAGATGAGTAAGCCGAAGCACAGAAAATAGAGCGAATTGCCTAAAGTTACACAGCAGGTAAGTGGGGCAGCTGGGATTAGAACCCACATCTCCCGAGTCTCAGTCCTGTCCTCTCTTCACTATCCACAGTGGGTAGTACGGTGCTCGGCAAAGCGTAGACACTTAGTAAATTCCATTGCTGAATTTAATGTTAATCGTGAGTAGATGGCATATATGTCTTTCCTTTTTTTTTATGGTACTTGTTGAGCACTTACTATGTGCCAGGCATTTACTAAGCACTAGGGAAGATACAAGGTGAGATACAGTCCCTGTCCCACACAGGGCTCACATTCTTAATCCCCATGTTACAGATGAGGTAACTGAGGCCCAAAGAAGTGAGGCGACTTGCCCAAAGTTACACAGCAGACAAGTGGCGGAGCTGGGATTAGAATCCAGGTCCATCTGACTCCCAGGCCTGATCTATCTGCTAGTCAATGTTTCTTCTCCCCTGATAACCTGCCAAGGAGTGGATTGGCTCCTAGCTGCTGCGGGGAGAGCAACATGGCCTAATGGATAGAGGGAGTAAGTCAGAGAGATGCAGAGGGGAGTGGGAGAAGAGGAAAGGAGGGTTTAGTCAGGGAATAATAATAATAATAATAATAATGTTGGTATTTGTTAAGCGCTTACTATGTGCCGAGCACCGTTCTAAGCACTGGGGTAGATACAGGGTAATCAGGTTGTGCCACGTGAGGCTCACAGTCAATCCCCATTTTCCAGATAAGGTAACTGAGGCAGAGAGATGTTAAGTGACTTGCCCACAGTCACACAGCTGACAGGTGGCAGAGCCGGAATTCGAACTCATGACCTCGGACTCCCAAGCCCGGGCTCTTTCCACTGAGCCACGCTCTGGTTCACTAGCCCTGGTACAAAGGGCATCTGAGCAACTCTGACGTCAACCCATCCCCCAGCCTGAGAAATGACAGCGGGATCTTTCAAGTCCCCATTCAATCACCAGGGGTATTTGCTGAGCACTTTCTATGTGCAGAGCACTATAATCAATCATTCATTCAGTCAGTCAGTCAATCAATCATATTTACTGAGGGCTTACTGTGTGCAGAGAACGGTACTAAGCACTGGGGAACGCACTACATACAGTAAACAGACACATTCCCCGCCCACAACGACCTTACAATCTCTAAGTGCTGAGGGGCTGGAGGGGGGGAATGAATAAAAGGAGCAAGTCAGGGCGATGCAGAAGGGAGTGGGAGAAGAGGAAAGAGGGGGCTTAGTCAGGGAAGGCCTCTTGGAGGAGATGGGCCTTCCATAAGGCTTTGAAGTAAGGGAGAGCCATTGGCTGTTGAATATGAAGTGGGGCGGGGGGGTGTTCCAAGTCAGAGGCGGGAGGTGGGTGAGAAGTCGGAGGTGAAATCGACAAAACAGAGGTACAGGGAGAAGAATGCCAACATTTAGAGGAGTGAAGTGTGCCCGGTGGGTTGGAGTAGGAGAGAGGTGAGGTGAGGTAGGAGGGCTTTAAAGCCGATAGTAAGAAGTTTCTATTTCAGTGCTTGGGAGAGCACAGCAGAGTTGCTAGTCATATTCGCTGGCCTCAAGGAGCTCGTGGCTGCCTCTATCCTCTGCTCACACCCCTGTCCTTTTCTCCCCCTCTCTGCCTGGTGCCTGGCCCGTAGAGGACCTTCCCCAAGGGGAAAATCATCTCAAACTCGATCCCCACACCCAGGTCCTGTCGGTCCCATCTCTTCTTGGGAAGCAGCGTGGCCTAGCAGTGACCAGTGGCCTGGGAGTCAGGAGTCCTGAGTTCTAATCAGGACTGTGGGACATTTTTTCTCCATTACCTCATCAGTACAGTGGGGAGTAAATACTTGTTCTCCCTCTCCCTTAGGGTGTGAGTCCCATGTGAGAAAATGAATGTGTCCGACCTGATTATCTTGAATCTACCCCCGTATCTAGTATGGTGATTGGCATTTGGTAAATGCTCAACCAAGTTCCTATTCTCCTCTGCTCCTCCTCCTCTCCCCATCACCCCGACTTGCTCCCTTTGCTCTACCCTCCCACCCCACAGCACTTGTGTATGTATGTATATATTTATAATTATAATTCTACTTATTTTTATTAATGATGTGTATACATCTATGATTCTATTCATTTATATTGATGCCATTGATGCCTGTTTACTTGTTTTGATGTCTGCCTTCCCGCTTCTAGACCTGTGAGCCCACTGTGGGCAGGGAAGCAGCGTGGCTAGAGAAGCTTAGTGTGGCTTAGTGGAAAGAGCCCCAGCTTGGGAGTCAGAGAACGTGGGTTCTATTCCCGCCTCTGCTGTGTGACCTTGGGCAAGTCACTTAACTTCTCTGTGCCTCAGTTTCCTCATCTGTAAAATGGGGATTAAGACTGTGAGCGCCACATGGGACAATCTGATTTCCCTGTATCTACCCCAGTGCTTAGAAGAGCGCTTGGCACACGGTAAACGCTTAACATATACCACAGTTACTATTATTATTATCATTATGATCTCTATGTGTTGCTGAACTGTATTTCCCAAGCACTTAGTACAGTGCTCTGCACACAGTAAGTGCTCAATAAATACAATCGAGTGAACAAATTCCACAATTGTTGTTAACTGGAAACTATTAACATTTGTGCTAAGCGCTGACCAGAATCTGGGAGCAAATCCCCTTAGTGCCAGCCCTTTTCCCGAATCAGATTTGGGGATTTAAACTTGGATTTCAATCTAAAATTGGGTTTGCCCCATGCCACCTTAACCCCAGGATGACCGAACAGAGTTCCCTTCCCTTTCCCAGTGACGACCTGCTGGTCAGACTGACCCGTCAGACTAAAGCAGAGTTGTAGAAGTATGTGGATCCTGGGAGGTTCCGAAAGGCAGCATGGCCTAGTGGACGGAGCTGGGTTCTAATCCCGGCTCTGCCACTTTTCATTCATTCAATAGTGTTTATTGAGCGCTTACTATGTGCAGAGCACTGTACTAAGCGCTTGGGATGAGCGCTTGGGATGCCACTTGCCCACTGTTTGATCTTGGGCGAGTCACTTAATTCCTCTGGACCTCAGTGAGCTCATCTGTCAAACAGTGATGAAGATTGTGAGCCCCATGTGGGACAGAGATTGGGTCCAACCTGATTATCTTTTATCTACCTCCGAGCTCAGAACAGTAAGTGCTTAACCAATACCATTAAAACAAGACAAGTAACCCAGGTCATTCAGGCACAAACCGAGTAGCCAATTTTGTTCATTTATGATGGGTTTTAATCCTCACTCATTGTATTTGAGTGTAGCATTTGAGTGTTTACTGTGTGCAGATCCTTGTACTAAACCCCTCGGGAATGTACAGTACAAGAAAGTTGGCCAACACATTCCCTGCCCACAAGGAATTTACAATCTAGAAGGGGAGACGGATATTAGAAATTATGGAGAGGGATACAGGTACTGAGGGGCTGAAAGTGGGGTGAAGAGCAAACTGCTTAAAGCTTAGAGATTCCAGTGCGTAAGTGATGCAGAAGGGAGAAGGAGTCGGGGAAATTAGGAGATGTATTTTTAATATGGCTTTGAAGGCGGGTAGAGTGGCGGTCTGTCATATAAGAAGCAGGAGGAAGTTCCAGGCCAGAGACGGGATGTGGATGAGGGATGGGTGGTGAGATAGACGGGATCGGGGTACAGCGAATGAGTTGACGTTAGAAGAACAAAATGTGTGGACTGGGTCGTAGGAGGAAATCTGCCAGATCAGGTGGGGGAGAGAGAGAGGTGATTGGGTGCTCTAAGTAACCATGATATTCGTTAAGTGTTGACTATGTGTCAAGCACTTTTCTAAGCACTGGGCTAGACCCAAGCTAGTCAGGTTGGACACAGTCCCTGTCCTACAATGGGGCTCACAGTCTTCATCCCCATTTTACCGATGAGGGAACTGAGGCACAGAGAAGTGAAGTGACTTGCTCAAGATCACATAGCAGACAAGCGGCGGAGCCGGAATTAGAACCTAGGTTCTTCTCACTCCCTGGCCCGAATTCTATCCACTAGGCACAGTTTATTATTATCATTGCTATGAATATTTGGCAGAGCTGTGGTTTCGAAACCGGAGTTCGGTGAGGAAGGTACAGGAAGAATTCCTGACTCCTTCCAACTAGAGGGTTCTAGGACTCCACAGCTCCTTGGAGAAGCAGCATGGCTCAGTGGAAAGAGCACGGGCTTGGGAGTGAGAGGTCATGGGTTCGAATCCCAGCTCTGCCACTTGGCAGCTGTGGGACTGTGGGCAAGTCACTTCACTTCCTCTGTGCCTCAGTTCCCTCATCTATAAAATGGGGATGAAGACTGTGAGCCTCACGTGGGACAACCTGTTTCCTCTGTATCTACCCCAGTGCTTAGAACAGTGGTCTGCACATAGTAAGCACTTAACAAATACCAACATTATCATTATTATTACTGTGGGCAGGAAATGTGTCTTTTTATTGTTACATTGTATTCTCCCAAGCGCTAGGTACAGTGCTCTGCATACAGTAAGCGCTCCGTAAATATGATTGAATGAAACGGGCTGTGGGAGGGGAGTTTTCCTTTGAAGATACTTTCAGCCACGATTCAACACAGGGCAGGCCGACATGGCAGCTGGAACAGCTGCAAAGCAGGCAGGCAGCTCTTGTTCCAAAACCTCCATGACATCAGCACAATTGCCTGCCTCAATTACCCATATCTCTTCTGGATTATCCCCCCTCTCTCCCTTAAATTTTCCCCTTCCACCACACTCCTGGGCTGGGTCGGCCCAGATTTCAAGGGCTGACAGTGTAGAGGAGGGGAGGCGACGGATCCAGGAGAATCTCCCGGCATCACCTGTCAATCACACAGCACCCTGCCCCTTCCCCCACAACCTACTAATACCAAGCACATCCTAACCACCATTTAAGCAAAAATAGCAGTTCCCCTAGGACAATTTAACACTTTAGCCAACCACGCTTGGGGAACGTGTCTCCCAAATCTGTCGTGTCGTACTCTCCCAAGAGCTCAGTACAGCGCTCTGCACACAGTAAGCACTCAAACCATACTACTGATGATGACGGTGACCAACTCTTTGATTAGCTTGAAGGTGAAATGGCAAATGTAAATAAAGGTGCAGGATTTGTAAAGATTCTTTGGCCTTCTAAAAGGCTGGTGTTGGCAGTTTGGTATGGTCGCCAACCTTGGCCTGTGCATAAAGTGTGTTTCTAGTGGCAGATTCATTCATTCAATCGTATTTATTGAGCGTATACCGTGTGCAGAGAAGAACTGTAGTAAGCGCTTGGAATGTACAATTTGGCACCAGATAGAGTCAATCCCTGCCCCAAAATGGGCTCACAGTCTAAAAGGTTGATAAGCTGGTTTCATATCAAAGGTGTAAACACACTGTTCCTTGGTGGGAGGATTTCTCTCCTTTCAAAACCTCTGTTTTCACTGAAAAGTCCTCTGAGGAATTTACCCTCAACTCCCTCCAGGGAAATGCGTATTCTTTTTTAAAATATAAAAATCCTAAGGGGTGTCGAGAAATAAAACTCCTGAGGTAAACTGCCTGCTTTTTATGTTCTTGACAAAAATACTTGCTCCTGTAAAACCTTTCAGAGTAAGGGATGTGAATGTTGGTAAAATTCTCACTTCACTCTTCTCTTTGATAATATATCAGCTCTGAGAATTTATGGATTTTTATTTTTCTTCCAGAATTTCAACAGGAAAATTGAGTGCTCAGGCTATGCAAAGGCTAAAATTAACTGATGGGACAGAGAAACTACAAATCAGCACAGCTGAACCAAATAGTTTTGGTTTTAAGCTCCTCCTCTAGATTGTAAACTCACTGTGGGCAGGGAACGTATCTAGCAGCTCTATTATATTGTACTCTCCCAAAGGCTTAGTACAGTATTCTGCACACAGTAAGTACTCAATAAATACAGTCAATCGATTAATTGATTTAACACCATCAGCATGGTCAATAGCTCTACGAATAAGTGGTTTCCATTTCCTGTATTATAAATTCGGCTTGCCCTTTAGTTTCCCAACAGCCTGCATGGATTTCGAGAAACGGGATTAAGAGTAAGTGTTTTGGCATAACACTCTTCATTCTACCTAGCTGGCATAGAATTTTCCAGTTTCCTCTTAGGCATGAGAATAGAAGACAAAGGTGTAGGGTCATTTTTCTTTCCTGGTGAGTAGCAAAGGGCAGCTGTGTTGCTTTCAAAGCAATTATTTTAGGGTGAATGGGAAAGATTAAATTTCAGAATCAAGTGAATTCCTTAAGAAGATGGCTCTTTGAAATGTCTTATGCTTTCAGCCACACCATGCCATCGTTCCACTCTCGGTCTGTCGGCCGGTCATATTTATTGAGCGCTTAGTCGGTGCAGAACACTGTACTAAGTGCTTGGGAGACTATAGTACAACAATACAACAGACACTCTCCTTGCCTGAATACTGGGATTTAGTGTGGCCTAGTGGAAAGAACTCACTAATGGGTGTTAGGAGATCTGGCTTCTACTCTGGTCCTGTCACTTAATAATAATAATAATAAATAGCATTTGTTAAGTCTTTCCTGTTTGGCATGCACTGCTCTAAGTCACTGGGGAAGATCCAAGCTAATCAGGTGGGCTGACAGTCTTAACCTCCATTTTAGAAATGGGAGAAACGAGGCACAGAGAAGTGAAGTGATTTGCCTCAGGTCACACAGTAGACAAGTGGCAGAGCCAGGATCAGAATTCAGGCCCTTCTGACTCCCAGGCCCGTGGCGCTCTACTAGGCCACCCTGCTTCCTGCCTGCTGCATGACCTTGGATAAATCACTTGACCTCTCTGAGCTTCAGTTTCCCCATCTGTAAAATGGGAATTAAATATCAGTTCTCACTCCCTCTTAGACTGAGTGACTGGACTGTATCTAATCGGCCTATGTTATATCAACCCTAGCGCTTAGCATGTGGCTTAGTGGAAAGAGCCCGGGCTTGGGAGTCAGAAGTCATGGGTTCTAATCCTGGTCCCACCTCTTATCAGCTGTGTGACTTTGGGCAAGTCGTTTAGCTTCTCTGTGCCTCAGTTACCTCATCTAAAATGGGGATGAAGACTGTGAGCCCCACGTGGGACAATCTGATTACCTTGTATCTATCCCAGCGTTTAGAACAGTGCTTCACACTTAGTAAGGGCTTAACAAATACCATCATTATTATAATAAGTATTTAATCCTTGCCACCACTGTTATTCAAGATCGATCCCAGACTCCTTGGTCTCATAAGCAAAGAAAGGCATAATGTTAGCTGAAATTCAATGCATGCAAGGCTCTTTTTTGCTCTGGGCAGAAGCAGCGTGGCTCGGTGGAAAGAGGCTGGGGTTGGGAGTCAGAGGTCATGGGTTCGAATTCCAACTCTGCCACTAGTCGGCTGTGTGACCGTGGGCAAGTCACTTAACTTCTCTGTGCCTCAGTTACCTCATCTGGAAAATGAGGATTAAGACTGTGAGCCTCACGTGGGACCACCTGATGACCCTGTATCTCCCCCAGCGCTTAGAACAGTGCTCTGCACAGAGTAAGCGCTTAACAAATACCAACATTATTATTATTACTACTTGGGCACGCTTCCCGTTTGGCTAGAAGTCTGCTTGATTGACAGCTGCTGCCTCAGAGTACTGAGGGCTACGGGGCAGGGACCTAAATGATTCTCAGGCCTCTCGGGGACAGGAGACTTTGGAGGCAGCACACGTGCTTTCTGGATCCAAAAACAGTTATCTGCCTCCGTGGAAGAGAAGCAGCGTGGTCTTGTGGTTAGAGTATGGGACTTGGAGTCAGAAAGATCCGGCTCCTAATCCCATCCCTACCACTTGTCTGCTGGATGACCCTGGGCGAATCATTCAACTTCTCTGGGCCTCAGTTACCACATCTGCAAAATGGGGATTAAGAATTTGAGACCCATGTGGGACAGGAACTGTGTCCAAACTCATTAGCTTGTATCTACCCCGACACTTAGGACAGGCACATAGTAAGTACCTAACAAATGCCAGAATTATTATTGTTATTATTATCTGGGAGTCAGAGGACCTAAATTCTAAACCCAGCTCTGCCTCATGCCTACTGTGTACCAATAGGTAAGTCACTTTACTTCTCTGTTCTTCAATTTCTCCATAAATAAAATGGGGATTCAATACCTGTTGTCCTTCCCTATTAGACTGCAAGCTCCATATGGGACATTATACTCTACCTCAGTGCTTGGCACATAGTAAGAACTTAAATACCAAAATTAACATTAAATTATAAGGGAAAAAACATCTCCACTAATTTTAGCTGGATGGCTGACGTCATCCCCACTCTGCAGAATTCCACTGAGAAGATACATCTTTATACACGAGAAGTGGCCTAGAGGAAAGAGCACAGGTTTGAGAGTCAGAGGACCTGGATTCTAATCCCAGCTCTGTCACTTGTCTGCTGGGGGACCTTGGGCAAGTCACTTAACTTCTCTGTGCCTCAGTTGCCTCATCTGTAAAAATGGGGATTAAGTAGTTTAAGAGTGGAAGCGGTTTGGCCAAATGGATAGAGCATGGACTTGGGAATCAGAAGGACCTGGGTTCTAATCCCAGCTCCACCACTGGTCTGCTGTATGACCTTGGGTACGTCATTTCACTTCTCTGTCCTTCAGTTATCTCATCTGTAAAAAAGAGATTTGACTGTGAACCCCATGTGGGACAGGGACTGTGTCCAATATGATTAACTTCTATCTACCCCGGCACAGTGCCTGGCACACAGTAAGTGCTTAACAAACACTGTTAAAAAAACCCAAAGAAACAACAGCTGGCTAATTTGAATTCTGTAATATGGGCTACTAAATTTAGGATCAAGAATAGTGGCTCTCCTCAATCTCACTTAATTCAACAGAATTGTGAACCGCATATCTTCAGAAAGAGCTCTGCCCTCTGGTGCTGCAAGATTGATTTCCACAATAAGATTTCTTTTTTTAACTGGCCAAGATAAGAATGTGTCAAGAGGTGGGTCTGGCTCTTTTTCTTTTGTAGATTTCCCCCCAACTCATTAACTGGAAATATTGTCTTCACAGGTCTCTGCAGCCTCCTCTGCCTTGCTAAAGTCCTCTTTAACTCCGCTCTCTTTGCTCACAACTCCTCCAAAAGGATTAAATAAAAGTTATTTCTCCTTCAGAAGTAAATTAGGTCAGTTACCTTGTAAGCTGATATCAGTTCATCCAACAACCTAGCAATTGAAAGCAAGCGCTACACTCTTCTGTGTTTTAGACACCCTGCTACAAAAGTATCAAGGAGTCTAACTTTGGTTCATATACAACGAACCCTCTTTCTTGGCTTTCAAACAGTTGAGGTTGGTGGACACTTATTTGACTACCTTGTCCCATCTTTGACCTTTTGAGCTGGTTTACTTGGAAGTCTCTCTAAACAGGCTGTGAGACCTTGGGCAAGTCACTTTGTTTAAGGAGACACTTCTTGAGGATTCAATATGGGGAGAATTAGAGACCTGTGTCATGCCAAGGCAACCTGCTGATGCAAGAAATGGTTAGCAGGAGACCGACGTGAGCGTTGCTGGGAGACCACGATGTTGCTAGGAAGCCAACTCGAGCGGTGCCAGGGGACCGACATTTCTGGGAGACCGACGTGTTGCTCGGAGACCATCATGAACGATGCCAGGGAACCAACGTTTCCGGGAGACCGAATCCTTCCAGGAGACCAACACACAATTTGGCGCTCCAGGAAATCACGCTTGTTTTGGAAAAAGTCTGAAGAAAATGGGAACGAGGGTGATTTCCGGACCTACTGGAGAAGTCCGAAGACGTTACTGGAAGACGACGTCAGTATTTCCGGTCTAAGTGTGGCTTCCCGACCCACAGCAGTCGAGGAAAAGGGGAACGATCTTCCTTTTGAGCGTTATCCAGCGGGAGAAGTGGACCCTGGTGACGTTTTAATCTACCAATCCTGGCGAGGCAACTCTTGTCTAAAATGAAAAGCATCATCAACCTGGAAGAAATCTCGTTTCCGTTAGTATTCCCGCAGGAGTAAATACAACCCAAGTTTTCTGCGACCGTCATAACGGGACGAAAGAGGCGATCAGTGAAGCCCCGGAAACCACCTTAACTCTCCACGTGGTTAACAGATGGAATGGCGAGAATAACTCAGAAGCACAGAGGATACACCTACCGTCTTGCTGATGTAACTTGTGCTGGTATTCATACACTGTAGTCCCTCACTGTTGCAGCAACCCCCACATCTGTAGATGGATACACATGGGGGTTTAAAGAAGGTGTTTGTTGCTGCTCCAAACTCTTTCCCCACATCTATACACACCTCACGTGGCATGCACTGAGTTTTTCTCCACTCATTATCAATACCTGCCGAGTTATAGGGAAGTCCATAAGTCATAAAGAAGCTAAGAGAGAAAACACAGCAGCAGGAACTCACAATTAGAAGCAGATCAACACATGAGTTTATACCTGGGAGGGTTTTATGCTGCAGAAAGAGGCAGAGGAGAGGCCCCGATCTGCTCTGTGAAACCCAGAGGCGGTGGATGACGGATCTGACGGGGATCCCATACTCCTGTCATTAGACGAGGGAAAGGGGTGACGGTCATTCATTCGCCTGGGGGGACCGGGGAGAGGGACTTCTGCCTCCGGCAATTAGAAGGGGAGGGGAGGAGACTAGACCGTAGTCCCTCTGGACTGGAAGCTCGTTAAGGGCAGGGGCATTTCCGTTGTATTGTACTCTCCCACGCGCTCAGAACGGTGCTGTGCACATAGCGAGCGCTCGGTAAATACGATCGACTGATTGATTGAGACTGTGGCTTGCTGCCGTCTGTTTCCAGATCCGTGAGGTCAGTCTCGGGGATTTTCGCTGCCAGTCTGCAGCTCTGTGGGGGAAAATCCCTTCCGCCCCCAACCCCCTTACCAGAAGAAATTGCAATTTTATAAAAGGAAACCCCCAGGAAACTCTGCATTTCCTCCCCCGTGGCCCAATTTTTAGCTTGGTCTGTTAGAATGTCAGGCGCCGCTGCCTGGAACTCCAAGCCGTCCTTCACTATCGGCCTCCCCCTCGGAACGGGTGTCATAATAATAATAATGGTGATAATAATTGTGGTATTTGTTAATACCACATATTTTCAGTGTTTGGCTTTTCCTAGCTTTAGAATAAGACCTCGATGGCTGGTTGCCTTGGCGGGTGCCCTGAGGGATGAAGCTAAGTCTGTTTGGGTAGGCACTTTTTTGGAGGTTTCTGAGCACAGATAAGCAGCACCAAGCCTTCATTTTTCAGGGCACTTAAATGCCCTGGAAAATGTGACTCGGGCTGGGATCTCTGAGAGATCTCTATTGCCACCCCTTTCCCTCATCTAATGTGTGCCAGCGAGGCATCTGGACGGAGCCCCGGGGACCGAAATACCTGGGCCGTGGATCCCTCCCCGGTGAACAGAAATGAGCCACAAGGAGAGTTCTCCTGAGTGAACTCTGCATTATTCCGGATCCTCGGTACGAGAGGGAGAGGTGTCAGGTTTAGAGTCCTCAGGCAGCACTTCAGAAAGCCAGGCCCCCTCACCCACATACACACAAACCACCTGGGTCCACCTGGGGCCGGAAGATCTGTGCAGACGCACGTTCCCACCTGACCGTGGCGTGGCAGAAAATGGATGGGTATTCTACTTCTGGCCATGGCTCCATCCCAACCCCCCCCCAGGGCCTTAGGAGAAATTTTGGCTGAGGAAACAAGCGCAGCACTGCCTGGTCAGCCCAGGGGGACCCTGGTTCCAACAGTCCGGTCCGTCCAATCAACCTCTCGGGGTGCCACGGAAGCTTCCAGACAAAAATGGGTTCTCTAAACGGCTGTAATAAATCCATCGGCCTCCAGCGAAGGCCTTGAAGATCAAGAGGCTTTCCCTCACTAAGTCCTCCTTTCCCCTCTCCCTTCCCTGTCACCCTGACTTGCTTCCTTTATTTATCCCCCCTCATTCATTCATTCATTCATTCAGTGGTATTTATTGAGCGCTTACTGTGTGCACAGCACTGTACTAAGTGCTTGGAAAGTACAATTCAACAATAAAGAGAGACAATCCCTGCCCCACACCGGGTTTACAGTGTAGAAGAGGGAGGAGCCCCACAGCACTTATGCACATATCTATAATTTAAGCATTTATTTCTATTAATGTCCGTCTCCCCCTCTAGACTGTAAGGATAGGCTTAGGATAGTGTTCTGCACATAGGATCGAATGAATGAACGATCGAATCAGCTCTTTTCTGCCTCATCACGGTTGGGGAATACTTCTATGTGGAGTTTAGACCAGAAGCTCATTGTGGGCTGGGAAAAAGTCTTTTATATGGTTATACCGTACTCTCCCAAGTCCTAAGTGTGGTGCTCTGCACGCAGTAAATACTCAATAAATATGATTGATTGACTGACTGACTATCCCAAAGAGCCCGGAGAGGGGATGGGGCATGTATGGATGGAGGGCTGGATTTCTGAAGTCCCGCCTGAGGGCTCTAAAGCTGACATCTCTCCCCCTCGAACCGAACCGAGGATCCGGACGAAAGAACGGAGCATCCAGGAGAACTCCCCTTACGGCTCACTTCCTTTCACCGGGGAGGGATCCACAGCCCGAGAGTTCACTCGGGAGATCACCCCCGGGACAGCCCGGCCCGCAGGATGGATTATTTTAAGAGGTCAATTTTTTTCCTTTAGTCAACGCGGACAAAGTCCACGCGACTCGGTGGCTCGGAAGTTTAAACATCTCAAGGCGGACTCCATTTCTTTCGGGGTCACGGTAGGTGACCCGTCACACCATCCGATCCAAACCGGCCCTCCAGTTGGAATCGGCGTCTCCCGCTTCTCGGGCCGCGCTTACTTTTCAAGATTTCGGTGTTGTAGTGGGCCGCGGCGAATTGGACGGTGTCCTCGGTCCTGGCGTCGAAGGTGGCGTGCTCCCGGGGCCTCTGCCACCCGCCCTTCCTCAGCTGACATTTGAACATTTTCCAGTACTCCGGGTAGAGAACCGTCATGAGCTCATCCACGCTGGACACGGCCCGTAACTGCTCCTCCAGTTCGCTGCCTGCGGGAGCCTGTTAAAGAGACACGCGAGGTCAGTTAAGAGTTGTGCTATCCGTTAAGCGCCTACCAGGTGCCGGACACCGTACGAAGCGACGGGGTAGGTACGAGCAGATCGGGTTGGATGGTCCCCGTCACACGTGAGGCTCACCCTCTTAATCCCCATTTGGCAGAGGAGGGAACTGAGGCCCAGAGAAGCGAAGTGATTTGCCCAAGGTCCCGCAGCAGATACGGGCAGAATCAGGATTAGAACCCATGACCTTCTGACTCTGAAGCTACTATGGCATGCTGCTTCCTCCTCCCCGGGTACCCGAGGCGTAGATGGCTATGGTTTCCACCAAGTATGGCCTAATAGAAAGCGCACAGACCAGCAAGGGAGAAGACCTGGGTTCTAATCCTGACTCTGTCCCCCCCCCCCCCTTTTTTTTAATTGGCACTTCTTAGGAGTTTACTAGGTGCCGGGCACTGGAATAAGCTCTGAGGTATTGATTTACAAGCTAAGCAGGTCGGATACAGTCCCCGTCTCACATGGTTCTCACAGTTTTGATCCCCGTTTTACAGATGAGGTAATCGAGACACAGGGAAATGAAGTGACTTTTCCAATGTCACCCAGCAGGCAAGTGGCGGGACTGGGATTAGAACCCAGGTCCTTCTGATTCCCAGGCCCCTATTATCCTCTAGACCACGCAGCTTGCCTGCAAGTCACTTCCCTTTTCTGGGAAAAAAAAAACACCCGTTCTCCTTCCCAGCGGGCTGTGAATCTCATGAAGGACAGGGACTGTTTCTGCCTTGATTATGTTGTATCTTTGCTAGCGCTCAGTACAGTCCTTGGCACACACTGTCTAAACAAAAGCCACCATTATGATTACTATTATTACCAATTCTGGCTCTAAGGGTGAGAGAGCCAGGTTGCTCATTTCTTATCAGTCAATCGATCGTCCGGTAGTAATTATTATCTCAGGGTGGCACCTGGAGAGTTCCCAGTCCTCTACCAGTCTCGACTACGGGAAGGACAGTCAAGCAGAGGCCCGTCCATTCCATTCCTAGCTTGAGCTGGTGGAAGGCCATCTGCCACAAGTCAAAACTCCCCTTTGCTGGGCAGCAGGGGCACGGGAGAGAATTGAGGGCGGAGAATCAAGTTCACTTGTGCAGAAGGAGGCAATGGTAAATCGATTCCAGATTCTTCCCAAGAAAACTCTCGGGATCCACTACCAGAACGACTGCAGATGGAGATGGGAGGTTCTGGGAGAGATGTGTCCATGGAATTGCTATGAGTCGGAGCTGACAACATAAGATAAGACAAGGGAGCTCCTTGGGGGCAAAAATCATGTCTACCAATTCACTTTATTAATATTCTCCTTCATTCATTCGATCGTATTTATTGAGCCCTTATTGAGTGCTTACTCCTCTAGATTGGAAGCTCCTTGAGACCGGGATCATGCATACCAATTCTACTGGACTCTCTCAAGTTCTTAGTACAGTGCTCTGCACATGGTAAGCACACAATACTGATTGACTGATTGGCTAGGCTTTGCTGCTAAAATTTAGGAGCTGCTTAAGTCCAGAGCACAAATGGTGACTCGTGAATTCCAAAATAGAGTGGTTCGAGTGGATTTGAAAATGTGATGACAAAGTGTCATGGAATTACAGATACAACTAATACTTTTTTCCCCATGAAAGACATACTACTTCATTGTCAAAATTGATTAGTGCCAATTTTTTTTCAAAGAGTCCGATGTCTAAATGACTGCTTGAGTATCTCAGCCTATACACAGTATTCCCAATGCCTCTCCTAAACAGTTATTAACTTAATTAACTCGTATCTACTCCAGTGCTTAGAACAGTGATTGGCACTTAGTACGTACTGATCAATCAATCAATTTATTGACTACTTACTATGTACAGAGCACTGTACTAAGCATTTGGGAGAGTACGGTGCAGCAAAATTAGCAGACACATTCCCTTCCCAAAACGAGTTTATAGTCTAGAGGGGAGCCAGACACGAATATGAATCAATAAGCAATTTATTATATATAATTTAAAGATATGTATATAAGTGCTGGGGGGTAGGGGTGGGGAGAAGGTCAAGTGCCCAAAGGTCACAGATTGAGGTACAAAGACCTCTATAAATTAACAAATACCACTGGGTCAGAAAACCCGCAGGGTATTGCATTCGCTCTCTGACATGTACTGTCTTAAAGGAGCTCAGAGGAATTGCTGAGAAGCACTGTTGCCTAGAAGACAGAGAGCCGGGACCTGGGAGGCAGAAGGACCAGGGTTCTAATCCAGGCTCCACCACTTGTCTGCTTTGTGACCTCGGGCAACTCACTTCACTTCTCTGGGCCTTGGTGATCTCATCTGTAAAATAGGGATTAAGACTGTGAACCCAACGTGACACAGGGACTGTGTCCAAACTGACAAACTTGTATCCACCCCAGCATTTAGAACAGTGCTTGGCACGTAATAAGCATTTAACGAGTACGATCAAAAAGTTTAAATAAATAATGTTGAAGTAGAATTTAGCTTCCGATCTCCCTAACTCTTCCCCTGTTTCATCCCTAACATTTCCCCTGGTAATCAATCGTGAACTTCTCTCCCATAAACTTATCCAAGCCCCTCTGGCTCATGCTCAGATTCTCAGCTGCACAGCAGGCTGTGGCTACACATTCCATATCCTTTCACCAGCTGGGTGAAGAAGTCTTTTCTTTTGTTTGGAATCTGCCACATCCTGCCTTCGGTTGTAAGCCCAGAGGGCAGTGATCGAGTATCTGGTTTCTGCTGTGCGCTTCCAAAAGTTTAGAAAAGCTGCTCACTCAGTAGGCACTGGATAAATGCAACCGGCGAGGAAAAGGAAGAGGAGAAGGGGGAGGAAGAGGATGAGTAAAAGGTACCATTGCAAGCTTCGGTGCCCCCCCAAATTCCTTCCAGGTGGGTGGGATTTGGTGAATAACAATTCTAGGTTCTCCTTTTCCTCTCTGCCATAGTTTGACCAACTTTTAACATGTCTCCCCTCTGCCTCTGTCTTTTCAGACTGAAAAGACTCTTCAGTCCAGCTCCCAAAAGGAAAAAAGGGAAATGACAGGGGAAGAGAGAGAGGGAGAGAGAGCGGGGCAGAGAAAATACATGCATAATAATGGTGGTGTACGTTAAGCGCATACTATGTGTCAGGCCTTGTATTAAGCGCTGAGGTGGTTACTAGCAAATCCCATCGGAAGCAGTCCCTGTCCCGCTATGGGGTCAACAATCTTAATCCCCATTTTCCGGATGAGGTAACTGAGGCCCAGACAAGTGAAGTGACTTCCTCCAGGTCACACAGCGGACAAGTCGTGGAGCAACATCCCTCTTATTTTTGATACTACTGAAAGTGAATTCCTCTCCATATTTGCAAGTGTCTGGACAAAACTCCCACTCCCGTGTGCACGTATACATCATCCTTTGGATCATGTGGTGGCCACTTGTGGCTTCTGCCGCTACTCCCGAAGTTCGCTATCTGTTCTAGCAAGACTAACCCTCTGATCGGCTAGACTTGATTGGCAGAGGAATGCAGTACACTGGTCTTTATTACATAAATATTTTGCTTCTCTCATACAAAACAGAGAATGTATTCAGTCACCAGTGAGCTGACACGGACTTTTCTCTTGCTGAGGAAGAAAAGAGAGCAGGTGAGAGTGAATGGTCGTGATGCCTAGAAATTTCATTTTCTGTCATTTCTCCTTCTGTAAGAATTTACCTTTCACTCTCAAGGTCACACCTGGAGAACTTCCAGTACTCTACTGGTCCTGACTACGGGAGGGAGAGGCAAGCAGAGGCCCATCCATTCCATTACTTGCTTGGGCAGTGGCTAGTGAGTGAAAGGCAACCTACTACAAGTCAAACCTCACTTGTGCTGGCAGCAGCGGCATGGGAGAGAGTTAAGGGCAGAGACTGGAGTTTACTGTGAGGAAGGAGGCGATGGTAAACCACTTCTGGATATTTACCAAGAAACCCCTCTGGATCCACTACCAGAAAGATTGAAGATGAAGAGCGGGGCGTTCTGGGAGAGATGGGTCCGTGGTGTCGCTATGGGTCGGAAATGACTCGATGACCTAACGCCAGACATGACAAGAATTTACCTCATTTGGGTGGGATTCTAGTCAGTCACTTGGGCAATCGCTTTTAATGAGCACTTACTATGTGCGGAGCACTGTACTAAGCGCTTGGGAGAGTACAATATAACAATATAATGAGCACATTCCCTGCCCACGATGAGCGTATGTCTAGAGGGGTTAATAGACATTAATAGAAATAAAAAATATCACACAGTCACACTTCATTTCTAGGAGGCTGTTTTCCAAAAATGCCCTTGCGTTTTAGTTCACTGCTTAATTGCGGAGACCAATAAGTGAATTTCTGTGGAATTTAGAATTTTCCCCATTTCCGATTAGGTTAGCCCAAGACCCCGAGGGTTTTTCCTGGACGGAATATAACCGGATTCATTTTTTCAGAACCACAAGGGCTAGGTTTCTAAACATTCCTCGTTAAAATTTCTTTAAGGCTCTGCTTTTCTTTCGCCTGCTTGGCGGGGTTCTCGCCACGGCTATTTTAGAGGTTCCCCTATTTTGAAGAGCGAGCAAGCATCTTAGAAAGACGAATGTTCTCCTTTTGGGTATGAATTACTTACTCACAGGGTGAGACCTTCTGCTTGAAGAAAGGGTCTCGTTCCTGGACTTGATTTGAATGGTTATCACCTTTCTCTCAGCCCCACAGCACTTGCGTACAGAGTAAGCTCTTAACAAGTCACACGATTATTATGATGGTTAACAAATAGCATTTTAAAAAACAGAAAAAAAACATGTCTGCCAAACAGCTTACACTGTAATAATAATAGTACTTGTTAAGTGTTTACAGTGGGCCAAGCACTCATACAGTAAACACTCAATAAATGCCATTGATTGATTGACAGCAAGTAATAATAATGATGACTGTGGTATTTGTTAAGCGCTTACTATGTGTCAGGCACTGTGTTAAGATCTGGGGTGGATACACTCAAATCAGGTTGGACACCGTACCTGTCCCACGTGAGACTCACAGTCTCAATCCCCATTTTAAAGATGAGGCCCAGAGAAGTGAAGTGACTTGCCCAAGGTCACCCAGCGGACAAGCGGTGGAGTCGAGATTAGAAGCCATGACCTTCTGACTCCCAGGTCTGGGCTCTCTCCACTACACCACGTTACTTCTGGTACCTTAGTCCACTTTCCAGATGAGGATCCCGAGGCTCAGAGAGGTTAAGGGACTTGCCAAAGGTCACATGGCAGAGGTAGGATTAGAACCCAGGCCTTCCAACTTCCAGTCATGTGTTCTTTGGAGTGGGCCACACTGCTCCGTCCTGTAAGGACTACAGTTACCTGTGCATCTGGCTTAGTGGTTAGAACACAGGCCTGGGAGTCAGAAAGACCTGGGTTCTAATCCCAGCTACTCCGCCTGTCTTCTGGGTGACCTTGGGCAAGTCACTTCAATTCTCTGGGCCTCAGTTACTGCCTCTGTAAAATGGGGATTAAGACTGTAAGCCCCATGTGGGACAGGGACTGTGTCCAACCTGATTAACCTGTATCTACCCCAGCACTTAGAACAGTGCGTGGCACTAGTATCATAATTATTATTATTATTATTATTATCTGAGCCAGCCAGCCAAGTGGAAATTGGCAGTCAGTCATCTGAAATCCAAATGCCGGGTGTCCACACCACTGACTTGCCAACTTCGAGCGATGTAAGTGTCACTTCAGCTTCTAATTGTTTCACTCGCTCCACAATTTCTGGGAAGTTTCAGAAATTCATGGAAAAGAAAAAGGAGCAATCGTGCCTAAACTATCTGCCACACCTAAAAGCACATGTCCTCTCCAGATAAAGAGAAGGGATTGGAAACAGGCCTCACAATGCACAACTGCACACAGGCCCTCGTGCCTTGACCACATTGGCAGTATGGGCTGAAGTCCTTAGCTTCCTTTCACACCCAGAATAGAAAAGAGCAATTGCTCACTTGCTGTGGTTACCAGACTCATAGAAGAGGGAAAGGGGACTCACTACGGTGCTTTCCTCGGAAAAAATCAAGATGTTTTCCCGAGGTGGGTAGGTGAAAAGCCATAACTAACGAACATTCATTCACTTGATAACATTTATCGAGCGCTTACCGTGCTCAGAGCGCTCTACTAAGCACTTGGAAGAGTATTATATGACAATAAACGGAAACATTCCCTGTCCAGAATGAGCTTCAGTCTAGAGGGGCAGGCAGATGTTAATAGGAATAAATAAATGATTAAGACTGTGAATACGATTTTTTTTTTAAAAAGAAGGAAATTTAAACGTTCTCTAGCTGTTGGAGCCAAAGCCAGCATTTTGTAAATGCTTCCTGGCAGAAGCCATTTCAGCAAATATGTGACTGCCTGGCTGCTTGAGGAAGCAAACCTCTTGTTAGGAAGGGGAGACGTAAGAACATTATATTTTTCAAATCTTTCTCCCTCACAGTTGTCAAGCATTTGTCAAAATGATGGACGCTGGTTTTCCAAAGCCCCGTCTCAGAGGGAGACATTCACTCCCTTGTTATAGAGAATCGAACTAGACTTTAATAGGCCTCAGGGCCTGATTGTGAACAGGGATCATTTATATCTACTCTATAGTCTGCTATTCCCCCAAGCGCTTAGTACAGTGCTGTGCTCACAGTAAGGACTCAATAAATACGACTGAACGAATGAATATGTCTGTAAGTGGTGTGGGGCTGGTGGGGGGTTGAATAAAGGGAGCAAGTCAGGGCGACTCAGAGGGAGTGGGAGAATAGGAAAGGAATAGTCAGGGAAGGCCTCTTGGAGGAGACGCGCCTTCAATAAGGCTTTGAAGTGAGGGGGAGAGTCATGATCTGTAGGATGTGAGGAAGGAGGGCGTTCCAGGACTGCGGGAGGATGTAGGCCAGGGGTTCGACGGCGGGACAGGTGAGAACGAGGCATATTATATTAGCTGAGGTTAGCAGCAGAGGATCAGAGTGTGCGGGCTGGGCTGTAGACGAAGAGGAGGGAGGTGAGAAGGGAAGCCAATGGTGAGGAGTTTCTGTCTGATGCGGAGGTAAATGGGCAACCACTGGAGTTATTCTGTATTAAACACTGGAAAGAGTAAGCTCATTGTGGGCACGGAACGTGCCTGTTTATTGTCATATTGTACTCTCCCAGGCGTTCAGTACAGTGCTCCACGCACAGTAAGTACTCGGTAAATAAGATTAAATGCATGAATCAAAACAGAGGTGGGAATCAGATGTGGCCCCTGGCCCTCAGGAGGCTCACAATCAAAAATTCACGATCCACAAAGAAGTTATAGATTCCACTTTTATTGGGATCCTTTGTCGACAAAATTTCTCATTATTAAAAAAAAAAAAATAGCAGGGTGAGTGAGAGTCAGACCTAACCAGAGAGACCTGTTGAAGAATTACGTTCTATAATGAATCCTTACTAATGGGCCCAGTGGAAGGTTGCTGTGGGCAGGGAATGTGTCTGTTTTGTCTTGTACTCTTACAAGCATTTAGTACAGTGCTCTGCTCACAGTAAGTGCTCAATAAATATGATTGAATGAATGAAATACTCCTTCCAACTCAAACCCCATTCTCTGACTTTGAAATGAATCAAACAGCTTCTCCCCAGGAATCTGTTTTCCCCTCGCTTGAAGTGAGAATGCTCTCAACAAGTCAAAAATCTCTGTAAATGATATGTAAATGTAGATAAATGTGTTTGGGAGAGCCCTTTTGGCTCTGGGAGAATTTGGATGGACATGACAAACATCAATCCGTGGCAGAGGAATTTATCACTTGAAAAAAAATCTGTTTATCGAGGTGAAGATGGAGCAGAAATAAAGCGGGATGGTTTCAATTCGTTCCCCAGGATAGTCCGAGAGCCACTTACAGTGCAATTTCAGCCCTTTCAATCTAGTCTATGATATTAGATGTTGCAGCTGCTCTTTGAAGTCTAGGGGCACACCTGTTTTATATATTCTCCAGACTGAATTTCGGGTTGATTCTCTGCTGACGGGATTCCTGATGAGCTGCTTTAGTGGCAAGGAAGAAAGTTGGTTGCTAGGAAACATTGTTGAATTAAACAGAAGTTGAATTATTTAACCAGAAGCACGATGTCTAAAAACACAGAAGATTTTCACCTCTTCCATTTAACTATGGCAGGAACGGATACAAGATGTCCCTAATGGCCATGTTTCAGAGGTCTGCACCCTCGTTTGACGTGACGGGCTACCTTTCCCAACATACTTCCTTTGACGGATCCTCTTTCAAGACTTTCCAGTTGGAATAGTCTGAAAGGATAAGGCCCCGGTTATTCGGTTTCTTGAGAAGTTCACGGGATTATGTTGGTCAGATGAAGAAGTATATATTTTCAACCCACTGACCCATCACATTTCCACCAGTAAGCGCTTAGTATAGTTTGGCCTTTGCTTTAGTTTAGTTTAGTTTAGTCTTTGCTTTATTAGTAGTTAGTGAGAGTTTTATTGGGTACTCACTGGATGCAATACACAGTAGTAAGTGGTTGGGAGTAATTCATTTTCTATCCACAAGAAGCTTACTCACTAGTAGGGGAGTTAGGTATAAAAGCATTACAAAGAGGGTAATCAAATTTTTTTACAAAATTGAATAGATAATTGAATGACTATTCACCTTGCTTTTTTTGCAATATTTGTTAAGCTTTCTTCATTGGCTTCTTCCCCACCGCTTTCAAACCCGCATCATAGCTCCCCTATCCTAAAAAAATCCCTCCCTCGATCCCACGGCTCCTTCCAGTTATCACCCGATCTTTCTCCTATCATTCCTCTCCAAACTCCTTGAGCGAGTTGTCTACACCCGCTGTCTCAAGTTCTTCTCCAATTTACTCCTGGATCCCCTCCAATCTGGCTTCCCTCCCCCTCACTCGACAGAAACCGCCTCCTCAAAGGTCACCAGTGATCTCCTTCTTGCCAAATCCGACGGCCTCTACTCCATCCTAATGCTCCTCGACCTCTCAGATGCCTTCAACACTGCTGACTACCCCCTTCTGGAAAAGCGTGGCTCGCTGGAAAGAGCACGGGCTTTGGAGTCAGAGGTCATGGTTTCGAACCCCGGCTCTGCCACTTGCCAGCTGTGTGACTTTGGGTAAGTCACTTAACTTCTCGGTGCCTCAGTTCCCTCACCTGTAAAATGGGGATTAAGACTGTGAGCCCCACGTGGGACAACCTGATCCCCCTGTGCCTACCCCAGCGCTTAGAACAGTGCTCGGCACATAGTAAGCGCTTAACAAATACCAACATTATTATTATTATTATTAACCTCGGCTTCAGTGACACTGTTCTCTCCTGGTTCTCGTTTTATCTCTCCGACCATTTATTCTCAGTCTCTTTCACAGACTCCTCCTCTGCCTCCCACCCCCTAACTGTGGGGGTCCCTCAAAGTTCAGTTCAGGGTCCCCTTCTATTTTCCATCTACACCCACTCCCTTGGAGAACTCACACGCTCCTGTGGCTTCAACTATTACCTCTATGTGGATGATACCCAAATCTACATCTTCAGCTCTGATCTCTCTCCTTCTCTCCAGTCTCTCATTTCCTCCTGCCTTCAAGACATCTCTACTTAGCTATCCTCTGGTCGTCTCAAGCTTAACATGTTTGAAATACAACTCATTACCTTCCCTCCCAAACCCTATCCTCCCCTTGACTATCCCATCACCGTAGACGGCACCACCATCCTTCCTCTCTCATATCTTTGAATCCACGTTCTCTTTCAAGTCACATATTCTATCCGTCACTAAATCCTGTCGGTTCCACTTTCACAACGTCACTAAAATCCACCCTTTCCTCTCCATCCAAACTGCTATCATGTTAATCCAATCATTTATCCTATCCCACCTCGATTACTGTATCAGCCTCCTTGCTGGCCTCCCTACCTCCTGTCTCTCCTCACTCCAGTCCATACTTCACTCCGCTGCCCGGATCATTTTTCTATAAAAACGTTCAGGCCATGTTTCCCCACTTCTCAAGGAACTCCAGTGGTTGCCGTCCCACTTCCTCATCAAAGAGAAACTCCTTACTACTTGCTTTAAAGCACTCAATCACCTTGCCCCCTCCTACCTCACCTCACTGCTCTCCTATTTCAGCCCAGACTGCACGCATTGGTCCTCTAATGCTAACCTTCTCACTGTACCCCAGTCTCCTTTATCTCGCCACCGTCCTCTCGTCCACATCCTGCCTTTGGCCTGGAACGCCCTCCCTCCTCAGATCCAAAAGATAATGACTCTCCTCCTCGACTTCAAAGTTCTCTTGAAGGCACCTCTCCTCCAAGAGGCCTTTCCTAACTAAATCCTCCTTTCTTCTTATCCTACTCCCTTCTGCGTAGCCCTGACTTGCTCCCTTTTTCATCATCCCCTAGCCCCACGGCACACACATGTGTGTGTGTGTGTGTGTGTGTATGTGTATTTTATTTATTAACGTCTGTCTCCCCCTGTAGATTGTAAACTCACTGTAAGCAGGGACAGTTTCTGTTTGTTATAATGTATTCTCCCAAGTGCTTAGTCCAGTGCTCTGCACAGAGTAAGAGCTCAATAAATACGATGGACTGACTGACAGTCTAATCCCCATTTTACAGATGAGGTCATTGAGGCCAGAAGAAGTTCAATGACTAGCCCAAGGTCATTTAGCTGACAAGTAGCAGAGCCAGGAATAGAACGCAGGTCCTTCTGACTCCTAGGCCCGCTGCTCTCTACCCACGAGGCCACACTGCTCTATGACAACCCAGTCGAGCCCACTTTTCTGGCTCCTGGCAGTTCAGGTCCTCTCTAGACTATAAGCTCGTTGTGGGCAGAGAACGTATATGCCAACTCTGTTGTAGCCTCCCAAGCACCTGATAATAATAATGTTGGTATTTGTTAAGCGCTTACTATGTGCCGAGCACTGTTCTAAGCGCTGGGGTAGGCACAGGGGAATGAGGTTGTCCCACGTGGGGCTCACAGTCTTAATCCCCATTTTACAAATGAGGTAACTGAGGCACCGAGAAGTTAAGTGACTTGCCAAAGTCACACAGCTGGCAAGTGGCCGAGCTGGGATTCGAACCCATGACCTCTGACTCCAAAGCCCGTGCTCTTTCCACTGAGCCACGCTGCTTCTCACCTAGCCACCTAGTACAGCGCTCTGCATGCGGTAAGCTCTCAATTAATACGACTGACCGATCGATTGCTCAGACACCGCTGGTTAAGAGGAAAAAGGGACCCCTTGATGCCTGCAGGATGTTCCTTGTGTTGTCTTTAACTTTGCTCCATGATGGTTAACCACATATGGCAAGGCTGCTCGTAAAAACTAATGATTCACGGTTCAATATTTACATTCTGCACGCGACACATAGTCGGGGCAAAACAGAGACTCCCGGGTCCTGTTTTTGCAAGACAACATCTGGATGGAGTTGGCTGCTTCCAATTATTTGGAAAATGTAGAAAATGCAACCTCACCGCTGCAGAGCCCCTATCAGCAAGCAGAATTTCTCTCTCAGAGCCGCTGGTGGGGCCGGGGAGACTTTGGCAACCACGGAAGGAGACAGAGGTTCACTTCCTCTTGGAGCCGATGGAGGTAGACGTTCCGGGCATTTTAAATGAGACGGGAACAGTGCCATCCTTGAGTTTCCTGCCAAGACGGCAGGGCAACTATGACCAAGTCAGTCAGTCAGTCAAATGTATTTATCGGGCACTCACTGTAAGCACAGCACTGTACTAAGCTCCTGGAAGAGTACAGTATAACAATAGACAGACACTTTCCCTTGCCCACGGTGATTTTACAGTCTAGAAGGGGAGTTGCCCAAGGTGGCCGATGCCAGGTGTCCGAGACTTTGTCTGAATTCTAGACTGTAAACTCCTGGGAAATGTGGGGAATATGTCCGTTAATTCTGCTGGAATGTAGTTTCCCAAGCGCTTAGTACAGTGCTCTGCACAGAATAAACCCTTAATAAATACCATCGATTGATTGATTCTATTTACAGTAGGGGTGTCTCCCTAATAGGAACGTCTATTTTGGGGCAGTAGCAAATCCCTCCTCCCATTCTCCAAATGGGGAATCTAGATGCAGGATAGATCCAGTCAATCCAGACACAGGATAGATCCAGCCAGTCCGGATGCAGGATCGATCCAGCCAAAATGAATGAATATAGGACAGATCCGGCCAATGCGGATGCAAGAAAAATCCAGCCAATTTGGATATACACAAAGTGAAATACTGTAAACTCATTGTGTGCAGGGAAGGTGTCTAGCAACTCTGCTGTATTGTATGCTCCCAAGCGCTTAATATGGCATTCTGCGCACAGTAGGCCCTCAAGGAATACCACTGATGATGATAATGATAATAATAATGTTGGTATTTGTTAAGAGCTTACTATGTGCAGAGTACTGTTAAGCGCTGGGGTAGATATAGGGTAATCAGGTTGTCCCACATGAGGCTCACAGTTAATCCCCATTTTACAGATGAGATAACGGAGGCACAGGGAAGTGAAGTGACTTGCCCACAGTCACACAGCTGACAAGTGGCAGAGCCGGGATTTGAACCCTTGACCTCTGATTCCCGAGCCCAGGCTCTTTCCACTGAGCCATGATGATGATGATGATGATGATGATTGCTATATAGAAACACATCTAACGATACCTTTCTGCACTTACCGAGGGGATTCCCCGGCCAATGTTATGGGCTTTAAAATAAATAATAATTGTGGTATTTGTTAAGTACTTACTAGATGCTAAATACAGTGCTAAGCTCTGGGGTAGATGCAAGATAATCAGGACCCAGTCCCTGTGTCTCATGGGATTCACAGTCCTAAGGAGAAGTGAATTAAGTGTACCGAATCCCCACAGATGAAGAAACCGAGCACCAGAGAGGTTAAGTGGTTTGCTTGAGGTTACACAGTGAGCAAGTGGCAGAGCCGGGTTAGAATCCACGTCTCCTGGATCCCCGTTCCTGTGCTCTTTACAGTGACGCCTCTCAAAAATCCTTCGTTTCCAGTCAAGAATTAAGAAAAAGGAAACATCTGCAGGGAGAACTGCTTTGTCATTTTAGAGGTCCAGCTGAGTTCTCTGGCAGGAGTGAGTGGACAAGGGTTTGGGTATGAATGTCTTTTGTGTCCCGATCAGCTCTGACTTCATAATAATGACTGTGGCATCTATTAATCATGTTGGTATTTGTTAAGCGCTTACTATGTGCCAAGCAGTGTTCTAAGCGCTGGGGGAGATACAGGGTAATCAGGGTGCCCCACGTGAGGCTGACAATCTTAATCCCCATTTTACAGATGAGGGAACTGAGGCACAGAGAGGTTAAGTGACTTGCCCTTAAGTGGCAGGTGGCGGAGCCGGGATTAGAACCCATGACCTCTGACTCCCAAGCCTGGGCTCTTTCCACTGAGCCATGCTGCTTCTCTAAACTTCTCTGCTTCTCTATTAAGAACTTACTATGTACACTGCGTTAGAGACAAGACCATCAGATGAGACACAGGTCCTAACCCATTCGGGGCTCACTAACTAAGCCGTAGAGCACGGAGAAGCAATTTTCAGACGAGGAAACTGAGGTCCAGAGAGGTTAAGTGGAAATAGCAGGAACGCATTTATTGTCTAAATGCTCAGGAAAGTATAATGGAAGAGGAAGACATGGCCCTGACTACCAGGAGCTGACAGGTTAAGTGACTTATCAAAGGTCACCCAGCAGGCTAGTGGCAGAGCTGGGAAGAGTAGCCCAGTCTCCTGAGTCCTAGCACTGGGCTCTCAGGAAGCACTCAGGAAGCACTTGAATGAAAGAATGAATGAACCAAGCCGCGTTGCCCTGACACTCTAATGATATTTATTGATTCATTCAATGTATCTAATGAGCGCTCTGTGCAAAGCACTGTACTAAGTGCTTAGAGAGAGTACAATATAACAACAGACCCATTCCTGCCCACAATGAGCTTGAGGATAACAATAATAAGAACCGTGGCATTTGGTAAGCGCTTACTATGTGCCAAGCACTGGGGTAGATACCAGTTAATCAGATCAGGTAGAAAACAGAAGAGTTCCTTAGTGAGACGCAGGATGGGTTAGTGGTTAGAATGTGGGCCTGGGAGTCAGAAGGACCTGGATTCTAATTCTGGCTCCATCACATCTGCTATGTGACCTTGGGCAAGTTACTTCACTTTTCCGTACCTCAGTTACCTCATCTGTAAAATAGAGATTAAGACTGCGAGCCCCACGTGCGGCAGGGACTCTATCCAACCTGACTACCTTGTAACTACCCCAGTGCTTAGAACAGTGCTTGGCACATAGTAAGCACTTTACAGGTACCATAATTATTATTATTAGGTCTGATTAAGTCCCTGTCCCACACATTCTAAGTACGAGGGAGAAGAGGTATTGGATCCCCTTTTTACAGGTCAATCATGATCAATCAACAATATTTATTGAGTGCTCTACTTTGTGCAGAGCACTGTTCTAAGCGCTTGGAATAGCAGACACATTCTCTGCCCCTACTGAGCTTGCAGATGACGCCCAGGGAAGTGAAATGACTTGCTCGAGGTCACCCAGCGGACAAGTGGCGGAGCCGGCATTAGAACCCAGGACTCCTAACTCTCACACCAGTGCTCTTTTCCAGCTGGTCACACTGTGTCTCCCATAAGAAGCAGGAGGGAGCGAGAGAATTGTTCTCATCTTAGGGGTAAGACCTATGACGCTGAGCAGATGGTGCTGCAGAAATGCGAACCCTGAGAGGGGACAGACCGACCAAGGGGTGCGGGACGGGGTGTCCTGGGATCGTAAATCCCGCATATCCCCCTCTTACCCTGAGAGCTCTAAAGCGGAGAAATCTGAACTCCCTTTCGGAACAGTCCCGTCGCAGCAGGAAAACAGCATTAGGGGCTCAATTGACAGCTTCGGTATATACGACCGCTGAACCACATGGAGTAGAGAATAAAAAATAATTTGAAACTCAAGGTAGAAAGGAAAAGTCACATCAATTCATCTCTCGCAACTATTCCAAGGAGTTCACTGAGGTGACGGTTGAAAATAAATTCAATTCTCCCTCGCTTTGCTTGACTCCACTGAAAAAGGGCTCACCCTTATTTCCCACAATACATTAAATTCTGACAAGGCAGAATACGTCTGGCTAATTCTTTCATTGTGTTACTTTTCAAACACCTGGAAAAGTCAATGAAAGGAAGAGAAAGTCACCTCCTTTAAGTTCCAGAATCTAGTGTAGGACTTTTTTCCCTTTACTCAACTTCAGAGCTATGCAATGATTTATACACAGTTATTGTAAGAATTATTTTATTTGGTTAGGGTCAGTTCAGGGTTCACCAACTTCATGCGGGCAGTGAATTGCTGACCTAAATAAAGCACTGAGTGCCTCCGGAAACTAAAGTGAAAAAAAAAAAAAAGGAAAATCAAAAGAAGATTAAAGTGGAATGTTTCCCCAGTAAGCAGAAAATTCTGAATAGCATGGAAAAGAATTAAAGGAGTTATAAACAAGGAAGACCGTGACAGCTTCCTTTCTAAATATTTTCCAGGTATTCCTATTCTATTGGCTTTTAAATCGGTGGTCTTGGTGGTCCCAGCAGGGCATCATGAAGGTCAACAGAGTTTATCTATGGTAGAATTCAATTTTGGGGGAATCCCAAAAGTCAAGATTTACTACAAAGAAGACCAGGTCTTGGCCTCTATTGGCTGTTACAGAGATGAGGATACATCCTAAAAAATACTACTGACATGTAAACCCTCAGACCTGCCTTCTTAATATTATTATGGTATCTGCTAAGCACTCACTGTGTGTCTAGCACTGTTCCAAGCTCTGGGGAAGATATAAGTTAATCAGCCTGGGCACAGTCCCTGACCCACATGGAACTCCCAGTCTAAGTAAGAGGGAGAACAGGTATTGAATCCCCATTTTACAGTTGGGGAACCTGAGGCCCAGACAATAATAATAACGTTGGTATTTGTTAAGCGCTTACTATGTGCAGAGCACTTTTCTAAGCGCTGGGGAAGATACAGGGTAATCAGGTTGTCCCACGTGAGGCTCACAGTTAATCTCCATTTTACAGATGAGGTAACCGAGGCACAGAGAAGTGAAGTGACTCGCCCACACTCACACAGCTGACAAGTGGCAGAGCCGGCATTCGAACCCATGACCTGTGTCTGCCAAGCCCGGCCTCTTTCCACGGAGCCACGCTGCACAAGCTAAGTGACTTGCCCGAGGTCACACAGTAAGGAAGAGAGCGTCGGGATTAGAACCCAGATCCTTTTACTCCCAAGGCCTGGGCTTTTCCCACCACGCCACGCTGTTTCAGGCTGCCTTCTTCCACTAAGCAGGTCTTCTTGACCTCAGCTCCAGCTGTCAGGGGGAAGGAGATAGGGAGGAGTTGGTGGTGGGTCCTGGTCGACGAGGATAATGAGGGGCTTCCCATTACCACCACGGCCCCCGGACTCCCCTGACAAAGCTCTCCCCGACCTCCACAGTGGAAGAAGCGGAGAGGGGGGCTTACTCGGGGAAGGCTTCTTGGAGGAGATGTGCCTTCAATAAGGCTTTGAAGTGGGGGAGAGCAATTATCTGTCTCCTGTGGGGAGGGAGGGATGTGGTAGGATGTGGGCGAGAAGCTGGCAGCAAGATAGACGAGACTGATGTACAACGAGAAGGTTAGCATTAGAGGAACCCCGTGTGTGGGCTGCGGTGGAGTAGGAGGGTATTCATTGAGCGCTTACTGTGTGCAGATCACTGTACTAAGCTCTTGGGACAGGACAGTACAAGAGTGCTCCCTCTACCCTGCCCCCCCTTCACCTCCCCGCAGCTAAAACTTCTCCCCCCTTTCCCTCTGCTCCTCCCCCTCTCCCGTCCCACCCCCTCGGCACCGTACTCGTCCGCTCGACTGTATCTATCTTCGTCGCCCTATTTGTTTTGTTTGATGAGATGTACGTCACCCTGATTCTATTTATTTGCTATTGTTTTAATGAGATGTTCTTCCCCCCGACTCTATTTATCGCCATCGTTCTCGTCTGTCCGTCTCCCCCGATTAGACCGCGAGCCCGTCAAAGGGCAGGGACTGTCTCTATCTGTTGCCGATTTGTACGTTCCAAGAGCTTAGTACAGTGCTCTGCACATGGTAAGCGCTCGATAAATACTATTGAACATTCCCTGTCCACAGCGAGCTAACGGTACTTATACATTCCCAAACACCGGAGCATTCTTGTCCACATCCATTTATTGACACTACTATTAATCATTTAGTCTTTCACACTTCCAACTTTCCAATCTCTTCTTTCTCCCATTTGAAAATTACTGTATGTCCTTCTCCCCCTTTATACGGTCAACTTCTTGAGGGAATGCATCTATTACTTTGTTATATTACACTCTCCCAAGCACTTAATACAATGGTCTGGACACAATAAGTGCTCAATAAATACAATTAACTGAACTTAAACTCTACTGTACCTTCTCAAGTGCTTAGTACAGTGCTCTGTTCCCGGTAGCCACTCAGTAAATAATGATAATAATAACGATAATATTTGTTAAGTGCTTACTATGCGCCGGGCATTGTATTTAGGTCGGGGTGGATACGAGCCACCTGGAGCTCACAATCTCAATCCCCATTTTGCAGATGAGGTAACTGAGGCACAGATAAGTAAAGTGAGTTGCACAAGGTCACTCAGCAGGCAAGTGGCAGAGCCGGGATTCGAATCTAGGCCCACCTGACTCCCAGGCCTGTGCCCTAAGTATGATGGACTGAGCAAAACAATCACATCAAAGTCCAGGACCGTGAGTGTTAAAAGATGTATCTGTCCACGGATTCCGCGTCGGATCCGGACCACTATGGAAATGAATTTTCGTGCCACCTTCCGAGACACTGGTGAAAAGGCCAGGGCCGTCATCTTGCCAAGTCACTAAGAAGCAGCGTGGAATAGGGGATAGAGGCCCGGTCTGAGAGTCAGAAGACCTGGGCTCCAATCCCGGCTCGGCCAACCCCTTGCTCTGTGACCTTGAAGAAGTCACTTCACCCATATAATAATGTTGGTATTTGTTAAGCGCTTACTATGTGCAGAGCACTGTTCTAAGCGCTGGGGTAGACACAGGGGAATCAGGTTGTCCCACGTGGGGCTCACAGTCTCAATCCCCATTTTACAGATGAGGTAACTGAGGCCCAGAGAAGTGAAGTGACTCGCCCACAGTCACACAGCTGACAAGTGGCCAAGCTGGGATTCGAACCCATGACCTCTGACTCTAAAGCCCGGGCTCTTTCCACTGAGCCCCGCTGCTTCTCCCATATGTGCTTCAGTTTCCTCTACTTTAACTTAGGAATTAAATTCTATTCCCTCCTGAGTTAGACTGTGAGCCCCAGGTGGGACAGGGACTGTGTCCAATTTGATTACCTCGTACCTACCCAGCGCTTAGAACAGCGCCTGACACATAGCAAGCGCTTACCAAATACCATCAAAAAAATGCTGTTAACTGAGACCCTCCAAGCCTCCTCTACCCGAAAGGCTAAAGTCAAGCGCACCCCAGTATCCCGGCATCACTGACTGACCTCCCGGGACGTCTCATTATCCCGACGGGGACGGTGGTTCCAGGCAGGCTGGGAACCGGCTGGCAACCGGACCTCTAATATTCCCTTCCTGCACTCTGTCCTCCAGTCAGAGGCCTCCAAAATGGCGGGACCATCTCAGAGACATCCCGACTGGCTAGCAGGCGGCTCTGGGGGCTACTCTGGTCTGGTTCCGAGGCCTCGACTCTGCACCGTGACGGACGTGAGGTGGTGGTGGTCCTTACTGTGTGACCTCGGGCAAGTCACTCAGCTTGTGCAGCGTGGCTCAGCGGAAAGCGGCCGGGCTTGGCAGTCACGGGTCGTGGGTTCGGATGCTGCAAGCTTGTTGAGGCAGGGAATGCGTCTGTTATAGTGCTATAGCGTCCTCTCCCAAGCGCTTAGTCCAGTGCTCTGCACACAGTAAGCGCTCAATAAATTCGACCGACTGACTCATCTCCCTCTCTTTTCTTTTTTTATGGTATTTGTTAAGCGCTTACTAGGTGCCAGGCACTGTTCTGAGCGCTGGGGTAGGTATGAACTAATCAGGTTGGACACAGTCCATGCCCCACATGGGGCTCTCAGTCTTGATCCCCAGTCGACAGATGAGAACGCTGCACCGAGTTTAATACAACAGTGTTGGTAGATACAATTTCTGCCTGCAAGGAGGTTTACAATCTAGTGGGGGAAACATGTGAAAATAAATCACAAATAGGCAAAGCAACAGAGTATGATCAAGGATAATTGCGGTATTTAGTAGATGTTACGTATCAAACGTTGTACCAAGCCCTGACGACAACATCAGGAGGGATAGAGACCCCATCCTACATGGGGCTCAGTGGTAAAAGGGGACGGAGAACAGGTTTTGAATTTCGTTTTGACAGATGAGGAAAATGAGGCAGAGAAGTTGAGACTTGCCTACGGCCGCAAAGTCACTAAGAAACAGAATGACCTGGTGGACGGAGCGCAGGCTTGGGAGTCAGAAGGACCTGGGTTTTAATTCTGGCTCCATCCCATGTCTGCTCCGTGACCTTGGGTAAGTCACTTTATTTCCCTGGGCTTCATTTACCTCACCTATAAAACGGGGATTAAGACGGTGAGACCCGTGTGGGACGGGGATTGTGTCCAACCCGATTTGCTTGTATCCACCCCAGCGCTTGGAACAGTGTCTAGCACATAGCGATCACTTAACGAATGCCATTAATATCATCATCATCATTATTATTATTATTATCAAGAGACACTGTGTGGCCTAGTGGAAAGAGCATAGGCCTGGGAGCCAGAGGACCTGGGTTCTTATCAAATGCCATTATTCAGTCACAGAGGTGGGTTTGGAACCCATGATGGTTCTCACCTTGCCCCTCCCTCATCTCACACTTTTTCCCATAATTTAATTGAAAACCCTCTGGGAGCGGGGCAAAAAAGATAAACTCAGTGATCACTGCAAGAAACTGTTCTGAGTTTACTGTTTGGGAAAAAATAACACCCCTCCCCCTTTTCATCTGGTGCGACAGAGGAAGAGAAAAGATCCCAGCTGGGAAAGATTTGGGGGAAGATGCGGGGGGAGGCGGGAGTGAGGGGGAGAGACAGCAGGAAAGGGTCTCCGGAAAACAGTAAGAAGTTACGAGTGCGAATCTCCAGACAGGGAAACAGGAGTGGAACAGATGATGCTAATAAAAATCTCGGGCAAAGATTAATGAGTGCACATGTGAAGAGAGAACTTGGGCTTTTAATTTTTGTACATCATTTTCTGCTTTAGACATTTTGTCGGCTTTCTTTCCCAAATGTGAGAGACCCCTTTAACCCCTTCAGCCTGCCATCTTGTTGAGGCAGGGTACGTGTCTGTTCTAGGGTTCTAATGAACTCTTCCAAGTGCTTAGACCAGTGCTCTGCACGCAGTAAGTGCTCAATACATACGACTGACTGACCTCTCTTTTTTTATGTTATTTGTTAAGCGCTTACTATGTGTCAGGCATTGTTCTAGGTGCTGGGGTACGCACAAGCTAATCAGGTTTTGGTTTTGGTCACATCGACTCCCGGCTCCGTCACTAGTTAGCTGTGTGACTGCGGGCAAGTCACTTAACTTCTCTGTGCCCCAGTTACCTCATCTGTAAAATGGGGATTAACTGAGCCTCACGTGGGACAACCCGATGACCCTGTATCTACCCCGGCGTTTAGAACAGTGCTCTGCACATAGTAAGCACTTAACAAATGCCAACATTATTATTATGATGCGGCCTCCATTACCTGAGCAGCTGAAGGGCTCTGGGAGAAACATCCACTTCTCTCCAAGTGTCAGTCTGCCTCTGCCTCTTGGGAAATCCTTACAACCAGGGGGATGGTGGCTGGGGGAATTAGTTATTCTGGACTGTAAACTCATTGGGGGAAGGGAACTAGGTTATATTGCCCTTTCCCCAGTGCTTAATATAGTGCGCCGCACATGGTAAATACTCAACAAATACCACGGATTGATTAATTGATTGAAATCTTGTTATTATTCCCTGACATTGCTGGGAAATTCTTTTACAAAGTCGATGAGCACAGAGGAATCATTCATTCATTCAATCATATTTATTGAGCATTTACTGTGTGCAGAGCACTGTACTAAGCACTCAGAAAGTACATTTCAAATCGAACGGGCATTATCAGTGCTCCAGTGAAAATGGACACTTCCATCGGTTCCACTGCCCCAGAGACACAATTTTGTGTTAGAGTGTCACTCCGCACTTGTGTCAGAGTGTCGCTCCGCATGGGGTGGGAACGTCTTGCTTCTTTATCCCGTACTGTACAACGCATTGCCCCAGCAGGGAAGCAGTGTGGTCCTGGCTCCTCCACTTGTCTGCTGTGTGACCTTGGGAAAGTCACTTCACTCCTCTGGGCCTCAGTTGCCTCATCTGCAAAATAGGGATTAAGATCGTGAACCCTATGTGGGACAGGGACCGTGTCCACCCTGACTAGCTTGAATCTGCCCCAGAGCTAAGTACAGTGCTTGGTACGTAGTAAGCGCTGAACAAATACCGGTTTAAGAAAGAGTTCAGATTGTACTGTAAACTCCCTGGGGACAAGGAACGTGTCTACCGACTTCGCTGTTGGTACTGTATTGTATTACTCTCCCAAGAGCTTAGTGTAGTGCTCTGCACAGAGTGAGCACTCAAATACCATTGAATGATCCAAAAATGCTGCTGTTACTTGAGTCTTCTTAGCAGGCTATTGGAAATAGCCCGGGCTTAGGATTTAGCTGACCTGGGTTCTAATCCCAGCTCCACCACTTGCTTGGGCAAGTCACTTCACTTCTCGGGATCTCCGTTTCCTCTTCTGTAAAACGGAGATAAGATAGCTGCTTCCATCCCCTCCTTTTCTACTGTGAGCCTTGTGGAGCTGTGTCCAATCTCCTTATATATTCCAGGAGATCTTAGCACAGCGCTTGGCACATAGTCAGACCTGCTTGGCACATAGTCAGACCTTCACAAATACCACAGTTATTACCCAGCAGAGCCTGGCTTTCAACCAACGCTGACATCATCGGGAACATAAGTTTCCTAAACTGCGCTCTGATTGCACCCAATGGTGAGCTTGCCTTTTTTTTTAAAATGGTATTTGTTAGCTGCTTATTATGCATCAGGTATTGTACTAATAATAATAACAATGTTGGTATTTGTTAAGTGCTTACTATGTGCCGAGCACTGTTCTAAGCGCTGGGGTAGGCAGAGGGGAATCAGGTTGTCCCACGTGGGGCTCACAGTCTTAATCCCCATTTTACAGATGAGGTAACTGAGGCACCGAGAAGTTAGGTGACTTGCCCAAAGTCACACAGCTGACAAGTGGCCGATCCGGGATTCGAACCCATGACCTCGGACTCCAAAGCCCGTGCTCTTTCCACCACAGGTTCATCAGGTTAGACACAGTCCACATCCCACATGGGGCTCACAGATAGATAGATAGATAGATGAGGTAATTGAGGCACGGAAAATTTAAGTGACTCGCTCAAGGTCACGCAGCCGACAAGGTCCTCTGACTCCCAGGCCTGTGCTCTTTCAGCTAGGCGACTTTGCTTCTACTTTAAGAGGCCTTCCCCAGCTAAGCCCTCATTTCCCCTACTTGCTTTCTTTTGTGCTGCTTCCACTCTTCAATCCTAAAGCCCTTGATGTTCAAGCCCGTCTCAATCCCATAGCATTTATGTGCTATCTGTAATGGATTTTAATTTCTTTCTCCCCCTCTAGACAATAAGCTCCTTCATACTGGGAAACAGCACGGTAAACTGGATAGAACACGAGCCAGAGAGTCAGAAGGACCTGGGTTCTAATCCTACCCGGGCCACTTGTCTGCTGTGTCACCTTGGGCAAGTCACTCAACTTCTCTGTAACCTCACTGACCTCAACTGTACAGTGCGGATGAAGACTTGTGGGACAGGGACAGTGTCCAACCTGATTAGTTTGTATCAACCCTAGCACTTAGAACAGTGCCTGGCGCATAGTAATTACTTAAAAGATATCATTCCAAAAAAAAAAAGCCCAAAACAATCAATTTGTTGAACACTTACTGTGTGTTGAGCACTGTACTAAGCCCCTGGGAGAGTACAACGTATCAGAGTTGGTAGACACATTCCCTCACTACACGGAGCTTGCGGTCAGGAGGGGAAGACAGACATTAAAATAGATTGCGGATAAGTATATAAGTGCTGAGGGGTGGAGGGTGGGGTGAATATCAAGTGTTTAAATTCAGATGGAAAGGGAAATGCTGAGGGGAGAAGGAGTGGGTTAAAAGAGAGTTTAGTCCGGAAAGGCCTCTTGGAGGAGATGGGCTATTAATAAGAACTTGAAGATAGAAAGAGTGATAGTTTGTCATACAAGAAAGGGTAATAATAATATTAATAATACAAATAATAATGGTATTTGTTAAGCACTTACTCCGTGCCAGGCATAGGACTAAGCATTGGGGTGCATCCAAACAAATGGGGTTGGACACAGTCCCTGTCCCAGGTGGGGCTCACAGTCTCAATCCCCATTTTCCCGATGAGGTAACTGAGGCCCAGACTGATGAAGAGACTTGTCCAAATCGACACAACAGACGAGTGGCAGAACCGGGATTAGAACCCATAACCTTCTGACTCCCAGGCCCGCTCTCTATCCTGCCACGCTGCTTCTTCGGGGTAGAAGTTCTAGGACGTGCGCAAGGGCTTGATGGTGAGACAGATGAGATCGAGCTATGGCGAGTTCAGTAGGTTGGCATTAGAGGAGCAAAGTGTGCGGGCAGTGCTCCACAGGCAGTAACTGTTTGATCAATTGATTGATCTTGATCGCCCCAGTGGAACATTCCAGCATGGCCAAGGTCCTGGTAATTAAAGAGAGAAACCAAAGAACAAACCCCTGCCCATAGTTCTCTGGAGTCCAACAGCGCAGTGCTTGGTACAAAGTAAGAACTTAATAAATATCAAAATGGTTCATTCATTCATTCATTCATTCATTCATTCATTCATTCATTCAATCGTTTTTATCGAGCGCTTACTGTGAGCAGAGCACTGTTCTAAGCACTTTGGGAAAATACAGCACAACAGTAAACAGTGACATTCCCTTCCCACAATGAGCTCACAGTCTAGAGTGAGGGAGACAGACATCGATAAAAATATCAAAATTACGGATATGTACATAATTGCTTTGGGACTGGAAGCGAGGAAGAGCAAAGCGGTGAATGAATTTACAGATGTGATGTTTCTTGCCTTGCCCCTCCCTCTCTAACATAAGTGCTTTGGGGCTAGGAGAGGGGAAGAGCAAAATGATGATTTTCTTGGCCAAATCTCTGAGAAGGCCATTTATGTAAAATATCCAGTCAGAGCTCTGATGCATTTCACTGCGCTCCTTCCACGGACAAAAACAGCTTCTTGAGAGCAAGGATCGTATCTCTTTGCTTTATTGGGCTCTTCCTAACTCATAGTACAGGGCTCTGCCTAGAGATAACACTCAGTAAATACTGTTGATTGATTGAATGATTGGTAAGAAGGCAGTCCTTTAGCTGGAGACAGGACCTACTCTTTTTTCTCCAGAAAATGAAATGAAAATGTAATCGTTATCCCTCATGTGCAAAGGAATGAGAGCATACACAAGCAAATTCTGAACTGCTTCTCCTCCTGCTTCAGCACCAGATGTCTTGGACAGAGAAGTTTCCCCGTGGAAAAAAACTTTTTCAAGAAACATATTTGCCCAGATGGGCTCGCCTGTCTTGTCTAAGTGAAGAACGTTCTGGTGAGCCTGGAGGCCGGAAGATCAGATGGAAGATTCCTTTAGTCTGTCTGTTTGTTGTTTTCTCTTTCTAAAACACTTCCCGAGTACGCATCTTGAGAAAACATATGTTTCCCATAGAGTCTGGCAGAGATAATAATAGTAATCGTGTCAGTGGTAGCAATAATAATAATGATGATAAATATGAATCGCTGGTATTTTTTGAGCACTTACTCTACGAAGAGCACTGTACTAGGCACTTTGGAGAGCGGAGTGTACACACAATTCACTACCCATAAGGATTTGACAACCTAGAGGGGGTGACAGACATCAAGATGGACTGTGGATATGTACGTAAGTGCTGTGGGGAACGGCGGATGGGTTGGGGTGAATATCAAGTGTTTAAAGGGTACGGATCCAAGTGTAAGAGCAATACAGAAGGGAGAAGGAATGGAGGAAAAAGGGCTAGGTCGGGGAAGGCCTCTTGAAGGAGAGGTGATTTTAATATGGCTTTGAAGGGGGGAGAGTCACTGTCTGTGGCATTTGAGGAGGGAGGGCGTTCCAGGCCAGAGACAGGACATGGGCCGGGAGTGGGCGGCGAGACAGGTGAGTTGGAGGCCCGGTGAGGAGGTTAGCACTAGAGGAGTGAAGTGCACGGGCTGTGTTGTCGTAGGAAGTAAGGTAGGAGTGGGCAAGGTGATTGAGGGCTTTAGAGCCTATGGTAAGAAGTTTCTGTTTGTTTCAGAGGGGGATGGACGACCACTGGAAGTTCTTGAGCACTGGGAAAATACGGACTCAACAGCTTTATAGAAAAATTATCTGGGCAGCAGAGTGAAGTGGGGATCAGAGTGGGGAGAGGCAGGAGTCAGGCCATAGGGAGGAAATTGGCACTTTATCAATGCCTAACTTGGGCCGAGCACTAAGACTAGGTAAGAAGCAGATCGGACACAGTCGTGTCCCACACGGGGCTCGCGGATCTAGAGCAGCCGAGATTTCATCTCCATTTTACAGTTGAGGAAACTGAAGCACCGAGAGATAAAGTGACTTGCCCAAGGTGACACAGCAGGGGATTGGCAGAGCTGGGACTGGAAGCCGGGTTTCTTTCCACTAGGCTACACTGCCAGCTTTCTGGGGGTCGAGAGAGCTTCAGAGAGGAAGGTTAAGGGCAGCGAGGAAGCTTCCAAGTGCTTAGTACAGTGCTCTGCACATAGTAAGCGCTCAATAAATACTATTGAATCAGTGAATGAATAATTCCAGCCACCCATGGGAAGAGAGCAGAACTAGAAGGTCGCCTCATGCCTAGTATTCGCACGCCTGCCTGATGAGGGACGGATGACCGCGTCCCCTGAGTTCCCCGCCTCAACCTGCGCTCTTGGCTTCTCCTGGGTTGACCACTCTTTTCTTTTCTTTTTTCAACGGTATTTGTTAAGTGCTTGCTGTGGGTCAAACCCTCTCTCGGGGTCACACCTGAAGACTTTCCAGTACTCTACCAGTTTCGACTGGGAGGAGGAGACAAGCAGAAGCATACCCATTCCATTCCTAGCTGGGCAGTGGCTACGGAGTGGCGGGCCATCTGCTACAACTCAAAACTCCCCCATGCTGGGCAGCAGCGGCACGGGAGAGAGTCGCGGGAGGGGACTCATGTTCATTGTGCGGAAGGAGGTAATAGTAAAAAACTTCTGTATTTTTACTAAGAAAAATCTATGGATCCGCTACCAGAACGACTGAAAATATGGAGAGGGGGGCTTTCTGGGAGAGATGTGTCCATGGCGTTGCTGTCGGAGACGACTCGACGGCATGACAGGATGGGTCAAACACTGTTCTAAACGCTGGGGAGGGTACAAGCTAATTAGGCCAGACTGCATTAGCCCCATTAGACTGCATGGGGCTCGCAGTCTGCAACTCCCAACTGGAATGGGATGTCCCTGATCGGAGGAAATAACGATGCGGGGGGTCGGGCACAAGACCATTCACGATGGCATCTCCGACTGAAAGCCTCAGGGTTTGGGCATGAGGGAAGATGGATGAGCTGATCGATTGAAGAGTGGCTAGAAAGAGTCCATCTTGACTCTTGACAGTTGATTTTGTCCCTGCTATTCTGAAATTCCAGGTGTCCCTATTGCACTAATTTTTAAGTGTTTTCTAATAATAATAATAATGGTATTTGTTAAGCACTTACTATGTGAGAAGCACTGTTCTGAGCACTGGGGGGATACAAGGTGATCAGGTTGTCCCGCATGGGGCACACAGTCTTAATCCCCATTTTACAAACGAGGTAACGGAGGCACAGAGAAGTTAATTGACTTGCCCAAAGTCACACAGCTGATAAGTGGCGGAGCCAGAATTAGAACCCACGACTTTTGACTCCCAAGCTCGAGCTCTTTCCACTGAGCATTTTCTATGTGATAGACACTGTATTAAATGCTTAAACACACAAGATCAGAAGAAGCTTAGTGGAAAGACCAGGGGCCTGGGAATCAGAGGACCTGGGTTCTTATACCGGCTCTACCACACACCTTCTGCATGACCTTGGACAAATCACAATTACTTTGTGACTCAGGGTCCTCATTTTTTTCTTGTGGTATTTTTTAAGCGCTTACTAAGATGCCAGACTCCCTTCTAAGTCCTGGGGGTAGATATCGGTTAATCAGTTTGGAAAATGGATATTAAATACCTGTACATTCTCCTACTTAGACTTTGAGCCCAAAGTGGAACAGGCGCTTCATCCAACCTGATAAACTCTGTTTCTGTAATTTATTTATTTATATTTCTGTCTCACCCTCTCAATTGTGAGTTGGCTGTGGGCAGGGAATGTATATTTTTACTCTTGTATAGTTCTCTCCCAAGTGCTTAGTACAGTGATCTGCATCCAGTAAGCGCTCAATAAATACGATTGAATGAATGAATGAATAAACCTTGGAGATCAGAAGGGTACTTGACTCAAAGTGAGCGCATAATTTCCTTCTCCTCACTCTCTTCTCCCACTGAATGAGAGAGGAATATTGTACCGTCCTCTCCCAAACTCTTAGTACAGTGCTCTTCACACAGTAAGAACTCAATAAATACCATTGATAACAATACCGAGGTAATAATAATCAGGTTGCAAACACTTCCTGTCCCACTTGGGGCTCTTAGTCTTTGGTGAAGGAAGAACAGGTACTGAATCCCCATTTTATAGATGAGAAAACTGAGGCCCCGAGCAGTTAAGTGGCCTGCCGAACGACACACAGCAGGCGAGTGGCAGAGCCAAAATTAGAACTCAGGTCCCAGGGCCGTGCTCTTTCTGCTAGACCATGCTGCGTTTTACAGTGCAGCTCGGTGTTCTCTTTCTGTTTCCGATTAAGCTTCTTTCCCAAGAATACGTCACCACCGGCAGAACCTCTCTGAAAAGAGCGGTAAGCCCCAGGATAGATATTTAAAAGTAAAGCGCCGAACCTATTTAACTCGTTTCATTTTTAAAGATGTTCTTCAAAAAAAAAAAAAACTGAATCTTTCCAAGTCCCAGAATGAAAGCGACGATCGAATAAGTCAAGCGATGAACTCGACTTGTAAACAGACCGTCTGTATCTATCAGTGGGTGGATTCTGAACTGTTAAGCAATCTCGATGCAGTTTACAGCTCTGGGGAGCAATATTAATTAGAGGGCTAACCACGATATCTCCCTGTCGAAAAAGTATTTGAATTATAAACAGGAATCGGGGTTTGAAAAAAAAAATCTCATAAAGGGCTGCAGAATTACCATCTGACTCTAAAGAAACATAAAAATGGGAATTCCTCTCACAGGATTGATCCTAGATTTGACACTACAATTACTATCATTCATAATAATAATAATAATTAGTATTTGTTAAGCACTTACTCTGTACCAAGCACTGTTCTGTGTGCTGGGGTAGATACAAGGTAATCAGGTTGGACACGGTCCCTGTTCCACATGGGGCTCCCATGTAAAATCCCCATTTTACAGATGAGGTAACTGTTGCACAGAGAAGTTAGGTGTCTTGCTTAAAGTCACACAGCAGATGAGTGATGGAGCTGAGATTAGAACCCATTTTCTCTGGCTCCCAACTCATGCTCTTTGCCCCTAGGACATGCTGCTTCCCTACAAAATAATCAGTTGAGCAATTGTTTTTATTGGATGCTTTTTTTCTTTGTTAAGCACTTACTATGTATCAGGCACTGTAATACTATTAGTTATATATTGTATTTGATAAGCGCTTACAATGTTCCAGGCCCTGTAATAATAGTAATATATAGCATTTTGTTAAGCGCTTTCTCTGTGCCAGGAAAATTACTTAACTGGGGTAGAGACAAGCTATTCAGGTTGGACACAGTCCACGTTCCACATTGGACTCACAATCTAAATCCCACTTTTATAGATGAGGGAACTGAGGCTCAGAGAAGTGAAATGACTTGCTCAAGGGCACGCAGCAGAAAAGTGGCAGAACCTGGATTATAACACAGGCTCTTCTGACTCCATGCTCTATCCACTAGGCTTTGCTGCTTCTTGTCTACTGCGTGCAGAGCACTGTACTGAACACTTAAGAGTTCAATATAACAGAGTGATAACACACATTCCAAGAAGCTATAGATATTCCCAGGCATGGTCTGGGAATAAATTGATTGGATTTTCTTAGTTTTGAGATTGTATGGATCCTCACTCTGTCATTTACAGAAGTGTCCCCAGGTAACCTCCCAAGTACAACAGTGATGTTCTTTGCAAAGTGTTTTTTCTGTCCCAAGCACTGTGCTGGGTATTGGGGTAGATAGAAAATAATTGGAAAGGACACAGTCCCCATCCCACATGAGGCTCGCAGTCTGAGTACAAAGGAGCAAAGGTAATTAATTTCCATTTTCTAGCTGAGGAAACTGAAGGCCATAGAGGCTAGGTGACAAACAAACTTAAATTCACACGACTACGCCCGGATGGAGAGAAGATGGTGGGGGGAATGACTATGATATTTGTTAAGCACTTACTATGTGCCAGACACTGTACTAAGTGCTGGAGTGGATACAAGAAAATCATGTTGGACACAGTCCCCATCCCACGTGGGGCTCCCAGTCTCAATCCCTATTTTACAGATGAGCTAACTGAGACACAGAGAAGTGAAGTGACTTCCCCAAGGTATGCAGCAGACAAGATTAGAACCCGTGACCTTTTGATTCCCAGGCCTGGGCTCTACCTACTATGCAGTGCTGCTTCTCGATAGTAACCGTAAGGATTCACTAGGTGTCAATACAGCGCGGGGAGGAGTGGCCTCTCAATCAATCGATCAGTGACATTTATTTTTGAGCGCTTTACTGTGTGCAGAGCACCTTACTTGGGAAGGACAATATAAGAAAGTCGGTAGACACGTTCAAAGTAGTTTGACTTGGAGCAATCAGCTGGGATTCGTGGGATCAGCTCTGGATGGTGTGAACTCTTTCTGTTATTAATAATAATACTAATAATGGTATTTGTTCAGCACTTACTATGTACCAGGCCCTATACTAAGCGCTGGGTGGGTGAAAGCAAATCAGGTTGGAAACAGTCTCTGTCTCATTTGGGGCTCACAATCTCAATCCCTATTTGTACAGATGGGGCACCTGAGAACCAGAGAAGTGAACTGACTTGTCCAAGATCACACAACTGACAAGTGGCAGAGCCAGGATTAGAACTGAGGTCCTTCTGACTCATGCTCTATACACTAGGTCCCACTGCTTCTCCCCTGTTTTGGTCTACAATTCGAAACAAGTCCTCAGGTCCTAAGGATTCTGCTAGACGTTTTTCAATTATGTAACTTGTGGATGCATCTGTATGTATCAAATCGTATTTCTCTTTGACATCTACCCTCATCCTTGTGGTTTTTTATTTTTTATTCCTCTATCTTCGTGTGGTTATCACCACTACACTTCCAACTTATTCATTGATTGTGAGTCCATTGGCGGGGAAGACAGGGACAGTGGGTAGGTCTCAAACTTGTGGGTTTTATTCAGCACTTAGGGCAGTGCTCGACAACATAGAAGATATACAATAAAGTCTCTGATGAATATGTATGTATGTATACATAGATATGCATATATATAAATGAGAGCGTTAAGATTTTGTCAGGAGGGGAAACCTTCGGTGGGTCCATCGGCCTGTATCGTAATCTTGAAGTCTGGAGCGGGTTGGCTTCCAGGCTGCGGTTTTCAGAGTTTCATACTTTACGTGTCCTTGAGCTGCTGTTTCTTATTTTAAGCTAATTCCTGCTGTGGCAAACATCTTAGAAACATTACCCTGTGGGTAATGAAAAAGATAAGGTGTAACCTCCGCTCGACACAAAACATTTCCAATACCTTGTAAATGGAACTGTTCGGGGCACAACTGTTGATGATTAGACACCGGTCATTCCATCTGAACGGCAACCAAGAACTACATGGAACGGGTCCGGGGAAGACAAGATGAACGATGCTCATATTTTTTCTGGCATTTATTGACATTTTCCAAAGAAATGATATTTCATAGGAACTAATGGAAATGCTAACCAGGACGGAAGGTAGCTTGGCCCAGTGGAAAGAGCGTGAGGCGGCCAGTCAAGAAACTCGGGCTGTAGCTGTGGATCCGCCTCTTGCCGGCTGGGTGACCTAGGGTGAGTCACTTCACTTCTTCGCGCTTCGGTTTCCTCGCCTGTAAAATGGGACTTAAAATGCCTGTTCTCACCTACGAGACCTTGAGCCCTGTTGGAGACAGTCACCGTGTCCGTTCTTACCCCTCATGCTTCTCCCAGAAATTGGCACACAGAGCTTAATAAATGTAATCCTCATTTTGACACGTGAGTGGCTTGAGAGACACCGCTTTTTGCCGGTCGTGTCTCCGCTGGGGCCTAAAGTGCAAAAAATGAATAAGCGGGTAGGGGAGCATCACACCGCAGACTTCGCTCCTCTCCTGCCAGCCTTCTCACCGCACCTCGATCTCGTCTATCTCACTGCCAACCTCTTGCCCAAGTCCTACCTCTGGCCTGGAACTCCCTCCTCATATCTGACAATGACTCTCCCCTGCTTCAAAGCCTTATTAAAGGCCCATCTCCTCCAAGAGGCCTTCTCTGATTAAGCCCTCCTTTTCTCTTCTCCCTCTCCTTCTGCGTTGCCCTGACTTGTTCCCTTTATTCACGCCCCCCTCCCGGCTCCACAGCGCTTATGGACATACCTGTCTTTTATTTATTTCTATTAACGTCTGCCTCCCCCTTCTAGACTGCAAGCTCGCTGTGGGAAGGGACTGTGTTTGCTTATTGTTTTATTTTACTCTCCCAGGCACTTAATACAGTGCTCTGCATACAGCAGACGTTCAGTAGATACGACTGACCGAATGAATGACTCACTCGTTGGGGAGGTCTCGGCTGGCGTTAGCCGGCTACAGGCCGAAGAGACCTGGTACCCGGCTCGTCCGATTTCCACACCAGTGTGGTCTTCCCACTGTCTCGGCGGAAGTTCTGGAGAAAGTCCAGAGAGGGGGAGGCCAGGAAATGAGGAGGCGGGAGAGTTTTTGGTGGGGGGTAGCTGGAGGGATTGCTGACAGAAAAGATTTGGGCTCCTCTTTTTGGTCACCAAGCCCCGGAAGGAGGAGGAGCCGTCGAAGCTTGAAGGGGAGAGGATCGAAACAAGAAAAAAAGAAATCCAGCGGGCCTTCAATTAGGACAATTTATTCAGGGTTTATTATACGCAGAGCACTGTAGAAAACACTTGGGCGAGGAGAGGAGAGTAAGCAGACACAATCCCCGCCCTTGGGTGAGCCAGACAGCTAGTGGAATTTAGCACCATAGAAACGGGTGCTACTAAAATGCAGCATGGCCTAGTATATAGACCGTGGGCCTGGGAGTCAGGAGGATTGGGTTTCTATTCTCAGCTCCACCAGGTCTCTGCTGGGTGGCCTTGGCCAAGTCACTTCACTTCTCTGGGCCTCAGCTGCCCCATCTGTAAAATGGGATTAAGACTGTGAGCCCCACGAGGGACGGGGATGGTGTCCAACCATTAGTTTGTATCTACCCCAGTGTTTAGAACAGTGTTTGATGCTTAGTAAGTACTTAACAGATGTCATCATTATTATTACGACATGGCAAGCACCATGCTCCGACCAGGGTAGATAGAGGAAAGTCACACCAGATCTGGTTCCTTCTCTCACATGGGGCTCACAGCCTAAAGGGGAAGGATCCCAAGTATTTCATCCCCATTTTATGGAAGAGAAAACCGAGGCAAAGAGCAGTTAAGTGAGTTGCCCAAGTCACATAGAAGACAAGGGTCAGAGCCATGTTCTCCTGACACCCTTGTCCAGCACTCTTTCCCATTAGGGGCAGGAGCAGGGGCTGTGATTTATTGGTATTACTGGGAAGCGGCATTGCGTAGTGGATAGAGCACGGGCTTGGGAGTCAGAAGGTCATGGGTTCTAATCCCAGCTCTGCCACTTGTCTGTTGTGTGGCCTTGGGCAAATCACTTCACTTCTCTGGGCCTCAGTTACCTCATCTGTAAAATGGGGATTAAGGCTGTGAGCCCCATGTGGGAGAGGGACTGTGTCCAACCCGATTTGCTTGTATCCATCTCAGCACTTACTACAGTGGCTGCCACATAATAAGTTCTTCACAAATACCACAGTTATTATTATTCTCATCGTTAATTATAATTTGCACCTGAGTGGTGTCTTCCCGAGCTTAGTAGAGCACTCGGCACACAGCAAACATCGAATCAGTCAATCAGCGGCGACTACCCCTACTACCTCCAGTTTGGGATCCTCCCCGGACATGGTCGGGACCGCTAAGGAACACAGGGATTTTCCCGAAAATAATTGGCTTTCCTCCACAGAGACCTGGAAGGGACAATCTGCCAGTCACCCTTTCCATTTTCACTGTTTGTTTCAGGAATTTTTAACATTCTTCTAGTATTGAGAAATGGTGATTTATAAAAATAAACAAGTTGCCACATTCTAGAGACCTCGAGTCTTTTCTGTTGTGCAATGCATTCTTCATATATTTCTCCAAGTGCTAGCTTTTGCTCAAGTGTTATGATTTTTATGCATATTTACGGTTTAGAATAATGAGGTAGTCGGACAATGTTAGTTTTTGTGACTGTTTCTATCCCCTTGTATCCCCACCCTAATCCCCTTAACACTTATGCACACGTCCATAATTTATTGCTATTAATGTCTGTCTCCCCCTTCTAGGCCATAACCTCCTTGGGGGCAGGGAACGTCTATCCACTCTGTGGTACTGTAATAATAATGATAATAATGTTGGTATTTGTTAAGCGCTTACAATGTGCAGGGCACTGTTCTAAGCGCTGGGGTAGATACAGGGGAATCAGGTTGTCCCACGTGAGGCTCACAGTCTTTGTCCTCATTTTCCAGATGAGGTAACTGAGGCCCAGAGAAGTTAAGTGACTTGCCCACAGTCACACAGCTGACAAGTGGCAGGACCGGGATTCGAACCCATGACCTCTGACTCCAAAGCCCGGGCTCTTTCCCACTGAGCCACGCTGCTTCCCATATTGTACTCTCCCAAGCGCTTAGAACAGTGCTCTGCACACGACAAGCCTTCACTGCCCTTGACTGATTGATAAAAAGCAGCCGAGAGGTCAGTCAACAAATCAACGATATTTATAGAGTTCTCGCTGGGTGTAAAGAACTATATTAAGCGCTTGGGAGAGTACAGTACGAGAGAATTGGTAGACAAGAACCTTGATCTCAGAGAAACAGCATGGTCCAAGTGGAGAGAGCAAAGGCTTGGGCGTCAGAAGGTCATGGGTTCTAATCCCGGCTCCATCCCTTGTCTGCTGTGTGGCTTTAGGTAAGTCACTTCACGGGGAAGCAGCGTGGCTCAGTGGAAAGAGCCTGGGCTTTGGAGTCAGAGGTCATGGGTTCGACTCCCGGCTCTGCCACTTGTCAGCTGTGTGACCGTGGGCGAGTCACTTCACTTCCTCTGTGCCTCAGTTACCTCATCTGTAAAATGGGGATTAACTGTGAGTCTCACGTGGGACCACCTGATTACCCTGTATCTCCCCCAGCACTTAGAACAGTGCTCTGCACATAGTAAGCGCTTAACAAATACCAACATTGTTATTATTATTATTATTATTATTATTCTAATTATTATTCTCTGTGCCTCAGATACCTCATCTGTAAAATGGGGAATAAGACTCCGAGCCCTATGCGGGACAGGGACTGAGCCCAACCCAAATTTCCTTGTATCCACCCTAGGGTTTAATACAGTGTCTGGCACATTGTAAGTGCTTAACAAATACCATAAACACAAATACAAAACAAATACTATCATTTATGACTATTGCTATTATTATCATTAATAATAGTGCTATGTGCAGGGCAGTGTACTAAGCACCGAGGAGATGCCAACACGGTTCAGAGAAGTGACTTCAGCCTTTAAAGAGTGTGCAGAGCACTGCGCCGAGCACTCGGAGAGAGAGAGTACAATAGAGTTAGTAGATATGACCCCTATCCTCAAAGAGTTTATGACTGTACTGTGTGCAGAACATTATAGTAGGCCCTAGGTAGAGTATAATGGAGTTAGTAAATGTGTCAAGAATCTTATGCTACATTATGGAGATTTACATAATTGCTGTGGGCCTGAGGAAGAGGTGAACAAAGACTGCAAATCCAAGTATAAAGGATGGCACAGAAGGGAGAGGGAAAAGATTTGAGGGCTTAGGCTTCCAAGAGGCCTTCCCTGATTAAACTCTCCTTTCCTCCTCTCCCACTCCCTTCTGCGTCACCCTGACTACCTCCCTCCATACATCCTCCGATCCCAGCCCCACTGCTCTTATGTACATATCTGTCAGTTTTTTAATTTTGTATTAATGCCTGTCTCCCCCTCTAGACTATAAGTTCACCGTGGGCAGGGAATGTGTCTATCTGTTGTTATAGTGTACCCTCTCAAGGGCTTAGTACAGTGTTCTGCGCACAGTAAGCGTTTAATAAATGCGATTGACTGACTGACTGTCTGAGGCATAAATATCAGGATTCCTCAGCAACAAGAGGAATTTGGCCTGGGAACAGGCATGGAGCATTTTTTGGGGGGGACTTTCCTGTTGATCAGAAACAAATTGGCCTAGTGGATAGAGAATCGACCTGGGAAGCAGAAGGACCTGGGTTCGGGATTCTAATCCCAGCCACGCCACTTGTCTGGTGGGTGACTTTTTTTTTTGCTGGGGACTGTATTTGTTAAGCGCTCATCATGTGCCAGGTACTTTTCTAAGTATTGGGGTAGAAACAAACTAATCAGGTTGGACACAGTCCATGTCAGTCAGTTATCAGCCAATCACATATATTGACTGTTTAAGAGAAGCAACGTGGCTTTGCGGAAAGAGCCCGGGTTTGGGAGTCAGAGTACATGAGTTCTAATCCCAGCTCCGTGACTTGTCTGCTGTGTGGCCTTTGGCAAGTCACTTAACTTCTCTGTGCCCCAGTTACCTCATCTGCAAAATGGAGATTAAGACTGAGCCCCATGTGGGACAACCTGATTATCTTGTATCTACCCCAGTGCTTAGAACAGTACTGAGCGCTTAACAAATCCCTCAATCATCCAGCGCTTAGAACAGTGCTTGGCACATAGTAAGCCCTTAAACAAATACCATTATCATCATTATTGTGTGCAGAGCACTGTACTAAGTGCTTGGGAGAATACAATATAACAATATAACAGACACAATCCCTGCCCATAGCGAGTTTACAGTCTAGATGGGGAGACAGACAGTAATATAAATAAATAAATCGTATTGTATTATACCCTTCCAAGTGGTTAGTAAAGTGTGCTGCACCCATTAAGTGCTCAATAAATACCACTGATGGCTGTGTTTTCAAATTCTCCGAGCCAATCTCTGTGGGATGTTTCTAAAATGGGGAGGGGGCATGGCTTAGATAAAGAGCAGGAGATGGGGTTTTTCGAATGCCTTTCAGGGTAGGAACAGTGTCTGACAATAATAATAATATCTGTTAAGTGCTTAGCTCTTACTATGGGCCAGACGCTATTCAAAGCACTTGGGTGGATATGAGTAGATCTGGCTGGTTACAGTCCCTGTCCCACGGGGGCCTAAATTCCCACCTCTGTATCCTTTCCCAACTCATAGTGCAGTGCTCTGCACCCAGTCAACACCTAACAAATATAATTACTATCCTGACTGATTCTGACCCTATCCCTGTCTTGACGTTTGCCTTCGGGCAAGTGTTTACCAATCTCAGCCACCATTTCCTATCTGTAAAATGAGGATAAGAAATAACGATTAAAATAATACTGGTACTTGTTAAGCACTTACTATGCGTGAAGCACTGTTCTAAGCACTGGGATAGACCCAAGCTGATCAGGTTGGACACAGACCTCGTCCCACAGGAGGATCACCGTCTTAATCCCATTTTAGAAAGGAGGCAAGTGAGGCCCAGAGAAGTGAAGTGACTTGCCCAAGGTCACTCAGCAGACAGGGAAAAACTGTAAGTCACATGTAGGGCAAGAACGGTGTTCGATCTGATGACCTTTTATCCACCTCACGGTTTGGCCCAGAGCAGGCACTCAACAGATGCCACAATTTTAAAAATATGCTTAATTATTATAACCACCCTGCAGAGAAAACAATCATTGCGTGTTATCCTTTAAATTTCTGGTTAACGCCCAGGAAAAAGCACAGCTGTGAAGTGAGAAAACCTTAGCTTGTTCCTCTTGTCTTGTCCAAATACCGGCTTTTATTTGGTTCAAATTAGGGTCTGATGGCAATGCTATCAGCCAAACGGTATTTGGACGGAAAGCTAAAGATCCCTGCTCTAGAGGCCGCGACTGACCAAAGGTCACGAGCAAAGATCCCGCCAGCACCGAGGTTGACTCAGTGCCATCCTCATGGCTTCTCCCCTCACGACTCTCACTTCAAAGTCTAATGTCGACCTCCTCACTGTCCTTCCGTCTCGCCTATCTCACCACAGACCCCTCACCCTCATCCTTCCTCTGGCCTGGATGGCCTTCCCTCCTCAAATCTGACAGACAGGGACTCCCCACGTCTTCCAAGCCAAGGCCCATCTCCTCCAAGAGGTCTTCCCTGACTAAGCCCTCCTTTCCTCTTCTCCCACTCTCTTCTGCGTCACCCTGACTTGCTCTCTTCATTCATTCCCCCCCTCCCAGCTCCATAGCACTAATGGACATATCTGTCATTCATTTATTTCTATTAATATCTGTCTCCCCTTCCAGACTGTAAGTTAATTGTCGGCAGGGAATGTGTCTGTTTATTGCTGCACTGTACTCTCCCAAGCACTCAGTCCAGTGCTCTGCACACAGTAAGCGCTCGATAAATACAATCGAACGAATGAATGAGTGAAAGAAAAAATGGACAGTGCTCTTTCCCTGTCCCCTGTTTGTCATGGCTAAAAGCCAAATGTTGGCTGAAGCAGATAATAATAATAATGTTGGTATTTGTTAAGCGCTTACTATGTGCAGAGCACTGTTCTAAGCACTGTAGACACAAGGGAATCAGGTTGTCCCACGTGGGGCTCACAGTCTTCATCCCCATTTTACAGATGAGGTAACTGAGGCACAGAGAAGTGAAGTCACTCGCCCACAGTCACACAGCTGACAAGTGGCAGAGCCGGGATTCAAACCCATGACCTCTGACTCCAAAACCCGTGCCCTTTCCACTGAGCCACGCTGCTGCAGATCACAGGTGGATGTGTTACACGCTTGGGACATGTACACTTAATCTCCATTTAAAGATGAGGTAACTGAGGCACAGAGAAGTTAGTGACTTGCCCAAGCTCACAGAGCGGACATGTGGCGGAGCTGGGATTCGAATTCAGATCCTGAGGGAGAGAAGCCAGGATCATGGGGCCTGTTTTTGTTTGTCTTTCTGAAAGCTAAGAGGACTGTCCTTCCGGAGTGACCTTTCATTCATTCGTTTATTCATTCAATCAAATTTATTTAGAGCTTACTGTGGGCAGAGCACTGGACTAAGCACTTGGGAGAGGACAATACGATAATAAACAGGTGCATTCCCTGCCCACAGTGAGCTGACAGTCTGGAAGTGGGAAGACGGACATTAATATGACAGATATGTACATGAGTGCTGTGGGGCTAGGAGGGTTGGAGAAAGCAAAGGGATAAAGAAATAAATAAATGTTGGTATTTGTCAAGCGCTTACTACATGCAGAGCACTGTTCTAAGCGCTGGGGTAGATACAGGGGAATGAGGTTGTCCCACATGAGGCTCACAGTCTTCACCCCCATTTTACAGATGAGGGAACTGAGGCACAGAGAAGTGAAGTGACTTGCCCACAGTCACATAGCTGACAAGGGGCAGAGTCGGCATTCGAACCCATGACCTCTGATTCCCGAGCCTGGGCTCTTTCCACTGAGCCACGCTGCTTCTCTAAAGCAAATCAGGGTGGCACAGAAGGGAGTGGGAGAGAGGGAAGGGGCGGAGGCTTAGTCAGGGAAGGCCTCTTGGAGGAGATGGGCCTTCAATAAGACTTTGAAGCGGGGGAATGTCATTGTCTACCGCTGGCCCTCAAGAACACTGGACCTCCCTCTCCCGACTTGCACCATCTCGGTAGCGGGGAGTAGGATTCCATCCCTATTTTACCGATGAGGAAACCGAGACACAGAGAATTGGAATGACTGCCCAAGGTCACATAGCAGACAAGTGGCAGAGCCAGGATTACGAACGCAGATCTTCCGACTCCAAGGCCTATGCTCTTTCCACTGGGCTATGCTGCTTTTCCCAAGTGCCCTATATGCAGTAAATGCTCATTACCCTTGATTGATTGATTGATGGACAGCCCAGATGTAAAGCCACCATCAGTGAGGGTGACCTGGGACTAGAGAACAAATGTGCAAGAGGTGACCTCAGAATTCATCATCGCCATCATCATCGTCACCATCCTCCTCAATGAAACAGCATGTCCCAGTGGCAAGACCGCAGGCTTGGGAGTCAGAGGATGTGGGTTCCAAGCCCAAGTCTGCCACTTCTCTGCTGTGTGACCTTGGGTGAGTCACTTTACTTCTCTGTGCAACAGTTACCTCATCTGTAAAATGGGGATTAAGACTGTGAGCTCCAAGTGGGACAGGGATTGTGTCCAACCTGATTACCTTATATTTACCCCAGCACTTATAATTACAGTGTTTGGCACATAGTAAGAGCTTAACAGATATCATTATTGTTATTGAGCACTTCCTTGGCGCAGAGCACTGTACTAAGCTTATGGAACAGTGCAACACAACAGAGTTGGCAGACATATTCACTGTCCACAGCAAGTTTATAATCTAGAGGGAAGAAATATTAGTCAGTCAATCATCAGGCTGGGTGGGTTGTTTGCCTTCTGGCCAGAAGAGAAAGGGAGTACTTTCCCCTGCGCTTAGACTAGTGCTCTGCACACAGTGCTCTGCACTCAATAAATACAATTGAATGAATGAAAGGATGAATGACAAGACCCTAAGAAATAGATTCAGGCTTCCTTGAGATGGGTCAGGAAAGAAGGGAAGAAGGAAAGAAGGGAAGAAGAAAGGAAAGAGACCAATTTTGAGCTTCTAAAACATAGATAATCTACAAGAGCAGCAAATCGTGAACTATAATAATGATTTTAGCATGGATTAAGTCCCTAAACTCAGCTGTAAACCAGACGTAAAGCCACAATCAATGGATCTAATCTGGGACTGGAGAACAAATGTGCAAGATGTGAACTCAGAATAAATCATCATCATCAGTGGTATGTATTGAGTCTTAGAGGCCACTGTAAGACCCTTGAAGGGAGAGATACCATCTACTAACTGTAGTGTTCTCTCCTAAGCGCTTTGTACACAGCTCAGCACACAGAAAGTACCCAATAAATACCACTGATTAGGTAGATACAAACTTATTATAGCGGTGACCGAAGCTCCCCATTCATTCATTCAGTTGTATTTACTAACACTTACCGCGTGCAGAACACTGGACTAATCGCTTGGGAGAGTACAATATAACAAACAACAGACAGTGCCCACAACGAGTTTACAGTCTAGAGGGGGAGACGGACATTAATAGAAATAAATAAATTACAGATTTGGACGCAGGGTTCACAGTCTATCTTATACCCTGTTTTACAGGTGAGGAAACTGAGGCCGAGAAAAGTTAAGTTGACTTGCTCTAGGTCACACAGCAAATGGTGGAGCAGGGATTAGAATCTAGATCATCTCATTCCCAGTCCCATGCCTCCCAACGCTAAATATGAAAACTAGGCAGCATTTCATCCTGCCTATTTACTTCTTAACTCTTAAGGAAGGAAGTCATAATTCTCCAGTGGCTTCCTAAAATCCATTAGGCCTATTAGACTCTAAGACCCCTAGACTGTAAACTCGGGCAGGGAACATCTCTACCAACCCTGTTTTTCACCCAAGCACTTAGTATGGAGCTCTGCAAGCAGTAAGCATCCAGTAAATATGATTGATTGATTATTAATAATGTTGGCATTTGTTAAGCGCTTACTCTGTGCAGAGCACTGTTCTAAGCGCTGGGGTAGATACAGGGTCATCAGGTTGTCCCACGTGAGGCTCACAGTCTTAATCTCCATTTTCCAGATGAGGTAGCTGAGGCACAGAGAAGTGAAGTGACTTGCCCACAGTCACACAGCTGACACATTGCAGAGCCGGGATTTGAACCCATGACCTCTGACTCCCAAGCCTGTGCTCTTTCCACTGAGCCACACTGCTTCTCTAAGGACAGTGTGAGAGATGAGAGTGCTATTCTGAACGATGTGGAGAGCACGCAGACCTATCATTTCTATGATGCCTAGCAGCGCGTTGGGAAATTAACATCTTTGCAGGAGGTCATCTGCTTTAAAAACAAAAAATCAAACCAAAACAAAAAAAAACGAGAAGCATCTGTCTGGCTTTTCACACTCACCCAGCTAGTTTTTGAAAAGTAAAATATGTATTTTCATCATTGATTCGGTTATGAGAGAGATTCTTTCAGTTTCCTCTTTCACGAGGGTCGAAGAAGAGAGAGCAAGAGCAGAAGGAAAGGGCGGGGGCAGGAGAGGACATCAGGGCAGAGAGAAAACCTGGGTGGAAGCTGCTGAGAACCTGGAGGTGGGGATGAACAGACAGCAGGAGAGAGGCAGCGTGACCAAGTGGATAGAACAGGGTCCTGAGAGTCAGAAGGACCTGGGTTCAAATGACGGCTCCGCCACTTGTCTGCTGGGTGTCCTTGGGACAGTCACTTAACTTCTCTGTGCTTCAGTTACCTCATCTGAAAATGGGGGTTAAGACCGTGAGCCCCACGTGAGACAGGGACTGCGTCCAACCTGATCAGATTGTAGACCGTGAGCCCGTTGTTGGGCAGGGATTGTCTCTATCTGTTGCCGAATTGTACATTCCAAGCGCTTAGTACAGTGCTCTGCACACAGTAAGTGTTCCATAAATACGATTGAATGAATGCATCTACCCCAGGGCTTAGAACAGTGCTTGACACATAGTAAATATCACATTTATTACTTTTACTGTGGTAAGCGCTTAACAAATCCCATCTTCATCATCAGAAACAACATGGCGTGGAGGGTAGAGCACAGGCCTGGCAGTCAGAGGGTGATGGGTTCTAATCTTGGTTCTCCCACTTATCTGCTATGTGTCCTTGGGCAAATCACTTCACTTCTCTGGGCCTCAGTTACCTCATCTGTAAAATGGGGATTGAGACTTTGAGCCCCGCATGGGACAGGGATTGGGTCCAGCCCGATTTGCTAGTCTCCACCCCAGTGCTTAATACAGTGCCTGGCATAGAGTAAGCACTTGACAAATGACATTATTATTATTATGATTGTTATTATCATCATCAGGGGCAGACAGAAAACCTGGACAGGAGCTGCTGAGATCCTGGAGGTGGGGAGAAATGGGGGGCGGAGGCCAGGAGAGTCCACCAGGGACGAGGTGAGTATAGAAAACTCCGTAAGGAATCTCAGAGAACACGTAAGCGGGGCGGGGAGGGGAAACAGAGGCCACCAGGAGCGAGGAGTGGATAGAAAACCTCTTCTCCGGTCTGAATTCCTGGGAGGGACCAAGTTGTCGAGAACCCGTGACCAGAACGGGCAAAGAAAAGCAACAGAAAGTCCACTTGAGGCCTGTCCCGAAAACGAAGAACAGCTGCCAGCCAGCCCTGAGGAGGCCTCAAGCTTCCATCTACCACATGGGGCCTGGCGCTGGAGGACGCTTCGATGGTTGTACTGGTTAGGGAATGTGTCTGTTTATAATAATGATAATGTTGGTATTTGTTAAGGGCTTACTACGTGCAGAGCACTGTTCTAAGCACTGGGGTAGATACAGGGTCATCAGGTTGTCCCCCGTGAGGCTCACAGTTAATCTCCATTTTACAGATGAGATAACGGAGGCACAGAGAAGTGAAGTGACTTGCCCACGGTCACACAGCTGACAAGTGGCAGAGCTGGGATTCGAACCCATGACCCCTGACTCCCAAGCCCGGGCTCTTTCCATGAGCCACGCTGCTTCTCGTTGCATTGCATGCTCTCAAGTGTTTAGTGCGGTGCTCTGCACCCAGTAAGCGCTCAATAAATATGACTGGCTGCTTCAGTGCTCGAAGAGCAGGTCCCTGGGAGGAGGGCAAGGGAAATCAATCAATCCATCCTATTTATTAAGCACTTACTAAGGGTAATAAACTGCATTTCGGGCTTGGGAATACAGTGGATAATAAGTAAATGAACTGGGGTATTTGTTAAACGCTTATTAGGTGCCAGGGTCTGTACTAAATGCTAAGGTGGATGCACGCAAATCAGGTTGGACCCAGTCCCCGTCCCACAGGGAAGTTGTACGGTGAAGTGGATAGAGCACGGGCCTGGGAGTCAGAAGGTCTGGGTTTGAATCTGGCCTCTTGCCACCTGGCTGATGTGTGACCTTGGGCAAGTCATTTTACTTCTCTGTGCCTCAGTTACCAGCGTGGCCTAGTGGCAAGAGCACAAGCTCGGGAGTCGGGGGTCGTGGGTTCTAATCCTGTCTCCGTCACTTGTCTGCTGTGTGACCTTGGGCCAGTCACTTAACTTTTCTGTGCCTCAGTTACCTCATCTGTAAAATGGGGATTGAGACTGTGAGCCCAACGTGGGACGACCTGATTACCTTGAATCTACCCCAGTGCGTAGAACAGTGCTTGGCACGTAGTGAGCGCTTAACAAATACCATAACTATTATTATTATTACCTCATCTGTAAAATGGGGATTGAGACTGTGAGCCCCCTATTGCTGATTGTACTTTCCAAGCACTTACTACAGTGCTCTGCAAACAGTAAGCGCTCAATAAAGACGATCGAATGAATGAATTGGGACAGGGACTGTGTCCAACCTAATTTGCTTGTGTCCACCCCGGCGTTTAGCACGGTGCCTAGCACAGAGTAAGCGCTGAACAAATATCACAATTATTATTACTACTTTGGGTCTCACAGTCTTAATCATCATTTTACAGTTGAGGGAAATGAGGCCCAGGGAAGTGAAGTGACTTTGCCTCGGAGCTTACAGCAGATAAGCTGTAGATTCTACATTCTAGATTACAGAATGTAGATTCTAGATTCTATTTATTGCTATTGTTCTCGTCTGGCCGTCTCCCCCGATTAGACTGTAAGCCCGTCAAAGGGCAGGGACTGTCTCTGTTACCGATTTGTCCATTCCAAGCGCTTAGTACAGTGCTCTGCACATAGTAAGCGTTCAATAAATATTATTGAATGAATGAATAAGCGACACTGTCGGCACTAGAACCCAGGCCCTTCTGACTCCCAGGCCCGGGATCTATCCTCTAGGCCACGCTCTACGGTGTCACAGAGTTGGGAAACCTGTACCCTACCCACGACGAGCTTACAGTCTAAAGGGTAACCAGGGAAAGTGTCTAGTTTGACCAGAGGACCAACAGCCAGATGTCCAGCTGGCCGTCATGGTAGTCGTGGGTAGACTGCAAACTCTTTGAGGGCAGGGACCAGATCTTTTGCCTTTATAGAATATTCCTAAAGGTCGAGGACTGTGCTGAGGAGGAGATCTTGGGGTCCGATGCGGGGGCTGTCTCAACGGGCTTTCGTCGTGGGATCCCGAGTTGGTCGTTGTTGCCCCCAGTTTAACGAAACTGCAGCTAAACCTAGACTGTCAGCTCCTAGTGGGCAGGGAACTTGGCTACCGACCGTGTCGTAATATCCTCTCCCGTGTGCTTAGTACACTGCTCTTCACACGTTAAGTGCTCAGTAAATAGGATCGAATGTACTAAGCCCTCTTTTCCTTTTCTTGCAATCCCAGCTCTGCCACTCGTCAGCTGTGTGACTGTGGGCGAGTCACTTCACTTCTCTGTGCCTCAGTTACCTCATCTGGAAAATGGGGATTAAGACTGTGAGCCTCACGTGGGACAACCTGATTGCCCTGTATCTACTCCAGCACTTAGAACAGTGCTCTGTACATAGTGAGCGCTTAACAAATACCAACATTATTAATCTCTCTGTGTCGCCCTGACTTTCTCCACTGAATGATCGATGGAGTCTCCAGTGGGTGGGTTGGGGGGCCTAAGGGGTTGCTCCTCATCTGAGAAAGAATTCAAAACATCCTAGCACCCGAGATGTGTTTGAGAAAACATGCTGCAAAATCTGCAAGAAATTGCTGTCTGTCTGCCCCACTAGATTGTAAGCATCTTGAGGCCAGGCAGAAGATCTACCAACAACAGAGGACTTTTCCAACTGTTTGGTCCGATGGTCTGCACACGGTAAGTGTTCAGTAAATGCCACTGATTAATGATTGATTGATTGATTGGAGATGAGAGCAAGACGGTGCCCAGAGGAATCAGAAACCATCGGCACAAAACTAGGTTGGGAAAGGTGGGTTTGGCCCAAGAGTCTCAGGAAAAACAGCACTCTGATCTGGGGGCGCTGGGGACACTGTGAAGTAGCAAGAGAGGATCATTATTACTTTCTTTATGTTTTCTAAGAACCAACATGCTACGGGACGCGGAGAAGCAGCATGGCCTAGCGGAAATACCACGGGCCTGGGAGTCGGAGGACCTGAATTCTAATCCCTCTTCTGCCACGTGTTGCTGTACGACCTTGGGCAAGTCACATCGCGTCTCTGTTCCTCAGTTACCTCACCTGTAAAATGGGGATTAAATCCCACTGAGACTAGGAGCCCCCTGTGGGGCCGGAACTGTGACCAACCCGTTCTAGAATATATGCTGGTTTGGGGGCAGAGAACATGTCTGCTAATTCTGTTGTGTGAACTCTCCCAAATGCTTAGTACATAGAAAGTGCTCAATAAATACCTTTGAATGATTATCTTGTACCTATCCCAGAGCTTAGAAAGTGTTTGGTACTTAGTATGAGCTTAATGAGTATCATTTTTATGATTTTCATCATTATTGCTATTATTATTACCAGTAGTAGTATTACAGATCAGTAGGTTTCTGGCCTGCCCTTTTATGTGCATAAGGAGTATTTTTTTATTTGTATCATTATCGTTGTTGTTATTATTACGATTATTAGTAGCATTATAGATTGAAGTCTGGCCTGCCCTTTTATTGGCTGCTGGCTAGCCCTTTATTATCTCATCAGCTCCTGGTTTTCAGCTTTTAAGTTTCGGTCAGCTGGGAAATGTGGTTTAAACACACTACTCTACCTGCATTCTTGTTTATATTATTTATCTCTCCCTGACTGCCTGGTTTATACAAAGCTCCAGCTGCCACTCCCATTGTTCTGTGAATCGTAGTCACCTAATCAAAATGGAGTTCATTCCTTCCAAAACCTGTATGCATTTTACGGGGGAGCTGATTGCTAAATCCTTCCAAGAGTTGAATGTTTGAAGTGTCCCCCCCACCAAAAAGACAGCTCATCAGAAAGTTCTGCTTATAAAGAGGGGCTTCCACTCTGACTATCACTGCCAAATGATGGGGTGAAATACAACCAATGCAGAGAAATTTGCCCAGATTGCCAGGGTCTTGAAAATATCAATTTCAGGATCATTTAAATACCATCGGAGTGGAAGATGCAAAACTTTCTCATCAATCTCATATCAGATCCTTCTTTTTCTATTTATTAGGGAGGATTTGGGGAAGGGTGAATTACCCAAACCCATTTCCTTCTTCCACTCGGTACAGCCTTGTGGAAAGAACAAGGCCTGGGAGTCAGAGGAGCTGCGCTCTAATCCCAGCTCTGCCACCTGTCTGCTGTGGGACCTTGAGAAAGTCACTTAATTTCTCTGTGACTCAGTTCCCCCACCTGCAAAATGGCTGTTCGATACCTGTGCTCCCCCTACATAGATTGTGAGTCCCATGTGGGACCTGATTATCTAATATTTACCCCAGAGATTAGTACATTGCTTGACATATAGTAAGCACTTAATAAATACCACAATTATTATTATTCTAGTATTAGTACAGTGCTTGACATATAGTAAGCACTTAACAAATACCGTCATTATTATTATTATTCGTTCACCATGGCTTGACCCCTCAAATGAAGCATTCACCTCTAGCGTGATAACTTCTAAAGACCCAGACTAGGGAACTATTCCTTTCTCAAGCGAGGCACCTAATTAATGATAACAGTGGTATTTGGTAAGTGTTTACTATATGCCGGGCACTGTTTTAAGTGCTGGGATGATACAAGTAAATGGGGCTGGACACAATCCCTGTCCCACAGGCTCACAGTCTAAGAAAAAGGTGAACAGGTATTTAATCCCCATTTTACAGTTGAGGTAACAGAGGTCCAGATAACAATAATAATAATAACTGTGGTATTTGCTAAGCACTTATTTTGTGCCAGGGACCACACAAAACACGGTAAAGGAAAGCAAATCGGGTTGGACATCGTTCCTGTCCCACAAGGGGCTCACAGTTTCAACCCCCATTTTGCAGATGAGGTAACTGAGGCCCAGAGAAATGAAGTGACTAGCCCAAGGTCCAACAACAGACAAGTGGCAGAACCGGGATTAGAACCCAGGTCCTCGGATTCCCAGGAACGTGCTTCCTCTCCTAGACTAGGCTGTTTCCTGTACATACCAGACCCACAGAGGGGACCCCAACCCCGTCCCAAACTCCGGCCCCCAAACGCATTCCTCTTGCATGCATAATGGCTGGCAGGCTTCCTGACACGTCATACGTGAAGATAGCCTGGTAAGTTTCTCCTGCTTTAACATTAATAGCATTAACGCGGTCAAGAAGGACGGACGGATCGAAGCTCTGGGCACAGGAGAGAGAGAAGCCAAACGGCCCCGGGCCGATCTGACGGAAGAAAGTTGCCTATCCAACAGCATCGACTTCGATTCTGTTTCCGAGTCTCGCTTGCCCCCAGAACGGGGTCTCAGCCCTCTTGGTCAATCATCAATCAATCATCACTGGACTGTAAGCTTGGTTTGAGCAGGGAATGTTTATCCCGGCTCTGCCACTTGTCATCTGTGTGACTGTGGGCAACCTACTTAACTTCTCTGTGCCTCAGTTCCCTCATCTGTAAAATGGGGATTAACTATGAGCCTCACGTGGGACAACCTGATTACCCTGTATCTACCCCAGTGCTTTGCACCTAGTAAGCACTTAACAAATACCAACATTATTATTATCATTCGGTTTATTGTTGTATTGTATTCTCCCAAGCTCTCGGTACTGTGCTCTGCACACAGTAAGTGCTCACTAAATACTATTGACTGACTAATCAATCAATTGTATTTAGTGAGCACTTACTGTGTGCCGAGGATTGTACTAAACATTTAGGAGGGTACGGTATATCAGAGTTGGTAGACACAGTCACTGCCCATAAGGAGCTTAGAGTTTTTTCTTATTTATTGTTGGTATTTGTTAAGTGCTTCCTACGTGCCAGACACTGCTCTAAGCACTAGGGTAGATTAAAGCAAACTAAGCGCTGGGGTAGATATAAGCAAATCTCATTGATCAGAGTTCCTGCCTCACTTGAAGCTCAGAGTTTTAATCCCCATTTTACAGATGAGGTAACTGAGCCCCAGAGTTACACATTAATAGATAAGATTACTTGCCCAAGCACTTAATCCAGTATCCTGAACGCACTAGGAACTCTATAGATACTATTATTTTATCAAGCGATTAGTAAAGTGCTCTGCACATATTAAGCACTTAATCGATACTACGTCTAGGACTTGGATGTCTAGATCAGAGCAGATTTAGAAGAGTGCTGTGCTAATGGGGTGGGGGAAGAGAGAGTAGCAGTCAATCAATTTGTAGAATTTGAGACTTTCTTTGTGCGCTTCACTGTATTAAGCTTCTGGGAGAATACTATAGAGCAGATAGACATAATTCCTGCCTGCCAGGAATTTACAGTCTAATAATAATAATGGCATTTGTTAAGCGCTTACTATGTGCCGAGCACTGTTCTAAGCGCTGGGGTAGGTACAGGGTAATCAGGTTGTCCCACGTGAGGCTCACAGTTAATCCCCATTTTACAGATGAGGTAACTGAGGCGCAGAGAAGTGAAGTGACTTGCCCACAGTCACACAGCTGACAAGTGGCAGATCTGGGATTCGAACTCATGACCTCTGACTCCTAAGCCTGTGCTCTTTCCACTGAGCCACGCTGCTATAGAGGCCAGAAAACTTGGGTTTTGGTCCTGGCTCTGGGACTCGACTTGGTTTTCAGAAGGACACGAGTTCTAATCCCAGGTCTGCCACTTGTCTGCTGTGTGACTTTGGCCAACTCACTTCACTTCTCTGTGCCTCAGTGACCTCATCTGTAAAATGGAGATTAGTGCTGTGAGCCCCATGTGGGACAGGGACTCTGTCCAACCTGGTTAGCTTGTACACACACCAGTGTTTAGGACAGTGCCTGGCACATAGTAAGCACTTAACAAAAACCATCAGCAGTAGTAGCCTACGGTGAGAGAGAGAGAGAGAGAGAGAGAGAGAGAGAGAGAGAGAGAGAGAGAGAAGTGATGAATACGAGCAGAATCTTGTCTTGCTAGATGAAGAGAAAGGAAAATTTCAGTAGCCTAAGAGAGATGCGGATTGTCTAGCAAGCAGCCAAGACCTGAAGCACTAAATTCAGCCTCCACAGACTGTAGTTCTACTTATCCTGTTGAATGACCTTGGGCAAGTCACTTATCTTCTCTGTGCCTCAGTTCCCTTATTTGCAAAATGGGGATTCAATATCTGTTCTCCCTCCTACTTTGACTGTGAGCTCCATGTGGGACCAGATTCTCTTGCATCTATCCAGGTCTTAGAACAGTGCTTGGCACATAGTAAGCACCTAACAAATACCATCATTATCATCATCATCATCCCAGCACTTACTATAATGCTTTGCACATAGCAAGCACTTAACAAATGCCTCATTACAATTATTATCATTACTGTTCCTGACACTGGCTCTGATTGTGAATTGGGTTCACATATATATATATATATATATATATATATATATATATATATATATATATATATATATAATTGAAGGGTTATTTTGAATGTCTTTTTTTCACCCCATGAATGATTTAAAAGTTTAATTTGGGGAGGAAAGGCGAGAAAGAAGCCATGAAGCAGCTTTTCCTACATGAAAATCCTGGTGTTGTCCTGGGCCGGTGTAAAGAACGACTGATCTCCCGGTGAACCAATCAGGATTCCGGAGTCCCCTCTAAACATTCCATTCGGCTTCTAATTGAAGTTAAAACCTTTCGTATGACATCTGCAAACCCTTGTTGACAGATGAGAAGATAAGCTTACACTCCACAGAGTGTAGCTTCCAGCTGTTCCAAATTAAAAATTAACATACTTTCCTAATTTGTCATCCTCCTAATTCCAACGCAAAGAAAAAAAAAGCTAATCCTGGCGGGATCCACTGAAGCATCTAGGTGTTTAATTCATCCTTCCTGAATGGAAGACGAAAATATCGTTTCCTCAACTCTCTTCCCCCACCCTCCCAAACCCTCACTCCCATCTGGTTTTCCTTCGCCCTTTGCTTTTGCTCCACTCCAAGCGTCTCTCCTGTCATCTCTTCCGCCCTTCCAACCAGCTAGAGGTGGTTGCAGATATCCATCCCACAGCCCGCGCACGTTTTTTAAACGGGGAGAAAAGCCAAAGACGCATCCTTCCTCCGCAGAAATCAGCGGTGGTGTTTATTTGCCAGATCTATTTCAAACACGATCGCCGGGCCCGTTGAAGACGGCGACTCTCACACCAAACCGGCCATTTACGATCCCCCCGCTTGGAGGTGGGGTGGTGGTGGGGAGCTAATTGCTAAGGAATGCTGAAACTAAAAGATCACCTTGCCCGGTGCCCTAGAGGTCACAAGCCGGGGGGCTCGGATGTCCGGAGGGTGGGTGAGGAGGAGGCGGTGGGGGAGGGAGGTCTGAAGGCTGGAAGCTCTCACCCTGCCGGTTCTCCATGCTCCAATCTGGGCTCCATTAGGCCCGTGGTGCTGAGCTCCTCTCAGAAGAGCTTAGTGAAAAACTTGATCCCTGAAGTAATTGGGCCGCAGACTGCATTTACAGGCCGCACTTAACACTCCACATGGCATGGGAAGGCTGCCGGGAGCTTATAGAAGTCACAGAAGCAGTGTGGCCTAGTGGAGAGAGCCCGGGCCTGGGTTTCAGGGGACCTAGGCTCTCGTTCTGACTCTGCTGCCGGCCTGCGGGGCGACCCCAGGCAAGTCACTTCTCCTCACCTCAGTTCCCTCATTTGTGAGGGCCTAGGCCCTTGTCCACCCTGATTTTCATTGGCATATTTGCACGGAGAGGAAGTGTGGTTTTATGGAAAGAGCACGGCCTTGGGAGTCAGAGGACATGGTTTCTAATCCCAGCTCCGCCACTTGTCTACTGTGTGACCTTTAGCAAACCATTTCACTTCTCTTTGCCTCAATGACCTCATCTGTAAAAATGGGGATTAAGGCTGTGAGCCTTACGTAGGACAACCTGATTACTCTGTATCTACTCCAGCGCTTAGAACATTCCACATAGTAAGCACTTAACTAATACCATAATAATCATAATAATATTTAGAGATAACTGAGCACCGTGAGAAACAGCGTGGTCAAGTGGATAGAGCCTGAGCCTGGGAGTTGGAAGGAGCCGGGTTCTAATCCTGGCTCTGCCGCTTGTCTTCTGTGTGACCCTGGGCAAGCCACTTCACTTCCCTAGGCCTCAGTTACCTCATCTGTAAAATGGGGATTAAGAATGTGCGCCCCATGTGGGACAGAGAGTGTGGCAACCCAATTAGCTCGGATCTACCCCAGTGCTCACAACTGTGCTGGACACATAGTAAGTGCTTGACACATAACTAGGGCTTAACAAATACCATCATTATTATTATTATTACCGTGTATCTACCCTAGTGCGTAGAACAGTGCTTAACACATAGTAAGTCCTTAACAAATACCATTATTTATTATCTTGGATAGTAAATCCAAATTAATACTATATTATTATCTTGAATCTACCCCAGGGTTTAGTATACTGTTTGGAGCATAGTAAGACGGGCTCACAGATAATCAGGTTGGACACAGTCATACCGGGTTCTCAATCAAAGTGAGAGGGTGAATAGGTGCTTAATCAACAGCATGGCTAATGGAAAGAGCCCAGAATTGGGAGCCAGAGGACCTGGGCTCTAATCCTGGCTCGGCTACTTCACTCAATAGTATTTATTGAGCGCTTACTCTATGCAGAGCATTGTACTAAGTGCTTGGAATGTACAATTCGGCAACAGATAGGGACAATCCCTGCCCAATGATGGGCTCACAGTCTTATCTGCTGGGTGATCTTGGCCAAGCCACTTCACTTCTCTGTGCCTCGGTTTTGTCTTCTGCAAAACGGGGATTCGATCCCCTCCCTCTTATTTAGACTGTGAGCCCCAACTGGGACCTGATTATCTTGTATCCACCCAAGTGTTTAAAACTGTGCTTGGTGTATAGTCAGCACTTAACAAACTATTATTATTGTTATCCTCCTTTCCACTTATGTATAGCTTGATTTAGTTAAGCTACCTTTTCCATTTTGTTCCTTTCCCGATCTTTCCACTCCTTTCCTGTGACCCGTTGTCCTTTCTCTCCTGTTCTCAGTGTTGATAAAAGAACTTCTGCCTATCTATGTTTCCTATTAGATTATAAAATCCTTGTGGACAGGGGCTGGATCTTTTAACTTCATGTTACTCTCCCATGGGGTTAATACGGGACTGTGTACTCAGCAGGTGCTCCATAAATACAACTGAGGCAGAGGCTGGGGAAGAGTCTAAGAGCATAAGCAAATTCAACCAAAAAAAAAAAAAAATCAATAAGACCAAAGAGTTGGGCATTGTGATGGGCAGCAAAATGTCAAGAATCTGTCTGGGACCAAGATTTCTTGTTGTCAGTGAAACTGAACCTGTCCTTTGAATGTCGTGTCTTGGATGCTTGAGTGAATTGTGAACCGAAGATGCTAGGACACCCGCCCACAGTACTACCAAACTAATGGGCTTTAAACTAGCATTTCAGAAGAGCTCGATGTCTAATTTCAGCATTGCTTTTCGCGTTACCTCCTTCGGCATTTGATAGTACACATACAATTCCTCTCTCTGGGAGGGGACAGATCTTCGCTCCCCAAATAAAATCAAAAAGTTGAAATTCAGTGTGATGGGCTGCCAGGATATACTTTTTAAAGCCATTCTGGGTTGGCTCCAGGTGAACCTTTTGTCTGATCTGAAGCTAGGCCTGTTGAAAGAAATCCATCCCACTGCAATTTTCACTCAGAAACTGAGGCCGTAAGATCTTCCACGCTATTTGGCATGTCGGTTAAAAATCAAATTATTCAGTCTCTAAAACTCCAAGTTCCAAACCCATACTTCCCACAGAAACGTTGGGGTCTCTTACTTGCAAATGAATTTTTTGTTTAATGGTACTTGGAAAGCACCAACTGTGTTCCTAGAACTGAGCTAAGCGCTGGGTTAGATACAAGACGATCAGGTTGGACACAGTCCTGGTACCACTTGGAGCTCACAGTCTAAGTAGGAGGGAGAACAGGTATTGAATCCCCATTCTACAGGTGAGGAAGCTGAGGCTCAGAGAAGTGAAGTGACTAGCCCATGTTCACACAGCAGACAAATAGCGGCGCCAGGGATAGGATTCAGGCCCTTCTTATTACCAAGCCCATGCTCTTTACAATAAGATCTTTCCAACGTTTCTCCTGCTCATTCTGAACCCACAGATGACCACCAGCTAGAAACTTAGGACAGAAGAAGGGGTTCGCCCACGGCTGCTGTTTCCGCAAAGTCACTCCCACCATATTTCCCAATGATTCTTCCTACCATAGCTCTCACATCTCAAGCATCTCAGTTTAATGATCGCATAAATCACAACGAAGAGGCCAAAAATGTTGTTTTCCTTTCACTTCCTTTGACCTATTATAATTTACAACAGGATGAAAAGTCTCCAAGTGAGTGGGGAAGGAGAGGGGGCTCTGAAAGGGGCCTGGGGAGGGAGTGGGGGAAGGGGTTGGGAGAGAGAAGTTGGGGGGGCGAGGAGCAACTCCATTGCCTGGACCCGTCCCGATTCCCCGGTCCCTCTTCGTACCTCAGCCAGATTAACGGGATTGACTCTCCCACCCCCACCGGTTCTCGGGTGGTTTATCGGACGCCGACGGATCCGGCAGGATGACTTGATTGTGATCGACGCCCATCGTCCGAGCCTCGTTAACCTGGAGGGGAGGGCAGCGGGTGCTCACAGTCGCAAACCGTGACTATATTTGGTGCCTGGAGCTCGTTCCAGACTTTAAGATGGACCACTCACCACGGCTCAGTGGAAAGAGCACGGGTTTGGGAGTCAGAGGTCATGAGTTCGAATGCTGGCCCTGCCACTCGTCAGCTGTGTGACTGTGGGCGAGTCACTTAACTTCTCTGTGCCTCAGTTACCTCATCTGTAAAATGGGGATTAACTGTGAGCCTCATGTGGGACAACCTGATTACCCTGCATCTACCCCAGCGCTTAGAACAGTGCTCTGCACATGGTAAGCGCTTAACAAATATAAATACCATCATTATTACCTCCTGAGAGACCAGGCAACAGACTGGGTGAGGGAGTAGTAGCGTGGCCTAATGGATAGCACCGGGGCCTGGGAGTCAGAAGGACCTGGGTTCTACTTCCGGCTCTGCCACTTGTCTGCTGTGTGACCGCGGTAGAGTCATTTCACTTCTCTGGGCCTCAGTCACCTCATCTGGAAAATGGTGATAACGACCGTGAGTACTATTTAGGACAGGGATTGTGTCCAACACGATTATCTTGCATCTACTCCAGCTCTTAGAAAAGAGCCTGACATTCACTAAGCGTTTAACAGATATCACATTTTTTGTTGTTATGAGGAGTTGGGCCCGCGCCTGTGGACGATGAAAGGGCCAATCCCACGATTGAATTCCGTCACAGAAAAGCCTGTCACCAACTGCTTTTTCCCGGGGCTACAAGAGGCATCGAGGAACATCTGCCCTCAGAGCCCTTGGCCATGTTCAATGGGGAATGGCATCATTGAAGATATTCATTCGGTGGTATTTGTTGAGCTCTTACTGTGTGCCGAGCACCGTCCTAAGCGCTTGGGAGGGTACCGCGCAACAATAAACACCCATATTCCCTGTCCATAGTGAATGTACAGTCTAAAGGGGGAGATAGGCACTAATATCAATAAATAAATTACGCATATGGACCATCGGGGACGGAGATTTAGGAGGGCTTGTGAGCCTCCTGTATAAGAGCTGGGACTCTTTCTGAGGAAGAGTCTGCCTGGGATGATGATGATGATGATGGTATTTGTTAAGCGCTTACTATGTGTCAAGCTCTGTTCTAAGTGTTGGGGTGGATACAACCTCGTTAAGTTGGACACAGTCCCTGTCCCACACGGGTGCATGATTTTAATCCCCATTTTACGGATGAGGTAACTGAAGCCTGGAGAAATGAAGCGACTTGCCCAAGGTCACATAGCAGAAAAGCGGCAGAGCCAGGATTAGAACCCAAGTCCTTCTGACTCCCGGGCCCGTGCTCAGCCTCTATCCTATTGCTGGATTCCTATGAGAAACTGCAAGAGGAATAGCGTGGCCTGATGGGAAGAGCATGGGTCCACCAGTCAGAGGACCTGGGTTCTAATCCTGGCTCCACCACTAGCCTGCTGCGTAACCTTGGGAAAGTCATTTCACTTCTCTGCTCCTCGGTGACTTTAACTATAATACGGGAATTAAGGCTGCACTTTATAAGTTACTTATTCATCTTAATGTCTGTCTCCCCCTCTAAACTGTAAGCTCATTGTGGACAGGGAACTGTCTGCTAATTCTGTTGTAATGCACTCTCTCAAATACTTAATACAGTGCCCTGCACATAGTAAGAGCTCAATAAATATGATTGATTGATTGATTGATGTGACCATGGGCAAGTCACTTCATTTCTCCATTCCTTTGTTTCCTCAACTGTAAAATGGGGATTCAACACCTGTTTTCCCACCCTCTCATCATCATCATCATCATCATCATCATCATAGTTGTCATCACCATCATCAGTGGTATTTAGTGAGTTCTTACTATGTGCAGAGCACTCTACTAACTGTTTTAGAGAGTGTAATTCGACAGAAAAGTTGGCAGACTCAGAGTACGAACCCCATTACTCGTATCTACTTTCATTTACCCCAGGGCTTAGTACAGAGCCTGACAGAGAGTAAGCACTTAACAATACCATAATCATCATCAGATCTTAATCAGAGAGTTTTGAACGACCATCAGGGAGGATCATTGGATGCGAAAGAAGCAATCTCCAAGCTGACAATGAATGAATCCATTGATGTGCACCAGGACGCCTTAAAACAGAAAACTAGAACCAAAATCCTCGCTGATTTCAGAGCTCTTTGGTCATTCCAAAGAATTCCCGCTACTGTCCTGTAATGGGTCAAAGATTGGAAGATAAAACCAAAGAGTTGGTCTTTGCTTAACAGATTGGGACCTCACTTTTCACGCTTACTGATGTTTTCAACAACCACAGAGTTCTCCGGGCTACAGAAATGGTACGAAATCATCCTCCGCGGATTTCTCAGTGTAGCATACGGTTCACACAGTGAAAGGACACTCTTAAACCGTTTTCCCTCTGGCGACTTTAGGCAGAACGGAATTGAGGCAGAACAATGTCTCCATTTTGTTGGAAATGGATCGGCGCATTATTTTGATTGCACATTTCCAGGATGCGCTGTCCACATTTCCTGGAAATGTGAGCTTGGAATTCCAAGACCACGTTCATCACCGTTTCCGCTTCAGTTATGAAACCCAGGTGAGGGGGTAACTGGTATAAGTAGTTCTTTCTCTTACTTGGCTTTTCTCCCTGAACATTTGATTTCCGGCTACCTAGAGAAGTGGCTGCTGTGAGCGTCCTATTGTTCTTTTTCCAGAACTTTCCCCTTATCAATCAATTTATTGAAAGCTTAATGGATGCAGAACAGTCAAGCAGTCAATTGTATGTAATGACTGTGCGCAGACTCCTCCTCCCCTCCCCTTCCCCCAATCTCCCGCCCTCTGCTCTTCCCCCTTCCCCTCCCCTCAGCACTGTGCTCATTTGTATATATTATTTATTACCCTATTTATTTTGTTAATGAGGGGTATATCTCCATGATTCTATTTATCTTGATGATGTTGTCTTGTTTTGCTTTGCTGTCTGTCTCCCCCGTTTAGACTGTGAGCCGGTTATTGGGCAGGGATTGTCTCTGTTGCCGAATTGCACATTCCGAGTGCTTAGGACAGTGCTCTGCACATAGTAAGCACTCAATAAATACTAGTGAATGAATTCTAAATGCTTGGGAGAGTGCAATATAACAATTACAGATCTATTCCCTGCCCACAGTGAGCTTCTAGAGGATGAGTTTACAAGAAACGCTGTATCTCCCACTCTGCAAAAGAGCTACTAAATTCATTCATTCATTCATTCAATAGTATTTATTGAGCGCTTCTATGTGCAGAGCACTGTACTAAGCGCTTGGAATGTACAATTCAGCAATAGATAGAGATAATCCCTGCCCACTGATGGGCTTTCAGTCTAATCGGGGGAATCAAGATGAGAGGAAAGAATCAGATTTGGAACATCTCCTCTTGAGCTTTCCACCTGCCTTGACGAACTCTTTGCCCATTTCAAAATGCTATGGGGACACCCAGACTGGCAGTGTGATTGAGATCCAGGACCTTGAGACGTAGTATGGCCTAGTGGATAGAGCCCGGACCTGGGACCGAAGGACCTGGATTCTAATCCCGGCTCTATCACTCGTCTGGCTGAGTGACCTTAGGCCAGTCACTTCACTTCTCTGTGCCTCAGTTCCTTTACCTGTAAAACGGGGACTGAGACTGTGAGTCCTATGTGAGACTCGGACTGTGTCCAACCTGATTGGTTTGTATCTTCCTTCCCCAGTGCTCGGTACAGTGCCTGGCACACAGTAAGTGCTTAACCGATACCATAAAAAAAAAAAAATGAAAAAACCTCGTTGCTTTGAAGAATCCCATCTTGACACTTAATATAAAGTGAATATAAGAGAAGCCGTGTGGATTAGTGGAAAGAGCCCGGGTTTGGGAGTCAGAGGATATGGGTTCGAATCCCGGCTCTGCCACTGGTCTGCTATGGGACCTTGGGCAAGTCGCCGCACTTCTCAGAACCTCTGGTTTCTCATCTGTAAAATGGGGATTTACTACCTCCCTCCTACTTAAACTGTGAGCCCCACGAGGGGCAGCGACTCTGTCTAATGCGATTAATTTTATCTGCCCCCATGATTAGAACAGGGCTTGGCACAACGTAAGCACTCAACAAATACTATCCTCGCTATTATTCTGGTTATGGTTCACCAGGTGTGAGTTAATGATAATGATGGTATCTGTTAAGCACTTACTATGTGCCAAGCACTCTTCTACAAGATACAAGGTAATCGAGTTGTCCCTCGTGGGGCTCACAGTCTTAATACCCATTTTGCAGATGAGGTAAATGAGGCACAGAGAAGTTTAGTGATTTGCCCAAAGTCCACACAACAGAAATGTGGTGGAGCCAGGATTAGACCCTCTGACTCGCAGGCCCTTGCTCTTTTGATGTGCCACGCTGTTTCCCAGCATTCCCTTGATCCATCCATCCATCCATCCATCCATCCATCCATCCATCCATCCATCCATCCATCTATCAATCATTCGATAGTATTCACCGAGTGCTTACTGTGTGCAAAGCACTGTATTAAGTGCTTGGGAGAGGACAGTATTAAAGAGTTGGTGGACATGTCCCCTGACACCTGCCTGTAGGGCAACCTTTGGCAAGTCCCCTAACTTACCCGTGCCTCAGTTTCCCCATCTGCAAAATGGGGATGCAATCCTTTCTTTCCTCCCTCAGACCTTGAGCCCCGGATGGGACAGAAATGGAGACTGATTGCTTTGGATCTGCCCCCAAACCTAGCACAGCACCTATAGCACTTAACAGATACCACGGTCATTAAGATTATCACCTCAGCTGCCATCTTGGCCTCCCCGATTCAGATATGGATCCGCTGACGGAATCGGGGAAGATGAGAGAAAGGAGGGAATTTTCCCTTTTGCAACCACCCCATCTGGAAGCCAGGATGGAGAGGGAAAGGCCCTGAGAAAAGAAGTCAACTCCCCTCGGCAAACGTAACAGGAACAGTATCTATCAAGCAAAGCGCTTAGTGTGTTCAGGGTAGAGAATACATAATTAGAAATTAGCCACTGTCCCTGCCGCTCAGGGGGCTCGTGGCTGACTGGCTTTTGGCTCTGTGTGTTTGGGCCAGAGTAATATGGGCTGTAGAAGACACGGAAAAGTCCTCCGGGCAAGGGAAGCAGCGTGACTTGGTGGAAAGCGCACAGGCCTGAGCGTAGGAGGACCTGGATTCTATTCCCGGCTCTCCCGCCGCCTGCTGTGTGACCTTGGGCGAATCACTTAATAAAAATAAAATTTAAGCAGCATGAGTTAATGAAAGAACGCTTAGGCCAGACTCAGACAATAGAAGAAACTCTAGCCCGTATCTTGGTAGCAAATACAGTCACTGGGTGGGAAAGACTACCTTGCTTTTCAGCTGGTCCATTCCAGAGAAATTTGTACAGTGTGTGAACAACACATGTCGGGGGACCGTTTCCCGCTCCGATCCCAGTAAGAGAACGAGGTGGTCGTGTGTCTTTAGTTAACAGGGGGTTGATGAGAGGCTCACGGTCAAAGTAGAATGGCATGAGGCTCTTCAGAAGGCACAAGCACAATTTTTTTTTTTTCCCCCTTGTGCCTTCTAGACCCTTCCAGACCCTTATGGGAAGCAGCATGACCAAGTGGATAGAGCCCGGGCCTGAGAGTCAGAAGGTCATGGGGTCTAATCCCCGCTCCATCACCTGTCGGCTGTGTGACCTCGGGCAAGTCATTTCACTTCTCTGGGGCTCCGTTCCCTCACCCGTAAACTGGAGATTGAGTCTGTGAGTCCTTTGTGGGACGGGGACTGCGTCCAACCCGGCTATCTTGTATCTACTCCAGCACTTAGAACAGTGTCTGGCGCACAGTAAGTGCTTAACAAATAATATTTTTATTATTATTATTATTCCACCCACTCTTCCTTCTTAAGACAGTTGATCCCTGGATCGTTTGGACACCTACTGAAACGCCTTATCGTTGGCTTTACAGCATTCAGCGCTCTCCCGCTGACACCTCAACCTTAGCATGTCCAAAACAGAACCCCCCGCATCTTCCCATTCAAACCCTCTCCTCCCTGTGACTTTCCTACAGCTGGAGACAACACCACCATCCTCCCTGTCGCACAAGCCCATGACCTTGGCAGTATCCTCGACTCCTCTCTCCCACTCAACCTGCCACCAAATCCTATCGGTTCTACCGGCCCACCATCCCCTCCCCTATCCCCTCCTCCCCTTCCAAACTGCGACCTCGCTGATCCAGGCATTCATCCTGTCTTGATTACTGCACCGGCCTCCTCGCAGACCTCCCTGCCTCCTGTCTCTCCCCACTCCAGCCCCTACTTCACTCCGCTTCCCGGATGGTTTTCCTAAAAAAGACATTCAGCCCACCTCCCCCAGTAATACTAATCATGATATCTGTTAAGCGCTTACTGTGTGCTCTGGGGTGGATAGAAGCAAATCAGGTTGGACGCAGTCCCTGTCCCGCATAGGGCTCACAGTCTTATTCCCCATTTACAGACGAGGTAACTGGGGCACAGAGAGGTGAAGCGACTTGCTTCACACCGCAGAAAAGTGGTCACACAGCTTGGGCACAGAGCAGACAAGTGGCAGAGCCGGGATCAGGGCCCACGATCTTCTGATTCCCGGGGCCGTGCTCTTATCCACTACACCGTGCTACCTCCCTGAAAAACCTCCAATAGTTGCTCATCCATCTGTTAGCATTAAACAGAAACTGCTTTCCAATGACTTTAAGATACTCACACCTCATCCCCGCCTGTTTTACCTCTCTGATGTCCTACTCCAACCCAGCCCGCACGCTTTGCCCTTCTAACGCTAACCTAGCCTGTCCCTCGGTCTCATCTCTCTCACCCCCGACCACTTGCCCGTGTCTTCCCTCTGGCCTGGAAGTCCCTCCCCCTTCATATCCGCCGGACCACCTCTCTCCCCACCTCTCTCCAAAGCCCTCGTAAAATCCCATCTCCTCCAAGAGGCCTTCCCCGCCTAAGCTTCATTTTCCTAGGTGCTCTCCCTTCTTCATCACGTACGCACTTGGATCTGTACTCTCTAAATACTCGACATACCCCCTGCCCTCAGCCCCACCGCACTTGTGTCCATATCCTTATATGCCGCCATTTCCCTTCTCTATAAGCTATCTGATCGTCTGTCCTCTCACTAGAAGAAGCAGAAGAGGGAAGCAGAAGAGCACCAGGTAGATGCCCTAGGGGGGCAGGGGCAGAGTCAAAGTCGTTCACCCGGGACCAAGGGGAATGGGAACTCACACCCAATAACTCCTCTCTGGTCTTGTCCAGAGAGTAATGAAGAGATATCATTCATTCACTCATTCAGTCATATTGATCGAGTGCTTACTTTGTGCAAAGCACTGTACTAAGCACTTGGGAGAGGACAAACCAACAGACACTCCCAACGCAACCTGCCCTACCGACCCCCACTGCCAGTCCGATCATAAGTAAGTGTCGAATCTCTGAAGTGCTTACTATGTGTCAAGGACTGTACTAAGCGCTTGGGAGAGTACAATCTAACAGACACCTCTAACCCAACCTGCACTATCAAGAAGGAGCATGGCTTAGTGGGAAGATCCTGGACTTGGGAGTCAGAAGATGTGAGTTCTAATAATAATAATAATAATAATGTTGGTATTCGTTAAGAGCTTACTATGTGCCGAGCACTGTTCTAAGCGCTGGGGTAGACACAAGGGAATCAGGTTGTCCCACGTGGGGCTCACAGTCTTAATCCCCATTTTACAGATGAGGTAACTGAGGCACCGAGAAATTAAGTGAGTTGCCCACATTCACACAGCGGACAAGTGGCCGAGCTGTGATTCGAACCCATGACGTCTGACTCCAAAGCCCGTGCTCTTTCCAATGAGCCACGCTGCTTCTCTGTTCTAATCCCAGCATCGCCACTTGTCCGCTGGGTGACCTTGGGCAAGCCACTTACCTTCTCTGTGCCTCTGTTACCTCATCTGTAAAATGAGGATTAAGACTGTGAGCCCCACGGGCGACAACCTGATTACCTTCTATCTACCTCAGTGCTTAGAACAGTGCTCGGCACGTAGTAAGCGCTTAACAAATACCATCATCATCGTCAGCCCCCACCGCCAGCCCCATCATAAGTAATTGTGAAGTGCTTACTATGTGCCAAGCGCTGTGCTAAGCACTGGGGCACATACAAGATAATCAGTCAGGCACAGTCCCTGTACCACATGAGGCTCACAGCCTAAACAGGGAAGGAGGAATTTAATCCCCATTTTACAGAGATGACAAAGCCTCTAGGCCGCGAGCCCATCGTGGGCAGGGATTTTTCTCTCTCTGACGATGTATTGTACTTTTCAAGCGCTTAGTACAGCGCTGTGCACACAGTAAGGATTCAGTGAATACGACTGAATGATTGAATGAACCGAGGCACAGAAGTTAAGTGACTTGTCCAAGGTCACAGAGCGGCAAAGCGGCAAAGTCAACCAAACAAACATGGATATTTATTGAGTGCAGAGCACCGTAATAAGAGCTGGGGAAAGTACAATGCAACACATTCATTCATTCAATGGTATTTCTTGAGCGTTCACCGTGTGCAGAGCACTGTACTAAGCATCGGGAGAGCGCAGTACAACAATAAACAGACGCGTTCCTTGCCCGCTAGGAGCTTCCAGTCTATAGCGGGAGACAGACATTAAAATAGAGTAGGAATAGAAGAAACGGTAGAGCATAAGAACATTTATTTAAGCATTATAAGGCTGGGTTTGAATATCAAGGTGTTTAAGGGACTCTCGGCCAGGTTCATAGTTGACCCAGAAGGGAGGGCAGACGAGGGAAGTTCAGGAAAATGAGAAGTGGTATGGGTTAGTGGGTAGAACACAAACCTGAGAGCCAGCGGGACTGTTTTCTAATCCCGGCTTCACTCTAAGTCTGCTGCGTGACCTTGGGCAAGACACTTAATCTCTCTCTGCCTCATCTGTAAAATGCGGATTTAAGGCTGTGAACCCCTCACGGGATACGTACCGTGTCCGACCGGATTATCTCGTATCTATCCCAGGGCTTAGTATAGTGCCTGGCACGTAGTAAGCACTTTGCAAATATCATTAGAAAGGGCGAGGGTGGTGGGGGCTTAGTCTGGGAAAGCTTCTTGAAGGAGATGCGATTTTGAACAAAGCTGGGGATTAGAATCCAGGTCTCCAGAGAGACAGAAACTCTGTGTGACCTGATTACCCTGTATCTACCCCAGGGCTTAGCACGATGCTTGGCACATAGTAAGCGCTTGACAAATACCAAAGAATGTAGCACATAACTTCATCTTGCACGATCTCCAGCATGGAACAAAAACAAAGCAAAACAAAGAAGTCCAGAAACGCTGACCCACATCTTCCAGATCTCAGACCAGCAGTTCTGAATCACAGGCTGCAAACACATTAATAATCGTGGTATTTGCTAAGCCCTTAGTGTGCCAAGCGCTGTACTGAGCACTGGGGTAGGTGCAAGGTAATCCGGTCGGGCGCAGTTCCCGTCTCACCTGGGGCTCGGAGTCTAGGGGGAGGAAGACTAGGTATTTAAGTTCCCATTTTACAGAAGAGGAAGCGGAGGCAAGGGGGAGTCATCTGACTTGCCCGAAGTCCGACCGCAGGCAGGTGGCAGGACCGGGTTTAGAACTCAGGCCTCCTGACTCCCCGTCCCAAGCTCCTTCCACTAGGCTCTAGAGGGTGGAAAATAAAACCTGGCTGCCTGATCTTGGAAAAGTCAAAGTTAGATCTCAGTATCCCCCGCTGCAAATCCAAACCACAAAACACGCTTATTGGCAATGCATTCTGAGAACCTTGATTTTTTTTTTTTTAAGGCATTTTTAAAAAAGACATTAATGAGCATTTTGGGGACTTGGAAGCCATTGGATTTTCTACTTTCAAAAGTACTTCTGGAAGTCCCAGTGCTGTTCATTCCAAAGATGGAAAAGGCAGGGACAGATTCTCTCTAGAGCCTCAGCCCTTCTCCGCGACTAAGTTCGACGATGAGAGTGGTGCGTTCCCTTTTTAAAGCCATTGGGAAGCTATTTAGGGATTTAGGAATTGAATTGAATCCAGTATTAAGAAAAAAAGTCCAAAGAGCGGATAGGATGTTCTAAATTGCACAACAGCAGTAACGGCATCTTAAACTCCCGTAGAGCTGTTTATCCCCCCCAAAGCATTTTCGGAGAAGCCATCGCTACCTGTCTTTAGAACGTCCCTGGGAGAGAGAAGCCGACGTAATTATTCTCATTTCATAGATGAGGAAAGCGAGGCGCGAGGCAGGGGGTTTGACCGAGTTCAGGCGGCCCATCGGTGGGAAAGCCAGAATTAGCACTGGCTAATTCAGTTAAGCTAAATTAAAGTCAATTAAACTATGGTCAGTAAAATGTACCTACCGACAGGGAACTGCCAATTGTGAAATCACTTTCACCTCTACAACATTTTCCCTGCCTAACACAAGGCAACATGAGAGGCTGTGGAAATGGGGCCCTCGAGTCCATACCCACTAATCACTTCCATACCTACCTCTACACTCCGTCACTTGCCCTACGGGTAATCTATCTTAGCATCCATCTCCCCGGCTAGTCCGTGAGCCCCTCGAGGGTGGGGATCAAGTCGACTTACTCTACTGTACTCTCCCAAGCGCTTAGTACTGTTTTCTCCACCACAGTCTGTGCTCAGTAAATCCCACTGATGGAATGAAATGATCTGGAAGAGATCCATTATGAGTCATTAAAGGGCCCAGTTAAATGTATCAGAAAACCCTGGTAAGGTTTTGACAGGTTCCGGGGCAGATGGTATCGGAGAGGGAAAAGTTGCGCAGGTCAGAAGGTCTGGACTTAACTCATCACCAAGAGGGATGTCAGGCGGGGAACCATCCCTCTGTTCCCTATCTCGGCGACAGAACCCCAGATCACCCGGCCTCCCTGTCGAGTCGCTCCGGTCTGGCATTTCTTAGGCTCTTCATTTTTCCCAGACATTCCCACTTTTTCCCCTCTCACCACAAATCGATCCATTGATCGCATTTATCGAGCGCTGTACTAAGCGCTTTGGAGAACACCGTGTAAACAATGCTGCCAGACAGGCTTCCCACAAACATATTCTACCCAGGCAAAACCTTGGCCAAATAACAACAGATATCCCCTGCCGGGGGCACAGGGCAGCCGGGGGCTTCACCTAAGAGCTGGCCATCAACTCTACTCTGCCCCAGAGTCCTTATTCATGCTTCCCGTCGGACTTCCTTTCCTTTGCTACTTCACGCTTTCTCGATGGAACCAAAGGAAACGAGGCAGAGCGCTTTCCTAAGATGAGCTCGCTCGAGTGTAAAGGCGTTGAAGTTTTGCAAAAAAAACACCAAAAACAAAACACTGAGCGAATCAGGCGAGATGGGCTTTCAACCCACAAGAAAAGAGCTACTCGTACGACACCGTGTGTGAAATCCCACCGAGATCTCCTCTCGGAGATCCACCGTACGTCCACACTGCTGCAGTTAGGACAGCGTGGTTTTCACGAGAGACTCTCATTTAAGAGGCCACGCAGTTGACCTTCTATTCTCCAGCTTGCCGCCTTACGCGGCCCGACTCTCTTCCTCACCCACCCCTCTCACTGACTTAACGACAAACACTTGGGAAAACAGCTAGGGTCCCTCCAGCTCCGGAGGATTGATTTCTTCACAACTCGTTGGGTTAGAAACGATTTCTTTCCAACAACTCGTTCGGTCAGAAACGATCAGCCGCCAAAAAGATACCGTAGCTCGACGATCGCGGTTCCTCGCGTCCAGGCTCTCCACAGGGCCGGCTAAAAAATCTCACCTTCAAGCGCAAGGACATTCACTCTCCCCGAGGAAGAACGTTTCCCCAGAAAATCCGTTCACGCAACAAGTCTGTTTCAAAAAGCCCTCTGGAACCGAATAAGGCGTTTCAGCGACGCCGGAGCGCAAAGATCCGCCACCCGATTCCTCCCGCCGCAAGGCCAGCGGACAACACCGACCCCTTCCCACGTGCCGGCGCGGCCCGTAACCTCCGGGGAACCCTTCAGGACCGAGCGTACGAGACATCAGAGACGACGGCACGGCCGATTTCGGAGAGCAGAGTCGAGCCGGCCCGAAATCGGAGCCGAGAGTCTCCGAGGACGACACCCAGAATCTACGCCTTTTCCGAGACCCTCTGAACCGAGAAGATAATGTCCAGGAGGAACTGAAAAAACTCGGCGGTGGAGGTTCTTGGCCGTTTGTAACGGACTCCGCCGCTATCTCTCTCTCTCCGCCGGAGAGCCGCCTCCCCTCGGCCTTAAGAGCGGCGATCGGCCGTAGGCAGGCCGGAACGAGCGACGGGCCCGGCACGTTGAAACCGGGCAAGGCCTTTCCGACGACTTGAGTGGCAAACCGGGCAGAGAGGGCCGATCTATCGTCTCCGGCTGGAGAGGAAGAATTCCCGGGAAACCCCCACTCTCTGCCTCGGCGGCACTTTCAAACTTAGGCTTGGGGAGTGGAGCTCCATCGCCGTCCCGGGTGGGGGAAGGGGCCGGGTGGGATTTTCCAGAGGGAGATTTTCCATCTGGGTGGCTTTTCTTTCCAAATAATAATGATTTTCTTTGGGGGTGTGGGGGGGGGGGGCGTTCCTTCTCTCCCCTCCCCGCCCCACGCTCCCTGAAACCCCCCACCCAGTCCCAGGCCGACCCCCTCCTCCTCCAAGGTCTAATGCTAAATAAACAGAGGTCGGGGACACCCCGCCACGCAGCAGGCCGCTCGGATGTGGGGGGCGATGGGCCCGGAGGGGGGGATCCCGGGATCCCCAGGACCCCCGGGAGGGGAATCGAGCCTCCTCGGACCCCGCTTCCCCCTGCCCCCGGGCCGGAGCAGGCTTCGTCCCCCCTCGTGCGTGGCATCGGGCCCAAAGTCCCTTTGTGAGGGGTCCCCCCGCCCCTCGCCCCCTGCCCGCCACCTTGGCCATATGGGGGCTCCCGGCTCCCCCCGTCCTCCCTCCCCGTTCCGGGTCGCCTCCGCCCTCCCCCCCCCCCGCAGGGTGCTGGCACTCAGCTCCGACTCGGCCCAGATCGGGGGATGGAGCGGCCGGAACCCCGACCTTGTGCCATGCGCCCTGAGCCCTGCGCTGCGCGCCCTGCTCCCCGTGCCCCGTGCCCCGGGCTCCGCAGCCCGCGCTCTTCGCCTTGTTCCATGCGCCCGAGCCCTGTACCCTAAATCTTGCTCTCTGCTCCGTGCGCCCTGCGCCCTGCATCCTGCTCTCGGCTCCGTGCGCCCTGCATCCTGCTCTCCGGGCCCCGTGCGCCCTGCGCCCTGCATCCTGCTCTCCGCGCCCCGTGCGCCCTGCGCGCTGAGCCATGTATGCGCCCGGTGCCCGGCGCCCTGAGCCCGGTGCCCGGAATCCCGCTGTCCGCGCCCCGCGTCCAGTGGCCTAAATCGTGTGGTCTGCCGCCCGCGCTGCCCGCCGAGCCACCCGGCGGCCTCGGGGCCGTCGTCGTCCCGGGGGTGGGCGGCGGGCCCGGGCCTTACCTTGGGCGGCCCCCGGCCGGGCTCCTCCCCGCGGGGCCGGGACCGGGACCGGGGCCGGGGCCGGGGCCGCTCGGGGTCCCGGCCGGGCTGTCCGGACTGGCCGGGGGGCGAGGCGACGGGCGAGGCGACGGGCGAGGCGACGGGCGAGGAGACGGGCGAGGAGACGGGCGAGGGGGGCCGGGCGGAGCCGGGCAGCCGAGCCGCCGCAGCGGCCAGGAAAACCACCAGGGACACGAAGCCCAGCAAGTGCATGGTGCGGCGGGCGCCGGCTGGGCACCGGCTGGGCACCGGCTGGGCACCGGCTGCGCACCGGCCCGACCAGGGGCGGACGGACGGAAGGACGGACGGAGGAGGAGGAGGAGGAGGAGGAAAGGACGGACGGACGGACGGACGGACGGAGGGAGGGAGGGACGGACGGAGGGAGGGAGGGAGGGACCGACCGACGGCGGGCGGGGCAGGGGGGAGGGCAGAGGAGGAAGGAGGAGGAGGAGGAAAGGAAGGAGGGGGAGGGCGGTGGGTGGTCGGAGGGTCCGGCGCAGGGTCGGTGCGCGCTTTCCTTTCCTCCCGCGGTGCCCCCCGCCCGCCTCGGCCGGGCTCCCGCCTCCCGCTGTCCGGCCCGGCGGCTCCGGGGGGCTCCGGGGGGCTCCGGGGGGCTCCGGGGGCCCGCCCTGCTCCCCGCCCCGTGCCCCGGCCCGGCCCGCCCGCCCTCCCGGACGCTGCCCTGGCCGCAGTTCCGTCCGGCTGGCCGGAGTGGTGTCCGGTGGCCCGTCCGGCGGGCTGTCCGGAGTTGTGGTGTCCGTCGGTGTGGCCGGAGGGAGTCAGGTGCGGAGGATCCCTCCCGGGTTGCGGGGGGCCGGGGGCGCTGCCCACATCCAGGGACGGGACACCCCCTCCCCCCCCCGAGGGCACCGCCGCCACCACCGGGGCCAGCACCGCCCGCACCGCGGACGACGACGAGGAGGAGGGAGGAGGAGAGAGGGAGGAGGAGGAGGGAGGAGGAGACAGGGAGGAGGAGGAGGGAGGAGGAGGAGGGAGGAGGAGACAGGGAGGAGGAGGAGGGAGGAGGAGAGAGGGAGGAGGAGGAGGAGAGAGGGAGGAGGAGGAGAGAGGGAGGAGGAGGAGGGGGTCGGGGTCCTGGGGGCCGGAGGGGGCGGGGCCGGGGGCGGGCTGTTGGGGGTCGGGAGGGGGTCGGGGGGGGCGGCCCGCCCCGTGCGGCCTCGGCCCGTCCGCGCTCCTGCCCTGGGGAGGGGCAGTGATGATCTTGGGATTTGGTAAAGCGCTTGCCGAGTGCCCGGCACCGTCCTAAGCGCTGGGGTAGACGTGAGGTGATGAGGTCGTCCCACGTGGGGCTCACAGTCTCCATCCCCATTTTACACACGAGGTACCGAAGCGCCGAGAGGTGAAGTGACCGGCCCCAAGTCACACAGCTGACGGGTGGCGGAGCCGGGATTAGAACCCACGACCTCTGACTCCTAAACCCGGGTTCTTTCCACCGAGCCACCCTGGAGGGGTGGGCCCGGCCACCTTCCCCACCCTCCCGAAGCACCCTCACCCCCTGCCCCGTCGACCCCCCGACCCGCAGACCCTCCCCTCTCCGCAGGCCTTCTCCAAAGGTGCGAGTCAGAGGGCGGGCCGAAGAGAGAGGGGATGGGACGCCCCCGGTCCCCTCCGGGACCCTCAGAACAGCGCCGGGCACAAAGCCAGAGCCCAGCAGAGACCGGAATGACCATCGCCGTCGGTGGGTTTTCACGTCTTCCGTCCCTCGTCGGGCGCCGACGACGCGCCGGACGCTGTGCTGGGCGCTGGGGTGGATACCAGCTCGTCGGGGTGGACGCGGTCCCCGTCCGGCGTGGCTCGCGGTCTTCGTCCCCGTTTCACGGATGAGGGACGGAGGCCCGGAGAAGCGAGGCGACCGGCCCGAGGTCACCCAGCGGAGGAGCGTCACCGAGGGGACGTTGCCCCCCGCGCGCCCGTTGCTTTCCCCGGCTTTGGAGCGGGGTGGAGAAGGGCTGGGAATGCCCCCCCCCCGGGTCCCGAAAGGACTCCCCCTCCTTCCCCCCCGGGATTATTATTAATGAGCTTCACGAAGGGCTTTCATGACCGTGTGCCGGGCCCTGGGTTGGATCCAAGATGGTCGGTTTGGCGACAGGCCCCGTCCCGCGCGGGCCTCGCAGATCGAGTGGGGGAAAGGCGGACGCCTGAAACGAGAATCGCTTATGAACAGCGATAACCTCGAATTGAACATAGTGCTTTCCACATTAAGGACATTAAAATGAGGAGCTGGAAGAGTCCCGTGAGGAAGGTCTCCCTCCGGCCCCTCTTGGCCCCGGAACCGCCGCCGTCCGCCTGACATTTTACGGGTCGGCGGCGTGCGGCCCGGTGAGAGGAGAATAAGACGGGGAGAGGGGACACTTGTAGTCTGATCCCGGCTCTGCCCCCTGTCCGCTTTGTGACTTCCCTTTCCCTCCGTTTCCTCCTCCGTAAAATGGGGGTGAAAGTCCGGCTTCTGCGGGACGGGGACCGTGTCCAATCTGCTTATCCGGCCTCTACCCCGGTGCGCAGCACACGGTCGGCACGGAGCAAGTGCTCTGCAGACAGCGCGACTGTGGAACGGCATTGTCTTAGACTGTGAGCTCGTCGTGGGCCGGAAACATGTCCGTCATACTGTGATATCGTAGTCTCCCGAGCGCTTCGTACGGCGCTCTGCACACAGTGAGCGTTCAGTAGTTTCGATCGATCGACTGACCGCGGATTGAGCCTGGGAGTCGGAAGGACCTGTGTAACCTTGGGCGAGCCACTTAGCTTCTCTGCGCCTCAGATCCCACATCTGTAAAACGGAGACTGCGAGTCCCATGCGGGACGTGGACCGTGACTATCCGTCTTAGCTTGTATCCATCTCGGCGCCTAGTGCAGTGTCTGGCCCACAGTGAATGCTGAACATACCATAAAAAAGAGAATATTACTCTTGTCATAACCTGCAAGAATCAGGACACGTTAGGCTGGGAAGATGAAGATCGAAAAGGGACGGGATTGAAATGTACAAAATCATCAAGGGGATGGACAGGACAGACAGCCGCCCGTTGGCTACCAGTTCAGAGAATCGATCGATCGGTCGTATTTATTGAGCGCTTACAGTGTGCAGAGCACTGTACTAGACGCTTGGGAGAGTGATATCACCCCGAGGAAGGGCCGCGTACCGGCTGACCAAAGGGAACCCAGTTTTTTACCCAGCGGCTGTGTAGTTTCAGCAATTTGTTATCCTAGGGAGTTGTACCCGCCTAAAAATAAAATAGGGTCAAGAAGAACTGGACTCTGTCCATGGGCAGGAGGTCCAGATGGGTCGGAAGAGGGAGGAGGGGGATGCAGAGGGTCAAGACAGATCACACGCTTCCTCCAGGGGAAGAAGGAAGCAACGTGGTCTGGTGGAAAGACGCTGGGCCCGGCAGTCAGAGGACCCGGGCTCTCATCCCGGCCCTGCCACTTCATCTACCGTGTGACCTGGAACAAGTCACTTCACCTCTCTGTACCTCAGTGTCCTCACCTGCCAAATGAAGACTCAATCTCTTGTCTCCCTCCTGCCTGTGAGGTCCACTTGGGGCCCGATTATTTGTTGTTCTATTATACTCTCCCAATTGCTCAGTGCAGTGTTTTACCCACAGTAAGTGCTCGGTAAATACGATTGGATGAATGAATGATTATTTTGTGCTTTCCTCAGTGCTCTCGATAATAATAGTGATAACGGTGGTATTTGTTTAGCGCGAACCATGTGCCAGGCACAGTACTAAACGACCAGGGTGTATACAAACAAATAAGCTTGGACACAGTCCCTCTCTCACGTGGAGCTCATAGTTTAAAGTATCCAAGTTCCAGATGAGCTAACTGAGGGCCGGAGAAGTGGAGGGACTTGCCCAAGCGGATAGGGGAGGAGCCGGGATTAGAACCCAGGTCCTTCTGACTCCCAGGCCCGTGTACCCGGTACGCGCTGAACAAATGCCACAGTCGTTATTGGGAGGTGTATTTTGATGCCCCCATCTGAGTTAAAAGGGAGAGTTGCTTTGATTGCCCTCGAGTTCAACATTTGGCCATAGTCAAACGGAAGGACCGGGGTCACCTATGACCGACTCCACTTACCATTCATTCCCTGGAAAGGGAGCAGCATCCACCGGTGAGATACCGGAAAGATGGCGGTTGCCCCGCGCTGTCTGGAAGTCTACCGGTGTACAGAACCCCCCCACGGGAGCCAGTGAGCCGTGGCATCTAGGACAGTGGCAGGATAACGGGCCTCCTGACCCGGGAGGAGTCGAATCAGGCCCACGGTAGCTTAGGGAGAGCCGAACATCCCAAGAACCCGCCGGGACACGTAAGAAGCAGCCTTAAGCGGAACTCTCTAGTTTCATGATTCGACCCTAGCACGATCCAGGAGTCAGCCAGATTCACTGAGCACCCACTCTGGACTGTACTGAACGTTGGGGACAGGATGGCGGAATTAGTGGACAGGCTCCCTGCCCTCAAAGAGCTCAGGATCTAGCGGGAGAGATGGACACTAAAATGAATTCCAGACGGGAGGGATGTGACTATGCAAAGGAGTCTGGGAGTAAGAAATGGAGAATGCAAGAGATGTATGCTCTCGTCCTTGAAATTGCTCCCTTTATTCACCCCTTCCTCAGCCCCAGAGTGCTTATGTCCATATCTGAAATCTATTAATGTCTGTCTCCCTGTCTGGACTCACTGTAGGCAGGGAACCAGTATACGAGCTCTGTTGCATTTTAGTCTCCCGAGCGCTTAGGACGGTCCTCTGCACACAGTAGGTGCTCAATAAATACAACCGGTTGATTGATTGATAATGTACTAAAGTGTTAGGGTAGGGTGGTCACTACACACACATGCTCGGGTGGCACAGAGGCCCAGCAGCACCTCTGCATCGCTTAATGGCCCTATCGGTGATTTATTTGCTTCTCTTAATTTCTCCCCCGCTCGTTCGTTCGTTCGTTCATTCATTCATTCGTATTTACTGAGCGCTTACTGTGGGCCGAGCACTGTATTAAGCGCTTGTACTAAGCTTCTTGTGGGTAGGGAACCGACTCTGTTGTATTGTTCTCTCCCAGGTACTTAGTACGGTGTTCTGCGCGTAGTAAGAGCTCAGGAAATATCACTGATTGATTGATATAAGCAGGGGAGACTAGAGAAGAATCAGAGAAGGCCTCTTGGAAGCCTTCTTTAACTTGACTGTGACTCAGTCCCCTCACCTGTAAAATGGGGGATCGGGACCTGTTCTCCCTTCTCCTTAGACTGTGGGCCGATCGTCCCGTAGGTGCCTCGATGCTCGGTATGGTGCGTGTCACATTGGAAGTGCTTAATTACCACAGTAATTACCATTGGATAGGCTAGAAAACATTGTCTCACACTGAGTAGCAGGGAAGAAAACCAGTTTATACTCCGGTCTTTCCAACGCAACTGGGGGGCAAACCCATTGTAAAAGTACCTCCCAGGAGCGCTATTTTCGAAAGACGAAGGCTCCTCTAAGAGTGAGGAAAGCTGTTTCAAACAGTTCTTCTAAAGTATGCGTTTTGAATATACAAGACCACCCAAACAATAAAAACCGTGTACAGATACACAGCTCTCTGAGATGGGGAATTTGCTGTTTATTTTTTTGTTTACGGCATCTCGTTTATCGTCACGTGAAGTCGTATAAATAGTGACTTTGAATTTACACATTCGAAAAGGGAAACGTTTCAAGTACGCCGATCATGTTTCCTGGTGTATAATAATAATAATAATAACAATAATAATAATAAAAGAATGCTTAAGGGAATACAATGTAAATATTGTCCCTGCCTTTTTTGGTAAAATATGGGGATGTTGAACCTTTGCTCTCAAGTGTGAGAGCTGGGGGTCAAATCTAGGAAGGGAGGAGGATACCTAATCCGCGGCAGCCTATCTCCTAAACGCCCAGGCCCATCGACTGACACCTTAAACAAATAAACAAACAGAGGTTGTTCTTTCTGTGGCTGAAACAGCGGGACACCATTTTCCCCTTGAATTCCTGCTTTTAAGTGGTACACTTTTGGAGGATTGAATGCTGACTTGCTAATGGCCCCGACTCTTCTCTTAAACTCCGAAATATTGGGACATTTCAGACACATTTGTCCCGTGAGTTTCAGGCTGGTGATTTCGGGGTCGTAATTGGAGAGTACAAGAGCTTAGAACAGTGCTCTGCCCACAGTAGGAGCTCAGTGGAAACCCCTGATCGATAACCAGTTGGATTCTGTAGTAGCTGTAATATTTATCGAGGGCTTCGTATGCGCTGGGAAAGAATACGGGGGGGGGGAAAGGGGTGGGCAGGGGGTGTTAGACTGGGTCATTGGCTCTCAAAGGGGCCAGTATTTGGTATTTGTTAAGCATATACTATGTTTCAGGCTCTGTACAAAGTGCTAAGTACTCTTAGGAGAGTACAGTAGTTAGTAGACACTATCACTGCCCTCAGGGAGCTGGCTGGCGTTCATTCATTCATTCAATCCTATTTTTTAAGCGCTTACTCTGTGCAGAGCACTGTACTAAGCGCTAGGGAAAGTATAACAATAAACAGTGACATTGCTTGCTTACAACGAACGCACAGTCTAGAAGGAGGGGGGAGACAGACATCCATACAGATAAATAAAATTATAGATCTATAAATAAGTGCTGTGGGGTTGGGGTGGGGGAAGAGGAAAGGGAGCGGATCAGGATGACACAGGAGGGAGGGGGAGATGAGGAAAAGTGGGGCTTAGTCAGGGAAGGCATCTTGGAGGAGATGGGCTTTCAATAAGGCTTTGAAGCTGGGGAGAGTCGCTGTCTGTCAGATTTGAGGAAGGAGGGTGTTCCAGATTAGAGCGATGACACGGGCCGGGGGTCAGCGGTGAGACAGGTGAGACGAAGACACAGTGAGAAGTTTAGCACCGGAGGAGGGAAGCGTGAAGGCCGGGTTGTAGGAGAGAAGCAACTTCGACTTTGGTAGGCAGAGGTGAGGTGGTGCAGTGGATGGTACCAGTGGAAAACCTGGGGTATCCTCTCATGAACAGCGGGAAAGAAAGCTCATAATTGAGCACCTCTTCTAGCCTTGTGCCCCCACCATTTTTTTTTATGGTATTTGTTCAGGGCTTGGCATGTGCCAGGCACTGTATCAAGCATTGGGGGAGATTCAAGTTTGTCAGGTTGGACACCGTCTCTGTTCCACGTGGCCCTCGCAGTCTTAATCCCCATTTTACCGATGAAGTAACTGAGGCACAGAAAAGTGAAGTGACTTGCCCAAGGTCACATAGCAGATAAATGATGGTTTGGGAATGAGAACGCAGGAGCTTCTCCCTATAAATTACATATCTGTAATTTATTTCTATTAAAGTTTGTCTCCCTCTCTAAACTGTAAGCTCATTGGGGGCAGGGAGTGCGACTGTTATATTCTTATATTTTACTCTCCCAAGTGCTTAGTAAAGTGCTCTGCAGACAGTAAGTGCTCAATAAATATGTTTGCCTGACTGACTTAACTCCCAGGCCCGTGTTCTTTCCGTTATTTCCCGCTAATCCACCTCCGTCAAGTCCCTATCATCCAAGTGAAGCAAATTATTGGGATATTTCTGGCGAGGGAGAATTTCAGCCTGAGGAAAGAAAATACGAACTTGAATTTCCCTGCCGCTTCTCCGGTCTTCCGCTACATCTAGTCCTAAATACTGTCAGCCAAAGAAAGTAAAATCTTTCCCGTTTCCATGACGAGGTGAGAAACTGGGGGATTTCTCAGGACATCTGCAGTTGTACCCACTTTGATTTTGATGTTAATGTAGGGTATGGGGATAACCTTTGGGAAGGATTGGCCATTTTGTTTCGATCCAGCCCCCAGACATTGCAATTCTCACTGCTTCTTGAGTGCAGAATGATATTACGCGGTGTTTCAGTCCCTTCCGTGAAAGTTCCGTCACTTCAAAAACAGAATCGAGGAGATGACCTTTCCGAAATAATCTAACATCCCAAGTCGAGTCAGTGAGGCAGATAGATGGAGGAGATGCAACGAGAGAGACCCCCTAGGGATCTCCACCTCAAGACCCGAACTTGGCACGACAGAAGATGGAGTTTTGTCGAGCACTCCTCCTGGTGTGATAGCTTTTTAAGTAACTATTATGTTGGTGCCTGTAACCATAGCCATGAAGTGCCTCGGTTCTGTTCCAACACAAAGTCTTTTAAATACCCTGTAAATGACTCATGAAGCAATAAGTAGAAAATTCCATTTCTGTAAAGACGGTTCTGGACCCAGGCTATAGGTTTAATGAAACCGACAAGGGTGTGTGGAGATTGCATCTCACCAGAGTGGCACTGCTTGAATGCGGAGTTTCTTTAAAGTGAGAATGATTTCCTCCGCGACCCCTCTGCTCAGGATACAGATAAGCGCGGAAAGAAATAGCAGGAAATATCCATTTTCCGAAAGAATAGCGTGAAATCCTTTCCATCAAATCCTGGTCGAGGGCTGAATGAGCTCTTGAAGAGTTGACAGGCATACTCGATACGATTACAGTCCGTCTATGGTTTGTCCAAAATAGCCTATTGTTTAATCAAAATAATGGTTCCTTTGGAAAGGAACGGTTTTAGAGTACTTTGTGGCGTGCAGAGAAATAAGCACACGCGGTGTTTGTAGTGTGGCATATTCCACCGGGAAGACCATCTCTTCTCCATCCAGTGTTCGATCAGTCGGTCGGTGGTATTTCTAGAGAGCCTGAGGTGTGCGCACCACTTGGTGGAGTGTACTAGACTGAGTACACGCCATCCCGACCTGTGTACCAGGGAGACTCCCAAACTGCCTATGGACACGGCCCCCCCTGGTGGCCAAACCTTGGCGCCTTCTCATCTGCTGGAGCCTGTCAACCAGATCCCTGAAGCTCTTAATAATAATAATAATAATAATGATTACGGTATTTAATAATAGTAATAATAATGTTGGTATTTGTTAAGCGCTTACTATGTGCAGAGCACTGTTCTAAGCGCTGGGGAAGATACAGGGTCATCAGGTTCAAGACTGAGCTCCTCATCTTCCCTCGCAAGCCCGGTCCGCTCCCAGACTTCTCCATCACCGTGGATGGCACGACCATCCTTCCCGTCCCGCAGGCCCGCAATCTCGGTGTCATCCTTGACTCGTCCCTCTCGTTCACCCCACGCATCCTATCCGTTACCGAGACCTGCCGGTTTCACCTCTACAATATCGCCAAGATCCGCCCTTTCCTCTCCACCCAGACGGCTACCTTACTATTACGGGCTCTCGTTATATCCCGGCTAGACTACTGTGTCAGCCTTCTCTCTGACCTCCCTTCCTCCTCTCTCGCCCCGCTCCGGTCTATTCTTCACTCCGCCGCCCGGCTCATCTTCCCGCAGAAACGATCTGGGCGTGTCACTCCCCTTCTTAAACAACTCCAGGGGTTGCCTATCGACCTCCGCTCCAAACAGAAACTCCTCACTCTAGGCTTCGAGGCTCTCCATCACCTTGCCCCTTCCTACCTCTCCTCCCTTCTCTCTTTCTACCGCCCACCCTGCACGCTCCGCTCCTCCGCCGCCCACCTCCTCGCCATCCCTCGGTCTCGCCGGTCCCGCCGTCGACCCCCGGGTCACGTCCTCCCGCGGTCCCGGAACGCCCTCCCTCCTCACCTCCGCCAAACCGATTCTCTTTCCCTCTTCAAAACCTTACTTAAAAATCACCTCCTCCAAGAGGCGTTCCCAGACTGAGCTCCTCTTCCCCCTCTACTCCCTCTGCCATCCCCCCTTTACCTCTCCGCAGCTAAAGCCTCATTTTCCCCTTTTCCCTCTGCTCCTCCACCTCTCCCTTCCCATCCCCATGGCACTGTACCCGTCCGCTCGACTGTATATATTTTCGTTACCCTATTTATTTTGTTAATGAATTGTACATCGCCTTGATTCTATTTAGTTGCCATCGGTTTTTACGAGATGTTCTTCCCCTCGACGCTGTTTAGTGCCATTGTTCTCGTCTGTCCGTCTCCCCTGATTAGACCGTAAGCCCGTCAGACGGCAGGGACCGTCTCTATCTGTTGCCGACTTGTTCATCCCAAGCGCTTAGTACAGTGCTCTGCACATAGTAAGCGCTCAATAAATACTATTGAATGAATGAATGAAGGTTGTCCCACGTAAGGCTTTGTTAAGTGCTTCCCACGTGCCAAGCACTGTTCTGACTGTGGACAGGGAATGTGTGCGTTGTAAGAGCCTGGGCTTCAGAGTCAGAGGTCATGGGTTCGACTCCCGGCTCTGCTGCTTGTCAGCTGTGTGACTGTGGGCAAGTCACTTCACTTCTCTGTGCCTCAGTTCCCTCATCTGTAAAATGGGGATTAACTGTGAGCCTCACGTAGGACGACCTGATGACCCTGCATCTCCCCCAGTGCTTAGAACAGTGCTCTGCACATAGTAAGCGCTTAACAAATACCAACACCATTATTATTGTCCTCTCCCAAGCTTTCAGTACAGTGCTCCGCACGCCGTAAGCGCTCAGTAAATACCATCGATCGACTGATGCTAACACGGAATCGCCATTCAAATTTGGGCCTGGGTCGATATCCGGGATGCAGGTCAGACCGTTTGGAGGGGGCGAGCTTTCATTTTTCAAATTCCTGGACACGATTCTGCTTGATCCCGCTCGATTCCACGCTTTTGAGCTTGTCACCCTGAAGAGAACGACTTCAGAACGAGCTATTCCATTTCAGCGGAGCCTATTCCACGGAGGATATTCCACGGAATATAGCCGGGAGGCCAGCCGCTTGGGGAAGGGAGATTGAAAGTGACATCGGGCTCCCTGCCACTTGATCTTCCGCGAAAGAGAGGGGAACTGAGAGGTCTCAAAGCTGACAGGTCCCATTATTAATAATAATAATACTAATAACAATAACAATAATTGTGACATTTAAGTGCTTACTCTGTAGCAAGTACTGTTCTTCTAAGCACTGGGGAAGGTTGGGGAATGATCCAGGAGAGGGAGGAAGAAGGGAGATTATCACCAGGAGGTAAAGTGGAAGCAAGGGCTCCTGGCTCTGGCCACTTATCTGCTGCGTGACCTTGGGCAAGTCATTTCACTTCTCTGTGCCTCGGTTACCCCTTCTGGAAAAGGGGATTAAGACTGTGAGCCCCACGTGGGACACGGACTGTGTCCGACCTGATTAGCTTGTAACTACCCCAATGCTAAGTACTGTACCTGGCAGGGAGTCAGTGCAACAAATACGATGAAACGAGTAGTGATGGGATGGCCAGGAAGGCCAATGGAAAGCGATCCGGCAGTGTGTATTGACATCTTTCTGCCAGCTACCATCCTGGGGTTGCCAGGGTTCCAGGCTTTGAGAGAGGGCACCTTCGACTGCTCCAGAGTAGAGTAAAGAGCCTGCAGATTGAACACCAGGATATCAATTGGTGATACTTCACTCTGCTGCCTGGATCGTTTTTCTACGAAACATTTCAGTCCATGTTTCCCCACTCCTCGTGAATCCCCAGTGGTCGCCCATCCACCTCCGCATCAAACAGAAACTCCTTACTATAGCCTTTAAAGCAATCAGCTTGCCCCCTCCCACCTCACCTCACTATTCTCCTACTACGATCCAGCCCGCACACTTCACTCCTCTAATGCTACCCTTCTCTCTCTACCTCAATCTTGTCTATTTCTCAACCCTCCTCTTGCCCACGTCCTTCCTCTGACCTGGAACGCCCTCCCTCTCCGTATCCGTCAGACGATCACGCTCCCCGCCTTCAAAGCCTTATTGAAGCTTCATCTCCTCCAAGAGGCCTTCCTTGACTAAGCTCTAATTTCTTCTTTTCCCACTCCCTTTCTCAACCCCCACTCAGCCCACAGCTCTTATGTACATATTCATAATTTATTTCCTCATCTTCATGTCTCTCTTCCCCTTAAGACGGTGAACTCGTTGTGGGTGGGAATGCGTCTACCAGCTCTGTTCTATTACACTCTCCCAAGTGCTTTGTAGAGTGTTCTGCACCCAGTAAGCACTCAATGGATACATTCGATTGATTGATTGGTGGATTGGAGTTCACCCACTTTCCAAGGGCAGTCGTACCCAGCCACAAGGCCATAGCACCTACCCTGGTCCTATCCCAAACCTAAGATAGTTTTGATTTTGTTTATTATCATCATTACTATTATTATTATGGCTATTGATAATAATTTTAAAAAGTATTTGTTAAGAGTTTACTTTGTGCTAACGGTTTACACCGTACTAAGCAGTGGAGTAGATGCAAGCTAATCAGGTTGGATACAGTCCTTGTCCCACATAGGGCTCATGGTCCTAAATTTCCCTTTAATAATAACGTGGGTATTTGTTAAGCGCTTACTACGTGCCGAGCACTGTTCTAAGCGCTGGGGGAGACAGAGGGGAATCAGGTTGTCCCACGTGGGGCTCACAGTCTTAATCCCCATTTTACAGACGAGGTAACCTAGGCACCAGGAAGTGAAGTGACTTGCCCAAAGTCACACTTTATAGACAAGGTAACCGAGGAACGGAGAAGTTAAATGACCTTCCCAAGGCCGCACGGCAGGCAAGTGGTGGAGCCGGGATTATTATAACGACGGCATTTGTTAAGTGCTTAGTGTGTGTCACGCACTGTTCTAAATGCTGGGGAAGATACAAGTTAATTAGGTCGGAACAGTCCCTGTCCCACGTGGGGCTCACGGACTAAGTAGGCAGGAGACCAGGCACTGAGCCCCAGTTTATACAGAGGAGGAAACTGAGGCACATAGAAGTGAAGTGACTAGCCCAAAGTCACAATGCAGGGTGATGGCAGAGACGGGATGAGAAACCAGGTCGTCTGATTCCCATCCCCCGTCTCAATCACCGTGCCTCTTCCTAACTCATCTCACTGTGAGCCCAGTGTGGGACAGGGGCTGTGTCCAATCTGATTAGCTAGCATCTTCCCCAGGGCTCAGAACAGTCCTTGGAGCATAGATACCGCTTAACAAATCCCACAATTACGACTAACTATTATTACTGTCAGTATTTTCCTATTACAACCAAGCACAAACACTCTGCTTCTCTAATGCTAATCTTCTGACTATGCCTTGATCTCGTCTTCGACCTCTCGCCCACGTCCTCACAGTATTAGTTTGACAGGTGAGGGAACTGAGACGCGGAGAAACGAAGTGACTTGCCTACGGTCACATGCTGTTGTTCTTGTCCGTCCGTCTCCCCCGATTGGACCGTAAGCTTGTCGAAGGGCAGGGACTGTCTCTGTCGGGTATCGATTTGTACATTCCAAGCGCTTAGTACAGTGCTCCGCACGTAGTAAGCGCTCGATAAATACTATTGAATGAATGAATGAATGAATGAACGAAGTGGCGGAACCGGGATTGGAAGCCAGGTCCTTCGGGCTTCCAGGCCCAAACTCTATCCACCGGGCCGTGCTGCTTCTCCTATTCCCCTTCCCCTTTTTCCTCAAACTCCTCCTCTTCGAACTAGACACTGAAGTGTAGAGTGTAGAGCTTAAGGCCCCACTTGTGAAAGTCCCTGCTATTTTATGACTTTTTATAAGCGAGTTTTATTAGATCCTACAGGAGACGGAACTGAAACCCTGCAGTAGCTTAAACCACTTACGGCGTCTCCTTAAGAGCGCGACTTTCTCTTCCCGCAATCGGTTACCCACCCCCGTTCATTTAGGAAGTTTGCTCTTTGCAGGACGTTTTTCGAATCGAAAAGATAAAAGGTAGAGCCTGCTTTATTTTTACGTCAACGGGTCAGGCTAAGCTGTATTTCTAGCCCAGCGCATTAGCGGACAGACATACACATCTGTTCGGCATTAAGTAGCCGACACTAACTTCGGTGTGCTGTCGCCTCTGCCCGGGATTATCTTTGTATTTACGGTTTTGGAAGGTCTGGGGGAACCGACGTACTAAGGTCGCTCTGCCTCGGCTGGACGGGAGAGCGGTGTTTCTCTCCGTAGGGGATAGTTCAACAAGATTAGAGGTGAAAGTCTGTCCCCGGAGGCTTATTTAGGCAGCTAGACATCCTTTATCACTGCAGGAAAATAGTCTGCTTTAGGACACAGCAGACTTCTCTGATTTAAAGAGGGAAGAGAAAAGCAACCTAAGGAGAAACTTGAATGTGTTTGGGTTACAGAAATTCCGGAGATCTGCCACTGATGAACTGGCTTACTTTTGCCATCTTCAAAACACTATCTTCACCTTCAAAACTCTACTAAAATCATTTACTCCAGGAAGCCTTTTCTGACTAATCTCCCATTTCCCCACCCATATTTCCCCTCCCTTCCTCATCACCAACGCATTTGCGTCTGCTCCCCCGTCACAAGCGCTTCGAAATCCAACCCACTCCCACTTCCACAACCCTTGTGTTTACCTCCTTACACTCTGTTGCTTCGCCTTTAGAGGAGCAGCGTGGTCCAGTGGATAGCCCATGGGCCTGGAAGTCAGAAGGACATGGGTTCTAATCCTGGCTCCGCCCCATGTCTGCTGTGTGACCTTCAAATCCACGATCTCTGACTCCCAAGCCCGGTCTTCCCACTAAACCATGGGATTATGGCAATGCTGTCAAGTAAACATTGATTACTATGTAATAATAACAATAACTTTTATTAAGTGTTTATTTTGTGCTAAGAATTTAAGGTAAATATAAGTCCATGAGAGTGAAAGCAGTCTCTGTCCCACACTGGGCTCTTAATTTCTTTTGTCCTCATTTTACAGGTGAAAAAATAAGGCCCAGAGAGGTTAAGTGACTTGCCCCACAGGTGGATTTTTGCTGAGGAAAGGTTTTGATCTTCCCGGTGTGTCTCGAGGCACTGTCGTCATGGTGTAGTGGATAGTCCACGGGGCTGGGAGTCAGAAGGTCATGGATTCTAATTCCGGCTTCCTCAATTATCCGCCGTGTGATCTCGGACAGGTCACTTCGCTTCTCTGGGCCTCAGTTACCTCTTCTAAAATGGGGATTGAGACTGTGGACAGGGACTGTGTCCAACCTGATTAGTTTGTATTCACCCTCTTTATTTGTACAATGCCTGGCACACAGTAAGTGCTTAACAAATATCATGCTTATTATCAGAAGAAGCAGCTTGGACTGAGAAGCACAAATGTTGGGTTTATTACTATTGGGATGATGATGATTAAATATCATGAGAGAGCTAACCCCTCCAATAACAATCTACTGTCTTTCTCCTTGTCGACACTCTTTCCCACAGTTTCCCTCATTCATTCAATAGTATTTATTGAGCGCTTACTATGTGCAGAGCACTGTACTGAGCGCTCGGAATGTACAAATCGGTAACAGATAGAGACAGTCCCTGCCTTTTGACGGGTTTACGGTCTAATCGGGGGAGACGGACAGACAAGAACAATGACAAACCTCCATTTCTGACAGACCATCACTCTCCCCCACCTTCAAAACCCACCTCTCTGCAGGTGATTCTCAAATCTACATCTCCAGCCTGGATCTCTCTCCCTCTCTGCAGTCTCAGATTTCCTCCTGCCTTCAAGACATCTCTACTTGGCCATCCTTCTGTCATCTCAAATTTAACATGTCCAAAACAGAACTCCTTATAAGAATGATAATAATAATGACATTTAAGTGTTTACTATGTGCCAAGCACTGTTCTAAGTGCTCCGGGTAGATACAAAGTAATCAGGTTGTCCCACGTGGGGTTCACAGTCTTAATCCCCATTTTACAGATGAAGGAACTGAGGCACAGAGAAGTTAAGTGACTTGCCCAAAGTCACACAGCTGACACGTGGTGGAGCTGAATTAGAACCCAAGCCCCTGCTCTTTCCACTAAGCCAAGCTGCTTCTCTTATCTTCATCCCATCCTAGCCCTCTGAGGTTGCCGTCCCTGTAGGCACCACCACTATCCTTTCTGTCTCACAAGCTCATAACCTTGGCGTTATTCTTGACTCCTCTCTCTCATTCAACCCACATATTCAATCCTCACTAAATACTGTAGGTTCAACCTTCACGACATCGCTAAAATCCATCCCTTCCTCTCCCTCCAAACTGATTAGACTGTGAGCCCGTCATCGGGCAGGGATCGTGTCTTTCTGCTGCCGAATTGTACATTCCGAGCTCTTAGTACAGGGCTCTGCACATAGTAAGCGCTCAATAAATACTATTGAATGAATGAATGAATGCTACCATGTTGATCCAAGCACTTCGTTAATCCGTCCCACCTCGATTATTGTATCAGCCTCCTTGCTGATCTCACAGGTAATCACTCTCCCCTCCCTCAAAGCCTTATCGAAGGCACATCTCCTCCGAGAGGCCTTCCCTGACTAAGCCCTCGTTTCTTTTCTTCCCACTCCCTTCTTTATCGCCCCGACTGTCTCCCTGTATTCACCCACCTCACCTCCAGCCCCACAGCACTTCTGTACATATCTGTGATTTATTTATTTATCTTAATGCCTGTCTCCCACTCCAGACTTTAAGCCGGTGATGGGTAGGGAATGTGTGTCTTGTATTGCATTCTCCCAAGTGCTTAGTACAGTGTCCTGCACACTGTAACCTCTCAATACCTACAGTTGAGTGATCGATTGTCTGGGTCGCAAGTATGGCAAAGTCTGTGTCGCATTTGACAAGTCCTCGCCGAGCTAGATCCAGTCCCAGGGGCTAATTCAGGTGTCTGGAGCCCCAGCTCCTTCCCATGGCACCACGGGGCATCCTGCTGCTGCTGCTGCTGCTTTGTCCCCAGAATCTAGGAGGATGGTGTTCAGTCACCCAGCTAATCAACCTCTCTTTGTCCCCTCTTAGGTCTTTTTTCTCCCCTGGGCAAAAAGGTTGCCATGGCAATTTCCAGCCAGAGACCTAAGAATGTGAACGAAGGTGCATTCTTGATGCATTTCAGAGACGCAAGGAAGGCAGGGCTGCTGCCTCAAGACTCACCCTCTGAGATGGCCAGATCATCTTTTTCCTCTTTCTGAAAAGAGGTCTGGGGTAGCCTATTCTCAGGAACAGAGGCCAAGGGCCTGACCGGAGAGTCTTCTAGTTCCTCAAATCCAGCCGGCCCCAACTCTCCCAATCTTCAAATCCCTCCTAAAAATCCCACCACCTCCTCTTCCACAAAGTCCTCCCTGACTGACTCGCAACACCTTCGTCACGTCATGCCAACGCCCACCCTTAATTTACAACACCCAAAAGTTAATCTACTCTAATCTACTCCTATCAATCTACTCCAATCTACTTCAATCTACTCCAATCTACTCCTCGCCACTCATATCTGAATTGATCTTTATTCATTATTCATTTATTTTTATGTATGTTTCTATCTTCCTGCTCAACAGTTTTAGTTTGGGCTGCTCCCTGGTTTATATTTGTTCTTCCTTTGGCAACTGTAAGCTCCTTGAGGGTATTAGTGTCGTACTCTCCCAGGCACTCGGTACAGTGCCTTGCACTCAGTCACTTCAACAATCGATCGACATTACTGAGTGAATACTATTATTATTTCATTATTATTATCATCACTGTATTTGTTAATCGCTTACTATGTATCAAGTACTGTTTTTAGAGCTGGCATAGATACATTTTAAACAGATTGGGCAAACTCCCTGACCCACGTGGGGTTCACAGTCTAAGTAGGAGGGAAAACAGTGATTTAATATCTGTTTTACAGTTGAGGAAACTGAGGCCCAGAAAAGTTAAGCGACTAGCCCAAAGTCTCACAGCAAGAATTTGGCAGAACCAGAGTTGGAACCCAGATCCTTTGACTCCCAGCCCTGTACTTTTTCACTAAACCATGCCGCCCGCTCTAATAGAATTTGTCGACATGACCTCTGCCCTCAGGAAATTTTCAGTCTGAGTCTTGACTGAGTGCCTACTAAATGTAAAAGCACTCTAATAAATGCCGAGAAGAGTGCAATAGAATTAGGAGACAAGATCCCTGCCCTCAAAGAGCTCATCTTCAAATAGTATTAACTGGTTGCTTGTAAAACACTATAGGAAGATCTTGAGAGCAGACAATAACTTGTTGAGGCTTTCAGACCAGATTGGAAACTAGTTTAGATAAACTCCTCTCTCAGGGCTTTAACCTCCTAACGGCAATGAAAAATGTCTGTCAACTCTGTTGTACCCTCCCAAGTGCTTAGTACAGTGCTCTGCACATAATAAGCACTAAATTAATATCATTGATTGACTCATTGACCTCTCTAACCCTTTCATCCACCACCTCCTCCTCCTGCCTGCCAGCTTTCAATTTTCATTTTTAAAACAGAAGAGGAAAGGAAGACATTCTTGAATCATAATATTTAAATGGTATTGGTTAAGCATCTACTCTGCACCAGGCGGTGTAGTAAGCGCTCAGATAGATACAAGACAATCAGTTGGGATATAAATCATGTCTCACATGGGGTCACAATCTGAATCACCATTTGTCAAAAGGGGGGGGGGGGTGGCTGAGGGAGAGAGACGTTAAGTCAATTAGTCATATTTATTGAGCGCTTACTGTATGCAGAGCACGGTACTAAGTGCTTGGGAAAGTCTACTATAACTCCCAAGGTGGACATTTCCTTGACCACAATGAGCTTACAGTCTAGAGAAGAACTTGCTACTCTAGCGGAGCTTGTCCTCTAGACTGTAAGCTCATTGTGGGCAGGGAATGTCTTCCATCTCTGTTATATTGCTATACTGGACTCTCCCAAGGACTTAGTCCAGTGCTCTGCACACAGTAAGTGCGCAATAAATACGCTTGATCCCTTGATTGATTATCCTCTGAATCCAGGCTTAGGCTCTCTCTGCTATTTTATTCCCCTCTCTTCAGTCACACCCATCTGACATCCACAATAAGGTCTGATTAGAATCTGTTCACCAGTATATTTTTATTTATGAACTGGAGGAGATGTTAAGGTTTCCCTAGGCGTAACCGGACCGATGTACGTAGGCGTTCTGGACACTAGAGACGGTAAACTTAATGAAATAGTGAAGATTTTCTTTTAAAAGGGATATTTCACAGCTGTGCATTTCACTTCACCCAATTTCCTCCTTTAAGAGGAACGTGTGTATTTTGGAACCTACAAAGACATCTGTAGGAAAAAAAAAAGACATAATCTACATTCTTAGACCTAAAGAGCCAGCCTTCATCTAGGCTGAATTGGCTAAGGAGAAAAACAAGACAGTTGGTGGAAAACGATGCTTCAGAAAACACCAGTTTATAGAGGCAGCTCACTTCATTCGGCTGCTTCTTTGTAACGAAGATAATTGTGGTACAAAAAAACTGGAAATCTAGGGGATTTTGTTCACTTGTTGAGTTACATGAAAAAATATGTTTTTAGAATTAGTGTTCACTTTCTGAAAAAACAATATAATACATGGGATATTGCACAATACTGTGGTTTGTTATTCTTATACCGTTCTAATATAGGAAGTGAAGAACCCGGGAAAACTGTTGAAGACATCTGGGAACTAGACTTGGATTTAATGTAAAGCATAAGTTGGTGATAAAATATACAGTCGACTTCTTTCAAAAACATGTGCTTTCTAATCCTATCATTTATCAAGATAGGGCATTCTACGCGCTGGTTCTTAACTTGTTCTTTCCCCTGGTGCTGGGAAATCCAGTTCTCCGTTTTGTGGTCTAAGTTCCCGGATCGCTCGTTAACACGCTCGCCGTTCCAAAATGCTACTCTCCCTGGAAACGGTAATCTCCTAAAGGGCAGAGATTGCATCTGGCCACTCTTTCCCATAGTAATAATAATAATAACGATGTTGGTATTTGTTAAGCGCTCACTATGTGCCGAACACTGTTCTAAGCGCTGGGGTGGATACGGGGTCATCAGGTTGTCCCCCGTGAGGCTCACAGTTAGTCTCCATTTTCCAGATGAGGTAACTGAGGCACAGAGAAGTGAAGTGACTTGCCCACAGTCACACAGCTGACAAGTGGCAGAGCCGGGATTCGAACTTAAGACCTCTGACTCCCAAGGAGTTAGTACAGTGCTCCCCTAAGCACTCAATAAGTACCACTAATTGACCGATGTGCCAGCCACCCGTGGGTGCTTAAAAAAAATACTTCCAGTTCTCCTCCAAGACGGAAGCTCTTTTCTGGAAATAAGTGGCTGCAGATCTTGCCTCTGAAACCACTCAAAAGTACAAACTGTCAGCTCCTTGAGGGCAGGGATTGTGAGTAGGCAATAAATGCTCAGGAAATAGCCGCGATTGATTACGACTGCTTCTTCTAAGGTTGCTTCATGCTGTGGCTCCACACGATTTGAAAGAAGGGTATTTTTAGATTGTGAGCCCCGGGACGGACGGGGACTGCATAATGATGACGGCATTTGTTAAGCGCTCACTATGTGCCGAGCACTGTTCTAAGCGCTGGGGTAGATGCCAGGTAATCAGGTTGTCCCACGTGGGGTTCACAGTCTTAATCCCCATTTTACAGATGAGGTAACTGAGGCACAGAGAAGTTAAGTGATTTGCCCAATGCCACACAGCTGACGATTGGTAGAGCTGGGATTAGAACCCACGACCTCTGACTCCCAAGCCCGGGCCCTTTCCGCTAAGCCATGCTGCTTCTATAATATTGGCATTTGTTAATCCCCTGCCCAAAGTACAGTGCTCATCACACCGGTAAGCCAGAAGCAGCGTGGCTCAGTGAAAAGAGCCCGGGCTTGGGAGTCAGAGGTCATGCGTTCGAATCCCGGCTCTGCCACTTGTCAGCTGTGTGACTGTGGGCGAGTCACTTCACTTCTCTGTGCCTCACTTCCCTCCTCTGTAAAATGGGGATTAACCGTGAGCCTCACGTGGGACAACCTGATCACCCTGTATCTCCCCCAGCGCTTAGAACAGTGCTCTGCACATAGTAAGCGCTTAACAAATACCGACATTATTATTAATAATAAACAGTGTAGCCTAGTGGATGGAGCACAGGCCCAGGAGTCAAAAGGACCTGGTTTCTAGTCCCGGCTCTGCCTCTCGTCTGCTGCGTGACCTTGGGAAAGTCTCGCAACTTCTCCGAGCCTTCGTCATCTCATCGACAAATGAGGATTAAGATCGGGAGCTCCACGTGGGACATGGACTGGTTCCAACCTGATTGGCTTGTATCTACCCTGTGTGCTTGGCACACAGTAAGCGCTTAATAAATACCATAAAAAAAATACTGTTGTTACTAATACTAATCCTGCCATTGTGTTGTAGCCAAAAAGCGTAGTGAAAACAAATATTCCAGAAGAGATGAGTCTCTTCTTCATTAGATGATAAGAATGATGATGTCAAGGACAGTAGCAGTACGAGAGGGAAATGACAATTATAATGAGGTATAGGTTATGCGCTTACTCTGTGCCAAGCAAAGCAATAAATGCTGGAATCGATACAAGATGATTAGGCTGGGCCCAGTTCCCATCCTGGTTGAGGTTCACAGTCTAAATAGGAGCGAGTGACTGAGGTCCAGAGAAGTGAAGTGACTTGGCCAAGGTCACATAGCCGGTGAGCGGCAGAGCTGGCAATAGAAACCAGGTCCATGATCACTCAGCTGATGTATTTATTGAGCGCTTACTATGTGCATAGCACTGTATTAAATTCTTGGCAGAGTGCAATCTTGTGTTTCGGAATATCGTAAGGAAATCTCCTTTGCCGTGGTTATGGAAACTACTAGTCCCCAGGGAGTAGCTAGTAGAGAGGAACAGGGAGTTCTTTGGTTCTTTGTCTTGGAATTCTACCTAGTTCCAACGCCTGAACTGGCTCCGTTTCTTTTAGATTCAACGTACATGGCATAGACGATGATAACTGCAATATCCGGTAACCGTGCTCAGCGCTAGGGTAGATACAAGGTGATCGGATAGGACACAGTCCCTGTCCCATAAAGGGCTCGTAGCCGCTGTCCAAGAGAATGAATAATAATAATAATGATAATAATAATGATGGCATTTGTTAAGCGCTTACTATGTGCCAAGTACTGTTTTAAGTGCTGGAGAGGATACAAGGTGATCAGGTTGTCCCACGTGGGCTCACAGTCTTAATGCCCATTTTACAGATGAGGTAACTGAGGCACAGAGAAGTTAAGTGCATGATCTGGGCATGATCTGGGCATGTCACTGGGCCTGTCACTCCCCTTCTTAAACAACTCCAGTGGTTGCCTATCGACCTCCGCTCCAAACAAAAACTCCTCACTCTAGGCTTCGAGGCTCTCCGTCACCTCGCCCCTTCCTACCTCTCCTCCCTTCTCTCTTTCTACCGCCCACCCCGCACGCTCCGCTCCTCCGCCGCCCACCTCCTCGCCGTCCCTCGGTCTCGCCCGTCCCGCCGTCGACCCCCGGGTCGCGTCCTCCCGCGGTCCCGGAACGCCCTCCCTCCTCACCTCCGCCAAACCGATTCTCTTTCCCTCTTCAAAACCCTACTTAAAAATCACCTCCTCCGAGAGGCGTTCCCAGACCGAGCTCCTCGTCCCCCTCTACTCCCTCTGCCATCCCCCCTTTACCTCTCCGCAGCTAAAGCCTCATCTTCCCCTTTTCCCTCTGCTCCTCCACCTCTCCCTTCCCATCCCCACGGCACCGTACTCGTCCGCTCGACTGTATATATTTTCGTCACCCTATTTATTTTGTTAATGAATTGTACATCGCCTCGATTCTATTTAGTCGCCATCGGTTTTTACGAGACGTTCTTCCCCTCGACGCTGTTTAGTGCCATCGTTCTCGTCTGTCCGTCTCCCCCGATCAGACCGTAAGCCCGTCAGACGGCAGGGACCGTCTCTATCTGTCGCCGACTTGTTCATCCCAAGCGCTTAGTACAGTGCTCTGCACATAGTAAGCGCTCAATAAATACTATTGAATGAATGAATGAATGAATGAAAGTGACTTGCCCACAGTCACACAGCTGACAAGTAGTGGAGCCGGGATTTGAACCCATGGCCTTTGACTCCCAGCCCATGCTCTTTCCACTGAGCTATGTTGCTTCTGAGGAGACAAATGTTAGGATCGGAGGCTTTCCGTGAAGACTCCCTCTCTATAGCGTGTTTGCCTTGACCTGTAGAGTGTAGGCTCCACGTGGGCAGAGATAGCATCTACTACTCTGTTGTACTCTCCCAAGGACTTAGTACAGTGATCTGCCCACAGGAAGAATGCAACAAATAATAATGATAATAATAATAATAATTAAGGTGTTTGTAAAGCGCTTACTATGTGCCAAGCACCGTTTTAAGTGCTGGGGGAGATACAAGGTCATCAGATTGTCCCACGTGGGGCTCACAGTCTTAATCCCCATTTTCCAGATGAGGTAACTGAGGCCCAGAGAAGTTAAGTGACTTGCCCAAAGTCACAGAGCTGAAGCCTGGATTAATGATGATAATGATAATGACATTTATTAAGCGCTTACCATGCGCAAGCACTGTTCTAAGTGCTGGGGAGGTTACAGGGTGACCCGGGTGTCCCAGGTGGGGCTCAAAGTCTTAATTCCATTTTACAGGTGAGGTCACTGAGGCACAGAGAAGCTGAGCGACTTGCCCAAAGTCACACAGCTGGCGGGGGCGGAGTCGGGATTTGGACCCATGACCTCTGACTCCCAAGTCCGGACACTTGCCACTGAGCCACTCTGGATTAGAACCCGTGACTTCTGACTCCCAAGCCCGTGGCTCTTTCCACTGAGCCACCCTGCTTCTTCTTCACGAATGTGGGAGGTCGATTAATGGGAGCAAAACCTTATTTTTCAATCGTGTAGATGAAAGCCTTCACTGCCCTGGGATATTGGGGAATTGTATCACGCTGTCTCTTTTTCATTCAGCCGATGAATCCATGGTAGTTATTGAGCACTTACTGTGTGCGGAGCACTGCACGGACTGCTTGGGAGTGTACGATATAACAGAACTGTCAGACACGTTCACTGCCCACAGCGAGCTTACAGACTAAAGGTCATCTGACTGGATCATTTGATCGTCTATTAAAGGAAGTGGTCGGGAAGCGAGTGGTCTAGGCACGGTAACCTCGGGTAATCACTTCGCTACGCTTTTCTCCCAGGACACAGACCAAAATTTAGGCTGGTATTCGATCTTTCGGCTCAAGACCGATGGTTGCTCCCAATGGAAAAGACACCGATCTAGCGGAAAGGGCCCGTCCCCAGGAGTCACAAGACCTGGGTTCTAATCCTGTCACTTGCCTGCTGGGTGACCTCGGTGAGTCATTTAACCTCTCCGTGCCTCGGTTTCCTCATCTCTCAAATGGGGCTAAAATACCCATTCTCCCACCCCTTTAGAGAGTCCCCGTGTGGGACGGGGACTGCGCCCAATCTGATCATCTGGTATCTATGACGGTGTCTGTCCCACAGTGAATGCTTAACAAAACCCCCAGTTATTGCTAATTTTTCAGACTTTAGGCAGCTATATTAGAGGGCTAGATATTGAAGTTAGTGGAAGTTGAATTCCTCTGGGAAAAGGCGCTTTCGTTCAACTGTATTTATTGAGCACTTAGCCTGTGCAGAGCATTGTGCTCAACACCTGGGAGAGTACGATGTAACAATGAACAGACACATTCCCTGCCTTGCCCGCAATGAGCTTACAGTCTAGAGAGGGAGATATCTCCATAGATAAAATGTAAAAAATCTGTGCATTACAATTCTAATATCTGGCAAGCCCATCAATCAACGATATTTATGTTAGAAAAACTTTAATCAATCCATGCTATTTCTTGAGTACTTATTGGGTGCAGAGCACTGTGTAAAGCGCTTGAGAGAGTGCGATACAAGGGAGTTGGTAGGCACCTTCCATGCCCGCAATGAGCTTACGATCTAGAGGAAAGAGATAGAAACGAGGTGAATTCACTTTCCATTCGGATTGTGGAAGAACGAGGTTAAAGGAGAAACTCAGGGTGAAGAAATGGGATTCTGGTTCTGAAATCCCGGCAGGTTCTCAACGGAACAGCCCACAGCTCTTCAGGAACAAAACACTGAAGTGTGAGGTATTGATTTTGGAGGCAATGAAGAAATTGTTGATCTTGGCACCGCAGCCCTGACTGAATCAAAGTTCTTTTCTTTGTCAAGAGGGTTCAAGTACTAACAGGAAAAGAAGGGAACTTAAAAGGGTGAGGCAAATCTAAAGGCTTTAATTCCCTCCCCGACTCCCCACCCTCTTAAAGTTATAAACTTGGGACTCACCACCCAGGCCCCTCAGCCTTTATGCATATATCATTTTACGCTAGCCTGTAAACTCGTTCTGGGCGTGGGAGTGTCTCTGATCATTCTGTTACACTGAGCTCTCCCAAGCACTTAGTACAGTGCTCTTTACATAGTAAGCACTCAATAAATACCATTGATTAATTGATTTGCATATCCTGTGATTCAAGAATTCACGCGCAAACCTACTGCTTCTTCTTTCCCCTATCTGTAAAACGTTTCAGCGACTGTCTGTCCTGGGTAAACATTGAGATGTCTGAGGACAGGGATGGTGTCTACGCATTTTTTGAAGTGTTTAGTAGAGTGTTCGATCAAGATCATCGATTGTATCCTCGTAAGGGCTTAATATGGAAGCAGTGGGGCCTAGTTAAAAGAGCATTGGGCCTGTGTGACTTTGGGCAAGTCATTTAACTTCTCTGTGTCTCAGCTTCCTCATTTGTAAGATGGGGATTCAATACCTGGAATAATAATAATTGTGGTATCTGTTAAGCTCTTACCGTGGCTCAGTGGAAAGAGCTTGGGCTTCGGAGTCAGAGGTCTTGGGTTCGACTCCCGGCTCTGCCACTTGTCAGCTGTGTGACTGTGGGCGAGTCACTTCACTTCTCTGTGCCTCATCTGTAAAATGGGGATTAACCCTCGACTCTATTCATTGCCATTGTTCTCGTCTGTCCGTCTCCCCCGATTAGACCGTAAGCCCGTCAAACGGCAGGGACTGTCTCCATCTGTTGCCGACTTGTTCGTTCCAAGCGCTTAGTACAGTGCTCTGCACATAGTAAGCGCTCAGTAAATACTATTGAATGAATGAATGAACTGTGTGCCTCACGTGGGACAACCTGATTACCCTGTATCTACCCCAGAGCTTAGAACAGTGCTCTGCACATAGTAATAGCGCTTAACAAATACCAACATTATTATTATTATTATTACTCCGTGACTAGCAATGTACTAAACACTGGGCTAGATGCAAGCTAATCAGGTCCTATGTGGGGTTCACGTCTTAGTAGGAGGGAGAACAGTCAATCAATCAGTCAGTCATATTTATTGAGCGCTTGCAGTGTGCAAAACACTGTATAAACCGCTTGGGAGAGCACAGTATAATAATGTAACGGACACATTCTCCGCCCACAACAAGCTCTCGGTCTAGAGGGGGAGACAGGCATTAAAATAAATAAATGAATTACAGATATAGACATTAGTGCTACGGGCTGGGAGAGGGGATGAATAAAGGGAGCAAGTCAGGCTGATTTAGAAGGGAATGGAAGAAAAGGAGAAGAGAGCTTAGTCAGGGAAGGCCTCTTGGTATTGAATTCCCATTCTGCAGGTGATGAAACTGAGGCACAGCGAAGTGAAGTGACTTGTCCAAGGCCAGTCATCATTTTGCTCTTCAAATCTCTCTTAAAGAAGAGATCCACCTCTGCACTACCTATCCAATTTCTATCTAATCAATTAATCGACTGTTCCTTAATCAACTAATCAATCAGTAGTATGCACTGAGACGCTACTGTGTGCAGAACACTATAATAATGATAATAATAGCTGTGGCATTTTTTAAGCATTTACTCTGTGACAAGCACTGGGGTAGATTAAACATAATCAGGCCAGGCCCAGTCTCTGTTCCACATGGAAGTCACAAACTGAGTAGGAGGGTGAAGAGAAGCAGTGTTGGCAAGTCAAGAGAAGCAGCGTAGGTCAGTGGAAAGAGCCCGGGCTTTGGAGTCAGAGGTCATGGGTTTGAATCCCGGCTCTGCCACTTGTCAGCTGTGTGACTGTGGACAAGTCACTTCACTTCTCTGTGCCTCAGTTCCCTCATCTGTAAAATGGGGATTAAGACTGTGAGCCCCACGTGGGACAACTTGATTCCCCTGTGTCTACCCCAGCGCTTAGAACGGTGCTCTGCACTTTGCAAGCGCTTAACAAATACCAACATGATCACGGGCCTGGGAGTCAGAGGACCTGAGTTCTAATCCTGGCTCTGCCATTTGTCTGCTGTGGGACCTTGGATAATTCACAACTTCTCTGGGACTCAGTTTCCTCATCTGTGAAAGGGGGTTTGATACCTGTTCTCCTTCCTACTTAGCCTGTGAGCCCCGTGTGAGAGAGGAACTGGGTCTCCCCTGGTTCCCAGTGTTCGTCGCATATTAAGCGCTTAACAAATACCACCATTATTATTATTATTATTGTTATTGTGATTCAAGGAACCAAAAGAAAAGTGCCTGGTACCAGAGGAGGTACACGTTAGAATGGATGACGTGAGCAAGGAACTATGTGATTTTGACGAGCCTAGTTGGGATTGTGGGTTTGGTTTTTCAGCTCCTACACACTCAGAGCTGAACCTCGCCACCCAAACCTCTTCTTTCATTGTGAAGGACATACAAACATAGCTTCATACATACATACATAAAAATAATGTCGTATGTTTTTAATAATGACAATGGTATTTGTAAAGTGCTTATTATGTGCCAAGTACTGTTCTAAGCAATGGGGTAGATACAGGGTTATCAGATTGTCCCACACAGGGTTTACAATCTTAATCCCCATTTTACAGAAGAGGTAACTGAGGCACAGAGAAGTTGAGTAACTTGGCCAAAGTGACACAGCTTTGGCGGAGCAGGGATTAGAACCTACGACCTCTGACTCCCAAGCTCGTGCTCTTGCCACTAAGCCAGGATGCGTCTTTTCTTCTTTTTAAGTGCTCACTATGTGCCCAGCACATAGCGGTGGATACCAGCATATCGGGTTGGACACAATCCCTGTCCCCTTTTCATTCAATAGTATTCATTGAGCGCTTACTATGTGCAGAGCACTGTACTAAGCGCTTGGAATGGACAATTCGGCAACAGATAGAGACAATCCCTCCCCATCGAAAGGCTTACGGTCTAATCGGGGGAGACAGATGGACAAAAACAAGACAACTTAATCCCAATAAATAGAATCAAGGGGATGTACACCTCATTAACAAAATAAATAGGGTAATGAAATTAATAGGATAATTAAAAATATATACAAATGAGCACAGTGCTGAATGGAGGGGAAGGGAGAGGGGGAGGAGCAGAGGGAAAGGGGGGAAGGGGGTTTAGCTGAGGGGAGGTGAAGGTGGGGCAGAGAGGGAGCAGAGGGAGCAGAGAGAAAAGGGGAAGCTCAGTGTGGGAAGACCTCTTGGAGGAGGTGAGCTCTTAGTAGGGCTTTGAAGAGGGGAAGAGAGTTAGTTTGGCGTCCCTTGGGAGTCACAGTCCTAATCCCCATTTTACAAATGAGGTAACAGATGCCCAGAGAACTGAAGCGACTAGCCCAAGGTCACACAGCAGAGAAGTGGCAGAGCCAAAATTAGAACCCATGACCTTCTGACTCCCAGGCCCGCACTCTAACCATTAGGCCAGGCTGCTTTGCGCATAACCTAGTAAAAAGACACAGTACTGGGAGTCACTGTCCTTGAAGGCCAGTGCCTCAGGTTTTTGTTTCTTCTGGGCTGAGAGGCAGCATGGCCTATTGGCAAGATTATAGGACTGATTGTTGTCCAGAGACCTGGGTTCAAATCCCAGTTATTTCACTTAGGTTCTGTGTGACCCTGAGCTAATCACTAGGCCTTTCTGGGCCTCAGTTCCCTCATCTGTAAAATGGGGATAAAATGTCTTTTTAAAAATTTTGTGTCAGGCATTCTATTAAGTGCTGGGGTAGATAGAAGCTAATCGGGCAGCACACAGCCCCTGTCCTACTTGGGGCTCACGGTTTTAACCCCCATTTTACCAATGATATCACTGAGGCACAGAGAAGCTAAGTGACTTACCCTAGGTCACAAAGCAGGGAAGTGACAGAGCAGGGATTAGAACCCAGGTCCTCCTGACTCCCAGCCTCAGGGTCTATCCATTAGACCAACCAGCTTGTCTCATTTTAGACTGAGAGTTCAATGTGGAATAGAGATTGTATCCGATCCAATTACATAGCATCTACCCTAGTGCTTGGCTCATAGCAAACACCACAATATAGTCATTTTTTATGCTTTTAAAGAGTTTCTAGTCAAAGTTGACTTTGCAAACAATGAATTTCATTAATCACAATAGACATTTCCTACGTACATCCCTTCCCTATGAGCGATAATCCCTCTGAATTTGCCGTTCAGTAAAGGAAAGAAGTGATACTGCTGGAAATAATTAAGAAGACGCTGGAAAATTTGATGCCCTTCCAAAGTCTATTGGACGTTTTCTGAAGAGATCTGATGGTCTTTCTTCGGGATTATTCTTTATCTGTCGGTGCATCTTTGGGCAGTTTGCATAATGGCCCTGTCTTTCACGGAGCTCCCGGTTTAAGTAAGAAGGAGTAGGATTTAATCTCCATTTCATAGATAAGGTAACTGAGGCACAGAGAAGTTGAGTCCTTTGCCCACGGTCACACAGCAGGACGGGGCAAAGCCGGGATTAGAACCCACGACCTTCCGACTCCCGGGCCCGTACTCTAGAGACTAAGTCGAGCCGCTTGCTAGATGTAGTTTTTGGACTGATGTGAGTTATTCTGGAACGTTAAATGAGGAAGACTTCACATCTAGGGAGGGAACGGGCTATGTTACAGCTGTCACCTAGAATTCGCATGCAAGACACGCTTAGGTCCATGATCTTGTTCTCATGGAGCCTGCAAAACAAAATCTGGTAATAAAGTCTTCAAGGGGGGACAATTAAGGAACATTACACCTAATTAAAGGCGGCAGTCTCCTTAGTTCAAAGTCGGGGGATTAAGCTGTAATGAGCCAGTGGATGGGATGCATCCAGCTGCCTGCATGCTTGCTTTCTAATTCCGCTTCCACCACGTGTCTGTTGGGTGGCCTTGGGAGAGTCACTTCAGTTCTCTATGCCTCAGTTTCCTCATCTGTAAAATGGGGATTGAGACTGTGATCCCCACGTGGGTCAGGGGCTGTGTCCAGCCCGATTTGCTTGCGTCCAACTCAGCGCTCACCGCAGAGCCTGCCGCAACGTTAAGCACTTAACAAATACCGTAATTATCATTATTATTTATTATCATCTTGTATCTACTCCAGTAATCAGTGAGGTGCTTAGCTAACGCTTAGAACTAACCAATCAATCAATCAAATGGATTTACTGGGCTCCTACTGTGCGCTAAGAGTTCGGGAAAGTACAATTCGGAAGAGTTGGGAGATAGCGTTCCCTGAGCAAAATGAGCCTCTAGTCTAGAGGGGGAGATAGACATTAATGTAATTGCGGAAATTACGGATCGATACATAATTGCTGCGGGGCTGACGGTGGGGTGATTACATACCATCATCGTAACGATTCATAACTGTCACCCCACCTTCCTCGTCCACATCCTCCGCTCCACTGACACCCTTAATAATCGGGGTGCCGTACGTTGGGGCTCACGGTGCGTTGTGTATCCGTTACGGAGCAGCCTGAAGAAGTTCACTTAAGGGGAGACTGGTAACTGTAGAAGAGCTCAGCATCTTGCAACACATTGGGACTCTCTCTTGGCTTGCATGACTTGATCTAACAACTTGAGCATGCAGCATCTGGTCTCCAGGATAACATCATGTTTTGCTCCAGAGTCCCAGCCCAAAAGAACTGGCTGAGCAGAATCGTAGGCTATTTGTGTTTCGGCCTGCCAGATTTTCCTGTCCGGGCAAAACCCGATTGTCTCTGTGCCAAGGTACCCGACGAATACACGTTCACGACCGGGGCCAAGGGCTGAGCTGGGCTCGTGAGTTAATAATAATGATAATGATGATAATGGTGACGGTATTTGTGCAGCACTTACTATGTGTCAAGCACTGGGGCAAATACAAGCCAATCGGGTTGGACACAGAGTTATGTCCTGCAGGGGAGGGATGGCTGAGCAAGATAATAATAATATTGATAATAGTATTTGTTAGGTGCTTACAATGTTGTCAAGCATAGTACTAAGCGCTCAGGTAGATACAAGATTATCAGGTCCCTTATTAGAGGCTCATCTCCTCCAAGAGGCCTTCCCTGACTAAACTCTCATTATTTTTTTTTAAACAGTATTCATTAAGCTCCTCCTATGGACCAGGCATTATTCTAGGCTCTGGATAGATGCAATCTAATCAAGTTGGATGCAGTCCATGTCCCACGTGGGGCTCACAATCTCAATCCCGATTTTACAGATGAGGTAACTGAGTCAGCCAATCATTCAGTCAGTCAAGTGTATTTATTGAACGCTTACTGTGTGCAAACCCTGTCCTAAGCACTTGGGAGGACACAATACTACAATAAATGGACACATTTCCTGCCCACAGTGAGCTTACACTCTGGTCAGGGAGACAGACATTAATATAAATAAACTACAGATATGAACGAGAAGGGAAATGACTTTCTCAAGGTTTCACAGCAGTGAAGTGGAGGATCCAGGATAAGAACCTGGGACCTTTTGTCTCTCATCCCCCTGCTCTAGCCATTAGACAATGCTGCTTCCTCTTTAAGGATACATTCTCTTCTGCATCACCCTGATGTGCTCCCCGGGTCAGCCCACAGCACTTGATATCAATCAGTGGTATTTACTGGGTGCTTACTATGTGCAGAGCTCTGTACTAAGCCCTTGGGAGAGTACAATAGAATTATCAGACTTGCTCCCTCCGCATAACGAGCTCACAGTCTAAAGGACTTGTCACATCTGTTATTAATTTATTTGCATCAATACCTGCCTCCCCCTCTAGACTGTAGGCTCACTGAGGTCAGAGAACATGTCTACCAACTTTATATAGCATTCTCCCAAGGGCTTAGTGCAGTGCTCTGCGCACAGTAAGTGCTCAATAAACACGACTGAATGAATCGATCAGTGTTATTTATTGAACACTTACTGTGTGCAGAGCACTGTATTAAGCACTTGGGAGAGTACAGTACAACAATAAATAAGCACATTCCCTGTACACCAAGAGCTTACTGTCGTTGACATGGGGCTCACATTCTAAGGTAGCATCTCTATTTTGCAGATGAAGGAACTGAGGCCCAGAGAAGTAAGATGACTTGCCCAGGTCCACACAGCAGGTAAGGGCAAAGGCTGGGACGATCTCACGCATCCTCTGAGAAATCCGAGTCCAGACTTGTCATCTTGTTTCTAACCTAGAGCTCAGCACAATGCTTGGCACATAGAAAGTGCTTAATAACTACCACAAATGTTAAATGAATGTGTTAAAGGTAGCCGATGGTTTTTTGTGACCTGTAGTATTGGGAATCAACTGAGGAAGTCTTCCTGGAGGAGTAGGAGTTGGGGGGGTGGATATCCTTCACAATATCTCTATTTCACAGTTTCACTCTCAGATGCATGATCAAATGATAGGCACAACCCTTACGTTTTGTATTAAGGGGTTTTTAATACATAATGCCATTCTCCTTTTCCCCAGCTTCAATCAGTGGTATCTGATCACTGATATTTATGGAGCATTTACCCGAATGCGAAGCATTGGTTCAGAGCATCTGTGTAGCAATTCCCTTGAACTTTTGGCAACCTTTTTTTTTCCAGCAGTGAGGGATCCAAAAGGCTATATCACATCCATGTATTATATATCCATTCATTCAGTAGTATTTATTGAGCGCTTACTATGTGCAGAGCACTGTACTAAGCACTTGGAATGTACAATTCGGCAACAGACAGAGACAATCCCTGCCCAGTGACGGGCTTACAGTCTAGAAGGGGGGAGACAGACAGCAAAGCAAAACAGAACAAAATAAAACAGGACAACATCGTCAAGATCGATAGAATCAAGGAGATATACCCCTCATTAACAAAATAAATAGGGTAATAAATAATATATACGAAGGAGCACAGTGCTGAGGGGAGGGTAAGGGGGAAGAGCAGAGGGTGGGAGGGGGAGGGGAGGAGGAGCAGAGGGAAAGCGGGGACTCAGTCTGGAATTTGTATATAGATGAATTGTATATAATAATGGTGGTATTTGTTAAGTGCTTACTATATGCAAAGCACTGTTCTAAGCGCTGGGGGGATACAGGGTGATCAGATTGTCCCACGTGGGGCTCACAGTCTTAATCCCCATTTTACAGTTGAGGGAACTGAGGCCCAGAGAAGTGAAGTGACTTGCCCACAGTCACACAGCTGACAAGTGGCAGGGCCGGGAGTCGAACCCATGACCTCTGACTCCGAAGCCCGGGCTCTTTGCACTGAGTCACGCTGCTTCCCCAATATATATAACCATGAGTTATATCACTGGATAAGCAGTGTGGCTTAGTGGATAGAACACCGGCCTGGGAGTTAGAGGACCTGGGTTCTAATCCCAGTTCCATCACTTGTCTGTTGTGTGACCTTGGGCAAGTCACTTTACTTCTCTGTGCCTCAGTTACCTCATCTGTTAAATGAGGATTGAGACTGAGCCTGACGTGGCACAGAGGCTATGTCCAACACAATTTGCTTGTATCCATCCCAGCACTTAGAACACTGCTTGGCACATAGTAAGTGCTTAACAAATGCCATGATTATTATTGTAATTATTATTATTATTATTATTATTATTATTATTATTGACCTTCCCCTCGTGTCTCTGACAAAGCTGAAGCATCAAGAGTTAGAGACAGAGGAAAGTTTATTCTCTTCCATTCTTGCTTTGCTTTCCTGCAATTGTTGTGCCCTGCAGGTTTCATTCATTCATTCGATCATATTTAATAGTAATAATAATAATGATGATGGCATTTGTTAAGCACTTATTGCGTGCCAAGCACTGTTCTAAGTGCCGGAGTAGAGAGAAGGTAATCAGGTTGTCTCCCGTGGGGCTCACTGTCTTCATCCCCATTTTACAGATGAGGTAACTAGGCACAGAGAACTGAAATGGTTTGCCCGAGGTCACACAGCAGGCAAGTGGCGGTGCGGCATTAGAACCCACATCCTCTGACTCCCAAGCCCAGGCTTTTTCTGCCGAGGCAGGCTGCTACTCCATGTGTTTATAATCTATTTATAATCTATTTATTGAGCACTTACTCTATGCAGAGCACGGTACTATGCGCTTGGGAGAGTACAATACATCAGTATAGAGACACATTCCCTGTGCACATACCTCATCACCTGAGTAATAAAATAATCATAATAATGGTACTCGTTAAGCACTTAGTATGTGCCAAGCACTGTTCTAAGCTCTGGGGTAGATCCAAGTCAATCAGGTTGGACACAGTCCACGTACCATATTGGGCTCACACTCTTAATCCCCATATTTTACCGTGAGGTAACTGAGGTATAGAGAAGTGAAGCGACTTGCCCAAGGTCACATAGCGGACATGGCAGAGCCGGGATTAGAACCCAGGTCCTTCTGACTCCCAGGCCCGTGCTCTATCAGCTAAGCCACGCTGCTTCTCCAGTGAAATGATTCATGGGTATAATACAGTGATATAATACACTGGAGGCAAATGAGAGCAAACCAACGATAATAAAGAGAAGGAGACGATGCTTCATAGAAAAGGCTAAACTCGCTCACCACGTGTGTTTTGAATAAGACCCAACAAAAGGGTAACGAGAGCCTACACGTATTTGTGAAGCACAGACATCAAGGTCAGAGAGAAACTACTTACCATAATAAAATGGAGTAGAATCGGGATGATGGGTTAATTTCGCCTGCCAGGCCCAAGTGATGATAGGGTCAATTCATCATTCGGTTTTTGAGGCTGAATGTTTGCCAAGTGGATCTTTGCTATTTGCTCTTACGGATGAGGAAATCGAAGCGGTGACCGAGGCGAAGAGACGTGACTGAAGTCAGGTAGCCCCAGCACCAGCCAGAAATGGATTAGACCTCACAGCTCAGAAACTCTCCATGTGCTCCTTGGCTACCGAACCGCTTCCCTTTCTGCTCTGGCACTGAAATCGAGGAAGACGAAGCGGATATGTGCAGAGGGAATGGAAATCTTTGACAAGGAGAAAGGTGGCCTAATGAATAGAGCACGGGCCCAGGAGGCAGAAAGATCTGGGTTCTAATCCAGACTCTGCTACTAGTCCGCTATGTGATGTTAGGCGAGTCGCTTCGCTTCTCTGGGCCTCACTTACCTCGTCTGTGAAATGGGGAGTGAGACTGTGAGCTCCATGTGGGACAGGGACTGTGTCCAACCTGATTAGCTTGTCCTTACCCCAGTGCTTAGTACAGTGCTTGGCAGTGCTTAACAAATACCGTGAAAAAAATGCGGCCTATTGTTTCGTAGATTTAGCGGTAGCCCTGATGGGATTGTAGATTTAAATCTAATAAGGAAAGTATCGGAGATAAACCAAGCCTGTGCTGGACTGGTGAGAGTGAAGCTTCTTGATGTGACATTTACTTTGAATAATAATGATTATAATTATTCCCCTATCAAACGCTTACTGTGTGCTAAGCACTGGGATAGATACAAGGTAATCGGATCGGACACAACCCCTGTCCCGGACACAACCCCTGTCCCGGTCTAAGAGGGAAAGAGAGTCGGTATCTTCTCCCCATTTTATAGATGATAAAACTGAGGGCCAGCGAGCTGACACGGCTTGCTCCAAATCAGGCTACAGACCAGCATAGAGCTAGAATTAGAACTTGAGTCTCTGACTCTCAGTTTTGTGCTTCTTCTACTGGGCCACACTGCCTCTCTAATGAGTAGAATGATTTGATGAAAAAAAATGAAAACAACCAAAAAACCACTGGTGCCATTAGTTTTAAAATAAAGAAAACCTGCTAGCACCAACTTCTCCGTGCTGGCCCAACAATATTTTCCAAAAGGTGAGTGATGGGAAGTCATAATGATCTGAGAGGAACATTATCTCAGTTTTTCCTTAAATTCCATTTCCTTCCATCCCTCCTACTTCAAGAACCTTTCCTGAGTATTCACAAATACCAGTCAATCAATCAATGGTATTCACTGGACATTTACTTTGTGAAGAGCACTGTACTAAGCACGTGACAGTGTACCATGCAACAGAATGGATAGATACATTCCCTGCCCACCACAAGCTTAGAGTTTACGATCTACCTTAGCTGTGAGAGATTCACAGACCTACTTTGTGTTTGTAGACACGTGTATTTCACTTATAGAAATAGGCATATTTCACTCATTTATATTTGCATATGCACTGCTTAGCTATTAAGTGTACATTAAATTCTTTATTCAGCTGTTTTGTCCTGCTTATACTTGTCCATTCTCTGCTTTTCACACTTTGTCTACAATTTTGGTCTGTTCCCAGGATTAGCTGATAAACCTGAGGCTTTGGAATGTGAGACTTTCTACCGTTGTACTTTTCCAAACTATTAATACAATCAGTGGTATTCACTGAACGCTCACCGTGTGCAGAGCACTGTACTAAGCAGTTGGGAGAGTACAAATCAACAGAGTTTGCTGACCTACTGAGTTTACAGTCTAGAGGAGCTACACTGCCTGACACTCTGTAAGTACTCAATAAATACCACTGATGATAATGAACAGCCTCAGGTCAGCTGGTCAATCAATCAACCAACTGATAGATTTTATTGATCCCTTAACGCTAAGCTCTTGGAAGAGTACGATGGAAGTCAAAAAACTAAACTTAGAGAAGCAGCGTGGCTCAGTGGAAAGAGCCCGGGCTTGGAGTCAGAGGTCATGGGTTCTAATCCCAGCCCCGCCACTTGTCAGCTATGTGACTTTGGGCAAGTCACTTAACTTCTCTGTGCCTCAGTTACCTCATCTGGAAAATGGGGATGAAGACTGTGAGCCCCATGAGGGACAACCTGATCACCTTGTATCCCCCCAGTGCTTAGAACAGTGCTTTGCACATAGTAAGTGCTTATCAAATACCAACATTATTAAACCCCGACCTCATTGACAACTACGTTCCATAGAAGAAGCAGAGGAGTCTTCTCTCTCTTTTTTCCTTAGTCCTACTAATAAAGATCAATCAATCTGTCCTTCAGTCATATTTATTGAGCACGCACTGTGTCCAGAACAATATTAAGCCCTTGGGAGAGTACAGTATAATAGAGTGTAGACATGTTCCCCACCTTAAAGGAGATTTCATCTACGGGGGAAAATAAAAGGTATAAATCCAAGTACAAGAGCAATGCAGAGTGGAAGAGGGACTAGGTAAAATGAGAGCTTAATCAGGGAAAGCATTTTGGAGAAGACCTGATTTTAATTAGGCTTTGAAGGTGGGGAGAGTAATGATCTGTCGCATACGAAGAGGGAGAGAATTCCAGGCCAGAGGAAGGATGTGGGAGAGGGGTCGGCGGCGAGATAGATGAGATCGAGGTACGGTGAGTAGGTTGGTATTAGAGTCGCCAAGTGAGAGTGCTGAGTTGAGTAGGAAATCAGGGAGGTAAGATAGAAAGGAGTAAGATGACTGAGTGCTTTAAAGCGAATGGTAAGGAGTCTCTGTTTAATGCAGAGGTGGATGGGCAACCACTGGAGGTTCTTGAGGAGTGGGGAGACAGGGACTGAAACTTTTTTTTTTAGGAAAATGAACTGGACAGCAGAATGAAGTTCGGACTAGAGTGGGGAGAGACAAGAGGCAGGGAGATGAGCAAGGAGGCCGAGGCAGTATATAAAAATGGGGTAGGAGAAGTGCTCGTATCGGTATAGTAGCAGCTTAGAGGGAGAGGAAAGGGCAGATTTTACGGACACCAGATTGGAAACACTAGGAAATTCTATTACATGTAAACTCTCTCAGCTGCCTTCTTTGGAAAATTTCTCTCCGAATTCTGGCCGAATGTTATGCCAACATTTGATGAAAGGGTTTAATTACATCACTAGCTCCTCTCAATTTTTTTTTTTTTCTGGTTAGCTTACTATCTCCCCAACAGGAGCCAACAAATAGAACAACAACTGAATGTAAAAATCCTGGCTCAGACCGATGGACCATACACAGCTCAGTATTAGCTCTCTGACTGTGTCACTAAGAGACTGGTATTATGAATGCATTGCTACCCTGTATATTTTCATTCATTCATATTTATTGAGCACTTACAGTGCACAAAGCACTGTACTAAGCGCTTGGGAGAGTATGGTATAACAATAGACAGATACCTTTCCCACCTTCTCGATTATTCAATCAGTGGTAGTCATTAAGCACAGTACTAAATGATTGGGAGACTACAATAGAAATGATAAATATTTTGGCTCCCCTCAAGGAGCTTACACTCTAGAGGGGGAGGAAGACATTAAGGTTGGCCTTTCTATTGTCCTGAATATTTCATTTTATAATTCAAATAGATTTTTGCCTAAATCCTTCTTGCACTTTATAATTTCTCCAACTTTTCCCCTCTAATATCCCTAAACTTTCCTAAGGAACATACGATAGTAGTAATAATAATAACAATAATGATAGTGGCATTTGATAAGCACAGTGTATTAAATGCTGGGAGGATACAAGATAATCAGGTTGGAAACCATCCCTGTCCCACATGGGGTTCACATTCTTAGTATGAGCGAGAACAGATATTGAACCATTTTATGGGGGGGAAACTGAGTCACAGAGAAATGAAATAACTTACCAACCTGATTACCATATATCAACCCCAGCACTTAATGTATAGTAAATGCTTAATACTATTAATATTATCAGTATTGTTATAAATCAATCAATAGTATATAACTATAACAATTTACTACAATAATTAAATAACTATAAGAACCAATAATGATACCTGCTGATAATATTCACGTTCCAGCTTATCCCCCCCACTAAAAGGTGCTTCCATATACAGACGCTTTGAATTTTGCTTAATACATGCCCACCCTAAAATTAGCTGTTTAAAGATCTCGTACTTGTAATCACTCTTCAGAGCTCAACTCATATTGAACATTAGCACACGCAGGCCCAGCTAATTTTGCAAATACGTGCTGAAGAGGTGACATTTCGTTCGTGATGTTTCCGCTGGGTCACTGGTTGTATAACAGTTTGGTCCAGCTCTTCCACAGTTTAATCAAGAACATCAACCAAGTCAAGATCAGTCAGAGAAAAAGTCACAGAATGGATGATGAGTCATAAGGAATCCTCATCCTGCGAGTCTCTCTGCGTGGACAACCCGCTGCCTGCGGTGACTCAAATAATTCTTCATTTCTCTTTCCGACAAAGTCATGAAACCAAACGGCCTCACTGAGAGACTGCATCCTTTCCTCTTATAATCAGGGAACATGTCTGCCAACTCTTGTTATATTTTGTACTCTCATTCATTCATTCATTCATTCATTCATTCATTCAATAGTATTTATCGAGCGCTTACTATGTGCAGAGCACTATACTAAGTGCATGGGATGTACAATTAGGCAACAGATAGAGACAATCCGTGCCCAGTGACGGGCTCACGGTCTAATCGGGGGAGATGGACAAAAACAAGACAACATAATCACGATACATAGAATCAAGGGGATGTACAGCTCATTAACAAAATAAATAGGGTAATAAAAATATATCCAAATGAGTACAGTGTTGAGGGGAAGGGAAGGGAGAGGGGGAGGAGCAGAGGGAAAGGGGGCTTAGCTGAGGGGTGGTGAAGGGGGGAAGGGGGAGCGAGTGGAGGGCGGAGGGGCAGCAGAGAGGGAGCAGAGGGAGCAGAGGGAAAAGGGGTAGCTCAGTCTGGGAAGGCCTCTCGGAGGAGGTGAGCTCTCAGTGGGGCTTTGAAGAGGGGAAGAGAGTTAGTTTGGCGGAGGGGAGGAGGGAGGGCATTCTAGGACAGGGGGAGGAAGCGGGCCAGGGGTCGACGGCGGGATAGGCATGAACGGGGGACGGTGAGGAGCTGAGCGGCAGAGGACAGAGCAGCGCAACCTAGAAGAAGGAGAGGGGGCCTGGCATGCAGAAGACCTGGGTTCTAATCCCAGCTCTGCCACGTGCCTACTGGCCGACCTTGGCCGAGTTACTTCACTTCTTTGTGCCTCAGCTCCCTCATCCACAAAAAGGGATTCTATACCTGTGCTTCCTCGAACTTAGATTGCGGGACCGCTTGATCTCATCTCTACCCCCGTCTCTTAGTTCAGTGTTGGACACATAGTAAGTGTTTAAACTCTACGGATCCACTACCAGAACGATTGCAGATGGAGATGGGGCGTTCTAGGAGAGATGTGTCCGTGGCGTCGCTATGGGTCGGAGACGTCTCGACAGCAAAAGACGAGACAAGCTCTTAACAGATGTCACAGTTATCGATGATTATAATTACAGTGGCCCGCACGCAGTAAGTGCTCAATAAATACCACTGATTGCTGTGGGAAGTGATTTTCAAACCACCAACACGACTTGCATGCACGGTATCCGAATGAATCTGAAGTATGTACTCTGCCCCCCTCCCCTCACCAGAGGGGGTCCCAATCCCCACAGCCCCCAAATTCCTGGGAACAGTTACCCAAATCAGTCAGTTCTAGATCATTTTCTTCAGCAACAGCCCAGGCCTAAAGCCAAAAATGGAGTTTGTGATTCCCCCGTATTGAGCTTCTGAACGAAACGGTTTCAAGGAATCTGGAAACAATTGCAGGCAAAGCTTGAAAAAGTTGTCACACAAAGCCAGGAGGAGTTAGTCTAAGTTACCTTAGGTTATTCAGTTAGTCGAAAGGTCCTAAAAAGTCCGAACTCCATATACTCAAAGAAGCCGAATATTTCTTGTTTGAAGGTCAGGGGCTACCAAGACCTTTAACCTAGGAGCAATGGATCTCTTACCAGGGCAAATTACTTACACTGGGCTACTTCATAAACAACAGATGCTTTAAGTATCCCACCAAGCTTTACAAATAGGTTGGGGGACACTTGTCCTGGGTTTCATTTGGATGGAAATGAGCCTTCTTGGAAAGGATACTTAAACCTTTTAAGGAAGGCTCCAGGAGTGATCTTACAGCTTCTTAGACATAATCTGGGTGGAGAAAGATTTCCGAGGAAATGATCAAAATATTGCTTCATCTTTGAATAGCCTGGAGTATCACTTTTCTGGATTGGGCGGGGGAGGTCGCTTATTAAGCAAAATCGGTGCAAAAGCAATTCTGTAATTCAGCATCAGTTATTTCACGAAAAGGAGTTGGCTTTCACTGGCATCTATCCTTCTGCTTTAGACTCATTTCTCTTTGAGTTTAATGTCTCTGTTCCTCGATTTCTCACTTCCAATCCCCTCCCTCTGTTCTGAAACACTTTCCCCCTTCATAGCTGACAGACTACCACTCTCCCCACCTTCGAAGCCCTACTAAAATCACGACTCTTCCAAGAAGCCTTCCCTGACTCGCCTCTCATTTTCCCATCCTATTCTCCCTCTCTTCTGTCTCCCCTATGAACTTGAGTCTGTATCCCTTAAGCAATTTGCCACTCTTAAGCACTTTGATGTCTTCCCCACAACATTTCTGTACTGATCCTTGGACTTTGTGGTTCTTCTGATTTCTAATCGATTTCAGTATCTGTCTTATAAATTCTACTATACTGCCCCAAACATCATCATTAATTATATTTATTCAGCGCTTTCAGTCTGGTGAGCACTGTACTAAGTGATTGGGAGAGTGTAGTACAACAGAGTTGGTAGACGTGCTCTGCCCACAAGGAGCCTACAGTCCAGAGTACTTAGTAGAAAGCTCTGCATGTAGTAAATCCTCAATAAATACCACTGATTGAAATATTCTGGGAAGGTCTTGGTACAACAAAAATTCAGAAATATGGCATACATACTTTTAAGCCCTCTTTTCGCTTAACAGAAAGAGATGGGTTTGGGAGTCACAGGACATAGATTCTAATCCTGGCTCCGCCCCTTGTCTGCTATATGACCTTGAACTTCACTTCTCTGTGCCTCAGGTAATCATCTGTAAAATGGGGATTAAGAGTGTGAGCCCCATGTGGAATGACCTGATTTCCTCAAATCTACCCCAGAGCTTAGAACAGTGCTTGGCACATAGTTAGTGCACAACAAATACCATTATTATTATTCTTAGTATCATTAAGGGCTTACTATGTAACAAAGCACTGTACTGAATGCTAAGGGAGATAAAAGATAATCAGATCGGACCAAATTCATTTCATATGGATCTCACAGTCGTAGTGGTGTGGAAAGTAGAGCTCTCATCCCTATTTTTGGATGAGGAATCTGGAGGCACAGAGAGGTTAGGTGACTTACCCAGGGTCACACAGCAACCTTGGGGCTAGTTGAAAGTAGAGCCCGGATCTTCTGTCTACCAGCCCCGTGCTCTCCCACTGGGCCATATTACCTCACTTTCCTTCTATTCAAGAGAGGCCTACTTTTGGTACACCATAACCAGATCACTTCAAACATTTAATTAAATTCCTTTTCAGCTTCCACGTTACACCAACTCCAATATTTCCTAGAACTGGAATTGAGCAAAACAACTTGTTCCTCCCAACAAAAGAGAGTAAACCTCTCAAACCAGCCAGCTTTATTACATCCCCAATTGGTAAGGCTCCTGACAAAGAAAAGACCCAGTAAATTTAAGACATCGGACATCTGTACTTAAGCTCTCAATCTGTTTGCTTAGGCACCATAAAATCCCTCCCTACCGCATGAAGGATCACCAGGAAGTCCTGTTCTTTCAAAAATCCACTTTTGCTTTTCTTCACTGCTTGACTTCTTCCTCTATTTTACTCTACTGTTCCTCCACTGAATGCTGGGGTGGATACAAGATAATCATGTTAGACACTCTCTCTGTTCCACATGCAGCTACTACTACTACTAATAATTATTATGGTATTTGTTAATACTCCTATTTCTGTTACTGTTTCTGTTACAATTTTTGTACTGTTTACTATCGCTTTTACTACTGGTATTGCTGCTGTTCCTCCTCCTCCTCCTTCTCCTTCCCCTCCTCCTCCTCCTCCTCCTCTTCTTCTTCCTCTCAATCAGTTATATTTACTGAGTGCTTACTATGTGCAGCACATTACACTAAGTGCTGGGGAGAGTACAATATAAGAGAGCTGGGAGACACATTCCCTGCCCACAGCAAGCTTATAGTCTAGAGGGGGAGACAGGCATTGCTATGAATAAATAAAATAGCGATAGAATATACTATTACTTCTGCTATTACTATTTACTAGACTAATACTAATACCTGTCCTCCCTCCTTTTTAGGTCCCATGGAGGACAGAGAATGTGTCCAACTTGATTAACCTCTATCTCCACTCCAGGGCTTAGAACAGTTTTTGATTCGTAGTAACTGCTTAGTAAATACCATATTTATGATTGTCATTATAATTATTATTACTATTATTACACATACCATACCCAACTGTGGCTTTGGGATTAAGGACCCTCACCAACCGTGCTAAAAATATTCGGTTAACGAGGTAGAAGGCAGGGGGTACGAAGCCCCCGAACACAAGCGAAAATGTGGAACATCTAAGTGAAGCAGCAGCTTATACGGATTGCTGCCAACAAAGAAAAGTATTTCTAGAGGAAGAGGATTACTCTTGTTATGGTGAAATAAAGGGAGGAAGGATAGGATTTAATCAGGTGAAGGTATGTCCAGAGAATGGCTTCTGTTTCTAAAATTTCTTGTTATTCTCTTCTCTACTGCTTTCACTAGGCATTCGAAAGTAACACTGACCTTTACAGTGATTTCCCTTTCTCTCAGGAGTTGACCTTTTGTGGCTGATGTGAAGAAGATTTCTCTCTTTGGAAACTGGGAATTAAATATCTCTTCTCCTTCATTCACCCTTATAATGCCAACCTCATTTAGGGTAGGGACTGCATTTTAATCTATTATGTAATTTACCTCAGTGCTTATCACAGTGCTTGGCACTTAGTAAGCATTTCACAAATTCCACAACTATTATTACTATTTTATTTTATTAATTTTCTCCTTCTGTGTGCAGCTTCCTTATAGTGCGGGGTTTGAAGGTCCTTGGGTTTTGAGGCAGAATAATACTAATGATGAAAGCAATTGTTGAGCACTTACTATATATCAAGCACTGTATTAAAGGATGGAGTAGATACAAGATAATACAAGATAAGCACCTCAGAACATTAATCAATCAGTGGTATCAATTAAGCGCTTAGTATGTGCCAAACATTGTACTAAGTACTTGGGAGAGTACAGTGTAACAGAATTGGTAGTCATATTCCTTCTCCAGTCTGCTTAACTCTGTCAAACGATTGTGACAAAGTCACGGCCTAGTTTATCTGTCTGGGACAACAGCATTGGAAATCTTTGGTTTTTTTCTCTGAGACAATCACCGATGGGCTTAAATCCTGTAGTTGGAGCTCACGTTATGAAACAAAAACCTGCTACAGTACAATGTATTTTCCTTTGTAACAGTCTGGGCCAGAGAGTTGAAATAAGCTAGCCGTGTTTTTGCTATGGTGCCCATTCTAACGAGCACCCAACTAATTCTTTGTTTCAACAATTGAAATCCACATCGAAACACAGATGACGTTTCAGCTTATGAAGCAGAGTGAACCTCCTCATGTGAATGTGTTAATTTTTGAGCTCTGATTTTGCAAGATTTTATAGGTGAACAAGATTCAGAACAAGAACAGAGAAGCAGTGTGGACTAGTAGATAGAACATGGAGCTGGGAATTAGAAGGACCCGGGTTGTAAACCTGGCTCTGCTACACGTCTGCTGTGTAACCTTGGGTAAGTCACTTCACTTCTCTGGGCCTCAGTTACCTCATCTGTAAAATGGGGAATAAAGACTGTGAGCCCCATTTGGGATAGAGACGATGTCCAACCTGATAAACCTGTGTCTACCCTAGCTCTTAGCACTTAGCTCTAAGTGCCTGGCACATAGTAAAAGCTTAAATACCGTAAAAAAGGAGTAGACTGGAAAGGTTGAAGGAATGTTTTGTTATCGCTGATCGTAAGGGTATCACCAGTGTCACAAAACCGACCTTACCATTTTTGTTTAGTAGTGTTCAGTGGACACAAAGCAATAGTTCTAAATGTCACTTGGTGTGTTAGAAATCTAGGATAAACAGTAGGTCTTTCAAGGAGACCGTAGGTAGAAGATAAGGTAGGGAAATGCCAGTTCTTGGTAAATCAAGTGACGAAGAATTCTTTAACGTGCTAGTACAAATTACCTGGAGATCTTCTCTGATCGGTAGCAGATTTTGACAGTTGTATAAAATGGGATTTTAGCAGTTTGCAGCTAGAATTTTAGCAATTCCTTGCCTGTCCAGTGGAAAGTAGAAAGATTACTTAGAGCTCGTCAAAAGAAAACGCACATAACTTTTCCTGCCATGGAAAACTGGGATGAGATGTGGGAAAAGACACTTTAAAGTTATGTTTGTTGTTTCGTACTATATTACGAGTTACAATAAGAAGTCATATGGATTTTTTTTTTTAAGTGCCCAGATCTCTGCCTGAGGAATTAGGCACTGTAACATGGTCGAAAAGCAGTACCATGTAAATGTTCATATTGTAGCGCAAAGGAAAATTGAGTTTTGATTTATTTGACAAGCCCAGCATGTTTTCATTTAACTGTTATTCTAGAATACTTGGGATTTGAATTGATTTAACTATATATGTTTTAGAACTGGATCTGTGCTTTCACCTCTCCAGGTTGAGCAAAGAGTGGAGATTTCCATTTTAGCCCTAAACATATCTATCTTCTCCTTTCCTTCCCTTTCCTTCTTTTCCTCCTCCTCTTCTTTTCCTTATTCCTCTTTCTCCTCCTACACTTCTTCCTTCTATTCCTTTTCCTCCTTCTCCTGCTCTTCTTCCTCCTCTTCCTACTTCGTATTTTCCTTCCCCTTTCTTCTTCCTCTTTCCTTTTCTCTTCTTCTTCCTCCACCACTTCTTCCTTCTGTTCTTTCTCCCACTTCTGCTCTTCTTCCTCCTCTTCCTCCTTCACTTTTTCCTCTCCCTCTTCTCTTCCTCTTCCCTTTCCTCCTCTTCCTCCTCCAGCACTTCGTCCTCTTGCTCCTCCTCCCAATCCTGCTCTTCTTCCTTCTCTTCCTCCTGCTTTTCTTCCTCCTCTTCTTATTTTCCTTCACTTCCTCCTCTTTCTCTTCCTTTTCTTCCTTCCCCTCCACCTTCTCTTCCTTCCCCTCCCCATCCTCATCCTTTTTTCCTTCACTTCTTCCTCTTCTTTTTCTTCCTTCTCCTCCTCTTCCACTGCCAAATGTATTGAGTAGCTACTGGGCACAGAGCCCTCTACTAAACACTTGGAAGAGTTCGATAGAGTACTCTCCTGAAAAAAAGTCCTTTATAGAGGCAACAAAAATATAACTAGCTCAAGATCTATTTTGCTTCCGTTTGGGCTTGTTTAGGCGTATAATTAGGATGAAGTAGAAACTGGGAGATGTTCTAGAAGACTTCTGGAGAGGAGGTCTAGCTGGTCTAGACTGCTTCATCTCTCAAATTTCTCAAAGGAATGAGAGCTGTCTTACTTAATTCTTGGGCCCTGAGCCCCCAGTTTGTTTTATCAGCCCCAAGTGCACACACCAATAATAACCAACCATAGAAGCATCATCTTTTATCCTGAAGTACAGCTCTCTCTCTCTCTCTCTATATATATATATCTGTATGACTGGTTAAAAGGCCATTATTCATGCACTTAGCAAAAAACTATTTCAGGAACAAGGGTTCGCTGGGAAAGTGTATGCTTATTCCATCTTCTATTAAAATTCGGAGTCTCGCCATTCCTGGATTTCAAAAATCACTGTATTCTATTCTAGAAGGATCAAAACTGGCCCATTCCCCAGGGACTTGCAATGGTCTGAAGCCTTTCATTACAGGGAGAGAGAGAGAGTGACCCTCTCAAATTCTCCATGAGAAACGTCAGAGAGGCAGAGAGACTAAGGGGAGGTTTCCGAAAGAAGACAATAGGCAGCTGACGGGTATATGAAAGGATATGTCTCCAAAGCCTTCGAACCTCCTCATTTTAGACTATCACTATCATCTTCCCTGCCTACATCTCACTTAGGAATTTCTCAGGGACAAAGGCTGGATTTTTGATGAATCTGTCTCTTATCTATTTTCCGGGGACTCCTCTCTGCTTATGCTTGAAAGTATGAAAATACAGCAAAGATAAAAGGCTTAATTTCTTCAAATACAGGGGTTTGCTTTAAATGATTTGACTATGAATGAGAGTGGATCCTTGGAGTCCTATTTTACCTTTGGTTTGGGCATAAGATGTGTGTATCTGTGTGTGTGTGTGTGTGTGTGTGTGAATACATACTCGTATACATATACTGCGATACATCTGTAGCATATAAATTGTTATAATCCTGAAGATATTGACCTGAAAACAAATAGGGCATCAAATCAGAAGAAGAGTATCTGAAGTCAGGGTTGAAAATGCCAGTGTTGTTCTGAAGCTCACGAGAGGTGTATTATGACTCCCATTTTGCAGATGAGGAAACTGAGGTGAAGAGGGGTTTAGTGACTTGTCCAGAGCCACACAACAGACAAGGGCCAGAAGCTGGGATGAGAACCCAGGTCGTCTGACTCATCAAACAATCATGCAATCAACTGCATTTTTGAGCACTTACTGTGTGCAGAGCACTGTATTAACTGCTTGGGAGAGTACAGTACAATAGAATTGGTAGACACCTTCCCTGCCCACAAGGAACTTATAGTCTATAGGGAGAGATAGACATTAAAATCAATTATGGATATATACATAAATGCCATAGGTCTGAAGCTGGGGTGAATAAAAGGCATGAATCTGGGTGCAAAGGTGAAGCAGAAGAGGAAATGAGGGTTTAGTCAGGGAAGGACTTTTGGAGGAGTTATGATTTTAATAAGGCTCTGAAGGTGGGGAGAGTGATCATCTGTTGGATACAAATGAGGTGGGAGCTTCAGGCCAGAGGCAGGGCAAGGGGAAAGGGATTGTCAGTGAGATAGATGAGACTGGGGTACAGTGAATATGTTGGCATTAGAGGAGCAAAGTGGGTGGGCTGGGTTGTAGTTGGAGAGTGGCGAGGTGAGGTAATAATGTTGGTATTTGTTAAGCGCCTACTATGTGCCGAGCACTGTTCTAAGCGCTGGGGTAGACATAGGGGAATCAGATTGTCCCACGTGGGGCTCACAGTCTTAATCCCCATTTTACAGATGAGGTAACTGAGGCACCGAGAAGTTAAGTGACTTGCCCAAAGTCACACAGCTGACAAGTGGCCGATCTGGGATTCGAACCCATGACCTCTGACTCCAAAGCCCGTGCTCTTTCCACTGAGGTAGGAAGGGGCATGAAGGGGCAAGTTGATTGAGGAATTTAAAGCTGTTGACAAGGAGTTCTGTTAGATGAGGAGGTGGATGGGCCACCGCTGGAAGATCGGGATGGGTGAGGAAACATGGCCTGAATGTTTTTACAGAAAAATGATCTGGAAAGCAGAGTGAAGTATGGACTGGAGTGGGGAGAGACAGGAGGCCGGGAGGTCATGAAGAGGCTGATGCAGAAGTCAACGTGGGAGAGGTTAAGCCTGAAAACCCATAAAACTACATTCTAACCAGCACACCATGTTGAAGCCAGGATCGAAGTCTCTTTCCTTCAGCTGATGGCTATCGAGAGTAGCGAAGGTTACTAGAGCTCCCCTGAAGATCCGCTTCCGTTTGCTTCTTCATTTAGGTGAACTGAGGTGCCAGAAGAGCCTTGGCGAAACTCCTGCTTTAAATCCTTATGCTGAGGTAGGAAACTACTCCTTCCAAGAGGAAACTTGCAAAACATCATCTGGTTCCATGCTAGAAATGCAGCCAGTTTAACATTATGTGTCATTTCTGGGTAAACTGGGCCAGAGTCAGGTGACCGGATGTCCTTATTAAGGCAAAACAGTCACAAAATGCTGAAGGAAGGGGGGAAGTTCATTCATTTAATCTTATTTATTGAGTGCTTACTGTAGGCAGAGTACTGTGCTAAGCATTCATTCATTCATTCAATAGTATTTATTGAGCGCTTACTATGTGCACAGCACTGTACTAAGCACTTTGAATGTACAATTCGGCAACAGATAGAGACCATCCCTGCCCATTGACGGGCTTACAGTCTAATCGGGGGAGACAGACAGATAAAAACAGTAACAATGAATAGAAGTTATGAAGAGGGAGGGCATTCCAGGCCAGAGGCAGGACGTGGGTGAGAAGCTGACGGCGAGATAGACGAGCTCGAGATAGGTGAGAAGGTTGGCATGAGAGGAGGGAAGTGTGTGGGCTGAGTTGTAGTAAGAGAGAAGCGAGGTGAGGTAAGACGGAGTAGGTGATTGAGTGCTTTAAAGCATTTGGCAGAGTGCGATATAATGATAAACAGTCACATTCGCTTCACACAACAAACTTGTATTCTAGAGGGGGAGACAGACATAAATATAAATAAATAAATTATAGATATGTGCATAAGTGCTATGGGGCTGGGAGAGGGGATGAATAAAAAGAACAAGTCAGGGCAATGAAGAAGGGAGTGTGAGAAGAGGAAAGGAGGGCTTAATCAGAGCAGGCCTGTTTGGAGGAGATGTGCCTTCATTTAGACTTTGAAAGGGGGGAAAGAGTCATTATCTGTCAGATTTGAGGAGGAAGGGCATTCCAGGCCAGCGGCAGGATGTGGGCGAGGACTCGGCGGCGAGATAGACGAGATCGAGGTACATTGAGAAAGTTAACAGAAAGTGGAAAGAGGGGGCAAAGGTCATTGTGGACAAGGAATGTGTCTGTTATACTGTTATATTGTACTCTCCCAAGCTCTTAGTACAGTGCTCTGCATACAATAAGTGCTCAATAAATATGGTTGACTAACTGGCTGACTGACCTCCAGGGACCCAGTGGGGCCCAACAGTTTGTTTCCAAAACATATGTGCTGAGAAATATAATAATAAAAACAATTGTGGTATTTGTTAAGTACTATGTGCCAAGAACTATACGCAGCCCTGAGATGATTAGATATAAGATAATCAGGTTGGACCCAGCCCCGCACACACATGGAACTCACAGTCTGATGGGGAGGAAGAACAGGTATTTCATTCAGATTTCATCACAGAAGAAGAAACCGAGGCACAGAGAAGTTAAGTGAGTTACCCTAAGTTACCCAGAAGACAAGTTACGGTACCGGGTTTAAAACCCAGGTCCTCTGACTCCTAGGCCCATGTTCTTTCCATTAATACATATGCATTCTTATGGTATTTGTTAAGCACTTACTATGTGCCAAGCACTGGGGTAGTTACAAGGCAATCAGGTTGTCCCACGTGGGGCTCATAGTCTTAATCCCCATTTTGCCAGATGAGGTAACTGAGGCACAGAGAAGTGAAACAGCGTGAAACAGCGTGGCTCAGTGGAAAGAGCCAGGGCTTTGGAGTCAGAGGTCATGGGTTCGATCCCAGCTCTGCCACTCGTCAGCTGTGTGACTGTGGGCGAGTCACTTAACTTCTCTGTGCCTCAGTTACCTCATCTGTAAAATGGGGATTAAGACCGTGAGCCCCACGTGGGACAACTTGATTCCCCTGTGTCTACCCCAGTGCTTAGAACAGTGATCTGCACATAGTAAGCGCTTAACAGATACCAACATTATTATTATTAATATTAAGTGAGGTGGCTTGCCCAAGGTCACACAGCAGACAAGCGGCAGAGCCGAGATTAGAACCCACATCCTCTGACACTCAAGCCCGGGCTCTTTCCACTAAGCCACTTTGTTTCATGTACATCCAAGTGAGCAAAAGTCTGAAAATTTTGGGGTGGGATTTGGCCAGAATTAGACTAAAATTCTGTACCTGCAAAGCCATTGGCAAGTGTTATGCGCATCAAAGACTTCACTGGCTATGGGGCAACCACTGATGCAGACATGAAACTGCCAATTCATTCAATTATATTTACTGAGTGCTTACCGAGAGCAAAGCACCGTACTAAGTGTGTGCCAGTCACCTTTTGTTCTTTCCGCGAGTTAAGGAGGACGTGGCAGAAAATACTATTTTTGGCTGGGTGATTGTTTTTTACAGAAATCCTGGATGATGAGATTTTTTTGAGACGATTTCATTTTAGCGGCTTTGTTTTTCACTGATTTATCTTGCAACTGTCAAGAAGTCATCTGGCTAATTCCTCCCAAATTCCTTGTATTTTATTTTCTGTTTAGCACTCATCACAAATCAGTGACCATTGGAAGATAATTGAATGACCCAAATAGGGAGGTGGCCAATAGACTGGACTGAGCCCTCGTTCTCAACATGGGGGTGAAACATGTGGAGGGGGGAATAAACTCAAATATGCTTGGATTTGCAGGCTGTAATCCTAAGAACCGTCGGAGCGGTGTCCCTGCCTTTTCGGTTTTATTTTGGAGAAATCAAATATGTTCTTCTTCGTAGTGTCCAAAGTTCCTAAGCACGCAGAAGTACCTGGAGTTCAAATGTTGTCCGGGGTTTATTTCAGGGCTGTTTCGTTAGAGAGTCTTTTAGGGAAAGATATCGTGAGGCCAAATCCGACCGTTGGAGTGGACCATCAAACTCCCACTTCTTATGGGTATTCAGAAAGCTGTTGATTGATGGAAAACCCATCCGAATTGCAGAGCCAGCTGCTGCTGATAGGGAGATTTTAATTCTGGCAAGTCCACTCTCTGGGACAATAGTGGGATGAGCTCATCTCCGGTAGGTTGAGCAGAAGGGACAGTACTGGGATGTTGGATTCCTTGGTGCTTCCTTGCACCAGACACTGGATAACGATCACAACTGGCCTGGGATATCAGATACAGACTGAGAAGCAGAAGCGACAAGCCCGCCCTTTTTAAGAAGAACGTTTCCAACTTGTTAAGGGGGAGGCATTTTTTCACAGGAAGATCTGATTTCTGCTAATCTTTTCCCTTTAGTCTCTCTTCATTAGGTTTTTTTTTTTCCTTTGGTTACTAGGTGTCAGATCAGGTTCTCTGCTTTTCTCATTCTGTTTTCCCCGGCAGATTTCTGTGACCTTTATATTTTTTTTTTTTTCTCAGTCATTTGGCTCTTCCACTGTAACAGGCATTTCTTGTGCCAGCTTCTTTGAGAAAGAACTTTTCCTTTTAAGAACACCCAAATGAAATGCCCATAACACACGTAACACTTGATTCATTCAATAGTATTTATTGCGCGCTTACTATGTGCAGAGCACTGTACTAAGAGCTTGTATATTGTGGAGACTGATTAGGACACTTTGAAAAGTGTTATGGATACCGGCTAACCCGCTATTTTGTGTACAGACTTTCTCTAAGGATTTGGGAATATAGGGAAAACAGTTAAATTGAAAACAAGGAGCTTCCAAGCTAGAGGGTCAAGGGCGAGAGAGACATAAAAATGATTACTTTTAAAATATTCTGAATTGCCTTAATGATTTCTTAAAATCAATCAAAGTTTTTTATTGAGTCCTTACTGTATGCAGAGCATTGCATCAGTCAATCAATCATATTTACTGAGCACTTACTTTGAGCAGAGCACTGTACTAAGCACTTGGGAAAGTACAACACAGCAATGTAACAGTCACATTCCCATACACACAAGGGCAGTACAGCGCTGTAATTTACTAAAAGGTTGGGGCAGTACAAAAGAACAGATTTAGTAGACATGAATTAGAGTGATCTAGTGGAAAGAGTTTGGACCTGGCAGTCAGAAGGTCATGGGTTCTAATCCCAGCTCTGCCCATGACTGCTGTTCAGCCTTAGGCAAGTCATTTCACTTCTCTGTGGCTCAATTACTTCATCTGTAAAATGGGGATTAAGATTGTGAGCCCTTTGTGGGACAGGTTCTGTGTCCAACTCGATTGTCTCGTATCCACCCCAGCTCTTAGTACAGTGCCTGGCACAAAGTAAGCACTTAACACATACGATAATAGTGATTATTATTATTACCTTGGGCTTCGTCTCTATGCCTCAGTTATCTCATTTGGAAAATGGGGATTAAATCCAACTCACTCCTACTTAGACTGTGAGTCCCATATTGGACAGAAACCATGTCCAACCTGATTAGCTTGTATCTATCCCACTGCTTAGAACAGTATTTGGCACAGAATAAGTGCTTAACAAAGACTTTAATAATTATTATTATTATTATTATTACACATGCCCTGTTTACAAGAAGTTTACAGCCTAGAGGGGAAGGAAGACATTTTCTCCCATGTTAATATACTTAGATACTAAGATACGAAAGCCCTCCTTTCTTTTTCTCTCACTCCCTTCTGCATCACCCTGACTTGATCTCTTTATTCCCCCCGCCCAACCCCACAACACTTAGGCATATATCTGTAATTTATTTATTTATTTTTATTAATGCCTGTCTCCCGCTGTTGACTGTAGTCTCATTTTGGGCAGGGAATATGTCTGTTTATTATTTTATTTTACTCTCCCAAGAGTTTTGCGCAATACTACACAGTAAGTGCTCAATAAATACAATGGAATGAATGAACGAAAGATATTCTCCAACAAGCGATGCGGGGCAGAGAGGATTTTGTGAGATTGAACGGGGCTGCTCTAGCCACTGACAAATTCAATAATCCAATAGAACATGTCCCAAACATGTTTTCACCATCCCTCTCTGCAAAATTCCACACCGGCTTGCAACACCCTCCTCAAGACAAGATTCCTCACTCACACATCCACATCCCCTTTCTCACCTCTGTTTCATTTCAGTACCTTTTCTCAACCTCATTCGTGATAGAACATTTCAATGAACGAATCAATCAGTCGTACTGATTGAGTGCTTAGTGTTTGAAAGTGCCGATTTAGGAGCTTGTGAGAGTACAATAAAACCGAGGTGGATGCAATATTCCCTGTCCACAGTGAGCTTAGAGGGGAGCTCTAGCAAGACCTAGCTACATCAAGAATTTGCCCGAAAGTAGAAAATGGAGGAAATGCTAAGAAATTTCCAATTGAATTATCCACGGCGATGATCAGGAGTGGGGATTTCTAAGCTTGCTCAGTGAACTCTATTTCACAAGAACAACAACTCTGAGGCTTCAGCAGTTATTATTTAAACGTGGTTCTCTTTGGGGACAAACTGCCTTCACGTTCTTCTTCTTCTTCTTGCAGAGTGAAGGACTTTTACTATCTGAACCTTGGCAAACAAAACATTTGACTCAATTTTTGGCTGGGCTCTATCTGAAAAATGACTTCAGTGATTTAAGCCATTTTGGGGTAATATAGTTTCCTGTGCAAGTGAAGGAATGCACTTTAAATTTCTTTTCAATCCACTTTCATCCTTCCAAAACTCGGATCCTCAAAGCAGAATGTCTCTTTGGAATGGCCAGTTTCTACCTAGCTCACATTCTCAAAGACTATCTGGGGCAAAGAAATGAACTCAGAACAGGGAACGCTGAACTTGAACCAAAGCAGGCTATCGGCAAATCAATCAATCAATCAGTCATGTTTATTGAGTGCTTACTGTGTGTAAAGCACTGTATTAAGCTCTTGGGAGAGTATAATATAACAGACACATTCTCTGCCCATAATGAATTTACAGTGTAGGTGGCAAGACAGACATTAATATAAAAAAATATATATATTACAGATATGTACGTAAGTGCATTTGCCCATTTCCCTGAGCAAAGTTTTGGGGGGAGATGTGTGACAAGTAAGTCAATAATTTATAGCACTCCTATCAGCCACTCCTCCCTTGATGTGATGGTAGTGTAGCCTACCATCTAAATACTACTAAATGGTACCTTTGCTATATTTCCTTGGTTATTACTTCAATCATCTAATGGATCACAAATCTGAGGTAAGAGACCATCATGATCCTGCAGAGTGAGGACTGGTGTCTGAAAGCCTCCAGCTTCATACAGTGGAAAGAGCATGGACTTGAGAGTCCAGGGACCTGGGTTCTAATCCTGACTCTGCCACTTTTCCGTTGTTTGATCTGGGGCAAATCATTTCACTTTTCTGTGCCTCATTTTCCTCATCTGCAAAATGAGGATTCTATACCTGTTCTCCCTCCCCCTGAGACTGTGAGATGAATGTGGGACCTTATCTAACATCCATCACAGAGCTTAGTTCAGCACTTGGCACATGGTAAGTGCTCAACAGATACCACTACTGTTAGTATTAAACCATTCTCCTTGACCCATCCCCTGTGGAATCTAAAATAACCTCACTTATGCAAAGATAATCTGCTCCCCAATGTTTATGGATTCTTTAAGGGTATTTTTTAAGTGCTTACCATGTGTGAGGGGTAGATAGAAGTGCTGGGGTAGATATGAGCCAATCAGGTTGGACACAGTCCATGTCCCATATGGGTTTCAAAAGCTTAAACCCCATTTGACAGATGAGGTAACTGAGGCGCAGAGAAGTTAAGTGATTCGCCCCAGCTCACACAGCAGACAAGTGGCAGAGCTGGGTTTAGAACCCAGGTCCTTCTGACTCCCAGGCTCGTGTTCTTTCCTTTGGGCCATGGCTGCTTCTCTGCTTTTCCTACAGTTTGCTTCATATCCTACTTTCTGACAAATCTGGATGCATCAAGTTCTTGCTAGAGTGCAAGGTTCTCGAAGGCAGGGATTCTGTCTACTATCTGTGCTTGAGTAGCATTTCCTTATGGTAGGCGCTCAGTATGTGCTACTGATAGATTGATTTCAGAGATGGGCTTTCCAAGAATATGGTGAGAGGTCGTTAAATGATGATGATGGATTAGAGCACCCTGGAAACTTTTGGGAAATTTCAGATGAGTTTCCACACAAAATAAAAGCCAAGAACAAAATCTAAGGATCCACCCAACATGAAGTAAATTCGTAAGGGGTAAATATTTAATTCTGGTTTGCACTTCTCTGAAGACATTTATAACCATAAAAGATACAGTCTACCGGCTGGCAGTGACTGCATTTCAAAATGGATTCTTCGGGCCTTCTTAAAACATTTCCCTCTGTTTGTCTTCGGTTTACCTAATGGACAATGTTCAGGAATTGAGTTGGGATGCAAGTAAGTTTTATGAAATGATGATGTTCTTTTAATGAAAGTTTCATGAAATAACAATGTTCTTTCGAGCGACTTTCAGCAGATTTGGGGGTCTCCTGGCTGGGAGCCCCAAAATCTCTTCTCACTTTTCCTTCCTGGTTGTAGTGATTTTGGCAAGACACAAACTGACATTCTAAGAAACACCCCAGGCAAACAGACTTTCTTTCCGTGTGCATCCTATTTTCCAAATGTCATAAATGCCTCCTGAAGCCAAAACAAGACTGTTTTATGTGATTGGGAAAGTCCAACGCCTCTGAAAGATGAATATGTTTTCCTTCCACTCCAGGGGGAAGGGAATAGCACCCTGAAGGCCCTTTCCAGGCTGAATCCATTTTCCTCTTGAATCCAACCAATCACAGTTGGAATGAAGGGATAATAGGGCTTTTTCCTCAGAGGAGGGGGAACCTGTCTCGGATGGCTTTGAGGGTAATGGAATATTTTCTCAAACTGAGCTCACCTAGTGTGATTCTACCAGGCAGGTAGCATTGCCCGTCTTAGACCAGTTTAGATGCTCGCTAAGGTCTCGGTAAGGTTTCTCTTCCCTAACAACTGTTGAGAAGTGACAAACGGGTTTCCTTTCATAATTCTCCCTACACCACCCTGCATTCATTCCATGCCAGGGCAGTTACTCGGTGTTATGAATAGGGTGTGAAGTCATCGTTGCTTTGTTCAGAGTCGATTATGTCATTTACTAAGCGAAAGGACTCATACTTTCTATCCACATCACAGAAATTGACTCAAATTATAGTTTGGGGAAAACTCGAGCTGGTCACGAGTTGATTATTTTCTACTGGAACCAGAGGGACTGACTTTTCACTTGGAAGTGGGGTGACGGGGGATGGGCTTCATTCATTCGTTCATTCCTTCGATCGCATTTATTGAGTGCTTACTGTGTGCAGAGCACTGTACTACGCACTTGGGAGAGTACAATATAACAATAAACAAATTCCCTGCCCACAACGGGCTTACAGTTTAGAGGGGGAGACATATATTAATATAAATAAATCAATTATGAATATTTATTAAGTTCTGTGGGACTGGGAGTGGGCTTGAATAAAGGGAACAAGGCAGGATGATGCAGAAGGGAGTGGGAAAAGAGAAAAGGAGGGCTTAGTCAGGGAAGGCCTCTTGGAGATGTGCCTTCAATAAGGCTTTGAATGGGGGGAGATTAATGGTCTGTCACATATGAGGAGGGAGGGCATTTCAGGCCAGAGGTAGGATGTGGGCGAGAGGTCGGTGGCGAGATAGATGAAATTGAGGTAGAGTGAGGAGGTTGGCACTAGAAAAGCCAAGTGTATGGGCTGGGTTGGAGTAGGAGAGTAGTGACGTGAGGTAGGAGGGGGCAAGGTGATTGACTGCTTTAAAGCCAACGGTGAGGAGTTTTTGTTTGATTAGGAGATGGATGGGCAACCACTAGAGGTTCTTGAGGAGTGGGGAAACACGGAGCCAGAGAGGCTCCATTTTGGCCTTCTCAGCCTGATTTTTGACTCTTAGGTCCCGTCAGAGACTTAGCTTGAGTGAGGCTGGGAGTCTATCCTAGAATACTCTGGGGGCCATCCTTCTTGTGGAATTGGCATCTGTGGTTGCAGTTACTACCGGTCATGCCGGGGTGAATCTGCGATTTTCGAACAGATAAGAAGTGGGAAACATTAGGTAGACCTGTATTTTAAAGTGATTCAAATCATTTGAACGGGAGAAATGAATCCCTTCCTTCCTGCTGTTTGATTTCTGCTGCTAAGAGAAGCAGTGTAGAAAAATCAAGAGCCTGGGAGTTAGAGAACCTCAGTTCTACTCCCAGCTCTGCCACTTGTCTTCTGGGTGACCTGGGGCAAGTCACTTCACTTCTCTACCCCTCAATCTCATCATCTGTAAAATGGGGATTAAATCCTACTCCTTTTCTAACTAGACTATGAGCTCCATGAGGGACAGGGACTGTGTCCAACCTGATAACCCTGTAACTACACCAATGCTGAGAACATTGCATACCACACAGTAAGCACTTAATGAATACAATTTAAAAAACTACTCCAGGATAGTGCAGATGCAAGTGTGTGAAACTCCTGGACCCATCTGTCTTACGAAAGGGGATATCCCTCTGCCAAGACAGTTAAGAGCCATAGGTTTTCTTTATGATCTTTGGATTTCAGATGTCTGCAATTATAACTCAATGATAACAATCCACTTGGGCCTGAAATTGAATACACAGTCTCAGCCTGGAATCTGCCCTCAGACTGTCTCTGAGTTGTGGGTGTCAGCCAGATGTTTTATTGAATTTCAAGCTTGTTTTTTTTTTATGCGTAATGCAGTGAATTTGTGATTCGTGGCACTGAAAACTGGCCCTATTTTCCCGTTCCATGAGGCACTCGTCGACAAAAAGAATCAGTGAACAGGAATCTTAGATTTCTTAAGCAAATGTCCTTCATACTAACAGCGATCGATTCTCCTTGCCTAACATCTGCAGAACAGTACTTGCAGGTGGGAGTTTAGGAGCTGGAATTCCTGGATCATTTTATTATACTTTCTTCGATGATCTTAGATATCCTTGAAAATCCTGGAATTTGCATAACACTTTTGGCGGCCCAAATCACACTGGGGAAGTCATGGATATCAATGGTGCAATAATTACCCAGTATCCTTTCCTGACCTGAAAGATGCCCTCTTTTCTCCAGACAAAGTATCTTTTCTAATCCTAGAATTCATCATCTTCATTCTCCTATGACTTCTGTCCCTTCCTAAATTCTCCATCATCTCAAGTTGTACCTGCCTAGTTTGTTTATTATTACTAAGAACCATGGTGCTAAAACCTGGGTTAGATAGAATCCAATCAGATCAGAGACAGTCCCACATGGGACTGACAGCCTGAGTGGCAGGGAGAATGGTTATTGAATCCCCATTTTACGAGAAGCAGCGTAGCTCAGTGGAAAAAGCCCGGGCTTGGGAGTCAGAGGCCATGGGTTCGAAGCCCCACTCTGCCCCTTGTCAGCTGTGTGACTGTGGGCAAGTCACTTAACTTCTCCGTACCTCACCTCATCTGTAAAATGGGGATTAAGACTGTAAGCCTCACGTGGGACGACCTCATTACCTTGTGTCTACCCCAGCGCTTAGAACAGTGCTCTGCACATAATAAGGGCTTAACAAATACCAACATTATTATTATTATTTTACAGATGAGGAAACTGAGGCCCAGAGAAATGAAGCGACTCGTCCAAGGTCACCTAGCAGGTAAGTGTCAGAGCCGGGATTAGAGCCAAGATCTCCCGGACCTTCCATATTTAGCAAGAGTAAACAGTGACTTGAATGGAATAGGTTGTCCACGTTATTACAGTAAGTCCATAGTATTTACTGGGTGCTCATTGTGTGCAGAGCAGTGTGCTAAATCATTGGGAGAATAGTGTGAAAATAATGATAAATAAAACAATTTAATAGATTTATAAGATCCTTGGAGGCAGGGATTGCATCTACCGCCTCTACTGGGCTGTCCTCTCCTAGGTCAGTCAGTCAGCCAGGCAGTTGCATTTGTTGAGTGCTTGCTGTGTGCAGGACACTGTACTAAGCACTTGGAAGAGTTTAATATAACAATATAACAGGACATTCCCTTCCCACAACGAGTTTATAGTCAAGAGTCTACAGTGTAGGTGTTTAGTAGATAAACAGCATGGTTTAGTGGAAGAGTTTGAGTTTGGGATTCAGAGGACAAGGGTTCTGATCCCAGCTGTGCCACCTGTCTTCTGTGTAACCTTGGGCAAGCCACTTCACTTCTTTGTGCCTCAGTTACCGTATCTGTAAAATGAGAATTAAGACTGTGAGCCCCATGTGGGACAACCTGATTACATTGAATTTACCCCAGCACTTAGAACAGTGCTTGGCACATAGTAAGCGCTTAAAAAAAATCACCATTATTAATGGTATTTTTTTGAGCACTTACTGCATGCCGAGCACTGTGCTAAGTATATGGGAAAGTACAATACAACAGAGTTGGTAGATACATTCTCTGCCCACAGGAAGCTTCCTGTCTAGAGGGCTAAAATCCAGGTCCTCTGACTCTCAGGCCTCTGCTCTTTCCACTATTAGGCAATGCTTTGCTGAGGCAATATTCCAGTTATCTTCAATTTCTCTTTTTCCACGATAAAGAATGAACATGATGGGTGAAAGGGAAGAGGACGGTCAGCTTCACTGACATCTGTTTTTCTGTTTTCTGGTGCTTTTTTTTAGGTCAACATAGTGCAAGGCAGGGGGAGGTGGGGGGGGGGGGTCACTGGCTTGCCATCCTGTCTTCTCCATCCAGAGTAAGCCCTTGAATGCCACAGGTCACAAGAACGGCCCATTCGTCAATCATCCACGCTTACCTCAGGCCTTCTGCCAACCCGAATCCTCCCTCTCCCATCTCTTCAATCCTCTCAGAATGATTCAGGGATATCCTGGGCCCCTCCAACATCAACATGAAAATAAGCCGCAGTATATAACCACGATAAGGACCTCACACTATAAGACCATAATATATGTTATTTTTCTTTCGTCTGTGCGTTTGAATTTAGGCACCGAGTTTCAAAAGCTCTTCAGTCCCAATTTCCACTCCACTACAGAAGCTGAATGCTGACTAGACTTTTCAAAGTGAACTTCAGGATGGATTAGAGGAGTTTGAATAGGTCTGATTTAAATTATTTAGTATAGACATATATCTCCTCCGGATTATTCATTCCTGAATTAGTGTTTGAAGAATTCCTCCACTAGATATGGTGTGCAGTCAAAGCAAATGACTTTTTTGCTGAGCAGCACTGGCATTTTATATTCAAATAAACCAATAAACCTAAAAAAGGCCATTCCCTAGAGGGATAAGATCTCACTCATATGAAACACAATGCCAAATTTCCAAAGTGGATTTAGAAGAAGGTGACTTGCATAAAATTAGCGTTCAAGCCAGTTGAGATCATTAACCAGGCAATCCAAATTGGGTGCTTGGTATGCTAGAGATAAATTGATAACAGTTCTTTAATCTCAGAATTAATATTTGGAGCTGCCCAACTAGTACTAGAAATTGGTCCCCTGAAATTTCTAGTCATCTTTGTTTTTTCCTTTCTTTATCAACCCTGGAGAATTACATGAATCTGTGAAAAGGACCAATAGATAATACGCTGAAATTACTGAAGTAATGTTTTTTGTTTTATTTTATTTTTTTTTCTTTTTAAACCCTGAAGAATTTCATGAATGTGTGAAAAGGCCCGGTAGGTTTCTGGAATAACAAATCTGATTCTCACTCCTTGAGAAAGTTTTGTTCCTGGGAAATGGAGGGAGGACGTGAAGAGTCTCTCTCTTCGCTCAGACAGGTTTACAGCTGATCCCATCTGGGCAGACGAGAAATCCAGATTATAACACGATGGAAAAACTCTACTCATTTAAGTGTTCAAGACTGACTTTCATTAAGTACTTACCAATGAGATATTGGCTAATCAGTTCCTCTGACTTATGTTAATTAGGAAAATTTATACCATTTTGCACCCAGGAATTTTTACTTGCAATACAAGCTTTTAATAATAATAATGGTGGTATTTGTAAGTGCTTACTATGTGCAAAGAACTGTTCTAACCACTGGAGGGGATACAAGGCAATCAGGTTGTCCCACATGGGGCTCACAGTTTTAATCCCCATTTTACAGATGAGGTAACTGAGGCACAGAGAAGTTAATAATAATAATAATAATGTTGGTATTTGTTAAGCGCTTACTATGTGCCCGAGCACTGTTCTAAGCGCTGGGGTAGACACAGGGGAATCAGGATGTCCCACGTGGGGCTCACAGTCTTCATCCCCATTTTACAGATGAGGTAACTGAGGCACTGAGAAGTTAAGTGACTTGCCCACAGTCACACAGCTGACAAGTGGCAGAGCCGGGATTAAGTTAAGTGACTTGCCCAAAGTTACACAGCTGGCAGTAGTAACGGCTGACCCAAAAGGGTGACCGAATTCTGCTACCTAGGTTGCACACTACCCACAGATGCCCTGACAGAGAAAGGTGCAGAAAACCTAATCAGGGAATATTGTAAACTCCTTGAAAGCCACTACTGAACTGTCCCAAACATGTAGTGAGTACTGCTCTTTGCGTAGGAAAGGCCTCGGTAAATGCGGTTGTCTTGTTGACATCACTTTCAGCCTGACTATAGTACTTAGTGAGACTCCACCAGGACCTAAGGAGTTGTGAAAGCCCCGTTCTCTCTCCCTCAGAGCAAGTCGGGGACCTGAGTTCAAATTCCGCTCTACCATTTTCCGACTAGGTGGCTTTGGGAAAATCTTTTAACTTCTCTGTACCTCCTTTTCCTCCATCCTAAAATGAGGATTGAAGACTAATTCGCTCTCGCCCTTAGCCTGAGAGCCCCGTGTAGGACAGGGACTGGGTGCTTCGCACGGTGCTTGGCAAATATTAAGTGCTTAACTGATAGGGCAGTTATCAATCCACGACTTCCCTGGGAAAGAGCAGCCCCCTCTCCTTCTCCAACTGAGAACAGGCTCATGGGTGGGTGGATTCCTGCCATGCCTAGATGTCTCTCAAGGAGAAATTTCATAGGCAACAGAACCACAGAACTGCTAATCACCGTATAAGTATCACTCTGTGGTAACCGCGAATGGAAATACATAGCTTTTCTGTCTAGTTGCAAATAATTGTGGTATTTGTTAAGTGCTTTTTTTTAAACGGTATTTGTTTAGTGTTCACTACATGCCAGGCACTGAACTAAGTGCTGGGTTAGATACAGATAGGCAGCTTTGACAAAGTCACTGTACCGCATGGAGCTACACTCTTAATCCCCATTTTACAGATGAGGTCACTGAAGTACAGAGAACTTAAGTGACTTGCCCAAGGTCACACAGCTGACAGCTGACAGAGCGGGGTTAGCAGGGTGTCCTCTAACTCCCAGGTCCACACCCTAGTAGTGCCAATCACCCTAATAAGTGCTGGGTTACAAACGACTGTATCCAACCTGATTTGCTTGTACTCACCCCAGTGCTTAGTACTGTATCTGACGCACTATAAGCGCTTAATAAATACCACAATTATTACCACTATTATTAATAATAATAATAATAATATTGGTATTTGTTAAGCGCTTACTATGTGCCGAGCACTGTTCTAAGCGCTGGGGTAGACACAGGGGAATCAGGTTGTCCCACACGGGGCTCACAGTCTTAATCCCCATTTTACAGATGAGCTAACTGAGGCACCGAGAAGTTAAGTGACTTGCCCAAAGTCACACAGGTGACAAGTGGCCGAGCCGGGATTTGAATCCATGACCTCTGACTCCAAAGCCCATGCTCTTTCCACTGAGCCACGCTGCTTCTCTGATAACATAATCAGGTTGGACACTGACTCTTCCAATATGCAGCTCTATCATTACCCCTTCTGCAATCAGAACAAAGCATAAATGATAATAATTATGGTATCTGTTAAGCACTTACTATGTGCCAGGCACTGTACTAGGTGCTGGGATGGAGTTGGTAGACATGTTCCCTGCCCATAAGGAACTTAGAAGCAGCATGGCTTAGTGGTAAGAGCACAGGCTTGGGAGTCAGAAGACACGGGTTCTAATTTTGCTCCTCCATTTGTCTGCTGTGTGACCTTGGACAAGTCACTTCACTTCTCTGGGCCTCAGTTATCCCATCTATAAAATGGGGATTCAGATTGTGAGCCCCCGTGTGTCAACCTGATTACTTTATATCTGCCCCAGCGCTTAGAACAGTGCTTGACACATAGTAAGCACCTAACAAATGCCATAATTATTATACTTATGATCATTAGATGGGAGACATGCATTAATATTAACATTGATAATTCTTCGTACTTAAGAGCAGTGGTATTTAGAAGTGCTTACTGCAGTTCGTGCTAGATAATGGGATTGAATACAGTCCCTGTCCCAGACAGGGCTTGCGGTATACGGGGAAGGGAGAAAGGAGTATTTTATCTCCATTTTACAGATAAGGAAACTGAGGCACAGAGAGGATAAAAGACTAGCCCAAGGCCAGACAGCAGACACATGGAGGAGCAGGAATGAGAACCCAGGACTCCCGACTCCCAGGCCTGGGCTCTTTCCTCTAGGCCACGCCGCTTCCCTGAGCACTCTCATAATTACATATATGTAGTAAAAGTCCCCGGAATAGTCAATCATCCAGTTCCCCTTGAATCAAACCCTGCATTTGGGAAAACTTGCATCTGTGTAGTAAACTGGTGTGCAATGCTCTGACTTCCTTTATTTTGTACACAGGAACTTGTAGTGGAAAAATCTAGAGATAGGGAACCACTGATACGGTAACAAATTTTAGCTGTTTTGAATTTCTTTAAAAACAGAAACATCGTCATTTCCCTTCCTCCAAGCCCGCGCCTCAAATTTGAAGTTTTAAGTCAAGACCAAGACCGCCCTTGGAATTCACCAAAGCCTAAGTCCAGATGATGATGATGGTATTTGTTAAGTGCTTACTATGTGTCAAACACTGTTCTATAATAATAATAATAATAATGCTGGTATTTGTTAAGCGCTTATTATGTGCAGAGCACTGTTCAAAGAGCTGGGGTAGATACAGGGTCATCAGGTTGTCCCACGTGAGGCTCACAGTTAATCCTTATTTTACAGATGAGGTAACTGAGGCACGGAGAAGTTAAGTGACTTGCCCACAGTCACACAGCTGACAAGTGGCAGAGCCGGGATTCAAACCCCTGACCTCTGACTCCGAAGCCCAGGCTCTTTCCACTGAGCGACGCTGCTTCTCTAAATAATGTTGGTATTTGTTGAGCGCTTACTATGTGCAGAGCACTGGGATAGATAGAGGGTAATCAGGTTGTCCCACATGAGGCTCACAGTTAATCCCCATTTTACAGATGAGGTAACTGAGGCACAGAGAAGTTAAATGACTTGCCCACGGTCACACAGCTGACAAGCAGCAGAGCCGGGAGTCGAACCCTCGACCTCTGACTCCGAAGTCCAAGTTCTTTCCACTGAGCCACGCTGTTTCCCCTAAGCACCGGGGTAGGTAAAAGGAAATCAGATTGTCCCACATGGGGCTCACAGCCTTCATCCCCATTTTACAGTTGAGGTAACTGAGGCACAGAGAAGGTTAGTGTCTTGCCCAAGGTCACCCAGCAGACAAGTGGTGGAGCTGGGATTGGAACCCATGTCCTCTGACTCCCCAGCCTGGGCTCTTTCCACTAAACCATGCCGCTTCTCCGTGTGTTCTCTTTCACAGGGTGATAGAAGCCGGGGAGAGATGGTGGAAGAAGAGGGATGTGAGGTTTGGGAAACAGGAGGGAAGTGTGGGAGCCAGGATATGGGAGAAACTTTTTGCTCAAGATCAGGAATGACATCAGAAGGTGAAAGAGAGCCGAGATCAAAGGATGAACGGGAAGGAAGTAATCAAAAGTGTCCTCGGCCCCACTCTTTCCCTTGATCTCTCTGACCAGGGTGAAGAGGCCTGAGGCTTGGGGAAGTACCTGGAGGAGATGAGAAATTCATTCAAGCGAAGACCTGATTTCTTAAGGGGCTACAATTTTCCCATCCAGGCTCTGAGGGAGCCTTGGGGAGCTTGGATTGATTCCAGTGAGAGAGAGAGAGAGAGAGAGAGAGAGAGCATTCTTGCATGTCATTTGCATGTATTTAACAATAATACTAATAATAATGATTCTAATTGTATTTGTCAAGAGCTTTCTAGGTGCCAAGCATATTACTAAGCCCTGGGGTAGGTATAAAATATTCAGGTCGGACACATTCAAGCATTCATTCAGTCATTTTTTTTGAGTGCTTACTGTGGTGCAGAGCACCGTACTAAGCACTTGGGAGAGTTTGATGTAACACTAAGTGGACACACAGTCCTTCTACACAATCTCCGTCCCACATGTGGCTCACAAGCTTAATCCCCATTTTACAGATGATGAAACAGGCTCAGAGAAGTGACCGGCCCACTGTCACACAGTGGACGAGTGGCGGAGCTGGGATTAGAACGCGGTTCCTTCTGACTCCCAGGCCCGGGCTCTAACGATTAGGCCATGCTGCTTCTCTGGTTGAAAAATCGAAATGAGATACGGGCCCTGTGTTTCACCCAACACACCTCTCCCTTTTTTGTTGCTTTTTTGTTTTTTTTAAGCGCATACTTTGTGTAAAACACTCTTCTAAGCACTGAGGTTGATACAAGTTCCATAGGCTGGACACAGTCCCTGTCCCACACGGGGATCCCAGTCTAAGTAGGAGGGAGAACGGGAAACCCGCAGCACAGAGAAGTTTAATGATTTGTCCAAGGCCACGCGGCGGGCATTTGGCAGAGCCGGGATTCGATCCCAGGTCCCCTGGCGCTCAGGGGCGTGTACTTTCCGCTACGCCATGCCGCTTCTCCCGGAAATTACTGCATCATTTAGAGAAGTAGCCTGCTCAAATAGAAAATGTGTGGGTAGGAGATCTGAGTTCTAAACCCAGGTCCCCCCCTTCCCTGCTGTGACCAAGTCAACTTCTCTATACTAATTGCTTGGGAGAGCAGAATAGAAAAATAAACAGACACAGTCCCTGCCCACAGCGAGCTAATCAACTGCCGGTTTTGAGCTGGGAAGCAGCCCTGCTTGAGGTGTTGATCTTCTGTTAAAATGTTTTCTCTGTCCTCCTCGCTTTCAATTTTCTAATACCAGCTTATTTCCCTGCAGCTGTTTGGGTAGCCTGGGGATGTTCATCCTTCTCACTCAGTGCAGCTGCCTTTCAGTCAGCATAGCTTCAGGAATGCCCAGGAATCTTTTTGTTCTCCTTGTTTTAATGGAATTTGTTAAGTGCTTACTCTGGGTCAGACCCTGCTCTAAGTGCCGGGACAGGTATAGAGTAATCGGATTGGGTACATTCCCTTCCTACAAAGAGCTACCCTCAAGGGGTTCACAGTCTTAATTCCCATTTTACAGATGAGGTAACTGAGGCACAGAGAAGTTGAGTGACTCGCCCAAGGTCACGCATCAGAATGTGGAGGACTCAGGATTAGAACCCAAGTCCTTCTGACTCCCAGGCCCGTGCTCTATCCACTGGGCAACACTGCTTCTCTTGATGGCATGGAGCTTGACATGGCTCTTGGAGTGACAGAGCAGGTTTGAGAGACAGCTAAAGGATGGTGACGGGTGTGACTGAAAATGGAATGCTTCACTTCATTATGTTTTCTGTGGTCTTTCAGCCAGGCATTCCACGAATACTTGTAAAATCACCTCCCATTAAACAAAACGGCCTGTGCTTGAAGGATTTCAGTAGCCATAAGGAAAAATGGAATTTTCTAGCAATTAAGGTCCATTTGAAAGGGTCTATTTTGGGCTTGGTGGGTTGGGTTTTCTTTTTTTTTTTTTTTTTTTGATTATCTCCCAGGGAATGTGAGTCTTTTCCCTGGATACATTTCACTTGAGAGTTTGTAGTCATGCTGATTTTGTCGACCCGGAGAAATCTGGCAGTCTACGGAGACCCTCTCTAGTCAATAAATTGTAACTCAGAGGCTTGAGGGAGGAAGCCAGGCAGTCAGTCAGTCAATCGTATTTACTGAGCACGTACTGTGTTCAGAGCACTGTACTAAGCACGTGGGAGAGTAGAATACAATAAACAGACATATTCCCTGCCCACAACGAGCTCAGTCTAGAGGGGGAGGCAGACATTAATAGACATAAATAAAGAAATGACAGATATGGACATATGTGCTGTGGGGTTAGGAGGGGGTATGAATAAAGGGAGCAAGCCAGGGTGACGCAGAAGGGAGTGGGAGAAGAGGAAAGGGGCCTTAGTTAGGGAAGGGCTCTTGGAGAAGATGTGCCTTCAATAAGGCTCTGAAGGTGGGGAGAGTGACTTTCTGTCGGATATGAAGAGGGAGAATGTTCCAGGCCAGAAGCAGGTTGTGGGTGAGAGGTCTGTGGCAAGATAGATGAGGTCGAGGTACTGTGAATAGGTTGGCATTAAAGTGTGTAGACTTGGGTGTATTGTCTCATTCAGTCCGTGATTTCCGGTTTACAGAATGAGCGAGACTATTGAAAGAAAGCCTGAATGGTTGAATGGTCTTCTCCGATGGGGCAGCCGATAATAGTTGAAATAAAACTCTTTTCTGGTCCAAAAGAATGGGTTTGGAGTATACCTGAACATTATACCTCAAACAAAGCACAGCCCAGAATGCATGAGTAGTGGAGAGTTAAGCCACAGTAAACTGCAGCGTTGATGGAATAAACATTGCTCTGTAAAAGTGGCTCACAGATCATGACCTCCCGAAAACAATGTTAGTGTTTGCCATTTTATTTCATTTCAAAATTGGTTGGCAACTTTGGTTGTCCAGAAGGAAAATGAATTCTGAAATCTGCTTCCTCTTCACTCTGATTTTGCAGGACAGTTTGTTCCATTGGTGTTTTAAGCGGTCTAGATTTAGGCAGTTCTTGCCTGGCATTGTATAGGCAAATTGTTTTCTTTTTACAGTGTTCCCACAGTGCCAGCTGGATTGGAACTGAGTGACTGTTGTCCATGAAAGGAGGAGAAAAAGGAGGAAGAAGAAAAGGAGGGAGAGGAGCTAGAGAAGAAGGAGGAGGAAAAGGAAGAGGAGGGGGAGGAGGGAGAAGAGGAGAAGGAAGAGAAGGAAGAGAGGGAAGAGGAAGAGGAGGAGGAGGAGGAGGGAAAGAGGAGGAGGAGGGAAAGAGGAGGAGGAAGAAGAGGAGAAAAAGAAAAGGAGGAAGAGAAGGAGGGGGAGGACAAGGGAGGAGGAGGAAGAATAAGATGAGGACAGAGGGAAGAAGAGAATGAGAAGGAAGAAGAGAAGAAGGAGGAGGAAGAAAAGGATGAAGAAGAGGAGGAGAGAAGAGAATGAGGAAGAGGAGGAAAAGAAGGAAGAGGAGGATAATTAGCAGGAGGAGGAGGAGGAATCAATCAACCATATTTAAAAATAAATCAATCATTTATTGAGTGTTAACTTGTGTGCAGAGCACTGTAGTATGCACTTGGGAGAATATTTTAGAGCAACTGGTAGACACTTTCCCTGCCCATAACAAACTTACAGTATAGAGGAAGAAGACAAAGAGAAGACAAATTCTTGGCTCTGCCGTTTGTCTGCCCTGTGACCTGGGGTAGTCGCTTACCCATCTTTGTTAGTTTCCTCATCTATAAAATGGGGATAAGGTAGCTGTTCTTTTTTTATGTTACTTGTTAAGCACTTACTATGTGCCAGGCACTGTTCTAAACACTGGGTAGATACAAGGTAATCAGGTTAGTCACTGTCCCCATCCCACATGGGGCTCAGAGTCTAAATCCCCATTTACAGATGAGGTAATTGAGGCCCAGAGAAATGAAGTGCCCTGCCAAAAGTCACAGAGCAAAGTGGCAGAGCTGGGATTAGAACCCAGATCCTCTGACTTCCAGGCCTGGGCTCTAACCAATTGGCTCACTGCTCCTCCTTCACTCTTCGACTGTGGGCCCCCTGGACTGTAAGCTCCTTATGGGCAGCGAACATGTCTTCCAACTCTGGCATATTGTATTCTCCCAAGCCCTTGAGTAGAGTGCTTCTCATACTAGTAAATGTTCAGTAAATAACGTTGATTGATTGATTGATTGATTGATTGATTGATTATGTGGAGCAGGGATGCTTCCAATCTGATTATCTTAACCCAGTATTTGGTATCCAGTAAGCTCTTAAGACAATCATCATCATCATCTTCAGCACGCCCTAGTGGATAGAGCGTGGACTTGGGAGTCAGAAGGACCTGGATTCTAATAATGATAATAATAATAATAATAATGTTGGTATTTGTTAAGCGCTTACTATGTGCCGAGCACTGTTCTAAGCGCTGGGGTAGACACAGGGGAATCAGGTGGTCCCACGTGGGGCTCACAGTCTTAATCCCCATTTTCCAGATGAGGTGACTGAAGCACAGAGAAGTGAAGTGACTTGCCCAAAGTCACACAGCTGACAAGTGGCCGAGCAGGGATTCGAACCCATGAACTCTGACTCCAAAGCCCGTGCTCGTTCCACTGAGCCACGCTGCTTCTCTGCTCTGTCACTTGCCCGGTATGTCACCTTGGGCAAGTCACTTCACTTCTCTGGGCCTACCTCACCTGTAAAATCATGATTAAGACTGTAAGCCCAATGCGGGACAAGGTCGTGTCCAACCCAATTACCTTGTAGTAATAATAATGTTGGTATTGTTAAGCCCTTACTATGTGCAGAGCACTATTCTAAGCACTGGGGTAGATATAGGGTAATCAGGTTGTCCCACGTGAGGCTCACAGTTAATCCCCATTTGACAGATGAGGGAACTGAGGCACAGAGAAGTGAAGTGACTTGCCCACGGTCACACAGCTGACAAGTGGCAGAGCTTGAATTTGAACCCATAACCTCTGACTCCCAAGCCCGGGCTCTTTCCACTGAGCTGCTTCTCACTTGTATTCACCCCAGCACTTACTGCAGTGGCTGGCACATAGTAAGCACTCACCAAATTCCATTATTGCTATTATTATTACTAGCATCATTATTCCTGAATGTCTACAGCAGTGTGGAAGCTTGTAGTTTAGAATAAACAAGTACTCTAATCTCTTCTTGCACTACGGAAAGACTTTTTATGTTTTAATAGAAAAATCCCAAACTTCTGGAATTCCCTTCGGCAAGCCAGGCCATAATAATTTTGTTATTCAGGGTTGTCTCCAGTTACAGAAGGTTTGCATTTTCAGATATTAAATAACAATTTTCATCACAACATAGATTTTAACTCTGATTCGCCGAAAAAAGAAGTCAGTGGATAGGTCTGTTTCGTGGCTGGGAGGCAGGAAATGAATTTAGTGTCTGTGGGACTGACTTTAGCAGATATGTGGATTGCCAGAGTTTATGAGGCTAATTGTGGGAGAGGAGGTTATTCATTCATTCATTCATTCAATCATATTTATTAAGTGCTTACTGTGTGCAGAGCACTGTAGTAAGCACTTGGAAAGTACAATTCAGCAATAGAGACAATCCCTACCCAACAATGGGCTCACAGTCTAGAAGAGGGGAAACAGACAACGGAACAAAACAGAACAAGTAGACAGGCACCAGTGGCTTCAGTATAAATGGATAGAATTTAGATAATAATAATGTTGGTATTTGTTAAGCGCTTACTACGTGCAGAACACTGTTCTAAGTGCTGGGGTAGATACAGGGTAATCAGGCTGTCCCACGTGAGGCTCACAGTTAATCCCCATTTTACAGATGAAGGAACTGAGGCACAGAGAAGTGAACTGATTTGCCCACAGTCACACAGCTGACAAGTGGCAGAGCCGGGATTCGAACCCATGAACTTTGACTCCCAAGCCCGGGCTCTTTCCACTGAGCCACGTTGCTTCTCGCCATGAATAAAGTGAATAGAATAATAAATATGCACATATATACAAAAGTGCTGTGAGGAGGGGAGGGGGTACAGAAGAGGGAAGGAGTCGGGGTGATGGGGAGGGGAGGAGGAGGAGCAGAGGAAAAGGCGGGGGGGAGGTCAGTCTGGGAAGGTCTCCTGGAGGAGGTGAGCTCTCAGTAAGGCTTTGAAGGGGGGAACTTGGCTAGTTTGGCAGCTGTGAGGAGGACGGCCATTCCAGGCCAGAGACAGGACATGATCCAGGGGTTGATGGTGGGACAGGTGAGAACGAGGCCCAGTGAGGAAGTTAGCGGCAGAGGAGCGGAGTGTGCGGGCTGGGCTGGAGAAGGAGAGAAGGGAGGTGAGGTGGGGGGGGGGGGGTTGATGGAGAGCTCTGAAGCCAAGAGTGAGGAGTGTTTGCTTGATGGAGGTCGATAGACAACCAGTGGAGATTTTTGAGGAGAGGGTTGACATGCCCAGAGCATTTTGGTAGAAAGATAATCCGGGCAGCAGAGTGAAGGGGTTATGAAAGATCGAGGAACCAAGCCCTGCTCTGCTGCCGTGTGAAGGAGTCCATAGGTTTCTTGTCAGCTGTGTGACTTTGGGCAAGTCACTTAACTTCTCTGTGCCTCGGTTACCTCATCTTTAAAACGGGGATTAAGACTGTGAGCCCCACGTGGGACAACCTGATTCCCTTGTGTCTACCCCAGCGCTTAGAACAGTGCTCTGCACATAATAAGTGCTTAACAAATACCAACATTATTATTATTATTATTATTGTCTTGACTTATGTGATTGAGTCGTCTCTGACCCATAACGATGCCAAGAACGCCCCACCTCCTTCTACAATCGTTCTGGTAGAGGATCCGTAGAATTTTCTTTGTAAAAATATGTAAGTGGTTTATGGTTTACCATCGCCTCCTTCCGCCCAGTAAACTCGAGTCTCTGCCCTCGACTCCCGTGCCACCGCTGACCGGCACGGGTGAGTTTTGACTCGTAGCAGATGACCTTTCACTCACTAGCCACTGGCCAAGCTAGGAGTGGAATGGGTAGGGCTCTGCTTGCCTCTTCCTCACATAGCCGAGACTACTAGGAACTCTCCAGGTGCCATCCTGAGAGGGTCCACAGATCGCTATTTCCCAGAATTACCTACCTCTAAATTGTAAGCTCTTTGAGGGCAGCGATAAAGTCTACCAACTCCAGTGTGTTGTCCTCTCCCAAGCCTTTAGCACAGTGCTTTGCATGCAGTACGTGTTCAATAAATGCCAGTGATCGATTACCCATTGCCTACACATTGGTACCCTCCCACCTCCTTAGGACAATACTCTTCACACAGAAGATACTCAGTAAATAACACTGATTGGGTCTTTTCTTCCCAGCCAGGCATATAAATATTGATCGATCGATTGATTGATTATGTGGAGCAGGGATGCTTCCATTCTGATGATCTTAACCCAGTATCTGGTATCCAGTAAGCCCTTAAGACGATCATCATCGTCTTCGGCACGCCCTAGCGGATAGATGATAATAAATAATAACTGAGCTATTGCTCTTGAGTTTGAAATTCCCAGGCTAGGGCCGAGAATGCCGAGGCCCATGTTTTTCAGGATGGACGAGTCGGGCTGCGGAAGGCGCACTGATTTCCGTGAGCTGAACTGTGAAGTGAACGACTGGAACTGGATCAGTTCTTCAAGGATAGAAGTGAGAGAAACACCTGTGTGACTGACCTTGGGCAAGTCACTTAACCTCTCTGGACCTCAATTTTGATCAATCAGTCGTATGTATTGAGAGCTAGGAAGTTCCACTGGACCTCCTGCTTACCCCTGATGTTTCCCAATCAATCAATCGTATATTTTGAATGCTTACTGTGAGCAGAGTGCTGTACTTAAGCCCTCGGGAGAAAACAAAATAACAGAGTTGGGTATTTGCTCTTTCAGATGCGTTTTTCAATTTCAAAAAACAAACTTAATTTTTATAATGGTATTCACTAAATACTATGTGCCAAGTACTGTGCTAAGCACTGATACACGATAATCAGATTGGACACAGTTCCTGTCCCACATAGAGCTCCCTGTATAAGGGAACGGAGAGCAGATATTGAATCCCCATTTCATGGATGTGATGATTGAGGCACGGAGAAGTTAAATGAGAAGTGAAATGACTTGCCCACCATCACACAGCAGGCAAGAGGCAAACCCAGAGTTAGAACCCGGGTCCTCTGTCTCCCAAGCTCCCGCTTTTTCTACTAGGCCACGCTGCTTCTTAAAGCTCCGGTTTGAAGTTCAGGTGAAGAGAGGGTAGCTGACCAAAGCCTATTTAAAGAAGAAAGGATAGCATTTCTCCACTAATCTTACTTGTTTTTAGATTGTAAACTACTTGTGGAGAAGAAATGCGTTTCCTACTTCAGAGGTATTTTTCAATCGATCGGTCGGTGGCATTTGTTGAGCACTTACTGGGTGTACAGCACTGTACCAAGCGGTTGGGAGAGAACAAGAGTAGACCTATTGCCTCCCCACGAGAAGCTTACAGGCTCCCCCAGTTGTCTGCTGGATGACCTGGAGCAAGTGACTTTACTTCTCTGTGCCTCAGTTACCTCATCTGTAAAGTGGAGATTGAGACTGCGAGCCGCACGTGGGCCAGAGACTGTGTCCAACCCGATTTGCTTGTATCTACCATAGTGCTCAGTACAATGCCTGGTGCAAAATAAGTGCTTAACAAATACCATAATCATAACATTTTTTATTATTACAGTCTAACGGGGGAGAGAGAGACATTCAAATAAATTGTGAACGCGTACATAAATGCTGTGAGCTGAGGGTGGGCTCAGTGCAGTGAATTCTACCTAGAATCCCTCCAAAAATACAGTTCCTCCCACAACCTCTGAGATGCTAGGCCTGCTCTCCCATCATTCCACAGACTTTTTTCTTCTTAATTGAACAGGGGGTTCTAATCAAGGAAGAAAAATAAAATCCCTGCACGTGGGTTTAGAATTACAAATGACGGCCGTACAAACTCCATCCGTCAGTCTCCCTCCCTCCTCCAACGCAGGGTAGTGTGGATTGGCAAAGAACGGCATTTTACAACTTCGAAGAGAAGCGCGGGACTACTCCACTGACTATTCCCTAGACGCTTGGGTAAAAAATGTTAGACCAAACAGACTCTCTTCAGGAAATTCCTCAACTCTAACCTTTCAGGGTCAGAGAATGCAGCGGGCTGCGGTTTGTTGTCTTGAAAGGTGACCTCAGTTCAGTTCTCCTCCAAACAAACTTTGAGATGTTATCTCCGCATTGTCTTAAGAAACTGAGCCCTCACCCTTTCAGATCAACAGTAGCACTTTTGAGCCGCTTTGCCTTTCTGCTTCCTACAAAGAATGACAGAGCCGTGAGCCTGAAAATAAAGGTACATTTTGAAATCTACATTTCAGACCGAGCGGGTAGGTTGCAAAGGTCAGGGGGAAATTATCACCAGGAGTAAGGACGGTTATGATTCGAATCTTTTTAGCTTAGAGGGTGGGTTCCGCGTTATGAAAAATGAAGCCCCCGAATGAGTCAGAATTTGAAGAGCTTCTACAGACTTGCTTTCATCTGTAGACTCATTATGGGCAGGGAACGTATCTGGTATATTGTTGTGTTGTATTCGTCTAAGCACTCGATGAATACAGTTGGTTGATTAATTGATGGATCTTAAAGGGAAAAACAAACCGAAACATTTGTATACTAGAAACTTTTTTTCTAGGCAACGGCTAGCAATGAAGCTATCAACTAAGAGCCAGTTTGCTTTTTCTTTAGAATTAAGCCCTAAATTCAGTAACCCAGACCATGGCAACTATCCCATCCCTGATTAGATAGTATGCCAGAGGTCAAGTAAGCAGCCAGAATAATTTTCTATTTGCAGAATAGCCGTCGAGTCATTTAACCTATTCATTCATTCAATCGTATTTATTGAGCACTTACTGTGTGCAGAACACTGTACTAAGTGCTTGGAAAGCACAATTCGGCAACAGATAGAGACAATCCCTACCCGACAACGGGCTCACAGTCTAGAAGGGGGGAGCTAGACAAGAAAACAAAACAAGTAGACGGGCATCAATAGCATCAGTTGTAAAGTACACATTTCAGTCAGCGAAGTGGATCAAGGGTAGGCAATAGTGTGGAATGGGAGATTGGAAAATATTTGGTTCCACTGAAAATTCTGCATCTGTGCTTTTCATAAACTCCACATGGTGTTCCAGTTGGGGCACTTGGAAACCTTCGGCGAAGAGTAGGAAAATAGCTTGGGATCTGTCTGTCTCGGTTAGTCCTTCAGTATTTACTGAGCACTTACTGTGTGCAGAGCACTGTTGTAAGTGCTTGGGAAAGTACAATACAACAATAAACAGGCACATTCCCTGCCCATAATGAGCTTACAGTCTAGAAGGGGAGAGAGATATTAATGAAAATGAATAAAAGACAGATAGGTACATAAGTGCAGTGGGGCTGGGATGGGGGGGTGAATAAAAGGAACAAGTCAGGGCGATGCAGAAGGGACAGGGGAGAAGAGGAAAGGAGGAAAGCCTAGGTGAAGTTCCTTGCTGTTTTCTACATCACTTTTCTCCCCAAAGACCCAAACTTAGAGTTCCTCAGTGTAACTCCAGCTGAAAAAGCACACTTATTAGTTTAAATATAGAGTGACAGCTTCCTATTAACCCAAGGAGCAGGCAAATGTCATTAACCTACAAGTCTTCCAAAAAGCCTGTGGCATAGAATATTCTAACTCACAGGCTGCCGAGTTCATTTTAAGATGGTAAAGGGTATACTCGGTTTGCATGGCTGTGTTTGTGTTTTCATCTACCTTTCCCCACAAGTATAACCCAGCTATCCTCAGTCTTTAGAATTGTTCCTGTAGTATTTAGCAGTAATAGTAATAATAGCATTTATTAATTGCTTATTCTTGTGCAAGGTACTGTATTAAAGTGCTTGGAAAGAGATACATGGAGGAGATATAGTTGTGGTCCCGTGTACCAAAAATGCTGGCAAGAAGGTGGGCGGGGATGGTGAGCTAGTGGAAACAGCATGGGCCTGGGAATCAGAGGATGTGAGTTCTAATCTCAGCTTCACCACATGCCTGCTGGGTGACATGGGCAAGTCACTTCATTTTTCTCTACCTCATTTCCTCATCTGCAAAATGAGGATTCGATAGCTGTTCTCCCTCCTACTTACTCTGTGACCCCATGTGAGACAGGGCCTGTGTCCAATCTGATTATCTTTTACCTACCCCAGAACTAAATATACTATTCGGTGCAAAGTGATGGGTTTACAAATATTACTATTATTATTTTTATCATCGTTATTATTATTATTATTATTATTGACCCATGAAAGAAAGAAGTCCGGTAGTCTTCCTCCAAGAAGCCTTCCCTGACTAAGCCCTCTTTTCCTCTTCTCCCATTCCCTTCTGCATCACCCTGACTTGGTTCCTTTATTCACCCTCCTCCCAACCCCACAACATTTATGTCCATAGCTGCCATTTAATCACTTTCATTAATGTCTCTCTCCCCCTCTACACTATAAGCTCATTGTGGGCAGAGAATGTGTCTGTTATATTGTTCTACTGTACTTTCCCAAGGGTTTAGTATGGTGCTCTGTGCCCAGTAAGCGCTCATAAATATGATTGACTGGCTGACTGACCGAATAGAGATACATTCCACTTTAACAAAGAGGACAAAAAAGGATTCGAAGTATATCAACACTCTCTTTTCCAAAGTATAATTTACCCTGCTAAAATCATATCTTTTCCAAGAGGCCCTTCCTGACCAAGCCCTCCTTTCTGGCACCCACCTTCCCCCCGTCTGCCGATTTGCACTTAGCTGTGACTCCTTTAATCACTGTGATAGTCACCCCAGTCCCACAGAATTTTTCACATCCTCATACTCTATTATTTCCCCTGTCAGTAATTTATTTAAATGTCTGCCTTCCCCTCTGTAGACTGTAAGCTCTTTGTGGGCAGAGACTATGTCTACTTACTCTACTGTATTTTCCTAAGTGTTTAGTACAGTCCTCTGCACGCAGTAAGCATTCAATAAAAACCATCGATGGATGGATTGAGTGATTGGTTTCAATGACCAGGAATGACAAAAACTTGATGAAAAGATAACCATTCTGCTGAAAGATCCTTATGGGCAGGGAACATAACTACCAGTTCTGTTCTTTCGTAGTCCCCCAAGTGCTTAGTACAGTGTTCTGCCCACAGTAAGCACTCAAGAAATATAAAGGATTGGTTGATTAAAGGAGAGCATTTTCAGTTTATTGCAAGTCCAAGCCTAGGAGCTTAAGTAAAACCCTTGAGGAAATAAGACCTTTGTATGACAAAAAAGGAAAAAAAAAAGTTTTTCCTGTCTCCAAAGGACAATTTTCCCTAAGACCAAACACTGCAGCCAGATGTTGGCTTGTGGGGATGATTTGTGTGTGTGTGTGTGTGCACACGCGCGCGCGCACACACACACACACACACACACACAAGTATCTGTAGATATAGTCACCCTTCGTATTTGAAGGAGAAATTAATCTGCGATCGTGTGTGGCTAAAAAAGCCAAGGTGGGGGTTCTACAGTCTCAGCCATGATGTGCACACAAAAAGCCTGTTCCATGTTGTGCTGTCATCTTTGATGTTTGCAACTCCTGGTGCTGTTTCCCCTTTGACCTCCCTGCCTCACATCCCTTATCATTTATTCATTCATTTGATCATAGTTATTCGAGCACGTGCTGTGTGCAGAGCACTGTACTAAGTGCTTGGGAGAGTACACTGTAACAATAAACGGACACAGTCCCTTTATTGTCCGTTATATAGGATGATCTTATAGTCTAGAAGGGGAGACAGGCTCAATCTTTGATATTTAGCAATCAGTGATATTTATTGAGCACTTTCTGTGTGCAGAGCACTGTATTGAGAGACTAAGAAAGTACAACAGGAAGATTTGTTCTCTTCTGGGAAATCAATGGCGGCTTCCCGTGGCGGGGAATGGCTTTTATCCATCAAAATTAGGTCTCACGACTTAAGCTCCATGAAAAATCGTAGCCGATCGTTTTTCTCTCCTTATTTGTGTAACTATGTTTCCACATTGTTAAAGAAAAAACTGGTAAAATAATTGTGGTCTATGTTAAGCACTAAGAAGGAGTCAAGCACTACGCTACAGTAGTCATAACAGTATTTATTAAACACCTACTGGAAGAGAAAACACAGGTAGAAATTAGGCACAGTTTCTGTTCCTCAGGGGACTCCCGACCTAAGCGTCTGAATCTGTGATCTTCAGGCATTTGATATTTGTCCCCATTCTTTACCCCACATATATTTAAATTATAAATTGTTTATATTAATGTTTGTTTCCCTCTCTGGACCATAAGCTCTTTATTACTAATGCTAATAATAATAATAATGGTGTTGTTAAACGCTTATTATGTGCAAAGCACTGTTTTAAGTGCTGGGGGAGATACAAGTTAATCAGGTTGGACACAGTCCCTGTCTCTCGTGGTGATCACACTCTTGATCCCCATTTTACAGATGAGGTAACTGAGCCCCAGAGAAGCAAAGTGATTGGCCCAAGGTCACACAGCAGACATTAGAGAAGCAGCATGGTTTAATGGAAAGAGCACAGGCTTGGGAATCAGAGGACCTGGGTTCTAATCCCAGCTCCGCCACTTGTCTGCTGTGTGACCTTGGGCAAGCCACTTAACTTCTCTCGTCCTCAGTCACCTCATCGGTGAAATGGGGATGAAGGTCGTGAGCCCCAAGTGGGACAATCTGATTACCTCATATCTACCCCAGCGCTTAGAAGAGTGCTAGGTACATAGTAAGTGCTTAACAAATGCCATAATTATTATTATTATTATTATTATTTTGGGGTGGAGCCGGGATAAGAACCCAGGTCCTTCTGACTCCCAGGCCCGGGCTCTATCCGCTAAGCCACTCAATCCTCAGAGCTCTTTGTGAGCAGGGAACTTGTCTACTAATTCTATTGTAGCGTACTCTCCCAAGTGCATAGTACAGTGCTCTACACATAGTAAGAGCTCAGTAACTACCACTGATTGATGGATGATTAAAAAACTCCACTCTAAAATAGCTGTAAGATAAATTAGATCAGAACGAGTCTCTGTCTCACACATGGCTCTGTCCAAGGGGGGAAGGAGGACAAGTGTTTTGTGTGCCCATTTTACAGATGACAAAACACTGTTTAGCCATTAGATCAGTCAGCTGTGGGCGGCAGGGGAATGCCACGTCTTATAAAGTCTACTATCAGTGTAGGGAGGGTTCCCTGGGCAAGTGAGGCAGTGGAAGTCAAAAATCCAGCGGCTTCTCTTTAGCAGCACAAGGCAAGGGAATGGAAGGCCTTCTGCCGCAAAAATACACTGAGAAGCCTCACTTTTGGAAGATGTAAAGCCTTTTTCTCTTCCCTTTGCTGAATGAACAGTGAAAAAAAATAAAAATCGAGCTTTTGATCTGCCAGTTTGCCGCCTGCCCAATTTCATTAGTTGCTTTCTCAGCCTCTTTCTGGTTCCCCATTCTTCTTCTCCTTGAAAGACTATAATATATCTCACTGATGTGTGGCTTCTCTTTGTGCGGCTGGCTTGGGCCTACGACAGCGATAACTTACCTCCCCCAGACATTCTCACGAGAGCCCACTGGGGTAGCTTTGTCCCAGAGAGATTTACAAATTCTCACCTCTGGCCAAAGCTGTCGTCAAAAGTTCCGTCTCCGAGTTCCGCCGGCCTTACTCCCGGGAGCCCCGCTCTCGGCTTGTGGGCTTCGAGCCGAAGAGTTGGAAAGGAATACTTCTTTCGGCGGCTCTCTCCAATTTGCTCCTTTTTTAAAAAAGCACAGGAGAAAGGGCTCCTCCTAAGGCAGGGATTCTGACTAAGCTACTCTTAATGACCTCTCTCAGGGTGGCACCTGGAGAGTTTCCAGTACATTACCGGTCTCGGCTATGGGAGGGAGAGTCAAGCGGAGGCCTACTCATTCCATTCCTAGCTTGGGCAGTGGCTAGCGAGTGGCCATCTGCTACAAGTCAAAACACACCCGTGCTGGGCAGCGACCGGCACGGGAGAGAATCGAGGGAGGAGACTCGAGTTTACTGCGCAGAAGGCGGCGATGGTCAACTACTTCCAGATTTTTACCAAGAAAACTGTATGGATCCACTACCCGAACGATTACAGATGGAGAAAGGGGCCTTCTGGGAGAGATGCGTCCTCGGTGTCGCTATGGGTCGGCAACAACTCGATGGCGTGAGACAAGACTCTTAATGAAAAGACTAAGCAGCGTGGCCTAATAGATAGAGCCCGGGCCTGGGAGTCAGAAGGACTTGGATTTTAATCCTGGCTCTGCCCCTTGTCTTCTGTGTGTCTTTGGACTAGGCACTTAACTTCTCTGTGCCTCAGTTACCTCCACTGTGAAATGGGGATTAAGATAGTGAGGCCTACGGGAGACGGGGACTGGATCCAACCTGATTGATGAGTGTCCATCTACCCCGGTGCCTAGTACAGTGCCTGGCCCTTACTAGGTGCTTAACAAATATCACAAAAAAGCGGGCAAGAACAAGTATCGAATCCACAAAAAGTGAGGGGGGAGAACAAGATGAGGAAACTGAGGTAAAAATAAGTTAAGTGACTTGCCCAAGATGACACAGCAGGGTGACATATCATCCTGTCAGCCGTTTCAGCACTTGTTCTCTCTGGAAGGATACACAGCGCTGGAGGAATTATCCCCATTTCCCCAATGGCTTCCCATCTGAAACGTTGAGCTAAACACGAACATGGGAAAGAAGGGGGATCTCAACTCAAAAGACAAAACCAAGGCTTCCAGACCAAACCAACATGGCCCCGAGATACCCAAATATATCTCAAATATCCCGTCTTACTCTCTTGCTACTGTTCATTAGTAATAATAATAATGTTGGTATTTGTTAAGCGCTTACTACGTGCAGAGCACTGTTCTAAGCCTTGGGGAAGATACAGGGGAATGAGGTTGACCCACGTGAGGCTCACGGTCTTCACCCCCATTTTTCAGATGAGGGAACTGAGGCCCAGAGAAGTGAAGTGACTTGCCCACAGTCACACAGCTGACAAGGGGCAGAGTCGGTATTCGAACCCATGACCTCTGACTCCCAAGCCCGGGGCTCTTTCCACTGAGCAACGCTGCTTCTCTGCAGTAGCAGGGACAGGTTTGTGTACAAGCTTTTCCGTTTTGCCCAGCAGCACATTGTAAACTCCTTGAGGGCAGGAATCCTGTCTACTTCTATTGTAATAATAATTAACAATGATTATGGTACTTAAGTGCTGACCATGTGCCAAGCTAAATTCTAAGCTCTGGGGTAGATACAAGGTAGTCAGGTTGGACGTGGTCCCTGTCCCACACAGGGCTCACATTCTTAATCACCTCCTCCAAGAGGCCTTCCCAGACCGAGCTCCTCTTCCCCCTCTACTCCCTCTGCCATCCCCCCTTTACCTCTCCGCAGCTAAAGCCTCATCTTCCCCTTTTCCCTCCGCTCCTCCACCTCTCCCTTCCCATCCCCACGGCACCGTACTCGTCCGCTCGACTGTATATATTTTCGTCACCCTATTTATTTTGTTAATGAATTGTACATCGCCTCGATTCCGTTTAGTCGCCATCGGTTTTTACGAGACGTTCTTCCCCTCGACGCTGTTTATCGCCATCGTTCTCGTCTGTCCGTCTCCCCCGATCAGACCGTGAGCCCGTCGGACGGCAGGGACCGTCTCTATCTGTTGCCGACTTGTTCATCCCAAGCGCTTAGTACAGTGCTCTGCACATAGTAAGCGCTCAATAAATACTATTGAATGAATGAATGAATGAATAATCCCTATTTTACAGATGAGGTAATGGAGGCCCAGAGAAGTGAAGTGACTTGCCCAAGGTCACACAGTAGACATGTGGCGGAGTTGGGATTAGAACCCCTGACCTTCTGTGTCCCAGGCCTTTGCTCTATCCACTAGGCAACACTACTTCTAAGCACTTAATGTAGTGCTCTAGACACAGCAGGGAGTCAGAGTTCATGGGTTCGAATCACAACTTGTCAGCTGTGTGACTGTGGGCAAGTCACTTCACTTCTCTGGGCCTCAGTTCCCTCATCTGTAAAATGGGGATTAAGTGCGAGTCTCACGTGGGACAACCTGATGACCCTGTGTCTACTCCAGCGCTTAGAACAGTGCTCTGCACCTAGTAAGCGCTTAACAAATACCAACATTATTATTATTATTATTATTATTATTAATCTTACTGTGTCATATCTACTGTATCCTATTGTATCTTTGAAGTAGCGTGGCCTAGTGGCAAGAGCCCAGACTTGGGAGTCAGAGGACGTGGGTTCTAATCCCGGCTCCGCCATCTGACCGCTGTGTGACCTTGGGCAGATCACTTAACTTCTCTGTGACTCAGTTACCTCATCTGTAAGATGGGGATTAAGAATTGTGAGCCCATGTAAGACAACCTGAGGACCTTCCATCTACCCCCGTGTTTAGAACAGTGCTTGGCACATAGTAAGCGCTTAACACATACTATCATTATTAAATCTATCCCACCGCTTAGGACAGTGCTTGGCACATAGTCGTGTTTATTGAGTGCTTGCTGTGTGCATCGTACTAAGCTCTTGGGAGAGTACAGTATAACAGAGTTGGTAGCATTAGGGGAGACCAAAACACTAAGAGGACTGATGATTATGGAGTGCTTAGTCCATTTTTGAGAAGCAGCGTGGCTCAGTGGAAAGAGCCCGGGCTTGGGAGTCAGAGGTCGTGGGTTCGAAGCCCGGCTCTGCCACTTGTCAGCTGTGTGACTTCGGGCAAGTCACGTCACTTCTCTGTGCCTCACTTACCTCATCTGTAAAACGGGGATTAACTGTGAGCCTCACGTGGGACAACCTGGTTACCCTGGATCTCCCTCAGCGCTTAGAACAGTGCTCTGCACACCGTAAGCGCTTAACAAATACCAACGTTGTTATTATTATTTTTCCACCTATCCATTAGTCCCAGCCTATTTGAGATGTATTTGGGTATCTCGGGACCATGTTGGTTTGGTCTGGAAGTCTTGGTTTTGTCTTTTGACTTCAGCACCCCCACATTCGTGTTTCACACTAATGAAGAGTAGAGAGAGAGTAAGACAGCATATTTGAGTCGTATTTGGATATCTCAAGGCCACGTTGGTAATATTCCCCTCTAGACTGTAAGCTCATTGTGGCTGGACATGTGCCTGCGTATTGTTCTATTGTCCTCTCCCAAGCGCCTAGGACAGTGCTCTGCACACGGAAAGCGCTCAATAAATACCGTGCAATGAATGAATGGATGACTGGTAGCCCCATTCCCTTCAACCATGCTGCTGCCTTGGAAGTCTTCATGATCGTCTGCAAAATTCAGGCAAGCTGATGGCGAAGATGAGGAGGCAACCTTAACATCCTGGACCCTCCGGGAGCGGCTGTCTATCAGAGAGACTTCTAGGACAATCAGGATGGGATTGCCTAGAACTTTTACCCAAAATGTACCGGGGTAATGGAACCCTGTCTAGTTCCTCCTGGCTACCCGAGGACAGAAAGTACAAGTGTTAAATCCTGCTGGTCCTAACTGGCCGGTGGAAGAGGGAGGATAATCAAGGCCTTTAAACAAGTGAGGATTCCATAAGAAGAGGTCAAGAGTCTCTAGTTTTACTCTAGAGAGAGCCAGGAAATGCGAAACCCACGTCGACCTTTGCATGAGAGATTTTTAATGAACAAGGTGAGGCAAGTGACATTAGTTTTCCGTGACAGAATAATTTACCGAGGAAGCCGTAATGAGTTATCCTTTCCTCAGAGGGGTCTCAAATAAAGTCCACCATATTTCCGGCGTTTGTCAGGTAGAAAACTTCCCTCTGCACTTTAAACCCTCGACAAGCTCCCAGGAGGAAGAGGTGGGGGTTAGGGCTTTGTCTTTAGTCAAATGTGTCCTCTACGTGGATGCAGAAAGTAATAAATCATCATTAGAACTGGTTGATTTGCTCGATCCCTGTGGATTTCAAGCTGCGTCTGTATCCAAAAGGCGATATTACAGCTACTAACAAGGCGACTGCAGCTATAATGAGCAGAACCTGCAGAAAACTCATTGATCGCTTTTCCCGGTGTGTTTCCCTTGGACGTTCGTTTGGCCTCGGTGTGGCTTCTGCCAAATCTCTCCGTTCATCGCGGTGCTTAGTGGTCAGCGACGAGGCACAATTCCCACCGTGATCCTGACGACGATGGCTCGATGGATTAGAAATCAGAGGACCCAGAGTCAAGGGCGGCCGGCTGTGAGCCCTAAGTGGGACAAGGACTGTGTCCAAACTAATTAGCTCATGTCTACTCCAGTGCTTAGAACAATGTTTGACCCATGGTAAATGCTTACTAAATACCATAAAAATAATAGCAATAGCAATTGTATTGAGTGCTTATAATGTACCAAAGCACTGTGCTAAGAGTGGGTAATGGTAATAAGAATAATAATAATAATGATGGTATTTGTTAAGCGCTTACTATGTACCAGGCACTGTTCTAAGCACTGGGGTAGATACACGGCAATCAAGTTGTCCTCCGTGGTCTCACAGTCATAATCCCCATTTTACAGATGAGGTAACTGATGCACAGAGACTCTAAGTGGCTTGTCCAAGGTCACAGAACAGACAAGGGGCTGTGGCAGGATTACAACGCAGATCCTATGTCTCCCAAGCCCACGATCTTTCCACCAGGCCAGGCTGCTTGGGTAGATACAAGATAATCGGATCAGTTACAATCTCTGCCCTACAGTGGGTGGGTGGTACAGTCTAAGAGGATGGGAATGCATGGATCTTATCCCTTTTATAGATGAGGAAACTGAGGCACAGAGAGGTTCAATGACTTACCCAAGCCACACAGTGAGCCAGTGGCAGGGCTGGGACCAGAACTCAGGTCTCTCCAGACTTCAAGTCTCTTGACCTTTGCCTCCTTTAGGTTTGAGAGCATCAAATGCCTTATGCTATCAAGGAATATGGTTTCATCATTACGCTTCCCTCAGGGCCCGGTGCACTTGTCCTTGTCCTTGCAGAACCCCCCACCTCCAACTGCAAACGTTCTGGTAGTGGATCCAGAGAGTTTTCTTGGGTACAGTAAGTGCTTAATAGATGCCCTAATTAATCCATTACAGGGGATGTTTTCAGTGCAAAATAGTAACTGCGGACCTTCCGTCGTCCAGGCATCGAAACTCCACATCGGCCTGCTTTGTCCCAATCAACCATCACCACACCGCGTCCCTTTGTTTGAGTTTCCAAAGTGTTTCAGAGAGAGTTCTGATGGAGCCCCCAGCCTATTCACCCGCAATAAATGGCTGGGAATAATAATAATAATAAGGATGGTGTTTGTTAGCACTTACAAAGCGTTAAGCAATGTTCTAAGCACTGGGGTAGATAGAAGCTAATCAAGTTGGATACAGTCCCTGTCCCGCGTGGGGCTCATAGTCTCACTCCCCATTTTAGAGATGAAGTAACTGAGTCTCAGAGAAGTTAAGTGGCTTTCCCAACATCACATAGCAGACAACTTTAAGGCTTTAAAGATGGGGCTCTGTGCCACCGGGAAAGAACAAAAAGCAGTGTGTCCTAGTGGATCGAGCACCGGTCTGGGAGTTGGAAAGATCTGTGTTCTAACCCCAGCTCTGCCACTTGCCTTCAGTGTCACCTTGGGCAAATCACATCACTTCTCTGTGCCTCAGTTGCCTCACCTGTAAAGTGGGGATTTAGACTGCGAGCCCTATGTGGGATAGGAACCCCACCTATCCCGATTATCTTATATCTACCCCAGCGCCTAGAACAGTGCCTGACACATAGTAAACGTTTAGCAAATGTCACCATTATTACTGCCATCATCGCCGGTGATTTTACAGTCTCTTGGGGTGATGGGTCTCAGTATAGATGATTTCAATCCCTGCTGTAAATGCCACGTACATTATATGGACATTTTTAGAGAAAGAAGCCTGGAACCATCCCTGCCTGGGGCTAATATCCTGTTTCTCTGGATGACCACACAGCAGGGTTGAGTGAACTGAGTTTTAACCCCGCTCACCCCCGGCTGGGCAGGAGACCACCACATTCCTGCACCGGGGCCCTTCTCCATCGGACTGTGACCTTTACGGATGGGAGAGAAGGGGCCGGGGGGGGGGGCCGGGGAGGAGGAGAGGGTAGCCCCCCGGTCCGGGACGGGAGCCGGAAATGAACCCCGGCCAGAGAGGGAAAGTGATACCCGGATAATTGCTTCAGCAGAATTGCCTGGACTTTTCTTTGGCTTCTAATGATCAGAAGGGAAGCAATTAGGAGGCTGAAGATTTGGCGGGGAATCTAATAAGGGCGTCGCGGTTCATTTAACCAGGACTTCCCTAGGAGGGAAAAGCAAGCATTTGGATTCCCGTCTCTTGGGCTCTCTTGATGGTCTGCAAAGAACATTTTGCCTTGGCCTTAGAGCTTTCCCCCCCCCGCCTCCCAGCTTTAGGATAATAAAGAGGTACTTGCACAGGAAATATCCTCAGGACTTGAAGATGCATGAGTCAAGGTTTTCAGCCGCTGAAACTATCTTCTTCATGTGTGGCATTCTCAGTTTCAGTCTCTACCCTCCTCTCTGCTTCTTTACCAGTGTCTTCCCATTTCTTCCCTGTTCTCTCTCCTCCTTAGACAGCGAGGGCCCTCTGGGACAGCAACAGTTTCCGGCCTGATTAACTTTTTTATTTCCATGGTTCTTGTTAAGCATTTATTTTTGCCAGGAACTGTATTATGTGCTGAAATAAATGCAAGATAATCAGGTTGGGCAACGTAAATGACTTACCCCAGGTCACACAGCAGAACAACAGACTAGAACCCAGCTCTCCCGACTCCGAGCCCCATGTTCTCTCCGTGAGGCCGAGCAGCCTCCCTCCACGGTTCCGTATGCCATCCTGCTGCTGTTAAGCTCGTTGTGGGCAGTTAATGTATCTACCAACTCTGTTATATTGTACTCTCCCAAGCACTTAGTATGTGCTCTGCACGCAGTAAAGTGCTCGATAAATACAGCAGACTGATTGATTGAAGGCTTCTGGTTTCAGATTACCCTCTGTCATTCTAAAGAAATGACCCCTGTTTGAAACACAAGCAGAGATGCCGCCTCGGGGTGGACGGTTAGAGTTTGTCTTTGGGGATTTGAGTCACCACTGAACTGCATTTTCTCAAGCGCTTAGTATAGTGCTCTGCTCATGATAAGCAATCAATGAATACCACCGGTCGATTCTCCAGGAAAGCAACCCAAAAAACATACCTTGCACCTTGCAAATATAACCACGGCGTGAAGAGAAGTTTAATCCACTAATCAGTCCTATTTTTTGAGTGCTTACTCTGTGCAGAGCCCGGTACTAAATGCTTGGGAAAGTACGATCCAACAGAATTAGCAGAAACTTTCCCTGCCCACAATGATCTTACAGTCTAGGAAGGGAGATGAACATTAATGTGACCTCTCTCCACCTATTTCCACTGCAGGTTTCCCTAAAGGAGGGAGATGAGGAGAGTAAGATGACTGCTTCTCCCATTCTCGCCTTGGGTGGACGTAAGATGCTTTAGGCCTCGGCCAGGAGGGGAATGTCAGGGAAGGGCAGTATCCAATTAGAAACCTGCATGCTCTCACCCGAGATCAAGAGTTCTAATCCTGGCTCTGCCATTTGTTTTCTGTGTGACCTTAGGCAAGTCACTTCACTTCTCTGGGCCTCAGTTACCTCATCTCTAAAATAGGGATTGAGATGGTGAGCCTGATGTGGAACAGGGACTGTGTCCAACCCAATTTGCTTGTATCCACCCCAGTGCTTAATACAGTGCCTTGCACAGAGTAAGAGCTTATTATTATTATTATTATTATTATTATTATTATTATCCTCTCCAGGACTTAGTCAGTGACCAGAACACCATGAGTGCTTAACAAACACCAGTATTACTTTTGTTATTATTATTATTATTATTGACCGACCCTCTTGGCCAATAACCCAGGAGGAGACTGCAATTAGTTGTCACAATGAGGAGACATTGGTTGCAAAATGAGACTTAGCTCAACCTGGCCAGCGCTTAAATTATGAAAGCTATCTTCTGGAAATAAATCAAAGAGTTATACTATTGGTTCATTTATTCCATCAAATTCCCATCCGATTTCAGCTAGGGCAACTAGGGCGGCCCTTCAGATGCCTCCGAAATGGTATCATGTGGAGTCATTTTCCGACTCTTACAACATTTGAACACACCGCAGTCTCCCTTTCAACTGAATCTTGGTGGTCAGTTTCTCACCCTTCCCTCACTGCGGGAAGGGACGAGGGCCCATGAGAAATCCTGATTCATGTACTTCGTGACTAGTGAAGGAAATCCCCCGATGCAATACGAAGGATATGAATCATGACCAAAGGAGAAAATTTTGCTCACCACTATAAGCTCCTCACAGGCAGGGAATGTGTCAACCAACCCTGTTGCGTTATCACCTCCCAAGCGCTCAGTACAGTGTTCTGCATACAGTAAGTATGCAATAAATGCAATGGATCGAAGGAAGTAAACATCGATTTTAAGGAGATTTGGAAATGGAACAGAACCGTTAGTAGGTGGAGAGGACTTTCATACCCTATGGAACTTTCCTGGTCTAGACAAAGCTGACTGGCATAGTCCTGAATTTCTTAGGAAGGGGAAGTAGAGGGTGAAGGAAATTGAACAGATGGCTTCATCTAAAAATACTCGGCCTTAAATGTGGAGACTCGAGGTGAAAATTTTTTGGTCTGATTAATCTGGATCTGATGACCTCAGTTGCCCATCTTATTTCACAAGCAGGGAGAGTTAGGGAGTTAATTTTCGGGAAAGCGGAATGATCTTCTTAGAAAAGACTGGCTGGTGGGACTTGAAATGAGTTACTCTTAATGGTCAATGAAAGTTTCTCCAAAACTTAAAATGTCCAACCAATATCCATTACCACAGGGAGGAGGCACTTACAACGAGGAAAACACTGCAGATTGGAAAGAGCATGGGATGGGGTTCTAATCCCAGCTCTGCCACAGACCTGTTGTGTGACCTTAGGCAAGTCACTTTAGTCATCTGTGCCTCGGGAGGGCCTCAGAAAATGGGGTTTCGACATCCCTTCTTCCTCCTACTTAGACTTTGAGCCTCACGAGGGACAGGGACCGTGTCAGACCTGATTACCTTCTATTGACCTCAGTGCTTACGATAGTGCTGGGCACATTGAAACAGCTTAACAGATATCACGTTTATTATCATTCTTCTTCCATTATTACTGCCAGAGAAAACCTGACTCCCACATTCTGCGTGATGCACACACTCACTTAACATTTTATAAAAGATTATTTGCCTGACGCTATGTCACCGTCTATCTCACAGCAGACCTGTAAGAGCCGCTGGGCTCTTAGCTTTTGACTTCTGCTCCGTCACTGAGAAACACATATTGGCCACCGTCTTTGAGAAGGGTTTTGTGCAACCATTTTCGAGAGAAGCCGCAGGGCCGTCATCTCGGAGAAGGGCCAGATGGTCACCACCTTGGAGAGAAGCCGCAAGGCCGTCATCTCGGAGAAGGGCCAGATGGCCGCCATCCAAGTTGTGGAGCGCATTGAACACAGGCCTAGTCCCACATTTCTGGGCTCCTAATGATAAGAATAACAATAATAATGAGAGTGGCATTTGTTAAATGGTGGCGAAGATACCCAACACTGTTCCAAACACTTTACTAAGTGCCGGCGGGGAGATACAATGTAACGTAATCAGGCCCGACAAAATCTTGCACCAAAGGCTGTGCCATAATGATCTAAACCTTCCCAACATTCCAAATTACTCAGATAATTGAGATATGCCTCACTCTTTGGCCTCAATTATCAGAATATTTCAGGCCAAAGAGTTCCCACCTGAATCCTGGACGTATTGCATAAAGAGGGTTGGTGCACATTCAGATGAGCATCCTGATCTTTGCGTACTTAATTCTCTTTCACAGGCAGAAGAGCCCGAAGGACGAGATGCAGCAGACAACGTGTGGAGAATGAAACCAGCCAGTTAACAACCAGGAGAAGTCCACTGACGGGTGTAGGAAAGTTGCAGCGAACATGTAATTTGATTTGAAGACTCGATCCACTGAGCAGAGTATAATGGAAAACTGAAAAAAAAAAAGATTTCCTTGAGTCAAGCAAAAAAAGCAAAAAAAAAAAAAACAAAACAAAAACCAAAAAACCCACCCTGCTACAACTATTTGTATATCTCTGGAGCCTGGGAGCCTGAAGTGCTCAGATAATTGTCTCCATTAAGAATGACTCCAGCTTCAATCTTCAGGCCCAAATCCTAGATGTTCCAGGAAGGGGTATGATTGATGAAAGATAAATAGCAATGGGCCATCTTGCCCCCATTCTGAATAGAACCTGTCCCTCTTCTACCTTACCTTTCCAAGGCCACTTGTCTTTGGTATCCTCTGTCCTTCCCTGAGAAGCTGATTATTTGACACCTCAGTCCTTGACGTCAGCGGAAGAAGAAGGGATTAATTCATTACCAGAGTTTTACAATTGGCCCCATTAATTCGAGGCAATTTATCTCCACAGCCAAGAAGTCTAAGGGTTCAAGGAAAAGGAAGATGGGCGTCCCTGGCTCTAATCCCACATAAGTCATTAACCCTTTGGGTGACCTTGGACCAATCCACTGACCCCATTGTGCTTGAATTAAGCCCTCTGAATATCCGCAGCCCCTCACGGAACCTGAAAACAATACCTCAAAGCAGAGCTCACTCTTGAGCTTCCCAAATGCCATGGAATATAATCTGAGGGGATTTCAGTGGGAAAGGAGAAGGGGAAGAATAGCAAGCCGACCACTGACGTTGCCTGAGAAGAATGAACGAGATGCTCAAATCCATGGCTTTGGATGAGTTCCTTTCATCACCCTCCAGACCTTTGCTCTTCCATTGTCTGGTGTTAAGCCAACATCTCTTGAACCCTTCTGTCATCGATTGAAAGCCGCTGAGGCGTTTATTTAAGCCCAGGAAGCTCAGGGACCCCACTCAGAATCTCGTTCTGCCACCACTTCCCAATCAAACTTCTGTGAAGAATTTGAAGAGCACCCACTGAGCTACTAATATTTTAACTGTTATAGGCCTGGGAGTCTGCCTCTTGAGGTAACACTAATGCCAATTCGACCTACGTGAGTAGACAGCGACTGGCTCTCCACCATGAGACACCCCTTGAAGAAGCGTAAATTACAAACGATTGAGGGAGGAATTACGCTCATCAGCGTGTATCAGGAAAGCCGGGAGTAAGTGGTGAGTCAGGATTAGAACCCAGCTCCTTCTGACTCTCAGGCCAGTGCTCTTTTTCCTAGGCCATGTTGTTCCCCATGCTGCTCTCTGTGCTGGACAATAAGCTCCTTGAGGGACAGACTCGCGTCCACTTGTTCTACTACATTCTCTCCACTCTTGGAATAATGCTTGACACGGAGTAAGCACTTACCAAGTACCTTCATTATTATAATTATTATTATTATCGTCATTATATACATCTGCCATAATGACTCATGTTTTTTGTGCTACTAAAAATTACATGGTTCAATTGAATTTGATATTCAGTTTGTAATATTCCCCTGATTTCTTCAATTTGATCTTCAGCTCCTTGATGTTAGCAATGATGTCTGTATTTTCTCCTCTAGGCAGTAAGTTCCTTGAGAGCATGGATCATATTTACCGCTCTACTGTATTACATTCATTCATTCGATAAATAGTATTTATCGAGCGCTTACTGTGTGCAGAGCACTGTACTAAGCGCTTGGAATGTACAAATCGGTAACAGATAGAGACAGTCCCTGCCCTTTGACGGGCTTACGGTCTAATCGGGGGAGACGGACAGACAAGCACTGTTCTAAGTGCTGGGGTAGGTAAAAAGTCATCAAGTTGTACACAGTCCATGTCCCACCTGGGGCTCACAGGAGCCTTTACTACAGAGCTCTGTGCACAGTAAATGCTCAATAAATGCCACCAATGGATGGGTTCTGACATCATTACCTACCAGTCCAGTGTTCTCCACAAAGTAGGCAACCAACCAATGGTGGAGATGGTGAGAAGGAAGGGGATTACGGCTACTATTGCTTTTTAGCTTCATCTGAGGTTTTCTGCAAAAAAATCTCAAGCCCCTGGTGACGCCCAAAATAATGCATCTTTTGGAAGTAAATGGACCCTCGGAGCCACACGGTTTCTGCTGAACACTGAAGGAGACGGTAAATTGTACCTTGGAAAGGTGAAATGGCATGGCTTAGCGGAAGCAGCAGGGGCCTGGGAGTCAGAAGAGCTGGGTTTTAGTATTGGCTCTGCCACTTGTCTGCTGTGAGACTTTGGGCTAGTCATTTGACTTCTCTGTGCCTGAGTTACCTTATCTGTAAAATGAGGATTAAGACTGTAAGCCCTGTGAGGAAAAGGGACTGTGACCAACATACGGATTTTACAAATACTTAAAAAAAAAGTGAGTTATTTACTTCCAAGATTTTGACAGGATTAGATGCATTAGAAACGCATTTCCACATCAAAAAGAACAAAGATGTGGTAAAAGCAAGTTATCACCAGCATAATAATTCTGGCTAAAAAAACCCACTCCTTCATAATCTTTTTCTCCTTAATTGTGTGGACTGTAAACCCCATGTGGGATAGGAACGGTGTCCAACTTTATTAACTTATAGCTTCCCCCATGCTTAACACACAGTAGGTGCTTAACAAGAAACAGCATGGTGTGGTGGATAGAACACGGGCCTGGGAGTCAGAAGATCATGGGTTCTAATCCTAGCTCCTCCACCTGTCTGGTGTGTGATCTTGGACAAGTCATTTCCCCTCACTTCTGTGCCTCAGTTACAACATCTGTAAAATGGAGATTGGGCCTGGGAACGCCACGTGGGACAGGGACTGTGTACAACTCAGTTTGCTTGTACCCACCCCAGTGCTTAGTACAGTGTCTGACACATAGGAAACGCTTAACAAATACCATCATTATGATAATCTCTAACATATTTTCACGTCTGCCTCGCCGACTTGTTCATAAGAACCTTGAGGGCAGGGATTAAGTCCATTTAATTATTTTCCCTGTGGAATGTAAACTCACTGTAGGCAGGGAAAGTGTCTACCAACTCTGTGATACTGTAGTCTCCCAAGCGCTTAATACAGTGTTCAGCATACATTAAGTGCTCAGTGGAAATTGATGGATTGACTCTAACACACTCTCCCTAGTGTGTAGTACAGTGTTCTGCACCCAGTAGGCCCTCGCTAAATACTGATGATTGATTAATTAACCTTAGACTGAAAGCATGAGAGTGTTGAAGCCCAGGGCAGAATTCTCCAGATAATTTATTAGAGACAGATTGACCCAAATTGGGTTATCTGCACAGGCAGAAGAAAATCTGAAGTTTAGGGAGTTGATGACTTGTGAAAATTATGGAGAGAGTCAGCCTCTTCTCTGACCATTCCACTTAATGCCTCCTAAATGACATCGTCTCTGGCCATCCGCCTTGCTCTCTAACGTCCCTGAACCACCCGCGGTCCATTTCTTTCAAAACAAGCTCCCTTGGAGGGATGGTCGTTAGCTCGGGAGTCTTATTAAATGGCCAAATTACCCTTATCTCCAGCAGAAGCCTGAACTAACCCTGCCAAACAGCCTTGAACCACTGAAAGCCAAAGGCAACAGAATGTTCTCCAACCGCTTTATCTTCCACTTCCAATCATCGTGTTTCAGGATGGGTTCTTGTGACCTTCCAGCACAGCAGGCTTAGAACCAGAGGTCCTCCGAACTACCCAAATGGAAATTTCCACGGCCTGCTTTTGGTGTAGAAGGTACTGATCTTCGGTGAAATCTTAGCCGGGGAATCGCTTCCTGAATTTCGGTGACTTGAGGAACAGCGTGGCCTAATGGAAAGAGCCCGGACCTGGGAGCCAGAGCCTGTGTTACCTTGGGCAAGTCACTTCACTCCTCTGTGCCTCAGTTACCTCATCTGGAAAATGGGAATTAAGACCGTGAGCCCCATGGGAGACACGGATAGTGTCCAACCTGATTAGCTTGATTTTACTCCAGCCCTTACTAATTAATTCAATGATATTTATTAAGCACTTACTATGTGCAGAGCACTGTACAAACAGATAGAGACAATCCCTGCCCATTGACGGGCTTACAGTTTAATCGACCTGGCACATAGTAGGTGCCTAATAAATATCAGTAAAACAAATAAATGAATACAATTGAATCAGAGAAAGCATCTCAGAGAACTTTACTGTATTTCTATTTTTATGTGGAATTCAATTCTGTAGTATGGTTTAATGATTCAAACAGTGATCCTTCCGACTGTGGTTGTTTGTAAAACATTCCCACAACGTCATTTTTTCTCCACTTTTGGCCTCCTGATTTTGTGTCCGAAGTTCACTGATTTGTTTCTCTGCTTGCTTTTATGATGCTGAATCAGCTCTCACTTTGCTCAGTCTTTCAGCTATTTTTAGACTATTATGACCTCAACCTTGTCCTCTCTCAACCAAGATTCAACATGTTCGATTTTTTTCCTTTTGTCACGTGATTCACCTTCATAATATCGCCAAGGCCCGCCCTTTCCTTTCCATCCAAACCGCTACCTTGCTGGTACAATCTCTCATAATATCCCGACTGGATTATTGCATCAGCCTCCTCTCTGATCTCCCATCCTCCTGTCTCTCCCCGCTTCGGTCTGTACTGCACTCCGCTGCCTGGATTATCTTTCTACAGAAACGCTCTGGACACGTCACTCCCCTCCTCAATAACTTCCAATGGCTCCCTATCAACCTTCTCATGAAACAGAAACTCCTCTCTCTTGGCTTCCAAGCTGTCCATCCCCTTGCCCCTCCTCCCTCACCTCCCTTCTCTCCTTCTACAGCCCACCCCATAAACTCCGCTCCTCTGCCGCTCACCTCCTCACGGTCCCCCATTCGCATCCGTCCCGCTGTAGACCCCCAACCCACGTCCTACCGCTGTCCTGGAACGCCCTCCTTCCTCACCTCTGCCAAACTAACTCTCTTCCCCTCTTCAAAGCCCTACTGAGAGCTCGCCTCCTCCAGGAGGCCTTCCCAGACTGAACCCTATCTTTCCCTCTGCCCTTCCTTCCCTTCCCTTCCCATTCCCCTTACTCCCTCCCTCTGCTCTACCCCATTCCTCTCCCCACAGCGTTTGTGTATATTTATATATATTCTTTATTATGCTATTTCATTAATGATGTGTATATCTCTATGATTCTATTTATTTCGACGGTACTGATGCCTGGCTACTTGTTTTATTTTGCTGTCTGTCTACCCCTTTTAGACTGTGATCCCGTTGTTGGGCAGGGATTATCTCTATCTGTTGCCGAATTGTACATGCCAAACACTTAGTACGGTGCTCTGCACACAGTAAGCGCTCAATAAGTACAATTGAATGAATGAATGATTTAGTCCCTTAGGCTCGTCACAATCGCTGCTGCTCCTTTATGAACTTCCAGTTTTTCCTTTTTTTTGGGGGGGAAAGGTGCTCCAAGCAGTCAGCTGTTAATTATTGGGTTATCTGTAAAGTGTTCTCCATGGCCGAGCTAAACGCTGAAGGAAATACAACCCAATGGGTCACAGTCCCTGCCTCACACGGAACCCACGGTCTGAGGAGAAGAGAGAGGAGCTATTGGATTCCTATTTTACAGAGGAGGAAACCGAAGTCCAGAGAAGTTATGTGATTAGCCCAACATCACAAACTGCAGGTAAAGTGGTGGAGCTAGGAATCCAACTCAGGTGACCTGAATCCTAGATCCGTGCTTTTCCTGTTAGACCATTCTGCTTCTGTTAGAGGTCCTGGTCTCAAGGCGTAAGATTTGCAATCACCTCCAGCCCCTGAGATCACACTTGGTTTGATTTTGTTTTCTGTTTGTCATTAGATTTTGATAAACTGATATTTCTTCTTTTCTTCCCAACTCCCTGTCTGTTCCAATTATGTTCCCAGTTTCTTTCTTCCACTTATCTGTTTTCGATTATTTTCCCCCAGTATCTTTCCTTGCATTTTTCCTAACTGAATCGCATTTTCTTATTTCCAGCACATATTTCAATCTGCGTGTGTGGATAAGACACCTCCAAACTGGGTTCCATCTGCAATGGTTTAGTAAGACATCGTTTTCTTCCGGATCAGGCTGGGGAGGAAGATGCTTAACGGCTTAAACCCTGCTTCCTCCAAGATGATCAGTCTAGTCGATCAGTCAATAGACTGTACTGATCACTTACTGTGGACAGTGTACTGTACTTAGCGATTGCAAGAGAACCATAGAATTAGCAGACGTGATCTCTGCCTTCAAGGAGCTTACAGTCAAGGATGGAATGCAGACACTAAAGAAATCACAGATAGATTGGAAGAAGGAAATGAAGGTTTGTGTGAGATTTAGTGCCTAAATAAGAAGCTAAGGAGACTACTCTAGGTTGTATAATGATAATAATAATGTTGGCATTTGTTAAGCGCTTACTATGTGCAGAGCACTGTTCTAAGCGCTGGGGTAGACACAGGGTATCAGGTTGTCCCACGTGGGGCTCACGGTCTTAATCCCCATTTTACAGATGAGGGAACTGAAGCACAGAGAAGTTAAGTGACTTGCCCACAGTCACACAGCTGACAGGTGGCAGAGCTGGGATTCGAACTCATGAGCCCTGACTCCAAAGCCCGTGCTCTTTCCACTGAGCCACGCTGCTTCTCTAAAAAAAAAAAATCAATCGATTGTGTTTATTAATAATAATAATTAAAAAAATGTTGGTATTTGTTAAGCGCTTACTATGTGCAGAGCACTGTTCTAAGCACCTGGGGGCAGATACAGGGGAATCAGGTTGTCCCACGTGGGGCTCACAGTTAATCCCCATTTTACAGATGAGGTAACTGAGGCACCGAGAAGGGAAGTGACTTCCCACAGTCACACAGCTGACAAGCGGCAGAGCAGGGATTCGAACCCGTGACCTCTGACTCCCAAGCCCAGGCTCTTTCCGCTGAGAAAAAAAAAAGCACGGTCTTGAGAGTCAGAGGACCTGGGTTCTATTCCTGGCTCTGCTAATTGCTTGCTGTGTGACCTTGGGCAAGTCACTTAATATTTCCCTGTGCTTCATTTCTCCTGTTAATAATAATAATTACAGTATTTATTAATCTCTTACTACGTGTCAAGCACTATTCTAAGCGTTGGTCTTCCTCCTACTTAGATTGTGAGCCCCAAGCAGGACACGGACTGTGTCCGACCTAATTAACTTGTATCTACCCCAGCACTTAGAACAGTGCTTGACACAGAGTAAGCGCATACCAAATACTTTGGCTCAGTGGAAAGAGCCCGGGCTTCGGAGTCAGAGGTCATGGGTTCGACGCCTGGCTCTGCCACTTGTCAGCCGTGTGACTGTGGGCGAGTCACTTCACTTCTCTGTGCCTCAGTTCCCTCATCTGGAAAATGGGGATTAACTGTGAGCCTCACGTGGGACAATCTGATTACCCTGTATCTCCCCCCCAGCGCTTAGAACAGTGCTCGGCACATAGTAAGCGCTGAACAAATACCAACATTATCGTTTAAAAAGGAGCTTACAGTCTAGAGAAGGAGATTACAGTCTGGAAGGATTAGGTGGCAGAAAAAGTCAGGGTTTTCAGTGGGGCCTCCTGGAGGTGATGTGATTTCAGAAGGTCTTTCATTAAAGTGGGAAATTTCTCCTTGGTGAATTCTATGTTATGGAAGGTTTTTCCTCCTTTCTTCCTCGTTAGGATGGAGTCACGGGAATGACGCTTGGCACCTAGAAGACTCTTAAATGCCAACACCGTTATTATTACTTCGCTTGACTTCAAGTCTCTTCATATCTCTGTGCCCTCATCTGTAAAATGAGGATCGAGACTGTGAGCCCCACAATAATAATAATAATAATGTTGGTATTTGTTAAGCGCTTACTATGTGCCGAGCACTGTTCTAAGCGCACAAGGGACAGGGACTGTGTTTGACCCGATTTGCTTGTAACCACCCCAGCCCTCAGTACACTCCCTGGCACAAATTAAGTGCTTAACAAATACCATTATTATGATTACTATCATTACTTTTCTGTACCTCAGTTTCCTCATCTGTAAAATGGTGTTAGATACCTTCTCTCCCTCCCCCAGAGATTGTGAGCCTCATGCGGGACAGGGGCTGTGTCTGATCCGATTACCCCGTGTCTGCCCAAGGGTTTAACACAGTGTTTGACACATAGCAGATGCTTAACTAATATCATTTGGATTATGGTTTCTATTATAGTAGGCGTTTAACAAATATCAGTATTTATCCCCGCTCTGCCACTTGTCAGCTGTGGGCAAGGCACTTCACTTCTCGGTGCCTCAGTGACCTCATCTGTCAAATGGGGATGAAGACTGTGAGCCCCTCGTGGGACAACCTGATAACCCTGTATCTACCCCAGCGCTTAGAACAGTGCTCTGCCATAGTAAGCGCTTAACAAACGCCAACATAATTGGCACCCGCGTGGCAAGAGATATCCGTGAAGGCGGCCAGCTATCTCGATTCGACCCTGGAGTCGGTGGCTTCTCTAAATCTAGCTTTTCTTCCATCACGATTCATCACTGGGCCCTCTGAAACCATGTACCTGTCATGCAGCACTGAAGCCGGAGAGGATTCAGGCCACAGCCAAAGACCACGAATTGCGGATGGTGTTTATTGATCACGTTATGCAGAACACTGTACTATCTGCTCGGGAAAGTACAATACAGTGGATTTGGTAGGCGTGATCCTTGCCCCCGGCTATTTAGTACAGTCTATTGTGCTCCCTGAGTACTCTATAAATACCACTGTTAAAAGGAGTTCAGGCTCTGTACCATAATAAGTCTCTCTGGGTAGAATTTCCTGTTTTCAGGAAATGATTCCTTTTTGACGCTTCTAGTTAACTGCTGATCGCAAGGAGGAAGTGAGACCGAGCACTCCCAACCCCAGTCCTTGGTCAAACCAGAGGAAAGGGCCAGGGCCTCTCCTCTTTAGGCAAGTCAGGGATTGCTCGCTTATACTGACTGGAATCCTGTCTTTCCATATTGTGGTATTTGTGAATCCCCTACTATAATGGAAACCATAATCCAAATGGAGGAGTGAATAAAGGGAGCAAATCCAAGTTCGCGGGAAAGTATCTACCTTCTAATATCTACTATAGTGTCCTCTATCGCTCAGTCTAGTGCTCGGCACAGAGTAAGTGCTTGATACTAATAATAGCCATTATTATGATTATGGTGCTTGTTAAGCACTTACTATGTGCCAAGCACTATTCTAAACACTGGGGTGGATCCAGGGTAATCAGGTTGGACATAGTCCCTGCCCCACATGGGGCTCACACAGCCCAGAGAAGCAAAGCGACTTACCCAAGGTCACACAGCAGACCCGTGGTGGAGCCGGGATCAGAACCAGGTCCTTCTGACTCCCAGGCCCGTGCTCTATCCATTAAGCCGCGCTGCTTAGCCAGTACATTATGAAAACAATGAAACTTGGGCGAGCGGTTCTTTCCCTCATTTGCCTATGGTTTTCATACTCGTCACAGGAGACAGACACATCCGCCCTACAAGCTCACATTCTTTTGGGTTCAGGCCTACCACCGCATTAGGGCAGGGCAGTCCCCCCCAAAAGCACGGGGTCCAGGGGGTTCATCCCGATTTTCCATTTCCCCAGGGGCAACCCAAACTGCCAGAATTGGGCTGTTTGTCCTCCACGGGCGAAGTGTGATTCAGGTGCCCAGAGGGATCTGGCTAGCAGATGAAGGTTCTCTGGAACCAGTTCAGAAACAATATATTTAACGTAGTGAGAGAACCGTTGCCTTTAGATCATCGAGTGAAATAATTTGCGTTAGAACCCAGACATAAATCTTTGAAATGAACTGTGAAACCCAACAGAAAATAAATAAGTTCTGCCTATCGTCTTTGCTTTCCGGCGACGTGGACCGGCAACGATCAGCTTTCTTTATAGCTACGTCTGCAAGGACGAGTATTCCCTTGGAGTTTTTTTAACCCCCGGTAATACTTATTTTAGCCCTGTATTTTCTGCGGACAAAGTTAGTTCAGTTTCCAGGCAACTATCTTTGAGGTTTGTCCAGTGTAGACACCGGCAATGGTTCCGGAAGAATAATTATCTGTGGGAGCCGTGGGGTGTAGATAACCGGCTAGCTTTCAGAGGCTTAGCTATTTGTGGGGATTGCCCAGTGTAGACAGCAAAAATCATTTCAGAAACAAGACTAATGGTCAGGATTGTGCAGTGTAGACCACAGGCATGTTTACAGGGGCGTAAATACAGGTAGGGATTGTGTGGTATAGACATTAGAGAAGCAGCGTGGCTTAGTGGGAAGAGCCCGGGCTTGGGAGTCCGAGGTTATGAGTTCGAATCTTGTCAGCTGTGTGACTGTGGGCAAGTCGCTTCACTTCTCTATGCCTCAGTTACCTCATCTGTAAAATGGGGATTAAGACTGTGAGCCTCACGTGGGGCAACCTGATGACCCTGTATCTCCCCCAGCGCTTAGAACAGTGCTCTGCACATAGGAAGCGCTTAACAAATACCAACATTATTATCTGGAATGATTTCAGAAACATGATTCTCTCTGGGGATTGTTCAGTGTAGACAATCAGTGTAATTATCAACGAGAGGTGTAGAAAAGAGACACTTTCTCAAAGGCACAAATATTAGCGGGAATTGTCCAGTGTAGTCTTTAAAAACGGTTTCAGAAATCTGACTATCAGATGAAGGAACTCAGGCCCAGAGAAGTGATCCTTGGGCAGGTTCACAGGGGCATAAATCTAAGCGGCGATTGTCCGGTGCAGACATCTGGATTAGCTTCAGAAGCATGACGGTTGGCAGAAATTGTCAATCCATCGTATTTATTGAGCTCTTGCTGTGTACAGAGCACTATAGCGAGCACTTGGGAGACTGTCACAAAACAATATAACAGACACATTCCCGGCCTGCAACCAGCTTACATTCTAGAGGGGGAAACCGACATTATTATAAATAAATAAATTACAGGTATGTAAATAAGCGTCGTGGGGCTGGGAGGAGGATGAGTAAAGGGAGAGAGTCAGGGTGACGGGGAAGGGAGTGGGAGAAGAGGAAAGAGGGGGCTTAGTCAGGAAAGGCCTCTTAGAAGAGATGGGCCTTCAATAAAGCTTTGAAGGCGGGGGGAGAGTAATTCATTTTCTGTTGGATTTGAAAAGGGAGGGCCTTCCAGGCCAGAGGATAGAATATGCGGTGTAGACAATGGGGATGCTTGCAGGAGCGTAATTGCTGGTCTCCTTCTGTGGTTTGATTTGGAGGAAATGGGCAGGGGGGAGAGATGGGAGGCAGCAGAAGTTTTTCTGTCATCTATTTTCCTTCCTCTCTCTCAGTATTCAGGAGATGGGGAAGCACGCAACGAAACGACACCGCAAGAGAAAAGCGGAAGATTCAGAGCGCGATCAGTAGACTCTCAGCAGACAGGAATCTAGCCCACACTTCTCAATCAGTAGTATTTATTGAGCACTTACTGTGTACAGAGCACTGTCCTGAGCATTTGAGAGAGTACAGGACAACAGAGTTGGCAGACGTGTTTTCCTGCCCCCAGTGAACTTACAGTCTGGAGGAAGGAAGGAAGGCCTCTCAGTTCAAAGACCTCGTCATACGTGTAACAAGGCAGGGCACTTGGATCAAACTGGGATCTGTGATTTTCAATACCGGGCTGATGAGCTAATAATCCAAGACAACAGTATCAAGAAGATATGAAGGTATGAAAAAAGAAGATAATTTGGGCTAACCCAAAGAATACTCTCGACTGTAAGCCCGTTGTGACCAGGAAATGTGACTGCTTTTTGTCGTATCGTTCTCTCCCAGGCGTTTAATACAGTGATCTGGGCAAGTAAACACTCAATAAGTACGACTGAATGAATGATACCTGCTAAAAAGCCAGTTGGTGAGAGAGGTAATTAGACCTGGTTCAAGAAGCTGCACAGCCTGATGGATGGAGCATAGTCTTGGGAGTCGGAAGGACCTGGGCTCTACTCGCGGCTCCACCACTTGTCTGCTGTGTGACCTTGGCCAAGTCACTTCACTTCTCTGGGCCTGAGTTCCTTCATCTGTAAAATGGAGATTAAGACCGTGAGCACTGCTTGGAACATGGACTGTTTCATTCATTCATTCATTCAGTAGTATTTATTGAGCGCTTACTATGTGCAGAGCACTGTACTAAGCGCTTGCAATGGACAAATCGGTAACAGACAGAGACGGTCCCTGCCCTTTGACGGGCTGACGGTCCTGATCATCATATCTATCCCAGCGCTCAGTACTGTGCCTCGTAATAATAATGATGGTATTTGTTAAGCGCTTACTATGTGCCGAGCCCTGTTCTAAGCCCTGGGTTAGGTACAAGATTCTCAGGTTGTCCCATGTGGGGCTCATCTGGTACATGATAAGCGCTTAACAGATATCTAAAAAAAGAAAAAAAAAAAGAGGTGAATCAGAATTCAGGATGAAAGGGACATTTTTAGGTTGTTTGCCTCAGATCTCTCTTGTCTTCAGGTGAGTTATTTTTCCCGGTATTAACATCATGGATGGAGGGGAGGCTCTTACACAGGGAGGAGGATAGAAGCAGCGTAGCCCATTGGCAAGAGCCAGGGCTTGGGAGTTAGAGGTCATGGGTTCTAATCCCGGCTCTGTCGCTTGTCTGCTGTGTGACCTTGGGCAAGTCACTTCACCTCTCTGTGCCTTAGTTACATCATCTGGAAAATAGGGATTAAAAGTGTGAGCTTTATATGGGACAGGGACTGTGTCCAACCCGATTACCTCGGATCTACCCCAGCACTTAGAACAGCGCTTGGCACAGAGTAAGCAATTAACAAATGCCATTATTACCCTATTTATTTATTTATTGTTTATCATTACCCTATTTATTTTGTCGTTACCCTATTTATTTTGTCATTACCCTATTTATTTTGTTAATGAGATGTACATCACCTTGATTCTATTTATTTGCTATTGTTTTAATGAAATGTTCATCCCCTTGATTCTATTTATTTGCTATTGTTTTAATGAAATGTTCATCCCCTTGATTCTATTTATTCCTTTTGTTCTCGTCTGTCCGTCTCCCCCGATTAGACCGTAAGCCCGTCAAAGGGCAGGGCCTGTCTCTATCTGGTACCCATTTGTACATTCCTAGTGCTTAGTACAGTGCTCTGCACATAGTAAGCGCTCAATAAACACTATTGAATGAATTATTATTATTATTAATTATTACTATCCATTTGACTAGACTGTGAGCTTCTTGGGGGCAGGGATCACGTCCCCCAACCGACTGTACTCTCCCCAGTGCATCTCATAATGCACTGCACACACAGTGAGAACTCACTAAATACCTTTAATTGATGATGAATTGATAGATTCCCTGCGCTAGACTGTAATCTCCTCGAGGGAAAGATTCTGGTCTACTGATTGACCGATCACCCTATATCCTCAAGGACGACTTTTAGGATGACAGTGCCTGAGGATGGAGAAAGAGACCAGCACATGTTGATGATGATGACGATTCTATTTGGTAAACACTTACTAGGGGTCAGGCACCGTTCTAAGCGCTTGGGTAGATGCAGGTTTATCAGGTTGGACCCAGTGCCTGTCCTCCTTAATCCCTTTTTTCAGATGAGGTAAATGAGGCCCAGAGAAGTGAAGCGACCTGCCCAAGGTCACACAGCAGAGTGGCGGAGACAAAATTAGAACCCAGGTCCTTCTGACGCCCGGGCCCAAGCTCTAACCACTAGGCCTTGCTGTTTCCCTACAAGTCTTGTCTTTCCAGCAGGCCTGCAGCCCCCAAATCTTCATTTGCAAGTTTCCAGTTGCCAACATCCTCACCCTCATGCCAGGGTGTGAGTGGAGAATAGCTGAGGTTCTCCCTCCTTAAATCCGCCAGACGATTATTCTACCCGGCTTCAAAGCCTTATTGAAGGCCCAACTCCTCCAAGAGGCCTTCCAAGACTAAGCCCCATTTTTCCTCCTCTCCCACTCCCTTCTGCATCACCCTGCCTTGCTCCCTTTGTTCTTGCCCCCTCGCAGCCCCACACCACTTGTGTCCAGATCTGTCGTTTATTTATTTGTACTGGTGCCTGTCTCCCGGCCTCTAGACTATGAGCTCCTCGTGGGCGGGGGATGAATCTGTTTATTGTTGTATTGCACTCTCCCAAGTGCTTAGTCCAGTGCTCTTCACACAGTAAGCGCTCAATATATCTGAATGAATGAATGAGCCCTTGGCGTGGAAGTTGGGGTGTTCTTAGATGTTGGCCGTACCCCTTTCTTTGTGGCTCCGGGCTCAGGCCCCGTCTCCCCCATTTCTGGAGACAACGTCTCCGTCTGAGCCCCAGAAAGGAGAGGGGCCTCCAAGCTGCCAATTTCGGAGAGTTTGGCCCTGGGGGTCGACTCATCTATCATTTCCCTCTACGGTTTCAGTACGACGTCACTCTCCCTGCCTCAGCTGGGGAGTCTCGGAATGGGAGCCAGAGAATGTGTGGTTCACCCCCGCCGAGTTGGGGGACCCCGGGGACGCCTCGGGGCTGGAAGATTTACAGGCCTCCTCAGGAGAGGACGTTACCTCACGCAGCTTCGAGGTAAGGGCCGCCCACCCGCGAGCTGGTCCGCTGAGAGTTGCCGGAATCCACCTGTTAACAGATTGTTGGCCGGGACCCCCTTCTCGCTGTTGCCTGATCCTGGAAACCGTGATCACTGAGCACGAGCAAAAATCCAAGTAACTGGGTTGGGAGGGCTTTCTTCTTCTTAATGATAATAATAATTGTGGTATTTGTTAAGCACTTACTATGTGCCAGGCACTATACTAAGCGCTAGGATGGATACGAGCAAATCAGGTTAGCCACAGACCTTTCCCACGTGCAGCTCACAGCCTCAATCCCCCTGGACGGATGAGGGAACTGAGGTACGGAGGAAATGCAATGACGTGCCCGAGGTCACACAGCAGGCGAGTGGTGGAGCAGGGATTAGAAACCATGACCTTATGACTCCCAAGCCCGGGCTCTATCCACTAGGCCAAGCTTCTTCCTCCTTTCAAAAAAAAAAAAAAAAGGCTGTAGGGACCCCAAGGGAGCATTCCTAATAATAATAGTAATAATAATGATAACAATAGTGATTATGGTATTTGTTAAGCACTTTCTATGCACCAAGCACTGTTCGTGTAGATTTAGGATGTCAGCGGTCAATAACAGAGAAAAAGACCAGCACTGGATGACGATGAGTGTATTGTATGATTGTATGATGATTGTAAGCACTGAGTTCAGTGCTCTGCACGCAGTAAGTGCTCAATAACTACAACTGAATTAATTCGTTAAGCGCTTACTAGGTGTCAAATACCATTCTAAGCTCTGGGGTTGATACAAGTTGATCAGGTTGGACCCAGTCCTAGGCCCAGGTGGGGCTGATTTTGCAGATGAGGTAACTGAAGCCCAGAGAAGTGAAGTGACTTACCCAAGGTCACACAGCTGACATGTGGCAGAGCCGGGATTAGAACGCAGGTCTTTCTGACTCCCGGGGCCCTGCTCTATCCGCTAAACCATGCGGCTTCTCATTCTTTATCCAGAGGGCCGACACAGTAGGGGAAGACAGGGAGTGGCCTATTCCCCAATGGATTCTGGAGTAGGCAATCCTCAGTAGGGCGTCCAGGACGTCCAGGATGACAGATCCCGGAGGTCCCGGCTCAGAGCAATGGATGGAGGGTGGAGGAGGAAGACTCTCACCGTGATTCCACCCTGGGAGGATGGAGCCTCAGAGCCGCAGGCTTCTCACAAGTCGAGCTGGTCATGAGCAACCGGCAGGCTGGCTCCCAGCCATAAACATGATGCAAAGCCTTGCGAACCAGGAAGTGTTCGTGTGGGTTGCTCCCTGATTTCCCTTTCATTTCTCCCTTCCCCCCCCTTTTTTTTTAAGGTATTTCTCCAGTGCTTACAATGTATCAAACACTCTTCTAAGCGCTGGGGTAAATGCAATCGATTAAAGTTGGACACAGTCCCTGTCCTGCATGGGGGCTCACAGTCTAAGTAGGAGGGAGAATAGGATAACTGAGGCACAGGGAAGTTAAGCGACTTGCCCAAAGTCACACAGCAGGTATGGGACAGAGTGAGGATTAGAACTCAGATCTTCTGACTGCCAGATCGGTGATCTTTCCACTAGGCCCTCCGGGTCCCTCCCTTGCCTGGTTCACTACAATAGGGCCCAAAAGCAGATGGGACACTACTCAACTTCTCGGTGCCTCAGTTCCCTCCTCTGTAAAATGGGGATTAAGACTGGGAGCCTCAGAGAGGACATCCTGATTACCCTGTATCTAGAACAGAACGGCTTAGAACAGTGCTCGCCACATAAATCGTTTTAACATTATTAATAATAATCATGTTGGTATTTGTTAAGCGCTTACTATGTGCAGAGCACTGTTCTAAGCGCTGGGGGAGATTCAGGGTCATGAGGTCGTCCCACGTGAGCCTCACGGTTAATCCCCATTTTACAGATGAGGGAACTGAGGCACAGAGAAGCGAAGTGACTCGCCCACAGTCACACAGCTGACAAGTGGCCGAGCCGGGAGTCGAACCCATGACCTCTGAATCCGAAGCCCAGGCTCTTTCCAGGATTAAAAGGAAAATATGAGAGATGGGTCAAGACAGCGGCCACTCTCACGGTGCTGCAGTAGGAGCTTAATTTTTTTTAATGGTATTTGGTATTATGACAGAGTACGGTTTGGCACGGTATGGTATGGTAATAATAATTTTGGTACTTGTTAAGCGCTTACTAGGTGCCAAGCACTTTTCTAAGCAATGGGGGAGATACGAGTTAATTAGCTTGGACACAGTCCCTGTCCCACGCGAGGCTCACAGTCTCCATCCCCATTTTACAGATGACGTATCTAAGGCCCACAGAAGTGAAGTGACTTAGTGTGGTACTAAGTTTGAGATAGAACCCACATGGGGCTCACAGTCCTAATCTACATTTTACAGATGTAGTAACTGAGGCACAGAGAAGTTAAGCGACTTAACCAAGATCTCACAGCAGACAATGATATTAACAATAATTGTGATATTTGTTAAGCGCTTACTACGTGGAGATCAGCGTGGCTTAGTGGATAGAGCACGGGCCTGAGTCGGAAGGACCTGGGTTCTAATCCCGGTTCCAGCACTAGTGGGCTGTCCGACCTTGGGCAGGTCCGTTCACTTCTCGGTGACTCTCTCACCTCATTTGTAAAATGGGGATTAAGAGTGTGAGCCCCATGTGGGAGAGGGACTGTGTCCAACCTGATTAACCTGTATCTACCCAGTGCTTAGAACAGTGCTTGGCACGCAATAAGCACTTAACGAGTACCGTAATTATTATTATGTGCCAGGCACCGTACTAAGGGCTGGGGTGGATACCAGCAAATTGGGTTAGGCGGAGTCCCTGTCCCCCACGGGACTCACAGACCAAGGGGAAGGGAGGACAGATATTTAATCCCCATTTCCCAATGAGAAAACTGAGGCACAGAGAAGTTAAGAGACTTGCCCAAGGTCGCACCACAGGCGAGTGGCAAAAATGGGATTTGAACCCAGATCTCCTGACTCCTAGGCCTACGTTCATTCATTCATTCAATAGTATTTATTGAGCGCTTACTATGTGCAGACCACAGAGCGCTTGGAATGTACAAATTGGTAACAGATTTCCACTAGGCCATACCGTTTGCCGTTATTAATTGAAGTCTCAGTTCTGAGGCTCATCCAGCATTAGCCTAGTTTCTGCGTCTGTAAAATTGCGATAATGATGCTTCCCTTCCCACCTCACAGGGATCTTGTGAGACTAACATACAATAAAATTAGTTGGTACGGATGAACTTGGGAAAAATAAAAGCTCATCCAAAAGTTAAAAAGATTCAATGAGTGCATTTATGATAGACTATTATATTTGTCTGCCGGGTGACCTTGGGCAAATCTCTTAAGTTCTCTGCGACTCAGTCACCTCATCTGTAAAATGGGGATCTTGAGACAGGGACTGTGTTCAACTTAATTAGCTCGTATCTACCTAGTGCTTAGAACAGTACTTGACGCGTAGTAAACGCTGAACCAACACCATCATTATATGGGAAGTCAAGGTGAGAGCTAAATTCCAAACTCCGATACCCTCTCCCAAAACTTTAAAATTCCTGCCATTCAGAACCTTGCAGCTCCAAACACTGTAGGAAGCCAGATGACTTTCCTCCTCAAGGTTATGGAAACATCTTTGTTTACTCATTTTCATTCTGCCCAGGGAGATGGTTTTTCTACCTTTTCCGAGCCATGATTCCAGTGATGTTACTGGCGTGCCCCAAATTAAACAAACTTATTTTTAGACTACTTCAGTTGTGGCATCGGTTCGTTTACATTTTTCTATCCCCCGAAGATTTTACAAACTCTCCGTCAGGCTGAGTCCCAACCAAAGCTTCCTATAGTGGATTGTTTTGTTGTTCGATACTTGGAAACTCAGCAGAAAAAAAAAAAAAAAAAAAGGAATTCGTTTCAAGGCCATCTTTCACCTTTAATCAGATCTTTCATCGTGTGCCACAAAACCAAACACCCACACAAGGATATTTGTCTTGGCACTCGTTTCAATAGCGTCTGTCAGCTAAATCTATTTCATCTAGGATTTGGGCTGGGGAGAAAAAGTCTGCTTGGAAGGAGACTGGTGACTTTTATTACTCCCTTTCCCGGTTCCTTCTAACGCGGTCATGGGCTCACCGCTCCACCGAGAAGCCTTCCCCGGCCAAGCCCTCTTTTCCCCTACTCTCTCTCCCTTCTGCATCGCCTTTGCTCTGGGATCTGTAGCCTTTGAGCCCTCGATAGTCACCCCACCCTCAGCCTCAAAGCACTTACTTATAGATCTACTAATTATTTCCATGTCTGTCTCCCCATGTGTCTCGATTCAACTGTGTTGTCCCCTCTCCATTGTTTAGTGCAGTGCTCTGAACACAATAAGTACTCGGTAAATGGCACTTGATTGATATCATCGCAAGGCAGGACTCTTGTTAGGATGGAGGAAAGCAGCTTGGGGTAATGGATAGGCCACGGGCTTGGGAGTCTGTAGGACATGAGTTCTAATGCTGCTTCTGCCCCACGTCTGCTGTGTGACCTTGGGCAAGTCACTTTACTTCTCTGTGCCTCAGTCACCCCATCGGGAAAATGGAGATTAAGGCCATGAGCCCCATGTAGGACATAGAAGTCCGGCCTGATTACCTTCTGTAATAATAATGGCGTTTGTTAAGCCCTTACTTTCCGCCAGGCACTGCACCGGATACAAGCAAATCAGGTTGGACACAGTTCCCGTTCCACGTGGGGCTCACAGTCTCAACCCTCATTTCACAGATGAGGGAACTGAGTGAGGCACAGAGAAGTGAAGGGACTAGCCCAAGGTCACAGAGCAGACTAGCGGTGGAGCTGGGATTAGAACCCATGACCTTCTGACTCCAAGGCCTGTGCTCTATCCACTCCGCCATGCTGCTTCACTTCTATCCACCCCAGAGCTTAGAAAAGTGCCTGGCACTTAGTAAGCACTTAACAAATACCATAAAAAAAAGCCTAACGATGACTCAAAATTTCCTTTCTCTATCATAAATCATCAAGTGGTGTTTTCTGATGTTGTTGTTTATACTGGGGAAGCTCCTCATAAAACCAAGATTAACATCTTATGTCAGTATACAATAAGCATAGAAAGTTTCAGTAGGTATCACATGCTATCATTAGAATTGTAATAACTAAACTTAGACTAGCCAGCCACACAGATTACATTTTAAAGAGCCAGATCCTTCTCAGGGCCCAAATTATTATCAATCATAACACGGTGCGTAGTGTGAACTAAGTAGTGGATCTAGTTTTGGGGGTAATAAAAAAGCCTCCAACCAGGCCGCGGAATTTCTGCTTATCCCTGACTTGCTCCTTTACTTCATCCCCCCGCCAAGCCCCAAGGCACTTAATTACAGATCTGTCATTTATTTATTCATATTTCTGTCGTTCTCCCCCTCTAGACTATAAGCTCATTATAGGCAGGGAATGTGTTTGTTCATCATTGTAGAATACACTCCCGAGGGCTGCACTAAGCACTGGAGTAGATGCAAGATCATCAGGTCCCACATGAAGCTCACAGTCTAAGTAGGAAGGAGAACAGGTATCACATCTTTATTTTACAGATGAGAGAATTGATCCTTATGTTTGACCATGATAATTGTGGTATTTGTTCAGCGCTTACCAGGTACTGTACTAAGCACTGGGATAGGTACAAGGTAATCGGGGTGGACACGGTCCCTGTCCCACATGAGGCTCACAATCTCAGTTCATTTATCTGTTCTCCCTTCTCCTTAGATAATGAGCCTCACACTCAGTTCAGTGCTTTAACAAAGACCACCATTTTCTGACTTGTGGTTTGTCATCTTAACTATTCTTGAATGTTGGTTGCTTGCTTCCTGCATTTTAGTTCTGGAAAGGTCAGAGGAAGGGGAGGAGAAGGAGGAGGAGGGGAAAGATGGGGAGGAGGGAGAGAGGGGGGATGGGGAAAGTAGCAGAGGAGGGAGAGGAGGGAAAAGAGGTGGTGGAAGCGAGGAGGAAGAGAGAAGCAGGAGAAGGAGGAGGAAGATGAGGAAGAGAAGGGAAAACAGAAGAAGGAAGGGAAGGAAAAGAGGAACCAGCAATCCAGGCCTCATTTGGACTCTTAACCACCCATTATTAAAGAAGAAAAAACAATGATGCCTTGTAACTTCAATTTCTGTTTTCCTCAAGCTCCGGCCGGGCCTTTCACTATGCTATTCTTGAACACGAGATTACAAATCCTTGGTTTCTGGCATTTCTCTTGCACTGTTTGACATGAGGAAAAAAAAAAAAAATCCAGCAGAGTCTCTGGTAAAGGTCAACAGTTTACAACTTTTTATTGTTTTAACAATAATGGCCTTGCGATTTCGACCGGGTTTCTCATTGTCACGCCACATCAGCCTGAAGAATGCCTTTCCCCAGTGAGTCCCGAGACACAGAGGTTCCTGCTCTCAAGGCAGATTTTTAAAACTCGGCTTATATATAATGAGCTGCATATTGGTGTGCTTTAAAGATAAGGTTGCAAACTCCAGTGTCCTTCGCTTTCTCCTCCGAAATACCCTTTAAGGCCATTGGCAAAGAGATCTGCTGGTCCACAGTCAGCATCGAATAACTTGTAAAAAAAAAAAAAACAAACATTTTTCTCTACGATCCTTCTGGTAACGTTCTTCAGTCAATCCATTCTACGTCCCAACAACCCCAGTTGATGTTGTCTAATACACCTAGGCCAACAAATACAGTCTGAAATGTATAACAGGTAGTGTTTATTAATGTGAAAAGACAGATGAGGAGGTGAAGTTTCCCAGAATTAGAGGTACGGGAAGCATGTAATGATGGTAATAATAATAATGATGGCATTTGTTAAGTGCTTACTATGTGCTGAGCACTGTTCTAAGTGTTGAACTAATTGCTAACTGATTTTCCAACTTCGTGAGTGGCATTATCTTGTAAACCCCTGTAGACAAAGATCAGACCTATCCACTCTATGCTGCTGTATTTTTCCAAGTGTTTAACACAGTACTTGGCACACAGTAAGCGCTCAGTAAATGAACATTGAGAAGCGGCATGTCATAGTGGAGAGAGCACGTGGTCGGAAGATCATGGGTTCTAATCCCGGCTCCGCCACTTGTCTGCTGTGTGACTTTGGGCAAGTCCCTTCACTTCTCTGTGTCTGTGACCTCCTCTGTTAAATGGAGATTGAGACCATGAGCCTCACGTGGGACAGGGATTGTGTCCAATCTGATTTGCCGTATCCACCCCAGGACTTAGTACAGTGCCTTGCGCAAAGTAAGTGCTTAACAGATACCGTCATAAATGCCACTTAAGTAAAACCAACCCTTCGGCCAACACAAGTGTTTATGAACTTACACCTCAACAAATATGTGTGTGTATGTGTATTCCGTTATTGATTTTGACCATGCTGGTTGCAAATATTTTTATGTTCATCTTCCTTAAGAGAAGAAACTCCTTGGGGTCAGGGAATGGGTCATTTCTTCACCCTGTCCTATCCAAGCTCTCAGCACAGCGCTCTCCAACTTACAATTAAGAACTTACCTTGTGCTGAGCATTGGTGAGAATCAGAGAGGCCTAGTGGAAAGAGCATAGACTTGGGAATCAGAGGGCCATTCCTCTAGTCCCAGCTCCGTCACTTCTCTGCTATAATAATGTTGGTATTTGTTAAGCGCTTACTATGTGCAGAGCACTGTGCTAAGCGCTGGGGGAGATACAGGGTCATCAGGTTGTCCCACGTGGGGCTCGCGGTTTTCATCCACATTTTACGGATGAGGGAACTGAGGCCCAGAGAAGTGAAGTGTCTTGCCCACGGTCACATAGCTGACAAGGGGCGGAGCCGGGATTCGAACCCGTGACCTCTGACTCCCAAGCCCGTGGTCGTTCCACTGAGCCACGCCGCTTCTCTGCTATGTGACTTGGGGCAAGTCACTTTACTTCTCTGGGCCTCAGTTCCCTCATCTGCAAAATACCTGCTCTCCCTCCTGCTTGTGAGCCCCATATGGGACCTGATTGGCTTGTATCCATCCCGACTCTTAGTACAGTCCTTGGCACATGGTAAGCACTTAACGAATACCACAGTGACTACAAAATAATCAGATCGGACGCAGATCTTGTCACATGAGAGGCTCTCAGTCGAAGAAGGAAGAGGCCCATTTATTGACAGAGTCCTCTAGATCATTCTGGAGAGGCAGAGCTCAGGCCTGGGAGTCAGGAGACTTGGGTTCTAATCCCCGTTCTGCCATTCATCTGCTACGTGACCTTAGGCAAGTCACTTCACTTCTCTGGTCCTCAGGTTTCCTCATCAGTAAAATAGGGATTAAAGTCCTGTTTCCTCTCCCTTAGACTATGAGCCCCAAGTGGGATAGGAACTGTATCTGATCTGATTGCATTTTCTCCAGCACTTAGCACAGTGCTTGCCATATATTAAGCTTAATAAATACCTCAGTTATTATCGTTGAGTGCCACTGTAAGCCCATCGATGGGCAGGGATTGTCTCTATCTGCTGCCGAACTGTACATTCCAAGCGCTTAATACAGTGCTCTGCATATAGTAAGTGCTCAATAAATACTATTGAATGAATGATTATCTAGACACCAGACAAAAGTGATTTTTGGTTTTTTTTTTCAGCCTGGACTATTTGATCAGCTCCTCACTTCTGCAGAGCCAGGCAGGACGGTGGTCTTGGGCAAGTCACTTTACTTCTCTGTTCCTCAGTAGCCTCATCTGTAAAATGGAGATTAAGACTGTGAGTTCCAGCCGGGACAGGGACTATATCCAACCCGATTTGCTTGTATCCACCCCAGCGCTTAGTACAATGCTTGGCGCATTGTAAGTGCTTAATAAAAACCACAATCATTATTAATCAGTCAATTGGTATTTACTGAGCTCTTACTGTGTGCAGAGCACCGTATTAAGCCTTTGGGAGAGTACAATACAACAGAGTTGGTAGACACATTCCCTGCCCATAACGAGCTTGCAGTCTTGGGGTGAGAGAGACATTAATTGAAATAAATTACAGATATATATCCAGATCTCAAATCCAAACCTATCCCTCTAAGGAAGCTCTCGTCTGATTCTTCCTCCTAGCACCGCTAACCCCCTTTAGAAATCGCTCCACGAGGAAGGTCATTCTGGGTGAAATGGCCGTTGCTTTTGCTACAACTCTGTTTTGTTTTTGTTCCAAACCACGTTTTCCAATGACCTCGAGCGGACCGAAATCACAGGGGAGACAGCGAGGGAGAAACGAAAGGGGAACTGGCACATCTGTGGCAAGATAACGCATAATGACCAAGTGTGATAAAGTCGCGTTACGGCAACTCTGGCAGAGAGCGGATGTGCCTTCCTCGATAAGTAAACCGAAGAGGCCCCATTTTAGAACCTGACGGAGGCACGGTTAGGTCTCGTCCGGGAAATATTTCCCATCGCTGATGGCCTGCTGGGCCTTCCCAGGGGCTGGAAAGCGTTCCGCACACCTCTAGGATAAACGGCCCTGGGTTCCCCTCTCGCACAGCTGGAAGTAGAGGTTAGGAGAGGAGCAGAGCCTTTAGGCTGAGTATTCCGCTCCTCACCCAAGTTGGGGGAATGGTCCTATAGGGACGTCTCCCCTGGCCTCGGCGCTTCTCAGAGTGGCTCAGTGGAAAGAGCCTGGGCTTCAGAGTCAGAGGTCATGGGTTCGATTCCCAGCTCTGCCACTTGACAGCTGTGTGACTGTGGGCAAGTCACTTCACTTCTCTGTGCCTCAGTTACCTCATCTGGAAAATGGGGATTAACCGTGAGCCTCACGGGGGACAACCTGATGACCCTGTATCTCCCCCAGCGCTTAGAACAGTGCTCTGCACGTAGTAAGCGCTTAACAAATACCAACGTTATTACAGGCCAGCGGAAAACCTAGAGGGACATCACTGTGTCCCCAAATAGAGACTCAATAATAATAATAATGTTAGGATTTGTTAAGCGCTTACTATGTGCCGAGCACCGTTCTAAGCGCTGGGGTAGACACGGGGGAATCAGGTTGTCCCACGTGGGGCTCACAGTCTTCATCCCCATTTTACAGATGAGGGAACTGAGGCACCGAGAAGTGAAGTGACTTGCCCAAAGTCACCCAGCTGACATGTGGCCGAGCAGGGATTCAAACTCATGACCTCTGAGTCCAAAGCCCGGGCTCTTTCCCCTGAGCCACGCTGCTTCTCTCCCCTGAAGCAGCTTGGCCTAGTGGAAAGAACCCGGGCTTGAGAGGCAGAGGACCTGGGTTCTAATCCCGGCTCCTCCACTTACCAGCTGGGTGACCTTGGGCCAATCACCTCACTTCTCTGAGCTTCAGGTCTCCTGTTCTGAGAAGCCACATGGCCTAGTGGACGGAGCGTGGGCCTGGGAATCAGAAGGACCTGGGCCCTAATCCCGGCTCTGACATGTGTCTGCTGTGTGACCTTGGACGAGTCACTTAATTTCTCTGGGCCTCAGTTACCGCATCTCTGAAATGGGGATTAAGTGTGTGAGCCTCATGTGGGACAGGGACTGTGTCCAACCTGATTAGCTTGTATCTACCCCAGTCCTTAGAACAGTGCTTGGCACTTAACAAGCACCGCCATTATTACGCATTATTACTTCACTTCTCTGGGCCTCAGTTACTTTATCTGTAAAATGGGAATTAAGACTCTGAGCCCCATTGTGGACAGGGATTATGTCCAAGCCAATTTGTCTGTATTCACCCCAGTGCTCAGTACAGTACCTGGCACATAGTAAGTGCTTATCAAATACCAAATTATTAACATTATTATTACTGTTCTCCCTTCTATTTAGACTTTGAGGTCTGTGCAGGTCAGGGGATGTGTCCGACCCAATTCCCTCGAATGTAACCCAGCACTTAGAACAGTGTTTGTCACAGGGTAAGAGCTTTGCAAATATCATAAAAAAAGTGCTTGTCTGGTTGTCTATCTAAATTGGCTGTCATTTGTGCGCAGGGAATGCATCTATTGTGCTACTGTACTCTTCCAAGTGCTTAGTATAATGCTTCACACACAGTAAGTGCTCAATAAGTTTGACTGAATGAATGAGACGCCTTTCCTTTGCGCCCCCGGGTTCGAACGCCGACGACGTCACTTGCCGTCTGCGTGACCTCGCTCAAGCCGCTTAGCTTCTCCCTCCCTCAGTTTCTTCATCTGTGAAACGGGGATTCGATACCTCCTCTCCCCCCTCCTTGGTCTGCGAGCCCAGTGAGGGACAGGGACCATGTTCGACCTGATCATCTTACATCTTTCTCAGTGTTTGGTACATAGTAAACAACGAATACTACAGTTGTTGTGATGATAAGGAGTATCGGGACAGTGAATGAGGATTGGGTCTTGGACGATTAACTGTGATGATTAAGGCGATGATTAACTTCTAATCTTTTCACTCCGTGACTTCCATACATCCCCACGCACATCTTCGTCGCCTCTAGACTCTAAATTCACTGTGGGCGGGGGGAAGGTGTCTGCCAACCCTGTTTTGTCACCCTCTCCCAAGCGCTTTGTAGAGTAAACGCTCAAAAAAATATTACAAACGATGATACTGATGAATGTATTGTCTCAGATTTCTCCTTTTGTCCTCTTTCGCCCTAGAACCGTCTTCATTATCCGGTTATTCAGTGGGATTTGGACTTTGGAAAACCCTGAGGGTAATCACATCATCTCAGCGTGGGTCTTCCCTGAAAGCAAGTCATGACATTCTTTGCACCTGCTCCTTTCCTACCAAATCAACTGGACGCTATTTTATTTCAGCGGCCCTTCCCGTCATTGTTTGGGACTCGGGGCTCTGCCAGTAGAATGTAAATTCACAGTTCCTGAAAAGCTAATGCTCTCAGGTTTCTGGCAGTGAGCGAGCTCTGTATTGTCAAGGGCAGGCGGAGCAGGGCCTTGGAACTTGTAGTTTCCGGATCTGCTGCTGTTTGATTCTAATAGGAAGGTCCTCCGTAACCTCGGAGACTTTAACTCAGTAGACGTAAAAGTGGTGGAACAGAACTGACGATCTGAAATGGCACGCTTAATAATTAATGATAATCGTGATACTCGTTAATAATAACGTTGGTATTTGTGAAGCGCTTACTATGTGCAGAGCACTGTTCTAAGCGCTGGGGGAGATACAGGGTGATCAGGTTGTCCCACGTGAGGCTCACGGTTAATCCCCATTTTACAGATGATAATAATAATGTTGGTATTTGTTAAGCGCTTACTATGTGCCAAGCACTGTTCTAAGCGCTGGGGTAGACATAGGGGAATCAGGTCGTCCCACGTGGGGCTCACAGTCTTAATCCCCATTTTACAGATGAGGGAACTGAGGCACAGAGAAGTTAAGTGACTTGCCCACAGTCACACAGCCGACAAGTGGCAGAGCTGGGATTCGAACTCATGAGCCCTGACTCCAAAGCCCATGCTCTTTCCACTGAGCCACGCTGCTTCGTAACTGAGGCACAGAGAAGTGAAGTGACTTGCCCACAGTCACACGGCTGACAAGTGGCAGAGCCGGGATTCGAACCCAGGACCTCTGACTCCCAATCCCAGACTCTTTCCACTGAGCCACGCTGCTTCTTATTATGTGCCACGCACTGTACTAAGAACTGGAGTAGATAAAAGGTAATCAGGTTGGACACAGTCCGTGTCCCACATGGGGCTCACGGCCTTAATCCCTATTTTACAGACGAGGGAACTGAGGGGCAGAGAAGTTAAGTTACTTACCCAAGGTCACACAGCAGACAGTGATGCAGCGGAAATTAGAACCCAGGTCCTTCTGACTGCCAGACGCGTGCTCTCTTGACTAGGGAACTCTGCTTCTACTTAGTTGGTAGATGATTGGGATGATTAGGGGAAGGTGAGGGAAAGTTTCAAATGATTTCTGCATTTTTCAAAACAGTTTGTGCTCAGAGGTGGAATATTATTGTTCTGACCCGAGTGGACCATTATTTTGCTCAAGGTTCCACTGGACTGTGAGCTCCTTGAAGGCAGGAAATGTGACTGTCAACTCTATTGTATTGTTCTCTCCCAAGGGTTTAGCACAGTGCTCTCCCCACAGTGAGCACTCAGTAAAGACAACTGACTGATTTATTGCTCCCGTGACTTCTCTCCAGCTTTATAGAAAATGTCTCAGGGGACAAATGTAGACAGAATCAGAAGCCCTCAATAGTAGACAATATGACCCATAGAACACATCTGCCGAAACTGCTAAAACCAATTTAAAAAAAGAAACCAGATAATTTCATTACCTCTGTGCAGTGCGGCTCTTGGCTACCTACAAGCAGCGTGGCTCAGTGGAAAGAGCCTGGGCTTTGGAGTCAGGGGTCATGGGTTCGACTCCCGGCTCTGCCACTTGTCAGCTGTGTGACTGTGGGCGAGTCACTTCACTTCTCTGGGCCTCAGTGACCTCATCTGTCAAATGGGGATTAACCGTGAGCCTCACGTGGGACAAGCTGATGACCCTGGATCTACCCCAGCGCTTAGAACAGTGCTCGGCACATAGTCAACGCTTAACAAATACCCGCATTATTATTCTCCGATAACTGTTTGTTTCCTTATCCCCACTTTTGTTGTTTCACAACTGTAGACACTGGTTAGCAGGGTTTTTTTTTTTTTTTTTTATGGCAGTTGTAAAGTGCTTACTGTGTGTCAGGCACCGTTCTAAGCGTGGAGATAAATACATAATCGAGTTGGACACAGTCCCTGTCCCACAGGGGGCTCACGGTCTTCATCCTCATTTTTCAGATGAGGTAACCGAGGCACAGAGAAGTGAAGCGACTTGCCCACGGTCATGCAGCAGACAAGTCGTAGAGCTGAGATTATCTCCTGTCTCCCAAGCCCATGCTCTATCCACTAGGTTACACTGCTTCTCTCCCGCCATTGATTTGAAAAGAGAGTTTCAGTACAGCTCTCAGAAAGCAAAATTATCTAGACAGACGTAGAATCAATCAGTAGTATAGATTGCGGCAGCTTAGAGAAGCAGCACAGCTCAGTGGAAAGAGCACGGGTTGGGGAGTCAGAGGTCATGGGTTCGAATCCCGGCTCTGCCACTTGTCAACTGTGTGACTGTGGGCAAGTCACTTCACTTCTCTGTGTCTCAGTTATCTCATCTGGAAAATGGGCATCAGTGTTATTCTTTTTTCTAGACTTCCAGTAACCAAACGACTCTGCGGCCTGGAGGTCAAAGATTCTGGAAGTCGGTAGGTTCGGCCTGGGTCGAACCAAGCGCATAAATTTGAAGCCTCAGTCTCCTCCTTCAGCAGGTCTTATCTTTAGATTCTACTTTTCCTGGCTAGATGATCCATTATAGAGTATAAAACAATATTTCCGTGAGTTTATTTTAGCACCATTAACGTTGGTCGTCGTCTCAGCCCGGAAAAAAACCCCAAAACTCGGACCTCCGTTATTTTAATAGGAGAGTGTGGATATTTCTGCTAGAACACCTGTTTCCATTACACCCTCTAAGTACAATAGCTCGGGAGGATTAGGGAATGTTCGCCATACAGTACAAGTCTGTTCTGGGTGGAACACGATGGACGAGTTAGTTAATCACTGTGGTATTCGTTAAGCGGTTACTGTGTGCAAGGCACTGAGCTAATCGTTGGGGTGGATACGGGTAAATCGGATTGGACACAGTCCCTGTACCACACAAGGATGATAACAATGAGGGTACTTGGTTAAACGATCACTCTATGCCGGGCATTGTCCTAAGCGCTGCGGTAGCTGTAGGCACATCGAGTTGGACACAGTCGCTGTCCCACATGGGGCTCACAGTCTTAAATCTCCATTTTACAGATGAGGTGAATGAGGCCCAGAGAAGTGAAGTGACTTGCCCAAGGTCACACAGCAGACAGATGGCGGAGCTGGGATTAAAACCTTTATCCTTCTGACTCCCTGGCCCATGCTCTGTCCACTAAGCCACACTGCTTCTGTGGAAATCAGAAGGCCTTGGGTTCTAATTTCGGCTCCACTACTTGTTTCCTGTGTGACTTGGGACAAGTCGCTTCACTTCTCTGGGCCTCGTTCACCTCATCTGTAAAACGGAGACTTAAGAGCCCCATGTGGGACAGGGACTGGGTCCAACCTGATTAGCTTGTATCTACCCCCGTGCTTAGAACCTAGTGCGTGGCACATAGTAAACGCTTAACAGATGCCATGATCGTCATCATCATCGTCATTATTATCATTATAAGATGGAAGAGGCAGGATTAGAACTCAGGTCCTCTGTCATCCCAGGAGAAGAGGGTGCAGACAGGGCAGCTTTTTTGATGTGTGGTTGGGACCCCGTGGTGTCTCCCGGAATCGGTCCAGGTGGCTACCGGGAGGCAGCTATGGCTAGCACTGGTGGTCCTACATTCATTCATTCCTATTGCTTCATTCCTATTAATTCATTCAATCCTATTTAATGATAGGATTAATTACTTTCATTCATGCATTTATTCAATGGTAGAGCACTGTACTAAGTGCTTGGGAGCGTACAGAATAACAGCAAACGGACAGAAGTCTAGGAGAGCAATTATCTGTCTTCTGTGAGGAGGGAGGGAGTTCCAGGCCAGAGGTAGGATGTGGGTGAGGGGTCGGCAGTGAGATAGACGAGATCGAGGTACGGCGAGAAGGTCCAAGCTCTTAGTACAATGCTCTGCACACGGTAAGCACTCAATCAATGTGATTGAATGGAAGGGCACAAGGAGAGACAGGGTGAGGTGGCGAGGGCAGGGAGAGATAGAGGGTGGAGAGGGACGAGGATGGGCCAGAAGAGGTTCATTCATTCATTCAATCGTATTTATTAAGCACTTACTGTGTGCAGAGCACTGTACTAAGCACTTGGGAAAGTACAACAATAAAGAGACACGATCCCTGCTCTCAGTGAGGTCACAGTCTAGAGGTTCTAATCTAGCTCCAGCTCTGGCTTGCCGTGTGATCTTGGGCAACTCACTTTGCCTCCCTGGATCTCAGTTACCGCATCTGTCCAATGTGCATCATTCATTCAGTCAGTCAGTCAGTCATTCATTCATTCATTGATATTTATTAAGCCCTTATAGTGTGCAAAGCGTCGTGCTAAGCAGTTGGGAGAGGACAACAGAACAATAAACAGACACATTCTCTGCCCACAGTGAGCTTAAAGTCTAGAGGAGCTTAAAGTCTAGAGGATGAGAATCCCGGACTGTCCCTTCCTCCCAGAGATGTGGTGAAAACACCGGACAATAACAGATGTAAAAGCGTTTTGGAGAAATAAAAGCGCTTGGAGAAACCTGAGAGTTCCAAGAAGCAGGACTTTGTTTTTCAGGCCGGAGGAGCCATAAATCTCTGAGAAGCAGCGTGATTTAGTGGATAGAGCCCAAGCCTGGGAGACAGGAGGACTTGGGTTCTAATCCCGGCTCCGCCGCCTGTCTGCTACGTGACGTCCGGCCGGTCACTTCGCTTCTCTGGGCCTCAGTTCCCTCATCTGTAAAATGAGAATTAAGACTGCGGGGCCCATGTGGGACACAGTCCAACTTGATTATCTTGCATCTACCCCAACACAGAACGGTGCTTGAAATATAGTAAGCGTTTAACAAATACCATCATCATCATCATCATCGTTTCCCAGGGACGACATACTCCTTGGTTAAAATCTCCTTCAGCACAATGCAGCCGCGCAGCCAGGAGTAAGTCAGGATTTTAGGGGTAACCTCGGGGACGAGAAAGAAGACTTGAAAATCTAACAGATAAGGCTCATCCCATTATAGAATCACGGATTGCTGGATAATACCACCTTCGTTGCTTTTTCAGTTCTGGGTTTTCACCAGAAGACTGATCTCCCTGACAGTGTGATTTAGCGATGGCTTCAGCTACAAATGGCCATGTTATTTTTGAGCTCAGAAGAGTGAAATCAGTCTAAATCAGTACATTTTAGGCTCTTTTCCCAGGTTTCCAGCCTGTTGCAAAGAGAAAAACATGTTTTCCCCTGAAATGACTTTGCCACAAAATACATGCATCAGCATAAAGGGAAGAAAAAAAAAAAAAGTCACGTAGAATGTCAGTGAATTGAGCGGGCGAAATTCTGACCCCGACATGGGGACTGTCGTTGTCTGGTGCCAGTGATGACATCAGTAAATGTTCTGAATTAGCAATAAAGGACAGGCCTAATCACTAAGGTCTATCATGTATACCTGCAAGATGTGAGAAGCAGGGTGGGTCAGTGGAAAGGGCCCGGGTTTAGGAGTCAGACGTCATGGGTTCTAATCCCCGCTCCGCCACCTGTCAGCTGTGTGACTTTGGGCAAGTCACTTAACTTCTAGGTGTCTCAGTTACCTCATCTGTAAAATGGGGATTGAGAGCGTGAGCCCCACGTGGGACAACCTGATTTCCCTGTATCTACCACAGCACTTAGAACAGTGACCGACCCATAATGAGTGCTTAACAAATACCAACATTATTATTATTATCATTATTATTGGTTGATAAAGCACCATCCTAAGAGCACTGTCATTCATTCATTCGATCATATTTATTGAGCGCTTGCTGTGTGCCGAACACTGTACTAAGCACTTGGAAAGTTCACTTTGGCAACAGATAGACAATCCCTACCCAACAGTGGGATCACAGTCTAGAAGGGGGTAGACAGATGACAAAACTCAACAAAAAAAGTAGACACGCATCAATAGCAGTAGTTCAAATCCCGGTTCCACCACTTGTCTTCTGCGTGACCTTGGGTGAGTCACTTCACTTCTTTGTGCCTCAGTTCCCTCATCTGTGAAAGGGGGACTGTGACTGTGGGCCCCACGTGGGACACGGACTGTGTCCAACCCGATTACTTGGTATCTACGTGAACACTTAGTAGAGGGCCTTGGTACATGGTAAGTAAATACCATTTTTTTACCTTTTTTTTTAAAAAAAAGGATGGCTGAGGTTGCTGTTCATAATGCTTATTTATTAACAGCTTCAAAGGAGCCAAGGTTGCTCTTAGGAAAATCTGGGGAATTGAACGAGTGATAAAGGAATCTGTTCCATGGCCAGAGCATCATGTGGAAAGGACTCAGTGATTTACTGTAAACTTTGCCAGAAGTGAAAATAAAGTGTTGAAAGAGACATCTAGTTGCTTTTTTTCCTTGGTAAGAATAAAGAGAAAATGTTCCACCAGCGGGGTTGGATGTGTGAGCGCGGCCTAAAATCCTTTTTTTTTTTTGTAATTTTTCAAGGGTTCAGTGCTTATTATGGACAGTCCCCATTTCAGAATGGCTCCTGGGGTTTCCAGTCCTCTACTAGTCTCGGCTATGGGAGGGAGAGTCGAACAGAGGCCTGTCCATTCCATTCCTAGCTTGGCCAGTGGCTAGAGAGTGGCAGGCCATCTGCTAGGAATCAAAACTCACTTGTGCTGGGCAGCGGTGGCACGGGAGACGGTCAAGGGCGGGGGCTCGGGTTTACCGCGTGGAAGGCGGAAATGGTAAACTACTTTTGGATTTTTACCAAGAAAACTCTGCGGATCCACTCCCTGAACGATGGCGGAGAGAGATGGGACCTTCCGGGAGAGATGCATCCATGGAGTCGCTAGGGGTCGGAGACGACTCGACGGCTTAAGACAAGATGGTCCAGTCACTGTACTAAGCACCTGTGAAAAGACAAGCTAAGCAGTTTGAACACAGTCAGTGTCCCACATGGAGCTCACGGTCCTAATCCCCATTTTGCAGATGAGGTAACTGAGGTACAGAGAAGTGAAGTGACTTGTCTGAGGTTACACACACTCGTTTTTTTTAATGGTATTTGTTAGTCGCTTACTATCTACCAGGCAGTGTACTAAGCACTGGGGTAGATACAGGATAATCCCTCTGGACACTGTCCCTGTCCCACAGGGGGCTCACCATCTTACTCCCTATTTTACAGATGAGGTAACTGAGGCACAGAGAATTTAAGGGACTTGCCTGAGGTCACCCAGCAGACGTGTGGCAGAGCCGGGATTAAAACCCAAGACCTCCGACTTCCAGGCCCACGCTCCTTCCACTAGGCCTTGTTTGTTTGCTTCTTCTCAGTTCTGCTTCTGTCCAAAATTTCTTTTGAAAATCTCCCCCCCGGGTATCATGGAATCGACTAATTGAAATAATTGCTGGTAATTTTAACTTGGAAGGACATGAAAGTGTAAGATGGCGGAAGATCTAGAGTCAGGGGTGTCTGATCTCCCAAGCCCCAAGCTACTCTTGGTTTGTTTTGGGTTGGGTTCTCTCTGGCAGGTAGTTAAACACTGGTAGCCAAAGCTACCAACAGGCAATGGTCCCGGGCCACCCCGAGGCACGGCAAATTAGCCAGCCCTTCCAGGTCCACGTGGCATCGTTACCGTGTGCGCTCGGGACATTCAGAAGTGGGGTTGGAGTTGGATCATCCCACCTCGGCCTCCCGGTTTTCTCCAGCCACCGCGCTGCCGTCTGACCCGCGAGGGGCTTGAATTTTGCTCCTCGGGGCACAGAACCCGTCCCGTCTTTCTTCTTATCTTTATGCAGTCTTGGGGTTATGTTTCATCTCTCCTTGCGTGGCTGTCCGCTTTCCCCCTTTTTACTTTTAGAGGGAGAGCCCCCTGAGGGACAGGGGTCATGTCTAATTTCTGGGCATTCTTTTCTAGTGTTTAGTACCAGTGCTCCGCACACAGTAACGGCTTAATACTGCTTCTGCGTCTACTACGACGACAACTATTACAACCGCTATGACTAATTCTCCACTACTAATTCAAGACAGAGTGTGGACTAGTGGAAAGGGTGCAGGCCGGGGACTCAGAGATCCTGGGTGTCAAGCCCGGCTCTGCCACATACCCGCTGTGATACGACACTTCACATCTCTGTGTCTCAGTTTCCTCCTCTGCAAAATGGGGATTCAGTGTCTGGTCTCTCTCCAGTTTAGTCTGTGAGCCTCGTGTGAGGCCTGATTATGTTGCATCTGATCAGTCAGTCCATCGTACCTATTGAGCGCTTCCTGTGTGCAGAGCACTGAACTCATATAATCATATATAATCGACACATTCCCTGCCCACAACAAGCTTACAGTCTAAAGCCTATCTAGGCTATCTCCAGTCTATCTACGCCAGCGCTTACTACACTGCTTCACATATAGTAAGGATTTAAGAAGCAGCATCGCTTAGTGGATTAGAGCACGGGCCTGGTTTCTAATCCCAGCTTCGCCACTTGTCTGCTGGATGACCTTGGGCAAGTCGTTGTACTTCTCTGAGCCTCAGTTCCCGTAGCTGTAAAATGGAGATTGAGAGGGTGAGCCGCACGTGGGAGGGGGGACTGTATCCAACCCGATTTGCTTGTATCCACTCCAGCGCTTAGTATAGCGTCTGGCACATGGTAAGCGCTTAACCAATGCCATAAGTGTTATTAATATGATTAAATGAATTAATGAGAGGCACACACTGTAGCTCCGAGGGAGGGGTGAATGGCAAGTTCTTCAAAGGGTAGAGATCAAAGTGCTTTGGGGAAGGAATGTGGAAACAGCGTGGCCTACGTGAGAGGATTTGAAAGCAGTGGGGAAGAAGACTTTGGAAGGGGAGAATTGCAAGATGAGGGTCAGGGAGGGAAGGAGGAAGGAGGCTAACTCTTCGATAGAGTGCCAAGGTTTGCCTCAGAGGCACAGGTGGAGGGGATAGATTTCGAGAGGAGGCGGGAGATCGTCTCTCGAGATACTTATGCTGGGAAAGATGGGAGAGTTGAAGAAGGGGCAGGCAGGAGGGAGGGAGTTTAGAAGAGCAGGAGAGATTTTTAAGGAGATCACACCTGAGACGATACCTAGATGCAGTAAAACAGTGACCCGAATGTCTAAATCAATTCACCAAACTTCCAAAAAGCCCAGTTGCCATGAATGACCTAAAAGCTGTGTCCACCCACTGGAAAGAAATCCTATTTTGCACGTTAGGGTTGCATGGCTTGGCTGTTACATTTTGGCATTTGTTTACATTTCATTATTCAAATTCTGGCTGGTGTCTTCAAATATCTAGTGAACCCTCATTTCTTTTTTATAATCAGACCGTTATTAAAACCATGACTTCTCCAGTCACCCTGGGCAACACTTTGTAATCAAACATTTTCTTTGGCAAACTCGACAGTCTCTTTCTTTAACCCCCAATATAACACTCAAGAAGACAAATCACCGACTCAAAACTAATTAGCACTCAAGTCTTAGCTAGATTCAGCACTTTGCACCCCGTAGACACTCAATAAATATCTTAGGTCGATTGATTGTCGTTCTCTTGGACACCAAAGGACTGCTAGCTGGAGAAGCAGCCTGGCCTAATGGAGAGACCAGGGGCCTGGGAGTCAGAAAGACCTGGGTTCCAATTCCTTGCTGTGTGACCCTGGGCAAATCCCTAAAGTTCTCTGTGCCTCCGTTTTCTCAGATGTAAAATGGGGATACCTGTCTTCCCTCCTACTTAAACTGTGAACTCCATGCGGGACAGGGACCGTGTCCGACCTAATCCACTTGGACCTGGCCCAGCGCCGAGAAGAGTGTCCGGCGTGTAGAAAGCGCTTCATAAATGCCATTAAAAAAAGAAGGTCAGATGGTAAACTCCTTGAGGGCAGGGATCGTGTTTTCTAACCGCTGTACCCTGCCAAGAGCATATTACAGTACTCTGCTTACAGGAGTTGCTCAGTAAATACCACCGATTGAAGTACCTTCGGTGGATGCCAAAGAATAGTTTCTTGAGGACTCACGTCTTCTTCCCAGAACCTGGCACAGCGCTTTGCAAAATGCAAGTGTTCCACAGATGTTTGGGAGAGGATTATTATGACCGTTGCTTTCCTTTCCAATTCCAGGGTGTGAGAGAGTCTTCCCATCCCGGGGGCACGATCTAGTCGATAACTGGAAGAAAGGTCCATGGAGAAAATATTCAGTCATGATCTCATCATAACCGTGGTGTTTGGGGAACGCTTACTACGTGCCAAGCACCACACTGACACTGAAACAGACCCAGGATAATCAGGTAAGACTGAATCCTTGTCCCACACGGGGCTTACGGTCTAAATAGAGAGAAGCGGTGTGGCTCAGTGGAAAGAGCCCGGGCTTGGGAGTCAGAGGTCATGGGTTCATTTCCCAGCTCTGCCACTGGTCAGCTGTGTGACTGTGGGCAAGTGCCTCAGTTACCGCCTCTGGAAAATGGGGATTAAGACTGTGAGCCTCACATGGGACCACCTGATGACCCTGTAATAATAATAATAATAATGTTGGTATTTGTTAAGCGCTTACTATGTGCAGAGCACTGTTCTAAGCGCTGGGGTGGACACAGGGGAATCAGGTTGTCCCGCGTGGGGCTCACAGTCTTCATCCCCATTTTACAGATGAGGGAACTGAGGCACAGAGAAGTTAAGTGACTCGCCCACAGTCACACAGCTGACAAGTGGCAGAGCCGGGATGCGAACTCATGAACCCTGACTCCAAAGCCTGTGCTCTTTCCACTGCGCCACGCTGCTTCCCATGTATCTACCCCAGCGCTTAGAACGGTGCTCTGCACATAGTAAGCGCTTAACAAATACCAACATCATTATTAAGTAGAGGCTTAGGAACTCCATTTCATAGAAGAGGAAACTGAGGCACAAAGAAGTTGTGACTTGTCCAAGGTCATGCATCCCAGCTGTTAATCTACAAGGTGGCCCCTTCTGAAAACACCCATGTCTGGTTCCCTGGATGGGAATTAAGGGTACAACAAACAATGGAAAACCCATGACATTTCCAACACCGCGTCTTTCTCTCTCACCTGGGAGTCTCTCCCAAGCTTTGTTGTTTCAGGGTTCCAGACATCGGGTCCGTAATCCACTCTGTACTTCCTGCAGGTCCCTGAAGGAAGTCTTCCCAGACTGTCCCGCTCCTGGTTCAGATAATAATAATAATGATGGCATTCGTTAAGCGCTTACTATGTGCCAAGCACTGTTCTGGGCCCTGGATAATGATAAGAAGACTCACAATAGTGATCACGGTGATAAAAATCCTAAGAGTGGAGATGATCATATTCATAAGAACTGTGACTTAACTGCTGCAGTTTGACAAGTTGGAGAATTTAGAGAAGCAGCGTAGCTCGGAGGAGCAGTGTGGCCTAATGGCGAGAGCACGGGTCTGGTGGTCAGAGGGACCTGAGTTCTAATCTCTGCTCTGCCAGTTGCTAGCTGTGGGACCTTGGGCAAGTCACTTCACTTCTCTGTGAGTCAGTATGTTTAACTGTAAAATGGAGATACCCGTTCTCCCTCCTATTTAGACCGTGAGCCCCATCCAGGACAGGGACTGTGCCCGACCTCATTAACTTGCACTGACTCCAGCGCTTAGAGCAGTGTTTGGCACATAGAAGTAGCGCGGTCTAGAGAAGCATGGCCTGGCAGATAGAGCATGAGCCTAGGAGTCAGAAGGACCCGAGTTCTAATCCCTGTCCTCCCTTTGCCTACTGTGTGACTACGGGCAAGTCGCTTCACTTCTCTGTGCCTCAGTTGCTTCATCTGTAAAGTGGGAATTAAGACTGTGAGCCCCACGAGTGACAGGGACTGTGTCCGTCACAGTTAACTTATCTACCCCAGCGCTTAGTACAGTGTCTGACACAGAGTAAGCACTTAACGAGTCCCAAAATATGAGAAACAGAGGATGTCAAATGGTGTTTAACGAATACCAGAAAAACAAATCCCCCCAAATCCCTATAAATAGTAGGTGGAATGATTAAAACAGGGTAAGTCATGGGGAGGCTGCGGTCCGCAACAACATTTCTGAGGCACACGGAAAGAAGATTGTGCGTGCGGGCCTGAGTACAGCACATTGCCAAAAGCTAATTAGCGGACTCAAGCCTACGACTTATTGTGTTCCCACTGGACGGGCTCAAACATTTAGACCGATACACCGTATCTAATCTTAAATTAGTCTTGGGCCGTTCTGTTTATGTCTCAATGTTGAACTGGATTTGAAAGCAACATCCTCAGGGCAGGAGCTGTTGTCTACGCCCAAAGGCACCAGTTCAACCTAGGAAAAGGAGCTTAAGGGGAGGAAGACACGGGGAAGAAAACACAACCAAAAATGAAAAAAAGAAAACACGGATTTAGGAGGAATAGTGGGCAGACGCGGAGGTTCAATTCGATTCCGTTCAATTTACTCGTACTTACTGAGCGCTTTCTGTGTGCCGAGTACTGTACCAACTGCTGGGGAGAGTGCGATACGATAGTAACTAGGCACATTTCCTGCCCGTGTAGAGCTTACAGTCTAGAGGGGTTCAGGGGACTGTTAAGAGGAGAGGACTCTGCTTCCCTAATAACCTTGACCTATTCAAATCCTATTTACTGAGCTCCTACTGTGTGCAAAGCACTGTACTAAGCACTTGGGAGAGTAGGCCGTAACAGCAAACAAGAGAAGCAGTGTGACTTATTGGAAAGAGCTCGGGGTTGGGAGTCAGAGGTTGTGGGTTCTAATCCCGGGGATGCCACTTGTCAGCTGTGTGGCTCTGGGCAAGTCATTTCACTTCTCTGGACCTCAGTCACCTCCTCTGTAAAGTGGGGCTTAAAACTGTGAGCCCCACCTGATTATGTTGTATCTCCCCCTGCGCTTAGAACAGTGCTTGTCACATTCGAAAGCGCTTAGCAAATGTCATCGTTATTATTATACTTTCCTGCCCACGAGGAGCTCACAGTCTAGAGGGGGAGAAATTGCTGAGTAGCAGGATGGCCTAGTCGAAAGAACGTGAGGCTGGGAGTCAGAGGATATGGATTCTAAAGCCAGCTCCATCTTTTGCCTGCTGGGGGACTTTGGGGAAATCATTTACTTCATTTGGGCCTCAGTTTCCTCATCTGTGAAATGGGGATTCAGTACCTGTTCTCCTTCCTACCTAGACTGTAATTCCCACGGGGGACAGGAACTGTGTCAGATGGGCTAATCCAGCGCTTAGTCTAGAGCTTGGCACATAGAAAACTTAAAATAATATCATTATTGTTATGATTTTTCACTATTATCACTAAGCACTCAAAACGACCCCAACTTTCCTGCCCGTTAAGCTAGTCACCAGACACACAAGGAGCAACCGCTCGAAAACAGCCAACTCTGATTTCAAATATCCGAGGAGGCGACAGACACGAAACAAATACCTCAGTTAGGATGAAATCTGCCTTTTCTTGCTCCCCCTGAGTTGGAAACTGGGAGACAGAAAGCTTAGTCTTTCCTGCAATTCAGGAAAGTCTGAAAGCTTTAATCCGGGGCTCCTGCTAAATTGATCAAACCACCCTGCCTTCTCTTCCCCCCAGCAAAAAAAAGAAAAAAAAAAAGGAAAAGAAAAGAAAAAAAGGACAGTAGCAAAACAAAGACAAAATCTGGGACAGCAGCAGTAAAACTCCCCATGGGTCCATTAGATGCTTTACTAACTGTTCCAAATTGAACGAAGATCAGACAGATGGATTTCTGTGCAGGAATGCTACTTAAAATTAAATACAGGATGCAAATTAAACTTCGCCCTTAACCGTAACCGGAAGGGGGTGTTAGACATTATTGTCACACGATCCTAAAGAGAAACGAGCCCAGAATTCTGCCCAACCTCATTTATTTGGGGGAGACTCAGGCCCAGATGAGAGTCTCACATGCACGCTTCCCATCTACCAACTCTGTTATATTGCACTCGCCCAAGCGTTTAGTACAGTGCCCTGCACACGGGACGTGCTCTGTGGATACCACTGATTGATTGATCAGTAAAATGTACCCCAAGAGCAGGGGTATCTAGATTTCATGACCTCCTTTGAACCAGGGGATCCTACCCAAAGCAGGAGCAAACGGTCGCCAGCTGCATCGATGCGGATCAGTACACACCCTGTTACAGCATGGCCTAGTAAGTAGAACAAGGGCCTGAGAGTCAGAAGGTCATGGGTTCTAATCCCTGCTCTGCCACTTGTCTGCTGTGTGACCTTGGCCAAGTCACTTCACTTCTCTGTGCCTCACTTCCCTGATCTGTAAAATGTGGATTAAGACTGTGAGGCCTGAGTGGGACGGGGACTGTGTCCAACCCAATTATCTTGTATCTACCCCAGCGTTTAGAACTGTGCCTGGCCCATAGTTAGTCCTTGACAGATGCCATCATTATTATCAGGAGAACCCACTGGGGTGCCCAAAGCGGCACGGAAATGGCAATACCAGGCCAGACTTCAGGCTTCTTGACTTTCAGCTCGTTTCAGAAGGCTTCGCCGCCTCAAATTTCAGTGATCTTGCCTTAGAGCAGGGCCGATCAACCAGTCAATCGCTCATATTTACTGAGTGCTTACTGTGTGCAGAGCAGAGTACTAAACGGTTGTGAGAGTACAATCTAACAATATAACAGACACGTTCCCTGCCCACCACGAGCTTCCAGTCTAGTCATCTGAGTCTCAAAATGGTGTCCGTTCCAGGAAGGGAACTTCCTCTCACAGGGAAACCCGTTTCAAGACCAGAAGGGAAGGTCGCTCTATCCCTCAGTCAACCAAACAGTAGTATTTAATGAGAATTTCTCCCATACGGAGCACTGTCACATGGCCTAGTGGATAGAGCATGGGCTTAGGAGGCAAATGACCTGATTTCTGTCTGCTGTGTGACCCTGGGTGAGTCACTTCACTTCTCTCCGCCTCTGAGACCTCATCTGTGAGCTGGGGATTAAGACTGTGAGTCCCACGTGGGACAGGGATTGTGTCCAACCTGATTAACTTGCGTCTACCCCAGGGCTTAGATTAGTGTCTGGCACAGAGTCAGAACTTAACAAATACCATAAGCAATCAACCCTGTCCTCGGCACGAAATAGAGAAAGTAGACCAGATCCCTGCCCTTACAGAGCTTGCATTCTAGCAGAAGTCAGAAACCCTAAAATAAATTACAGGTAGAGAGAAGCAGTATAAGGTGTGGAAATCAGAGCTATAGACTGTAAACCGTTGTGGGCAGGGATTGTCTCTACTGCTGAATTGTACTTTCCAACCGCTCGGTACAGAGCTCTGCACTCAGTAAGCGTTCAATAAATACGACTGAATGAACGGATGAATGAATGGTGTGAGCACTCAAAAGAAGAAAACAACAGAGTTTTTCAGACACCCCCCCCCCCCCCTTAGAAACAGGGTTTGAGCCTTTCAACGGAGTTATAATCGTCAATTAAAAGTCTTGTGTTTTCAACATATTTGTAAGCCCATCCTTTGGCTAACCAAAGTCGCAACAAAATCCTTACGGCACGCTAAGAACAGATGTTCCGTTCAGAGTTGACACAGAATGATCCCGGATATTGGGCCTCACGTGATAGTACAAATGTCCCGCAGGGCAGTTGCCTCAGTATGTCAACAATGATGATGATGATGGTATTTTTTAGGCGCCTATTAGGTGTCAAACACGATTCTAATCGATGGGGCAGATATACGTGAATTAGGTCAGACACAGTTCCTGTCTCACCTGAGGCTCACAGTCTAAGTAGAAGGGAGAACAGGGATTGAATCCCCACTTTACATTTGAGGAAACTGAGTTCTAGAGACGTTAAGTGACTTGCCCAAGGTCACATAGCCGGCATGTGGTGGAGTCAGGATTAGAACCCAGGTCCTTTGGCTCCCACTTTCGTTCCACTAAGCCATGCTGCTTCTCTACATCTTCTATTATTGCAACTATTGGAGAACTAGGATATTTATGCCTTAAGAAGACCCCAGACAGAAATGTCAGCACCAAAAGTATTTAGAGATTTTCCCCTCTGGTGTCCTTTTAAATTGTTACTTGGGGAAGACGTATTGTATGAAAGTCCATTGCATCATGGGACATCAGGTTGCTAAATGAGGATGAAAATAGCCTAAAAAGAATCATTATCATTATTATTATTATTATTTTGGCAGGAATTCACTGCCTACTATGTGCCAAACACTGTTCTCAGCTCTGGGGTAGGTACGAATCAGTCAGATTTGGCACAGTCTCTGTTGGACACATGGAGCTCACATTCTTAATCCCCATTTTACAGATGAGAAAACTGTAGCTCAGAGAACTCAAGTGACTTGCCCAAGGTCACACAGCAGACACATGGTGGAACGGGGATTAGAACCCAGGTCCTTCTGATTCCCAGACCCGGGATCTATTCACCAAGCCACGCTGCTTCCCATGTTGAACAGCTCAAACAGCACGTTTACTGGCCAGCACTCAGCTAGACGAGACTGGATCATCAGACAGAGGGCAGCTCATAAATAGACGCTTGTTACACCTTCTTTTCTTCCCTCTTCAAAAAGACAAATTCTGAACGATTGAACGTGAAATTTACGAGAGAACAAACACTCAGACTTCTGGGAAAGAGTCTCTCAATCCCACCTCTAGTCTCCATTCCCTCTGACTTTAGTTCATTTGCAAGCACCTGTCCCTCACATGATTATAAGCTCCTAGAGGGCAAGGATCGTATCTTCTAATTATTCTGTAGTCTCCCCATCACTTAGAATGGTGCTCTGCACTCAGTTTCAATTGATGGCATTTACTGAGCACATACTAGATGCAGAACACTGCACTGAGCACTTGGAAGAGTGCGCTGTAACGGCTTGGGCAGACACATTTCCCAACCACAAGTTTACAGTCTAAAGGGGGAGACAGCCATTAATATAGATAAATAAATTACAGACCTAGACATATGTCTTGGGGGCGCTGAGGAAGGAGTCAATCAAGTGTGAAAATCCAAGTGCACCATATTATAGGAAGCATTTGGGAGAGTATGGTATTATTATTATTATCGTTATTATTATTGTATTTGTTAAGTGCTTCCTATCTGCCAGGCACTGTACTAAGCCCTGGGGTGGATACAAGCTAATTAGGTTAAACACAGCCCCTGTTCCACGTGGGGCTCACAGTCTCCATCCCCATTTTACAGATGAGGTACCTGAGGCCCAGAGAAGTGACTTGCCTAGGGTCATGCAGCAGACAAGTGGTGGAACTAGGATTAGAACCCACCACCTTCTGACTCCCGAGCTCTAACCACTAAGCCATGCTACAGTACAATGGAGTTGGTTGACATGCTTAAGACAATGATTAAATGCTACTGTTTGAGTGACTACTACCATTCTCAGCTGTGAGACCAGCAGTCTCCATCATATCTTCATTCCTCTCCTGCCTCCAGCCAGTCCGCACGCTCCGCTCCTCCAGAGCCAGCTTCCTCTCTGTGTCCCAGTCTTGTCTATCTCTCAGCTGACCCTTTTCCCACATCCTCTCCCTACCCTGGATCTCCTTTCTTCTCCACATACTCCAGACCACCACTCCTTCCGCCTTCAAAGCGTCATTAAGGTCACCTCTCCTCCAAGAGGCCTTCCCTGATTTTCCTCCAACTCGTTCTCCCTTCTGTGTCGTCCATGCGCTTGGATCTGTGACCTCTGGGCAACCGATATTCGCCCCACCCCAGGCCCCTCAGCACGTCCGTACACATCTTTAAATTATATATTATAAATTACTCATTGATTCACACTAATGTCTGTCTCCCCCTCTGGACTGTTAGCTTGTTGTGGGCAGTGTCTGCTAATTCCGTTGTATCGTCCTCTCCCAAGGGTTTAGTCCAGTGCTCTGCACACAGTAAGCACTCAATAAACACTACTGATTGATCGATTGATGGCGTTCCTTTCCTGGGTACGGGTTTGCCGGACCCTCTCTCTGAAGACCGCTGCTAATGCGATCTCCTGCTCCTGTCTCAAAGAGCAGATCACGTTATCATCTCCCACTCCACCATCCCCCTACTCACCACTCAGGACTGCAGAGAGAAATCGTTCTCGTTTTCCTCCGGGGCTTCACAATTACCTCCCCTCCCCCCTCCCCCCTTACCGGAATGTCGATGGAAATTTCTCAAAGCAAAAACGAGAGCGGCCTGATCTGTCTCTTCTGCGGATTAAGAGATTAGCTGGAAGCATCACGAGAAGTGACAGCATTTGACGACCTTATAACCGACCGCAGATGAGCGCCGTATCCGTTTCTAGAACTGCCACGACTGGAGTTTTTTCAAGACCCGGAGGAACTTGTCTGGAGCCATGGACATTTTTGAGGTCTCTCGGTCTCCCTCCTATTCCCTAGAGGAGTTTAGGAAATAGAATCGGACCTGCTTTTCACACACAGTGCGGTTTTGTTCCGGGATATGCTACTTAAGCTTTGACCCGGAGTTTGGAGAAAGAGCGTCTCTGAGCTGCAGGTTTCATTTTGGGGCTTTCCTCTCTTTCAAAAGGGGAGAAGAGGAAGGTGATTTTAGATTGAGGGCCTTGAAAAGAGAACAAGGAGTCTTTTGGGATGATTGGATTTGGGGCCTTCTTGCGTCCATCTCTTTTATCGTTCCACTGTACTCTTCCAAGGACTTAGTAAAGTGGTCTGCATAAGGTAAGTGCTCAGTAAATATGATTGATTGCTTCTGTGCTCCTAGAGGGAGGTGGGGATTGCGGCCCACTGTTTCAGACCAACAATGAGCCTGCCATAACCAGATTCCCAGGAAAAAGGAGTAAAATGAGTAAATAAGGAATATTATTCTAGGGGGATGGGAGTGTGTGGTCGGCCTGTCCTCATGAATAATGGCATTCATTAAGCTCTTACTATGGGCCAAGCATCATCCTTAGCACTGGAGTAGATACGAGCTACTTATATCGGACACACACTGGGAAGATGTGTGTGAGAGTGTTTGTGTGTGTGTGTGTGTGTGTGTGTGTGTGTGTGTGTGTGTGTGTATGTGTAAGTTAATCAGATTGGACCCAGTCCTTGTCCCACTAAGGACCACAGGTAAATAGGAGGGAGAAGAGACAGTGGATTCTCATCTCACAGATGAGGAAACTGAGGTATAGAGCAGTGAAGTGACTTGTTCAAAGTCACACAGCAGGCAAGTGACAGTTTTTTGGGGGGGATGTGGAAAGGCCATCAGAGATCCTGGAAAAAATGTTGTAGTTGCAGATGGCTTCAGCCAGGGAGAACAGGTATTAATTCTCGATGCCTGATAGCCAATCACAGTCTTGCTGTCATCCCTTCTCTTCCACCTATCTGCTGTGTGACCCTGGTCAAGTCACTTAACTTCTCCGTACCTCAATAACCTCATCTGTAAAATGGGGATTGAGACTGTGACCCTCATGTGACTGTGACGGAGAAGCAGCGTGGCTCACTGGAAAGAGCATGGGCTTTGGAGTCAGAGGTCATGGGTTCGAATCTCCGCTCAGCCACTTGTCAGCTGTGTGACTGTGGGCAAGTCACTTCCCTTCTCTGTGCCTCAGTTCCCTCATCTGTAAAATGGGGATTAAGACTGTGAGCCCCACGTGGGACAACCTGATTCCCTTGTGTCTACCCCAGCGCTTAGAACGGTGCTCGGCACATAGTAAGTGCTTAACAAATACCAACATTATTATTATTATGTGGGACAGGGACTGTGTCCAACTCAATTTGCTTATATCCGCCCCATGGCTTAGTAGGGTGTCTTGCATATAATAACCACTTAACAAATACTACATTTATTATTATTACCTCTCTGCTTTGTCCCAACCTTCTCTCTCCTAATGTTGGTATTTGTTGGTATTTGTTAAGCGCTTACTATGTGCCGAGCACTGTTCTAAGCGCTGGGGTAGACACAGGGGAATCAGGTTGTCCCACGTGGGGCTCACAGTCTTAATCCCCAATTTACAGATGAGGGAACCGAGGCACCGAGAAGTTAAGTGACTTGCCCACAGTCACACAGCTGGCAAGTGGCAGAGCCGGGATTCGAACCCATGACCTCTGACTCCAAAGCCCGTGCTCTTTCCAGCGAGCCACGCTGCTTCTCCTGTCCTCCCACCCCTCCCATCCCTTCCTTTTTTTATTTTTATTTTATTTTAATGGTATTCGTTCAGGGCTTACTCTGCGTCCAGCATTGTTCTAAGCCCTGCGTTGGAGACAAGTTAATCGGGTCAGACATAGTCCCTGTCCCACATGGGGCTTACATGAATCCCCATTTTACAGCTGAGGATACATGATAATCATTCATTCAATCATATTTATTGAGCACTTTCTGTGTGCAGAGCATTGTACTAAGCTCTTGGGAGGATACAAGATAGCAATAAACAGAAATTTTTCCTGCTCACAATAAGTTTACAGTCTAGACAGACTTGAATATGCCTGGGAAATATTGTATCTGGGCACCATTATGTCTTTTACCCCTTGGGTCTCCACACCCTTATATTTTATTGTTGTTCAATCATATTTATTGAGCTCTTACTGTTGTCTTATGCCGTCGAGTCAGATCTGACCCATAGCGATGCCACGGGCACATCTCTCCCAGGACGCCCCGCTCTCCACCTGCAGTCGTTCTGGTAGTGGATCCAAAGAGTTTTCTTGGGAAAAATCCAGAAGTGGTTTACCATTGCATCCTTCCGTGCGGTAAGCTCGAGTCTCCACCCTCGACTCTTTCCCGTGCCGCTGCAGCCCAGCACAGGGGAGTTTCGACTTGTAGCAAAAGGCCTACCACTCGCTAGCCACTGCCCAAGCTAAGAATGGAATGGACGGGCCTCTGCTTGACTCTCCCTCCCTTAGTCGTGACTAAGAGGGGGCCTTTACGTCTAATATATTCAAAATTGGAATTCAGAACAGTGCGGCTTAGTGGAAAGAGCATTGGCCAAGTAATCAGTGCTCCTGGGTTTAATCCTGACTCCACCACTTGACTGCTGTGGGAGAAGCAGCGTGGCGCACTGGAAAGAGCACGGGCTTTGGAGTCAGAGGTCATGGGTTCAAACCCCGGCTCTGCCATTTGCCAGCTGTGTGACTTTGGGCAAGTCACTTAACTTCTCGGTGCCTCGGTTCCCTCATCTGTAAAATGGGGATGAAGACTGTGAGCCCCACGTGGGACAGCCTGATTCCCCTGTGTCTACCCCAGCGCTTAGAACGGTGCTCGGCACATAGTAAGCGCTTAACAAATACCAACATTATTATTATTATTATTATCACTACACTTCTCTCTACTTCAGGTTCCTCATCCTTAAAATGGGAATTCAGTGTCTGATTTCTCTCCTACTTAAGACTTTAAACCCCATGTTAGGCAGGGACTGTATCTAATCTGATTAACTTGTATCTGTCCCAGTGCTTAGAACAGAGCTGGACACCTAGTAAGCACTTAAATATCACAATAATGTGTCTGTTTATTTAAATTGATATCTGTCCCCCCGCCTCTAGATCATGAGCTCGTTGTGGGCAGGGACTGTCACTCTGTTGCTTTTATGTACTTTCCCGAGTGCTTAGTACAGTGCTCTGCACAGAGTGAGCACTTAATAAATATGATCGAATGAATGAATGAATAATAATGATAATAATAATGATAATAATCCATAATAAAAACCTCATCAGAGTGAAAGGAAGGAAAAGCCCCACAAAACTGACTGTCACTTGCCTGCTGTGTACCCTTAGACAGTCACTTCCCTTCTCTGTACCTCAGTTTCCTCATCTGCAAAATGGGAATTCTGTGTCTCTTCTCCCTCCTGTGGCAACTCTGAGGGACAGGGACTGTGTCCAATCTGATTAACTTGTATCTACCCCAGTGCTTAGTACAGTGCTTAGGGGAAGCAGCATGGCTAAGGGAAGCAGCGTAGCTAGGTGAAGCAGCGTGGCTCAGTGGAAAGAGCACGGGCTTTGGAGTCAGAGGTCATGAGTTCGACTCCCGGCTCTGCCGCTAGTCAGCTGTGTGACTGTGGGCAAGCCACTCAACTTCTCTGTGCCTCAGTTATCTCCTCTGTAAAATGGGGATTAACTGTGAGCCTCACGTGGGACAACCTGATTACCCTGTATTTACCCCAGCGCCTAGAACAGCTCTCTGCACATAGTAAGCGCTTAACAAATATCAACATTATTATCATTACAGAGCCTGGCACAAAGTACGAGCTTAACCAGTACCATAAAAAAAATCCTCTAGGAAGTAGACAAGCGATAACTCGATTACATCCATGACAACCTTACTACACAGAGCTTATGACGGTAAAGGTATTTTTTTTTTTTTTTTTGGTCCTCAAATTTTAACTGAGCTCACCCACAGGAGGCTTAAATCCCCAATGAAGAAAGCCAATGAAAAGATGCTGGCGTACAGGATGGGTGACGCTTGTAAGTGAAGAAACTCTGAACTTCAGGAAAAATGAGAAAAACAGCAGGACTCGCAGAACTGTTCCAGGAGATTGGAAGATGGGTCTGAGGTCATGGAGAACTGCAAGAGAAGTCATTTGGGGTATGGTGAAACTCTGTTGGTATTTTGAGATATGTAAACGTTTTAGACACTATTTTTATTGGATGACTTTTTAATAACCAAATAAGGAAAAATTCAGTTGGGGTGGTATTTGACAGCAAGCTCTGTTTCCTCTCTCCCCTGGGGGCCTCAGAACATACCACCAAAGGCAACGGAAAAGAGAAAATTTAACGGATGCATTTGACCCTACCTCTTCCCACCCTGAAATCCCACTTCCTTCCAGAAACCTTCACTGGTAAATTTCCCCCCAACCAAATTGTGTCAGGAAGCAGTATGACCTAATAGAAATCAATCAATCAGTCATTTGTATTTATTGAGCACTCACTGTGTTTTAGGGCACTGTACTAGGTAATAATAATGATGATGATGATGATGATGATGATGATGATGATGATGGTATTTGTTAAGTGCCTAATATGTGCCAAGGACTGTTCTAAGTGCTGGGGTAGACACAAGGTAATCAAGTTGCACCACTTGGGGCTCACAATCTTAATCCCCATTTTACAGATGAGAGAATGGAGGCAGAGAGAAGTGATGTTATTTCCCCAAGGTCACACAGTAGACAAGTGACAGAGCTGGGATTCGAACTCACGTCTTCTGACTCTGCGCCCGTGCTTTTTCCACTAGGCCATGCTGCTTCTCCCAGTGCCTAGGAGAGTACAACACAACAATAGAACAGACACATTCCCTGCCCAGAATGAGCTTACGGTCTAGAACATAAACCTGGATGTTAGAGGACCAGAGTTTCAAGTCCATCTCCTCCACACATCTACTTTGTGATCTTGGGTAAATCATTTTTAATCTTTCCGAGCCTCAGTTTCCTCAACTATAGAATAAGGATGTCATACCTGTTCTCCTTCTCATTTAGACTGGGAAACGTGTACACAGCAAGGAACGTATCTAACAATCTTGCTGTACTGAACTCTCCTCAGTGCTTAGAACAGCGTAACCTTGGATAAGTCACTCAACTTCTCTTTGCCATAGTTACCTCATCGGTAAAATGAGGATTAAGCCTTTACAGATGAGGTAACTGAGGGCCCAGAGAAGTGAAGTGACTTACCCAAGGTGACTCAGCAGACACGTGGCGGAGCCGGGATTAGAACCCATGACCTTCTGACTCCCAGGCCCATGTTCTATCCACTAAACCATGGTGCTAATGAAGAATTCACCAGCTCCCAGCGGCTTCCCTGTCCCCCGACCTTTCCTCTTTACCTCTTCAAGGTAAAGTCCGATAAGGGCGGGCTCCACTGTTCCACGGTAGGACAGGGACCTCCTCGAGTCTCCTCCCAGCCACCTAGGCTCACGTGTCTCACTCTGGAAGTGCTCAGACAATTCCAACGATAGATTGAGCTCTTCCACATAATGACTTTAACAGTTAGACCTGCGGGTGCCAAAGGAAGACGCAAACAGAATCATTCAGGCTCTGGCCCTCGTCTCTTCATCGTAACTCTTCAGGATGATGTCTGTAACTAGAAATTCTACCACATACTTGGGTACCTTGAGCGACTGCTGATTTTCTTTTATTCCCTTAATTACAGGTGGTCCTACAGGTCAAAGTTGAGACTGCCGAGATGGAGATTGTATCCCCGAGTGATGTTTTAAACCACACCCTCTCTACTGAACTCAACTCATTCTCTCTCCTATCCCTTCGTCGATCTCGTACCACTAACCCGCAGCCCTGGATCACCTCCAGAGAATACCTCATTCGCTCTTCTGCACGAGCCACATAGCTCTGCTGGGGGGAATCTAGATATCAGGCCGACTTCATCCACTTCAAATTTATCCTTGCGTGTTTATCTCTGCCCTCTCCTCTGCCTGGCAAAATTATTTCTCCACCTTATTGTCACCATAATACCCTTTGTTCCAGATGGTTAACTCCCTCCTCAAAGCCCTGCTCCACCAACTGCCCATCCCTTGTCCCCAGTGACCTGGACACCTACTTTATGGAGAAATTTGACGTTATCAGGTGTGAGCTTCCTAAAATCTCCCCGGCTTCTCCCCGATCCCTTTCCTCATCCTTCCCCTTCTTCAACTCTCCTATCTTTCCCAGGAGTATCTCTAGAGGAGATCTCTGCCTCCACTCAAAATCCACCCCCTCCACATCCAACCCCAATCCTTCGCACCTCATCAAAACCCTTACCCCCTCCGTTCTTCCCGCCCTAAAAGCTATCTTCAGCAGTTAAGTCTCCAATGGCTTCTTCCCCTCTGCTTTCAAACATGTCCATCTCTCCCTATCCTAAAAGAACCCTCCCTTGACTCCGGAGCTCCCTCCATTTACCACCCCATCTTCCTCCTACCATTCCTCTCCAAACTCCTTGAGTGAGTCATCTACATCTGCCGCCTCAAATTCCTCTCCCCTAAGTCTCTCCTTGACCTTCTCCAATCTGGCTTCCGTCCCCTTCACTTCACAGAAAGCTTCCACTCACAAGTCACCAGTGATCTCCTTCTTGCCAAAACCAACGGCCTCTACTCCATTCTAATCCTCCTCGACCTCCCAGCTGCTTTTGACACTGTCAACCACCCCCGTCTCCTGGAAACATTGTCCAACTTTGGCTTCACTGACACCGTCCTCTCCTGGTTCTCCTCTTATCTCTCTGGCCGCTCATTCTCAGTCTCTTCTGTGGGCTCCTCCTCTCCCTCCCACCCCCTTACTGTGGGAGTCCCTCAAGGTTCAATTCTGAGTCCCTTTCTATTCTCCATCTACACTCCCTCCCTTGGAGAACTCATGCTCTCCCATGGCTTCAACTATCACCTCTGTGAGGATGATACCTCAATCTACATCTCCAGCCCTAATCTCTCTCGCTTTGCCTTTCCCTCCTGCCTTCGAGGCATCTCTTCTTGGATGTCTTCCCATCACCTCAACATGTCCAAAACAGAGCTTAACACGTCCAAAACAGAGCTCCATATCATTCCACCCAGACGCTGTCCTCCCCCTCACTTTCCCTTCACCGTAGACGACACGACCATCCTTCCTGTCTCACAAGCCCATAACCTTCCCATTAACCTTAACTCCCCTCTCTCATTCAATCCGCATATTCAATCCGTTATTAAATCCCGTCAGTCCCGTCTTCGCAACGTTGCTAAAATCCGCTGTTTCTCCTCCATCCAGACCTCTACAATTTTAATACAATCACTTATCTTCTCCCACCTTGATTACTGCATCAGCCTCCCTGCTGACCTCCCTGCCTCCTGTCTCTCCCTACTCCTGTCCATGCTTCACTCCGCCGCCCAGATAATGTGTCTACAAAAACGCTCCGGACATATTTCCCCGCTCCTCAACAGACCCCAGTGGTTGCCCATCCACCTCTGCATCAAACAGAAACTCCTCATCATTAGCTTCAAAGCACTCAATCTCCTTGCCCCCTCCTATCAGCCCTTGCAGCCCTTCTATTACAATCCAGTCCGCACACTTTGTTCCTCTAATGCCCCCTTTTTTCTCTATTACTCGATCTCGTCTATCTCTCTGCCGATCCCTCTCCTACGTCCTGGTTTTTAAAACCTTATCAAAGGCAGAGCGGGCTCTCTCTGACTAAGCCCCCCTTTCCTCTTCTCCCACTCCCTTCTGCTTCGCCCTGACTTGTTCCCTTTATTCATCGCCCCTCCCAGCCCCACACCACTTATGGACATATCTATCATCTGTTTATTTATTTATATTAATGTCTGCCTCTCCCTCTAGATTGTAAACTCGTTTGGGGCAGACAATGTGTCTGCTTATTGTTATACTCTCTGATGCGCTTAGTACAGTGCTCTGTATACAGTAAGTGCTCAATAAATATGATTGAATGAATGAATGATAGTTTGTGTCTTGGAGAAAATCTCTTGAGCCTTGCAGTAGTGGAAATACAGCAGTGTTCCTCTACTGGCCCCTTGCCATTCAGGGGGAGCACTGTCTGTCAATCGTATTTATTGAGCACTTAATGTATGCAGAGCACTGTATTAACCAATTGGGAGAGTACAATATAACAGACAAATTCCCTGCCCACATCGAGCTTAGGGGAGCCTTCTCGGGGAGCATTGCTCAGACAGCAGTGATTCAGTGGGGAGAGGGATGTTCTACCATCAGCAGGACATTAGCTAGACTGGCTTGTGCCATAGCGGTGATGGTTTGCACAGAGCCATCCACACTCTCACACTGGGTTCTCCTGCTCCCGCCAGGGTGCAATCGATGGTCAGAAAATGGCAGATGAACGAAGCCTCTTCAGCAGTAGACAGTAGCAAGTACTCACCCATTTAGAAATAAAACAACCAATCAGTGGGATTATCTGAGTGCTTGACTATATGCAGAGCCCTGTACTAGGGACTTCGGAGAGTATAATGCAACAGAGGACACACCCCTTTTGCCATAACGAGCTTGCAGTCTAGAAGGGGATACAGACATTAATAGAAATAAATAAATTATGGATATGTACATTTGTGATGTGGGACTGAGGTTGGCGGGAATAGAAGGTACAAATCCAAGTGAAAGGCTGTCCCTCACTGGGTTGCTCGGAGAGATTTCATGTCCTCGAGGGAGAGGTAAGTAAACTTCCACTTTAAAAAAAAAAAAATGATCCAAAGCAAACATTTTGGGTTAAATTTTTGGTGGCTCACACCTCCGTCAAGCCAGGCACTCAGAAGCATCCTGAAAGCCAGAACAACTGTTGTAGGGGATTAGCTAGCAAAAATAGATTTTCAAAGCTGTCATTTGCTAGTGTGCCTGTGAACAATCATTTTTTGAAAAACAGTCCAAGATTTCAGAGGGGAGGATATATTTACTATTGGAATATCATGCTTCTTAGATAGTCGATTGTACCGAGAACAAGAATAAATGTTTTGAAGAGTCTGTATTGCTTCTCAGGAATCTTGGAGCGCTTCTCCAACTGTGTTCGGATAACGTAATACTTGCTGCGCGTTCTGAACTTTTCTCTCTTTAACCTCGGTTGTTAAGGATATTTCGTAACAACACCATTCCAGAGGATTCATTTTTCTACTTACCTCCAGCGTCAACACCGAGGAAGAATGAAACCCTGAATCTCAGCACAGTGAGGGCTCTGGTGTGTGTGTGTGTGTGTGTGTATGTAACTCGACCATTCCACCAACGCTGGAAGTGGGAGAGGGAGATTCCCAGCTTATCCAGAAAGGGTGAGAGTAAAGAAGGTTTCGAGGCTTGTTTTCCTCTTTTTGGATCACAGAGGTGGAGGGTGGGGGGGTGGATTCTGAAAGGGCTCTGAAGTTCCCGTCCCACTTATTCCCCCCGCCCCCCCCAAACACACAGCTTTCATGTCCCCCAGATTCATAGTGGCTTCAGCATCTCCCCCTCCCAGGTCCAGGGTTAGCTGGAATCTAACACGACATTTAATCATCATAGTAATTGTGGTATTTATTTGTTAAGCTCTTGCTATGTGTCAAGCCTCCTCTCAAGGTCACACCTGGAGAGTTTCTAGTACTCTACCAATCTAATTACGAGAGGGAGAGTCAAGCAGAGGCCTAACCATTCCATTCTTAGCCTGGCCAGTGGCTAGCGAATGGAAGGCCATTGGCTACAAGTCAAAGTTCACCTGTGCAGGGCTGCAGTGGCATAGGAACGAGTCGAAGGCGGAGACTTGACTTTACTGCAAGGAAAGAGGAAATGGTAAACCGCTTCCAGATTTTGACCAAGAAAATTCTACGGATCTACGGATGGCAGGTGGAGGTGAGTCAGTCAGGGAGAGATGCGTCCATGGTGTCGCTATGGGTCGACAGCATAAGACACGAATGTGTCAAGCACTATTCTAAGAATTGGGGAAGATACAAGATAATTAGGTCAGATCCAATGCCAGTCCCACACAGGGCTCAGAATCTAAGTAGGAAGGGCAACACATATTCATTCATTCATTCAATTGAATTTACTGAGTGCTTACTGTGTTCAGAGCACTGTACTAAGTGCTCAGGAGAGTACAATAGACACATTCTCTGCCCACAATGAGCTTACAGTCTAGAGGGAGAGACTGACGTTAATATAAATAACTAAATGACAGATACGTGGATAAGTGCTGTGGGGCTGGGATGGGGGAATGAATAAAGGGACCAAGTCAGGGAGACACAGAAGGTATTGAATCCCCATTTTGCCGATGAGGGAACTGAGGCACAGAGAAGTGAAGTGAACTGCCCAAGGTCACACAGCCGGCAAGTGGCAGAACCAAGATTAGAAGCAAGGTCCCCTTCTTCCCCAACCCAAGCTCTTTGCACTAACATCAGCCGCTGGATGCTCAGGTTCTCAAGCACAGAGGTAAGTATCTTTCAGAGTCATTGTACACTCTCAAGTACAGTGCTCTCTGTGGAGCAGGTGCTCAATAAATGTCACTGAGTAGCATTGCAGCCTAATGGAGAGAGCAAGGGCCAGGAGGTCAGAGGACCTGGGTTCTAATCCCTGCTCTGCTACTTGCCTATTGGGTAACCTCAGGCAAATTAATTAACTTCTCTATATCTCAGTTTCCTCATCTGTTACATGGGGATTCAATACCTGTTTTCCCTCCCTTGAAATCAATCAGTGGAATTATTGAGCACTTTCTATTTGCAGAGCACTGTACTAAGTGCTTGGGAGACCACAACGGAAGTGGAAGACACTTTTCGGTAGACATGTTCCCTGTCTTCAAGGAGCTTACAATCTAGTGGGGGAGATTTTAATATGAATGATTAAATTACATACATTTAATATGAATGATTAAATTAAATCACAGACACACACACACATATATATATATATATATATAGCTGTAATTTAACATATAAACATATGTTTATATGTACACATATGGGTGCTGGGGGGTGTTGGGGGACTTCAATAAGAAGTGTTTAAAGGGGACAGATCCAAGTGAAGAAGGGATGCAGAAGGGAGCCAGAGAAGGGGAAATGAAGAAGATTTAGTGAGGGATGGTCTCTTGGAGGAAATGCGATCTTACTAGCACTTTGTGGGGAGAGAGGAGATCTGTCGGATATGAAGAGGGAGGGAGTTCCAGGCCAGAGGGAAGGCATGAACAAGAGCTTGGTGGCTAGATACACACGATTGAGATTTACAGAGAATAGATTGGCGTTAATAATTAATATGGCATTTGTTAAGTACTTACTATGTACCAGGCTCTGTTCTATCCTCTGGGGTGGATATAAGCAATTCAGGTTGGACACGGTCCCTGCCCCAGGTGGGGCTCACAGTCTCAATCCCCATTTTATGGATGAGGTAACTAAGGCACTGAGAAGTGAAATGACTTTCATTCATTCAATAGTATTTATTGAGCGCTTACTATGTGCAGAGCACTGTACTAAGCGCTTGGGATGAACAAGTCGGCAACAGATAGAGACAGTCCCTGCCGTTTGACGGGCTTACAGTCTAATCGGGAGAGACGGACAGACGAGAACAATGGCACTAAACAGCGTCGAGGGGAAGAAAGTCTCGTAAAAACCGATGGCAACTAAATAGAATCGAGGCGATGTACAATTCATTAACAAAATAAATAGGGTGACGAAAATATATACAGTTGAGCGGACGAGTACAGTGCCGTGGGGATGGGAAGGGAGAGGTGGAGGAGCAGAGGGAAAAGGGGAAGATGAGGCTTTAGCTGCGGAGAGGTAAAGGGGGGATGGCAGAGGGAGTAGAGGGGGAAGAGGAGCTCGGTCTGGGAACGCCTCTTGGAGGAGGTGATTTTTAAGTAAGGTTTTGAAGAGGGAAAGAGAATCAGTTTGGCGGAGGTGAGGAGGGAGGGCGTTCCAGGACCGCGGGAGGACGTGACCCGGGGGTCGACGGCGGGATAGGCGAGACCGAGGGACGGCGAGGAGGTGGGCGGCAGAGGAGCGGAGCGTGCGGGGTGGGCGGTAGAAAGAGAGAAGGGAGGAGAGGTAGGAAGGGGCAAGGTGATGGAGAGCCTCGAAGCCTAGAGTGAGGAGTTTTTGTTTGGAGCGGAGGTCGATAGGCAACCCCTGGAGTTGTTTAAGAAGGGGAGTGACAGGCCCAGATCGTTTCTGCGGGAAGATGAGCCGGGCGGCGGAGTGAAGAATAGACCGGAGCGGGGCGAGAGAGGAGGAAGGGAGGTCAGAGAGAAGGCTGACACGGTAGTCTAGCCGGGATATAACGAGAGCCCGCAATAGTAAGGTAGCCGTTTGGGTGGAGAGGAAAGGGTGGATCTTGGCGATATCGTAGAGGTGAAACCGGCAGGTCTCGGTAACGGATAGGATGCGTGGGGTGAACGAGAGCGACGAGTCAAGGATGACACCGAGATTGTGGGCCTGCGGGACGGGAAGGATGGTCGTGCCATCCACGGTGATGGAGAAGTCTGGGAGCGGACCGGGCTTGAGAGGGAAGATGAGGAGCTCAGTCTTGCTCATGTTGAGTTTTAGGTGGCGGGCCGACATCCAGGCGGAGACGTCCCGGAGGCAGGAGGAGATGCGAGCCTGAAGGGAGGGGGAGAGGACAGGGGCGGAGATGTAGATCTGCGTGTCATCTGCGTAGAGATGGTAGTCGAAGCCGTGAGAGCGGATGAGTTCACCGAGGGAGTGAGTGTAAATGGAGAACAGAAGAGGGCCGAGAACTGACCCTTGAGGAACTCCGACAGTTAAAGGATGGGAGGGGGAGGAGGCTCCAGCGTAGGAGACCGAGAATGATCGGCCAGAGAGGTGAGAGGAGAACCAGGAGAGGACAGAGTCCGTGAAGCCAAGGTGAGATAAGGTATGGAGGAGGAGGGGATGGTCGACAGTGTCAAAGGCAGCAGAGAGGTCAAGGAGGATCAGAATGGAGTAGGAGCCATTGGATTTGGCAAGAAGGAGGTCACGGGTGACCTTAGAGAGAGCAGTCTCCGTAGAGTGGAGGGGACGGAAGCCAGATTGGAGGGGGTCTAGGAGAGAATGGGAGTTAAGGAATTCTAGGCATCGATTGTAGACGACTCGTTCTAAGATTTTGGAAAGGAAGGGTAGTAGGGAGATAGGACGATAACTGGAGGGGGAAGTGGGGTCGAGAGCGGGTTTTTTTAGGATGGGGGAGACGTGGGCATGTTTGAAGGCAGAGGGGAAGGAGCCCTTGGAGATCGAGTGGTTAAAAATAGAAGTTAAGGAAGGGAGGAGGGCAGGGGCGATGGTTTTAAGACTTGCCTAAGGTCGCAAAGCAGACAAGCGACGGAGGCAGGAGGATTAGAACCCATGACCTTCTGACTCCCAGGCCTGCGCTCTATCCATTAAGTCAGCAAAGTGTGTGGGCTGGGTTGTAGTAGGAAACAAGCAAGGTAATGTAGGAGAGGGCAAGCTGATTAAGAGCTTTAAGGCTAACGGTACGGAGTTTCCGTTCGATGAGAAGGTGGATGGTCAAACACTGGAGGTTTGTGAGGGGTGGGGAGATGTTAACTGAACACATTTGTAGAAAAATGAACTGGGCAGCAGCGTGAGGTATGGGCTGAAGTGGGGAGAGACAGGAGGCAGGAAGGTCAGCGAGGAGGCAGATGCAGAAATCAAGGCAGACTAGGATAAAGTTTTGGATGAGCACGCTAGCAGTTTGGACTGAGAGGAACGGGTAGATTTTAATGACGTTACGAAGGCAGAACTGACGGGATGTGGTGACAGATTGAATATATGGGTTAAATGAGATAGATGAGTGGAGAATAATGCCAAGGTTACAGATTAGGAAATAATCCATTCAATTGTAAACTCCTTGAAAGTAAGGGACCTGTGTCTAGCTACTATTGTACTCTCCCAATGGTTACTTGTTTTCTCTTCTTATTAGAATGTGAGCTCAAAGTGGGACAGGAAATGTGTCCAGCTTGATTAACCTTGATCTACCCCATCACTTAGAATGGTGTTTGTTATACAGTAAGAGCTTAACAAATAGCACCATTATAATAATTATTATTAGAACAGCAGTTTCCATTCACTATCTATTGTGCACTCCCAACTGCTTAAGAGTGCTATGAATAGATTAGATAAGCACAAAATCCCAATCTGTCTGAGTTTAGAGCAGGTAATGCAGAAAAGAACATTAAACTTTCTAAAGCTTCAATTTCCAAACTGTTTACCTGTCTTTCCTCTTATCATGCATTCAGGCTCCAGGACATCTTTGAAAAAGGAATGAAGTAAATATCGTAAAATAAATACGGCAATTCCTACTGTTATCGGCATTACTGTCCGGCCCTCCGTTGGCATTCTAATTCTATTAAGCGATTAAGAGTGTTTCGCCAAGAATCACACCAACCTGGGAGTTGAGGATGATGATGATGGTGGTATTCGTTAAGCGCTTACTATGCGTCAAGCACAGTATTAAGAACTGAAGTTGATACGTGTTAATCAGGTTGGACACAGTCCCTGTCCCACTTGGGCTCATAGTCTAAATAGGAGTTAGCATCACAATTATTTCCTGCCTCTTCAAAATCCATCAAGCTATTCCTCAAAGTTAGAATCCATTTAAAATGTCACTGGAGGGTTTTTTCTCTTTCCTACTGTTTCTCTAAGCCCCTCAGTGGCCATAAAAGCCAACCTATTTCCTTACTGATTTTTGTTTTCCATTTCTCATTAGAAAATACAGATCTTTCTCCTCAGCATTCTTCATGGAGTGAAATCCAACACGGCCTCTTCATGGACCTGGTTTTGCTAACAGCAACCTAAATGGCTCTGCAGTGTTAAAATGGCTGTTTGTCAGCCACCGAGATAGTGATAGGGAAGAAAGATGAGCATATTGATCATTCCTTTAATGCTTATGTAAAAATGGAAACAGTCATTGAAAAAGTATATCCTCCCATTAAAGTTCACTGGCATTTGGTAGTTTATTACCATGCAATTATTTGCAGACATTTCCCATAATTATTGCATTTTCTGGATTAAGACGTCAGAGTATTTAAGACCCCATTTTATTTTTTTCAACTTTTGACAAAACCATTATTCTTTTATACAATCCTCTCAAATTGAAAGTTAGGGAACAACAATATCCTCTGACGTATGAGACCAAAGCAGGGGAAGACTTAAATTTTCTAAGTATAAATTATAAGAGTTCAGGAAAGACTTTCTGAAGGTAAATTGTTCAAAACTTGGCATCATATTACATTATTATTATCATCATTATTATTGTATTTGCTAACTAAGTAGTACATGCCAAGCATTTTCTAAGCACTGTAATAAAAACAAGGTTAGCAGGTCGAGCACAGTCCCAGTCCCAAAGGGGGCTTTCAGTCTCGGTGGGAGGGAGTAGGATTTAATCTCCATTTTACAGATGAGACTAGATTAAACTGTAGACCCGTCAGTGGGCAGGGATTGTCTCCATCTGTTGCCAAATTGTACATTCCAAGTGCTTAGTACAGTACTCTGCACATAGTAAGCACTCAATAAATACTATTGAATGAATGAATGAATGAGGAAACTGAGACACAGAGAGGTTAGGTGACATGCCTAAAGTCACACAGCAGGCAAGTGGCAGAGTAGGGATTAGAACCCAGATCATCTGACTCCCAAGCCGGGACTCTTTCCACAATGTCAAACCGCTTCTCCGTATGGCCTAAATGTGTGAATAAATACATCCTGTGAATAATTTGGTCACTTATCTCTAGTTTAAGACGTTCAGCTCAAACATTGTTCTTGTCTGTAAGCCCGTCAAACGGCAGGGACTGTCTCTATCTGTTGCCGACTTGTTCATCCCAAGCGCTTAGTACAGTGCTCTGCACATAGTAAGCGCTCAATAAATACTATTGAATGAATGAATGAATATCCTTTCACACTCTCCAGTCCCCGCTCAGCAACCTTCTCACATTAAAACGTGGGTCAGAAAGTAATTTGCTCCAAAGCCGAGGTTATTTCGGTATTACAAAGTTTGAAAATACCAAACACATTTCTGGGGTTCCCTGGGATTCTGTGGAGCAAAAGGCAATGGGGCTGGGGAGTTATTTAGGGGAGGGTGGGAAAGTTCAGATTCTATCAGAGCCACCGACCAAGAATTTGTAGTGTTGGTGTTGGATCATTAATCCTCTGTCCTCCTTCACAGCTGTGATGGATTTACCCTTGGGGTGTTGCCTAACAGACGGAAAACTTCCACCACCAGAATTCCTACAGCCAAGATCTTCAGATTTGGAGATTATTTATTTATTTTTAATGGTATTAAGCATTTATTTGATGCCAGGCACTGTGCTGAGCCCTGGAGTAGGTATAGATTAATCAGTTTGGACAGAGTCATAATCCCCCATAGGAGTCACAGTCTTAATTCCCATTTCTCAGATGACATCCCTTGCCGAAGGCTTCCGTGGGAGATGACTATTTGAGAGCGGTTGAGACGGCCTCATTCTTCTCTCATGTTCCTTAACGGTGTCACTGCCACCTAACCTGTTGGGAAGAAAGTTGGAGGGAATTATCTTCCACACACACTGTTTCACAACCTTTTGCCTGGTAGTTCATGTCTACTTACTCTATCACACTTTCCAAACTTGATCAATCGACGGTAGCCGTCAGTCAATAGTATTTATTGAATTTTTACAGGGTACAGTGTACTCTTCTAAGCATCGCGTAACAATATAGTGGACACATGCCAGGGCTCGACTCTTAATAATAATGTTGGTATTTGTGAAATGCTTACTATGTGCAGAGCACTGTTCTAAGAGCTGGGGGGGGATACAGGGTAATCAGGTGGGCCCATGTGAGGCTCATAGTCTTCATCCCCATTTTACAAATGAGGTCACTGAGGCACAGAGAAGTTCAGTGACTTGCCCACAGTCACACAGCTGACAAGTGGCAGAGCCGGTATTCGAACCCATGACCTCTGGCTCCCAAGCCCGTGCTCTTTCCCTTGAGCCACCCTGCTGCGAATAGTGCTCAGCATTTAGAACGGTGTGTGGGACATAGTAAGCGCTTAAAAAATACCATCATTATTATTATTATTCGCTGCCCACAGTGAGCTTGTTCATTCAATCGTTCATTCGTTCAGTGGTATTCATTAAACACTTACCGTGTGCAGAGCACTGTACTAAGCACCTGGAAAATACAATTCAGCAATAAAGAGAGACAATCCCTGCCCATACCGGGCTCGCAGTCTAGAAGGGGGGAGACAGACATCAAAACAAGTAAACAGGCATCAAATATGAATAGAATTATAGATATATACACATCAAAACAAGTAAACGGGCATGAATATAAATTAATAGAATTATAAACATGTATATAGATACACAAGTGCTGTGGGGTGGGAATAGGGATGTAGAGCAAAGGAAGCGAGTCAGGGTGACACGGAGGGGAGAGGGAGCTGAGGAGAAGGGGGCTTAGTCTTAGCTTACAGTCTAGAGAAGGAGACGGACATTAATACGAGTAAATGGTATTTATTGAGTGCTTACTATATTGCTATAATAAGCACTGGTAAGAGTACAGCAGAATCAGCCGACACGTTCCCCGCCCATAACGAAACCCCTCGTACAATTCTCCGCTCACTGTAACGGGTCGAAACGATCAACTGATGGTATTGCTGATCATCAGAACCTAGAGGAACACCTGCGATGGATTATTTTCCATCTGGACAGCCCAAATTCTTCTCCAACCCGGGCTTCCTTCCTCTCCCACCGACTCATACAATTTGCACCGACTCCGGTCACACGGACTGATGTCTTTGATGCGGCGGGTAGGTCAAGTCTGGTCCTTTAGCTCCCACTGAAGAGAGACGTTGGGGTTGTGTAACTGGATTTCTCCGGAGCGACGGGTCGATGATTCAGCTCAGTCGTGCCCAGCTCCCGGACGTCTGAGAGGGAGAAAGGGGAAGTTTGACAGAGGGATGGGGGATGGAATCTCGTTAGTCGAGCTGGAAAACATTCCGTGAAGCGTGCTGATGGGGAGAGCTCATCACTCGAACTCGTCACTTCCTTGAAACAAACAAAAAAAGGCTTTGACGGTCTTTACAGCTGTTGGATCTCTTCCTCCTGTCACGCTTTCAAGTTTTTTTTATGAGCTGGTCAAGTGCTCCCAATATTAATTCTTTCAACTGTATTTATTAAGAGCTTACAGTGTGCAACGCTCTGTACTAAGCGTGTGATGGGCCATGTATCATGAACTGCACTAAACACTGGGATAGTTGCGAGATAATCGGGTTAGACAGAGTCCCTGTCTCAGGAGGGGTTTACAGTCTTTAACCCCATTTTACAGATGAGGGAATTCAAGCTCAGAGAATTGAAGTGACTTACCCAAGGTCACACAGCGGACATGTGGCAGAGCCTGGATTAGAACCCAGGTCCTCTGACTCCCAGCCCCCTGCTCTTTTCAGTAGGCCGTGCTGCTTTCGCAACCAGATTGTTGGTAGATCGCTAATTAATAGTAGTGTTTGTTAAACACTTACTCTGTCCTGTGTCTGACCTTGTATCAGTCCTGTGAAGCATAGTAATCTCTTAATATATTCTGCAGTTACTATTATTTTTATTAGCGCCTTGTAATGTGTCTAATAATGATAATGATGATGTTGGTATTTGTTAAGCACTTACTCTGTGCTGAGCACTGTTCTAAGCACTGGGTTAGATACAGGGTCATCAGGTTGTCCCACGTGAGGCTCACAGTTAATCCCCGTTTTACAGATGAGGTGACTGAGGCACAGAGAAGTGAAGTGACTTGCCCACAGTCACACAGCTGACAAGAGGCAGAGCCGGGTTTCGAACCCATAACCTCCGACTCCCAAGCCCGGGGTCTTTCCACTGAGCCATGCTGCTTCTCGACTCTGTTGCACTGTACTCTCTCAAGTGACTATCGATTACTGTGGTGTTCGTCCAGCTCTTTCTATGTGCCGAGGACTATATTGAACACTGGGATAGATTCCGGATCATCAGACAAGACACAGTCCTGGTCCCAATTGGGGCTCGTAGTCTAAGTAGGAGGGAGAACAGGTATTAAGTCCCCATTTTGCAGATGAGCTAACCGAGGCACAGAGAAGTGCCCGAGATCCCAAAGCAGAAAAATGGTGGAGCAAGGATTAGAACTCAGGTCCTCTGATTCCAGGCCCATACTCTGTCCACTAGGCCAAGCTGCTTTGCACAATGTTTAATACAGTTCTCTGCACACAGTAAGCACTCAATAATGCTACTAATAATAATTATGGAATTTGTTAAGCGCTTACTATGTGCCGAGCACTATTCTAAGCGCTGGGGTAGATACAAATACCACTGATTAATTGATTGGCTGACTGTAAGCCCGTCAGTGGGCAGGGATTGTCTCTATCTGTTGCCAAATGGCACATTCCAAGCACTTAGTACAGTGCTCTGCACGTAGTAAGTGCTTAATAAATGCTATTGAATGAATGAACGTGTCAAGCGTCATTCTAAATATTGAAGTAGATACAATACAATCACAACAGACGCTAGAGCCAGGGGCCTTCAATCTCCATCGAATTCTAACTGCCAAATAATACGCTTTTAAGAGGATACCGGAGAATTTACAAGAAAAATGAATTGTCTCTTTCAATAATTAAGCATGCCAGAGCCACCCTGTTTCCTCTAGAGATTAAAGGGGACTAGCAAAGAAAAATATAATTAGAAGCCGCCAAAGAGGGCACCTTCCACTGACAAGACACACGAACTAGATTTATAAATTCAAGGTCGCTGTTCTCCTTCTCCTTTATTAATTACTTTTACTTGGGGATGGTAAGAGTACACACATGAATATGGTAGTGGGGGCCTTTTTTTCCCCTAATCCTTTATCTGAAAGGGGCACCTAATGTACGCTCTGAGATACTCTGTGCTTTGGCCAAAAAAGTTGGTGCGGAATTAGGAAGCATTCATCTGCTAGAGAAGCACCGTGGCTCAGTGGAAAGAGCCCGGGCTTGGTGAGTCAGAGGTTGTGGGTTCTAATCCCGACTCTGCCCTTTGTCAGCTGTGTGACTGTGGGTAAGTCACTTCACTTCTCTGGGCCTCAGTTCCCTCATCTGTAAAAGGGGGATGAAGACTGTGAGCCTCACGTGGGACGACCTCATTCCCCTGTATCTACCCCAGCGCTTAGAACAGTGCTCTGCACGTAGTAAGCGCTTAACAAATACCAACATTATTATTATCATTATCTGCATCTGTTGGGATCATAAAGCGATGCGAGTTGCAAGAAACATTTATACGCAGACCCTCAGAAAGGACCCAGGGGAGACGGCACCGAGAGTTTCTTTAAATGTTGGATAATCCTGGATTCATTCATTCAATAGTATTTACTGAGTGCTTACTTTGGGCAGAGCGCTGTACTAAGCACTCCGGGGAGTACAATGCAACAATAAACCGACACGTTCCCTGCCCATAACGACGATCCAGTAGGGAACACGGGGAATTGCAAGCCTGTAGCAGGATTTGTCATCTTCCGGGGCCAGTAAGGGGAGAGGATCCTAACTTCTTTCCTCATTCATAAAACAGTCTGGAAAGTGGCTTAAATTTCCACCCTCTCACTGCTGATGCAACCAATTAAAATCTGGGAGGAAACTAAGAGATCAGAGGCTCAGAATGTAAAGCCAGACTTCTCTGACATGATGATGTTCCAGGAAATTATAAAAATAGGGTATCGTGCCTAGCCGTTTCAAGAAGAAATCATCCTGTGAGTTCTGTTTTTCCCATGCTCTGGCCTGAACTCTTTCCTGGTTGGAGCTTCCTACTATTGATCATGGTTGAAGTGTATTTACGATTTTCGCTGTCTCTGGGGTAACTCATTTCTATCCGTATCTCTGTTATTTTAGAGAGCTTTTGGGCTTGGTTGGGAAAGGGGGTGCTTGAAGAGTTACGGTAGTGTGTTTAACGATTCATAGGCAGAAGGTACGACCCTATAAACTCCTCCTCATATTTATTGAGCACCGAATATGTGCAGAGCACTGTACTAAACGCTTGGGAGGTATACTAGAGACGCAGGTGGGGCCGAGTGGGTAGAATATGGGCCTGGGAGGGAGAAGATCCCCAGGTCTGTCTCTTGTCTGCAGTGTGACCTGGAGGAAGTCACTTGACTTCTCTGTGCCTCAGTTACCTCATCCGTAAAATGGGAATTGAGACTGGGAACTCTATGTGGGACGGGGACTGTGTCCAAACTGATTAGCTTGTGGCTACCCCAGCGCTTAGAATAGTAAGCGCTTTATTCATTCATTCATTCATTCAATAGTATTTATTGAGCGCTTACTATGTGCAGAGCACTGTACTAAGCGCTTGGAATGTGCAAAGCGGCAACAGATAGAGACAGTCCCTGCCCTCTGACGGGCTTACGGTCTAAGAGAAGCAGCATGTCTCAGTGGAAAGAGCCCGGGATTGGGAGTCAGAGGTCATGGGTTCGAATCCCAGCTCTGCCACTTGTCAGCTGTGTGACTGTGGGCAAGTCACTTCACTTCTCTCTGCCTCAGTTACTTCATCTGGAAAATGGAGATTAACTGTGAGCCTCACCTGGGACAACCTGATTAGCCTGTATCTACCCCAGCGCTTAGAACAGTGCTCTGCACCTAGTAAGTGCTTAACAAATGCCAACATTATTATTATTATTATTATTATTAATCAGGGGAGACAGACAAAAACAATAGCAACAAATAGAATCAAGGGGATGAACATCTCATTAAGACAATAGCAATAAATAGAATCAAGGTGATGTAATAATAATAATAATAATGTTGGTATTTGTTAAGCGCTTACTATGTGCCGAGCACTGTTCTAAGCGCTGGGGTAGACACGGGGGAATCAGGTTGTCCCACGTGGGGCTCACGGTCTTCATCCCCATTTCACAGATGAGGTCACTGAGGCACAGAGAAATTAAGTGACTTGCCCACAGTCACACAGCTGACAAGTGGCAAAGCCGGGATTTGAGCTCATGACCTCTGACTCCAAAGCCCGTGCTCTTTCCACTGAGCCACGCTGCTGCTCTGTACATCTCTGGACATGTACATCTCATTAGCAGAATAAATGGGGTAATAAATGGGGTAATAAAAATATATACAATTGAGTGGACGAGCACAGTGCTGAGGGGAGGGGAAGGGAGAGGGGGAGGAGCGGAGGGAAAGGGGGGAAAAGGGGGTTCAGCTGAGGGGAGGTGAAGGGGGGTAGAGGGGGAGCAGAGGGAGCAGAGGGAAAAGGGGAAGCTCAGTCTGGATACCATCTTTATTATTATTTGATGGAGTTTGTAGCCGCGTTCCCTTCCAACAGCGATTGATTAGGGACAGGATCTGAGGGTGATTAAGGAGACTTTCCTGGAGCATTCTCCCATCACGTCTTTCTGACTGGGAGAAGAACCGGAAGGAAGCAGCGTGGCTTAGTGGGAAGCGCACGGACCTGGGAGTCACAGGTCGTGGGTTCTAATCCCAGCCCCGTCACTTGTCAGCTGTGTGACTTTACCCAAGTCACTTAACCTCTCTGTGCCTCAGTTACCTCATCTGTAAAATAGGGATTAAGACTGAGAGCCCCATGTGGCATAACCTGATCACCTGGTATCTACCCAAGCATTTAGAACAGTGCTCGGCCCATGGTGAGGGCTTAACGAACACCGTAATCATTCTTATTCTTGTTAAAGAGCATGGAGTCAGAGGTCATGGGTTCTAATCCAGGTGCTGCCACTTGTGTGACTTGGGATAGGTCACTTAACTTCTCGGTGCCTCGGTTCTCTGGTCTGTAAAATGGGGATGAAGACTGTGAGCTCCACGTGGGACAACCTGATGAGCTTGTATCTACACCACCGCTTAGAATGGTGCTTGGCACAGAGTAAACGCTAACGATTGCCATCGTTACTGTCATCCCGATGCTTGCTCAAAGACGCCGTCTCTACCCTGAACTTTAGAGAGATTCAGGACTGCGTTTCTTGCAGTCCTCCCATCCAGCTCCGAGTGACACTTTCAAGCAGTCACTGTTCTGACCCCTGTAAGCTCTTTGAGAACGGCGATCGTGTCTGCTTACTCTCTTGTTCTCCTCCAAGTGCTTATAACAGTGCTCAGCACGCAGTAAGCCCTCCAAATGCCTTTTATTGATTGATTGGTGGCCCCCTCTAGGTTGTAAACTTCCTGAGGGCAGGGGTCATGTTTACTTATTCTACTGAACTTTATGGCACGCTTAGCCCGGGGGGCCTTCACAGAGGAAGGTCTCAATAAATGTTATCGAATGATGTGAGCTTGTAACACATTGACAATTTAGGGAGAAATATTGGTAGTATTTAGGAAGGTATTTGGGATTGCAGTTGTTACTGGAACAATTCGGAGTAGGAAATTCCTGCTAGGGCTGATTAGCCCATTCATTCAGTCGTATTTACTAAGTGCTTACTGTGTGCAGAGCACTGTACTAAGCACTTGGGAAAGTACAAAATGACAATACCGCATCCCCCCTCCACCTCCCCCCAACAGCACTTCGGGCCACAAGAAGAGAACCACAAAAAAACACTGTTGCTGTGAGTCATTTCTATCCATTTAGAACCAGATTTATCACTTTGCGCTGAACTTGCCCTGCCAATAAAGGCAGTGGGAAGCATCTGGCCACGAGTTTGTTCTTGTCCCATTTTTCAGATTTCAGTTCACGGCTTGCTTTGTTGGTCACAGACTGGGAAGTTATTGCTCACATTGCTTAGTGACTGACAGCGCATCTGGGGCCATCTGGAGCAGATTCCTCATCAGCTTCTCAACATCGCATCAATCGATCTTTGGTCTTTATTGAGCCCTTACGGTGCGCAGAGCATTAGGGGAAGCAGCGTGGCTCAGTGGAAAGAGTCCAGGCTTGGGAGTCAGAGGTCATGGATTCTAATCCCGGCTCTGCCACTTGTCAGCTGTGTGACTTTGGGCAAGTCACTTAACTTTCCTGTGCCTCAGTTACCTCATCTGTAAAATGGGGATCAAGACTGTGAGCCCCACGTGGGACAACCTGATCGCCTTGTATCCCTCCCAGTGCTTAGAACAGTGCTTGGCACATAGTAAGCGCTTAACAAATGCCATCATTATTATTATTAAGATAATAAGTGCTTGGGAGAGTACCTCACAGTAGGGTCGGGAAGACCTATCCCTGTCTTCAAGGAGCTTACAATCTAGTGGGGGAGTTTACATCCGAATGGCAAGACAGGGCCACACTTACCATAGTGTCTTGGAGTTGAAGCACCATACGCTCTCCCTGAGAGAGAATGCCACACTGTACTAGACGCTTGGGAGAGTACAGCAGTAGGAAGACTTGTTGCCTACCCTTGAGGAGCTCACAGTCTATCAGGGAGGCAGACAGGAATGGCTTATCAGTCGTGGGAGCAAAAAGAAGAATGACGGTTTAACAAGGAGTTACTCAAATACTTGAGGGTGAAATAACTAATCAATAATTAAGCTGTGTGACCTTGGGCAAGTCACTTCACTTCTCCATGCCTTAGTTACCTCAACTCCAAAATGGGGATTAAAACTGTGAGCCCCACGGGGGACGAGGACTGTACTCAAAATGATTAGCCCGTATCTACCCCAGCGTTTAGTACAGGGCCTGACACATATAAGTGTTTAACAACTGCGATTTAATTTTTCATAAATAGTAATAATTGGAGACGGCAGAATACCCAAGAGGCTGTTAAATAATGATGTGAAATGGGTCATCTACACAGAGATGTTTTAAAGCACCAGCGAAGCAGGGTCTTGAGCGGTCTTGAAGGGTGTGGAACAGTCGTGGACTGTGAGAACAAGCTCCAAACGGCAAACTGGTCCTTCTGCCAAACAGGAGGGCATTTCCTCTTCTTGAGGAGAAGCTTCAGAAAGTTCATGAAGCCAAGAAGCAGAGAGAAAGCCTGAGAAGGCCACAATCATCGGCTGCTGGTACGTATGCCCATCGTGATTTCGGTTGAGGGCTCTGGGTAATGCCCTTGAGACATTCATTCATTCACTCACTCACTCACTCACTCACTCACTCACTCACTCACTCACTCACTCACTCGTATTTATTGAACACTTAAAGCACTGTACTAATTGCTTGGGAGAGTACAATAGAACAATAAACACTACAGTCCCTGCCCACAACAAGCTTACACTTTGGAAGGGGAGACAGACATGAATGTAAAGTTGTGCATAATGCTCTTGAAGCCATATGGCTAGGTGGTCCAAAACCATCATCCCTGAAAGCAAAATACCTTCCTCTGCTTCTCTGTTTTTCTCTCACACTTTCTCACTTTCTCTTTCCTTCTCTCACTTTCCCATTTTCTTTCCTTTCATCTTCTCTCTTTCCCTCGCTTTCTCCCCATTTCTTTCTCTCTCATAAAAAAACCCTCATAAGCCACGAACACACATATACAAATAGATGACATCCATACATGCTGAAAAGTGCAATGTGAACATTTCTGATAAAATGTACAATTCTTGATAGATGTTGAGAATATTGGTCCCTGGTCTACACATGCAGACATATATTTGACATACACATACTCACTCACCTGCACCACACACATACACTCACACACATACAATACAAATATATCATATGTGAGTGTAAATACACATATATACATATATCACACACACACACACACACACACACACACATATACACACGCATACATATTTACGAACCCTCCAAAGTGTAACAGCCATAAAAATGCACTTAAAAATGGAAAATTAGAAGCAGGGGTCAGAAATGTCTGATGAATGCCAATTTGCTCAGGCTTTTCCCAAATTATTGATTTTTTTTTTCCTTTGTTCCATGCGCCCGAGATCAAGTTTACATCTTGGCCTCAGTTCAATACCAGGATTACTGAAAATGGGCTACTTGGCAGATGCCTTTTCCTGTACGATTTATCCTTCATGTCAACACACAGTTGTTGGGTGGACCCAAAGTCCAGTTCATGCCTGGTAAAAATGAGGACTAGAATAGTTGGAGAAACCCCAACTCAATGCCCTGTCTGGAACTGGAAAGATAAGACCAGCATTTCCCAAAAACATACGGGGGCTTATCTTAGAGCTCTTGTGGGAGATGACTTCATTCTGAAGTAAATTCAGTCCATAGATGGCCCCTCAAATTCTTGCTATTTAACCGGATCCTCTCGAACGTACTACGCTTCTCCCCCTCTCCTCCTCCTTCCCCCAACCTCTCTATATTACTTGCCTCAATCTGAGGTCGACGCAGAGGACATCTCCTCTCACAACACTCTGCTTCCAACCCACATCTGGTGGCTTGACCCCAAGGACCTGGCAACGAAACAGTCTATCGATCAGCGCTATTTTGGCACACACCATTTCTCTACCGCGACTCCAACCTGAGCGCAGAGTTTTTATCCAGTGTGATGAATGGTCATTCTCACCAGCTGCTCAGGCAACGTCTTAGTTCCCCGTGTTCACTGCCCCTCGATAACACGATTTTCATGGCCGGGGATATTCATCAGGGCCATTTTTACAAGGAAAATCAACGGGAGTCAAGCACTCCATTGGGTTTGGTAACAGCCAGGAACCATTTGTGAGCTGCGTGAAATGTTCCTCATGGATATTTGCTTCTTTCACGGTAGTAGGAGCTGGTAAAAAACTGACACTGACAACTCTGGAACCTCTGAACTTATTTACCCTCTCCTTAGCATTCATGTATGTATGTTCCCTTTATTTGGGTTTGACCTCTCTAGTTGTAAATTCTTTCATATCACTCAATCAATCAGTTGTATTTATTGAATGCTTACTGTGTGCAGAGTATTATACTAAGCACTTGGGAGAGTTCAACACCGCAATATAACCCACAACAGACAAGTAACATATCGTTTTGTACCTCCCAAGGATCTGAACCAAGTGGTTGTTCAACAGCAAGAATTACTGCTGCAACTCCTAGAAGCAGCATGGCGTAGTGGATAGAGCACGGGCCTGGCAATCAGAAGGTCATGGGTTCTAATCCCAGCTCCGACTCTTGCTTCTGTGTGACCTTGGACAAGTCAATTCACTTCTCTGTTCCTCAGTTACCTCATCTGTCAAATGGGGATCGAGACTGTGAGCCCCAGGTGGGACAGAGATTGGGTCCAACCCGATTTGCTTGTAACCATCCCAGCACTAATTACAGTGTCTGGCACATAGTAAGAGCTTAACAAATACCATAATTATTATTATTACTGTTATCACTTTTCCACTATACCAATATACTGGTTTTGATCTTTTGGGATCATCCGATTGAGGGTTTCAAAATCCAGTGCAATTAATTGATTTGGGGGAATTTCTTTTTTCTTTGTTTTTTTGGAGTTTTTCTCCTCTTATTACAGTCCACTGAGAGTCACATCAAATGTTCAGATCCGGAACATCAGGGAAAAGGAAAAAAAAAATAGCCTCTACTACCATATCTACTGGGTGCTCCTAAAAGTGTCCATTTGGCATGGCTCAAAACGAAGCTCACTTTTTCCAACCCGACGTATAAAGAGATTCTTATCTGCTCTCGTTCCCAGGAGATTGTCTGTGAAAATTCTCCCAGCATTTCACTGGCTGAGAAACTTTCCATTATGTCAGGGATAGCTAAACCTCCAAGTGAATTAATATTGTCATGGGGTGCATGGCAATGCCGATGGGAATATATAAATGCTTCTCCATCACCCTGGACAATATATCATGACCCTGTTTGGGCTAGAAAGACATTTTAACCCAATCAGTTCATGGATGCGACTACTGAGCCTCCTCAAGAATTGCTCCACTCTACAAGTGAAAATCTGGTCCTCTCAGATCGACCCAACCCTGTTTCGAATAAACGTCTGCCCACCCATGAATAATGAGGATTTACGACTACTACTACTACTAATAATTGTGGCATTTGGTAAGCGCTTACTATGTGTCTGGCATCGTACTAGGTGCTGGGGTGGATACAAGCATATCAGGTTGGACACAGTCCCTGTCCAAAGTAAGCCTCACAATCTCAATCCCCACTTTACGGATGAAGTAGCTGAGGCACAGAGAAGTGAAGTGCCTTGCTCAAGGTCACACAGCAGACGTGTGGTGGAGCTGGAATTAGAACCCATGACCTTCTGACTCCCAGGCCTATGGTCTATCCACTACATGCACGCATACTGTCTACCACGCTGCTTCTCTAATAGCCTGGCCAGGTTCAAACACTAAAGCTGCAGGGCAAACCCTATCATTTTCCATCCCAATTCCATCCACTCCTCATTTACTTTGTATTCACTGATGGTTTCTGATGTTGATAAGGGATTTGAAGTTATTGCATTCTCTCAAGTGCCTAGAACAGAACTCTGCCCACCATATTTTGTTTTCGAAGACTGACTCATGCATTCATCCATTCAATCGTAATTTTTGAGCACTTACTGTTCAATCGTATTTATTGAGCCCTTACTGTGTGCAGAACACTGTATTAATTGCCTGGGAGACCACAGTACAACACTAAAACACGAGAAGCAGCGTGGCGCAGTGGAAAGAGCACGGGCTTTGGAGTCAGGGCTCATGAGTTCGAATCCCAGCTCTGCCACTTGTCAGCTGTGTGACTGTGGGCGAGTCACTTAACTTCTCTGTGCCTCAGTTCCCTCATCTGTAAAATGGGGATGAAGACTGTGAGCCCCACGTGGGACAACCTGATTCCCCTGTGTTTACCCCAGCGCTTAGAACAGTGCTCTGCACATAGTAAGCGCTTAACAAATACCAACATTATTAAACAGACCCATTCCCCGCTCACACAACGTGTTTACACTCTAGATGGGGAGGCAGACATTAATGTTAATAAATGAATGACAATAATTAAGCGTTGTGGGGCTGGAAGGGGGATGAATGAAGAGAACGAGTCAGGGCCATGGCGAAGGGATTGGGAATAGAGGAAAGGGGGGTTTAAGTCAAGGAAGGCCTCTTGGAGGAGATGTACATTATTATTCCACCTTTGGTGAAAACTAGTCAACTAGGGTCAGCGGTGGAGGAATCAGAGAGAGATTCATTGTTCCACCAGACACTTTGTAACCCTAACAGTTGAGGCCCAGAAGTTTAGTCTAAAATGCCGGGAGACAAGGGGAAAGCTAAACAGATCCAATTGCTTACACTCCACTAATGGTACAATATTCAAGTCTCGCGAAACGGTCATAAATACTCCAGCAAACCCTCCTAAATACCCAGACAAGTTTCTACAGGCAATCAAGGCCTTCTGGAGCCCAAGCGTGGGTACTGAAGTCACACGACAAGGGACAGACCATCAAATATGGCTGCCAGACCGTGACGTGGGAGACAACAAGAGGAAGAAGTAATGAAAAGTTCCTCCCTGCTTGCTGCTTGGATCTCATTTCGAGATGATTCTGGGAAATGTAGGCACCTGCAAGAATACGTTGCCTATTTTCCTTTCACTCCCTTTGACATTCTCACTTCAACCTCTCCACAGCCCTCCATCTACTCCCAGCCCAGCTCTGCCGACCCACGCCATCACCGGTTCCTTGCACGCATACTGTCTACTTGATGAAGAAGTGTTTCCTTAGGGCTTCAGTGTGTTCCCCGTGTCCTAGCTTTGTGGGAGTTAGCCAACAACATCGCAAGAGAAGCAGCATGGCCTAGGAGATGGAGCAGGAGCTCGGGAGTCAGAAGGACCTGGGTTCTAATCCCGGCTCCACCACGTGTCTGCTGTGTGACCTTCGGCAAGCCAATTAACTGCTCCGTGCCTCAGTTCCCTCATCTTTAAAAAATAGGGGTTAAGACCGTGAGCTCCACGTGGGACGGGAACTGTGTCCTACCTGATTAGCTTGTATCTATCCCAATATCTATTATAGTGCCTGGCACCCAGTAAGCACTTCACAAATGCCATTGAAAAAAAAGAGGAGACTATTACCATACTGGTCTTTTACTCAAAGTGTTAAAGGCCCTCATCTAACAGGCCTTTTTTATGGTATTTGTTAATCACTTGCTACATGCCAGGCACTGTACTGAGCGCTGCAGTAGGTACAAGTTAATTGCTGTCCCACATGAGGTTCACATTCTTCATCCCCATTTTCAGATGAGGTAAATGAGGTACAGAGAAGTGAAGTAACTTGCCCAAGGTCACACAGCAGACAAGTGGCAGAGCAGGGACTAGAATCTAGGTCCTTCTAACTCCCAAGCCCATGCTTTATCCACTAGGCCATGCTGTTTCCCAATGTCACTGAAATGTAAATATGTATATATCTATAAATTTATATACACACACACACACACACACACATATACATGAAGGCACCTAAAGCATGATGAACTATGTTAATTGGGAAACACGAAGCTAGTAAACAGCAATCGAGAACAGAATAGTGCTTTGAAGACATGTGAGTTTTCCAATTTCTTCCCTCTGTGGGTTTGTATAATAAGAAAAATGCAATAATTCAGCCAACCTTCTTTCACCTTTACCTACTGCAAAGAAAATACATATTTTGGAAACACTTTCTCCATATAGATATTGATCTTGGCCTTGGAATCTTTCCTCCAGTGAAGCAATTCTCTGCACTGGTGATCTCTCAGTACATCCTCACCACAAATCCCACCGATGAAATCCATCTTTATTCCCTGAAAATTGCTTGGGAAAATGAAAATGGAGCTGACGCTGTTGAAAATAGTTTCACTATAGCATGCAATTTGCTTAATAACGTGCTATTCCAGGCTCAGAGCATTCCCTACAATAGCTTTCCTAACATCTAGACTGCAAATTCTTTCCTGATTGTACTACATGGAGCAGGGAACATTTCTACCAACGCTGTTATATTGTACTCACCCAAGTGCTTAGTACAGTGCACAGCAGAAGGTGCTCAGTAAATACCACAGATTTATTGATCGACAGTTCACATCCATCTCTCTCTGCCATCACGTTCAGTCTCTTCCCCTTTCTTGACCTCCCTCCCCCATCAAGTCTGACAGACTGCAGCATTTCTATTTCACTGCCCTGCTGAAATCCCGTCTCCTCCAGGGAGCCTTGCTTGATGAATCTCTCATCTCTCAGGCTGTGATCCCCAGGAACCACTTTGCTAATTCTGTACCACCTGAGCACTTATGGACCCATAAATTTTCAACCAATCAATCGATCAACATGGCCTATAGCCTGATCATATAGCAACATGGCCTAGTGGAAAGAGCCCGGGCATGGGACTCAGAAGGCTCTGGGTTCTAATTCTGTCTCTGCCACTTACTACGGTCATAAGGGTAAGTTTCGTTTTGTCCATTCAGGCCCTTTGCAGTCGGTTCCGCCTCTCATCGATGTCGATAAAATAGCCTCAGGGGATTCCGGATCCTGAGAAGCACAAGTTTTCTGCCTTCGTGGGAGGGAAGTAGGCAATCACTTGCACTGGTTCAGCTTTTTTTAATTTCTCAAGATAGACTTGACTCCTCCATAAACATAGTTGCCTTTCATATTCAAAGAAGACACCACCAATGGTCAAAAAAAAAAGGTAGCTGATTGTCAACATAAGAATAAGGAACAGGATCAGTTTGTCTGACTGTACAACGGCTAGCGGGCCGGATGACTAGGCTGTAAACTTAAGGGCAGGGATCATGACCCTCTTTTGTATTGTGCTCTCCCAAGCACTTTACTACCGTGTTCTACTCACATCAAATATTCGATAAATTCAGCGTTGCTTGCGGAAAAGAAAACATAAAACATAAGAACAGCGAGATACCGGCGTCTCTGCCTGAGCATGTTCGATTAAATGTCCGGCAGAAGGTGATAATAGTTCCACATCAGAATAACGAACCCATTCACGCTTCCTGTTTCGGCGTCCACATCTTCATCGGGACATTCCCAATCGACTTTTCTGTTTGCGGTTCGAGCGTGATTCGGGCTGCCCTCTGCTGAAGGAAATATATATCACGGAGTTTCATATTTGATAGTGTAGCCAGCCATCATTTCCTTGGAAATGGAATTACTAATCTGTGGTCAAGAAGTGTGCAAATGTTTCTGGGTAAGACTCTCGCTCTCGTGAATGCAACCTAACAGTCAGCAGTCTGGCTAGCTGATTTCCCCTTCTCCAAGCAAAAGAGGGTTTTACCCTCCTCTGGGTACAGGTTGTGAAACAGATTCATCAGCAAAGTTCCCTCCGTTTTTCCTAGGACTTGTTGAGTGCTTACTATGTGTCAAGCACGGTTCTAAGTGCTGAGGTGGCAACACGTTAATCAGTTGGATCCAGTCTCTGTCCCACACGGGGCTCACGGTCAGGCGGGAGGGAGGGAAAACAGATATCGGATGCCCATTTCAGATTTGAGGAAATTGAGACGCACGGAATTTCGGTGACTTGCCCAAGGTCACTCAGCCCGTGGTTGACTGAGATTAGAACCCAGGACCTGTGACTCCGAGGCCCAGGCTTTATCCACTTTTTTCCAAATACAGACCACCCAGCTAGAATTCCTATTATTTTTTAAATTTTTTATATGGTATTCATTAAGCGCTTACTACGTGCCAAGCACTGTACTAAGCACTGGGGTAGACACGACCTAATCAGGCTGGACCCAGTCCACGTCCCTCATGGGGCCCACAGTCTTAATTCCCATTTTAGAGATGAGGCAACTGGGGCACGGGGAAACTAAGTGACTTGCCCAAGATCGCAAAAGTGGCAGAGTCAGGACTAGAACCCGGATCCTACCGTCCCCCAGCCCCGTGCTCTAACCACTAGGATATACTTCTTCTCTGAATCGAATCCAGGGATCTGGAAAGCCAGTCCAGTGCTCAGTTCGGAAGCCCACAATTTCACTGGGAATCAGACGCTGGGGATTTGGAGGAAATTCAGGTACCATCTTCTATTCCCTGAGTGCTTGGAAGGGGCAGAAGAGAGTCCATATGACATAATAGTAATGATGGCATTTGTTAAGCGCTTACTATGAGCCAAGCACTGTTCTAAGCGCTGGGGTAGCTACAGAGTAATCAGTTTGCCCCTCCCTCACTGGGCTCACAGTCTTAATCCCCATTTTCCAGATGAGAGAACTGAGACACACAGAAGTGAAGTGACTTGCCCAAAGTCACACAGCTGACAAGCGGCAGAGTAGGAATTCGAACCCACGACCTCTGACTCCCAAGTCCGGGCTCTTTCCACTAAGCCACTCTGTACTGCTTTGACATCTGCTAGCAGCTCATTCCCTGGCCTGATTTCCAACCCATAAGGCCGGCTAATAATAATCATAAAAATAATACCTGTGGTATCTATGTGCTTACTATATGCAAGGCACTGTGCTAAGCGCTGGGGAGAATTCTATAAGCAGAGCAGAGAAAGTCCCTCTCATAGAGAAGCAGCTTGGCTCAGTGGAAAGAGCTTGGGCTTAGGAGTCAGAGGTCATGGGTTCTAATCCTGACTCTGCCGCCTGTCAGCTGTGTAACTCTGGGCAAGTCACTTCACTTCTTGATGCCTCAGTTTCCTCATCTATAAAATGGGGATTAAGACTGTGAGCCTCAAGTGGGACAATCTCATGACCCTGTATCTTCCCAGGGCTCAGAACAGTGCTCTGCACATAGTAAGCGCTTAACAAATACCAACATTATTATTATTCATTCATTCAATCACGTTTACTGAGCACTTACTGTGTGTAGAGGACTGTACTAAGCGCTCAGGAAGTACTGTTCCAACAGGGCACTCAAAGTCTAAGGGATCTGGGGATGGAGGTTCCTGTCTGCAATAGACATCTCAAAACCAAACATGAACTGTTTGATTTTAGTTTAGAGCAAAATTACCCCCAATAATTTGGGGTCAACTTTCACCTAAACTTCTTATTCCCTCGATCCTGAATTACTAGGATTTGGAACCTTTGCAATGCAGAATTATTTTGCTAGGAAAAAAAAATGAAATTAAAATAAAATGGTGGTATTTGTTTAGCGCTTAATATGTGCCAAGCACTGTTCTAAGCGCTGGGGGATACAAGGTGATCAAGTTGTCCCACGTGGGGCTCACAGTTTTAATTCCCATTTTACAGACGAGGTAACTGAGGCACAGAGAAGTGAAGTGGCTTGCCCAAAGTCACACAGGTGGCAAGCGGCTGAGTCGGGATTAGAACCCACGACCTCTGACTCCGAAGCCCGGGCTCTTTCCACTGAGCCACGCTGCTCCCCAAGGAGTTCGGGGGTAAGAATAGAGAGGGTCTGAGGAGGTTCTAGTAAAATAAAAGTTGTTCAGCTGAAGTTGAGTGACACCTGATGGTCACAAACATAGAAATCACTTCTCTGATTTTTAAGAAAGTGTGGAACAATCTTCTGAAGGCATCGGCGTCTCTCCATCTCTGTAACGATTCAAGGAATCCCTCCAACTTAGAGAATGAACCTCATGTGGAACAGGAATGTGTTCAACCTGATTATCTTGTACCTATCCCAGCAACCATAGCAAAGTCCCTGACGTGTAGTAAGTGAATAATGTTGGTATTTGTAATAATGTTGGTATTTGTTAAGCGCTTACTATGTACCGAGCACCGTTCTAAGCGCTGGGGTAGACACAAGGGAATCAGGTTGTCCCACGTGGGGCTCACAGTCTTCATCCCCATTTTACAGATGAGGGAACTGAGGCACCGAGAAGTTAAGTGACTTGCCCAAAGTCACACAGCTGACAAGTGGCCGAGCCGGGATTCGAACCCATGAACTCTGACTCCAAAGCCCGTGCTCTTTCCACTGAGCCACGCTGCTTCTCTAGCCACACTGCTTCTCTAATAAGCATCATATAAGTATCATATTAATAAAAAAAATTGGACTTAAAAATGTAAAAATTCTGACAACTTCTGGCTTTTGAGGCAGAATACATATATGCAAAGAAAGGTAAAACATCCTTGGAGAAGTAGTGTGGCCTCACGGACAGAGCACAGGCTGGAGAGTCAGAAGGACCTGGGGTCTAATCCCAGCTCTGCCACTCATTTGCTGTGGGACTTCGGGCAAGTCACTTCACTTCTCTGTGCCTCATATACCTCATCTGTAAAATGGGGATTAAGACGGTGAGCCCCTTATGGGACATGGACCGTGTCTAACCTGATTAGCTTGTATCTACCCCAGTGCTTAGAAGAGTGCTTGGCACATAGTAAGTCCTAAAGAGCATAATTATTATTATTATCATTAGACATTTTTAAGAAACACTGTGCTGCTGATTGAAACAGTCCATTTCTAGACCATGGCAGGATGGCAAAAACAAATTCCACCCTAGGACTGGGGGTGTTAGTCAAAGACTATTGCAAACAGGTTTTCGCTTTCACTTGTATCACCCCCTGTCCAAGCATTCTCAAGAGGACATTTCTGTGGCGAGCGATCTTCTGGCGGAGATACTTGAGCCGGAGGGAATCTTAGGGAGTCTCTGTTCTCAGGGAGGTGATATTCATTCATTCGTTCAATAGTATTTATTGAGCGCTTACTATGTGCAGAGCACTGTACTAAGCGCGTGGAATATACAAGTCGGCAACAGATGGAGACAGTCCCTGCCCTTCGATGGGCTCACGGTCTAATCGGGGGAGACGGGCAGACAAGAACAATGGCAATAAATAGAATCGAGGGGATGAACATCTCATTAAAACAGTGGCAAATAAATAGAATCAGGGTGATGTACATCTCATTAAACAAAATAAACAAAATAAATAGGGTGATGAAGATAGATACAGTCGAGCGGACGAGTACAGTGCCGAGGGGGTGGGACGGGAGAGGGGGAGGAGGAGAGGGAAAGGGGGGAGAAGAGGGTTTAGCTGCGGAGAGGTGAAGGGGGGTGGGTAGAAGGAGCGGGGAGAAAGAGTCCCTTCTGTCATCCACAGGAAAGGGGCAAAACCAGAAAAGACCAGCAAACTCTAGACCCTTTCTCTTGTCTCCACCACCAACACCACCCCCCGTCAATCGACTTACACCTCTTTCCGCAAACACTAAGACGTGGCTCGTTGTGAGCAAGGAATGCGTCCGTTCATTGTTGGATTGTACTCTCCCAAGAGCAAAGTACAATGCTCTGCACAAAGTAAGCGCTCAAGATATAGGATTGAATGATCGAATGGAGCCGAACAGCGCAGCTGGGACTTCCAAAAAGAAAGTGTCCCGCTGTGCCGCCGTGGACTTTTTTATCGAGCGGAACCTCATTGATGGGATTCCAACATCTCTGAGGAGAAAGTGTTCGTCACTCCTCCGCCTATCAGTTGTTTAGATAGCTTCCAGGTTTACATTCCAAACAAACTAAAGCACTTCGTGTGCCTTGATCCCATCCCGTCTCCTCTTCACTCTGATCCTCAACCCGTGTACCCCTGAGTCCCAGAGATCTAATCCATCACCTATCCTCTTCAGAGAGCTTTTTCCCGTGACCTCGAGCTCTCACGGTGACCTTTGCTCCAAGAGGGATTTTGTTTCTCTCACAAGGTCCCTTGCAACTTCCTTTTTTTTTTTTTCGGTAGGAGATGGTTGGGGTGAGCGGCCATTTCTTTTACGTGCGCTTTCATCCTTGAGAGGTGTCTTGTTCTGACTGCTTTCATACTTGTTCATTCTGCGTCTCTTGCCTTACACTCGTAGTGAATGCCCTCGAGGATAGAGTAGACAACTCTGCGTGCAACAGGCACCTCATTGGTCATCACTTATCGCTAAAATCCTCTCCTTCCTCTCTATCCAAACTACTACAACTTCAATGCAAGCACTTACCAGCCCCTTTGCTGACCTCCCTGCCTCCTGTCTTTCCCCACTCCAGTCCGTACTCCTTTCTGCTGCCCTGATCATTTTCCTTCAAAAACGTTCAGACCGTATTTCTCCGCTCCTCGAGAAACTCCAGTCGTCGCCCATCCGCCTCTGCATCAGACAAAAACTCCTCACCATTGGCTTTAAACTTAATCCCCTTGCCCTCTCCTACTTCACCTCACTACTCTCCCAGTCCAACCCAGCTCGCCCATTTCGTTCACCAAATGTTAACTTTCTTACGGTACGGTAGAGAAGCAGCGTGGCTCAGTGGAAAGAGCCCGGGCTTGGGAGTCAGAGGTCATGGGTTCTAATCCCGGCTCCGCCCCTTGTCAGCTGTGTGACTTTGGGCAAGGCACTTAACTTCTCTGAGCCTCAGTTACCTTATCTGTAAAAATGGGGATGAAGACTGTGAGCCCCACGTGGGACAACCTGATCACCTTGCATCCCTCCAGTGCTTAGAATAGTGCTTTACATATAGTAAGCGCTTAACAAATGCCATTATTATTATTACCTCCATCTTATCTATCTCGCCGTCGAGCTCTCGCCCACCTCCCACCTCTGGCCTGGAACTCCTTCCCTCCTCATATCAGACAGGTCATTGCTCTCCCCAACTTCAAAGCCTTATTGAAGGCCCATCTCTTGCAAAGAGCCTTCCCTGACTAAGCTCTCCTCTCCTCCCACTCCATATCTATAATCTATTTATCTATATTAATGCGTGTTTCCCCCTCTAGACTGTGAGCTCACTGTGGAGAAGAATGTATCCGTTTTTTGTTATATTGTACTCTCCCAAATGCTTAGTGCAATGCTCTGCTCACAGTAAAATGAATGAGTCGATTGATCAATCATATTTATTGAATGTTTACTATGTATAGAGCACTGTACTAAGCACTTGGGAGAGCACAATGCAACAGAATTGGCAGCTACTCTCCCTACTCACCGTGAGCTGACAATCTAGAGATGTCATCAAAATCCTATGAAGCTGGAAGCATAAGCTTTCAGACTAATGAAAAATTACTGAGTGCCTAGAGCAGTCCAGGAGAACTGGGTGTTTATAATCATCACTGAATAAATATTTATTGAATGCCTACTAAGTTCAGAGTACTGTACTGAGGGATAGGGTACAAAAGAGTTAGATGCAATTTATTCATTCAATGGTATATATGGAGCTCTTACTGTGTGCTAAGCACTATACTAAGTGCTTCAGAGAATACAACAGACACATTTTCTGCCCACAGAGCGCTCAGTCTAGAGGTGAAAATGCAATGACCTGACCTGATTATCTTGAATCTAGTCCACTGCTTAGTAGGGTGTTTGGCACATTGTAAGAAGCACTCAACAAATATCCCGAGCATCGTTATTATCACCAGGGAGCTTATAGTCTAGAGAGAGAGAGACAGACGTGATCTTTCTTGAATCAACCCTGTCGTATCAGGCAGGAGATAGATAGCCTGCCACCAATCCATCAGTGCTACTTATTGAGTGCTTCCTGAGTGAAGAGCACTGTACTAAACTCTTGGAAACATTCAACAAGGTTGGAAGACACAGACCCTGCCCACGAGGAGCTTACGATCTATAGTGGGAGACACTCAAGTAGTAGCAATAATAATAATGATAATGATAATTTGTTAAGCACTTATTGTTCTAAGCATTGAGGTGGATACAAGCAAATCTGCTCATAGTAAGCACTTAATGAGTACTGATTCTTCTATTACTACTATTACAGCTTCAACATATTCCTTTCAACATTGGCTCAGCTTTTTCTATGACAGAGAGAGAGAGAAGTGAAGGAAACTTTTAGTGGGGTTTCAGTTCTCCCAGCATCACCTGTCTGGTCACTTACTCTTGATGGTTGCATAGAAAAAGGGCCGAGGAGTGACGTCTAACTCGAGTGGGGTGGAAGGAAAATTCCATCCTACTGTCGCTCTGCTCTTTAATTTGGGCAACCAGAACATTAGCTCTGTTCTTCAATCTGGGCAACCAGAACAACCCAGGGGCTGAAAAACTCCGAAGCTGGATGAGGCAGATGTCTGCTGTGTGATCTTGGAAAGTCACTTCACCTCTCTGGGCCTCAGTTCCCTCATCTGCAGAATGGAGATTCAACACCCGTTGTCCCTCCAATTTAGACCGTGAGCCCCGTGTGGGACCAGATTATCTTTTATCTACCCCAGCGCTTAGTACAGTGCTCGACACGGAGTAAGAGCTTCACAAATGCCACAGGGATTATGGCAGTTCAGTCCAGTTTAGTCCAGTGAACTTAAAGAAGCAGCATGGCCTAGGGGAAAGAGCATCATCCTGGAAGTCAGAGGACCTGCGTTCTAATTTTGGTTCTACCTGCCATTTGTCTGCTGTGCAATATTGAGCAAGTGACTTAACTTCTCTGTGTCTCAGTTTCCTCATCTGTAAATGGGGGGATTAAATTCTATTCATTCAATCATATTTATTGAGTGCTTACTGCGTGCAGAGCACTGGACTAAGCACTCGGAATGTACAATTCAGCAACAGATAGAGACAATCCCTGCCCAACAAGGGGCTCACATCTAAAAGGGGGAGACAGACAGCAAAACGAGTAATCAGGCATCAATACCATCATCTTGACTGTGAGCTCCATGTGAGACAGGAACTGTGTCCAATCTGATAACTTACACCAGTGCTTAGAATAGTACTTAGTTAAGTGCTTATCAAATATCATAACTATTAATGTGATCCTTATTCAAATCCATCCTATTCTCAAATGAACCCCATTGGTATTCTCTACCTTAACCTTTTGGAGCCAGATAGCAGGAATACTCTTCTGGCTGTCTAGATTTTGGTGACTTCACTTCTCTCCATTCTCTGGGAAACTCACAAATCATCCTCGAACAAAATAATTTGAATAACAGGTGACAGAAACAATATCCCTGATGTAAGACATAACCTTCAATATGTTTGACTCTGGTTACCATACTTAAGAAAATTGAGTAGCATTTAATTGAAACAGTATCTCTGACTCTTCTCCTAGTTATCCCTGGTCTTTCCCCCACAGACACTCTTCCAGTTTCATTGATTTCGCCTCCCAAGAAACATAAATATGGATTCACAGACAGACTGATTAGTGAATGAGGAATTAAACGAATGCTATTTGCTGATGAAGACGTATGACTAAAAACAAACAAACTATAATAGCCCAGTTCTTTAGAGACTCGGTCTAAAATAGCTCAGAAACTTAATATCCCCCTTTCGACTGTGTGATTGGGATTATACTACATAGAAATGATAGGGTTACTGATCTAATTTGCTATTGTGTAGTTCCCCCTGAAAACGGTTTAAGAACGCTCAACTTTGTGTTGCTATAAACATCCTTCCCTCATCCTCTGAGCAGAACTAGATCGGTGGACTTTGCTTAATAGAGTTGATTATTCCCAAGGGTAACATTTCCACTTCTCATTGTAACCTATTGGTGTCAGAAGCGGCGTGGTTCAGTGGAAAGAGCCTGGGCTTGGGAGTCAGAGGTCATGGGTTCCAATCCTGGCTCTGTCACTTGTCAGCTGTGTGACCTTGGGCAAGTCACTAAACTTCTCTGTGCCCCAGTTTCCTCATACGTAAAATGGGATGAAGACTGTGAGCCCCACGTGGGACGACCTCATTAGTTTCTATCTACCCCAGTGCTTAGAACAGTGCTTGGCACATAGTAAATGCTTAACAAATACCAACACTATTATTATTATAAGCTGCTGTCGAAATCCAAATCCATTGGTATTTTCATTTTTGGTTCCCCAGCCATAGTACACTTGAGCTAAATAGAAAGTTTTCCTCATCTCTCTGCTAGTGTACAACTTTATTATCAAGAGGGCCTGTAATTGTTGACTAAGAGGGAAGGCAGGTGAATGATTTGACAGAAAGAGAGATTATTCTCAGGTCAAAACCAAAATACTCTTCCTGCCTCTGGTCCTTATCATGGCTCTGCCTGCCACTGCTTTGTGACCTTGGGGAACTCACTTGATTTCTCTGTGCCTCAGTTACCGTGACTGCAAAATGGAGATTAAATCCTACTCCTTCCTACCTAGACCGAGACCCCCATGTGTGACAGGTACTGTGTCCATCCCAAATAGCTTCTCTCTACCCCAGCATTTAGTACGGTGTTTTGCACATAGTGAGATAGTACGTGCTCAAAAGATATCATCGAAAAGAAATAACATCTTAGAAAGTCAGAAGGAAGAGCATAATTTCCTGGTGCTATCCAGGCAATGGGGTCTATGGGACCAGCTTCTGGGCCAATCAGGAGTCACCCATGAGGATGAAATTTTTGGGGAAATGCAAATTTGGATTTCACAATGTTAAACAAATGGCTTCCAGCTAATCCAATGAACACTTATAATTGCTTCCATTATCCCTTGGTTTGATTGACCAGGAGCCTCATTCCATCTGACCTGTGAGAACAAGAGAATTTTCTTTTCAGATGATTATGGGTTGTACAGTGCCTAACAACCTTCTCATGTCCCACTCCGAGCACTCTCTGTCAATCAGTAAATGGTATTTATCGATTGCCATGCCAGGACACTATACTGAGCCTTTGGAAAATTACAATTCAACGGAATTAGCGAATGCTTCCGCTGTCCATAACAAGCTTACAGTCTAGATTTACAGTCTACAGTCTAGCTTGCAGTCTACACTCTAGAAATAGAGTAATATCGTTAGAATTCTTTGAGCTATCCGGACACCGTATATTGCGGCAAAATTAAAAAGTAAACCAAGATCTATGTGCTGAAGAGAAGTGGGAAGATCAGCTGATCTGTTGATGGAGTTGGGACGAAGGCATAAACAAACACATGTACACATGCACAAAAAAAAAAACAAAACACACGTCCAACAAAAAGAAGCAGGAAGCCCCATTCCCTGAAACTCAGCAGAAACAGAACTCGAGGTTTCACTGTCTCCTTTCCACATACCTATGTACGTTCCCACAGTGTCCTTCCTCATTTGGGCTCCAGGAATGGAAATGCCAAACCTCCCTGCTGAGATCCTTCTCGAGGTATTCCCGGGGACGCTAGTAACAGACCGCTTTCTGGAGTTTTCCAACTGGATTCCAGACCCAAGAGGCTCAGTTCCTCTTCGCATATTTGGACACATATCTGAACCAGACCACGGTTCCGAACCTTCTGAGGAATGCCTATTCCTATTAGAAACATGGGCAGGAACTTAGCAACATCTGCCGAATATAAAAGGATAAACAAGAAGGATAATTCCTTCCAGATTCTAAAAGAGTATTGCAACAATGGAAGATCAGAACCAATTTAGCCGATCCAAATGAAAATTCCGTTATCCTGAATATCAAGGGAAGATTGTTTAACTGGGAGAACAGCCACTTCCAGAGTTTAAGCATGTTCATTTTCTGTCATAAAATAAGGCTAGGTCGGGAATCACAGAAACTGATTTTCTTGTCACGTCTTGTCATGTCAGAGAAGCCACATGACCTAGTGGAAAGAGTCCTGGATCTGGGTTCTAATCCTGACTGAGTGTTGTCTGCTCTGTAACCTTGGACGAGTCACTTCACTTCTCTAGACCTCAGCTTCTTCACCTGTAAAGTGGGAATTAAGTCAGTGTCTAACCCCGGTTGGTATCTACCGCAATGCTTAGTACGGTTCCTGGCATGCAGTAAGCACTTAACAAATATCACAATTATTATTATTGTTATTATTACTACCTCTTGGGTTAGTCCAACTAGACAATCTGTTCTTCTAAGAGCATCTGTAGATTTTCCACCTACTACAACTTTCCACAAATATTTCCGAGCACTGTCTTCCAGACTTGTTCCACCAATCAGCCAACCAAGTGATCAGTGATACTCATTGAGCACTTACTGTATGCAGGGTTGGTGATGATAATAATAATGCGGATGGTATTTGTTAAGCGCTTACTATGTACTATGAGTCGATGCAAGATGATCAGGTTGTCCACGTGGAAGTCCCAGTCTTGACCCCCATTTTCCACATGAGGTAACTGAGGCCCTGAGAAGTGAAGTGACTTGCCCAAAGTCACACAGCGGACAAGTGGTGGAGCCAGGATTAGAACCCATGACCTCTGGTAGATGTGAACCCTACCCACAAGGAGCTTACAATCAAGTGGATAGATCAAAATGCCCTTTTCCATAACTTGGGTTTTCCTTCAAATGGGGTCCCTCAAGGAACATGGCCTCTTTGGGGTTCGAGAAGAGGTGAGAACATGTAGAAAAGGGAGCTCCTTGAGGGCAGGCTTGGGATGTATTTTATTTTTCTTCCCAAGCATTTAATCACAGAGCTCTGCCCACAGTAAGCCCTCAATAAATGCTAACAATTAGTTGATTGAGTGGGCTGGAGGGAAAGAAAAAATGGAGAGAAGATCTAACTAACCCAGTGAGAAAGTCTAGAGAGTCCAGATGGCAAAGGGAGAATTCCTCTGATATGGGGGAAACATGACCTCCCAAATCGATTGGAAAGTTCAGTCTGGATAATGAGGAAGGAAGGGGAAAAGCAGAATGGAAAGTCCATGGTTTTGAGGAAAAATTATATATAACATTGTGAACTTTACGGGGAACGGACTGAATGAGACAAATGGATGTCTGAGCTCAGATGGCCATGATGTTGCAATTAGAATAAAGGTAAAGGCGTGGCTTGGATTTTCTTAAAAGTAGTCTTGTTGGCCCTGGAGGTAGTAGGATTAAGAAATCATTCCCATCCTAAATCCTTATTTGCCAGGCACTGCACTATACACTGGGGTAGATACCAGCTAGTCTGTTTGGACACAGTCCATGTCCCACATGGGGCTCAAAGTCTCTAATTCTGATTTTGCAGATGAGGGAACAGAGAAGTGAAGTGACGTGCCGAAGGTCACCCAGCAGACAAATGGCGGAAATGGGATTAGAATCCAGGTCCTTCTTACTCCCAAGCCCGGGCTCTATCCACTAAGCCACACTGTATCTCTTTTCCTCTCTACTTGCCTCCTGCTGTTCTCTTTCTATCAGAGACTTGTTTGTCACTATTTCTCTAGTCTGTAAACTCACCCTCTAGACACTAAGCTTGTTGCGAGCAAGGAATGTGTCTGTTTATTGTTATATCGTACTCTCCCAAGTGCTTAGTACAGTGCTCTGCACACAGTAAGCACTCAGTAAGTACGATTGACTGACTCGTGGTGGTCAGGGAACGTGTCTACCAACTCTGTTGCACTGGACTCCCTCAGGTGCTCAGTACAGTGCCTTGCACACGGTAAGTGCTCAATAAATATAGTGATTTCTGGGAAGTCCCAATATAGCTGGGATTCAAAAAGAATTTGCTTTCATCCTCATTATTTATTTCAGTGGGCTCACTGTGGGGTGATCCAATTTCTCAGGCTGCTTTACTTTAGTCAAATAGATTTTTCTGTTAATAAAATGGGATCATGTGATAGTGTCTGGTTACACTCAACTTCTTCTATAATCACTATGTGGCTTGATACCAGGAAAATCCCTGATTTTTATTTCAAAAATTACTTCATAGGATACATTGTGCTCTCTTAAAAAAAGATTATTTAAGCCTTACAAAGTCACATTTCACATTTTATTGCTAGCCAAAATGTTTTGGCAAACAAATCAAGGAAATTATTAGTGAACCTGCTGAGTTAATTTAAGATTACCATATCAATTGATTATCCTAAAGTTGGGGAATTTTTGTGACTCTCCACAAAATTATCCCTCTCTTTCAAGGGCCAACATTATTTCATTTTTTTTTTTTTCTTCTAAACGAAAGATCTCGGGTCTATTAACTTTCAAGTCAGAGGCTAACTTTGAGGCTGGGAGACTGTAGAGAGGAGAAGATCGGTGTAAAATTATTCTAAAATATTGGGCCTGAGAGATTTAGAAAAGCTGGTTGTAAATGGAGAATGCATTGTGAGGGCATTTATGCCTTTATAAATTTGACATGGGAGAATTTAGAGGTGGTGGGGAAGAGATGGGGGTGTCTTTAGGACAGAAAATTCTTTCACTGCAGAGCCTAGTGGATAGACCAGGAAACCGAGAGTCAGGAGGACCTGAGTTCTAATCCCAGCTCCTCTACTCGCTGTAGTGTGACCTAGAGCAAGTCACTTAACTTCTCTGTGCCTCTGTACCCTCATCTGTAAAATAGGGATTAAGAGTGGGATCAATCTGATTTGCTTGCATCCGCCTCATTGCTTAATACATTGCCTGGCATGTAGTAAGCGCTTAATAGATATTACTATTATTATTCATAATTATTGTAATAATTACCTGCTGTCCCTCTTGTGGGACAGGAACAGTATCTGAACTTTTTTTTCCCTTTTAATGGTATTTGTAGTGGTATTATTCTTCTGAATCGGTCCCAGTGCTTAATACAATGCCTGGCACTTGCTTAATAAATACCATAATAGCAGTAGTTATTATTACTTACTCCCTCAGCCCCTTAGGCTGTTGCTCTCCTACCTGGATCTAAGGTAAAGCTGCTTCCAAACCGATTTTCATTTCCAAGCCCAAGAGGAATGTAGTGTTGGCTCAGAGTTCCGAAAAGAATGGTAGAAGAGTGGAGGAAAATTTAGAATATACTTCAGGTCATTTCTGCCTTATGCGACGTTCATAAACACCAGGTATTTGGATTTGGGAGTGATTTTTGGAGTTGGGACATTGTATCGAATCGAGGTAGAATCCCTAGATCTGTCCCCCGAAATAGGATTGCTATCTTGACAAAAATGTAAGTGGCTAAAGGATTTTCTAGTTTAAAACTTCCCTTTTCATGGGTTGAATACAATTACTGGAGGAGTGTGGTCCAGAATTCCATGTGAGCCTATTGCTATACTTCAAAAATGGCAGAATGGATCAATCAATAGATAGCATTTATCAATTGCCTACCGTGAGCAGAGCTTGCTACTAAACACTAACCACCTAGCAGAAGATCTTCACTATATTTCCTAATCTCCTTTTATTGATTGTTATTTGCTAACGCAGGGCTAATTTCCCAAAGCTAACCAAGTAGTGAATTCCAAGTTGGCTACAGAGAATCCCAAAACAGCTCACCTGACTAAGGACCGAGGTTTTGTGAATTTATCCAAATCCAGCCCTCTTGGTTTACTTTACTCTTTCACACGTTTTAGGTGACAATTATGGCATTTATTCAGTGCTTAGTGTATGCTCTGCTCTGGGGCAGTACACGTTAAACAGATTAGACCCCATTCAACGCAAGGCTCGCAGTTTCTTTTATTCCCATTCGTCAGTTGACGAAACGGAGGATCAGAGTGGCTAGGTCATAACCTCAATAATAATGATGACTGTGGTACTTGTTAAGTGCTTACTATGTGCCGGGCATTGTTTAAGCGCCGAAGCAAGTACAAGCAAATCGGATTAGACACAGTTCTATGGGAAAGCAGTTGCTATGGGAAAGCAGCGTGGCTCAGTGGAAAAGAGCCTGGGCTTTGGAGTCAGAGGTCATGGGTTCGACTCCCGGCTCTGCCACTTGTCAGCTTGTCACTTGTCAGCTGTGTGACTGTGGGCAAGTCACTTCACTTCTCTGTGCCTCAGTTCCCTCATCTGTAAAATGGGGATTAACTGTGAGCCTCATGTGGGACAACCTGATTACCCTGTATCTACCCCAGCGCTTAGAACGGTGCTCTGCACATAGTAAGCGCTTAACAAATACCAACATTATTATTATTATTCCTGTCCCACACGGGGCTCACTGCCTTAATCTGCATTTTACAGATGAGGTAACTGAGGCATGGAGTAGTGAAGTGACTTGTCCAAGGTCATACAGCAGACAAGGGGTGGAGGAGGGATTAGAGCCTACATCCTTTTGACTTCCAGGCCCATGCTCTAACCATTAGACCATGCTGCTCCTAAAGGCCAGGGTTGGGCTGGGTTCACAATATGATCTCCTGACTCCCAGCTCAATATTCTTCCCACTAGGCCATAAATAGAGGAAAGAAGTCTTTAAAATGTGGAACAGTTGGCCTAAAGGAATTGGAATTTATCATAGTGTGAGCTAATGGGAACAGGTAATGAGCCTCCCACTTTAATTGGAAAAAAAACCTCCTGGACCTTGCAAGAAAATTGATCCACTCCTAATGTCGAAGTGGATCAATTTTCTTGCAAGGTCCAGGCGGTTTTTTTCCAATTAAAGTGGGAGGCTCATTGCTCTTCCTAATGGGAAGCAGCGTGGCTCAGGGGAAAGAGCCCGGGCTTTGGAGTCAGAGGTCATGAGTCCTCCTCCAAGAGGCGTTCCCAGACCGAGCTCCTCTTCCCCCTCTACTCCCTCTGCCATCCCCCCTTTACCTCTCCGCAGCTAAAGCCTCATCTTCCCCTTTTCCCTCTGCTCCTCCACCTCTCCCTTCCCATCCCCACGGCACCGTACTCGTCCGCTCGACTGTATATATTTTCGTCACCCTATTTATTTTGTTAATGAATTGTACATCGCCTCGATTCTATTTAGTCGCCATCGGTTTTTACGAGACGTTCTTCCCCTCGACGCTGTTTATCGCCATCGTTCTCGTCTGTCCGTCTCCCCCGATTAGACCGTGCGCCCGTCGGACGGCAGGGACCGTCTCTATCTGTCGCCGACGTGTTCATCCCAAGCGCTTAGTACAGTGCTCTGCACATAGTAAGCGCTCAATAAATACTATTGAATGAATGAATGAATGAATGAGTTCGAATCCCGGCTCGGCCACTTGTCAGCGGTGTGACTGTGGGCAAGTCACTTCACTTCTCTGTACCTCAGTTACCTCATCTGTAAAATGGGGATGAAGACTGTGAGCCCCACGTGGGACAACCTGATTCCCCTGTGTCTACCCCAGCGCTTAGAACAGTGCTCTGCACATAGTAAGTACTTAAGAAATACCAACTAATACCAACATTATTAATGTGTCTCTGTCTTAAGAAGCAGAGGGGAAGAGGAACAATAATATTTATGAGCATCGCGCATGTGCAGAGCACACAAAGTGCAGATTAGACTGTAAACCCGTCAAAGGGCAGGGACTGCCTCTATCTGTTACTGATTTGTCCATTCCAAGCGCTTAGTACAGTGCTCTGCACATAGTAAGCGCTCAATGAATACTATTGAATGAATGAATGAAGAGGTCAAACCTAGCTCTGCCTTCAAGGAGCTTATAAATCAACTGGGCGTGAGTACTGAAAAGTGAAATAGACAGTGCTCTGTACACAGTAAGGACTCGATAAATATGATTGAATGAATAAATCATTGGCTAGATGGAAATAAGAATGTCACCTGAATTTTGGAGGGTAATGTCGTGTCCACCACAGGTAACGAACTCATGAAAATCACTACTACATTCGTGTATTGATCCCTTTCCTGCTTGTCTTAACCTTCTCTTAAACTGTGGCAGAGATGAGTTTACGACTCAAGATCTTTTAAGAACCCACTCCTTGGTAGAAACAAAGACCGAAGCATAGAAAAGACTCAGTTCTTCCCTTTATAATGCTTATGCCCTGATGGAATGAATATCTACCTCATCATTAATAATTATCATAATTTTTAAATTGAGGTATTTATTAATAATGATTGTATCTGTAAGTCCTTACTCTGTGGCAGGCACCGTACTAAGTGTTGGGGAGGATATAAGCAATTCGAGTTGGGCCCAGTCCCTATTCCATGTGGGGCTCACAGTCTCAATCCCCATTTTACAGATGAGGTAATTGAGGCACAGAGAAGAGAAGTGGCTTGCCCAACGTCACCCAGCAGACAAGTGGAGAAGCTGGGATTAGAACCCGTGACCTTCTGACTCCCAGTCCCGGGCTCTATCCACTACGCCGTGCTGCTTCTCTATTTGGTAAGCACTTACTATGTGCTAAGCACTGTACTAAGTGCTGGGGTAGATATAAGATAATCGGGTTCCACATGGAGCTCACAGTCTAAACAGGAGGGAGAACAGGTATCGAATCACCCTTTTGTAGGTGAGGGGACTGAGGCACACAGATGTTATCTGACCTGCCCAAGGTCACGCAGCAGGTAAGCGTCCAGAGCCGGAATTAGAACCCAAGACCTCTCGCTCCCAGGCCTGTGCTCTTTCCACTAGGCTACGCTAAATACCGTACGACGGTGAAACGCGAAATGAATCCACACGACTCAAATGTTCCAGGACTAAGGCAGACTTCTTTTAAGAATGAGTGGGGTTTTACTTTATTAATTTTGGCTAAAGCGTGATTTCCCCAAAGAGTGGACGATGGAAGATTGCGAGGATACTCCTTCATCTATACACACACACACACACACACACAAACCAGTTGGAGCCAAAGTGACCCGGCCTCTCTCTAATGATTTTTAAGTCCGGGTGTCTATTACAGGTCAGAATTGCCAATCGTGAAGTCATTTGACCTTTCTCTCAGATGGGATTTTTTTTAAGAAATCGACTCATTTCGTCATTGCTTGGTGCATCTCTCTTTGTCTCTCTTTATTGCCTAATTGTACTTTCCAAGTGCTTAGTACAGTGCTCTGCACACAGTAAGTGCTCAGTAAATATGACTGAATGAATGAATGAAAGCAGTTTGGAAACCCAAGAGGGAAGGGGACTGTATTTACCCTGATTATCTTGTATCTACCCCCATGCTTAGTGTAGTACTTGGCATACAGCAAGCACTAAACAAATACCACTATTTTCATTATTATTTTTTTTTCTGCTTGGGGGTGGAAGGTCAGAGAAAACAACAAATCAGAGTGGAAAACTGCATTTTGAACTTGTAATAATAATCATAATTTTGGTATTTGTTGAGGGCTTACTATGTGCCAGACACTAATAATAATAATAATGATGTTGGTACTTGTTAAGCGCTTACTATATGCCGAGCACTGTTCTAAGCGCTGGGGTAGATTCGAGGTCATCAGGTTGTCCCACGCGGGGCTCACAGTTTTAATCCCCATTTTACAGGTGAGGGAACTGAGGCACAGAGAAGTGAAGTGACTCACCCACAGTCAGCTGACAAGTGGCAGAGCTGGGATTCGAACCCATGACCCCTGACTCCCAAGTCCGGGCTCTTTCCACTGAGCGACACTGCTTCTACTGTACTAAGCACCGCGGTGGCTACAAGCAAATAGGGTCGGACATGGTCCCCGTCCCACATGGGGCTCACGGGCTTAATCCCCATTTTACAGAGGGGGAACCGAGGCCCAGAATAGTGAAGTGATTCGCCCAGGGTCGCTCAGCAGACAATCGGCGGAGCCGTGATTAGCATGGCGTAGTAGACAGAGCCCGGGCCTGGGAGTCGGAAGGTCATGGGTTCTAATCCCAGCTCGGCCACTTGCCTGCTGTGTGGCCTCGGTCAAGACACGTCACTTCTCTGGGCCTCAGCGACCTGATCTGGAAAATGGGGCTTGAGACTGTGAGCCCCAACTCGATTGGCTTGTATCCACCCCAGCGCTTAGTACACCGTGTGGCGCATCGTAAGCTCTTAACAAATACCATCGGTCATCACGGCCTTCTGACTCCCAGGCCTGTGCTCTCTCCATTAGGTCTTGCTACTAGATCAGATATCAACTCTCAGATACCTTAGTGGCTTTTCATTCAGTAGTATTTAATGATAACAATAATAATAAAGTTGGTATTTGTTAAGCGCTTACTAGGTGCCGAGCACCGTTCTAAGCGCTGGGGGAGACACAGGGTAATCACGTTGTCCCACGTGGGGCTCACACACTTCTAATCCCCCTTTTACAGACGAGGGAACCGAGGCACAGAGAAGTGAAGTGATTTGCCCACGGTCACACAGCTGACAAGGGGCAGAGCCGGGAGTCGAACTCATGACCTCTGACTCCGAAGCCCAGGCTCTTTCCACTGAGCCACGCTGCTTCTTGTGCAGAGCACTGTACGAAACGCTTGGAATGGACAATTTGGCCACAGATAGAGACAATCCCTGCCCGGCGACGGGCTCACGGTCTGAACGGGGGAGACGGACAGCAAAGCGAAACAGAACATATAAATACAGATGTGGAAATGGCAGAGTACAAGGCTCGTTTCTTTTGGCTAACGGATACTGTTATCATCATCGGGACTACAATCAAGCGACCCCGCCTGACCACCCCTCTAATAACAATAAAAATAACAACAATAACTGTGGTATTTGTTAAGGACACACTTAGGCGCCAGGCACTCTTCTAAGGACTGGGGTAGATACAAACCAATGGGGTCGGACACAGTCCCCGTCCCACGTAGAGCTCACAGTCTTAATTCCCATTTTCCAGAAGAGGGAACTGAGACCGGAGAAGTGCAATGGCTTGCCCGAGGTCACACAGCAGACAGGTGGCGAGGCCCTCAGTTAGAACCCAAATCCTTCTGCCTCCCACTCCCGGGCTCTATCCACCGGGCCGCACCGTTTCTCTAATGTTAGAGAAGCAGCATGGCTCAGTGGAAAGAGGCCGGGCTCGGGAGTCGGAGGTCATGGGTTCGAATCCCGGCTCTGCCACCTGTCAGCCGCGTGACTGTGGGCGAGTCACTTCACTTCTCGGCGCCTCAGTGACCTCATCTGTAAAATGGGGATTAACTGCGAGCCTCACGTGGGACGACCTGATGACCCTGTATCCACCCCAGCGCTTAGAACGGTGCTCTGCACCTAGTAAGCGTTTAGCAAATACCGACATTATTATTATCGTTAATAGTGTCGTGGCTATCCCGTGGCCGAAAGGGGTCATCATTTGCAAATTACCCCTTGGCAGCTGAGGGTCTTACTACATATCTGACTTTGCATCCTTGGGCAGATTTTCAGCCCCATTAAGCGGAAAACACACCATTTTCCCAGTCCCCGGCACTGGAGCCCATAAAGAGATCGACTTGGCAGCTCTTATGTAAACTCTCTGTTTTCCATTTGGACTATTTACATGACACTGGAGCTAAACAACCCCTCAGATAGCATCGGCTTGGATGTCCCTTCATTCTTCCCTCTGGGAGGGTGGCTGAGGTCTGTTCCTGAAGGACGTTACTTGGTGGTGACAGGTAACTTGGTGGGAGTGCGAAGAAGAGGTTGTGGGTAGAGAACGTGTCTACCAGCTCTGTTCCTTCATTCATTCATTCAATCGTAATTATTGAGCGCTTACTATGTGCAGAGCACTGTACTAAGCGCTTGGAATGGACAATTCGGCAACAGAGACAATCCCTGCCCATTGATGGGCTTACGATGTGCAGAGCACTGCACTAAGCGCTTGGAATGGACCATTCGGCAACAGAGACAATCCCTGCCCAGTGACGGGCTTACACTGGACTCTCCCAAGCTCTTACCGCAGTGTCCCGCACACAGTAAGCTCTCGATAGACACGATTAATGGCCGGTTGACGGGAGCCAGTTTTCTTCTGTCACACCTTGGGATTTCAGTCAATCAATCGACGGTATGGCATATCGTACTCTCTCAAGCGCTTAGTAAAGTGCTTTGCACACAGTAAGCACTCAGTGAATATGACTGAATTAATTTAATGAGCGCTTACTGTGTGCAGAGCACATCTCCTCCAAGAAGCCTTCTCTGACTAAGCCCTCTTCTCCTCTTCAGATTGCTCCCTTCATTCATCTTTCCTCCCATCCCCACAGCACATATGTTTATATCTCCATTTTTTCATTTATGTATGTATTTATATGAATATGTCTCCCCCACTAGAGAGTGAGCTTGTTGTGGGGAGATAAATGGTGTCTGTTGCTATATGGTGCTCTCTAAAGTGCTTAGTAGAGTGCTTTGCACACAGTAAGCACTCAATAAATACGATAATAATAATAATAATCGTGGTATTTATATCGGTGGTATTTGTTAAGCGCTCACTATGTGCCGAGCACTGTTCTAAGCGCTGGGGTAGACACAGGGGAATCAGGATGTCCCACGTGGGGCTCACAGTCTTAATCCCCATTTTCCAGATGAGGTAACTGAGGCACAGAGAAGTGAAGTGACGTGCCCACAGTCACACAGCTGACAAGTGGCAGAGCTGGGATTCGAACTCATGACCTCTGACTCCAAAGCCCGGGCTCCTATGTGCCAAGCACTGTTCTAAGCACTGGGGTAGATACAAGGTCATCAGGTTGTCCCATATGGGCCTCACAGACCTAATCCCCGTTTTACAGATGAGGTAACTGAGGCACAGAGAAACTAAGTGACTTGCCCAAAGTCACCCAGCTGTCGAGTGGCGGAGCCGGGAACAGAACCCAGGACCTCTGACTCCCAAGCCTGTGCTCTTTCTACTAAGTGCCTGGCACGTAGTAAGCATTTAACAAATATCAACATGTCATTATTAATATTATTACTTGTGTTTACTGTGCGCAGAGCACTGTACTAAGTTCTGGAAAAGAATACACAGGTGTTAACTAGACATAGCCTCTAGCCCTCAAGGAGTTCCCAGTTTAAAAGATAGAGAAATCAGGTATTTTATCCCCATTTAGCAGATGAGAAAACGGAGGCACAGAAAGTTGAAATGATTTGCCCCAGACCAGTGGATAGGAGGGATTTAAACCCCAGGTCTACTGATTCTCCGTCACAGGTGAGCTCTCCGAGTGTACCTTTCTTCTGCTTGCTTATGCATCTTGGGGAAAATCCACTTTTCCCTTCCCCTTGGAGCAGAACTCGGCTCCTCCTACCTGGCTTTCTAACCAGTGAGCCTATATTTCCTGGCCAGCAGCAGCTACACGGCTAAACACTGGGTGTAAATTCGGTTGGAAGGGCTCTAACCCATTTTCCGTGGGCTTCGAGTTGCAGGAGATTGAGGGAGCGTGAAAAGGGTTTGATTTTGTTCAACCTTTTCTTTCCCAACGGCCCGCGGGGTTTTCATTTTTCTATGTTTTCCGATTGATTTTTTTCAGGAAGGTTTGTGGATGTGAAAGATTTGGACCACCATCTCCTACGCTGTGGGAAAATGATTTGGATTCTAGAAACTGGGCCCGGTTTAGGGGAGTTCAACTTCTCCAACGACTATGGGGATCTTGGGTTTTTTAACGACTGCCAAAGTCGTCTCTCTAGGAGAACGGCGACCGTCTCCCTGACGGACCAGCTGAGAGACTCAAAGCGTTACGGGGCACGGTGAATTCCCCGTTTAAGGCTGCGTTAAGCGGGAAGATAACGGGCAAATATGAGAGCGGGCAAGGACACTCCAGAGGCTACACAGGGGCCACAGTCCATTTATTTGTATCGCTTCTCAACTCATCAATCAATTAGGAGCATTTATTGAGCACTTAGCATGTGCAGATCACTGGGTGGAGCGCGTGGGGAAGCGTGATGATAATGTTGGCATTTGTTAAGCGCTTACTATGTGCCGAGCACTCTTCTAATCGCTGGGGGAGATACGGGGTAATCAGATTGTCCCACGTGGGGCTCACACACTTTTGATCCCCATTTTACAGATGAGGGAACTGAGGCACAGAGAAGCGAAGTGACTTGCCCACAGTCACACAGCTGAAAAGTGGCAGAGCCGGGAGCCGAACTCATGACCTCTGACTCCGAAGCCCAGGCTCTTTCCACTGAGCCACGCTGCTTCTCCAAAATGTTGGTATTTGTTAAGCGCTTACTATGTGCAGAGCACTGTTCTAAGCGCCGGAGTAGATACAGGGGAATCAGGTCGTCCCACGTGAGGCTCACAGTTAATCCCCATTTTCCAGATGAGGTAACTGAGACACAGAGAAGTCAAGTGACTTGCCCACAGTCACACAGCTCCTACAGAGTTGGTAGACACCAGTCCTGCCTCTGAGGAGTTTACGGTCTAGGTCACGGGTTCTAATCCCAGGTCCGTCATTTGTCTGCTGTGCAATTTGGGGAAGTCACTTCACTTCTCTGGGCCTCGGTTATCTCATCTCTAAAAGGGGAATGAGACTGTGAGCCCCATGTGGGACAGGGACTGTGTCCAACCCGATTTGCTTAATTCCCCTCCAGTGCTTAGTACAGTGCCTGGCACATAGTAAATGCTTAACAAATACCATAATAATTATTATTATTATTAATGGGGGAGCCTGACCCTCAAATACTTTGTAGAGAGGAAGAAGGAAAACAGATGGAAAATATAGTAAAAGTTGTAATGGTATTTATTAAGCACTTACTATGTGCCTGGCTCCAAGCCCTTGGAAGACTAAGAATCAACAGAGTTGGTAGTCACATTCCCAGCCCACGAGGAATTTACAGTCACAAGGGGAGCCAGACATTAATAATACAGAAAAAAATAGCATCGATCAAACCGTGATATTTCCCGAGCGCTAACTCTGTACCGAGCACTGTAATAATAATGATGGTGGTATTTGTTAAGCGCTTACTATGTGCAAAGCACTGTTTTAAGCGCTGGGGGAGATACAAGGTGATCAGGTTGTCCCACGTGGGGCTCACGGTCTTAATCCCCATTTTACAGATGAGGGAACTGAGGCAGAGAGAAGTCAAGTGACCTGCCCAAAGTCACCCAGCTGACAAGCGGCGGAGCTGGGATTAGAACCCATGACCTCTGACTCCCAAGCCCGGGTTCTCTCCACTGAATCACGCTGCTTCTCCACGTGAGGCTCACGATCTAAATGCCCATTTTCCAGATGAGGTCACTGTGGCACGGAGAAGTGAAGTGACTCGCCCACAGTCACACAGCTGACAAGTGGCAGAGGCGGCATTCGAACCCATGACCTCTGACTCCCAAGCCTGTGCTCTTTCCACTGAGCCACGCTGCTTCTGTACTAAGTGCTTGGGAAAGTACGACTACATTCATTCAGTTGTATATTGAGCACTTACTACTACTACTACTAATAATGTTGGTATTTGTTACTCTGTGCAGAGCACTGTTCTGAGCACTGGGGTAGTTACAGGGTCATCAGGTCATACAGGGACTGAATTCTTATTTTGAAGATGAAGGAAATGAGGCACAGAGCAGTTAAGCGACTTGCCCAAGGTCACACAGCAGACAAGTGGTGGAGCTGGGATTAGAACCCAGGTTCTGGTGCCGCTTCCCAGCCGAAAAGGATTTATTTGAAGTGTTGACCTGAGGTTGGAAGCTCCTTGAGGGCAGGGCCATAACTCCTAGCACTGTTGTGTACCTGAATTGTACATTCCAAGTGCTTAGCGTGGCTCAGTGGAAAGACCCCGGGCTTGGGAGTCCGAGGTCATGGGTTCAAATCCCGTCTCTGCCTCTTGTCAGCTGTGTGACTGTGGGCAGGTCACTCCACTTCTCTGTGCCTCAGTTACCTCATCTGTAAAATGAGGAATAAAACTGTGAGCCCCACGTGGGGCAACCTGTTTACCCTGTATCTACCCTAGCGCTTAGAACAGCGCTCGGCACGTAGTAAGCGCTTAACAAGTACCAACATCATTATTATTATCATTATATTCACCGTGAGGACCGGGGGATATTAAAGTAGGAAACAAGGATTCTCCCTGCGTTCTCCCTTTTCTCTGGCAGAGGGGCAAGAGGGCATCCCGAGCGGATTTTCCCTGAAACCACACACTGAGATTTATATGTCCTCGTGCGGTCCGAATGAAAAAGGAACAGCGGTGTCAAGAATAATCCCATATAAAGGCCACTGGGGTCGGGTCTCCAAGCAAACATCTGGAAACGATACGTGCGTTACATGATCCGTTCAACCTGAATGGTGGAAATCTTGATCTAGTATGTATCTCCTCTCCACTGACGGTGAAAGAGTATCCGGACGGATGTCGGTCAGGGGGCTGCGGGTGATTTATCCGTCCAGTCGATAGCCCCATTGTGAGTCTCGTGCATCCACGTGAAACGTTCCCGTTCTACGTTTACGTCGGGGGGGGTGGGGGGGGGAGCTGGTTGTGGAACTGGGGCGTAGCGGTGGGGGTGTTTCACTCTTTGCGCTTCCTGAAAGCCCACTAAACCTTCAAAGTCCAGCGAGACAAATGACCCCTTCAAAGGAGGGGCCGCAAGGGGGAGAAGATAATAATGATAATGTTGGTATTTGTTAAGCGCTTACGATGTGCCGAGCACCGTTCTAAGCGCTGGGGGAGATACAGGGTCATCAGGTTGTCCCACGTGAGGTTCACGGTTTTCATCCCCATTTTACAGATGAGGTAACTGAAGCCCAGAGAAGTGAAGTGACTCGCCCACAGTCACACAGCTGACAAGGGGCAGAGCCGGGAGTCGAACCCATGACCTCTGACTCCGAAGCCCGGGCTCTTTCCACTGAGCCACGCTGCTTCCCCTGCGAATGTAGTCGTAATTTTGGCCAGGCGAATGGCGGGAAAAGAGTCCCTGTGGGAAGGCATCAGTCAAGAGAGGCAGGAGGATCCATTGCTTTTCCTTTTTGGAGAAGCAACGCGACTTAGCGGAAAGATCCCGGGCTCGGGAGTCAGAAGTCACGGGTTCTAATCGCCACCTGTCTGCTGTGTGACCTTGGGCGAGTCGCTTAACTTTTCTGGGCCTCAGTTCCCTCATCTGTAAAATGGGGATTAAGACTGTGAGCCCCACGTGGGACAGCCTGATTACATTTTATCTACCCAGGGCTTAGAAAAATGCTTGGCACAAAGTAAACGCTTAACAAATACCAGAATTATTACGATCGTTACAGTCTAATGCGGGAGGCAGGCGTTAGTAGAAATCGATAAGTCAGTGGGAAGCTGATATTGTACATTGCTCCTCAGGATTCCTGCCTCTTGTTTTTTGTTTTTTTGTGATACCTGTTAAGAGCTCACTCTTTACGAGCACTGTACTAAAGGCTGGGCTACTAAGAGCTGGGGCCGGGGATGGAGGGAGTTTACGCTCTCTTCCACAGCTTCTGAGGATGCATCACTGGATCCTCAACAACCTCGGTGGGACCTTCCGGGCTGGACGACGGAGACGTCCCCGCAGGGGACTGAACAGTGAAACGCAACCTAAATGCAGTGCTGCGCGGTGGCAAAGTATCTTCTGATCAACCTGAGTCGGATCCACCTGGGAAGCACCAGTCTACTCAGAAAGAACAAGAAACGGTTCTCAGACACATCGGGGAACATGCCATAAATGCCATCTGACCCTTCCCGGGCTGATCGACGATGAGTCTGTTAGGTCTATTAACCCGGGTGTTGAAAAGAGCCTTCAGACTTGTCGCTTTCTTTCCGCGTGTCGGACGAGACACCGGAGACCAATACTTAAGCCTCCAGGAGGTTTTTCCCGATTCCTCTCTAATCTCCCCACCCCACGGCCCCATAAATCCCTCTTCAGCGCTTCCACATCACCTAAGCATTTGACGATCTACCCCACCACTCATTCCCTCCGTGGCATTTCTCTTCCAATCTCCGTATTTAATTTAATGTCTCTCTTCTCTCCCAGAAGACAGGGTTCATGTCTACCAACTCTTCCCAAGTGCTAAGTATCGTGCTCCGAAATAGTAGGCACTCAGGACACTCCCCCTCTATTTACTGAGAGCTCATAATGGGCAGATAATGTGTCTGTTCTATTGTCCTCTCCCCCAAGTGCTTAGTACAGTGCTCTGCACAATAAATACGATTGAATGAATGAATGAATGAGCACACACGGTCATCTGATGGACCAGTTGACCCCGTGACTAAGGTATGAGGATTAAGATTTTCTGTAAGTTCCTTGTGAGCAGAGGCCATTATGCCAACTCTACTGTATTGCATTTTCCCCAGCATTTAGTACAGTGTTCTGCACACAGTAAGCATTCAGTAAATAGCATTGATCGATTGAATGATGACAGTGGAAACCAAAGACAGTGTGTGGTGTCTCTGCGTTGATGCGTAGAGCGGAGCGGACGTTTAATAATGATTTAATCGACGGTATTGATTGAACACTTGTGGGCAGAGAATGTGTCTATGCATCTACTGACTCTGTTGTACTGTACTCTCCCAAGTGCTTAGTACAGTGCTCTGCGCAAGTAAGCACTCAATAAAATCCTTTTCATTCATTCATTCAATTAGTTCAGTTGTATTTACTGAGCGCTCATTATGTGCAAAGCTTGGGGGAGTGCAGCATAGCAATAAACAGGCACATTCCCTGCCCACAATGAGCCTTCAGTCTAGAAGGGGAGACAGACATTCATATAATAATAGTACCACTAATTATGGTATTTGTTAAGCACTTACTATGTGCCAAGCACCGTTTTAAACTGGGAGTAGATATAAGGTTATCAGCTTGTCCCACTTGGGGTTCACAATCTTAATCCCCATTTTACAGATGAAGGAAGTGAGGCGCAGAGAAGTTAAGTGACCGGTCCAAAGTCACCCAGCTGACAAGTGGCAGAGCCAGGATTAGAACCCACGACCTCTGACTCCCAAGCCCGCAATCTTTCCACTAAGCCTCACTGCTTAAATACGGTTGACTGATTGATTGCAGAGCCCTCCACTAAACTCTGGGGAGACTAAAATACCTCAGAGTTAACAGACATGTTCCCTTCCCACAACAACTCTATTTTAAGCACTTACTATACGGCGTCTCCACCTTAGTTTTCTGGGTTCACGGCAGAATCGACAGAATATCGTCGACTAACCGACTGATTGTCGGATGTGCTAGCCGTAGGCGTGGGGTCTTCCAGAGGCGTCTGCGTAGTTCGTAGCTCATTCCGTTGGCCGGGAGAAGAGAAATGGCACCCAAAATGTTTCCCCCCAATGAGCAGTGAAGCCTCCAAGAGGAGATTGTTTCCCTTTGTCGACCGCCATCGGTATTCAGTAAGACGATGGCGGTGCACTGACCAGCTTCTCAGACCGACTCTGAAGGGCTTGCGTTCCACGGCTCTGTGCCTCAGTTCTCCCATCAGTAAAATGGGGATTCAATCACCGTTTTCCCTCCTAATTAGACCTTGATCCCCGTGCGGAACTTGGTTATCTTGTATCTACCTCAGCACCTAGTACAGAGCTTAACACCCAGTAAACAAAACCAGATAGTACAATTAAAATTATTATTATTATTATTATTGATAAAGAACAAAACATGAAAGTGACACATTCCCTACCCCCAAGGAACGTGCGGCCTAATGAGGGAGGCAGATCTTCAAAGGTTTACAAGTTTGTCTTGTCTCCTTTTATGCCGCCCAGTCGTCTCCGACCCGTAGCGACGCCGCGGACATATCTCTCTAAGAACGTCCCACCTCCACCTGCAATCGTTCCGATAGTGGATCCAAAGGGTTTTCTGGAAGCCGTTTATCAATGCTGCCTTCCGCGCAGTAAACGTGAGTCTTCACCCTCGTCTCTCTCCCGTGCCATTGCTGCCCGGAACAGGTCGGTGTAAAAAGGGTAAGAGGTTTACAGATTAAATGGGCTTAAATCCCTGCTAGCCAGAAATTGAGAGAACTCACGCTGCCTTCAGTGACCTCTCAGCATTTTCCAACGTGAAATGGAGAAAAATGCCTACTTTCCCTCATTCTCTGGCGAGTTCTGAGCCGGAGGAACTAAATTCCTTTCAGATTGCTCCAGGTGTGATTCCGCCAAGTGGTTTTGAAATTCATCTTTGACCCTGCTAAGAGGGGAGAGTCTTACACAGATCCTCTCCAAAAACGATTGGGTCTCCCAAGTCGTTTTCTACAACTGGTCCATCAAACGAAATGAATTGAGCTAAATCGAAGCCCTTGGAGCTGATGTCTTATTTCCAGGGAGAGGTTTCAAGGTCGCTTTTGAGTCGTGGAGATGCTTGGGCTTTTTTGAGAATGAAACATAAGCACGTGGAAGAAATTCGATGGTGATCCATCTTATCTAAGTGGGTACGAAATCCCACTTCCAAAACGACTTGAAAGATGGGAACAGATGCAGTCATAAAGGAGGAATGCCTAGATAAAAATATCTAAATTCCCCTACTGGGAAATCAGCAGCGATCTGTGGACATAGGAAGGAGCAAAGGCCTCGATGGTTGGAGTAAAGTTCACATTTCTCGATGCATTGTACGATGAGTTGGAGACGGACAGCTGGTCCTCCATGCTCGACTAGATAGAAGTATTCCCCGGAGGAGCGGTAGGACTGAATTCCAGAAATGGTCGGCTGAGGTTTCTTCGAGGAATGTGGCCTTCTAACACCGTCCAACCAGACGCACACCCCCCATACACACACACGGAGTGTCCCATCGGCCCCAAAGGTTTAGCGTCCTCTTCATGAACTACCCATAATCAGCAATTCAAGATTTGGTGCCATTTGGCATGGAAAAGCTAATTAATTTGTTCCTACCCCAGTGCTCAGGACAGTGTTGGACACATAGTAAGTGCTTAACAGGTACCATAAAACCGACAAAAGCGTGGCTCGGTGGAAAGAGCCCGGGCTTGGGAGTCCTAGGTTATGGGTTCAAATCCCGGCTCTGCTGCTTGTCAGCTATGTGACCGTGGGCAAGTCACTTCACTTCTCTGTGCCTCACTTACCTCATCTGTAAAATGGGGATTAACTGTGAGCCTCACGTGGGACAACCTGATGACCCTGTATCTACCCCAGCACTTAGAACAGTGCTTTGCACATAGTAAGCCCTTAATAAATACCAACATTATTATTATCTGTCTGGAATTGCATTTTAGGATACTAGAGGTGTCTGCTGGAATTTGAAGATGCTGCTACTGAGTGAGAGATTTGGCATTTGGCATGGAAAAGCCAATTAACTTGTTCCTACCCCAGTGCCGGGGACAGTTTTGGACACGTAGTAAGTGCCTAACAAATACCATAAAACAGACAAATGCATCTATCTGGAATTACATTTTAGGACACTAGAGGTGTCTGCTGTAATTTGAAGATGCTGCTACTGAGCGAGAGATTTGTCTGAGTAGAAGAGTGTGGGAGTGATGATCACGTACATGATAATGCTGGTATTTGTTAAGCGCTTACTATGTGCAGAGCGCTGTTCTAAGCGCTGGGGTAGAAACAGGGTCATCAGGTTGTCCCACGTGAGGCTCAGAGTCTTAATCCCCATTTTACAGATGAGGTAACTGAGGCACAGAGAAGTTAAGTGATTTGCCCACAGTCACACAGCTGACAAGTGGCGAGGATTCGAACCCATGTCCTCTGACTCCAAAGCCCGTGCTCTTTCCACTGAGCCACGCTGCTTCCTCGTCCCCTGATGTGCTCTTGCGTTTGCCTTCCACAGTGCCTGATGTTGTTTTCAATTTTCTCTCTTGCTGGCACAGCTGGTCCTTAACCTCTGCCCCGAGGCACTTATTCCAGTCCTGAGTGTTGGGTGTCACACTGTGATACTGGACTTACCAGCATGAGAAGGAGGAGAAGGAAGAAGGAGAGGAAGAGGAGGGGGGAGGAGGAAATAAAGGAGGAGAGGGAGAAGGAGAGGAGGAGGAGAAGGTGAGCAAGGAGGAGGAATTTGAGGGCAAGAAGGAGGAGGAAGACTTGGATGAGGAGGATGAGGTGTAGGATGAGGAGGAGAATGAGGAAGAGGAGGAGGACAAGGAAGAGGAGGAGGAGGAAAAGAAGGAACAATGCCATTTATCGAGCACCCACTGGATGCAGACCAATGTACTGATTTCTTGGGAAATACAGCATAACAAAGTGAAATGTTCCGTAACCACGAGGAGCCTGAACTCAAACGGGGCAGGCCAAGGAGACTGGGAACCCCATGTGGGACAGGGACTACCTCCTACTCGATACGCTCGTATCGACCCCAGCTTCCCCAGCGCTTAGAACAGTGCTCGACACTTTGTAAGTGTGTAACAAATAATCATAATAATGCCATATTCATAAATAGAAGAGTCAAAAAATTGAATAAACACATTGACAGCGGTACCAGGGATGGATATGGTTCGTTTGCAGGAGGTAGAGATGGCTGATAAGCTTATACAACTTGGGGTCCTGGGAGTTAATCAGGGAAAACTTGTTGGAGGCAGTCAGATTTCGGGAGGGAGTTTCAAACCCTGGGGAACAGCATGAGTGATGAGGTAGTAATGGTATTTGTTAAGCACTTTACTCTGTGCCAGGCACTGTACTGAACGCTGGGATGGACACAGGCAAATCGGGTTAGAAATAGTCCCGGGTCCCATTTGGGGCTCACAGTCTCAATCCCCACTTTACAGATGAAGTAACTGAGGCACAGAGTGGTGAAATGACTTGCCCAAGGCCACACAGCAGACAAGTGACAGAGTCAGGATTAGAAGCTGGGACCTTCTGACTCCCAGGCCCGTGCTCTATCCACTACGCCAGAGTCAGTCAGTCTGTCAATCGTATTTATTGAGAAGAGGGAGACTCTCGAATGAGCTACCATTCGAAGGTTAGTTAGGGTAGAATGAATAATAATAATAATTATGGTATTAGTAAAGTGCTTGCTGTGTGCCAGGCGCTGTTCTAAGCACTGGGTGTGGTGTGGAGAAATGGATGAAGAGAGTAGATATCAATCAATCCACGGTTGCCGGGCAGAGCATTGTACAAAGCGCTTTGGAAGAACGCAGCACAACAGAGACGTGATCCCCGCTTACAAACTAGACGGGGAGACAGACGTTGTAGAGTGACGTGAGCCGACCGGAACCTCAAAGCCAATTGCGAGGATTCTTTGTTTGACGTGAAGGACTTTGTGGAGAGGAGAGAGGTGAGTGCTGAGAGAGGCTTAAAGAAGATGATTCTTGCAGCCAAGTGTGGAAGGGGGAGAGGCTGGAGTCAAGGAAACCAACGGGAAAATCCCAGCGGGCTGGTGTCTACCTGGTCTGATCTGGACCAAATCCTACCTGGTCGCGGGGGACAAGCCGGAGGACAAGCCAGAGGACAGATTTCCTGCTTCTGAGTGGCAAGTCCGATTTAATAGTCTTGAAGTAGGATGATCAGAGTTTGTATCACAGTAGGACCTGTTTGGGTGGACGGGAAAAGGCTAACCTGGGAGGTGTTGTATGGGATTTGACTGAATGTGAGAGGTGAAGGACAGAGAGGAGTCAAGGGTTCATTCAGTCGCATCTATTGAGCACTTAATGTGTGCAGACCACTGTATTAAGCACTTGGAAGAGTATAAAATGATAGTAAACGGACACATTTCCTGCCCACAATAAGCTCGCGGTCTAGAGGAGGAGACGGGCGTGAATAGAAATAAATAAATGACAGATCCGGACATAAGTGCTGTGGGGCCGGGAGGGGGGATGAATAAAGGGAGCGAGTCAGGGCGACGTAGAAGGGAGTGGGAGAAGAGGAAAGGAGGATGACAGCTTGAAGGAGCTCTGCATCAAATCCATAACAAATAAGTACAGGATTCAGGCAGACAAATAGCCACCCTGGTGTTCTCCATTCCGAATCCTGTGGAATAGTTTGAAACCCCCCGCTCTTTCAGAAGGTTTCAAGTTACATGCATTTCCCACCAAATCGCCAAGCATTTTCCTGTCATCATTAGTGCAGATCTTTCACGAAACGGGATCGTCTTACCGGCTACTCCTCTAAAGTGGCGTCTTTCTAGGGCAGGTACACTCGGGCGAGATTACAGAATTACTGACCAGTCTTCATTAATTTAGGGGAAAAAAAATATCCCAGTCCCGATTAGGGAAATGAATAAAGCTACACCCCAGCATGATAGATTTACAACCCATTTCGTCCCGAGTCCCCGTAGACTGTTAAACATATGAATCTCGGTCTGCAAAAGCATAAATTCACATATGTTCGAATGGAAACATCTGTGCAATAAGAGTGGATGATTTTTCTTCTTAAGTCTCGGCACAAAACTGGGAATTGATCAAGTGGCTGGAACTGTCATCCGTTTCCACACCGTGAGAAACTTAAGACTATCTGCTAATATGCTTCCCTTTAGGCTACATGAGCTATTTATGTGACTTAATGGAAGTAGAGTCTCTCCAGAAAAGAAGAGGATAAAAATAAAAAGGAAGATTTATATAGAGGGGATGACAAGACTCTGATATTCTCCTGCATTTTGGCATAGCTGCAATAGTTTACCTTTTATAGATAATGGGAGAAAAAGACGCGTCCCTTAAGGAGACCATAATTTACAAAGTGGAAGATGCATGCAGATCGGCTCTCAAAATACAGTTTCCACCACCCGACTGGGCCTGTTTAAGGATGGAGACGTTGGGGAGGTTTTTTTTTTTTTTTTTTAACTGTTAAACATCTTCTTTTAGGAGGGATTTTTTGATTCAGTGGTTCAAGTGAGGGTTTCCAAACTTCTCATAAAGGTTGAAGGGGCGGTGGCGATGATCTCAAGGACATTTTTTAATTCGTCTTTCACCGTTAAAGTAACTGAGCACATTCTCATCCAACATGGGAGGCAGAGACCGGGACTGAGAGTCAGAGGAGCTGGGTTCTAATCCCAGCTCTGCCACTTGGCTGCTTTATGATTTGGGGCAAGTCGCTTAATTTCTCTGGGCCTCGGTCGCCTCATCGGTAAAATGAGGATTCGATACCAGTTCTCTGGCCTACTAGACTGTGAGCCCCATGTGAAACAGGGACTGTCTCCAATCTGGTTATCTTGTATCTACCCCAGCCCTTACAATAGTACTACACAGAGTGAGTGCTTAACAAATAACAAAATTATTATTCATTCATTCATTCAATAGTATTTATTGAGCGCTTACTATGTGCAGAGCACTGTACTAACCGCTTGGAATGTACAAATCGGTAACAGATAGAGACAGTCCCTGCCCTTTGACGGGCTCACACTCTAATCGGGGGAGACGGACAGACGAGAACAATAGCAGTAAATAGAATCTAAGGGATGAACATCTCATTAAAACAATAGCAAATAAATAGAATTAAGGTGATGTACATTTCATTAACGAAATAAAAATTATCAATTTTTATTCTCTTCCATCTGGTGACTGTATTCCCCGCTGGACTGTAAGATCCTTAAGGAGAGGGATTATTAGTTTAAACATATTTTTTGAGCGCTTAAGAGCTTGGGAGAGTACAATATAATGACACACACATTCCCTAACCACAGCGAGCTCACCGTCTAGAGGGTTACAAAGAGAAGCGGCGTGGCTTAGTGGAAAGAGCACAGGCTTGGGAGTCAGAGGTCTTGGGTTCTAATCCCGGGTCTGCCACTTGTCAGCTGTGTGACTTTGGGCAAGTCACCTAACTTTTCTGTGCCTCGGTTATCTCATCTGTAAAATGGGGATTAAGACTGTGAGTCCCACATGGGACATTCTGATTCCCTCGTATCTGCCCCAGCACTTAGTGATTGGCACATAGTAAACACTTAACAAAAGCAATTATTTATTTATTTATTTTTTGAAAATCCTTTACTTGACTCTTCTTCTCCCAATTGCTTAGTACATTGCTCTGCACACCGTAGATGTTCAATAAATACTACTGATGGATGAGATAGAGAAGCTTCCGAGAGACCAAGGAAAGGAAGGTGATTTCTGCCAGTGACAAAGGGCTGAATGCTGTCACCAAGTCTGGGACATCATTCATTCATTTAATTGTATTTATTGAGCTCTTACTGTGTGCAAAGCACTGGACTAAGCCCTTGGGAGAGTACACTGTCCAAAGATCCAAGAAGGCTAGTAGGTCCTTTGGGAGATTGACTGCGATTTCTACTTTTTTGTACGTTCTCAAGTGTCTAATTCAGGGTTCTGCACAGGGAAGATAATAATATGCCATTTTGGCATTTGTTAAGCCTTTTCTTCATGCTGAATGCAGAGATAGATACAAGATTATGAGGTGCAGAAAGAGTCCCTGTCCCACCTGGACTCACAACCAAATTTATCCCATCCTTCCATCGTGTGTACATATTTTGAAATTCTATATTATGAATTACCCCCCTTAGAGTCACAATTAGAGAGTTTCCAGCACTCTACCTGTGTGGCCTTGGGCAAGTCACGTCACTTCTCTGGGTTACGTTACCTCATCTGGAAAATGGGGATTGAGACTGTGAGTCCCAACTGGGACAGGGACCGTGTCCAACCCGATTTGCTTGCAGCCATCCCAGCGGTAAGTACCGTGCCTGGCACCTAGTAAGCGCTTAACAAGTACCACAATTATCGTAATCGTTATTACTGCAATACAGTGGAGACGGTAGACTCCGATCTACTTGCGATCTACTGCTTGCGATCTACTGGGAAAAACCATTCCCTTCCATCTGGTGGGAGAAGCAGCGTGGCTCAGTGGAAAGAGCACGGGTTTAGGAGTCAGAGGTCATGGGTTCTAATCCCGGCTCTGCAGCTTATCAGCTGTGTGACTTTGGGCAAGTCACTTCATTTCTCTGGGCCTCAGTGACCTCATCTGTCAAATGGGGATGAAGACTGTGAGCCTCACGTGGGACAACCTGATGACCCCGTATCTACCCCAGCGCTTAGAACAGTGCTCTGCACAGAGTAAGCGCTTAACAAATAACAACATTATTATAATTATTATCTGGTGTCTGTAGTCCCTGCTAGGCTGTAGCTCCCTAAGGGCAGGGATTATTCATTCAATCATATTTATCGAGCGCTTACCACGTGCATAGCACTGCACTAAAAGCTTGGGAGAGTACCATATAACAACCGACATATTCCGGTGAAAGAGCCGGTGAATGTAAAGGACAAGCGAGGGAGGTAGCGTGGCTGGCCTGAGAGCCAGATGGTCTGGATTCTAATCCCGGCTCTGCCAACTGACCTGCTGGGTAGCCTTGGGCAAGTCACTTCCTGTCTCCGTGCCTCAGTCCCCTCATCTGCAAAATGGGGATTCAATATCTGTTCTCCCTCCTATTTAGACTGGGAGCCCCATGGAGAAGCTGTGAGTCTTAGTGGATAGAGCATGAGCCTGGGAGTCAGAGGACCTGGGTTCTAATCCCTGCTCTGCCACTTGTCTGCTGTGTGACCTTGGGCAAGCCACTTCACTTCCCTACGCCTCAGTGAATGACCTCCTCTGTAAAATGAGGATTGAGACCGTGAACCCCATGCAGGGCAGGGACTGTGTCCAGTGCGATACGTGGGTATCCACCCCAGCGCTTAGTGCAGGGTTTGGCATGTAGTGAGTGCTTAACAAAATCCACGGTTATTATTCGCTTTCTTTTGTACGGAGCATTCACACAGCTTTCCCGTGATCCTAAAGGTGAGGGAAAAAAACACAGTGATAATATGAAAAAACTGAGAAATTTGATCTCATTTATGCTCTTATTTTTTATATGCATGAATTGGGGTCAACATAATCAAAGGTCAACCTCCAAAGAATCCACCCGAGGAAAGATATGTTGGAGGGAAATGCATTCGGATCATTTTTCTCTTGGCTCTTGATTGAAGTGGGAATGGAGAAGGATGTAATGGAGTTGTTCAATGACATCTGATTTAAATTTTTCCCGTTATTGATATCCTCTTACTTTGCTGAGTGTGGTTTTTTTACTGCTCTTAGGAGAAGCTGAGCCCGTTTTTATTGGTGCATAGGGGAAATTATCTCGGGGTTTGCAATTGAGTGGAATCTCAGCTACAGATATTTTTTGATGGACGAGGAGAGAGAGGGCTCTGGGCCGACTGGAGGGTCAGAGACACACGCTTTAGACGATCAAAACTCCGATTAGAATGGCGGCCGTGGACGATTTAACGAGCACTGACAGGGAACTTGGAACTCGACTGGATCCCCATGGGAATGAACCTGGCACCGGTTTGGAAATTCAATTTGACACAGTACAAGTGGGAAATGAATTCCGAATTAGAAATAGAAGAAAGAGCTGAAAGAAGGCTCTGAAAAGGGTTTTCTTCAACACCGCCCGAGCCTCGACGTGGCGGAGGGGGGAGGAGAATCCCACGTTGGCATTGTGGGAGTTAATTGGCTCTGGGAACCGGCCCATTTCTCGGCACATGAGAAGGAGCCCTGTTCCTTGATGATTAGGGACAATTTCCTGGCCTAGTTCCCTCTCTCTTGCTTCAAGAAGGAGACTGATCATAAGACTTCACACCCAAAGAGAAGCAGCGTGGCTCAGTGGAAAGAGCATGGGCTTGGAAGCCAGAGGTCATGGGTTCAAATCCCAGCTCTGCCACCTGTCAGCTGTGTGACTGTGGGCATGTCACTTTACTTCTCTGTGCCTCAGTTCCCTCATCTGTAAAATGGGGATGAAGACGGTGAGCCTCATGTGGGACAACCTGATTATTCATTCATTCATTCAATAGTATTTATTGAGCGCTTTCTATGTGCAGAGCACTGTACTAAGCACTTGGAATGTACAAATCGGCAACAGATAGAGACAGTCCCTGACCTTTGACGGGCTTACAGTCCTGTATCTATCCCAGCGCTTAGAACAGTGCTCTGCACATAGTAAACGCTTAACAAATACCAACATTATTATTCATTCATTCCTTCATTCAACTGCATTTGTTGAACGCTCACCGTGTGCAGAGCACTGTACTAAACGCTGCAATTCAGCAGAAGAGACAATCTCTGCCGAAACCGAGCTTACAGTCTATAAGCGGGGAGACAGATATCAAAACAAGTAAGCAGGCATCTATATAAATAAATAGAATTATAGATATGTGTATATATATATATATATATATATATATATACACACACACACAAATGCTGTGGGGCAAGGCAAGGAGGGAGGTAGAGCAAAGAGAGTAAGTCGGGGAGAAGCAGAGGGGAGGAGGAGCAGAGGTAAAGTGGGGCTCAGTCTGGGAAGGCCTCCCGGAGGAGGTGAGCTCTCAGTAGGGCTTTGAAGAGCGCAAGTGTGCTAGTTTGGCGCATGCGAGGAGGGAGGGCGTTCCAGGCCAGAGGTAGGACGCGGGCCAGGGGTCGACAGCGGGAGAGGAGGGAACAAGGCCCAGTGAGAAGGTTAGAACCAGAGGAGGGGAGTGTGCCGGCTGGGATGACGAAAGATTTATCTGCCTGTACCCTTCGTTCTTATGTACTCATGCGATGAGTCACAGCAATGTGGCACCTTCTATAAGTGAAATATGTTGTTTTGATGATTCTTAAATGAAGCACTCAATCTGCCCACCCCTGCTTACTAATCTCGCTCATCTACTACAACCCATCCTGCACACTTCACTCCTCAATTGTAACTTCTTCCCCGAACCTCGATCTCGTCTGTCTTGCTACCAATCCCTTGCCCGAGTCTTCCCTCTGGCCTGGAACTCCATCCTCCAAAATATCTGACAGATGATCCTTCTCCCCACCTTCAAAACCTCCTAAAATCACATATCCAACAAGAAACTCTCCTAAGCCCTCATTCTCCACAGTTCGTCCCAAAGTTCTGGGCATTGTCTAAGGACTTGATATTCACCCCTCCCCAACCCCCACAGCACTTATGCATTTATCTATAGAAAGCAGCAAGGCCATGTGAAAAGCATGATCCGATTCAGAGGCCCTGGGTTCAAATACAAGCTTTTCCACTTGCCTCCTGGGTGACCTTGTATAGCTTAGTGGAAAGGGCATGGGCTCGGGAGTCAGAAGTCATGAGTTCTAATTCCGGCTCCGCCACTTGTCAGCTTTGTGACTATGGGCAAGTCACTTCTCAATGCCTCAGTTAGCTCATATTCAATAGTATTTATTGAGCGCTTACTATGTGCAGAGCACTGTACTAAGCGCTTGGGATGAACAAGTCGGCAACAGATAGAGACAGTCCCTGCCGTTTGATGGGCTTACGGTCTAATCGGGGGAGACGGACAGACGAGAACAATGGCACTAAACAGCGTCATATGTGAAGTGGGGATTAAGACTGTGAGCCCCAGGTGGGACAACTAGATTACCTTGTCTCTACCCCAGCGCTTAGTATGGTGCCTGGCAAATAGTGCGTGCTTAACAAATACTATACAAAAAGAGATAAATAGATTGGACGCAGTCCCCATCCAACATGGGGCTCCCTGTCTAAATAGGAGGGAGAACTGGCATTTCATCCCCAGTAAAAGCAGCACGGCCTAGGGGAAAGAGCGCGGGCTTGGGAGTCAGAGGACCTGTGTTCCGATCCCAGCTCTGCCACAAGCCTATTGTGTGACGTTGGGCAAGTCACTTAACTTTTCTGCCCCTCAATTTCCAGTTCAATCCCTGTTCTCCCTCCTACTTAGACTGGGAGTACCGTGTTGCGTGATTATCTGTATCTACCCTAGCTCTAATACAGGGCTTGACACAGAGTAAACACTTAACAAATTTCACCATTATAGTTATTATTACTAGAATACCTGCATTTGTGAAGCTTATAAATTCCTCATTATAAGCCATCCTTTGAAAACCCACAGATTTTCTCAGAGATGCGGTGAGGTCAGTGGAAGGCGGAGGAGAGGAGGATGGGGGGCCAGGTCTCCGGGAGGAAATGGGGCTGCTGGCTGGGCAGCTAAGAGGATAAACCAAAGTTCTGGAACACAAACACTTCGGGAATTTGAATCCCCTGCCACCTAAACTCTGAGAAAAAGCCCCTGTGTGTTTTTGAAAGTGCACAGGAGGAGAGAGAGGAGTTTCTTCCAGTCCTGAAATGTGATTTCCCGTAGCTTCCCTGATCGTTCCCGAATGAGAATAACACCAGGTCCCCAAGGCTTTGGAGGTGACTGCACCGTTTCTTATCAAATCAACCTCCTGGCCTCTGAAGCCAGCAGGCACAAGGTGAATTCTCAGAAGGCATTTGGTCTCAGATGGGTATGGTCTTTGTTATGAGGAGGTCTGGATCCCCAGACTCAGAGTCTCTTGGGCCATGTTCAAAGGGTTCTAAAGAGAACTCTTTAAATTCAATCACCTTGCCCCTTCCTAACCACAACTTGCTCCCCCTTCCTACTACATCCCAGCCCGCACATTTCACTCCCCTAATGCTAACCTTCTCACTGGATCTCGACCTCGTCTATCTCGTCGCAGGACTCTGGCCCACTTCCTATCCCTGGCCTGGGATGCCCTCCCTCTTCATATCCGACAGACAATCACTCTCCCCACCTTCAAAGCCTTTCTGAAGGCCCATCTCCTTCAGGAAGCGTTCCCTGACTAAACCCTCATTTCCTCTTCTCTCTCTCCCTTCTGTGTCACCCTGATTTGCTCCCTTCATTCACCCCTCAGGCCCAAAGCACTTACCTCCATAGCCATAATGTCCTCATTTATATTCATAAAGCGCTTACCTCCATAGCCATAATGTCCTCATTTATATTCATGTTTGTCTCCCCTCTAGACTGTAAACCTATTGTGGGCAGGTCATGTGTCTGTTATATTGTTATATTGCACTTACCCAAGTGCTTAGTACAGTGCTTTGCACACAGTAAATAATAAATACGATTGACTGTCTGACAGATTTGGTAAACACGCTCCCTGTCCAAAGGAGTTCATACTAACGGGGAGAGACAAAAATAAAATTATAAGCAACTCGAGTAGTTAAAATTGATAAACTGGTCAGACGTGTATACAGGAATGCTAAGGAGGGTGTTACTAAACTATCTGATTGGACATAATCCCTGACTCCTAAGAGCTCACAGTCTGTTTCATTTCCATTTTACAGAGGCGGAAACCGATACTCAGAAAGGATAAGTGACTTGTCCACGGTCACACAGCAGATCAGTAGCAGAGCTGGGACTAGAACCCAGGACTCGTTCAACTAGGCGAGGCAGTGGGGAAGAAACACCGGCAGTGGGGAAAATACTTCTCCCTTAACCCGGAAGCCCAGGGAGAGGTCCTCAAATCAACTGGGCGTGTGGCTATCACTCAGATATATAAAGGGAATCGGAGGCGCTCACTGAATGAGAACCATGGGAAATGCAAAGAACTCTGCCAATGCCAAGCCAGAGTTCAAATGCTTCCTGTAATCAATCAATCAATCAATCAATGATATTTCACTAATTGATCTCCCAATCCACATATTTCACCAAAGAATTATTCAGAATTCTAAAGCAACAATAATAATAACTAGGTTGCTTGTTAAGTGCTTACTATGTGCCAAGCACCATTACTACTGTTGCTTATAATAATAATAACAAAGATATTTTCAATTCAGTCATGTTTACTGAGCCCTTACTGGGTGCAGAGCACTCTACTAAGCACTTGGGAGAGTATAGTAATAACAATAACCGGACATATTTTCTGCCCACAACGTGCTTGCCATCTAGATAATAATAATAATGTATGGTGGTAGTTTTCAAGCCCTTACTGTTGACAAGAACTGTTCTAAACACTGGGGTAGAAAAGATATAAACAGATTACAGTTCTCCTTCCACATGGGGTTCACAGTCTCCGGGAAAGGAGAATTGGAATTTTACTGCTCCACACCGATTCGTACAGAAGAGGAAACAGAGGTTCAGAGAAGTTAAGTGACTTGCCCAAGGTCACACAGCGGGTAAGTGGCAAACCTGGAATTAGAACCAGGACTCCTGACTTTTATCGGGCTCTTTCTTATGCTGCTTCTGTCCTTCACACAAGAGTCAAGGGGTGGGAAATATACATTGCTCGATTTATATGGAGGCATCCCGCCACCCCCTCTGCCCCAAGCAACATTTTCACTATGTGTTCCTGAAGTAAAGGACAGTCAGTCGTTTAAGCAAGTTCTCTGGAGAAAGAAAACATCTTGAGCTTCTTGAAAAAAAAACAACAAAAAAACAAAATGCCTGAGCTTCAGATGAGTGGATGCTTGGTTTCGTCAGCTACACAGTTGAGCGATCGCATTAGTAACTAAGGGAAAACAGATGACTTGTGTCAGTCTGCCTGGTCTGGAATGTATTGAATTTTCTTCCACGTGTGGCTGAGTTTTACTTAATGTCCACAATTAACAAACCATGACTTGAATTTCCTCCCGATATATTCATCACTGGGCAGATGTTTGCTGCCTAAGAGGACAGTGACACATAAAGGGGTTGAGTTTAACATGAGAACAAGACAACCGAGGCGTCTTTGCAGTGCTGCTGAAATGCCAACTCCTCCAAAAGGCTCCTCCCGATTCCTTTTCTACACCCAGGTCAGACTGACTCAGAGTCTAAAAGCAAAAAAGAATAGGAATTTAATCTCCATTTTAAGGCTGAGGAAACTGAGGCAAAGATATTTTAAGTGAGTTGTTCAAAGTTACATAGAAGGGAAGTGATGGAATCAGAATTAGAACCTAGTCTCTTGATTCCCAGACCTGTGCTAGGCTGCTATGCTGCTTCTCTAATAGTATGAGTAATTATTTGTAGTAGTAATACAGTAAGAGTAGAAGGAGAAATAACATTTTTGAGCACCTACTAGAAACAACACATGGTAGTAAGCAACTGAGAAGTACAGAGACATGAATAATAAGCATGATATTCAACACTTACTATGTTTATCTATCTAGGGCAGATAAACGATAATCAAATTGGACGCAGTGTCATGAAAGGAGAGTAAGTCTATTAATTTCCAACTTAGAGAGGAGGAAACTGAAGCACAGATAACTTAAGTGATTTCCCCTACATCACAGGGCAGGCCAATGGGCAGAGCCGGGACTGGAACCTTGGTGTTTTTATTCCCAGGCCGAGGTTTTTTCCCCCAGAACATGCTGTCTCTCAAACATGTGACACTTTCCATGCCCAGAGGGAGCTTTCCACTCCAATAGAATAGACATTTCATCAGTCTGGACTGATGGAAACATACAGTTAACAACCAAACCATCCTAAGAGCAATATTTTTTTTTTTTGCATCCAGCTCAAACGTTACTACTTCTAATACTACTTCTAATAATAAAGATAAATTGTTAAATTGATAAATTTATAAATTGATAAATTGATAAATTGATAAATTGATAAATTGATAAATTGTTGTGGTGGGACCCGTGTCTAATTTCCACCTGTATATTATTTCCTAGCTCTTATTGCAATTCTCTGCCCATAATAAGTGCTTAATAAATACTATTATTCATTCATTCATAAAACGAGATCCAGTCCCTGTGTCACGTGGGGCTCATACTCTAAGGAAGCATTTGATTCCCCTTTGTATACATGAGGAACCTGAATCCCAGAGAAGTTAAATGACTTGTCCAAGGTCTCACAGCAGAAAAGTGGCAGAGTCAGGATTAAAACGCAGGTCTCCTGACTTCCAGGACCGTGCTTTTCCGCTAGGCCACCCTGTTACTCCTTTCACTGAACTGAATTTATTTGGGTACAGAAATTCCCCAGGGCATCACTGCTAATGCCTCAGGTTTTTCAGTCCTGTTCACAAGGCACAAGGCCTGATTTTAAGGGCACGAGACCTGATTTTAAGGGACTTGTTCTATCTGGGAAGAAGTCCCAAAATCTCCATCCTCCTGGAAAAAAAACAAAATCTATCCTCTTGTCATGCTTTCAATGACAGCGTGAACATTCTAGATTTAATTAACTGCAAAGTGTTCCTTGGGCCATGATTTAGTGCCCTGGTTTTATTGAGGTTCACCTCCATGGGGAAAATTGAGTCTTAATTGTTATTAGGCCTCTGTCATGTAGAATCTTAATGCCTCCTCTTTATTGCCCAATAACAGAATTTTCCTCAAAGTAATTATCTGAGTGACTTGCTTTCTGTGACAGACGGATCGTTAAAAATAAAATAAAATAAAAAAAGATCAGATTTCATGGAAACACAACTCTCTGAGTAACGGGATCTGGAGCAATGAAAGTCGCATGAATAAGATGCAGCTGTGAATTACCAAGACTGTTCGGAGCATCTCCCTGCGTTTTGCTTGGCTCTAACCTCTCCGAGAGCAGGGAGCGTGTATCTTGCTACTGCTGCCCTCTCCCAAATGCTTAGTATAATGATAATAATAATGATGATGGCATTTGTTAGGCGCTTACTATGTGCCAGGCACTGTACTAAGTGCCGGGGTGGATATAAGCCGATCGGGTTGGACACAGTCCCCGTCCCAGGTGGGGCTCACAGGTACAGTTGAGGTAACTGAGGCCCAGAGAGGTGAAGTGACTTGCCCATGGTCACACAGCAGACAAGTGGCAGAGCCGGAATTAGAACCCATGACTTTCTGACTTCCAGGCCCGGGCTGTTCCCACTAGGCCATGCTGCTTCTCTAATACAGTCCCTACCCGTTTCTAAGTGTTCAATAAATAGCACCACTTGGCTGAGGGATAGCTCGATCGTTCGGCGTGTGTCTCCCTACTTCTCAAAAACCGAAATGATTGCCCATCTCCGCCCTCATCAAGCAGAGACTCCTCAACAGCAGTTTCAAGGCGATAGTAATAATAATGTTGGTATTTGGTAAGCGCTTATTATGTGCAGAACACTGTTCTAAGCACTGGGGTAGATACAGGGTAATCAGGTTGTCCCACGTGAGGCTCACAGTCTTCATCCCCATTTTACAGATGAGGTCACTGAGGCACAGAGCAGTGAAGTGACTTGCCCACAGTCACACAGTTGACAAGTGGCAGAGCCGGGATTCGAACCCATGCTCTCAGACTCCCAAGCCTGGGCTCTTTCCACTGAGCCACGCTGCTTCTCAATCATCTCACCTCCCTCCTCTCCTCCTACAACCCATCCTACACCCTTCACTCCTCTAATACCGACCAACTCCAACCTACTTCTTATTTATTCATATTCATGTCTGTCTCCTCGTTTGCTCGTTGTGGACAGGGCATGTGTCTCTTATCGCTATAGTGCCCTCTCCCAAGTACAGTGCTCTGCACACAGGAAGCTCTCAATCGATACGACTGAATGAATTATTAATGATAGTAATAATCACAATGACGGTGTTTGTTAAACACTTACCATGTGTCGAAACTTTAATCAGATTGAACGCAGTCCTTGTCCCTTGTGGGGCTCACGGAATTAATCCCCATTTTACAGATGAGATTACTGAGGCACAGAAAACCTAAGCAAATTCCCCAATCTCACACAGAAGAGAGGTGGAGGAACAGCGATTAGAACCCAACTCCTCTTAACCCACAGGCCTCTGCTCTTTTCATTAGGCCACAATATTTTTTCCAGATATGAATCATTCCAATAGGAAACTCTGAACTGATCTTGTATTTCCTTGCACCCAGAGAAATGGTACCAGGAAGCTAAACTTTCTGGAGAGTGATTCTTCTATTCATTCCACCGTATTTATCGAGCACTTACTGTGTGGAGAGCACTGTACTAAGCGCTTGGAAAGTACAATCCTATTTGACAAATTCCTTAATAGGCCAACGCTGCTTCTCTTAATGCCTTCCCGAAAACTTTCATCCCTCCCTCACCAAATTACTTCCTCAAAAGCTATTCACCGATGTAACTGATCGGCATCATCCTAAGCGTTTAGCGCATTATGCTACACAGAGAAGGCACTCTATAAATACCCCTGATACATTCATTGATCTTTTGAACTATATTGATCACCAATCTCTGCAGGGTGTTGTACTAGGGCCTTTGGGAGCCTACAGTACCGATAGAAGAAACGGTCCGTGTCTTTGAGAAGTTTATAATCTACGTAGGACGTGGTATAATTTTGATATTTTAAAGTTGCTCATGGCTTGATTGATGACATTTATTGAGACACTTACTATGTGCTGAGCACCAAATTAAACCCTGGGGCTGCAACAAAATAATCAGGTTAAACACAGTCCCCGGCCCACGTGGTGCACAGAGTCTAAGTGTACATTTGCTAAGTTACTCTCCAACTCTTTTCAGGCTTCGTTTTGAATTTTATTTTGGAGAAATAAAATTATGCTTAGGATAAGGTAGAATGAATCATTTATCTCTGCTGATGAGACAGATCCAAATTATTACATAACCCATCTTGAATTTTCAAGTGTCCTAATCTTGTATATCGACTGAGTAATTATCGTTAGCCAATTTATATGATAATAAGGAACTTTGATCTGTACATTTAATCTGTGTATAAGGTATTTTCAGGTTGAGTGAGTATCCTATTAAACTGCACCGCAACGTACAATAAATTAGTTTTAAACACTTATCTTCCCGACCTAATTTTTGCTCATAAATTAACTTTTAAAAAAAAAATACTGAACTCTGTGAAAGACAAGGTGCCTGGGGTTAATCAGAATCCTTTTGTAAGGTTATGAGCTGATAATTCCATAACGTTTGCACAGTCAGTCCGGACCGCATTTCAAGAGTCAGATGGATTGGAGGGTGTGTTTGTAGCAAAGCAGACGGCATGGAAATTGACCAGGATCACAGAAAAACGTTGTGTTTGGGTGAAAAATCATGCTGTTGAGGATGAGATGAATTAGTGAAGACACCTATGTAGCTGACTGGACCTGTGCAGACTTTTCCAGTTCATTTAAGGGAAGAAGTAACAAAACAGTAAACTCGCTGTGTGCAAGGAACCGCTGTATGGCACTCTCCAAGTGCTTAGTACAGTGTTCTGCAGACAGGGGATCTAAAAAAAAATAAAATAAATCAATTAATCACTGGTATTTTTGAGGGTCTACTGAGAGACAAGGATTGTATCTAATTCCCACCTGAGTATTCTTATGAAGCAGCATGGCTCAGTGGAAAGAGCCCGGGCTTCGGAGTCAGAGGTCATGCGTTCGACTCCCGGCTCTGCCACTTGTCAGCTCTGTGACTGTGGGCGAGTCACTTAACTTCTCTGTGGCTCAGTTACCTCATCTGTAAAATGGGGATTAACTGTGAGCCTCACGTGGGACAACCTGATGACCCTGTATCTCCCCCAGTGCTTAGAACAGTGCTATGCACATAGTAAGCACTTAACAAATACCAACATCATTATTATCATTAGTATTATTATTATTCCTCACTGCTTAGTCCAATGCTCTGCTTGGAGTAAGCTCCTAAGAATGCTTTTGTAACTATTACTACTTTGGATAATGAATTTTGTATAAGTTACTAATAATAATAATAATTGTGGTGTTTGTTAAGGGCTTACTGTGTGCCAAGCACTGTGGTAAGCGCTGGGGTGGATAGAAGAAAATCAGATCAGACACAGTCCCTGTCCCATATGGGGTTCACAGTCTAAGGGGGAGAGAGAAGTGATATTTAATCCCCATTTTACAGATGAGAAATCTGAGGCACACAATAGTTAAGTGACTTGCCCTAGGTCACGAATCAGGCAAATGTCAGAGCCAGGATAATAATAACGTAATAATAATAATAAAATGTTATTAATCATAAAATAATAATACTTGTTAAAAACTTACTATATGCTAAGCACTGGGCTATTCTCTTCTGGATTTTTTCTGTTGTTGCATTTGTGTTTTTTTTTTTAATGGCATCTGTTAAGTATCAACCACTATCCTAAGCGCTTGGTTAGATATAAATCGATGAGGTCAGACACAGTCCCTGTCCCAAAGAGGGCTTAAGAAAGAGGGTTTAAGAAAGAGGGAGAACGGGTTTTGAATCCCTATTTTAAAGATGAGGAAACTGAGGCACAGAGAAGTGAAGTGACTTGTCCAAGGTCACACAACAGGCTTTAAAGCTCTCAGTCACCTTGCCCCTTCCTACCTTACCTCCCTGATTTCCTACTACAATCCAGCCCCCACACCCTGCTCCTCTAATGTCAACCTTCTCCCTGTGCCTCGATCTTGCCTATCTCACCGCCGTGCTCTCAGCCACCTCTGGCCCCGGCCTAGAACGCCCTCCCTCTTCATCTTTGACAGAAAATTACTATTACAATAATAATGGTGATGATGATAATGGTAATAATGATAATGATGATGGTATTTGTTAAGCACTTACTTTGTGTCAAGCACTGTTCTAAGTCCTGCGGAGGAGGCAAGGTGATTAGGTTGTCGCCCTTGGGGCTCACAGTCTTAATCTCCATTTTACAGATGAGGTAACTGAGGCACAGAGAAGTGAAGTCACTTGCCCACAGTCACACAGCTGAGAAGTGCCGGAGCTGGGATTAGAACCCCTGACCTTCATTCAATAGTATTTATTGAGCGCTTACTATGTGCAGAGCACTGTACTAAGCGCTTGGGATGAACAAGTCGGCGACAGATAGAGACGGTCCCTGCCGTCTGACGGGCTTACGGTCTGATCGGGGGAGACGGACAGACGAGAACGATGGCGATAAACAGCGTCGAGGGGAAGAACGTCTCGTAAAAACCGATGGCGACTAAATAGAATCGAGGCGATGTACAATTCATTAACAAAATAAATAGGGTGATGAAAATATATACAGTCGAGCGGACGAGTACGGTGCCGTGGGGATGGGAAGGGAGAGGTGGAGGAGCAGAGGGAAAAGGGGAAGATGAAGCTTTAGCTGCGGAGAGGTAAAGGGGGGATGGCAGAGGGAGTAGAGGGGGAAGAGGAGCTCGGTCTGGGAACGCCTCTCGGAGGAGGTGATTTTTAAGTAGGGTTTTGAAGAGGGAAAGAGAATCGGTTTGGCGGAGGTGAGGAGGGAGGGCGTTCCGGGACCGCGGGAGGACGCGACCCGGGGGTCGACGGCGGGACGGGCGAGACCGAGGGACGGCGAGGAGGCGGGCGGCGGAGGAGCGGAGCGTGCGGGGTGGGCGGTGGAAAGAGAGAAGGGAGGAGAGGTAGGAAGGGGAAAGGTGACGGAGAGCCTCGAAGCCTAGAGTGAGGAGTTTTTGTTTGGAGCGGAGGTCGATGGGCAACCACTGGAGTTGTTTAAGAAGGGGAGTGACATGCCCAGATCGTTTCTGCGGGAAGATGAGCCGGGCAGCGGAGTGAAGAATAGACCGGAGCGGGGCGAGAGAGGAGGAAGGGAGGTCAGAGAGAAGGCTGACACGGTAGTCTAGCCGGGATATAACGAGAGCCCGTAACGGTAAGGTAGCCGTCTGGGTGGAGAGGAAAGGGCGGATCTTGGCGATATCGTAGAGGTGAAACCGGCAGGTCTCGGTAACGGATAGGATGTGTGGGGTGAACGAGAGGGACGAGTCAAGGATGACACCGAGATCGCGGGCCCGAGAGACGGGAAGGACGGTCGTGCCATCCACGGTGATGGAGAAGTCTGGGAGAGGACCGGGTTCGGGAGGGAAGATGAGGAGCTCAGTCTTGCTCATGTGGAGTTTTAGGTGGCGGGCCGACATCCAGGTGGAGACGTCCCGGAGGCGGGAGGAGATGCGAGCCCGAAGGGAGGGGGAGAGGACAGGGGCGGAGATGTAGATCTGCGTGTCATCTGCCTAGAGATGGTAGTCAAAGCCGTGAGAGCGGATGAGTTCACCGAGGGAGTGAGTGTAAATGGAGAACAGAAGAGGGCCAAGAACTGACCCTTGAGGAACTCCAACAGTTAAAGGATGGGAGGGGGAGGAGGCTCTGGCGAAGGAGACCGAGAATGACCGGCCGGAGAGGTGAGAGGAGAACCAGGAGAGGACAGAGTCCGTGAAGCCAAGGACCTCTGACTCTCCAGCCCGTGCTCTTTCCACTGAGCCATGCTACTTGATAAACACCACTGTTAATACTACCAGTGCACTGCCTAAGTAGCAGAATGCAGACTTGCCCACGGTCACTGAGCAGACAAGTGGCAGCGTCGGAATTAGAACCCAGGTCCTTCTGAATCCCAGCCTGGGCGCTCTCCATGAGACCATTCTGCTTTTCAGTCTACCCCTGGGGCTTAGCACAGTGTTTGGTACATAGTAACAAATACCACTATGATCACTATTGTTATTTGTGCACCTCCCCTTTCCCTGCTTGCTGGAGCATGTCCTACTGCTGTCTTGGAACGCCCTCCTTCCTCACCTCCGCCAAACCAACTCTCTTCCCCTCTTCAAAGCCCTACTGAGAGCTCGCCTCCTCCGAGAAGCCTTCCCAGACTGAGCTTCCCCCTTTCCTCTCTTCTCCTCTTCAAAGCCCTACCGAGAGCTCGCCTCCTCCGAGAAGCCTTCCCACACTGAGCTTCCCCTTTTCCCTCTGCTCCCTCCCTGCTCCCCCTTCACTTTCCCTCAGCTAAACACCCTTCCCCCGCTTTCCCTCTGCTCCTCCCCCTCTCCCTTCCCCTCCCCTCAGCACTCTGCTCATTTGGACAGATTTCATGACCCTTTTTATTTTGTCAACGAGGCGTCCATCCCCTTGATTCTATTTATCGTGATTAAGTTGTCTTGTTTTTTTGTCCGTCCGTCTCCCCCGATTAGAGTGTGAGCCCGTCAGTGGGCAGGGATCGTCTCTATCTGTTGCCAATTGTCCATTCCAAGTGCTTAGTACAGTGCTCTGCACACAGTAAGCGCTCAATGAATACTATTGAATGAATGAATGAATGAATGGAGCCGGGAGAAGAAGGAATCCGGGTAAAGACGACTCCTCTAGAGTCAATTCTCTGTTCAGCCATGTCGTCCTGACATATCAGTGCTACTTCCCGTTTAGGGCACGAGCGGAGACTTTGTGCCAAAACCATCCAGCGATCCCAACGGCCTGTGAACACTTAGAGAAGATTATCCACTTGGGCTCCATGCAAGGAAAGGTCACTCTAGTCAGTACAGGTTAGCGGAATAATGTAGGAAATTAGTCACGGGTGAGACTACGGGGCAGCTTTACCAAGTCGGAGCACCGGAAAGCTGTAAAACTGCCATCCTCTGGATCTCCGCCCGTAGGCTTGTCCAGGCACACACTCAAAGACCTGGACGGCAGCCTGGAAATGCTACCTCACGGTTCTGCCGGCGAGCTCTTCCCGGCGCAGTTCACAGTCTAGGAATCTTCCGTTCTCACTGAAGCCCATTAATGCCATTCCCCTTAATAATAACGATAATAATAATTGTGGTATTTGTTAAGCGCTTCTTAAGCACTGTTTTAAGCGCTGAGGTGGATAGTAATAATGATAATAATTGTGGCATTTGTTATTTACTTACTATGTGCCGGGTACTATACTAAGCACTGGGGTGGATACAAGGAAATCGGGTTGGACACAGTCCCTGTCCCATGTGGGTCTCACAGTCTCAATCCCCATTTTACAGATGAGGTAGCTGAGGCCCAGCGAAGGGAAGTGACTTGCCCAAGGTCCCAGAGCGGACAAGTAGAGGAGTCGGGATTAGAACCCGTGACCTTCTGACTCCCAGGTCCGTGCCCCATCCATTACACCGTGGATGCAAGGTGATCAGTTTGGACACAGTCCCTGTCCCCCATGGGGCTCCCACTCTTAATCCCCATTTTACAGATGAGGGAACTGAAGCCTTTTACAGATGAGATAACCGAGGCCCAGAGAAGTGAATTGACTTGCCCAAGGTCGCCCAGCAGACACGTGGGGGAGCCGGAATTAGAACCCAGCGGCTTCTGACTCCCAGGCCCGTGCTCTATCCACTACGGCATGCTGCTTCACGGTCCGTCACACGCCGCATAACACTCCACCGGCCTACTTTAATGATAATTGCGGTATCTAAGTGTCTGGGGAAGCGGCATGGCCTAATAGAGTCAGAAGGCCTGGGTTCTGATCCCTGCTCCTTCACCTGTCTGCTTTGCATTCCTGGGCAAGACACTTCTCTGGTCGTCAGTTACCTCATCTGTACAATGGGGATTAAGACTCTGAGCCCCATGTGGGACAGGGAAGGTGTCCAACCTGATTAACTTGTATCTACCCCAGTGCTTAGAACGGTGTCCATTCATTCATTTATTCATTCAATAGTATGTATTGAGCGCTTACTATGTGCAGAGCACTGTACTAAGTGCTTGAAATGTACAAATCGGCAACAGTTAGAGACGGTCCCTGCCCTTCGATGGGTTTACGGTCTAATCGGGGGAGACAGGCAGACAAGAACAATGGCACACATTAAGTGCTTAATAACATCATCATCATCATCACTATCATCTGCCAGATAATTGCAGTGTGAACTTGGGAGAGTCACTTTACTTCTCTGTGCCTTTAGTTTCCTTTAACATGGGGATTACCTCCTATTCCCCCCTAGGTTGACCGTGAGCCCCATGTGGGATGAGGACGGTGTCGAACCTGCTAGTAAGTGCTTAGCAGATACCGTTACAGAATACAAAAATGCAAAACAAAAAACCGAGGAGAATTCTGAGGGGAAAGGCTGCGGGCTTGGGGAATCGTGTGTGAGATGAAGATCTCTCGACGTCCAGATGTCAGAGTCAGAAGTCAGATGAAGTTACCGTCTCGACTAGGGAAGCCACATTTCCATCAATCAGTGGTTCAAGCAATGGTGACGGAGGACTAGTTACGGTACTGTGCGCGGGGCACTGTACTAGGTGCTTGGGAAAGCCAAATCCATTACACGGGAACCCCGCCCACAAGAAACCAACCATCCTAGAAGACGCTCGAGAGCGAAAGCCAAGTGGGAAGACTTCAAAGATCCCTTCCTACCGCTCAAGGCCAAATTGAATAACCACCTCCTATGTGGAAAGGAGGCTCAGGATTCCTGCCCGGAAACCACTGCGGGAACATGGCCAAGAACTCCCAATTACGAGTGACTCAACGGGAGAAGGGAGAGGCTGATGCTTTGAGGAAGAAATTTGCCAAATTGTACTCACCGCCGGTTAAATACCATCTCTTACCCGTTTCTAACAGCCTCGGGGTGTTCCGACAAGCAAACGCAATTCCTAGAAAGTGAGATTCCTTCTTTAGGAGCTCCAAAATGAAATGTCTGGGGAGCAGAACTGAAAGGGTGTAAGGACAGGGTGTAAGGAGAGGGTGATGCATCAGCAGGGTGATGGTCTGGCTGAGAGGGGAAGGGGAATAACCCTCTCCCTATTGAAAACCCTCCTTCTCCAACAGGGCTTCTGTGATTCATTCCCAAACCCCCTCTCCCACAAATGATATTATTAATAATAATAATAATAATAATACTGGTATTTTTTAAGCACCTTACTAAGTGCCAAGCACCCGGGTGGATACAGATATATCGAGTTGATTACAGTCCTTGTCCCAAGTGGGGCTCCCGGCCTCAGTCCCCATTTTACAGATGAGGGAACAGAGGTGCAGAAAAGTGAAGTGACTTGCCCAAGGTCACACAGCAGACCAGTGGCGGATCCGGGATTAGAACCCAAGACCTTCTGCCTCCGTCCACTCTGTCATTCTGCTTTTATCACCACCTATTATTTATTCATACCCGGCCTCAGCCCTTATGTACATATGGGTGGGCTCAAATGCACATTCAAATTTATTTCTTCTGCTTCCACTAAGGGGAAATTTTTTTTTTATTTCTGCCCTCCTTACTGTAAACTTCTTAGTAATGTTGATAATAATGATAGTAACAATAATAATAATAATTGTGGCATTAGTCGAGTGCTTACTATGTGCCGGGCACTGTATAAGATAATCATATCAGACACTCTCGCTGTCCAATATTGGACTCACAGTATAATGAAGCGTGGCTCAGTGGAAAGAGCCCGGGCTTGGGAGTCAGAGGTCATGGGTTCGAATCCCAGCTCTGCCACTTGTCAGCCGTGTGACTGTGGGCAAGTCACTTCACTTCTCGGTGCCTCAGTTACCTCATCTGCAAAATGGGGATTAACTGTTAGCCTCAGGTGAGACAACCTGATTACCCTGTATTTACCCCAGCGCTTAGAACAGTGCTCTGCACATAGTAAGCGCTTAACAAATGCCATCATTATTATAAGGGGGAGGGAAAACAATCATTTAGTCCCCATTTTACGGTTACCATTTGACTGACCGACCAATGTCTAACATTCAGACTAGGGATGTCACCATCAGCTAAGTGACTGATTTTTATATATTTTTTTATGGTAGTTAAACACATTATATGCCAGGCACTGTACTAAGCGCTGGGGTACGTATAAAATCGTTGGATTGGGCACAGTTCCTTTCCTACAGAGGGCTCACATTCTTAATCCTCATTTTACAAGTGAGGTAGTCGAGATCCAGAAAATGAGGTGACCAGCTCAAGGTCACCTAACAGGCCAGCGGTGGAGCCGGGATTAGAACCCACACCTTCCGACTACCAGGCCCGTGCTCTATCCTTAGAGAAACAGTGGGGCTCAGTGGAAAGAGCCCGGGCTTGCGAATAAGAGGTCATGGGTTCGAATGCCGGCTCTGCCACTTGTCAGCCGGGTGATCGTGGGCAAGTCACTTAACTTCTCTGTGCCTCAGTTACCTCATCCGTAAAATGGGGATTAAGACTGTGAGCCTCACGGGGTACAACCTCATTACCGTATCTCCCCCAGCGCTTAGAACAGTGCTCTGCACATAGTAAGTGCTTAACAAATACCAACATCATCATCATTATTATTATTATTATCCACTAGGCCACACAGTGGAGGTCATTTCTAAAGATCAGACTAGGGTTGGGATGTTTCCGTCAGTTGGCATCGATCGACTGACTGATGGAGGGGAGGGGGGAAGCCATCTCTAAGGCTCAGACTAAGGCAGGGTGTCGCGATGCTCAGACTTTCTCCTCAGATTCCAGCCAGGATTTCCCAATCCAACAGTGTCTCCGCGGGGACCCCTCGAAGAGATTTGCCTTGCGACACCAAGCCCCCACCGGTTCTGAGCCTTATGGGAGGAGGAGAATGAACCAGCCGGAAAGTTTTCTAATTTGTCAACACACCCACGGGAGTAGCAATATCCCAGGAGTGCCTACTGGACACATCCATCATTCCTTACGATGTTTTAAAAATACTAAACTGTAGAAAGTGTGGTTGATAAGATTCCGCCAATATTTTTTCTGGCTTGGGTGATATGAATAAAAATAAACAAGGTGGGGGGGTTATTTCATTCCTGGGTTTTGTAATATTTTAGTACTGGATTTTGTAACTGTGAATTTTCAACAGATTCAAATATCTCCATTTTTCTGGAACGGTGACCATTTAAATCGGGGCTTTGGATTATGAGCACATAAGAATCCGGAGGATCTGAGTTCTTATTCTGGATTTGCCACTTGCCTGCTGTATGATCTTGGGCAAGTTACTTCACTATGGCTCAGTTTCTACATCAGTAAAGTGGGCATAAAATACCTTTTTCCTCTCCCACTTAGACCGTGAGTCCCATTATGAGACGGAGGCTGTGTCTGACCCGATTATCTTATATTTACCTCAGCACTTAGCGAATAACAAGCTCGTAACAATTATCATTATTATCGTTACTGTTGGCTCTGTGAAGCTTGTCCCTTTCCCACTTCCCATCCCGTGCCCAAAATCCTTGTCCCTCTGACTCCCATGCTCAAAAGGAAGCTTTGATAATTAATCAGCTAATTCATCAATGGCATTTATGAAGCACTTAACTGTGTGCAGAGCACTGTACTAAGCACTTAGGAAAGTCCAGTAGAACTGAGTTGGGAGACACATTCTCTGCCCACTAGGAGCTAAGAGTCTAAAAGGGGGGGTAGTCATTAAAATGAGTTACGGATCCGTACGGAAGTGCTGGGGGGCTGTGGGTGGAATGGATATCAAGCGATTGAAGGGTAGAGATCCAAGTGCGTAGGTGATGCGGAAGAGAAAGGGAATAGGGGAAATGAAGGCTCAGTTGGGGAAGGCCTCTTGGAGGAGAGGGGATTTTAACAAGGCTTCGAAAGTGGGGAGAGGGGTGGCCTGTCGGATATGAAAGGGGGGACTTCCAGGCCGGAGGGAGGATGTGGAAGAGTTGTTGGTGAAGAGATTCACGAGATCGAGATACGGTGAGTAGGTCGATGCTAGAGAAGTGAAGCGGGTGGGCTGGATTGGGGCTTACCGTAAGCTCACTGTGGGCAGGGAATGTGTCCGTTTACTTTACTGTACCCTCCCAAGAAGTTATAAGAGTGCTCTGCACATAGTAATCGCTCGATAAATACGACAATGAATGGAGTCTACGAGATAAGTTAGGAGGGGAGAGTTGAAGGAACGAACGTGGGTTTTAAAGGTGTTTTGGTTTGATGGGGAGGTGGATGGGTAACCACCGCAGGTTTTTGAGGAGTGGGTAGGCATGGGCTGAAAAGGGCAGGGAGGGGGGGTAGATGGAGAATAGAAGGGGACCCAGAACCGAGCCTTGTTGGACTCCCACAGTGAGAGGGTGAGAGGCAGAGGAGGAGAGTGAGAAGACTGAGAGTGAAAGGCCAGAGAAGCAGCTGTGGCTTAGTGGAGAAAGCACAGGCTTGGGAGTCCGAGGTCGTGGGATCTAATCCCGACTCCGCACTTGTCTGCTGTGTGACCTCGGGCTAGTCACTTGACTTCTCTATGCCTCGGTTACCTCATCTGTAAAAATGGGGATTAAAAAATGTGAGCCCCACGTGGGACAATCTGATTGCCCTGTATCTGCCCCAGAGCTTAGAACTGTGCCCAGCACATAGTAAGCGCTTAACAAATACCATCACTATTATTAGTATTATTATAAGAGGAGAACCAGGAAACGGCAGTGTCCGTGAAGCCGAGGTTAGGTAAAGCTACCAGAAAACTACATTTAGGGAAACAGCGTAGGGTAATAGAAAGACCTTGGGCCTGAGAGTCACAGCGTCTGGGTGTTAATCCTGGCTCGGGCCCTTGCCTGGCCTGTGACCTTGGGCTAGTCATTTAACTTCTCTGTACCTCAGTTACCTGATCTGTAAAATGGGCATTCAATACTTAATAACAACAATAAGTGTAATAAGAATTGTGGTATTCATTAAGTGCTTACTATGTGCCAGGCACTGTATTAAGCACTGGGGTAGATACGAGATAATCAGGTTGGACACGGTCTCCGTCCCACATAGGGCTCACGGTCTTAAACTCCATTTTACAGATCAGGAAACCGAGGCATGGAGAAATTAATCGCCCAAGGTCATACAGCAGACAGGTGGAGGAGCCAGGTTTAGAACCCAGGTTCTCTGACAGCCAGGCCCGTGCTCTTTCCACTAGGCCATGCAGCTTCAATAAAAATAATAGTCCTTATTATTAGCTTCGACTTATTCCAGCAGCTTCACTTCCACCCCATATTTCCCATGGCCCCGCTGGATCCTGCCCCAAGAAGGGTGAACTTGGAAGGCACGGTAGAGAAAGTCCAGCTCCGCTGACACAAATATGCTGAAGCCAGTTTCGGGGTCAGCGGTCCCCCGTGGAGAAATGCAATACGTTCACATAAACGCCCATATGACATCATCACCTCTGCCATGACGATCTAAATTCACAGACTCCGGGGAAGGGAGAGGGCTTAAATGGGAGAGTTAGAATAGTTACACTTCAGGGAACGATTCTCGGTAAAGAAGGAATCTGAGGACAAGGAATACCTAATCTACCTCATCTCTACGGAAAGAAAGTATCACGTATCTTACTGTAGAAAAAGCCCAGTCGAAATGTCAAGTGTCCGTAATTGATCTGACTGTACTTTAACTGGGCCGTCTTCCCCCAACCACTATGAATTACTTAATCATAAATCCAGGGCCGGCTCAGCGATTGAGCCTGAGCGGTGTCCCTGCTCACACCCTGCCCCCCTTCGGATAGGATTGGCGTGATATGTCGCTTCACCCCAGTTCACCTCATCCACCTTGGAAGTCCTCTCGGGCTTGAGGACCAGAGGGCGTAAAGGGGAGGGGGCTTGGATAAACCGAACATCTCAAAACCACTGGACCAAAAAACGGTGATTACGAGATCTGATTTTCTCATGGGACGGGCAGTGCAGAGCGCTGACAACCAGATGCAGAAAATCGTGAGAATTTCCAACCCCGCGTTCGTTCCCCGCTCCGCCGTGCAGATCTCTCCATACCTGGCATTCCAGGGGGTCAGAGGGTACGGGGAGAAGGTCATATCTAATTTTATTTGAGTACATTCGCTGGAGTTCTTGCTAAATCTTGGAGGTTGGAGGGGTCGCATGACTGCTTGTCAAAAATAATGAATCCGTGTGAGCCTCGGAAAAATCGCGGAGTCTCGGGTTTGGCTTGAGTTATTGGTTAAAGCCGGAGGTCCTCAGAAATCCCAGGGTGGGATGATTCCTTAGGGAATTCCGGCCACTGTGGGTAGGGAATGTATCACCGACTCTGTTGTATTGTACGCTTCCAAGCGCTTAGTACGATGCTCTGCACACAGTAGGTGCTCAATAAACATATGCATGGATTCGATTGGCGGATAACTGATCTTAAAAGCTTTGTCTCTTTTCGTTTCTAAGACAACATGGCACATGACACTAGAGAAGCAGCGGGGCCTCATGGATAGAGCACTGGCCTGGGAGTCAGAAGGTTCTGGGTTCGAATTCCAGCTCCACCACCTGTCTGCAGCATGACCTTGGAAAAGTCGCTTCTCTTCTCTGTGCCTCAGTGACCTCGTCTGTAAAATGGGGATTACGGGGACTGTGTCCAACCTGATTATCTCGTATCTACCCCAGTGCTTAGAACGGTGCCTGGCACTTAATAAGTGCTTAACAGATACCATAATCATTATTATTATTATTATTTTTTTTAACACGGCACAGCTGTTCAGTTTCATACGGGACCGTCGGTTTGCAACTGGTCTGTACCCGGTCCAGTAGAGCTATGGCAATCAATCCATCCATCTCCTGGATTTATTGAGCGTTGACTGTGGACACAGCACTGAAATGAGCATTTAGGAGCATACAATAGAGTAAGTAGATATAAAGTTGTTATTTGTTGAGCGCTTACTATGTGCAGAGCACTGGGTCATCAGGTTGTCCCACGTGAGGCTCACAGTCTTCATCCTCATTTTACAGATGAGGTAACTGAGGCACAGAAAAGTTAAGTGACTTGCCCACAGTCACACAGCTTGCAAGTGGCAGAACGGGGATTCAAACCCATGACCTCCGACTCCCAAGCCCGTGATCTTTCCACTGAGCCCCGCTGCTTCTCTAGCCACGCTGCTTCTCTATGATCCCTTCCCTCAAGGAGATCCAAGTGACGTAGTGATCCGACGCCTTTCCGATACCTCGTCTTTCCTTCCGAAGCACTCGATTCCTTTCCACCTGGTTTCACACGGTCCGGTCCCACGGTTCGGGAGCAGGATCCCTCCTGTCCATTCCATTCCTAGCTTGGGCAGTGGCTAACGAGTGGCAGGCCATCGGCTACAAGGCAAAACTCACCCGTGCTGGGCAGCAGCGGCAAGGGAGAGAAGGAGAGACACTCAGGTTTATTGTGCGGAAGAAGGCCACGGTAAACCACGTCTGGATTTTTCCCAAGAAAACTCTGGATCCACTACCAGAACGATGGCAGATGGAGGTGGGGCCTTCTGGGAGAAGTGGTGTCGCTATGCGTCAGAGACGACTCAACCGCATACGAGACGACTCGACGGCATAAAGCGCGACGTGCCGAACGGTATGCCGAGAACCAAAATAATCAGGTTGGACACAGTCCCCGTCCCATATGGGGCTCACAGTCTAAGTAGGAAAGAGCATGAAGACCCCGAGAAATATTCTGCCTTCGATAAGGGCGGCAGGACGCTTGAAGAAACAGTGTACTGCTCAAGGTGTGCATGAAGTCAACAGGTTACGTTGCTGCCGGGTCTAACACGTGTGATGTCATGCGAGTCGGAAAAACCGGCGTTCTTGAGGGTTGTCAGACGCATCAAGACGTTGAGGGGTGGGGATAGAGGGCCCTGGTGGTCTCAGCGTTAAACAAAATGCTATTTATAATGAACTGACATCCCCACAGCACATATGTATATATTTATAATCTATTGATTTGTCTATCTAGTTTTTTATTTATATTACTGTCTGTCTCCCCCGCTAGACTGTGAACTTGCTGTGCGCAGTGATGCGTCCGTTCGTTGTTATATTGTACTCTCCCAAGTGCTCAGTACAGTGTTCTGCACCCAGAAAGCTTTCCATAAATATGTTTGAATTTATCAAGTGCTTTTTATGTTCCAGGCACTGCGGTAAGCACTGGGGTAGATACGAGAGCATCAGATAGGACGCAGTCCTAGTACACGGGGCTCACATTCTAAGAGGAGGAGAGGATAGGTATTTTATCCCCATTTTACGAAGGAGGAAACTAAGGCATAGACAGGTAAAGTGGCTTGCCCCAGGTCACACAGCAGGGGCGTGGCGGAGCCGGGACGAGAACCCAGGTGTCCTAGGTGTTTTCAATGGGTCACACGCTAATGGAACTTGGGATTCATTTCAACATTCCTTCTGGGACCGAGATCGGACACGGAGTTCCCCAGTCATCGACTCTCCCAAGGATATCCGGTGTAGAATGAAATATGGTTATTCACCGCTACAAATCTAGTCATGCCATCCTCTCTTGCCAACTGAAAACTCGTTGTGGGCAGTGTCTACCAACTCCCCCAAGTGCTTAGAACAGTGTCCGGCACACGTGAAGCACTCAACAATAGATACCGTCGACTGTTGAATGGATCGAATCGGCAGAGACGATCCATGTGTATGGGAGAGAGGGAGGGAGAGGGGGATAAAACAAGGGAGGGAGGGAGAAAGAGAGATGGAGAAGGATGGAGGGAGAGAGGGAGAGGCAGGGAGAAAGATGGAGGGAGAGGCAGAGAGACGAAGAAAGGTGGAAAGAAGGAGACAGAGAGAGAGAGACGGAGAGCGGCAGAGACCCAGAAAGAGAGACGTGTATGTCCAAGTCAGGGAATCTAAATACAAAGCCATTACCCTGTTGTTTCCAGCCAGATTTGGGGGCTGTTTGACCCGTTAGGATCCAGAAATAAGAGAACCCGTTTTCTGGGTTTCCTAAAAACTGGGAACTAGCCTGTGAGCCCCTCGTGGGATACGGATCGTGTCCCACCTGATCAGCTTGTACGCACACCAGCGCTTAGTACAGCACCCGGAACAAAGTAAGCACTTAACAAATATCGTAATTACCACAATTATTGCGTATGTAATTGCTACTAATGATTATAATAATGACAATAGTATAATTATTGCTATAGTATAGTGGAAAGAGCGTGGGCTTGGAAGTCAGAGGTCATTGCTTCTAATCCCGGCTCCTCCGCTTGTCGGCTGGGTGACTTTGGGCAAGTCACTTAGCTACTCTGTGCCTCAGGTACCTCATCTGTAAAATGGGGATGAAGACTGGGAGCCCCATGTGGAGCAACCTGATTACCTCGTATCTACCCCAGCGCTTAGAACAGTGCTTGACACATAGTAAGCGCTTAACAAATACCATAACTATCATCATTATTATTCTAATTAATAATAAGTAATGATAAGGTAGACCGCGACCGGACGTTGATCCAATTCCAGCGAAAACTGCACCGACACATGTTTCCAAACGGCCAGAATTCCTATCCGATCCCCACCGAGCAGATCTGGCCTTTGTATGCGAGGGGAACCACAGATAATTACAAAACATTTCGCAAACCCCCCCACAAACCCAAGACGATCAGGCAGGGCTCCCCTCCTGGGAGAGTCTCTGTTCTTTTTATTCACGGCCACATCCGTCTTGTCAAGGCAACATCTTGGAACACTTCATCCCGACTGGAGCAAACAATGACTCAACAGCTGAACTTTAATAATGACATTGTCACGTTGGCTTTTGCCACGGACCCGGGTCTGCTCTGTGTTCACCCGACGGAGGAAGGCCGAACCGGAGAACGAACCCGAAGGTGAGGCCTAATTAACCTTCTCCGTGTAGCTTCGGCCATTCGAGACGAGCGGATTCTTTCCTGCCTACCTATCGTTACCCCAACAGCCCGCTTCGTCCCCGGGCCTCCTGTCCCTGCGTGAGGATCGGTTATTTATGGTCCGCCCGTTTACGAGGAGAGGGACGAACGGCTCGGAAATTAAAAATAAGTTTAAAAATGTTTATCTCGAAGAGATAAATAGGAGAGCAGCGGGACTGCCAGCAAGCTGCCAATTTGCTCCTGCAAGAAGGAGATAGTGGAAAATTATGGCTAGAATTTGTTTACAGTGATATCCCCAAAAGGAATATCTGAAGCCTGGAATCCCTACAGCAGAGTTAATTATAATCCTGACCCGCACGCCCTCCCCTTGTTTAATTACACCAGCCGAGGGATTGGGCTAAACGGAGGCCATGGTTTGGGAGAAGGTTGTCACATGATGAAAACATGCCCTCTTTCACACAGGATTTATTCCCAGTTATTTAAGAAATCCAGAAAACGGCTGGGGATGTCTCCTTCCCCTAATTCCTGATCCTAAGGGAGCAAAGGGCCCTCAAATCTGGCTGGCAACTGCAGGGAAATGGTTTTGTATTTTGACATCCCCCCCGACCTGGACATACGTGTCTCTCTTTCTGGTTCCTCACCATCCTCATCTGTGAAATGGTGAGTCAATGCCTCTTCTCCTTCCTACTTCGAGAAGCATGTCACCCGGGCTTGAACCCGGGCCTGGGGGTCAGAAGGAAATGGGTTCTCACACCGGCTCCGCCATTGATCTGCTATGTGACCTTGGGCAAGTCACTTCACTTCTCCGTGCCCCAGTCACCTCATCTGTGAGCCCGTTGTTGGGTAGGGATCATCTATGTTGCTGAATTGTACTTTCCAAGCGCTTAGTCCGGTACTCTGCACGCAGTGAGCGCTCAGTACATACCACCCGAATGAGTCGAAGTGGGGTCGAAGACCGTGAGCCCCATGTGGGACATGGGCTGTGTCCAACCTGATTAACTTGTATCCACCCCAGCAATTAGTACAGTGCCCGGCACATAGTAAGTGCTTAAATAATAATAATGTTGGTATTTGTTAAGCGCTTACTATGTGCCGAGCACTGTTCTAAGCGCTGGGGTAGACATAGGGGAATCAGGTTGTCCCACGTGGGGCTCACAGTCTTAATCCCCATTTTACAGATGAGGGAACTGAGGCACAGAGAAGTTAAGTGACTCGCCCACAGTCACACAGCCGACAAGTGGCAGAGCTGGGATTCGAACTCATGAGCCCTGACTCCAAAGCCCGTGCTCTTTCCACTGAGCCACGCTGCTTCTCGTGGCTTACACGGCTTAACAAATGCCACAGTGTTATTATTATTATTATTTTTACATGGTGACCCCCATAGGGAACAGGGACTATGTCCAATTTGATTATCTTGCATCCTGTACCCCGTCGTTTAGTTCAGTGCTTGACCCATAGTAAGCACTTATTATTTCCATGCAACACTGTACATATAAGAACGAAGGAGCCGAGTTGGGATAGTATGACTACGATGGGGACAAATTGGGTGGGAGAGCTGCCTCCCAGAGGAGCGGTTCTCCTCATAGATGGTGACCTGTAGTCAGAGAATTTATCAAGCACCTACCCGGAGCAATGCACTGTACTAAACACTTGGGAACGGATGTCAGAAGCCAATGATCCAATCCTGGCCCACAAGAGACTTTCTGCCTGGACATCTAGACAGGCTACAGGGAAAGCTAGTAAGTTAATTACGGGGTTCATTCAGTTCTTACGGTGCTAAGCGCCGTACTGAGCATAGAGGACCACAGGAAATAGTCCCCGCCCTGTATGAAGCTCTCCGTATAAATAGGGGTAAATAGAGGCAATGGTGACTAGAGATGGTAAACAACAGAGTCAACCACCCAAGGCCACAGTGTCAAGACATGTCAATGAAGGGCTTTAAGGGAGGTGTTGCCTCTCTCCCCATGGCTCCCGGAAATCATAATTCTAATAAATATGGTATTTGTTAAGTGGTTACTATGTGTCAGGCACTGTACTAAGCACTGGAAATTTTCTTTAATACTAATAATAATAACGATGATGATATTTGTTAAGCACTTACTATGTACCAAGCAGTGTTCGAAGTGCTGGTGTAGCTATAAGGTAATCAGGTGGTCCCACGTGGGGCTCCAAATTTTAATCCCCATTTTACAGACGACGTAACTGAGACACAGATGAGGTCACTGAGGCGCGGAGAAGTGAAGCGACTTGCCCACAGTCACCCAGCTGACAGGTGGCGGAGTCGGCATTCGAACCCATGACCTCTGACTCCCAAGCCTGGGCTCTTTCCACCGAGCCACTCCGCTTCTACACCGATTGGTGGGGTAGACACAAGTCAGTCAGGTTGGACACAGTCCACGTTCCACGTGGGGCTCACAGCCTTCATCTCCACTTTGCAGATGAGGTAAATCAGGCACAGAGAAGTGAAGTGACCGGCCCAAGGTCACACAGCAGACAGGTGGCAAGGCTGGCATTACAATCGTGGTCTTTCTGATTTCCAGACCCGAGCCCTACCCATTGCTCCTCTGTACTCTACTGGTGGGTCAACTCTCAAAAGGGCTCATGTAGGAACGCTGCATGGAATGAAAGCCTGGGCGGCAGATGGGGATATCCTGAGCACTCCGCAGTGCTCTGCACATAGTAAGTGCTCAATAACTACCACTGATTTACTGATTGCAAGCTTTCTAGAAGAAAAGAAACGGCAAGATAGGGAGGCCACCGGAGAAAAGTTGGCAGCCTTGGGTGAGACATTCCCCCGACACTAGCCACGTCGCTTCCACCTGATCTGCTAAAGCTGGCTCATCGAAGACAACGGAGACTCTTCGATTTATGTCTCGGGCGAGGGAGCCTCGCAGGTGAGAACACGGCCTTCTCCAAGCACATTTATTTAAACATAAAACACCACAGAGGTCGTGGATTCAGATAAGAGAAGATAATTCACGGGAAGCAGTGTTGCTTAGCGGACAGAGCCCGGGCTTGGGAGTCAGAGGTCGTGGGTTCGAATCCCAGGTCTGCCACTTGTCAGCTGTGTGACTGTGGGCAAGTCACTTCACCTCTCTGTGCCTCTGTTATCTTTTCTGGAAAATGGGGATTAAGACCGTGAGCCTCACGTGGGGCAACCTGATGACCCTGTATCTCCCCCAGCGTTTAGAACAATGCTCTGCACAGAGTAAGCGCTTAACAAATAACATTATTATTATCATTATTATAAGGCACAGGTTGTTTGGGAAGTTGTGTGATTAAATGGAAATATTGTTCAGTAGCTCACTGCAGGCAGGGATTGCAATCTTTATTGCTGTATTGTACTTTCCCAAGCACTCACTACAGCGTTCTGCAGTAAGGGAGTGATGAATAAGATCTGCCATTGAGAGGTTGTGTGTTCTAGCCTGCTGTGAGATGCTGGACAAGTCAGTTAATGTCTCTGTGCCTCAGTTTCCTCATTTATAAAGTGAGGAGTCAATATCTTTTCTCCCTCCCACTTAGACTGTGAGCTCCATCTGGGACAGGGACCACGTCCAACCTGATTATCTAGCATCTACCCCAGTGCTTAGGTCAGTGTTTGGTGCACAGTAAGGCTTAACAAATATTTTTACCATTACCGATGTTATGAGTAATAATGATAATACAAAAAAAAACCCCAAACATAAATTGGGCATGGCAGAATCCTATCTACAGCACTTGAAACCTACGTAAGACATTTTAAAACAGAATCATTTACCAACTCGTTTCCTAAAACCAGTTCCTTCAGGAGACAGAAAATGGCAGGGATTTAATATCTCCCAGAAGACAAATAAGAGCCTGGTTTGCTGATTGGAAGAAGCCACGGGCACATGAAATATTAGTCTTCTGAATTACGTTGGTATTCTAGGTCAAAAATCGGAGTAATAATTCCATATTCCCTCAGGGGCTGTGTATGTCAAATAGAGGTGGGGATCTTGGAAATTGCCTGGTTTTATAGGAGCTTATTCAAAATATTCCCCTTGAACACGAGCTGAGAAATTGTCCTCTCTGGGATTTAAAGCAATATCAATGTAGAGCAAATCCCAAAAAGATTTTGAAGCAGAACTGATGGCCGGCTGAAATCTCAGAGCTTAATCTCCCTGTCGGAGTTCATCCCTAGAAGATTTGAGGCTGCACCATTTATCCCCGAGGCATACGCCCATCCTAATTTCCAAGTTCAGTGCCCCTCCTTCTCGGTGCAGAATTCCACGAAGTTTTCCACAGGCCGGCCACCTGTCCACTTTCCGGTAGTTCTGTACCCCGTCCGGCACAGATGTGGGACTGGAGGCCTTTCGACCCGATACTTTGATTTGGATGCCCAAATCGTCTCCGCCTCAGCTCCTGCCACGCAGCGCTGAGGCTCCGAAGCTACGCCTGTGCCCCGAGAGACTTGGGACGAGAACGTAGAAAGGGAGACTCCCCCCACCCTGATAACCACGTTGCGAGAACCGGCGTGGCTTAATGGATAGAGCACGTGCCTGCGAGTCAGAAGGAACCAGGTTCATCACTTTACTTCTCTGTGCCTCAGTGACCTCATCTGTAAAATGGGGATTAACAACAATGTTGGTATTTGTTTGTTGAGCGCTTACTATGTGCAGAGCACTGTTCTAAGCGCTGGGGTAGCTACAGGGTCATCAGGTTGTCCCACGTGAGGCTCACGCTCTAAAGGCCCATTTTACAGATGTGGTCACTGAGGCCCAGAGAAGTGAAGTGACTTGCCCACAGTCACGCAGCCGACAAGCGGCAGAGGCGGGATTCGAGCCCGTGACCTCTGACTCCCAGGCCCGTGCTCCTTCCACTGAGCCACAACCGTCAGCCGCACATGGGGCAACCTGATTACTCTCTATCTACCCCAGTGCTTAGAACAGTGCTCGGCACATAGTAAGCGCTCAACAAACGCCATCCTTATTCCCCCTTCTAGACAGTGAGCTCTTTGTTGGGTGGCGATTGTCTCTATCTGCGTATTGTACTTTCCAAGCACTTAGTACAGGGCTCTGCACACAGTAAGCGCTCAATGAATACGATCGAATGAATGAATGAGTGAATGAATGAATGAATGGGCCTCAGTTACCTCATCTGTAAAACGGAGATGAAGAGTGTGAGCCCCGTGTGGGACCGGGACTGTGTCCAAACTGATGGGCTTGTATCTCTCCCAGCGCTTAGAACAGTCCTTGCTGCATAGGGAGCACTTAACAGGTCTTATAATAAATTAATCAGTTAATTCTAGATTCATATGGACTTGGATGAATGTGCTCCGAGCGGGGAACCTGACGACATCTTATCTCACTCCGTGTCCAGTATGATGAATGTGACACTAACAGCCAACCACGTGTGTCAGTATGCTGACTCGCTCCCTTTATGCATCCCTCCCCCCTTCTCCAGGGCACGTGTGTACATATCTATAATTTCATTTATATATATTAATAATAATAATAGTAACGATGTTGGTATTTGTTAAGCACTTACTATGTGCAGAGCACTGTTCTAAGCGCCGGGATAGATAGAGGCTCATCAGGTTGTCCCACGTGAGGCTCACAGTTAATCCCCATTTTACAGACGAGGTCACTGAGGCCCAGAGAAGTGAAGTGACTCGCCCACAGTCACACAGCTGACAGGTGGCAGAGCCGGGCTTCGAACCCATGACCTCTGACTCCCAAGCCCGGCCTCTTTCCACTGAGCCATGCTGCTTCTCAGCTATTATTGTCTGTCTCCCCTCCTAGACTGTAAGTTCCCGGAGAGCGAGGAATGTGTCTGTTATATTGTACTCTCCAAAGCGCTAAGTACAGTGCTCTGTACACAGTAAGCGCTCAGTAATGATAATGTTGGTATTTGTTAAGCGCTCACTCTGTGCAGAGCACTGTTCTAAGCGCTGGGGTAGATACAGGGTCATCAGGTTGTCCCACGTGAGGCTCACAGTTAATCCCCATTTTCCAGATGAGGTAACGGAGGCACAGAGAAGTTAAGTGACTCGCCCCCAGTCCCACAGCTGACAAGTGGCAGAGCCGGGAGTCGAACCCATGACCCCTGACTCCGAAGCCCGGGCTCTTTCCGCTGAGCCACGCTGCTTCCCCAGTAAGTGCTGTGGGGCTGTGGGGCTGAGGGTGAGGTGTTTATCAAGTGCTTAAAAGGTCTAAATGCCTAGAGGGACTGTAAACTCACAGTAGCAGGGATTGTGCCTGTTTACTGTTGTATTGTACTCTTCCAAGGGCTTAGGATCCATTCGATCGATCGTATTTATTGAGCGCTTACTGCGGGCAGAGCACCTTACTAAACACTTGGAATGTACAATTTGGCAACAGACAGAGACGATCCCTGCCCAACGACGGGCTCACGGTCTAAAAGGGGGAGACTGACAGCAGAACAAAACAAGGAGTCAGACATCGATACCATCAAAATAGATAAATAGAATCGTAGATATATACACACCATTAATAAAATAGAGTGATAAATAATAATACACGGCACCCAGTAAGTGCTCAATAAATACGATTGAATAAATGACGGAATGACTCAGAAAGGAGAGGGAATAGGGGAAATGAAGGGAACGGTTTTGCTGAATTTTTGGAGTTGAAGTCCTGATATTTCACCAGTCTCCTTAGTCAGCCCAGAGGAACCTTACTTGATTCATGGTCACTGCCTCAGTTGATAGATAAAAGGGATTTATTGATCGCTTTTTCTGTGCAGAGCACTGTATGAGGGAGAGCCACGAGAAGCAGCGTGGCTCAGTGGCAAGAGCCCAGGCTTGGGAGTCAGAGGGCATGGGTTCGAATCCCGGCTCTGCCACTTGTCAGCTGTGGGACTGTGGGCAAGTCACTTCACTTCTCTGGATAGTCATTTTCCCTTATCTGGAAAATGGGGATGAAGACTATGAGCCTCACGGGGGACAACCTGATGACTCTGTACCTATCCCGGCGCTTAGAATAGTGCTCTGCACGTAGTAAGCGCTTCACAAACACCAACATTATTATTATCATTACCTTCCTCCGTCCCATTTAGACTGTAAGCTCCATGTGGGACAGGAACTGTGTCTAACTTGATACTCTTGCATCTACCCCAGCGCTTAGTACGGAACACATAATAAGCACGTAACCAGAATACCATAAAAATAAAATTTTTAAAAAAGGTGTGTGATTGTAGGAAACTGCGCAGACAGGACACGATTTCAGGGCTCTTCCTGTTTCGCTTTATGTTCCAAAGTACTTTATATTTCTCTGGAAAAGAGCATATAAAAGGGGGTGTAGGAGAGAGGGGCATCTCACTCCTGAAAAGCGATTAAAATGAATTGGAACTCCAAGAGTCACCTCGGTGGCAATAAGATGTCCCTGGATACATATGAGTTATTCATTAGCAGATGCCACCGGCGAGGGAGGAAACCGGTCACATGTTTTTCCTTGTTCAGCGTGGCTCAGTGGAAAGAGCACGGGCTTTGGAGTCAGAGGTCATGGGTTCGAATCCCGGATAGGCCACTTGTCAGCTGTGTGACTTTGGGCAAGTCAGCTTCTCGGTGCCTCGGTTCCCTCATCTGTAAAATGGGGATGAAGACCGTGAGCCCCACGTGGGACGACCCGATTCCCCCGTGTCTACCCCAGCGCTTAGAACGGTGCTCGGCACATAGTAAGCGCTTAACAAAAAACAACATTTTTTGTTGTTGTTGTTCACGGGGACATTTTCCGGATAGACGGGGGAGGATTGAAAAGGGAGGCCATCAAGAGCAGAGAAAACTGCCCGACAATTTCGTCTTCCGGAAGGTCTGCTCTGGGTGAGTTGAATGCAGTTTCACAGATTGGGAGGAAAGCTCCTGTTCGGCCCTGGTTTTGTCAGACGGAGAGTAGTGGTGGTATTGGTTAAGCAGTTATTGCATTTCTGGCACTGTACTAAGCGCTGGATAGAAGATAGTCAAGTGGGACACGGTCCCTGTCCCACATAGGTCTCACCGTCTGTGTAGGAGGGAGAACATATCCTCATTCCTGCAGGCTCTAAGCTCGTTGTGGGCAGGGCATGTGTTTGTTATATGGGGGTGTTGTACTCTCCCCAGGGTTCAGTACAGTGCCCTGAACACAATAAGCGCATCTGATCTCCAAACCTCCGGTCTCTCCCCCACTTCACTCTATACTTCACTCTGCTGCCCAGATTATCTTTCTACAGAAATGCTCTGGGCATGTCATCCCTCCTCCTTAAAAATCCCCAGTGGATGCCTATCAACCTCCGTATCAAGGAAAAACTCCTGGCTCTTGGCTTCAGAGCCGTTCATCTCCTCGCCCCCTCCTTCCTCCCCTCCCTTCTCTCCTTCTCCGGCCCAGCCCGCACACCCCGCTCCTCTGCCGCTCACCTCCTCACTGGGCCTCGTTCTCTCCTGTCCCGCCGTCGACCCCGATCCACGTCCTACCTCTGGCCTGGATTGCCCTCCCTCCTCACATCCACCAAACTCGCTCTCTTCCCCTCTTCCGAGCCCTACTGAGAGCTCCCCTCCTCCGGGAGGCCTTCCCACCCTGAGCCCCTCTTTCCCTCTGCTCCTCCTCCCCTCCCCGTTCCCCCTTCTCCCGCCCTCTGCTCCACCCCCTTTGCCTCCCCACGGCACTTGTGTATATTAGAATGTATTTATTATTCTATTTATTTTATTAATGATGTGCATATATCTATGATTCTATGGATCTATTTTGATGCTATTGATGCCCGTCTATTTGTTTGGTGGTCTGTCTCCCCCTTGTAGACTGTGAGCCATTGTTGGGTAGAGATTGCCTCTATCTGTTGCCGATCTGTACCTTCCAAGCGCTTAGTACAGTGTTCTGCGTACAGTAAATGCTCAGTAAATGAGAATGAATGAAAGAATGAATGAACCAATGCCATCATTATTATTTCATTCAATAGTATTTATTGAACGCTTAGAATGTACAGATCGGCAACAGATAGAGACGGTCCCTGCCCTTCGACGGGCTTACGGTCTAATCTATTTCCACTGCAGAAGGAACCAGTAAAAAATCCCCACAGCTTAACTGGAATAATATTTGGCATCTCGGTCAGGAAATGGCTCCGGGAACAGTTGCGCAGCCCCGGTTACGCTCGGATTCTCTGTTTCTGTAAGGTAAGTGAAGTGACCGGTCCTTAGAAGGTGCACCAGGATGGAGGGCAGCAGAGTTTTGGCCCCATTCCCATGTGGGCGTTTGGAAGCAGCCTTGGGGGCTCCAGCGAAGCAGGAAAAGCCTGGATCTTGGATCCTGGATCTTGGATCCTAGATCTTGGATCCTGTTTCCCGGATCCCGGATCCGTTTTGTTCCCCAAATACAAAGCAAGGGCTCCCTCCTCTGCCCAGCCAACTGAACACGGCTCCCTGTCCATTCCTAGACAAGCAGCACCATCTAGCGGAAAGACCACGGGCCTGGGAGTCAGAGGATCTGAGTTCTAATTCCACCTAAGCCACCGGTCTGCTGTGTGACCTTGGACAAGTCACTTCACTTCTCTGGGCTTCAGTTTCTTCAACTATAAATGGGGATTCAATGCCTCTTACTTAAGACTGAGCCCCTCATTCATTCGTTCAATCGTATTTATTGAGCGCTTACTGCGTGTGGAGTACTGTACTAAGTGCTTGGGAGAGTATGGTACCGTAATAAACGGACACATTCCCTGCCTACAGTGAGTTATCTATGAAGCAGCATAGCATCGTGGATAGAGCGCGGGCCTGGAAGTCAGAAGGTCACGGGTTCTAAACTGGTCCTGCTACCTGTCTGCTGTGTGATCTTGGGCCAGTCACTTCACTTCTCTGGGCCTCAGTGACCTCATCTGTAAAATGGGGGTTAAGAATGTGAGCTGTATGTGGGACTGGGTCCGTGTCCAACCTAATTGACTTGTATCTATGCCAGTACTCAGAACAGAGCTTGGCACATAGTAAGCGCTTAACGAGTACCATTATTATTATCATTATTATTATTATGGTACCTACCCCAGTACTTTGACACGTCGTAAGTGCTTAACAAGTGTCATAAAGCAAACGAACAAACAAGGTTTTGGTTTCTGAGTTAAACTTCCCTGGAAACCGGCATCCTGTCAGTGGAGTGTCAGGTCTAAACTTCAGGCGCCGAGTCCAGGGCATGAGCGGAACCTGATTTAATGATAACAATAATAATAATAATTGTGGCATTTGTTGAGTGCTCGCTATGTGCAAGGCACTGTATTAAGCCCTAAGGTGGGTACAAGCAAATCGGGTTGGACACAGTCCCTGTCCCTCTTGGAGCTCACAGGCTTAATCCCTATTTTACAGATGAGGGAACTGAGGCACGAAGAAGAAAAGTGACTTGCCAAAAGAAACGCAGCAGACAAGTGGGGTAACTGGGATTAGAACACAGGTCCTTCTGACTCTCAGGCCCGTGCTTTATCCGCCAGGTCCTGCTGCTTCTCAGCGTGGTCTATGTCAGTGTGGATGAATGTCAGTTCTGTCAGCACCAGCCCACTCCCTGGTAGGCAGCTGTCAAAAAACCAGGCGACGGGACTACGGGTGAACATCTGGTCAAGAAAGTCTGAGCCAAAAAATGGCTGTCATTTCTTACCGAGGGGAAAATATCGCTACCGGTGGTGGGCTTCCTGTCACAGACTGCGTAATGCATCGACGAAAGCCCAGCCCGCACGCTCTGCTCCTCTGCCGCTATCCTCTTCACTGGGCCTCGTTCTCACCTGTCCCGCCGACGAGCCCTGGCCCCCGTCCTTCCTCTGGCCTTGAATGTCCTCCCCCCTCACGTCCACCAAGCTAACTCTCTTCCCCTCTTCAAAGTCCTACTGAGAGCTCACCTCCTCCGGGAGGCCTTCCCAGACTGAGCCCCCCCTTTTCCTCTGCTCCTCCTCCCCACCGCATCACCTCTACTCCCTCCTTCTCCTGTACTCCCCTCCCTGCCCCACAGCGCTTGTGTAGATATGCACACATTAATATTCTATTTATTTCATTAATGATATATATATAGAGATCTATAATTCTATTTATTTGTATTGATGCTATTGATGCCCGTCTACTTGTTTTGCTTTGTTTTGATGTCCGTCTCCCCCCTTATAGACTGTGAGCTCGTTGCTAGGTAGGGATTGTCTCTATTTGTTGCCGATTTGTATTCTCCAAGTGCTTAGTACAGTGCTCTGCACACAGTAAGCCCCCAATAAATACAATTGAATGAATGAATGAAAGCTCTCGGCAAAAAGCAAGAAGACGTCGGAGGGCCTGCCGGGGTTTGAAGGACAAATGTGTTAAGGTTTTACTATGTAGCAGGCCCTGGGTTAGATACAGGATATTCAGGTTGAACACAGTCCCTGCCCACATGGAATTTACAGTGTTTATCCCCATTTTCCTGATGAAGGAACTGAGGCACAAGTGACGTTATTTATTCATATTAAAGTCCGTCTCCCCCCTCAAGACTGCAAGCTCATTGTGGGAAGGGAATGCGTCTGTTATAATGTAGTCTCCCAAATGTTCAGTAAAGTGCTCTGCACGTAGTAAGTGCTCAATAAATACGATTGGCTGTCGGACTGACTGATGTGCCCGGGGTCACACAGCAGATGTGTGGCAGAGTCAGCATTAGAACCCGGGTCCTCTGACTCCCAGGCCTGTGCTTTATCCAGTAGGTCATGAGAGATTCTCAGCGTTTTCCAATTCCCTCATGCCGTTCCTTGCCTCCGCTTCCCCCCGCCTCTCTTCCAAGACAACCCCAAAATTCAGACAGTTCACCAAGGAGGGGTCCCCATCCATCACCCTAAAACAAGAGAAGCGGTGCGGCCTCGTGGAAAGAGCCCCTCCCTGGCAGTCAGGGGACCTGGGTTCTAATTCCGGCCCTCCGCCGCTTGTCCGTTCTGGGATCTTAGGCAAGTCACTTCACTTCTCTGGGCCTCGCTCCCCTCAACTGCTAAATGGAGGTTAAATACCAGTTCTCCCTCCTGCTTAGACTGTGAGTCCCATGCGGGACAGGGACTGTGTCCAATTTAATTAACTTGTACCTACCCCAGCGCTTAGAACAGTACTTGACACATAGCAAGCGCTTTACAAAAGTCATAAAAAGAGAAGCAAACAAACAGACTCATTAGAGGAATAACATATTTCAGACCTACTACCGCTTCTCCACGACTTCAAACAGGAGCCTCAAAGCAGAAGCAGCCTGGCCAAGTGGCAAGAACACGGGGTTGGGAGTCAGAGGACGAGGATTCTAATCCCTCTTCCGTCGCTCGTCTGCTGTGTGACCTTGGGAAGTCACTTCACTTCTCTGTACCTCAGTTCCCTCACCTGGAAAAAATGGGGATTAAGACTGTGAGCCCCATGTGGGACCGGGGCCGTGTCCAACCTGATTACCTCTTATCTACCCCAGAACCTGGAACAGTTCTTGGCCCATAGTAAGCACTTAACAAATGCCATAACTATTCATTATTATTACAAACGCTCTCAAAGAATTCACCTTTCCTGGGATCGGATAAAAGACTCCCGGAATCTCAACGGCCCTTAAGGAACCTGCGGGATTGACTGAGAACCCGTGCGTTCTGTTTCTCAAATCCCCAGGCCGTTGACCAGATGGAGTCAGGATTTCAAGGAAAAGGCTCAGAGAAATCCTGAAGCCTTAGGGCCCTAAGATCATCTGTCTGCTTTCGAAATGATTTCGGTAGCGATCCTCAGAAACGGGTCCCTCGGTGACTTGGCTGTGCTTCCGGGCTCTACCACCCCTCCTCTTCCAGACTCTTTTTTCCACAAGCAATATTTCTACTACTCCAATAACAGCAGAATGTACCCAATTAAAGCTTTCAGTCAGGCCCCCATTAAAAGAAAAAAAATCACAATAAAAGTTACACTTCAGCACTTTCTACTGCCAAAAAGGTGTCCTTCGGCTGTCCATTAATATGCCCAGATGTAAAATTTCATCTGCATCACTAACAGAGCAATTGCTAATTATTATAGCTTTTCTCCTCTCTTTTTTATTCCTTCTAATGAACCCAGCTGTATATTGCAGCCTTTATTACAAGAACGGACCGGGAAATGTGTGCGTGATGTCAACTAAGTCTTTATATTTAGAATATATATCTTGGCTAATTATCCTTTTAATGATTTTATTGGGTATTTCAGTAATTCACTCCAGTTTACTGGGCAAACTAAGCCCATTTAAATCCAGATATACTAAAAAGTCAGGACTCAAATGAGGTAGGGTTATGATTGCAGATATTTCCAAACTAACTGCAGCTTTCTCTTACAAAGGAAGGCTCTCATTCCCAGAGTAGTCTGGCATTGATGATGCCACAACCCAGAGAATCTCATGGGCAGTTAATTATGTAGTCAAGCCAAACATTTGAGGGGAAAAAAAATCCAGAAGCCCTAGAATTATGGAGCATCCTTCTGGTGGCTGGAATTGGACGGAGGCTCTGAAAACTGGTTTCAAGAAACGGATCCCGGGACTTGAATCAAAAGACTTGGGCTCCTTTTTTCCTTCTTTCTTTTTAATGGTATTTGTTAAGCGCTTACTATATGCCAGGCACTGTTCTAAGTGCCGGGGTAGATACAAGATAATGAGGTTGAACACAGTCCCTGGCCCACATGAAGCGCAGTCTTGATCCCCATTTCACAGAGAAGGGAACTGAGGCACAGAGAAATTGAGATCGACTTGCCAAAGGTCACACAGCAGATAAGTGGCCGAATGGGATTGGAACCCAGTGTTCCGGCTCCAAGGCACCAGGCTCTATCCACTAGGACACCCTGCTTCTCTTCTGCTTTTCCAAAATGTTCCTGGCCCACATCAGTCACCTGGAATCTCAGGACTCCGGGTTGCCTTCTAGTGTTCGGGAAGGCATAAACCCAAAGTGTCCAAATGAGTAATAATAATGATAAAAATAGTAATTATGGTGTTTGTTAAGCCCTTACTACGTGCCAGTCACTGTACTAAACTCTGGGGTAGATACGAAATACATTGGAGACAGTCCCTGTTCCACATGGGCTTCCTGGTCTTAATCCCCATTTTATAAATGAGGAAACTGAGGTTCAGAGAAGTAAAGTAACTTGTCCAAGGTCACTTGGACAGGTGACAGATCAGGGATTAGAACCCAGGTCCTTCTGAATCCCAGTTCCATGCTCTTTCCACTCTGCCATGTTTCTCTATTGAGCTCCTCCCAAGCTCTAAGAGTTATGCTAAAGGTGCAAGGAAATACAAGAGTGCACTAGAGAAGCAGCGTGGCTCAGTGGAAGAGCCCCGACTTGGGAGTCAGAGGTCATGGGTTCGAATCCCAGCTCCCCCTCTTGTCAGCTGTGTGACTTTGGGCAAGTCACTTCACTTCTCTGTGCCTCAGTTACGTCATCTGTAAAATGGGCATTAAAACTGTGAGCCCCACGTGGAACAACCTGATCACCTTGTATCCCTCCAACGCTTAGAACAGTGCGTGGCACATAGTAAGCGCTTAACAAATACCACCATTATCATTAGGTCTGTGGGAGTTTTCTCTGTCCAAGCCATCCTGGTCTGACCCAGTGTCTGATCCGCACAGGGACCCCAGTCTAAGAGATGGGGAGAATCGGGTTCTTATCTTCATTTTACACATGAGGAAACTGAGGCTCAGCGAAGTGAACTGGGTTGCCAAAGCTGCCCCAACTGACAGGTGGAAAAGCCGCCAGGACTAGAACTTGGGTCTCCTACCTTCCAGGCCTGTGTGCTTTCCTCAAGGCCACCCTATCTTGAGAAGCAGCATGGTGTAGTGGCTAGAACACGGCCCTGGAAGTCACAAGGTAAGGGGTTCTGATCCCGGTTCTGCCAGTTGTCTGCTGTGTGACCTTGGGCGAGCCACTTCACTTCTCTGGGCCGCAGTGTCCTCATCTGTAAAGTGGGGATGAAACTGTGCGCTCCACGTGGGATGGGGACTGTGTCCAACCTCGTATCCACCCAGCGCTTAGTACAGTGGCTGCCATATAGAAAGTGTTTCACAAATATCACAATTATTTTCTCTCCATTCTTCTTTCAGGCGATAGAGAGCGTTGGGTCTGTGGACTGGGATGAAGGATATCCTTCTGTCGGACTGGTGGAAAGGGCACGGGTCTGGGAATCAGAAGGCCTGGATTCTAAACCCCTTTTCTTCCTGGAGCGGGAGAGTGTGTGAGTGAAGGGTGCAGGTTCATTTCCAAACGTGCAGCATCTCCTGTCATCCTACTGGTTCACTGCGCTCTGCGCTCCAGAAAGAATGGAACTGACTGGGAAGAGAACCAGTATGGATCTCTGGATCTCTGGAAGGAACAAAGGCCTGGGAGTCAGAAGACCTGGGTTCTAATCCAGAATCATCCACCTGTCAGCTGTGTGACCTTGAGAGTGCCTTAATTCTAAAGCCCGGGCCTGGGAGTCAGAAAGAAGGATCCGGGTTCTAATTCCGGCTCGGCCACGTGTCTGCAGTGTGACTTTGGGCAAGTCGCTTCACTTCTCTGAGCCTCAGGTCCCTCATCTGTAAAATGGGGATTCAATACCTCATCTCCCTCCTACCTAGATTGCCAACCTTGTGTGGGACAAAGACTATGCCTACCCCAGGGCTTGGAACGGTGCTTGACCCTTAATAAGAGTTAAACAAATACAATAATGATGATGGCAATAATAATGATAAAATATTTCCAATGAGGAGGACCGTTATGTTTTTAAAATAAACAGTTAATTCCGGACCTTGGAGACCCTCTGGCCAGCAAGAGGATTTGCATCCACCGCGATTATTTCTTTGTACAAAGGTAACAGGAACGATCTACCGTTTATAATTAATTGTACAATGGAAATCTAATAACTTTGTCAGGGTTTGTCGATTTTGCATATTTGCTTTACTTATATGTGACTGATTTTTTTTTAAATGACTTGGTAAGATTCGTTTTCTCTAAGCAATTATGAGGTGATTTGCCCCTAAGGTGAATGATTTCATATTTTTATAGGTTTTCTGATTACCCCAGACTACTGCTACTACTCTTATCATCGCTACTCAGCCCCACCAGCGACTCGCATTTGGGCTCCAAAAGTCATCGAGGCACCAATGTTCTCTTCCTCGAACACTCTTAGTGAGGAACCCATGTTTGTAAGCAAAATGGTGATTCATTATGGGCAGCGAAAGGCAATTTCACCCGGATAGAAATTCATCATTTTTTCTCACGCATCCCAGATTGACGCCCGCGATCTCCTCGAGTCCTCTGAAAGGTCCTCGGCTCTAGATTGATGATCTAAGCAATTACCTAAACTTAATCATGGCATCGATAACTGCAAGTTAGCAGCTCACGTCTCCAGGAGGGCTTCACGGACCACCGGCTAACAGTTGTATCGGGGTGAGACGACCGACGAAAGAGATCGGTTTATCTCTTTCTCTCTGTGCCGTGGAATATTGATTATACGGGAAAAAAACCGGGCTAAATTCATGCATTAGTTAATACCGCATTAAAGACAATAACTGTCTGAAAAGGGAACATGTGGTCTGGCACAATTTCCCGTGAAATATCGACTCGGCTCACACGAACGTTATCGACTGCCTTACTCAAGGGTTGCATGTAGACATATTGCCAAGGGGAGTGAATATGGAGATCCCCCTCCATGTTTAAATAATGCGTTTCAAAGAAGGCCGTGCTACCTTTGATTCATGACACGTTATCGTTTTGACAGTCGGAAAGGAATAACTGCTTCCTCTTGCGTGGGCATACTTTATAGTTGTGTTACGTATAATAATGATAATGATAATTATTTGTCAAGTGTTTGTCAAATGCTTACTATTTGACAAGCGCTAGGGTGGATACAAGCAAATTGGGTTAGCACAGTCCCTCGTCCCACTTGGGAGGGGTCACGGTCTCAATCCCCATATTACAGATGAGGTAACTGAGGCACGGAGAAGCAAAGCGACCCACCCAAGGTCGCACAACAGACAGGTGGAGGAGCCGGGATGGGAGAATTCCTTCCTCTGTCTCCAAAGCACTGTGCTGTGCGCCGGGACGGGTTCGAGATCATCGGAACAGATCGAGGATCATCAGATTGGGATATATTCCCTGTCCCATATGGGAATTCCGATCTAAGAGGTGGGAAGAACGGAGCTCATCCTGGTTTCCAGATGAGGAAAGAGTCTAGAGGAGGTTAAGCGACTTGTTTTCAATCCAAGCAGTCCTGAGCTCTTCCCACTAGGGCGCACTGCGTCCTTTAGCATGAAACCACATCGAGCGACGAGGACTATCCTCCTTTAGCGTGTTTCTCAGTGGATATTAAATCATTTCGAAACCAACTTAACTGGGCTGATGACTAGATTACTGTCAGGTGAAAATAGGCAAGCAATGACACAGCTTCCCGGTTCGAGCGATAACTCCTTGTGGGTGGAGAACACGGCTTAATGATAATAATAATAATGACAGTGGTGGTATTTACTATGTAGCAATAACAAGAATGATAGTAATAATGACATTTTTAAGCACTTACTATGTACCAGGTACTGTATACTAAGCCCTGGGGTGGATACAAGAAGCAGAGACGAAGCAGTGTGGCTCACTGAAAGAGCGCGGGCTTGGGAGTCAGAGGTCGTGGGTCCGAATCCCCGCTCTGCCGCTTGTCAGCTGTGTGACTGTGGGCAAGTCACTTCACTTCTTGGTGCCTCACTTACCTCATCTGGAAAATGGGCATTCACTGTGAGCCTCACATGGGACAACGTGATTACCCTGTATCTCCCCCAGTGCTTAGAACAGTGCTCTGCACATAGTAAGCACTTAACAAACACCAACATTATTATACTTAGTACAGTAGGTGATAAGTGAATCGGTCAGTCAGTCACTTGAATTCATTGAGTGCTTACTGTTTGCAGAGCACTGGACTAAGCGCTTGGGAGATGACACTATAACAACGGACACATCCCTGCCCACAGTGTGCTTACAGTCCAGAAGGGGAGACAGATATTTATGTTAGTAGTTACAGTGAATTATTACTGCTCTCTTCTACTATTATAATAATAATAGGAATAATAACAGTATTTACTAAGCATTTTTGATGCACCAAGCCCTGTCAATAATAATGATGATGGCATTTAAGTGCTTACAATGTGCAAAGCACTGTTCTTCTAAGCACTGGAATAGATACTCTCCCCCCTCACCCCACAGCACTTATGTATATATCTGTAACTTGATTTCTACTGATGTCTATTTTTATTGATGTCTATCTCTGCACCCCCCCAGACCATAAATTCATTCTGGGCAGGGATAGTCACTCTTTATTACAGTATTACACTTTCCCAAGCGCTTAGTACAGTGTTCTGCACACAGTAAGCGCTTAATAAATACCACTGAATGAACAAATGAATGAAAATGGACACAGTCCCCGTCCCATGTGGGGCTCACAGTCTTAATTCCTATTTTACAGAGGAGGGAACTAAGACAAATGAAATGACTTGTCCAAGGTTATAGAGCGGACGAGGGGCAGAGGCGGGATTAGAATCCGTGACCTTCTGACTCCCAAGCCCGTGCTCTATCCACTAGGCCACGCCGCTTTGCCGAGGAAATGGTAAGAGTCTCAAAGTAGTTAGTGTCTAGAGGCGAAGGCCAAAGCAACTTGGTTTTAATTCTATTCGGAGTTCTTCATCTTTCCACTGAATCAGAGAGTGCATTCACCCAAATCCCGAATCAGAGGGTGACAGTATCAGCTGCATTTTGCTCTGAACGGGGCCCCCGCAAAAGGCAGGCAATTAAAAATGTTGATTTCTTCTTCTGGCAAATTAATGAAAGATGGGCAACTTGTGTAAACCCTTCTGCAGACAGACCGATGATGAAAACGTGGTTAAAGCCGGCGAGCTTGCCAACTACTGATGACACCCCAGAGACATTCTTTAACAGATGTGGGGAAATATATACTTTGCCTACTCTGATTATGACGGCCTTGAGGATTCGTGATTTGATTCAGCACTCAGGGCCTATTCAGCCCGCCTCATAAAAGAAAAACAGCCTGACAAAAGGTAAATTCTAACTATTCCTTTCTGAAGAGGTGGTGTATATCAAACATCATGCGGATTTTTTTTGAAATGGTGTTTGTTGAGCATTTACTACGTGCCCGGCATCGTATTAAGCGCTGTGATAGCTATAAGCTAATCAACCCGGACACAGTCCATGGCCCACTTGGGGCTCACAGTCTTAATCCCCATTTTACAGATGAGGGAACTGAGGCACGGAGAAGCTGAAAGACTTGCCAAAGGTCAGACAGCAGACAAGTGGCTGAGCCAGGATCAGAACCCAGCTCCTGCCGACTCCCAGCCCCGAGCTCCTTCCACTACACCATGCTGCTTCTCTAGCAAAAGACCTGTTCGTTTTCAGTGGATAGAGCAGGGGCCTGGGAGTCAGAAGGACCTGGGTTCTAATCCTGGCTCCTCATGTCTGCTGTGTGATCTTGGGTGAGTCATTTCACTTCTCTGGACCTCGGTTATCTCATCTGGAAATTGGGGATTGAGTCTTCTCTGGACTTCGGTTATCTCATGGGGAAATTGGAGATTGAGATTTTGAGCCCCATGTGGGACAGGGACTATGTCCAACCTGATTAACTTGTATCTACCCCAGTGCTTAGATCAGTGCTTGACACATAATGAGACCTTAACAAGTACCATAATCAATATTATTATCTTATGTTCTTCCCTTTTCAATTCATCTGGGAGGTTCTAATGGCCATAATACAATAAAATTTATCATCATCAAGTTCTCCCACAACACTGGTGTCCCCATCTTTATATTCTATTGCTTTCCCCAGCTGGAATTTATTTTAATATTATTTCCCCAGCTAGACTGTAAATTCTTTGAGGCAGGAATTGTGTCTCATCAACTTCATTGAACTCCCCCAAGCACTTAGTATGGGCTGCTGCAGACGGGATGTGGTCAATAAATATCAATGAGTGAACGACTGACTTTAATAATAGTGGTATTTGTTAAGCATTTACTATGTTCCAGACACTGTATTAAGCTCTGGGTTGGATACAAGCAAATTGGGTTGGACACATTCCCTGTCCTACAAAGGGCTCATATTCTCAATCCCCATTTTACAGATGAGGGAACTGAGGCCCGGAGAAATTAAGTGATTTGCCAAAGGTCACACAGCAGACAAATGGCCAAGCCGGGGTCAGAACCGATGACCTTCTGACTCCTGGGCGTGTGCTCTGTCCACCTCAACATACTGCTTCCCAAATTATAATATTATGAAATATCATTGTTGTTGTCATCGTGGATTAGTGTAAAGAGTGCGGGCTTGGGAGTCAGAGGACATGGATTCTAATCCCGGCTCCGCCACTTGTCTGCTGTGTGACCTTGGACAAGTCACTTCACTTCTCTGGGCCTCAGTTCCCTCATGTGTAAAATGGGGATTGAGACTATGAGCCCTACGTGGGACAACCTGATTCCCTTATATCTATCCCAGTGCTTAGAACAGTGTTTCGCACACAGTAAGTGCTTAACAAATACCAACATTATTATTATTAAACTGTATTTTGGAGGGGGTTTAAAGTCTTTGTTAAGCACTCACTATGTGCCATTCATTCGACCGTATTTACGGAGCACTTACTGTGCGCAGAATACTCTGCTAAGCGCTTGGGAGAGGAAAATATAAGAGTAAATGCACACAATCCCTGCCCAAAATGAGTTTACAGCCTAGCACTCTCCTAAGTGCTGGGGTAGTTACAAGCTAATCAGGTTGGACATAGTTCATGACTCAAAAGGGGCTCACAGTCTTAATCCCCATTTTATAGGTGAGATAACTGAGGCATATAGAAGTTAAGTTTTGCACAAGTTTAACACTCTCTTTAGTACGTGTAATTATATGTCTATATAAATTTATACACATTACTACTTTACTATACTATTACTTTACTACTATTGGGAAACAGCATGGTTCAGTGGAATGAGCCCGGGCTTGGGAGTCCCAGGTCATGGGTTTGAATCCCGGCTCTGCCACTTGTCGGCTGTGTGACTGTGGGGGAGTCACTTAACTTCTCTGTGCCTCAGTTACCTCATCTGCAAAATAGGGATTAAGACTGTGAGACTCATGTGGGACACCCTGATGACCCTGTATCTTCCCCGGTGCTTAGGTCAGTGCTCTGCACATAGTGCTTAACAAATACCAACATTATTATTATTATTCTTCAAGAACTTCTGCCTACTTGTAGTTTTTTCATATTTTTCTCCTCTGCTGAATAATAATCATCCTGCTGGTAGGGGTCATAGATTTTATAATAATATCTCTCCCTCTCTAGACTGAAAACTCCTTAAAGGTAGGGAACGGGTCTACCAACTCTGTTGAATTGTACTCTCCCAAGTGCTTGCTCTGCACGCACGGTAGATAGAGTATTCGGTAAATACCACTGATTGAGTGACTGCAGGAGATAGAATACTCTATCAAGCACTTACAATAATAATGATGATAATAACGGTATTTGCTAAGCACTTGCTATGTGCCAAGCAATGTTCTGAGCTCTGGGGTAGACTCAAGGTCATCGGGCCGTCCAATGTGGGGCTCACAGTCTTGATCCCCATTTTCCAGAAGAGGTAACTGAGGCCCAGAGAAGTGAAGTGACTTGCCCAAAGTCACACAGCTAAGGGGCTGAGCCGGGTTTAGAATCCACGACCTCGCAACGCCGGGCTCTTTCCACTAAGCCACGCCGCTCCTAACACGCCCACTGTGTGTGTGTTCGTGTGTGCAATTGATTTCCCACGACATCTTCCATATAATACAAGCGACCCCCAGAGCTTCACAACCAATTAGTTTTCAGTTACATTTTTCACATTTCGCATTCCTCCAGTAAATAAATAAATAAATTGTGGTATTTGTTTAGCACCTACTATGTGCAAAGCACTGTTCTAAGAGCTGGAGGATGCAGGTGATCAGGTTGTCCCACGTGGGGCTCACGGTTCTAATCCCCATTTTCCAGATGAGGTAACTGAGGCACCGAGAAGTTAAGTGACTTGCCTAAAGTCACACAGCTGGCAAGTGGCGGAGCCGGGATTAGAACCCATGACCTCTGACTCCCAAACCCGGGCTCTTTCCACTGAGCCACGCTGCTTCTCTGTACAATACCCCTTTTCTGTGTGAGGTATAGATTTCGAGAGGGTCTATTGACTGTTTGGTCTAAGCTTAACAGTTCGCACAGGATTTACATTAGGATGTACACCGTCAGGCCAATGTATCAGATTAGCAGTACTATTAGTCGTCGAGAGTCCATCAAATAATCAACATGCACAATTTGGCGAATTCTAATCAGTGACGAGATAAAAAAGTATCATTCCTCACTCTGGGCCAGATTGATTCCTTCGTGCCGTGCTGCTAATCAGTCGGGTTTGGTCTCGTTGCGCCTCAACCGCCAATGCGCTAATGACTACGGGGATTAGTTCGCTGACTTTAATGTAATGAAAATTTGGTGGACAATAGAAGGAAAATGGAGAACGCGTGAAGCTGAGTGATGGTCGCGGAGGTCGAGAAATATTAATCTGGGTTTTGTACGTCCAAATTGGGTAGCATGAGAGCTACTGGGATCAGAGGAAGACACAGGCAAAAGGGGTGGAAGGAAGACGATGTGGTCTAAGACCCTCAGCCCGTTGTGGGCAGCGAATGTGTCCGTTTACCGTTATATTGTACCGTCCCAACCGATTAGTACAGTGCTTAGTTAGCGCTCGATAAATACCACTGAATGAATGAATGGTGGCCATAGGCTGAACCTCTAGCTGGCAGTTATTGTCTCTCTTTATTGCTGTATTGTACTTTCCAAGTGTTTAGTACAGTGCTCTGCACACAGTAAGCGTTCAATAGATACGATTGAATGATCATCCCCGCCTCAGCCCTACTGCACTTATGTCCATAACTGTAATTCATTTGTTTTTATTAATGTCTGTTTCCCCCTCTAGACTGTAAGCTCCTTGTAGGCAGGGAATGTGTCTGCTTAGTGTTATATTGTACTCTCCCAAACACTTAGTACAAAACTCTGCCTGCAGTTATTATTATTACCCCAATAAGCATTCAACAAGTACCTCTGACTCACTCATTTCCTCTTTCACTCATTCCAAATGATGGTTAATTGCAAAAAGCAAAAAAAAAAAAATAATAATAATGGGATTTATTAAACGCTTACCGTGCCAAGCCCTGGTCTAAGTAGATTCTCATCAGGTTGTCCCACATGGGGCTCACAGTCTTAACCCCCAGTTTACAGATGACTGAGGCCCAGAAAAGTGGGTTGTCCCATAGTGGGCTCACAGTCTTAATCCCCATTTCCCAGAAGAGGTAGCTGAGGCACAGAGAAGCAAAGTGACTTACCCAGAGTCACACAGGTGATAAGTGGAGGAGCCGGGATTAGAACCCACGACCTCTGACTCCCAAACCCGTGCTCTTTCCACTAACCCAAGCTGCTTCTCTAGGGAAAACATAAATACACCCCCACACAAATGTACACCCACTAATCCCTCTCGGATCCTGTGCTGTTTTATCATCATCCCGGTCCACCAGAAAGTTAAAAGATGTAAAAATAATTTAACACCCCCTTCCCTCCCCCAGGTCTGGCGGTTTATTTCATTTTCCACTCTCCCGATTGGATTTCACATTGGCCTCTGACTGCTCACTGCCACAGTCATCCTTCATTCTCTGGGCAGATCACTAGTTTTGTGAAGATAATTAGGGCTCTCCCTGCTAGTCCACGCCAGGCTGGATCTTGAGGCTAATTAAAGCGGAACCCTCTCCGCATGTAAGGAGTTGATACACCCGACTGCCCCCGGGTCATCCGCAGGGAACAGAAGCAAAGAAAGACGAGTGCGCGAAATTTAACGGGACCTCCTTGTCGACATTCTTTATGCAAACTTGAATTCAAATTCCACTCGAGGTGCAATAAATCATAGCAGGAGGCTTTCTGGTATTTCGCGATACTTTACATTTATATAGACCCTTTCATTGATGATTGTGCGAGATTCCGTGAATGCCTCACAGGAAGAAGGAAAAAACATCTCAGAAAATCTGGGGAACAGGTTAGCATGAATCAATCTTAAATTGAAAATGAAAACTCCCATCCGGAGAGGCTGTGGCTTTTAAATCAGTGGCACTTATGGAACACCCTAAACTAACAATAATAATAATAATAATAATAATAAATGTGGCATTTGCTAAGCGCTTACTACGGGCCCGGCACGGTACTAATCGCTGGGGTGGATACAAGCAAGTCGGGTTGGACACAGTCCCTGTGCCCCGTGGGGCTCACAGTCTTAATCCCCATTTTCAGATGAGGGAACTGAGGCCCAGAGAAGTGAAGTGACTTGTCCAAGGTCACACAGCAGACAAGTGGCAGACCCAGGATTAGAACCCATGACCTTCTGATCCCAGATCTGTACTCTATCCACTAAGGCCATGCTGCTTCAGACTGTAAACTCCCTCTACACCCTATGTTTGCTGTGGGCAGGGAATATCAGTCTGTCGATTGTATTTATTCGTTACTCACAGTGTGCAAGACACTTCACTAAGCGCTCTGGAGAGTACAGTATAGCAATAAACAGACACATTCCCTGCCCATAATGAGCTTACGGTCCAGAGGGGGAGACGGACATTAATATAAACGAGTAAATTGCAGATATGTATATAAGCGGTGTGGGGCTGGGAGGAGGGATGAATAAAGGGAGGAAGCAGAGTGACGCAGAAGGGGGTGGGAGAATGTGTCTGTTGTATTGTTCTACTGGACTCTCCCAAGCGCTTAGTAGGAGCTCTGCACAGAGTAAGCGCTCAAGAAAAATGATTGTCTGAGCGCTTACACCAGAGGTTTCAATTGCTCTCTTCTTCTAAGGTTCATCTCTCCCAACTATTTAGTATTGTACTCTCCCAAGCAGTTGTTCTTTTATCGCTATTGTTCTCGTCTGTCCATCTCCCCCGATTAGACCGTAAGCCCGTCAAAGGGCAGGGACTGTCTCTATCTGTTACCGATTTGTACATTCCAAGTGCTTAGTACAGTGCTCTGCACATAGGAAGCGCTCAATGAATACTACTGAATGAATGATTAGGGTCACACCTGGAGAGTTTCCAGTCCTCTACCAGTCTCGACTAAGGGAGGGAGAGTCAAGCAGAGGCCCGTCCATTCCATTCCTGAGATAGATACAAGTTAATCGGGTTGGACACGGTCCCTGTCCCGCATGAGGCGCCCAGTTTAAATCTCCATTTTACAGATGAGGTAACTGAGGCATAGACAAGTGAAATGACTTGCCCAAGGATGCACAGAAGACATGTGGTAGAGCTGGGATCAGAACCCAGGTCTTTCTAACTCCCAGGCCCGGGCTCTAACCATTAAAACACACTGCTTCTTTAAAGTGCTCTAAGGTCAGTGGGATAGTACTTCCATACCCCAGAAGCTGCACATAGTAAGTGCTTAACAAATACCAACATTATTATTATTATTAAGATCTGAATTTCCCTCCTTATACTTTCTTTTCCAGGTGTCATAATAATAATAACAGTGGTATTTATTAAGCACTTACTATGCGCCAGACACTGTACTAAGCAGTGGGGTGGATACAAGCAAATCAGGTTGGACACAGTCCCTGTCCCGTGTGGAGCTCACAGTCATAATAAGAATAAGAATAATGGTATTTGCTAAGTGCTTACTATGTCCCAAGCACCGTCCTAAGCTCTGGGGTAGATACAACTTAATGATAATTTATTAAAGCACTATGTGCAAAGCACTGTACTAAGGACTTGGGAGAGTACACTATAACAACAAACAGACACACTGCTGCCCGCAACGAGCTCACTGTCCCTAACTGCTTGGCAAAGAACCATACACAATCCCTGTGCTCAAAGAATTTGCATTCTAGTGGGAGAGACACACAATAAAATAAATTAAAGGCAAGAGAAGCAACAGAGTATGAGGTTTTTTTGTTTCTTTTTTTAAATTGCATTCGTTAAAACACTTATTATGTGCCAGACACCATACTAAACCCGGGGCTAGAAACAAGCTAATCAGGCTGGGCACAGTCCCTGTCCCATATGGGGCTCACGGTCTTAATCCCCATTTTACAGATGAGGGAACTGAGGCACAGAGAAGTCAGTTAATAAAATATATTGAGCACATACTATGTGCAGAGCACTGTCCTAAGGTTTTGGGAGAGTACAGTACAACTGCCTTCCCCCTTCCCTTCCCCCCACCCTCCTTCCCCTCCCCTCAGCACTATGCTCATTTGTATACATAATTTATTATCCTATTTATTTTGTTAATGAGGTGTACATCCCCCTCATTCTATTTATCGTGATAATGTTGTCTTGTTTGCGTTTCGTTCTGTTTTGCTCTGCCGGCCGTCTCCCCCGATTAGAGTGTAAGCCCGTCATTGGGCAGGGATTGTCTCTATCTGTGGCCCAATTGTCCATTCCAAGCGCTTAGTACAGTGCTGTGCACATAGTAAGCGCTCAACAAATACTATTGACTGAATGAATGAACTGCAGACAGAAGCAAAGTGACCTGCCCAAGCTCACACAGCAGACAAGTGGGAGCCTGGATTCTAACCCAGATCCTTCTGATTCCCCAGCCCGTGCTCTAACCACTAGACCATGCCTTTCCTCAGTTCCCGGGAGAGAAGACTCCGAGGGAGCCGGTAAATTGTCAAGTGGTTGTCCTCTAAGGGTGAGCTAGGGGCTATGTCTGTGCTATTTATTGAACTCTTATTGGATGCAGAACACTCTACTCAATTGCTTAAGATAGCATCTCCTCTAGGAGGCCTTCCCTGATTAAGCTCTCTTCCCCCCTCCCTCCGCTCCTTTTTCCTTCCCCATCACGTATGCTCTGGAATCTATGACCTCTGAGCATCTGATATTTGCCCCACCCTCAGTCCCACAGCACTGGTGGTCATATCAATAAATTATAGATTCCAAATTAAGTATTTCTCTAAATCTCTACCAGCCCCTCTAAATTGTGAGATCTTTTTGGTCAGGGAGTGTGCCTTCCCAACTCTAGGAGGCCTTCCCTGATCAAGCCCTCCTTTCCCCCGCTCCTTTTTCCTTCTCCGTCACGTATGCTCTGGAATCTATGACCTCTGAGCATTCGATATTTGCCCCGCCCTCAGTCCCACAGCACTTGTGGACATCTCTATAAATTATAGATTCCAAATTAAGTATTTCTATAAATCTCTACCACCCCCTCTAGATTGTGAGATCTTTTTGGTCAGGGAGTGTGCCTTCCCAACTCTGCTATATTGTACTCTCCCATGCTCTTAACACAGAGCTCTGCGTACGGTAAGGGCTCATTAAATATAACTGAGGACGGAGCGCTTGGGACAGTTTGTATGTGCTTTTCAGAGCTGGAATTCATAGGCCACTGGCGATTGGGTTCGATATCGTGATGAGGCGATTTCCGAGCTTAGAGCACAAAAAAGCGTTAGTGTATTGTACCCTCAGGTCTGATGAATAAATCATAGAAAATGGGGGAAATGGAATTAAGTAGGCAACTCTTAAACCTTCCTAGACATAACAAACCAAATCCAGTTAAAGAATAGAACTGCCAACCATGGAGATTTTAAAAATGAAATACAACCGAGGGAAGTAATAGAATTTTCTTCTTTGGTGATCCTCAGAGACCGGATCAACTCCCATCCCTCTGGAATCGTTTATGAGCGGTCCCGTCTATAGGTAGAGGGTTAGACTTAATAACGATAATAATGATGGGATCTGTTAAGCGTTCACTATGTGCCAAGCACTGTTCTAAGCGGTGGGGTAGATGCTGGTGACCTTCTCCATATCAGGGCATGACTATTCATAGATTCAATAGTATTTATTGAGCGTTTACTATGTGCAGAACACTGTACTAAGCACTTGAAATGTACAAATCGGTAACAGATAGAGACAGTCCCTGCCCTTGGACGGGCTTACGGTCTAATCGGGGACTAGTCGGGGACTAGTGTGATTCAACTATGATTCCAGCAGCTTGTTTTCTGGAAGTGCAGATGTGAAAATCCAGAAAAATGACCGGAGGGAAAAAATTAAATCTAGTGACTTACTGTTTCATTAAAATTGAAAAATCCCTTTCAAGTTTCATTCTCCTCTCTTAAAGAAGGAAAACTCCAGAAAATGAAATTAAATATCTTTTTGTGCCAGTTTCAAGTTTGAAGTGGAAGCGATTCATTCATTTCATTCATTCATTCAGTTGCATTTTTTGAGTGCATACTATGTGCAGGGCACTCTACTGAGCAGTTGGGAGAGTACAATATAACAAAAACAGACATTCCCTGTCCACAACAAGCTTACAGTCTAGAGCAGGTGACAGATATTAATATAAACAGTTTGCTTCCCTCACCAAATCACTGATACATTAATCAATGAATCAAAGGTATTTATCGAGCACCTACAGTGTACAGGGCCCGGCACTGGGTTTAACTTCTGACGTTTCAAAGGGAAAATGGTTCTTGTTGCTACAACATATGTGGAAAGGTGTTTTCTTGTTTTCCCTGTTTCATCAATCCTTTTGTGTTTATTGTCCAGTTTCTCACCCCATCTTACCAGAGCTGGTAGACACATCCCCTGCCCAAGGGATGCTTACAGTCCAATTTGGATATATTAAACTCTCCCAACTGCTTAGTACAGTGCTCTGCACACAATAAGCACTGAACAGATACCATTGATTAATAATAATACTAATAATGATTATGGCATTTCTTAAGTGCTTACTATAGGCCAGACACGGTACTAAGCTCCGGGGTAGACACAAGCAAATCGGGTTGGACACATTCCCTGTCTCACGGGGGACTCACAGTTTCAATCACCAGTTTACAGATGAGGTACCTGAGGCCCAGAGAAGTAAAGTGACTTGCCTAAGGTGACACAGCAGACAAGTGGCAGAGCAGGGATTAGAACCCATGACCTTCTGATTCACAGGCCCGGGATCTTGCCAGTATGCCATGCTGCTTTTCAAAGGACTGTATCCCAATCTCCTGAAATTTATGTCATATGTCCCTAGTCTTGGGAAAAGAGCATAACCTAGTGCGTAAAATACGGGCCTGGGAGCCAGACGACCTGCGTTCTAAACCCAGCTCTGCCACATGTCTGCTGTGTGATCTTAGGCCGTCAATTAACATCTCTGTGCTTCACTTTCCTCAGCTGCAAAATGTGGTTCAATACCTGTTCTCCCTCCTACTTAGACTGCGAGCCCCATTAGATTGGGTATCACACCTGATCAACGTGTGTCCTATGCTTAGAACCGTCCTTGATACACAATAAGTTCTTAAAAATACCATATTTTTTAAAAAGTGTCTATGCCGCCCATACTCTGAGGTAGCCTAGGTGTTATGTCGTTGTGGGAAGAGACCATGTTTACCAACTCTGTTATACCGTGCCCTCCTAAGCACTTGGTACGGTGCTCAGCACCCAGTAAGTGCTCAATAAATACGACCGATTAATTGATTGCATCTTCCATAGCGGCAAACGCAACCAAGATTATACGACCAATTTTCGTGTCCACCATTCCAGAATTCAGGGTTTTGAATGTAAAAATCTGAGCCACAGCATGTGTGTCAGACATCGAAGAAGAAGGACAGTTTCTCTACCGTTTCAGTGATTAACCAATGTCCCCTTTATTGCAATGCGTTACACGCGGGAGTTAGTAATCTGTGGTGAGGTCAACAATTCACAGAAACATTAGAAACATTTCCTTAAGAAAAGGAGGCTATGTGATCAAATTTCAAGGGCTGCTGTTTGGTTTCCCGACTTCTCAAAGGAACTGCGAGCAGTGGAAGCAACGGCTGAGGATAAATCTGCTTATCACTTAGGAAAGAACTGACAGTTATGCACATTTGATCTTGGCTTAGAAATCCACCAGGCCAGGCACGCAGTTCGCCTCCTGTTGTTACTGAAACTACGGTACTGTCATATCTGTATTTGTGCTTTTTACCGTGGGTGGACTGAACGGCGAAGTTCCCACGTTCGGGAATTCATCTGAAACGATTAAAGTGTCAAACGATGGCCTGTTTCAATGCTTATTAGACTTCTGCCATTCTGATCCTCAAAAAGTTTCTCTTAATAGGAACCCAACACCTGCACATAATACACACTAATGATGGCTTGCTGGAAGCAGAGCTCCAACGGAGGAGCCGTTGAGAGATTAATACCGCTTGCCCTTGTTAAGTTGATTCGGGTGATTAATGTGAGAGAACAAAAATTAAAGAGATCTCCCTCTTGCTAAATGTTTATTTGCCAGCAGTGAAATCTCTCCATTTCCCACATTAGAGAAAACACAAACCTTGACAGTCTGCACTATCTCAAAACCCCCTGCACCAGATGCAGGTTGTAGATTTTTTGTTGTTGTTCGAATCCCTCTGAAAGGTCAAATTAAAAGCTAGTCATTCTCTGAAACCATAGGTGGCCGGAAGACCCGTCTCCTTGTTCTTTCTCAAGATCCTTGGCCGGGAAGACGTGTGGTGTCTTGAGCCAGCTGAGTTTGCTTGGGCTGACAGGCATCTGTCACCATCCTGAAAAGTGATGTGATCCTCCCCAGGAATTAGGAGCTGGGATGTTGTGGTTTCTTTATGAGAGAATTGGTTATTGAACTTGGAGCGGAGATCTTGGGCCTTTAGAGTAGCGGGAGAGAAGGAAGAAGACGGAGGAGGAAAAAGAAAAGGGAAACCGAAGGATGAAAGGGGAGAGAGGGGGAAATAGAGAAGAAAGAATCAGTGGTAATCGTACGAAGTCCGCTGAGTTCTTGAGGGATGCAAAGTAAAAATAATAGTTGTGGTATTTATTATTATATATGGGATAATCACGAGGGATTTGATTATCTTGAATCTGCCCCAGTGCTTGGCACATAGTAAGTGCTTAACAAATACCAGAGAAAATAATCAATACCAGAGAAGCAGTGTTACATAGTGGAAAGAGCCCGGGCTTGGGAGTCAAGGGATGTGGGTTCTAATAATAATGGTGGTATTTGTTAAGCGCTTATTATGTGCAGAGCACTGTTCTAAGCGCTGGGGTAGATACAGGGTAATCAGGTTGTCCCACGTGAGGCTCACAATCTTCACCCCCATTTTACAGATGAGGTCACTGAGGCACAGAGCAGTGAAGTGACTTGCCCACAGTCACACAGCTGACAAGTGGCAGAGCAGGGATTCGAACCCATGACCTCGGACTCCCAAGCTCGGGCTCTTTCCACTGAACCACACTGCTTCTCCCAGCTCTGCCACTCCTCAGCTGTGTGACTATGAGCAAGTCACTTCACTTCTCTGTGCCTCAGTTACCTCATCTGTCAAACGGAGATTAAGGCTATGAGTCCCACGTGGGACAACCTGATGACCGTGTATCTGCCCCAGCATTTAGAACAGTGCTTGGCACATAGTAAGCGCTTAACAAATACCATAATTATTATTATTACCATAACTGCTTACTATGTGCCAAGCACTGGGGTAGATTCAAGATAATCAAGTTCCACGCGATTATCCCACTTATGATCCTTATCATTATTATTATAATATAAGAAGCGGCATGGCTTGGTGATGATGATGATGATAGGATTTGTTAAGTGCTTACTATGTGCCAAGCACCGTCTAAGCGCTGGGGTACATTCTTTCATTCATTCAATCGGATTTATTGAGCACTCACTGCGTGCAGAGCACTGTACTAAGTGCTATAGAGCATTCAAGGTAGACAGGTTAAACACCATCCCTGTCCCCCATGGGGCTCACAGTCTTAATCCCCATTTTACAGATGAGGTCACTGAGGCGCAGAGAAGTGAAGTGACTTGCCCAAGGTCACCCAACAGATGGTGTCAGAGCTGGGATGAGAATCTTCTGATTCCCAGGTTTGTGTTCTATCCACTAAGCCAAGCGCTTAGAATGCACCAGCCACTGTACTAAATGCTGGGGCGGATACAAGCAAGTCGGATTGGCCGCAGTCCCTGTCCCGCGTAGGGCTCACAGTCTCATTCCCCATTTGGCAGATGAGGAAACTGAGGCCCAGAGAGGTGAAGTGACCTACCCCAGGTCACACGGCAGGACCTGAATGAAGGAATTCCCTGCCCATAATGAGCTTACAGTTTAGAGAGTTTACAGTCATTTCCTCTTGCCTCCAGGACATCTCCCCCACCCCCCTACGTTGGGCACCTAAAAGCCAATGGGTCCAAAGTGGAACTTCATTTATTAATAATAATGGTTAAATAATAATAATAAAATAATAATAATAATGGCAGTTGTTAAATGCTTACTATATGTCAAAGCCACTTTTTTTGTTAAGGTATTTAAGGGCTTGCTATGCGCTAGGCACTTTACTTAGCGCTAGGGTAGGTACCCGATCATCAGGTTAGACACACTCCCTGTCCCACACTGGGCTCACAGTCTTAATGTTACCTGCTGCGTGACCTTGGGTAGGTCACTTCACTTCTCTGTGCTTCGGTTTCCTCCTCTGCAAAGTTGGATTCAACACCTATTCTCTGTCCTTCTCAGCCTCTGAGTCCCCTGTGGGACCTGATTAAATTGCATCTACCCTAGCGCTTAATACAGTGCTTGGCAAATAGTAAGCACTTAGCAAGTACTACAAATATTACTGTTATTATTAGTAGTAGTAATTATTGTTAATGGTAGTAGTAATAACAATAATAATCGCCATTTTACACGAGGTAACGGACACAGAGAAACTAAGTGACTTGCCCAAGGTCACACAGCGAGTGGTGGAGATGGGCTTAGAACCCAGGTCCTCTGACTCCAAGACCCGTGCTCTCTTCCACTGGGCCGTGCTGCTCTTCTTGCCAGCTGTTTGACCTTGAGGGAGTCACTTAATTTCTCTGTGCCTCAGTTTCCTTATCTTTAAATTGGGGATGAAATAGCTATTCCCTCTCTCCCACGGACCGGGAGCCCCATGTAGGACAGGGGGCATTTTTCGACCCGATTCTCTTGTGTCTACCCAGTGCTCGGCAGATAGAAAGCGCTTAACAAAGATCACAATTATCATCTGACACTTACTAACGATGGCGAACATTTTAACAACATCCCCTCGCTCCTGGACTTTCTGAACTTGCACACGCAATATCAGGAGCGGCCGGGTTTTCCTACAGATGGTCCGTCTTTTGAACTTCTCTCTCCTCTGCAAATGACAGCTTGGCAATTTGGCAGAAACGTCTGCGGTAAACAGCCTATTACGCTGCCCCGTTTCCTGGGAAGGCTCTTCCTTCTCAGTCGGATACGCACCTGTGTTCGGAGCACTGGAAACACGGTTGAGAATCAAATGATCGGTTTGTTAGGGTCTTTCTGTTTCTACTTCCTTCAGGCTGCTCCTTTGAATTATAATAACGTTTCCTGTCATGATGTTTTCAGGCTGCTAATTGGATGTGTTTACCGAGGTGTCGCAACTTTGGGGAAGGAACCTTTACCGGACTTTGGAACCGAACGCTCTACGGTAAGGGGTTCGGGACATAGCTTTTGTGATGGCCAGTGATGATAACGATGATGACTGTGGTATTCCTTAGGCACTTATTGTGTGCCAAGCACCGTACGAAGCACCGGGGTGATTCAAGCAAATCTGGTTGGACACAGTCCCCGTCCCACATGGGACTCACAGTCTCAATCCCCATTTTACCAATGAGGGAACCGAGGCACAGCCTGTTGAAGTAACTTGCCCAGGGTCACACAGCAGACAAGAGGCGGAGCCAGAATTAGAACCCATGACCTCCTGATTCCCAGACCCGTGCTCTAACCACTAGGTCATGCTGCTTCTCTACAGGGCCATATGTGTCTTCAAATGAACCTTGTCTCTGGGAAGCCAGGTTGGCTTAGCAGAAAGAACCCAGACCTGGGTGTCAGAAGTTGTGGATTCTCATCCCTGCTCCATTATATGTCTGCTGTGAGACCTTGGACAAGTCAGTTAACTTCTCTGGGCGTCAGTTCCCTCATCTGTAAAATGGGGATTAAGAGTGTGAGACCCATATGGGATAGGGACCGTGTCCAATTTGATTAACTCGAATCTAACCTAGTTCTTAGATCAGTGCTTGGTACGTAGTAAGTACTTAACAAGTACCACAGATGTTATTAACTGTTCTTTTTCACAGGGTGGAAGTTTCAATCAAACAATTGCATTTACGGAGAGCTTACTGTGTTCAGTGCACAGCGCTAAGTGCTTTTATATCGTATTTGCTAAGCACTTACAACGTGGCCCAGTCATTCATTCAGCTGTGTTTATTGAGCATTTACTGTGTGCAAAGCACTGTATTAAGCACTGGGGAGAGTACACTAGAACAATAAGTAGACACATCACTTGCCCACAACCAGCTTACACTCTAGAGGGGGAGACACACATTGCTATAAATATATAAATACATAAAATTAAAATAAATCAAACGGGGATTAAGACCGTGAGCCCCATGTGGGTTAGTGACTGTGTCCAACCTGATCAGTTTGTATCTACACCAGAGTTCAGTACAGTGCCTGGCACATAGTAAGTGCTTAACATATACCTCAGTCATCATCATCATCACTGTACTAATCACTACGGTAGATGGAAGGATGGACACAGTCTCTGTTCCCAACACAAACTCACAGTCTTCATTCCCATTTTACAGATGAGGTAACTGAGGCACAGCAAAGTTAAAATTAACTTGCCCCAGGTCACAGAGCAGACAAGGGTGGAGCAGGGATTAGAACCCAACACTTTCCGACTCTCAGTTGCTCCTGTTGGCCGTCGAATTGTGTCCGACCATAGCGACGCCATAGATACATCTCTCCTAGAACTCCCCACTTCCACCCGCAGTCGTTGTGGTAGTGGATCCAGAGAGTTTTCTTGGTAAAAATCCAGAAGTGGTTTACCATCGCCTCCTTCCACGCGATAAACAGAGAAGCAGCGTGGCTCAGTGGAAAGAGCCCAGGCTTGGGAGTCAGAGGTCATGGGTTCGAATCCCTACTCTGCCACTTGGCAGCTGTGTGACTGTGGGCAAGTCACTTCACTTCTCTGGGCCTCCGTGACCTCATCTGTAAAATGGGGATTAAGGCTGTGAGCTTCCTATGGGACAACCTGATGACCCTGTATCTACCCCAGCACTGAGAACAGTGCTGTGCACATAGTAAGCGCTTAACAAATACCAAAATTATCATTATTATTATCATTAAACTCAAGTCTCCTTCCTCGACTCTCTCCCTTGCAGCTGCTGCCAGCGCGGGGGAGTTTTGACCTGAAGCAGACGGCCTTCCACTCGCTATCCACTGGCCAAGCTAGGAACGGAAAGGAATGGACGGGCCTCTGCTTGACTCTCCCTCCCACAGTCGTGACTGGTAGAGCACTGGAAACTCTCCAGATGCGACCCTGAGAGGGGCTGACTTCCAGGCCCGTGCTCTGTCCGTTAGATCGGGCTACGCTCGGAAGAGTACAAAATAACAGAGTTGGTAGACACGTTCCCTGAACCGATCAATGGAATTTATTGAGCACTTACTGCGGGCAGAGCACTGAACTAGATGCTTGGGAGAGTATAATCCGACCGGGTTGGTAGGCACGCTCCCCATCCGCAAGGAGCTTAGGGTCTAGAGAGGGAGAAACTAAAATACAAATGACGGGTAGGGACGCAAATGCCGTGGGGCTGAGAGCAGGGTGAATAAAGGGTAGAAATCCAAGGACACGGGGTGACGCAGAAGGGAGAGGGAGTAGAGGAAATGAGGGACTAGTTTTGCTGCCCCTTTAAAGATGCTTCTTCGAGAAGGTGGGATTTTCCTATGTCTTTGGGCTCATGGGGAGCAAAATAGTGAAAAAAGTGTTGATTGTGAGGTGCAAATCAATGATTCAGTAATACTGAGTACCTTCCGTGGTAGAGTATTATTGTTCTGCCCCAGCCTGACTCGTATCTACCCCAGAGCTTAGAGCAGCGCTTGACGTATGGTAAGCACTTGACAAGTACCATTATTATCATCATTATTTTATAGCCAGCGAGTGTCAGAGCCAGGTTTCGAACCCAGGCCCTCTGCCTCCAAGGCCCGTGTTCATTCGTTCATTCGTTCGCTCGTATTTAGTGAACGCTCACTGCGCGCGGAGCACTGTACTAAGCACTTGGAAAGTACAATTCAGTATGTTCTTTCTGCTAGGCCTCGCCTCTTCTTCCAAGATTGGGAAGGCAGTTCGGATTTTTAACAGCAAGAGGCCTCGGTACGAAAAATGATCGAAGAGGGATTTTAGGAGCGAAGTCACCCGAAAGCCCTCAGAAACGGTGACTTCAGGCCCGACGGTCCAGGCCCCCGCAGAGGTTGATGCTTCCTCCGTGACTGAAATTACAGAGTACTTGCGAACGCACATTTTTCTTGTCAAGAACTATGGGGCCTGGTAAATGCATTTATGATTGATAGTAGGGCACACGGAGTTTAAAACCCACATTTTTACATTTAGCCTGCTTAACCTTGTACGACACTGAAACATGGCACTTTAAGATTAGAAGCACATACCGGTAACATTTGCCACGGAAATTGCTATATTTATGAGGTGTGAGGAGCAGCAGCATCTGAGAGGCAGAATTCAGTTCATCTTGAGAGTCCCCGTTGATGTTCTTCACCTCGGGCCTTTTGGTAGCTGGAACGGAATGGGCTGATCGATCCCCTCACAACCGGCCACGTCTGAATTTTTCAACGCTTCCCTGGGTATTAAAATGAGACTATTGATATCCATTACTTCTGTCCCTGCCTGCAGTGAAAGAAGTTGCTCATCTACATGACCGTTCTGTCCCTTCTCTTTGCCTGTGTACATATTCTTTTGTGTCGGTCTTCCCAGCTAGACTTTAATAATAATAATAATGTTGGTATCTGTTAAGCGCTTACCATGTGCCGAGCACCGTTCTAAGAGTTGGGGTAGACACAGGGGAATCGGGTCGTCCCATGTGGGGCTCACAGTCTTAATCCCCATTTTACAGATGAGGTAACTGAGGCACCGAGAAGTTAAGTGACTTGCCCAAAGTCACACAGCTGACAAGTGGTAGAGCCGGGGTTCGAACCCACGACCTCTGACTCCGAAGCCCGTGCTCTTTCCAGTGAGCCACGCTGCTTCTCTAAGCATCTCGAAGACAGGGATCGTGTTTTCTGAATCAGTCATATTTATTGAGCGCTTACGGTGTGCAGAGCACTGAACTGAGCACTCGAGAGAATACCATACATCAACAATAATAATAACTGTGGTATTTGTTAAGCGCTTACTAGGCGCCCGAGCACTGCACTGAGCACTGGGGCGGATACGAGCAGATCAAGGTGGACACGGTCACTGTCCCATGTGGGGCTCTCAAGCCCCAATTTACAGATGAGGTAACTGAGGCACAGAGAAGTGAAGTGACTTGTCCACGCTCACCCAGCAGACAAGGCAGAGCTGGGATTAGAATCCATGACCTGCTGACTCCTAGGCCTGTGTTCTATCCACTACACTTCCCCGCCCCCACCCACCCAACAGCACTTCCGTATATATGTATGTATCTATAATTCTATTTATTTATATTGATGCCTGTTTACTTGTACTGATGTCTGTCTCTACCACTGTAGTCTGTATGCACCGTGTGGGCAGGGATTGTCTCTCTCTATTGCTATATTGTACTTTCCAAGCGCTTAGTATGGTGCTCTGCACATTGTTAGCGCTCAATAAAAAGGATTGATTGAATAATGATATTGGTATTTGTTAAGCGCTTACTATGTGCAGAGCACTGTTCTCTTCGCTGGGGTAGACGGGGGAATCAGGTTATCCCACGTGAGTTTCACAGTCTTAATCTCCATTTTACAGATGAGGGAACTGAGGCATAGGGAACCGGAGTGACTTGCCCACGGTCACTGAATATTATACTAATTCTCTCCCAAGAGCCAATACAGTGCCAGGCATGTAAGCACTTAACAAATACTTTTAAAAGCATAAATGTCTCTAGGCTTTCTTCTTCACTGACAGGTTCATCAGTTGACATATATGCAGATCCATCACCTCGTGAAAATGACCGGTGATTTCAGTCTTCTCTTTTACCAGATGAAAGCAGAAAATTATAGTCCTATTAAAGACGTCTCTTCCTTTCTGTTGGTGGGTGCTGACATCCCCGAGGACTTTACAGGCATCGGAGTGTTACGGCCCGAAGGCCCAGTGAGGTTGCCAGACCAAACGTGGAAAACGCACCCAATTTTCTAACTCTACTGAAGTGACTCCGTTGAATAGCTTGCCTCCTCCAGGAAACCTCCCTCTAGTAATTCACGTCGTCTGAGTTGTGCCTACCGAGCCACCATCCAGATTTGATTTTATTGCTACCCTCAGGCGTGTGGTCCATTATATTAACCGAGTGCTTACTGTGTGCAGAGCACTTATCTTTATCTCGATAACAGACACATTCCCTGACTTCAGCAGGCTTACAGTCTAGGCGGATGTATTTACATATGTTACATGTAGGATTTTGGGTGATTTTTGATTTAGATTTTCCATCGTGTATTGTGCTGTTCCTTCCTGATATTCTTAAACGATTTCCTGTTTTTTTTCCCACAAACTCCAAATGGAAATACTGTTTGCCTGTCATTCGCTGCCTTTAGGTGATGATTTTCTTTTCCAAGTGCTTACTTCAGTCTTTCAAATGCAGGAGATGATTGCTAAAGCAGCGTGGCTCAGTGGAAAGAGCCTGGGCTTGGGAGTCAGAGGTCATGAGTTCCAATCCCCGCTCCGCCACTTGGCAGCTGTGTGACTGTGGGCAAATCACTTAACTTCTCTGTGCCTCAGTGACCTCATCTGTAAAATGGAGATTAAGACAGTGAGCCTCACCTGGGACAACCTGATTACCCTGTATCTACCCCAGTGCTTAGAACAGTGCTCTGCAAATAGTAAGCGCTGAACAAATACCAACGTCATTATCATTATTATTATTATTAAATCTTAGTGATGAGTTGACTGAAAAATGGAAAGATAGGGGAGGAAAAAAAAATGTTCTGGTCTTCTGCACCTCTGTAGATTGCAAGCTCCTTGTGGGCAGAGAGTGATTGTGTCTACCAACTCTGTTATATTGTACTCCCAAGCCCTTATTACAGTGCTCTGCACACAGTATATACTTATTAAATACCATTGATTCACTGTTAATTTACTTGCCGCGGACCTTACTAGATTAAGCATTTCGATATTGGGGCAAGACAGCTTTTCTCCTGGCGAGCTAGATGCCCGGATATATTTTTCAACTGCTAAAACTATTTTAGGCCGATTAACGAAAGTAGCCTCATTCCTTCATTTGTTGGTAAACAATCTATGATTCTTCAAGAATCTAGCAGCTTCATTAAACATCTCATTTGGCTGTAAGGCTTTGGAACAGTAAATATGAACTAGGTATTAATCATCCTCTCACAAGTTGATTAATTGGAAAATGTTTTGATGAAACTTATTGAAATGCTGCATTCGAGCTTCCAGACAATCTGCCAAAAAACCCACGGCATTTAGATCATCGCCACTGAACTGAAGAAATACTTCACACCTGTAGACTCTGGGTTAGAGCTTTATCTGACCTCCGAGGTGGGATTTCATCTGGTTAATTATTCATAACTCTCTTCTCTACTCTTACTCCAGACCTCATTTTCTGTCAGTTCGCCATTGAGATGGCATCCCTCTCTCCCCTTCTCCCTCTTTCCCGCTCTCTCTTTTTTCTCCCTGTCTTCCTCTTTCCCTCTCTCCCTCCCTCATTCTGTCCTCCTCTCCCTCATTTACTTTCTCATTTCTTCCATTTTACAAACATTTATGCTTGCCGTGGAGATTAAGTCTGTATTTGTCGTATACGTTCTACGTATACGGAGCCGTATTATAGCACTCCGGGAAAATTCAGGGAAGACTGGAGAGTCGGCAGTTTGTTTCATTTAATCATACTGCACTAGGCCCGTGGTCCAGATTCTCCCCAGATCAATGTTTTCTCCCAGTAATAATAATGATAATGATAGCAATAATAATAATATTTGTGGTATACTATGTGCCGAGCAATGTCCTATGCATTGGGGTAGATCGTGGGGCTCACAGCCTACAGAGGAGGTATTGGTTCCCCGTTTGTAGAGATAAGGGAATTGAGGAATAGAGAAGTGAAGCGACTCGACCAAGATCACACAGCAGGTAGAGCCGGGATTAGAATCCAGATCCTCCGACTTCCAGATCCATGCTCTTCCACTAGTTCAGGCTGCTTCCCTACCACCCATATAAGGTAGAAACATCTGGAAGCAGCACAAAGGGTACTTTGTAGCTCCCTCTTCTCAAGGAGATTACAGTCTAGTAGGGAAAGGAAAGCAGACTCAACTGTATAAAATTTGAGGATAAAGATGATGCTATGTATTAGGTGCTGTCCCAAGTGTGGGGTTAGTTGCAAGCTTCAGATCGTACGGTCTCTGTCCACCCAGGGCTCATAGTCTCTGAAAGAAGGAGCGCAAGTTATTTTAGCCCCATTTTACAGAGGACTAAAGTGAGGCACGGAGCAGTAAAGTCACACAGCAAGCAGGCCAGCGATTAGAACCCAGATCCTCTGACTCTCGGGCCCGTGCTTTTTCCACTAGACCATGCTGAGTCCCTAGTGTGTCAGCCTCCTCTTTGGCCTCCCTGTCTCTCCATCCCCCAATCTCCAGTCTTCTGAGTCTCGGATCCAGACCCTTTCCACTAAGCCACGCTGCTTCTCTAAGGGTTTTGAAGGAGCAGAGAGACCTGAACCTGGACCCTAGCCCGATTCGTCCGTTGCTTATGCCCTCGTTTTCCATTTCGGGGAATCAGTAATAATACAACGAGGGGCTTCTTTTCGGAGAATCACTTCATCCCAAGTATTTCCCTCCGACGAGAATCCGCAAGAGTCCGTCGTACTTGGAAATGTTGATTTCTCCCTCCACGTATTCTCCCGGAGATGAGAAAGAACCGTGTCCATTGCATTGATTCCAGAACCTATTTCAATCCTGGAATGTTCATTCACGACTTAATGCGCAATGAATACCTGTGGCGGGTTGTCAAGGCTTCCGCAATTTTGTAGCCCTCATTGGAGGCGAACATTTTCTCTTTGAGTTGTCTTAAGTGTGTGGGGGTAGGCTCCTATCTGTCTGAAACTGTCAGAAAATCTTTTGAAACAGAACAAAAAAAAAATGTTCAGGTGCTATTCTGAAACAAAATATATTCAGAAATCCTGACATTTGCATCGACGTTCTCCGAATAGCTGGAAGGTGTTCAAGAAAAGCGGAGTCCATGCAGGAGGGGGCCCGGTATAATTATGTCGTGCAGATAGATGAAATCTGGGTTGGTTAAAATTGACTGAATGGAACTCTGCTTCTACTCCAATCATTTTTCAGGCTACCTGGAACAAGCCATTTGAAAGGAAGAGGAAGAAACGAGCTAAATTTAAACTTTGGAAATATTTTCCAAGTGACGAGATGAAACTGCACAGTGAAGAAGTAAATAAAGCCAATCCCCGAATGTTCGGTTTAAGCCTTCTCTGTTTGATTATGTCGCTGCGCTGCTCTGTCAGGGTACAAATGGCAAAACTGCCTTCGAACCTTGACAACTTTTGCTTTTCTCCTGGAAAAAAAGACGGCCGTTTAAAAATGAGCTTTTACCTTTTAAGGCGCATCTGTAGACGGCAGTGAGATTGTATTTAGAGCCTTTCACGACCGTGCTGTAGCAGAAGGTTACAGCCTGACATCATTCTTTTTTCTTTTGTAGTGCCGCAAAACAGGGTCAGCGCTCAACAGACGCTACAGAGTATACAGGAGGGCAGAGTATACAACATCACCGTGTGCCGCTTAGGGGAGAATAACTGAAGGACGTTCTTCTGCCCTTCGTGCCGTTCATTCATTCAATAGTATTTATTGAGCGCTTACTATTTGCAGAGCACTGTGCTAAGCACTTGGAACGTACAACTCGGCAACAGATAGAGACAGTCCCTGCCCATTAACGGGCTTACAATCTATTCGGGGGAGACGGACGGACAGAGACATGGATGGAATAGTCTGAAGCGGAGAGGCGGTGTGGCTAAATGGATAGAGCACAGGCCTGGGAGTCAGAAGGAGTTGGGTTCTAATGCCGGCTCTTCCATGTGTCGGCTGTGTGACCTCGAGCAGGTCACTTCACTTCTCTATACCTCAGTTACTCATCTGGAAAATAGGGATAAGATTGCAAGCTCACTGTGGGCAGGGACTGTGTCTGTTTATTATTATATTGTACTCTCTCAAGTGCTTAGTAGAGTGCTCTGCACACAGTAAGTGCTCAGTAAATACAACTGAATTGAATGAATGAAATGTGAGCCCCATGGGAGACAGGGACTGTGTTCAACATGATTAACTTGTATCTACCCCAGCACTTAGAACAGTGCTTCGTTCACTCATTCATATCATTCATTCAATCATATTTATTGGGTGCTTACTGTATGTCAAGCGCTGTACTAAGCACCTGGGAAAGTACACTATAGACTGTAAGCCCGTCAATGGGCAGGGATTGTCTCTATCTGTTGCCGAATTGTACATTCCAAGAGCTGAGTACAGTGCTCTGCACATAGTAAACGCTCAATAAATACTATTGAATGAATGAATGAACAGACACATTCCCTGCTCACATGACCTTGGCACATACACTTAACAAGTACCATAATTATTATTATTATTATTATTATTATTTGGATAAAAGTGTAAGGAGTGTCAGAAAGGATGAGTATTTGCAAAAATCCACCATGTCGGTCATTTGAGGATGGAGGATTCGTTGGTATTTTTCTTCTTGGAGCAGGGAAATTAAGAAAGTATGGTCTGGAGAATCAATTCTCCCCAGAAAGGGGATGTGGGGAAGAGAGGGCAGGTGTTCTGATACATTTTACACCATCGTACAGTCATTTTGTAAGTGGTTTTTACAGAGAATGTGGAGATCGCATGGCAAACGGCCCTTACGCACTGACCACTGACCTTCAAATTACCTGGTATCTACCATAGCGCTTAATACAGTGTCTGGAACATAGTAAGCATTTAACAAATTCCACAGTTTTATCATTATTATCATTATTATTCCCACATGGGGCTCACAGTATAAATAGGCGGGAGAACAGATATCAGATCCCCATTTTACAGGGGGGAGGAACGGAGACACCCTCTCCCCAATCGTTAGTACAATGCTCAGCTCACAGCAAGTGCTCGATAAATACCAATGATTGATTGATCGACTGATTGAAGAGCATAGTGAGATGATTTTGATCTTCTACGGGACAGATGAGTTTACATCCCAGTAACTCTAGTATCCCTAAGTATTGTGCGTATGCCATCACACACACTTGACAGAGTACGGTAGTTGACCAGCACTTAGTACAGTGCCTGGTTTATAGTGAGCACTTAGAAAATACCATAATAATAATAATTAGACTCTGTCCTCGCCCTTGGCAAAGATCTGGTTTCCATTTAGATCCGGTCAGCTGGGAATCTCGATTTTATAGGATCTTTTGACCGTACTGCTTTTTCTAATATCCAATCACAGCAAGCTGCCAACTAGGAACCGCCTTGTCAGTTGCACGTTTAGCGGAGGATCGGAACCCAGTGTAGAGGTTGCTTGGAAAGCAGAGGAAGAATGGGTGTGTACCATACGTACGCTAATAAACCCACTCTCAGCTAAGAGCAGTGAAGTTTGTTTGATTTCAAGGCCTACAGGTTCAAGGCCTACAGGTAAGAAGGTTTCTATGATCGCTCAGTTCGGGGAGGCTGTTGATTAAAGAAAGTTTTCCCATCCCAGCATATCAACGATCCAGTTTATTCCTCCCTGTTTTGTGAAGTTTTATTATTATCATTTTTTAGCGTTTCTTCTCTGGAGGAGGTGGGAGGAAAAAAAAAAAATCCAAGACTTGATTGAGTGGGCGTTCAGTCTAACAAGTCGCTCTCCACAGGGCGTGGGGGGGGGGGTCTGTAAGAACAAATCCCCTTCTCCTCTAGAGATCCCATTAAGTAGGGACTTTTTAGAAAATGCGGGTAAACGTGCTTTTGCTGAAACTGTGGGCGCCTTTGTCACTCAAAAAAACGAGATTATCACATCTGTTCCCCTCCGCTCTTCTAATGAATTATTCAATGAAGCTTTGTTTTATGCAGATTTCAGCAACTTTCTAGTTTGTTATTCTGTCCGGACGTTTCAGAAATACAGAGGGAGGGATTTTGCACGAATATCGTTGCAGGTGGAAAGGGAAAACGCCGGCGATTTCTTCCCTTTTTCTGATCCTCCCCATCCCTTGTTATTAAAATCTTTGGGCAGACAATGGTACTGATTTCATTGAAATCCTTCAAAATAACTCTTTACAACTTGCCATCTTGTGTGTTCGGCGACTATGAAACCTCACTGAAAAGCTGTGATTGAGAACCGTCTCGATGCCTTTCTCCCTCTCCCCGCCATTGTGTTCGCATCAGGCGATTCTTTTCTCCAGTTAGAACTGAGAAAGTTTATTCTGGACTTCTGGTCTCCCGCACTGTGTACGGTGCCCTGCTGGCTCTCACCCCTGAGGTTATGGACCGGGTTGGGCAGACAGCTTAGCTTCCCTTAGACCAAGAGATGCTGCTCCTTGCCAATTCTCTCCCTCCTTCCGCCACTACCGAATCCCTCTGTAAGGTCAATAACTTGTATTTCTAATTTTATCCCCCTATTTCACAAACTTTCCGTGGCCTAGGAGATGGAGCACGGGAGTCCTGGATTCAAATCCCATCTCCGCCTCTCGTCGGCTGTGTGGCCTTGGGCGTGGTCCTTGGCTTCTCTGGGCCTCATCACCTCCTCTGTAAAATGGGGATTGAGATTTTGAGCCCCATGTGGGACAGGAGCCGCATCAAAAGAGCTTTCCTTATATCTACCCCATTGCTTAAAACAATACCTGCGTCAGAGAAAACGCTTAACAGATACCATAATCATCATTATTAATTATTAATTTGATTGGTGAGCTCTATATGGCAAAGTTAGAGTGCTTTCTAAGTGGAGTTCATCATTCTGTGGATCACCAGAATGGTCAATTGAGCATCACTCGAAATCTCAGAATTCAGAAATCTCAGAACTATGTGACATAATTTTATTAAGGTAAAACACTGTAAACCTCCCTAGCCCCTTTAAGCTTCCGAGCCCACTTTCACACCAAATCCCCTTTCCTCACTGAGCCGTGGGGTCTCTGAACCTCTTGCTAAGAACTTTGTACTTGACTTGCTTCCCCTATGCATAATTTATTTTCCAGTTTAATATATATGTAATACATATAATTTCATATATATTTAAAACTACATATATATATATATATATATATATATTTCCCTACCTAGATTGTAAGCTCCCTGAGGGCAGAAATCATGGCTAGGAATGACTTAATTATCTTGTTTCTTCCCGAGCGTTTAGTACAGTCTTTTATCACATAGTAAGCCAAAATACCACAATTATTATTATTAAGTGGTCCTTATCCATCCTCAAAGTTAAGGATTGATAATCTAACATCCTTAACATTTTCATCTACATCCCAAACTTTCCTCTCAGACCACTAGTCTACATATTTATCCAAGCACCGGGAGAATTGGACACCGAACACCAGGACAACTTGGAAAACAATCTGAATTATTATTTTATCCATGTCAGCCCAAAAGGCCACACTGTTAATCAAAGTTGCTTGGAAATAGTTCTGTGAGCACCTGAATTGACAGGAACTGCTCTCCGACTAGCCCCGCTGCAATCAATCAAGATCAACTAGCAGAGTAAATGTCAAGTGATGAAATAAATTCACCCAGCTTCTTTACGCAGAGCAAATTGCAAATCACCGCCATTTATTTTCACATTTTTCTTTTATTTTCTAGTCACCAGGTTCGCTGGTGCATAAGACTCCCAGTGAAAGCTGGCTATAAATGGTCTGATCACTAAACACTGCCCGTATTGTGCTCAAGCTTCCTCTTTCCCTTACTCTATAGGATTAGCCCGTGGAAAATCCTTCAATCTCTGCAGCCATTTGACCTCTAGATTCCTAGAATTCATTCATTCATTCATTCATTCATTCATTCGTATTTATTGAGTGCTTACTATGTGCAGAGCACTGTACTCAGCGCTTGGAATGTACAGATGGGCAACAGATAGAGACAGTCCCTGCCCTTTGATGGGCTTACAGTCTAATTGGGGGAGACAGGCAGACAAGAACAATGGCAATAAATAGAGTCAAGGGGAAGAACATCTCATAAAAACAATGGCAACTAAATAGAATCGGGGTGATGTACATCTCATTGAACAAAATAAACAAAATAAATAGGGTGATGAAGATATATACAGTTGAGTGGACGAGTAGAGTGCTGAGGGGGTGAGATGGGAGAGGGAGAGGAGAGGGAAAGGGGGGAGAAGAGGGTTTAGCTGCGGAGAGGTGAAGGGGGAGGGTAGAGGGAGCAGAGGGAAAAAAAGGGGGGAGCTCAGTGTGGGTAGGCCTCTTGGAGGAGGTGAGCTTTAAGTAGGGATTTGAAGAGAGGAAGAGAATTAGATTGACAGAGGTGAGGAGGGAGGGCGTTCCGGGACCACGGGAGGACGCGGCCCGGGGGTCGACGGCGGGACGGGCGAGACCGAGGGACGGCGAGGAGGTGGGCGGCGGAGGAGCGGAGCGTGCGGGGTGGGCGGTAGAAAGAGAGAAGGGAGGAGAGGTAGGAAGGGGCAAGGTGACGGAGAGCCTCGAAGCCTAGAGTGAGGAGTTTCTGTTTGGAGCAGAGGTCGATGGGAAACCACTGGAGGTGTTTAAGAAGGGGAGTGACAGGCCCAGAACGTTTCTGCGGGAAGATGAACGGGGCAGCGGAGTGAAGAATAGACCGGAGCGGGGCGAGAGAGGAGGAAGGGAGATGAGAGAGAAGGCCGACACGGTAGTCTAGCCGGGATATAACGAGAGCCCGTAGCGGCAAGGTAGCCGTTTGGGTGGAGAGGAAAGGGCGGATCTTGGCGATATCGTAAAGGTGAGACCGGCGGGTCTCGGTAACGGCTAGGATGTGTGGGGTGAACGAGAGAGACGAGTCAAAGATGACACCGAGGTCGCGGGCCCGAGAGACGGGAGGGATGGTCGTACCGTCCCCGGTGATAGGGAAGTCTGGGAGAGGACCGGGCTTGGGAGGGAAGATGAGGAGATCTGTCTTGTTCATGTTGAGTTTTAGGTGGCGGGCAGACATCCGTACTGTAGCTCCTATCCGACAGATATTTACTCTCCCCACCTTCAGTGCCTTACAGAAGGCATGTCTCCTCCAAGAGGCCTTCCCTGACTAAGCCCTCCTTTCCTCTTCTCCCACTCCCTTCTGCGTCACCCTGACTTATTCCCTTTATTCACCCTCCCACTCAGCTCCACAGCACTTACATACATCTCTGTCATTTATTTTTTTCATTTCTATTGTGTCTGTCTCCCCCTCTCGACTGTAAGCTCGCTGTGGGCCTGGAATGTGTCTGTTTATTGTTGTCTTGTACTTTCCCGAGTGCTCCACACACAGTAAGTGCTTAACAAATAAGATTGACTGATTTCCAAACATAAAATTTAGTTGTAGTAATGAGGGACGCCATCTATTCTGTTTCCCAAATGGCGAACTACTTGATCCCACATTTTTTGATGGTATTTGTTTAGTGCTAACTGTGTCCCAGGCACTGTATACAAGTTAATCAAGTTGGCACCGTCCACGTCTCTCGTGGGGCTCACAGTATTAATCCCCGTTTTACAGATGAGGTAACTGAGGTACGGAGAAGCGACTTGCCCAAGGTCACCCAGCGGAAGGGGGTGGAGTCGGGATGAGAGCTCTGGTTCTTCTGACGCCCAGGTCCACGCTCTAGCCACTAGGCCATAATGCGTCTCAATTGAGACTGGTTGTGAAGGAAAACTCAGGAGCTGGGGAAACTGAGTTGATCACTGATGAAGTTGCCAGCATTCGGTCTGATCTTCAGAGGCTACTGAGATGTCCACTCCCTTAAGGGTGTGGGATTTTTTTTGTTCTTCGGCCCCTTCTCTACAGGGATTTGATTTCCCAGAGGTCCCTAAGGATGCACTGGACGTCTAGTTGCACTGTTCGAGGGGTGGGACCTGATCAAGTGACGATTCCTGAGAAGGAACGACGATCCGATGACATGCCTCCATTTCGGACTCCTCCCTGTGACGTCCTCTCAGCAGTGCCTATACCCCAAAGGCTTCTGGGGTCTCCCCCTGCTCAGCCTTATCTCTGTAGACATTACATTGCACTTGGTACACTGATCTGCACACGGTAAGGCCTCAAGAAAGACAAACTGAATGAATTCCCAGTTATTCTCTCGAAACAAATGATCTCTTCCCTGGGTGGGACCAGGGTGGGCCCAAACAACTAGGCAGGCTGAGATTCCACCCGGTTTTCCAAACTGTGATTTGTGTCAGGTCCTCGGCAACAGGAGTTAAAAAATCTTATATGGTAGAAACCTAGTGAGGAAAACCGCTGTTGATTCAGCAAATGTCCTCGAATGGGATGAGAACTGTTAGGGAGTTCTTCTCTTGGATGAACAGTAAATACAGTCTTGATATCTCTAGAGATCGCACGGTATTTTGATCCAATTCAGTCTGGTGCAATTTCGTGTGGCTAAAATCTTCCTGAAGCATCGGACACAGGCACCTCTGTGCCTCACCTGCTGAGGTGTTATTCAGAAGGCTGATGTGTTTGGGCTCTTGTCTTGTCTTATGCCATCGAGTCGTTTCCAATCCGCAGCGACTCCACAGACATATCTCTCCCAGAAGACCCCGCCTCCATCTGCAATCGTTCTGGTGGCGGAACCAGAGAGTTTCCTTGGTAAAATTCCAGAAGTGGTTTGCTATTGCCTGCTTCCGTGCAGTAAACCTGAACCCCCACCCTCGACTCTCTCCCATGCCGCTGCTGCTCAGCACGGGGGAGTTTTGACTTGTAGCCGACGGCCTGACGCTCGCTAGCCGCTGCCCGAGCTAGGGATGGAAGGACAGGCCTCTGCTTGACTCTCCCTCCCTTAGCCGAGACCGGTGGAGGACTGGAAACTCTCCAGGTGCCATCCTGGGAGGGAATATGGGCTCTACAGGGCCATATTGGGTTGTGGGGTGTTGCCCTGGTGACTGCTTACCAACTCTGTCGTATTACCCTCTCCCAGCTGCTCCGTACAGTGCTCTACACACAGTAAGGGCTCATGTGGGATGTGGACTGTTTCCCTCCTGATTGGCTTCTATCGACCCCATTTCCGAGTGCAGTGCCTGGCACATAGTAAGCACTCAGCAAATGCCACTGATTGATTCTGGGGGGCCCCTTAAGAGAATCTGTGCAGTATTCAATCAAATTGGCAAAGGAAAGGGTGCTTTTCACATGATTGGAAGGACTTTCTTTGGATTCCTTTTGTAACATTCAGACGCCTCTATAGATCAGAAGTGTACATATACCCTGGCAATGCCTGTATATACCTTATAGATACACACTTGCACATATATACACATGTATTTATAGATGTATGCATCATTATTATTATTATTTTTGTTAAGCACTTAACTATACGCAGTGCAACTCTACTAAGCACCAGGATGGATGCCAGCAAAATATTTACAGGTGATAAATACAGACTTATATGCAGTGTTTGTGTACTCATAGGTGGCACCTATGATTGATTACCATCAATCAATCATAATTATCTGGTGCTTACTGTGTTCAGAGCACCTTACTAAACGCTTGGGAGTGTACAGTGTAACCAGGACGTCGCTCCGTAGAGTTGTGAGCTCGTTGTGGGCAGGGAATGTGTATGCGTGTTGTTATATTGTACTCTCCCGAGTGCTTAGTTGCAGTGCTTTGCACATGGTAAGCGCTCCATAAATAGGATTGAATGAATGAATTCATGAGTCCGGCAAAAGAGGACCAGGGGACGAGAGAAATCGTCAGTGGTGATAGGAAAATCCAAAACAGATGAAAATTAATAATGTTATAACGTTGGTATTCGTTAAGTGCTAACTATGTGCAGAGCACTGTTCTAAGCCCTGGGGTAGATACAGGGTCAACAGGTTGTCCCACATGAGGTTCACAGTGAATCCCCATTTTACAGATGAGGTAATTGAGGCCCAGAGAAGTGAAGTGACTTGCCCACAGTCACACAGCTGACAAGTGGCGGAGCTGGGATCCGAACCCATGACCTCTGACTCCCAAGCCCGAGCTCTTTCCACTGAGCCACGCGAAAGGGACAGAGTGGAGAGATTGATTGAGTGATTGATTCTGTCAACCAAAGAGCTCTCGTTTGACCCCCTCCCTCACGTTTGGGGAAAGCCACAAGTTGTAGGGGAGGGCTGAGTTGCTGACTGATGACGAGTCCTTTGAAGAAAATTAACATCATGGAATGAAAACTGGTCGGAAGCAATTCTCTCCGGAATTTCTCGTGTTCTTGGCTGGAATAGCCGATGAACCACCGATTCCCTTGATCTTGGGCTGGAGAAAGGACCTTGTAGCTGTTGGAATGGCATTATCGTAACAAAATAATAATAAAAACAGGACAAATAAAGAATAATAACGAAGCTATCCATTTCAAAGAGAGACGACTCTGCTTCAACTGAGGCAATGAAAGGCATGTTTCTGGATCTTTCCCTTTGTACCCTGTGTACAGGTGTGACCCCTAGATATTCTTGATCATCATAACAGGGGAGAATAAAGCTTTCCTTCCAGCTTTATAAAATGCACGTTTCTTCTCAGCCAGCTAGCCCGCTCCTTGCTGGAATATGATTGGGACCATTAGAGTAGGCTTGATCAAAGAGAAACAAGGAAAATTGTCTCTTCGTGTGGATGGGAGGGAGACAGGATGATCAGTCTGCTCTCATCAGAGCCATTTAGAAGAGTTTACTACCAGATGAGAAAATAATTAGAGAAGATTGGAGGTCTTTTTCCTTTCGGGGGACAGCAGGCATAGGGAATATTCTCAAGTGGAGAAGCAGTGTGGCTTAGTGGAAAGAACAGGGGCTGAAGAGTCAGAAGGACCCGGGTTCTAATCCCGGCTCTGCCACTTGTCTGCTGGGTGACCTTGGGCAATTCATTTCACTTCTCTATGTCTCAGATACTTCATCTGTGAAATGGGGATAAGACTGTAAGCTCACTGCGGGCAGGGAATGTGTCTATTGTTATATCGTACTCTCTCAAGTGCTTAGTACGGTGTTCTGCACACAGAAGGTGCTCAGTAAATACAACTGAATTGAATGAATGAAGCGTGAGCCCCGTGTGGGACGGGGCCTGCATCCAACATGATTAACGTGATTAACTCATACCTACCCCAGCACTTAGAACAGTGCTTCATTCATTCACTCATATCATTGATTCAATCATATTTATTGGGGGCTTACTGTGCGGCAAGCACCCGGGAAAGTAAACTATGACAATAAACAGACACATTCTCTGCTCACAATAAGCTTGGCACCTAGGAAGCACTTAACAAGTACCGTAATCATTACTATTAAATAGTAATAGTATGATCCAAATTATAAATGTTGGAACGGCAATATTAATGGATAGATATGATCCAAATTTATCATTTGGCTGAATGTGTAAGGAGTGTCAGAGAGGATGAGGTTTTGCAAAATCCACCCCGTCAGTCATCTGAGGATGGAGGATTCGTTGGCATTTTTCTTCTCGGAGCAGGGAAATTAAGAAGGTATGGTCTGGAGAATCAATTCTCCCCTGAAAGGGGATGGGAGGAATAATAATAATAATAACGTTGGTATTTGTTAAGCGCTTACTATGTGCCGAGCACTGTTCTAAGCGCCGGGGTAGATAGAGGAAGAGAGGGCAGGTGTTCTGATGCCTTTGACGCCGTCGTACAGCCATTATTTTGCAGGCGGTTGTAACGGAGAACTTGGAGATCACATGGCAAATGGCCCTTGCGCTCTGACCACTGACCTCCCCCGTCGTAGCGGATACAACCGGCCCTGTCTCCTTCGCATCGTGAAGAAGGAGGGAGAAAACAAGGCCAGACGATTCTACGCTTGCCCTCTGCCTCCTGGAAGCCAGTGTGGATTTTTTCAAGTGAGTGTTGCCTTCCTGGGAGGTGGATTCACTAACCGGGGAGTCGCCTCACTGTGGAAATGTGTCTCTGCTGTGTAATTCTCTAGCGCTTCATACGGCACCTTGCACCTATAAAGGGGGCGATCAATTTGATAAATGCAGCTACTAATCACGACTGCGGTGTTTGGTAAGTGCCACGCGCTCGACACAATATAAGCAGGTTGGACACAGTCCCTGTCTCACACATCCTCTCAGTATGAGACGGAGGGAGAACAGATTGTTTTTGCCCCCGTTTTACAGATGAGGTAACTGGGGCACGGAGAAGGGAAGCGATCTGACCGGAGCCACGGAGCAGGCAAGCGACGGAGCCAGGATTAGAACCCAGGAGCTCTGATTCCCAGGCTCATGCTCATCAGCACTTACTGCGTAGAGAACACTCTACTAAGCCTTGATAAAAAATACTCAGGTGGGAATTAGACCTTGTTCCTGTCCCTCAGGCCACTCCCAGTCTACTGCTAGTACGTGGCAGTGATAGCTCAGGAAAATCTCCGAGAAGAACAGAGTTTCGGACACAGTTCACGTGACCAATGTGTTCTCCCTGATTCAATAAATACCATTTTTCAAATGGTATTAGTTAAGCGCTTACTATATGCCCGACACCCCTCTAAACGCTGGGGTAGATGCAAGGTAATCAGGTGGTTCCACATGGGGCTCCCAGTCTTAATCTTCATTTTACAGATGAGGTCACTGAGGCACAGAGATGAGAAGTGACCCGGCCAAAGTCACACAGCTGCTAAGTGGCGGAGCGGGGATTCATTCATTCCATCGTATTTATTGAGCGCTTACCATGTGCAGAGCACTGTACTAAGCGCTTGGAATGTACAAATCGGCAACAGATAGAGACGGTCCCTGCCCTATGACGGGCTCACGGTCTAATCGGGGGAGACGGACGGACGAGAACGATGGCGATAAGTAGAATCGAGGGGAAGAACAGCTCATTAAAACAATAGCAAATAAAGAGAATCAGGGTGATGTACATCTCCTTAACAAAATGAATAGGGTGATGAAGGTAGATACAGTACAGTGCCGAGGGGAGGGGACGGGAGGGGGGAGGAGCAGAGGGAAAGGGGGGAGAAGAGGGTTTAGCTGCGGAAAGGTGAAGGGGGGGGAGAGGGAGCAGAGGGAAAAGGGGAGCTCAGTCTGGGGATTAGGACCAACAACCTCTGACTCCCAAGCTCGTGCACTTTCCACTAAGCCACGCTGCTTCTTTATTCGTTAAGCGCTAACTGTGCGCCAGGCTAATCAGGTTGGACACAGTCCCTGGCCCACAAGGGGCTCACGGTCTTAATCCCCATTTTCCAGATGAGGAAACTGCGGCACAGAGAAGCGAAGCGACTTGCCCAAGTCACACAGCAGACAAGCGGTAGAGCTGGCATTAGAACTCAGATCCTCTGACTCCCAGGCTCTTTTCACCGGGCCACGCTGCTGCTCTTCCCAGTGCAATTCCCCCGGATGAATCAGATCCCCAAAGATCCCGTCCTTTCGCTTGCTCGGAAGTTTCAGGTGGATGAGAGAAATAGCCTCCGTAATAACAGAAGCAGCGTGGTCTGGGCCTGGGAGCGAGAAGGACCCGGGTTCTAATCCCCGTTCTCCCACTTGTCTGCGGAGTGACCTTGGGCAAGTCACTTCACTTCTCTTTGCCCGTTAGCTCATCTGGAAAATAGGGATTGAGACCGTGAACACCACGTGGGACAGGGACTGTGTCCAACCCAATTAGCTCCTATCTACCCCAGCGCTTAGCGTGGTGTCTGACACACAGTAAGTTCGTAACAACTGACACAGTTATTATTACGTTATCATAGTAGGCGAGGACTAATTAAATCAGTCCAGGATAGCTCTGGGCCCTGGACACAGCTCCATATATCACGTCTGTAAACATTCATCTTCTCTCTCCACCCCACCCGCAGTGGGGGGAATCTCGGCTTTCCTCGCCGCTCGACGCTCGATTATGAGAACGGTACTGGAGATTGGACCCACTAATGGGAGGAATCTTTTCGTGTGTCCTCTCGGGAAGGATAAACAGTGTAATTTCTTTCAGTGGGCGGAAAATGGGCCAGCGACGAAAGTCGTGCCAGGATGCTGAGATTTTCGTCTTAACGTCTGGCATTTAATCTCTTCAAACTGTGCCTAATGCGGAGGGGCCCTTGCCTTCGGTGGGTGGCTTGCAGGAAATGCACAGTTTATTAAGAGAGACACACGGTCGTGTTTCAAAAAAGAAATGATGTACTTGAGATCTTCGGTTCTTAACCTCTCCCTCCTAAACCCACACGCCGCAACTCTGCCCGTCGTTCTGTATTTCACCTTGATGCGTTCTTTACTGGTGTTATTTATTTTTTTCAAATAGCATCTCTTCTTCCGTGGAGCATATGAGAAGTCCAGGTATTGTAGTGAAAAGAAAAGAGGCCGCTATGGGCCTATTAACACGGTCTCGTAATTTACCGGAAAAAGCTATGGCTTGTTTGAAATGGGGAGTATGTGCTATCTATCGATTTGCTCTGAGTTCTAACATAGAATCTGATTCACTGTTTTGAATATTTCTGTCCCCGGAGTTGGGAAAGCACTTGTTTTTAATCACACACTACCCCAGTCCAACCCCCTGAGTTTTTCCCCATATTGTTGCCTGAAAAATGTCTGTCTTTTAATATGTTTTTTTTTTTTTAAAAGGTCTCTTTTCCAGATAGTTTACAGTCTGTATCTAATGATGTGTTGGGTGGCGGGGGGGGGGGGGAGGGAATCACCCGATTCGAATAAAGCCTAAATGGTTAACACGTAGGTTTTATTTATCACGGCCCCTACCCTTTGACTTTCAATTTCCACTATTTTACGGCTGGAATGAGGCGGCCCTTATTCACACAGATGTGAGCCTCATTAGCGGGGTCACGGAGGGTGCAGGACCTAGCAGGGTAAAAATAATGTTCGACTGTGACTCCTTGTGGATTTCCCTGTAATTTGCCAAAGGGTCTGGTCCCCATTTTTTAACCTTTCTTCGGCTGTTCAAATACAGATGCCCCTTAAATATCCTCTTCAGGTTACATTTATTAGCCCGAAAATAACCCCATTCTGCGGTGGATTTTAAAAGCTGTTAAATCTTTTCAGGAATTCAAGGGGCAGAGTCATTGCAATTTTGCTGGCTTGGTACTGGGAGAGGAGAAGGAGATGACCACTGGCTAGGGGAGATCGAAGCTGGGGTGACGTGTGTTAGGGTGGGGAGAGGCTGAGAGAGACAGCATATTTCCCAGGCAGAACGCGGACCTGGGAGTCTGAAGGACTTGGATTCTAATCCCAGGTGCACCCCTTGCCTGCTGTATGACCTTGGATAAGTCACTTCATTCATTCATTCATTCATTCATTCAATAGTATTTATTGAGCGCTTACTCTGTGCAGAGCACTGTACTAAGCGCTTGGAATGGACAAATCGACTACAGATAGAGACGGTCCCTGCCCTTTGACGGGCTTACGGTCTAATGGGGGGGCGGGGGGGAACGGACAGACGAAAACAATAGCAATAAATAGAATCGAGGGGATGGACATCTCATTAAAACAATGGCAAATAAATAGAATCAAGGTGATGTACATCCTGAGCCTCGGTTCCCTCATCTGTAAAATGGGGATGAAGACTGGGAGCCCCATGGGCGACTGTGAGCTCGTTGTGGGCTGGGACTGTCTTTATTGCGGTACTGTATTGTCCCATGCATTAAGCACAGTGCTCTGCACACAGAAAACGCTCAATAAATATGATTGAATGAATGAATGAATGAATGTCAAGGACTGTGTCTAACCTCATTGCCTTGTATCTACCCCAGTGCTTAGAACAGTGCTTGACACATAAGAAGCGCTTAACAAAGATCGCTGTTGTTATTATAGATTTCTCCCCTGGGCCCCGACCACTCCAGAGAGAGGGTTATCTTTCTGCAGGGGGGAAACGGAGGCTCAGAGTCTGGGTGAACAGTTTGGACGTGCGACCCTCCCGGATTGGGGATCTGAAGAAAGGGCCCGGACCCGAGAGTAGGAAGACCTGTGTTCTAATCGCAGCTACACCCCTTCCCTGCTGGATGACCTCGGCCAAGTCCCTTTCCTTCTCTGAGCCTCAGTTTGCTCATCTGTCAAGTCGGTACACGGGATGGCTGATCCTGAACTTGAACGGGTGTGTGTGTGCGTGTCAAGGGTTGGTTTCTGTGAGCCCGTCATCGGGCAGGGATTGTCTCTATCTCTTGCCGAATTCTACCTTCCAAGTGCTTAGTACAGTGCTCTGCGCATAGTAAGCGCTCAATAAATACTACTGGATGAATGAACGAATGATTCTCCCAACCACTGTACGGGGGGCCCTTCTGTTCACGTTTCAGTTCGTACCCGCCCGCTTTAAATATACATCCGTTTGCCTCGTAATTCCACGTTACCTAATCGGGGAGCGTTTTAAAATAATCTATTTTACCATCAGTGGCAAAAAGCAATTTAGGAAACAGAACGAACGGGAAAAATGTGGAATCTGTAAATATTTAAGTTGGCTATTGACTCATTAGTTTAATAACTCATTTTCTCCCAATTTGAATAATTTAAATGCATTAGAAATGATAGAGCATTAAAAAGTGCATTCTCCAAAGGGTAAACACTGGATCTTGGATCGGAGCTTGTAGTTATTTCTTATTTAAAATAAACAAGCAAATTCCATGGAGATATAGTTTCATTTCCAGGCAGCAGTGAGTACAACAATTAACCATATCAGCACATTAAAGCCTAATGTGTAAACTCAAATATAGCCACAAACACACATCCTTCCATGGCCTATTAAGTAATCAGAAAGGATTGCAGTTAATTAGCTGGTGAACAGCTGCATAAACTCAAGTATTCCATTTCTCATCTGTCACGGAGACTTCGGCAAGGAAGGAGGGAGGTGTGCAGAACCCGCTTTCTGATCTTAAACGGCCCTAACGGTCATCAGGTGGTGTAGCTCCCAAGCGTTTAGTACAGCGCTCTGCACGCAGTGAGCGCTCGGATGAATATCACTGACGGTTCGATTGATTCCCGAGTGGTTCCTTCTAGACTCTAAGCTCCCTGTGGTCTACCAATTCCGTTATATTGCATTCTCCCAAATGCTTAGTACGATGCTCTGCATAAAGTAAGCGCTTAATAAATATCACTGATCGATTAGGCCCCTCTCGGGGTCGCACCTGGAGAGTTTCCAGTCCTCTACCAGTCCCGGCTACGGGAGGGAGAGTCAAGCAGAGGCCCGTCCGTCCCATTCCTAGCTTGCCCAGTGGCTAGCGAGTGGAAGGTCATCGGCTACGAGGCAAAACTCCCCTGTGCTGGAGAGCAGAGGCATGGGACAGCCGAGGGTGGAGACTCAGATTTACTGAGCGGAAGAAGACAGTGGTAAAACACTTCCGGATTTTTACCAAGAAAACTCTCTGGATCCACTACCAGAACGATCGCAGATGGAAAGCGGGGTCTTCCGAGAGAGAGGTGTCCATCGAGTCGCTATGGGTCGGAGGCGACTCGAGAACGTAAGACAAGATGTGTCGAGCACTGTTCTCAGTACTGGGATAGATACAATCTAATCCGCCTGGAGACAATCCCTGTCCCATTTGGGCTCACAGTCTAAGAAAGAGGAAGAACAGATATCGAATCCCCATTTTGCAGTTGGGGAAACTGAGGCTCAGAGGAGGTAAGTGATTTCCTCAGTGTCACCAAGCAGGAAAGCGGCAGAGCTGGAATTGGAACCCAGGTCCTCTGGCTCCTGATGCTTTATTCACTAGGTCACGCCGCCCAACATGATCCAGCAGGCAAGTGAGGGGACCGGGATTAGAACCCAGCTCCTTTGAGTTCCATATTGGGGCTCTTCCCATGAGGTCACGCTCCTCCTCACCTGAATCGTCGAACAGCGCTTTCCGAAGAGGTAAGGGATTAGGATTCTGGTATAGAAAAACTCACGAGGAGGTTAACGGGCTCCCTTATGAGTTTATCCGGAGAAAGTCAAGCTTTGAAAAAAGGAAGGTTGAGAAGGGAGATAAGAAAAAAGCAATTGGGTAGGTCAGGGAGAGTTCAGGTGGATGGAAGATCGCAAATGAAAGTGACCCTTAGCGGCAGAGAGTGAGGGAGCGGGAAGGAGATGAGGCTCTGAAGAGAAAGATCAGAGGGAGAAGATAAAGGATGGAGTGGCGAAGAGGTCAAAAACGTAAGGTGGAACTCCACGGAGAGACTGGCGGGGAAAATGGAGGGCCACGTCTAATTGGATTCCATGATGGATGGTTTTGGTGTGGACAGAGCCAGAGAGGCATCTCTTCCTCCTTCGCTGATCGAGTGGTCTGGCGGGAGCCTTCGAGACCTCTTGAAATTCTCAGATCAAAGACGGAGGGAGGCCGAAGGGAGAGAGGGGCAGTTCCTGATGCGGAAGATGATTAAGGTTTAAATAAGGATTTCAGCCGAGGCGGGATTAAGGGAAAGACAACTTCTGGCTGTGTGTCAGAAACCGAAGACAGAGAAATGGAGTGTGCAGAGAGGCAAGGGGGAGGAAATGATCAATTCAAAGTCAAGTGTGGATCCAATATTTTGGTCCGCAGGAGCAAACTTAAATGAGAAAGCCTAGAGAAGGGAAAAAAAAAAAACAAACAACAAATCTGGAAATATAGCAGGACAGCAGACCCAGGAGGAGGACTTTATTCTCTGAAGGATAAATCAGAAAGAATTTAGAATGTCTACGGTCACGTCGGAAAAAAACAGGAAAGGTCGAGAACTAGGAATACGACTGGGCCTCGGTTACCCCAGATTAAGACTGTGAGCGTCAAAAGGGACAGACACTGTGTCCGACCCGATCTGCTCGTATCCACCCCAGTACTTAGTACAGTGCTGGGCACAGACGAAGTGCTTAACAAATACCAGAATTATCATTATCATTATTATTATCATTACTATTATGTGCCGGGGACAAGCCTCCAGTAACTCCAAATCTGTTCCATAGAAACTTTGAGTCCCCTTCTTCGATCACAGGCTCCATGTGGGACAGAGACTGTATCCAACCTTAATAACTGTATCGATCTCAGCGTTTAGTACAGCGCTTAGGATGTCATAAGCATTTTACAAATGCCACAGTGTTGTGTACATAAGCCTCAACTCTACTATTTCCCCCATTTGTAATTCATTTTAATTTCTGTCCCGCCCTGTAGACTATAAACTCCCTGGGGGGGGGGCGGGGGGCAAAGATTGCCGTCTGTCAACTTTATCGGACTAGACTATCCCAAGCAACTAGTATAGTACTCTCCACACAGGAAGTGCTTAATGGATACCTTTTTTCCTGGTATTTGTTAAGCGCTTACTATGTGCCGGGCACTGTACTAAGCTCCGGGGTAGAGACAAGATGATCAGGGTGGACACAGTCCCTGTCCCTCATGGGGCTCACAGTCTTAATCCCCATTTCGCAGATGAGCCGAGGCCCAGAGAAGCAAAGTCACTTGCCCAAGGTCACCCAGAAGACAAGTGGCGAAGCTGGGATGAGAACTCAAGTCCTCCGACTCCCAGGCCCGCGTTTTTTCCGCTCAGCCTCGCCGCTTACCTAAATTCCTTTATGGCATTCTCACGCGTTGGCCGTACCAACCGGTGACTTGCTATTCCTTGTCCCTAATTAGGGGTTGCTCAGAGAAGTGGAAAAGGCAAAGAAGAGTGAGGGAACCGCGCCAACCTTGGGTTGATGTCTTTTCCAAAGCTCGCCCCTGAATGAAACAGGAAGTGTTGCCCAGTCACCCTCCTGTCCTGATCTTTTCAGTAATTATCCAAATGGGAGTGATCACACACCGTGCCTTACAATAAATGTTCAAGCCCCAGAAGCTGTAAAACACAACCGTGTAATTTCCGTGACTTATGACTGCGGCGTTAGTCTTGAGTCGTTCAATCGCACCTGAAAAGTTCATTATCTCCGGTGAAATTTCGCAGGCAAAGAGAGGTATTTTTGGACTCCTCGGAGCCAAATAGTCTCGGTAATTGAAAAGGTCTCGACTGCGAAAATATAATCTTTGAAGGGAAACGGCAAATGACCTTCCAGCTTATGCCACCCCGCCGTCACCGGCCCCGCGGTGATTTAAAACGCTCTTCATTTACCGGCCAGGAAACGCCAAAGGGAGCGAATGGGAGACCTATAGCTTATTGAACCATTTCCGGAGAGTTCGATGAACATAAAATAGCGCTTTCTTCAGCAGCGATTCCATTACTGTTGACCCCGGTTACATGGATCCATGCTCCTCTATTACTGGGCGATACCTACATAATGTTGGTATTTGTTAAGCGCTTACTACGTGCAGAGCACTGTTCTAAGCGCTGGGGTAGATACAGGGTCATCAGGCTGTCCCACATGAGGCTCACAGTCTTCATCCCCATTTCACAGATGAGGTCACTGAGGCACAGAGAAGTTAAGTGACTCGCCCACAGTCGCACAGCTGACAAGGGGCGGAGGCGGGATCCGAACCCATGACCTCTGACTCCCAAGCCCGGGCTCTTTCCACTGAGCCACGCTGCTTCTCATGAGATACCTACATGCGATAAGCAGTATGACCTAAAATATAGAGCTCAGGCCTGTGAGTCAGAAGGATCTGGGTTCAAATCCCGGCTCTACCGACTTACCTGCTGTGTGACCTCCGGCAAGTCACTCCACTTCTCTATGCCTCAGTCACTCCCCCTCTAGACTGTAAACTCACTGTGGGCGGGGAATGTGTCTATCAACTCTGTCGTGCTGTTCTAGCGTTCTCTCCCAAGCGCTCAGTACAGGGCCCCGTACACGGAAAGCCCTCCGGAAATATGACATTGATTGAGGTGAACACGAGAGGCAAACGTGTGAAGCACACGGTGCCCAAGAGAGCCACCAAGGGAGCAGAGCTAATTCATCCATTCATTCAACCGAGTTTATTGAGCGCTTACTGTGTGCAGAGCACTGTACTGAGCAATTGGGAGAGTATAATATAACTGTAAACGGACACGTTCCCTACCCAAAATGATCTTACAACCTACCGAGCTAACGTCAGGCCGAACATAAAAACTTAAAAACATAAGGTTGTTTCCAGCTCTCCCACCTCTAACCCATTGCTCATTCATCTGACAAATAGGGATGAAGACTGTGAGCCCCACGTGGGACAACCTGATGACTTTGTATCTCCCCCAGTGCTTAGAATAATAATGTTGGTATTGGATAAGCGCTTACTATGTGCCGAGCACCGTTCTAAGCGCTGGGTAGATACAAGGTGATCGGGTTGCCTCACCTGGGGCTCACAGTTCTGATCCCCATTTTCCAGATGAGGTAACGGAGGCACGGAGAAGTTAAGTTGCTTGCCCAAGGTCCCACAGCGGATAAGTGGCAGAGCCGGGATTAGAACCCATGACCTCTGACTCCCAAGCCCGGGCTCTTTCCACTGAGCCACGCTGCTTCTCAGTGCTCACTGCTTAGAACGGTGCTTGGCACATAGTAAGCACTTAACTGATGCGATCATCATGTCCTTTCCCCTTCACGGAACTCCCTCCTCTTTCGAACCTCTCCCCTTTCCCATTTTCAAAGCCTTCTCGAAAAGCTTTTCTGCCAGATATCATTCCCTGATTACTTTCCACTTCCGTCCCTCAGATATTCCCTCAATTTTATCCATCAGTTTATCGTATTTATTGAGCACTTACTGTGTGCGCTTAGGGAGAATCCAACATAACATTCATAACAACCGTACCGTTTTATCTCGACCATCCCCTTTACGCTGCAACTAATAACAAGAATAAGAATGCTAATATATGTGGTATTTGCTAAGCGTTTACTAGGTGACCAGTGCTGTACTAACCACTGAGGCAGATACAAGATATCGTCCTTCCACACTGGACTTTATCTGTAATTTACTTAATAGTAATAACGATTGTGGCATTTAAGTGCTTACTCTGTGCCAGACACGTGCTGAGCGATGGGGTGGACACAAACAAATCGGGTTGGACACGGCCCCGTCCCACGTGGGGCTCACAGTCTCAATCCCCATTTTACAGGTGGGGTAACTGAGGCCCGGAGAAGTCAAGTGACTTACCCAAGGTCACGCAGCTGACAAGTGGCGGTGCTGGGATTAGAACCCATGACCTTCCGACTCTCAGGGTCTATCCACTACTCCACGCTGCTTCCCGTATATTTATTATGTATATTGATGTCTATCTCCCGCTATAAACTGTAAGGTCCTTGTGGGCAGGGAATGTATCTGTTTAGTGTTCTATCGTACTCTCCCAGGCGCTGAGTACAGTGCTTTGCACACAGTGAGTGCTCGGTAAATACTAGTGAATGAATGAGCTTTCAATCTTAGGAGGGAGAACGGGTATTTAATCCCTCCACATTTTGCCAATGAAGAAATCTAGGCCCAGAGAAGTTAAGCGACTCACCTACATTACAGAGCAGACAAGAGGTGGAATTGGGATCATTCATTCATTCATTCAATTGTATTTACTGAGCGCTTGCTGTATGCAGAGGACTGTACTAAACACTTAGAAAGTACAATTCAGCAACAGAGACAATCTCTGCCCACACCGGGCTTACAGACTAGAAGGGGGGAGACAGACATCAAAACAAGTAAACAGGCATCAATATAAATAAACAGAATTGTAGATAGATACATTTATACATAAGTGCTGCGGGGCAGGGAGGGGGGTAGAGCAAAGGGAGTGAGTCCAAGTGCTGGGGAGAGGAGGAGAAGCTGAGGAAGAGGGTGGCTTAGTCTGGGAAGGCCTCTTGGAGGAGGTGAGCCCTCAGTAGGGCTTTGAAGCGGGGAAGTGTGATTGTTTGGCGGGTGTGAGGAGGGAGGGCGTTCCAGGCCAGAGGTAGGACGTGGGCCAGGGGTCGAAGGCAGGACAGGTGAGAAGGTTAACGGCACCAGAGGAGTAGAGTGTGCGGGCTGGGCTGGAGAAGGAGAGAAGGGGGTGAAGTAAGAAGGGGTAAAGTGATGGAGACCCGTGAAGCTAATAGTTGAGGACTTTTGTTTTTGTTTGTTTCTGTGAGGAGATTAGAACCTAGATCCTCAGGCCTCCAGGCCTGGGATCTCTCCATTTGGCCACATTTGCCCTCAGAAAGCCCCCCGAGGACAGGGAACCGATCAAATATTTCTCTTGATGCCTTTTTACCCAGAAAACTCTGTTGATCCACTGCCTGACGATTGCAGGTGGAGGTGGGGCCTTCTGGGAGAGATGTGTCCATGGCGTCGCTGTGGGTCGGAGACGACTCGACGGCACAAGACGAGACGAGATGGAGCCAAGTGCACAGTACCAGGTCGTGCTCCATAAGTAAGGGTGCCGGGTCAAAGACCTTTCATCTATCTGGAAAACCTCTCCACCCTTACGACATTTCTCCATCACCTCCCTCCAGACTCAAGGAAGACCCGATTGAGAAACTCGTCCCCTGGATTATACACTCCCTGAGGTCGAGGATTGTTGCCTACTCATTTTATTAGTTAGGAGCGGCATGCATAGTGGAGGACTACCATGCCCCAGTGGGTAGAGGCCGGGCCCGGGAGTCAGAAGGTCGTGGGTTCTGATCCCGGCTCTTCTCTGGGCCTCAGTCACCTCATCTGTAAAATGGAGGTCGAGACTACGAGCCCCATGTGGGACAGGGACCGTGTCCAATTTAATTACCTTGGATCCATCCTTAGTACAGTGCCTGGCACATAGTATGTGCTTAACAAATACCACAATTATTATTATTATTTATCGTTCCCTCCTAAGTACTTAGTACGGTGCTCTGCACCCAATAAGTGCTCCATAAATGCCATTGAGTGATTGGTTTAAGGACAGTGAATCACCACGTTTGGAAGCATGATGAGAACTCGAGGGAACTGAGGCGTGGAGGCTGTGGTTGAGCCAGGGCTTTCCTGCTGGGATTTGACTTGCCCACCACCCAAACGCAGAGCCCGCCTCTTATAGCCCAAACCATCCAAGGGCTCTGTCTCATGGGGCTTAGACGATGCCGGGCATGGTCCAAACAATGCGATAATTGTCTAAAAACTCTCTGGAAAGAAACACCCTCTCTACATCCAAGGCATGAAGCTACTAAACCACAATTTCCTCCTGAAGGACTCAAACCTCTTTTTCAATACAACCCCATTCATCTCTGTCCTATCTCTTTGAGGTCAGGAGCAAAGTCTTATTATTGCCAATTTTTAAACACGTTGAGAGCGAGGAGAGGTGAAGCGATTTATCTAAGATTCAAAAGCACGGTGGAGAGCCAGCAGCGAAGATCCAGTTCTCTCCCCCTCAACCACGACGGGTCCGGAGACCGCAGTGGAGAGAGGCGATCCCGACGATGATTGAGAAGTGCTCTCAGTGAATGAATTTAACCTGGGAGCTTAAAGCGGAAAAGGGGAAAAATACATTTCCCTCTCCCGCTACGAATGCATATCCATATTGCGGCTCGGAACTTTTATCTCTAAATTGTTCCCGGAGACGCCCAGCTTGCATCTCCTGTTGCCCCTGGTTTGATGGAGAAGAGCAGAACTCCTCTAGGTGATAAGAGGAGAGTAATGATTTTTCAAGATTCTAGCAAGAGATTGATGAGATGGAAAATAGGTTCAGCAGGGCAAAGGAAATGACTTAGACATAAAAATCCCAAGTTTTATTGAGTCTTCCCAAACTGTCTTTCAGAGCTGCTGGGGTGAACGAATGCTCAGCCTCAGTGACCAAGAAGCAGTTAATAGTTCCATCAAAATCACCCTAACGGACATTTGGGAAAAGCGGTAGAAGGCCAGAGCTGGGTTTCAGCTGGGTCGGCCTGTACAGTCTCAATCCGTGGTCTTCACTGAACTCTTGTTATGTGCAGAACTCTGTACTAAGTGCTTGGGAGAGTGCAGTTTTTTGTAGACACGATCCTGCCCTCGAGAAGCTTGAAGTCTAGTGGGAGAGACACAATAAAATAAATTACATTTAGGGGAAATGGCAGAGTTTATGGATACCCACATAACATTCCTGGGCCTTAGTTTCCTCAACTGAAAAATGATGATTAAATATCTGTTCTCCCTCCCCCCTACGGTGAGAGCCCCCATGCAGTACAGGGACTCTTTCTGATCTGATTATCTTGATTATGACATCTCAGCCCTTAGCACGCTGCTTGGCAGACGGTAAGTGCCTAGCAAATACCACGTTTATAATTATTTTCATCCCTCCTCTTTCTCTCTGTCAGTTACTTTCTCCCCCTCTCCTTCTGCCTCTCTTTCTAGCTCCCCCTCTTCCTCCTTCATCTCTCTTTTTTATTTCTCTGTCTCTGGCCCTCCCCTGTCCTTCCGCCTATCTCTCTCCCTTGTCTTCTCATATGCTGTCGAATCAAGCGCTTAATACAGTGCTCTGCATACAGTAAGTGCTCAATAAATACGATAGAATGAGTCATTTCCAACCCACAGCGACTCCATGGACACATCCCTCCCGGAAGGCCCCACGTCCATCTGCCATCGTTCTGGTAGTGGATCCAGAGAGTTTTCTTGGTCAAAATACAGAAGTGGTTTACCTCACCTCCTTCCGCGCGGTAAACCTGAGTCTCCGCCCTCGACTCTCCCACGCCACTGCTTCCCAGCACGGGTGAGCGTGGACTTATAGCAGCTGACCTTCCGCTTGCTAGCCGCTGGCCAAGCCAGGAATGGACTGGGTCTGCCTCTGCTTGACTCTCCCTCTCATAGCTGAGACTGGTAGAGTCCCAGAAACTCTCCAGGCACCCTCCTGAGCAGGGATCTCCCTCACTACCTCTATCTAATAATAAAGATGATACTAATGCCATTTGCTGAACGCTTACTATGCATCGAGCAATTTTCTAAGGTCTGGGGACGAGATACAAGGTAATCAGGTCAGATACGGCTCCTGTCCCACATGGGGGCTCACAATCTGAGCAGGAGGGAAATGGGTATCGAATTCCCAGTTAACAGATGAGGTAACAGGCCTAGAGAAGTTAAATGACTCGTCCAAGGTCACATAACAGACGTGTGGCATAGCTGGGATGAAAATCCAGGTCCTCTGACTCCCGGACCCTTGCTTTTTTCACTCTGTGCGTTCCTCTTCAGACTGTAAGCTCACTGTGGGCAGGAAATGTGGCTATTGTTATATTGCAGTCTCTCAGCTGCTCATTACAGTGCAATCACACAGTAAGCGCTCATTAAATACGATTGAAAGAATGAATGAATAGGCCACACTGCTCCTCTGTGCAGCCTGCGTCTCCTCATATATCTCTTTCCCACTTGTTTCCTTTCTGCCTCTCTCTTGCTGTGGGAGAGCACTGAGTTGGAGAAGGCCATCCTGTCCGGACAGAGGGGGCATCAAAAAAAATCAAACCATTCCACAGTCTTAAAAAGCCAGCGGAGGAAAAAAACAAACAGAACAGTAAAGGGAACAGCTCTGACAGGGTCTGAGATGTCGGCGGTAAACTCAATAAGATGCTCGGTTTAAAAAAGGTACCCAGGATTTTCTGACCCATTCAAATGCCTCCCTCAGTATAGGATCATCTATATTTAATCAAGGTCTGCAGGCCACCGAAGGGTTTTCCTTCATAGCTCACCGAAGTGTCAAATAAATCAAATCGGGACCTGATTCAACCAGAGTAAGGAGGGCTCCGTCTAGAAAAATCACCTCAGGAAAATTCCCATCCAGATTGCAAGAAAAAGGAGGAGGTCAGTCACCTCCTTAAACTGCTCAAATGGCATTGTCTATTTTTACTGGTCTCTGGATGTTCCCTGATTGCTCAAAAGAGGATCTGTGTTATCATATCTTAAAAAAAAAGGAATTCCATTGTAACATACCTGTCTTAGTCCCTTTCAATCCTTCACAAATAATCCTCTTCACTCCAAGGGCTTTTATTTTTCAATGGTAATCGTTAAGCACTTACTATGTGCCAGGCACCGTAATAAGCCCTGGGTTAGACACAAGCTAATCGGGTTAGACGCAATCCACGTCCCACGCGGGGCTTGCAGTCTTAATCCCCACTTTACAGATGAGGTACCTGAGGTACAGAGAGGTGAGGTGACTTGCCCAAGGTAATAATAATAATAATGTTGGCATCTGTGAAGCGCTTACTATGTGCCGAGCACTGTTCTAAGCGCTGGGGTAGATACAGGGTCATCGGGTCGTCCCACGTGAGGCTCACGGTTAATCCCCATTTTCCAGATGAGGTCACTGAGGCACAGAGAAGTGAAGTGACTCGCCCACAGTCACACAGCTGACGAGTGGCAGAGCCGGGAGTCGAACTCATGACCTCTGACTCCGAAGCCCAGCCTCTTTCCACTGAGCCACGCTGCTTCCAAGGTACCACAGTGGTCACGGGGCAGAGCTGGGATTAGAACCCAGGTCCTTCTGACTTCCAGGCCCGCACTCTATCCATTAGGACATGATGGTTCTTCTCATTCTTTTCCTTCCTTCCTCCCTTCCTTCCCTTCCCTTCCCTTCCCTTCCCTTCCCTTCCCTTCCCTTCCCTTCCCTTCCCTTCCCTTCCCTTCCCTTCCCTTCCCTTCCCTTCCCTTCCCTTCCCTTCCCTTCCCTTCCCTTCCCTTCCCTTCCCTTCCCTTCCCTTCCCTTCCCTTCCCTTCCCTTCCTTCTCTCCTTCATTCTTTCGCTCTCTCTTTCACTCTCACTCTCTCTTCCTCTCTTTCTCTCTCTCTCTCTCTTTCTTTCTTTCTTTCTTTCTCTCTCTCTTTCTATCTTTCTTTCTCTCTCTCTCTCTTTCTTTCTTTCTTTCTTTCTTGCGCACAGAGCGCTGTATCAAGAACTTTCCATCTTGGCTCCTTTCATCTTGGAAACTTTTGCAGAAATCTTGTTCACTTATAGGCATATCTATAAATTTAGATTTTGAATTAAGCATTTCAAGTAAGGCATAAGTGCCGTGGGGTAGAGGGAGGGGTGAATAAAGGGAGTAAATGCAAGTGGAAGGGCCAAACAGAAGGGAGGGAGAGATGAGCAAATGGAGGTTTATCAGGGAAGATCTCTTGGAGGCGATGTGCCTTCAATAAGGCTTTGGAGGTGGGAAGAGAAATTGTCTGTCAAATATGAAGAAAATATGAAGAATCAAATACGTGAAGAATCAGAGTGTGGATGAGATTGAGAAGCAACACAGGGACTGTTGAGAAGCAGAAAGAGAGTGGGGATAACCTTTGTATTAGCTCCCGTTGGGGAAGTCGGGGGGACCACAGCTATATTCGGAGCACATGTGCACTGCCTTAGGGGGCTTCTTAGAGACTTGAAAAGCAGCAAGGCTTAGTGCGACGAGCATGAGCCAGAAGCCATAAGACCTGGGTTAATAATAATAATAATAATGTTGGTATTTGTCAAGCGCTTACTATGTGCCGAGCACGTTCTAAGCACTGGGGTAGATACAGGGTCATCAGGTTGTCCCGTGTGAGGCTCGCAGTTAATTCCCATTGTACAGATGAGGTAGCTGAGGCACAGAGAAGTGAAGTGACTCGCCCACAGTCACACAGATGACAAGTGGCGGAGCCGGGATTCGAACTCATGACCTCCGGTTCCTATCTCAGCTCCACCATTTACCTGCTGCGTGAGAACTTGAACGAGTCACTTTGCTTCTCTGCACCTCAGTTTCCTCATTTGTAAAATGGAGATTTAATTCCCGTTCTCCCGTTCTCCTGTTTAGACTGTGAGCCCCATGTGGGAGACAGCCTGTGTCCAACCTGATTATGATTTTTTCCGTTGCGGCGGGGCTCAGTGGAAAGAGCCTGGGCTTGGGAGTCAGAGGTTGTGGGTTCAAATCCCGGCTCTGCCACGTGTCAGCTGTGTGACTGTGGGCAAGTCACTTCGCTTCTCGGTGTCTTAGTTACCTCATCTGTAAAATGGGGATGAGCCTCACGTGAGACAACCTGATGACCCTGTATCTACCCCAGCGCTTAGAACAGTGCTCTGCACCTAGTAAGCGACTAACAAATACCAACATTATTAGTACAGTGCTTGGCACATAGCGCTTAACAAGTACCATAGTTATTACCGGTAAGATAATAAGTGCTTAAAAAAATGCCACATTATCACTATTATTCTAATAATGTCGGTATTTGTTAAGCGCTTACTATGTGCCGAGCACTGTTCTAAGCGCTGGGGTAGACATAGGGGAATCAGGTCGTCCCACGTGGGGCTCACAGTCTTAATCCCCATTTTACAGATGAGGGAACTGAGGCACAGAGAAGTTAAGTGACTTGCCCACAGTCACACAGCCGACAAGTGGCAGAGCTGGGATTCGAACTCATGAGGCCTGACTCCAAAGCCCGTGCTCTTTCCACTAATAATATTAATGTGGCATTTGTTAAGTGCTTACTATATACAAAGCACTGTTCTAAGCGCTGGGGAGGATACAAGGTGACCAGGTTGTCCCACGTGGGGCTCACAGTCGTATTGCTCATTTTACAGATGAGGTAACTGAGGCACAGAGAAGTTAAGTGACTTGCCCAAAGTCACTCAGCTGACAAGTGGCAGATGCGGGATTTGAACCCATGGCCTCTGACTCCTCAGCCCTTGCTCTTTCCACTGAGCCCTGCTGCCTCTCTATTATTACGCCAATCATTCAGGTAATTTAGGAAGGGGAAAGAATCTCAGTAATGACTGCCCAAATAATGACATCAGAGGTCAGACATGCGACCCGGTCTGGAGCGTGATTGGCTATTAAACAGAATAAAAGCCAGAGAAAATAAATACATAAATAAAAGCTGTTCTAGTACCCAGAAGAAGAAGAAAGAAAGCTTCCAATCCCACCCTCAGATGGAGAATCAAGCCACGCAGAGCACTGAAACCGACCAGCTCCATCGAGATCGTCTCCCAAAACAAAAGTTGACATTTACGAAAGTTGACATTTACGTAGTAATATTTCAGCAAATTGCGCGGGGCGGAAGAGAAAAATAACCTCTCAAAGAAATCTCCCCATCTTATTCAGAAACGCACTTAAGGAATCATCCGTGACAGGAAACGCCTCCAGAAACCCTCCCTTAACAACTGTCACGTTTAGCGGGTGACATTTTCCTTTTACTTCGCGGAATAGCACCTGACAGGGCAGCGTATCCGTGGGACACTACAGGAGAGATAATTGGAATCAAGAAAGCTAAATACACCTTCTGCTTCAACTGTCAGAGGAAAAATGAAGACGCAGCAAATCCGCTTAAAAGAACGAGAGGAAACGTGTCGATCCCCTGACTCAGCACCTCGAACAAAAATGGCACAAATGTCCGACCCGCGTCGCATCTGCTCTCCGTGGAAATGATGCTCTTTCCGGGATCATTTTAGTGGATGCTGTGGGGAAGAAAGGCGGGAGTTTGGCCTTCCTTCATCCTCTTCTCCTCCCCCTTCCCCCTCGTAAGGCCTTATAAGTTTGACTCTAGATACCGACTCCAGTATTTGTTAAGCGCTTACTATGTGCAAAGCACTGTTCTAAGCGCTGGGGGATACAAGGTGATCAGGTCGTCCCACGTGCGGCTCACAGTTTTAATCCCCATTTTACACATGAGGGAACTGAGGCCCAGAGAAGTGAAGCGACTTGCCCAAAGTCACACAGCTGGCAAGCGGCAGAGCCGGGATTAGAACCCATGCCCTCTGACTCCCAAGCCCGGGCTCTTGCCCCTGAGCCACGCTGCATTCCCCCCAGTGCTAAGAAGAGTGCTTCGCGCATACTAAGCGCTTAACAAATGCCGTCATTATTATTAATTCTATTGTATCATCCTCTCCCAACTGCTTAGTACAGTGCAGGGCATAGGAAGCGCTCAACAGAAACGATCGATGGATTGATTGAAGACCTAAAACTTGTCATTTCCTCATGGTTATGCCTGAACAGAACGTTCTGTATCTACCCCAGCCCTTAGCCCAGAGTGGGAAGGACGATAACACGAGGGATGTTCCCTACCCAAGAGGGTGATGGAGAATGCAAAGAAAACTATGACCAGGTCAGGCTATATTATTGTTACTGTCATTATTATGAGTAGTAAAATATCAACATTGCTATTATTTGGACGCTCGATAAATGATACCAGTGGAATCAGAGATGGAAAGAATCCACACAGAAACTATACCAGAAAGAGAGCCATACACAAGAGGTATTTGAATTAGAGCCACTCACGATGGGCGTATATTCGAATGAAAAGAAAACAAAGATCATGACAACTGCAAGTTTTAACTCATTTGTAGTGGACGGAGAGAAGACTGAAATAGTTGACGGTTTTGGATGGATAATCAATAATAAAGGCATTAGGAGCCAAGAAATATGCCAAAGATTAATATTAGGAAGACTCTCTCAGAAGAGCCTGGAAAAAGTCACGCAATGCGTTGATGTAACGATCGCCGCGAAAATACAAATTGCCAACTCTACGGTGGTTCCAGGGACAGTGTATAGATTCGAAAGCCGGACAGTGGAAAAACTGCATAGGAAGAACATCGATTCTTTTGAAACGTGGTGTTGGAGAAGGCTTCTGTGAATACCACAGATGGCCCGGAAAACAAACCCAAGGGTTTTAGAGCAGTTGCAGCCAATACGGTCATTGCAAGGCCAAATGACACGACTTAGATGAGCATATTTTGGACACATCATCAGAAAGACTGATTCTCTGGAGAAGACAGTCATGCTAGGAAAAGTCCAGGGAAAAGGCGGAAGAGGCAGACCCCCAGCTAGATGGATAGAGGCCATAACGACGAGAACAGAAGAACCGTTAGAAAGGTTGCGGATTATGGCAGAGGACGGGGCGTTCTGGAGAAAGTCTACCCAAGGAGTCGCGACGAATCCAAAAGTGACTCGACGGCACTTACTACTCCTAATAATAATGATGAAAATTTCTATCATCATATTTGTTAGGTGATTACGATGTTCTAAGCACTGTACTGAGGCCTTTCAGGAGGCTCACAATGTTCATCCCCATTTTACAGATGAGGGAACTGAGGCACAGAGAAGCTAAGTGACTCGCCCAAAGTCACACCGCAGACACATGACAGAACCGGGATTCTGACACATTCTACCACAGCCATCAGGAAGAGAGTCAGGGAAAATAGGGAGAATAATGATTATACGCTCATGTGAAAAGGCGTGCACTGGCAATGTGGCCCAGTGGAAAGAGCTCAGGCCCAGGGTACAGGAGACCTGGATTCTAATTCCAGTCTTGCCCCATGCCTGCTGCGTGACCTTGGCCAAGTCATTTAACCTCTCTGAGCTTCTGATTCCTCAGATGTAAAATGAGGATTAAAAACCTGTCGCCCTTCTCCTTTAGACCATCCCTTTCATTAAATCGTATTAATTGAGCACTTACCCTATGCGAAACGCTGTACTAAGCACTTGGGAGAGTGTCTGATCTATTTGGATCTTTGTCTACCCCAGGGCTTAGCACAATGCCTGGCGTGTAATAAATGCTGAGCAAATCCAATTTTCCTTATTTTATGGCCTGTGGAAAAACATACATTCTTTTCCCTCTTCTCCACGATGTAGGTCTGCATGGCCATATAATCCCACACACTTGGGTTTTCTTAGGTTAGCTGTTGCAAGTGGAGGCCTATAATTTGTCACTCCTTCGTTGGAATTTTGACAATTGCAATTCTTGAAAGAGACATAAAAAAATGTTAACTGTGGTATACTTGTTAAGTGCTTGCTATGTGCCAGGCACCGTTCTAAGCACTGGGGTGGATACCAGATAATCGGGTTGGACACAGTCCCTGTCCCATGATAGGGCTCACGGTCTCAATCGCCATTTTTATAGATGAGGGAACAGAGGCCCAGAGAAACCGTGTGATTTACCCAAGGTCACATAGCAGACAAGGGGCAGGGAAAGGATTAGAACCCAGGCCCTTTTGGCTCCCAGGCCCCTACTCTATCCACTAGGCCACGTGCATGGACACAGTTCCCGAACGGCAGCAGGCAAGGTTTTAAAGAAGAAAGATGGTGAGGAGAAGGAATGTAAATAGCAGTGCTAAAATGTGTCCCACCCCAGCCAGCCCCAGTTTCTTCTCGATGCCAGGGAGACGGATTAGCCCCGGCACAGAAAATCTGCCGAAAGGACTGGTTAACCACTTTTCAGCCTGAGAAATCGATCTCCAGAGCTCCTAATGAAGACTCTTCCCCGTTTGGACCTTCTTTTGCAGCTAAACCCCAAAAGCGGTGGAACTAGAATGTCTCCAGATCGATAATTTCCAATTTGATTCTCTTTCCAAGCACATGACAGTAAAAACTTCCCTAGGAAAGAAAGGTTTCTTCTTCTCAGGTCACAGCTTCCTCCTGCCACCTTCGCGTATTCCTGCAGCAATGACGCGCGTGGTGGTATTTTTTACTTTTATGAAACCTATTAAGCTCTTGAGTGTCCTGGGTTCTAATGGAGGCTCCGCCGCTTACCTGCAGTGTGATCTTGGGGGAGTCATTTCCCTTCTCCAGGCCTCAGTTCATTCATTCAATTCAATTGTACTTATTGAGCGCTTGCTTTATACAGAGCACTGTACTAAGTGCACTTCCCTCATATGCAAATGGTGATTCAATCCCTGTTCTCCTTCCTAAAAAAAAAAAAAAAAAAAAAATGTTGGTATTTGTTAAGCGCTTACTATGTGCCGAGCACTGTTCTCAGCGCTGGGGGAGATATAGGGTAATCAGTTTGTCCCACGTGAGGCTCACAGATAATCCCCATTTTACAGATGAGGTAACTGAGGCACAGAGAATTTAAGTGACTCGCCCACAGTCACGCAGCTGACAAGTGGCAGAGCCGGGAGTCGAACCCATGACCTCTGATTCCGAAGCCCACGCTCTTTTCACTGAGCCACGCTGCTTCTCCTACTTACTCTGGAGCCCCACGTGGGACCTGATGATCCCGCCTCTACTGCAGCGCTTAGCACGGTGCTTGGCATATACTAAGTGCTTAACAAATACCACAGTTATTATTAGTATCATTATTAACGATTAGTGCCAAGGACCCCAGAATCCACGTTCCCTAAATAAGTGCACTAAGATCCAAACACCCTAAAAATCAGCATGGCCTAGTGGACAGAGCATAGGCCTGGGAGTCAGAAGGACCTGGGTTCGAATTCCGGCTCCGCCACTTATGTCGTGTGACCTCGGACAAGTCGCTTCACTTCTCCGTGCCTCAGTTACCTCATCTGCAAAATGGGGATTAAGACTGTGAGTCCCATGTGAGACAGGGACTGTGTCCAACCCGATTTGCTTGACTCTACCCCAGTGTTTCGAACAATCCCTGTGCAAAATAATAATAATATTTGTTAACTGCATGCTATGTGCCAAACACTGTTCTAAGCACCAGAGTAAATATAAGGTAATGAGGTTGTCCCACGTGGGGGCCACGGTCTTAATCCCCATTTTACAGATGAGGTAACTGAGGCACAGGGAAGTTAAGTGACTTGCCCGGGATCGCACAGCAGACAAGTGACAAGCCTGGGATTAGAATCCCTGACTCCCAGGCCTGGGATTTTTTCCCCTAGGCCGGGCTTCATCCCTGTTCTTGATGGAGTGGACCAGAAATAGACATCTTGCAGAGTTGGATTTCAAATCACGAAACGCGAAGAAAGACACGGCTCCTATTCATCTCAGTTATTGCGGCACGGAGCTGGTTAAGCTGATGGATTTTAGAGTTGGGAATACTTTCTCCAATTTTGTGCTTGTTTCTGATTTTAGTTTGACATTTAATTGGAAAACACTAAAGAAGAAAACCATTCTGGGTCTGGAATGGGAAGAGAAAGAAAGTGATTTTAACGGTGGTACTTGATAAGTATTTTCTATACGCCGAGGACCGTACCAAGCGCTGGAATAGATATACAACAATCGGGTACCATGAGGGGCTCGTAGCCCAAGTAGGAGGGAGGACAGGCATTGAATTCCCATTTCACAGATACGGGAACTGAGACCCAGAGAAGAGAAGTGACTTGCCCAAGGTCACACGGCAGACAAGTGGTGGAGCAGGGATTAGAACCCAGGTCCTGCGACTCCAGGCCTGTGCTCCTTCCACTAGACCGTCCTACTTCTCCGCTGTCCGATATTTATGGTGCACGGGAATTTTACCCAGATGAAAGAAACAGGACGGGCCGATACGATGGGAAATGATTTTATCATTTCTAGTTGCACGTCGACATCTGATTTTCTTACAGACCTTGCCACCCGCGATTGCGTGTGATCCAAATCAGCTTTTAATTCCGGAGACCAAGGGAAATCATCGCTGAACATTAATGCCCTGAGGTCCCGAGTTCTGATGGTTTGATCAATCCTGGAGGGCCTCCCTTCTTCCCCTTCCCCGGAAGCAGATCATTCATCACAGCAGTGTTCAATTTTGTTAAACCCTCTTTGGATCAATCAATCATTCAATCTGTGGCATTTATTGAGCACTTACTGTGTGCAGAGCGCTGTTTGGATGGGCTCATTTTCCACCTTCTTGAGGGAACGTGGTCTCTGACCCCTGAACTCTGACCCTCCTCCTCTTGCATCGCGACACCCTTCGGGATCGCCGTTCATCATGGAACACGGGAGAAAAATAGTTTTCTAAATCCATCTACACAGGGTTGGGGGAGAAAGCAAATCACCCTCAAGAAAGCAATTCCTCCATTTCTCCCCCTTGTTTGTAGTCTTCATCAGTCCGTCCTTTCTAAGAGTACACAGAGGTAGAAAAGCCGGCAAAATAATACCCGAGGAGCCAAATGGCTAATAACCTAAGCTAACAAAGAGAAAAAAGCCTTTCCTTCCTAGGTGCCTCTTTAGCTCCCAAGAATACAAACTAAAAATAAAATTAAATTAAATTAAAATTCAGGAGAGTGCACAACATTCAAAGGGCATCAGAAACTAATTATAGAGTTCGATTAAGACATATGTTTACATCACCCAGGAGTAATTTTGTTCCTGTAAACCAAGTTAATTAAAGTACCCGATAGTAGAGGAGCCCAGTTGAATTCCCAGCTCCGTTTCCGACGAGGACCAGGCTCAGTGACACGTTGGAGCGAAGTTCACAGGTTTCCACCCAACCAGTTAAGCGCCTAGTACAGTGTTCTGCACACAGTAAGCGCTGAATAAATACGATTTAATGAAGGAACCAGTCTGCAGATGTCTGAAAGGCCTCGTGAGCATAGAGTGACATCAGACATGACCAGAAAAGATACTCCGTTCAGTTCCCCTTTGTAATATATTTATATATTTATATGGATTTCTGTTCCTTGCCTACCTCTGAGTCTCTGTGCCCATTATGGGCAGGGAATATGTCTGTTTAATGCTATATTGGACTCTCCCAGGCACTTAGTACAGTGGTTTCTGCGCACAGTCAGTGCTCAACAATGAATGGATGGATGGATGAATGAATGGACACCTTTTGTGGGCTGAACATTTTCCTGATGTCTTTTTCTTTGTCTTCTGAAATCAAATGAGATCCATTTTATCAGTTGCAGAAATGCAAATATTTGGTCTTCCTTAAAGCCCAAACTTTTTATTTTATTTTTTTTACTTCAGATTGCATACACATACATTCATTCAATCCTATTTATTGAGCGCTTATTATGTGCAGAGCACTGTACTGAGAGCTTGAAATGTACAATTCGGCAACAGATAGAGACACTCCCTGCCCAGTAATGGGGTTTGCACACCCATGGTAGATTGTTCCATCTCATCGGCTTCTTTGAAATAATCAGGAGGCCAAATGAATCATTTCATTCATTCATTCACATGTATTTATCGAGCGCTTACTGTGTGCTAAGCACACTGTACTTACTGTACTAAGCACTTGGAAAGTATACAATCATCATATTTATCGAGCACTTACTGGGTGCAGAACGCTCGGTAAAGTACGGTATGACTTGGCAGACACGTTCCCGGCCCGCGACGGGTTTACAGTCTAGAAGTTGAGACAGAAATTGATATAAATGGACAAAGTACAGATGTCGTACATAAGTGTTGTGGGGCTGAGGGCGGAGGAGAATAAAGGGAGCAATTTTAAGTGCAGGGCTGATGCAGAAGAGGGGGTGAGAGAAGAGGAAAGGAGGGCTTATTTGGGGAAAGTTTCTTGGAGGAGATGTGGCGTCAATAAGCCTTTGAAGTGGGGGAGAGTAATGGCCTGTCAGCCAGGAAACCCCTCCCCTAAGCAGGATGAGCAACTGTTCTCTAGAGTATCTTAATGTTTTTTTATGATATGTGTTCAGCGCTCACTATGTGCCGGGTACTGTACTAAGCGCTGGGGTGAATAGAAGCAAATTGGCTCGGACCCAATCCCTGTCCCACGTGGAACTCACGATCTTAATTCTCATTTTCCAGATGAGGTAACTGAGACCTAGGCAAGTGAAGTGACTTACCCAGAGTCACACAGCAGATAAGTGGCAGAGCCTGGATTCAAGCTGGATCCTCCTGACTCTCAGGCCCGTGTTCCATCCACTGGGCCACACTGCTTCTTTAGACTTGCATAGACCGTACGTAGAGATGTTTCATGCCCGCAAGGAAGTCCCACGCGAATGGGAACGGTAGCCTCTATTCCATAATCCTAACTGAAGTACAACAGCCCAGGCCAACTCCGGCTGTGGCCGCGGCTTCCAACGGGTCCCGGCTCTCCGCCTCCCCGGGACTTGGACTAGCCGGCGGTAGGGAGCCTCTTTCGCTCGACGCGACCCCCAGCTCCCCATTATGCTTTGGACAGCCAGAGGCCAAGAAATCAATCGACCAACCTTGCTGCCCGACAAAGCATTTATGAGCCTGCACCGTCCGGAGAGCCATTATTTCTGGGGTGAAGGTGAGTCGCTACGGGCACGGGAGAGGAACGGGGCCGAGACGATGGGGAGGGGGATGCAGTGGCTCAGGAGGCTGCCATGACGGGGGAAGACGGTGGCCCGGGCTCAGGCTACTGGGAATCCGACCCACTTCCTCCCCCACGGTGGTGGTCCCCAGGAGCAACAGCCTCTCCCCATTAATTATAATCAAGTGCCCTCAAGTCACTTTCGATTCACAGTGACTCTATGGGTCCATTTTCTCCGGGAAATCCTGTCCTCTGCCATGATCCGCAACCTTTCTAAGGGTTCTTCCGTTCTCGTTGTTATGGTCTCTCCCCATCTAGCTGCCCGTCTGCCTCTTCCTCGTTTCCCCCGGACGTTTCCTGGCATTAGCGTCTTCTCCAGAGAATTAGTCCTCCTGACGAAGTGTCCAAAATATGCTCATCTAAGTCGAGTCATTTGGCCTTCCGATGACCATATTGGCTGAATTTAATCCCAAATCCATTTGTTTATTTGGGCAATCCATGGTATTCAAACAAACCTTCTTCAACACCACATTTCTAAAGAATCGATGCTCTTTTTATCCTGTATTTTCACTGTCAAATAAGAACATTTGTGCTATCTTTTAAGCGCTTACTATGGGCCAGGCACAGTACTAGGCACTGGGGTGGATACAAGCAAATTGGCTTGGACACAGTCCCTGTTCCATGTGAGGCTCACAGTCTCACCCCCATTTTACAGAAGTGGGAACCGAGGCCCAGGAAAGTGACTTACCGAAGGTCACAGAGCAGACAAATGGCGGAACTGGAATTGGAACCCTTGACTTTCTTACTCACGTTGTCCCGCTTTCTAAATTCCTACCTTGGGGACACAAAGAGTGGGATTCTCCAAACGCTTAGGAACAACGTCACTGGTTTTAATAATAATTATGGTATTTATTAAGCGCTTGCTCCACGCTAAGCACTGGGTAGACACAATACAAGCAGATGGGAAACAGGCCCCGTCCCACTTGCGGACCACAGACTAAGAGGGAGGGAACTGAAATCACATTTTACAGATGAGGAAATGAAGGCACGGAGAAGGAAAGTGACTTGTCCGAGATCCCTCAGCAGGCAAGTTTATTCATCCATTCATTCATTCAATCGTATTTATTGATTACTGTGTGCAGAGCACTGAACTAAGCTCTTGGGAGAGTAGACTATAATGATAAACAGACACATTCCCTGCCCTGAACTACACTGGGCTCACGGTCTTAATCCCCATTTTACAGATAACTGAGGCCCAGAGAAGTGAAGTGACTTGCCCAAGGTCACACAGCAGACAAGTGGTGGAGGTGGGATCAGAACCCAGGTCCTTCTGAGTCCCAGGCCCGGGCTCTATCCACTAGGCCATGCTGCTTCCCCACGTGGCAAGTGGCAGGGCTGGGAATAGAACCCAGGCTTCCCGGCTCCCAGCTCTGTGCTCTTTTCACTAAGTCACGCTTTTTTGTTGAAAACATAAAAATATCTAGAAATCTCAAAAAACCTGGAGAACCTGGCATCCGTTCCGAATCTGGCCCAGGCATAGGTGTGCAAATATTCGAAGATGTTGAAATTGGGAAAGTGCAATTTCCACATGGATTTACTTCTCGCTCTAACGTGTGCAGGGAGAACTACGATCTCTAAAATGGCAATTAGCGAGAATCCTCTCGGCCCTCATTTCCGCCTTCATCTTTCACTCCGGACGCCGACAAGGAAGGAGACTTAAATGCAGTCGACTTTTTCCTCAGATGGTTGGCTTTGCAGGGAATGGTAAACCATGAAACGGAACTGAGAAAACTCCGGGAGTTTATTGCAAGCGGCACCTGGAAGGAAGGGGGTGGGGGGGAAGACGTGTTCGGTTTGGCCAAATCTGTTCAATGCGCGATTAACCCGCACCGTGAACACGCGAGCCCCGGTTGTAGGAAGACTTTACAGCTCTACATCTTCTGGGCTTTTCCGACGTCAACCTCCACCCGAAGCTTCTGCGAAAGCGGGAGACTAGGCTCTCGTGGGCGAGGAACATGTCTATCGACTGTTATACTCTATTCTCTCACGCGCTCAGAACAGTGCTCTGCACCAGTAAGCGCTCAATGAATCTCACTGACTGACTGAAAAGCATGCTGAGGGCTCAGATACGTGAGCCACTGATGGGGGATGAGCTCAGAGAACTCAGTAGTTCTGCCAGAATTTGGACGCTGTCGGCCACTATAGCCGCTTCCTGCCTTTGCCTGATGCTCCTTCGGAGGGCCTGGAGCTATTACGGTTACTCCCCTCCCTCGCCCCTCCGCAACCCAAGGAGCCACCCCCGGCAGGATTCCTCTCCTCAGCTCCAAAGGAGAGCATCCAAGCCCCCTCTGTGTCCTTTGCCCCATTCCCTCTCGCCCACATCCACACGCCCACCCTTTTTCCGGGGCCCCACTTCCTTCTCTCTCACATCCATCTGCCCTCCTCTTTCCAGAGCCTCACACCTCTCCCTCTCCCTCACACCCACCTGCCTTCCTTTTTTCTGGTGCCCCACCGGCTTTACTCCCACATCCACCCGCCCACCTCTTCTTCTGGAACCCAACCTCCTTCTCCCTCACACCCACCCGCCCTCCTTTGTTCTCGACCCCACCCTCATCTCCCACGGCCATCCGCCCTCCTTTTTCCGCAGCCCCATCTCCTCCTCTCCCACATCCACCTGCCCTCCTTTCTCCGGAGCTCCACACCCTCTCTCTCACAGCCACCTGCCCTCTTTTCTTCGTCACACAGCAGACAAGCGGCGGAGTCGGGATTAGAACCCAGATCCTCTGATTCCCGAGCCCGGGCTCTTTCTACTAGGCCGCACGCTTCTCCCAGTCAACACGGTACCCGGTGCCAAGACCCGGGGAGCCTGTTTTCTTTTTTATGCTATTTGTTAAGCACTTATTCTGTGGCAGGCAAATCAGGTTGGACATAATCTCTGTCCCACCTGAGGTGCACAGTCTTCATCCCCATTTTACAGATGAGGTAACTGAGACACAGAGAAGTGAAGTCACTGGCACATGGTCACCCAGCAGAGAAGTAGGAGAGCCGGGATCAGAACCCAGATCTTCTTGATTCTAGGTCTGGACCCTTTCCGTTAGGCCGCGCTGCTTCTCGACTGCTACGGGATGGGTTGATTTCATGCTGGGGGCCCAGAGGGGAGGGGAGACACTTGCCCTCCATCCAGCGAGCCCGGGGCTAAGTGCTCGGAAAAGTACGACATAACAGAGAAGGTTGTCACGTTCCCTGCAGAACGTGGAAAGGGCACGGGCCTGGGAGTCGGAGGATATGGGTTCCAATCCTGACTCTGCCACCTTTCTGCTCTGTGATCTCAGGCAAGTCACTTCACTTTTCTGTGCCTCAGTTCCCTCATCTGTAAAATGGGGATCGAGACTGTGAGCCTCATGTGTCCAACCCGATTACCTCGTATCCACCCCAGCGCTTGGTACAGTGTCTGGCACATAGTAAGCACTTAAATGCCATTATTATTACCTTTTTTATTATTAATAGACACATCCCCTGCCCACAAGGAGTTTACAGTCTAGAGGGGGAGCTCTATAATTCTCTATTTTTAGCAAGAGTTCAAAGTGAGTTGGGGTTTCCCTAGCAACCCAAGTCTCCCCGCTCCAAGTGGATCAACAGCACAGTGGATGACAGCAAAATAGGGTGAGGTTGTCACAGGAGATAATTTGGCATTCAAGCCCAAACGTGTAAGCACATACTACAGAGAATCAGCGTGTGTTAGTGGAAAGAGGCCAGGCTTGGGAGTCAGAGGTCAAGGGTTCTAATCCCGGCTCCGCCATTTGTCAGCTGTGTGACTTTGGGCAAATCACTTCACTTCTCTGTGTCTCGGTTACTTCCATCTGTCCAATGCGGATGGAGACTGTGTGCCCCACGTGGGACAATCCGATAAACTTGTATCTACCCCAGTGCTTAGAACAGTGCTTGGCACGTAGTAGGCGCTTAACAGATACAATCACTATTATTATGTCTCCCAGACACACATCGAGCGACGCCCCCGTCGAACTTACCGTAGCCGCCGGTGATATTAGCGCATATCACCGCCCCGAAGAAGTGCGGAACGTGCCTCTGAATTCTTGAGATCACTTTCTTGCACGCCGAGGCCGGGTCGTCTCCTGCCCTCATGTACTCCACGGCTTGGTAGCTGGTTAAAACGGGGAAGTTTACCCGACTACTTAAGGAGGCGGTCAGGCAGAGCCCGCAGCCATCGACGGTTCATTCAACCAACGGTTACTGAACGGGCAATGAACATTTTCAGTCAGTCAGTCAGTCAGTCAGTCAGTCAGTCAGTCAGTCGATCGTATTTAGTGAGCATAAACTGTGTGAAGAGCACTGCTCGGGGGAGCACAATAAACCGATTTAACAGACACGTTTCCTGCCCACCGCAAGCTTACAGTCTAGACAGACTTTAACAGGAATAAATAGAATTACAGATAGGTACATAAGTGTTTGTTCTACAAATGTACCTAACTGCCTTCCACCTGCTACAGCGGGTATTCCGTCGAGTGGATCAGCTTTACATGAAAGAGACGGTAAAGTCATTAAGGAACAGCCTGGCGTACCGAGAAAAATACCCGCACTAGTACAAGGCTTCTCCCAGGTGATCCAAACTGACCGATTTTGTTTCTGGGGGGTGAAATCGGTCAGCGAGATCAGTTGGGAATGGAGCTGGGACTGGACTCTTCCATGAAAGCAGCCTGGTGTGGCGGAGGCCGGGCCTGGGAGTCAGGTCAAGGGTTCTAATCCCAGCTCCGCTACTCATCTGCCGTGTGACCTTGGACAAGTCATTTCACTTTTCTGGGCTTCAGTTCCTTCATCAATGGGGATTGAGACTGTGAGCTCCTAGTGGGACAGGGACCAAGTCCAATCCGATTTGCTGTCATCCACCCCAGAGCTTAATAGAGTGCCCGGCACACAGTGAGGGCTTAACAAATACCATGAAAACGAAAGAAAAGAAAAGCCCTTCTTTCTCAGAGGGACTTCTACTAAACCTGTCCTTGACGGCGCTGATTATGGACCTATCTCATTTGGAGGTCGCTTTCTCGGCCTCCCAGGAAAATATGAGTGTTCACCGTTGGGACAGAAACTTTCAACGTGGGACATATAGGGTACTTGGTGCCAGACAAGGCTACACCCTTCAGGAGTTCCTTCCTTTTTCTTTCTTTTCCTTCCTCCTCCTTTCCTTTGTTCTTCCTTCCTTTCTTTCCTCCTTTCGTTTCCCCTTCTTTCCTTTGTTCTTCCTTTCTTTCCTCCTTTCCTCCGCTATTCCTTTCTTTCCTTCTTCCTTCCTTTCTTCCCTCCTTCTTTCCTTTCACCCTTCCTTTTCTTCCCTTTCTCCTCCTTTCCTTTGTTCTTCCTTTCTTTCCTCCTTTCCATCCTACATCTTTCCATGGCTCTTCCTTTCTTTCCTTCTTCCTTCCTTCCTTTCCTCTTTTTTTCTAGTTCCCTTTCTTTTCTTTCCTTCCCCCTTCCTTTGTTCTTCCTTTCTTTCCTCCTTCTCTCCTTTTCAGTCCCTTTCTTTTCTTTCCTTTCCCTCCTCCTTCTTTCCTTTGTTCTTGCTTTCTTTCCTCCTCCTTCCCTTTCTTTCCTTTTCTTCCTCTTTCATTTCTTCTTCCTTTTCCTTCTTCCTGTCTTTCATCCTCCTTTCCCTTCCTCCCCTTCCTCCTTCTTTCCTTTGTCCTTTCTTTCCTTCCCCGCCCCGCTGTCTCCCTCTCTCCCCGGCCGCCCGCCCCGCTGTCTCCCTCCCTCCCCGCTCCGCCAGAGACCTGGGTAAGAAGCGCATCATGGCGTCGCCGTCTCCGGTGGCAGCGGCCCCTCCCACGGTGCTGTCGGCGTAGGAACCGGCGCCCGCCACGGGTGAGTCGCCCACGCGCCTGCGGGGAAAGAGACGCTCGGTTTCTCTCCCCCTCTAGACCGTCAGCTCGTCGTGGGCAGGGAAGATGTCCGTTCGCTGTTGGGGTGTACTCTCCCCAACCCTTAATACCGTGCTTTGCACACAGTGAGCCCTCGGTAAACGTGACTGAAGGAATAAATTACGGGGAGCCCTCTTTTGTGGGGAGGGCAAGAAGTGGGGGGGTCCCCTCAGGAGGGGATTGGAGGAAGGGGTGGCTCCTACACCCACCGCTGCACTCGCTTGTTACAAACCAGAGAAGCGGTGCGGCCTACTGGAAAGCGCCCGGGTCTGGGTGCTAATCTCGACTCTGCCGCTTTTTTTTCCACTTTAACGGTAGTTGTGCCTGGAACTGTACTAAGTACCGGGGTAGATACGGGATAATCAGGTTGGACACGGGCCCTGTTCCACATAGGGCTCACAGTCTTAACCTCCATTTTACAGAGGAGGTCACTGAGGCACAGAGAAGTTAAGTGGCTTGACCAAGGTCGCACAGCAGACAAGTGGCGGAGCGGGGATCAGAACCCAGGTTGGCGTCCTATCTATTCTCAAACCACTCGTCTGCTGTGGGACCATGGGCAAGTCACTTCATTTCTCATCTGTCAAATGGAGATTCGATCTTACTCCATCTTTACGTAGAACGTGAGCCCCGTGTGGAAAGGGGAATGGGCCCAACCTGATAATCACGTATCCACCCCAGAGCAGAGTACAGTGCCTGGCACACAGTAAGTGTTTAATAAGGATCGTGAATACAAACAAAGGATATAAAAACAAAGAGCATCAGTGTTGTCCTTCTTAAGCTAGACATCAGCATCAAAAACACACGCTCCCTGACCCTCGGGGCCCAGACAGTGGCTCAACTGGATTCGATTGAAGCTTTTTTTTCCCCCAAAGCCCCGAGATGATGCATGGCGACAACCAAGGAGGGGGAGAAGGAAAGGAGGAGGAGGAGTGGAAGCGAAAGAGGAGGAGGAGAAGGACGAGGTTGAGGACGAGGAGGAGAAGGAAAGGGAAAGCAGCAGGTGGAGGAGAAGGAAAGGAGGAGGAAGAGGAGGCGGCCAAGGACGAGGTTGAGGGTGAGGAAGAGCAGGAGAAAGAAAGAAAAAGCAGAAAGTACAGAAGGAAAGGCTAAGGAAGATGAGGAGGACGAGAATGAGGTGGAGGATGAGGATGGGGAAGAGCAGGAGAAGAAGGAAAAGAGGAGCAGGAGGTGGGGGAGAAGTAGGAAAAGAGAAGGAGGAGAAGGAAAGGAAAAGCAGAAAGTAGAGGAGAAGGAAAGGCTAAGGAAGATGAGAAGGACGAGAATGAGGTGGAGGATGAGGATGGGGAAGAGCAGGAGAAGAAGGAAAAGAGGAGCAGGAGGTGGGGGAGAAGTAGGAAAAGAGAAGGAGGAGAAGGAAAGGAAAAGCAGAAAGTAGAGGAGAAGGAAAGGCTAAGGAAGATGAGAAGGACGAGAATGAGGTGGAGGATGAGGATGGGGAAGAGCAGGAGAAGAAGGAAAGAGAGCAGGAGGTGGGGGAGAAGTAGGAAAAGAGAAGGAGGAGAAGGAAAGGAAAAGCAGAAAGTAGAGGAGAAGGAAAGGCTAAGGAAGATGAGAAGGACGAGAATGAGGTGGAGGATGAGGATGGGGAAGAGCAGGAGAAGAAGGAAAAGAGGAGCAGGAGGTGGGGGAGAAGTAGGAAAAGAGAAGGAGGAGAAGGAAAGGAAAAGCAGAAAGTAGAGGAGAAGGAAAGGCCAAGGAAGATGAGAAGGACGAGAATGAGGTGGAGGATGAGGATGGGGAAGAGCAGGAGAAGAAGGAAAAGAGGAGCAGGAGGTGGGGGAGAAGTAGGAAAAGAGACGGTGAAGGAGGAGGAGGAGAAGAGTGGCAAAGGAGAAGGAGGAAAGGGAGAGGAGTGGGAGGAGTGGGAGGAGTGGGAGGAGGAGGAGGAGGAGGAGGAGGAGGAGGAGGAGGAGGAGGAGGAGGAGGAGGAGGAGGAGGAGAAGGAAAGGAGGAAGAAGAGAAGGAAAAGAGGAGGAGGAGGGATGGTGTCATCTTGCATTCCTGGACACGTTAAAATTCATGAACTTTGAGTGAAGCAGGCGGCAATGGATCAAACAAGGCCGAATAGGGGTGTTCACTGACATCCTTGGCCTCGCACCAAAATCGGGACCTCTACGTGATTGCCTTTCCTCTCTCTAAGTTCCTCCCTGGCGGGCCTTCTTTCTTCTGTACTTCTCTATTTCCTGGGCTTGATTCTAGACTTCCTAGAACAGCGTGCAAAACCCAGTGGACGCTCAACATGGTGACGGCCGACTACTTTAGGAAACAGTTACGTATATCTCGGGAGAGGCACGGATGGAGAAGCAACCGCTAGCGAGATATATAGGCTCCCCTGAAGGCTAAGCCGCTGGATCGGAGAATCAGAGAGGAGTGCGTCCAACCCCGCGGCCCCAAAGAAAGCACTGACCCGTGTATTTTGTGATTGGCCCCGTTCGACGAGGTTCCCGAAGCCGTGTGGCCACTCTTGCCAATCACGACCATCCCTAGAAATTTAAAAACAATAATAATAAAAAAAACAACAACAACCCAGAAAGACGACGGATCAACAGGACAATGTCCGAAAGAGTCGTGAAACGTCAAAACGATGAGAAAGCAGTAGATTTATCTGTCCACTTCATACTGGCGGTGGAACCACTACTAATGATAACGATGCTATCTGTTAAGCGTTTACCACGTGCCAAGCACTGGCCTAAGCGCTGGCGGAGATACAAGGTAGTCAGGTTGTCCCCCACGGGGCTGACGGTCTTCATCCCCATTTTACAGATGAGGTAACTGAGGCACAGCGAAGTGACTGTCCCGAAGTCACACAGCTGACAGGTGGCAGAGCTGGGATTCGAACCCATGACCCCCGACTCCCAAGCCCGGGCTCTTTCCACTGAGCCACGCCGCTTAAGCCGGCCGCGGCGGACGGAGGCGGCTTTAACGGAAAAGCAACCCGTCCCTTCTTTCCCGAGAGGACATCGTACTGTCGGGCGTCAGGGGACCGGGGTTCTAATCCTGCCTCGGCCTGGGCACGTGACCTCACTTCTCGGCGCCTCAGTCTCCTCCTCTGCAAAATGGGAATTCCATACCCGGCGTCCCTCTCCCTTTGACTCTGAGCCCCAGGCAGGGACTCCGATCTGATCGTCTTGGATCTCTCCCGCCGTTTAGCACAGCGCTCGGCACCTAGTCGGCGCTTAATACGACAACTATTTTTTATCAGTCCTTCCTACCTAGTTGTCTTCACTTACATAACAGGGCCAGGCTACCGGTGCCGAGACAGGGAAAGTCAGGAACTACCTAAAGGCGTGAGATCTGAAGTACGAAGGTCAAGGGATACTTTACCGATCGTGTCATGACCGTGAAGATTGATTTTCCCCGGGGCTGGCGCTTTCCGCTGAACGAGGCCTCCGGCGGGCTTGTAGGGGCCACAGGATTTTGAAGCATCCGGTATGACATTCTGAAAATAATAACCCGACACTTCTCGCCAAACGGGCTGCGGCGGGCCGGCCGCTGAAAACCGACCGGCCTCCGGAGAAGCGCAGCAAACCGCGACGAGGTTTCCGGCGCGCGGTCGGCGGCCGGTCCGACACACGCCTGAGTGGACGAGACGCACGGCGTTGACGACGCTCGGACCGGCCCAGGATATTCTCCTTTAAAAACGGCGGAAGATTCTCAGGGCTACGCCGTCGCGCGTGAACCGAAGCCTGTATCCACCGGGCGTTTAGTACAGCGCCAGGCGCATAAGAAGTGCTTAACAAATACCGTTATCATTATTCAGATGGCGACTCTCGGCGGGCTCACAGGCCGGCGACCGTTACTTGGTTGCTACCATCTGGGGTTTATCGCTCGCCTGGATCTAGTCTGAAAAATCTACAGCCGTATATGATGATGTTGGTATTTGTTAAGCGCTTACTATGTGCAGACCACCGTTCTAAGCGCTGGGGGAGATACGGGGTCATCAGGTCGTCCCGCGTGAGGCTCACGGTTAATCCCCATTTTCCAGATGCGGTAACCGAGGCACAGAGAAGTGACTCGCCCACAGTCACACAGCTGACAAGTGGCAGAGCCGGGATTTGAACCCATGATCTCGGACTCCCAAGCCCGGGCTCTTTCTCTAATGAAAATCACTGGCCGGACATTATTCTTAGAAACGTTTTATATTTGTTCCAGAGGCGGCAACATCATCGATGGCGGCGTCACCGCACGCAAAGCTTAGGGGCCGGGGAAGGGAGTCAAAATGAAAGCAGTTACCATCGAAACTCCAGGTAGTTCTCATTTCTCAGTTCTCATTTCTGCCGATATTTGAGAATTGAAGGGGAGTCTGTTTTAGGGTGAGGCTCCTGGTCCCTGAAGGGGCGTAAGATGGTGAGATCAGGGCACCCGGGATGGGCGCTAAGAAGTTGTAGGTGGCAATAGCAAAAATAAACCCAAAAAACTCAAACAAAACAGACCACCGAGCTGATGGACAGACCGTAAACCGACCTAGACCGCAACCTTCTGCCGTGAAAGAAAAATGATTTTTGAGAAACACACAGAGAGTCTACAACTGCCACTGGAAAGCATTCCCGGATTTGGGCCTAAGCCGACGAACTCTCCCAAAAGAGGATGCCTTGAAACGGAAGGAAAACCTGGCTCCCGATGATAGCGACGAAACGTACCTTCCAGAAATTGGGCTGACAGTTCTGCCTCAGCCACCGCGAATACGCGGAGGCTGAGTGGTTGGTGGATAAGTCTTCGTTGGGGAATCCCATGGCTTCGGCAAACTGGGTGGCTAGAAGGTAAGGGGACGGGGCAAAAGGAGAATAAACGACGATACACTTGGCAAACGCTTTAGCTCGGAAGCGAAAGACGCGAGGGTGGAGGCTCTTCGTGGGAAGGGAACACACAACTCTGTCATACTGGACTCTCCCAGCTCTGCCCACAGGAAGCCCTCGGTAAATACCCCCGGTCGAGTGATGAATTAAAAGAAGCCAGGGAGGGAAAGCCACTCGACTTCCCCGATTCTGGGCGGGGGTTTTATTCATTTGCAGTTTGGAGGATGGGTATTAAGCGGGCTACGTGATTGGCTGTTGAAACGGTGGGCTCACAAATATCATCAACGTTACGACCGTTCAAAGAGAGGAAGAGGAACCGCCAGAAAAAAAGCTTTTTATACCGGCCCGGGCAAAGGCAACGAGTTTTTCTTTTAGATTTTTTTTTTACGGTATTGCTAAGCGTTCACTGTGTGCCGGGCGCTGTTCTGAGCGCTAAGGGAGATAAGAAGGTGAGGAGTGGGACACGGTCCGTGTCCCAAATGGGGCCTCGCGGTCCCAATCCCATTTTTCAGATGAGGCGATCGAGGCCCAGAGAAGTGAAGTGATTTGACCAAGGGCACACAGAAGTGAAGCGGCGGACCCAAAAGTAGAACCCAGGTCCTTCCTTCCGACATCCAGGCCCGGGCTCCAGCCGCTAGACCGTGCTACCTCTGTTCTGGCCATTTAAAAATAACGATAATAACAATAATGCTATTTGTTAAGCGCTTGCTATGTGCCAGGCACTCTGCTAAGCGCCGGGGAGGACACAAGCAAATCGGGTTGGGAACGGCCCCTTGTCCCGCATGGGGCTCAGTCTCAATCCGCAATTTACAGATGAGGTAACTGAGGCCCAGAGAAGTGCAGTGACTTGCCTAAGGCCACACGGCAGACAAGTGGCGGAGCCGGGATAAGAACTCATGACTTTTTGACTCCCGGGCCCGTGGTCTAGCCGCTTCGGTTCCGGCCTTCTGTTTCCCCCGCTTCAAAGTGCCAACTCTGGAAATCAACAATTAACTCAGGCCCCCTCGTGACCTGGAAAATCGGCCCCGGGGCCGACTTCAAGGCCAAGGTTGGAAACTCTGGTCCCACGCGGGGGTCGGCAACTAGCGGGGCGCCGGGACGGACCGTCCGATTAGGCCGAGGTGCCTCCATTCTGGATCAATGGGTTCAGAGATGTCCTTGAAGGGGCTCTACACCCGGCTGGAAATCCACAGCGTGGCGGCTCTGATACCGGCAGCCTCTGAGGTAGGACGGGAAAGGGCAAGCTCTGCCGGTGGCGATCGAAATCAAAGAGCTCCTAGACTGGGGCAGAGAGTTTCGGCGGGGAAATCAAGGCGGCCCCCCTACTGCGGACTAGTCCGGAAAAGCTGCGGACCGCCCCGTCCGAGGTAAAAACGGTGGATTTGATTTACATTTCACACCCAGGAGGCACCCTGAAGTTTGCCTTACTGTGGCTGCCAATTCCCGCGTCCAGCGGAGCGTGGCCCGCTGGTGAAACCGTAGCCCGGAGGCTCCTTCGAGGCCGGGATCGTGTCCCCCGACTGTTTACTCGCCCGATCATTTAGGACACTGCCCTGCACCGCATAAGCGCTCAACAGATACCACCGACCGACTCGCTCGTCGTTCTCTCGTAATGAACACGACCGTCCGGGGGAACCACCAGGGCCAAGATGAATCTACAGGGGTGACCGCTCAAATTACCTGATTCTCCCACTAAAAGCGTGTGTCTCGTATGCTCCATGACTTTCCGGGCGACCCCGATAGCGTTTTTTACGCGTCGGAGACCCGCCACGGCACCAACTTCCATGGTCGTGCTAAATCCGAGAACATCAGAAGCCCGTCAATCTCCACACTCGGTCCCGCATTTATAATACCCCCCGCAGCTCAGTGAGATGGTCAGCTTCAACGACACTTCACTGGGAAGTTATCGTTATTCGTATGGTACTCGTTAAGCCTTTACTACTACTACTACTACTACTAATGTTGGTATCTGTTAAGCGCTTACTGTGTGCAGAGCTCTGTTCTAAGCGCTGGGGTAGATCCAGGGGAATCGGGTCGTCCCACGTGAGGCTCACAATTAATCCCCATTTTCCAGATGAGGTCACTGAGGCCCAGAGAAGTGAAGTGACTCGCCCACAGTCACACAGCTGACCGGCGGCAGAGCCGGGAGTCGAACTCATGACCTCCGACTCCGAAGCACAGGCTCTTTTCCACTGAGCCACGCTACTATGCACCAAGCACTGTACTAAGCGCCGGGCGGATACAAGATGATCGGGTCGGACGTAGTCCTTGTCCCACACGGGGCTCACAGAACACCGTCTTTTTTTTTTTAAACGGTATTCATTCAGCGCTCGCTACGTGACGGACACCGTTCCGAGTACTGGGGTCAAAACAAGCCACATCAGGTTGGACACAGTCCCTGCCTCCCGTGGGGCTCACAATCTTGATCCCCAATTTAGAGATGAGGCAACAGAGGCCTAGAGAAGTGAAGTGGCTTTGCCCGAGCTCACACAGCGGACAAGCGGCGGCGCCGGGATTAGAATCCGGGTCTTTCTGAGTCCCAGACCGGGGCCCTAACCACGAGGCGATGCGGCGTCAAATCCTGTTTCCCAATTTAGAAGGAAGCGCTCAATAAACACAATGAAATGAATTTGGAAAATCATCTTAAATCCCTGACTTTTACAAAAAGTCAAAAAGCGATCCTCTCACGACCGCACGGGCACATCTAGGCATTAAGGGGGTCTGAGACGTGAAGCGGAAGCAGGTCGGCCCGGCTCCTCTGTCGGTTTGTCACGGAGGGTAAGACGGGGGGGGTGGTAAGGTCACCCTGGACAAGTCACTGCACTTCTCTGGGCCTCAGTTCCCTCATCTGTCAAATGGGGATTAAGACCGTGAGCCCCACGTGGGACGGGGATCGAGTCCAAACCCATTTGCTTGTCTCCACCCCAGAATTTAGAACGGCGTCTGGAACGGAGTAAGCGCCTAACAAATACCACAGTTGTTATTACGACAGTTGGGATAATACCCGTGCCTGTTTGTTTGTTTTGCTCTCTGTCTCCTCCCCTCTAGACTCTAAACCCGTTGTGGGCAAGGATCCTTTCTCTTTATGGCCGAATCGTACTCTCCAGGCGCTCAGTACGGTGCTCTGCACACAGCAAGCGCTCGATAAATAGGATGGTATGAACCGACGGATGCGCGACACCCTCCCTCGCCGCCAATCCCGCTCTTACCCATCCATAATCATGGCATCCAAAGTGGTCTCCCCGAGCTCATCGGGATGCCCGCCGAAGCCGACGCTGCCGTCGCACTGTTGGGCCTCGCACAGCGAACAGCCGCTCTCCACGGCGTCCAGTTCAGAGCCCCCGGCCTGCAGCTTACTCCACGCTGGGAACGACACCGCGGGTCACCCGCACCGGTCCCCGGGGGAACCTCGCTCAAGACGGGGCGGGGAACCTCCCCCGGCAAAACCCGACCGGGGCCCGAGCGCGGCGCCGGTGAGAGGAACGGATCTCCTCGAATAATTATGGTGTTCAGTACATCTCCTTAAGGGAAGATAACCCCCGATACCCACTTCCGCTCCTCCTCGGAACCGCACGGGAGCCTCCCTCTTCTGCTGATGATAATAACGATAATGATGATGATGACAATACCGTTGGTAGTTGTTAAGCGCTTACTATGTGCAGAGCACCGTTCTGGGGGACGCGAGGCTCACGGTCTCGATTCCCATTTTGCAGATGAGGGAACCGAGGCACAGAGAAGCGAAGTGATCCCCGGGGAAGCGGTGACGACGACGACGATAGTAATTAAGAGCTTCCTATCTGCCGAGCGCCCTGCTAAGCGTTAATAACGATAAGGACGGTATCTGTGAAGCGCTCACTACGTGCAAAGCGCCGTGCTGGGGGATACAAGGTGATCAGATCGTCCCACGCGGGGCTCGCGGTCTTAATCCCCATTTTGCAGATGAGGGAACTGAGGCCCAGAGGAGTGAAGCGACCGGCCCGAAGTCGCACAGCCGACGGGCGGCGGAGCCGGGATGCGAACCCGCGACCTCCGACTCCCGAGCCCGGGTTCTTTCCGCCGAGCCACGCCGCTCCTCACATCGGCACCGACGAGATAATCGGGTCGGAGTCCCCGTCCCCCAAGGGGTTCACGGTCTTCACCCCCATTCGACGGACGAGACGACCGAGGGCCGGAGGAGTGAGACGACCGGCCTGAGGTCACACGGCAGACAAGCGTCGGGGCCGGGATCGGAACCGAAGTCCCAGGACGCTCCCGAATCCCAGTCGCTCCCGGGCGGAAACGCGGACGACGACGATGATCACGGCATCTGTCGGGCGCTCGCTCCGGGCCGGGCGCCGTCCCAAGCGCCGGGGGAGATGCGAGGTTATGGGACGTCCCACGTAGGACTGGCGGATCGATGCCCGTTTTCCGGATGAGGCGACCGAGGCCCAGGGCGGTGAAGTGACCGGGCCGGGGTCACCCGGCAGAGGGGCGGAGCTGGGATCGGAGCCCGCGTCCTCTGACCCCCCAGCCCGTGCGCTGGCCCCTGGGCCATCTGCCCTAGGAGCGGCGTGGCTCGGTGGAAAGGGCACGGGCTTGGGAGTCAGGGCTCATGAGTCCGAAGCCCGGCTCTGCCACTCGTCGGCTGGGCGACCGTGGGCGAGTCACTTCGCTTCTCTGGGCCTCGGTTCCCTCATCTGTAAGATGGGGACGAAGACCGTGAGCCCCACGTGGGACGACCCGATTCCCCTGTGTCTACCCCGGCGCTTGGAACGGTGCTCGGTACGTAGTAGGCGCTTAACAGATACCAACATCATCATCATTATTATTATTATTACCCCGGCCCTTCCTGCAGGATAAGCGCCTATCACTGTTATTACAATCCATTCATTCATTCCATAGTATTCATTGAGCGCTTACTATGCGCGCAGCAGTGGACTGAGCGCTTCGAATGGACAATTCGGCAACAGAGACGGTCCCTGCCCATCGACGGGTTGCAGGTCTAATGGGGGGAGACGGTCTAATCTGATGGGGGGGTCGGGGGGCACGGGGGGGGGACGGACACGGACCTGGGCCGGGCCGCAGCCCCCCCCCCCCCCCCGCTGCCCCTCTCCCCCTGGCTGACTCCCCAACTGTCCCTCCCTCCAGGTGACCCACCGACTGCCCCTCCTGCTGCCCCCCCAGCTGCCCCTCTGGCGCCCCTCCTGCTGCCCCTTCCCTTGGCTGCCCCTCCTGCTTCCCCTCCCCCTGGCTGACCCCCCCCAGCTGCCCCTTCCACCGGATGACCCAGCGATTGCCCCTCCTGCTGCCCCCCGGCTGCCCCTCCCCCCGGCTGATCCTCCTGATGCCCCCCCCCCGGCTGCCCCACCCCCTGGATGACCCCCCGACTGCCCCTCCCTCCGGATGACCCCCGACTGCCCCTCCGGCCGCCCCTCCCCCCGGCTTCCCCTCCGTCCCCGTCACCTGCTCGGGTGGCATTGCCGAAGGGCCACGTGTTGATGACCAGGGGCGGAGCCACACCCTGGACCTGCACCAGCTGCAGCACATGCACCAGCTGCAGCACATGCACCAGCTGCAGCACATGCACCAGCTGCAGCAGCTGCAGGACGAGCAACGGGCAGGGCCGCGCCATCGCCCTCCCCCCCGCCCTCGGGCCCCGGCTCGGGCCCCGCCCCTGGAGGCCCCGCCCCCTTTAGACCCCGCCCCCGCGTCGCCTGTCAATCAGAGGCCACGCCCCCCTCGCGTCGCTACCAACCACAAGGCCGGATTCCCGCCCGGGCCCCGCCCCCGGGCGAGGCCCCGCCCCCCCCCGCTCGGCCCCCGCGCGCGGGCGCGGCCCCGCCCCCCGCGCCGCGGCGCGCGCCGCGGGCTCGCGCGGCTTCTGCGCCTGCGCGGGGGCGGCCGTCGGGGGGAGGGGCGGCCGAGCGGGCCCTGCCCGCCTCAGGGGTCAGAGGTCACGACCCCAACGTTTAGGGGGGCGACACAGGGGGGTCGTTACACCAGCCCGAGGCTGCTCAGCGCACTGCTTAGCACCTAGTAAAAGCATAACAAATAATAATAATAACGTTGGGATTTGTTAGGCGCTTATTATGTGCCGAGCACTGTTGTGAGCGCTGGGGGAGACACAGGGCGATCAGGTTGCCCCACGTGAGGCTCCCGGTCTTCATCCCCCTTTTCCAGATGAGGGCACTGAGGCCCAGAGAAGTGAAGTGACTGGCCCACGGTCACCCAGCCGACGAGTGGCCGAGCCGGGATTCGAACCCATGACCTCCGACTCCCGAGCCCCGGCTCTTTCCACCGGGCCACGCTGCTAGTCAGGTTGGACGCGGTCCCTGTCGCGCGTAGGACTCCCGGTCTTCGCCCCCGTTGTACAGATGAGGCGACTGAGGCCCAGAGAAGTGAAGTGACTGGCCCAAAGTCACACAGCTGACCCGTGGCGGGTCCAGGATTCGAACCCATGACCTCTGACTCCCAAGCCCGGGCTTTTTCCCACCGGACCTCCCTGCTAGTTGGTATTTGTTAAGCGCTTACTATGTGCCGAGCACCGTTCTAAGCGCCGGGGTAAACACAGGGGAATCAGGTCGTCCCACGAGGGGCTCACAGTCTTCATCCCCATTTTACAGATGAGGGAACCGAGGCCCAGAGAAGTGAAGTGACTTGCCCACAGCTAGTTAGGTCGGACACGGTCCCTGTCGCACGTAGGACTCGCAGTCTTCGCCCCCGTTGTACAGACGAGGCGACCGAGGCCCAGACAAATGATTTGTCCCAGGTCGCGGAGCAGACACGGGGCGGGGCCGGGATCAGAACCCGTGACCTTCCGACTCCCAGGCCGGGGCTTTATCCACTCAATCACACGGCTTCAAGAGTCTCTTCCGGGGCGCTCCCCGCCCGATGCTCAGACTCCCTCGCTTTCCATTTCTCCGCCTCAGGAGGGTGAAGAATCGAGAGTCTTCGAAGTCGCTCAGGGATTCGAAGCTACAGGTTCATAATAGTAGTAATGTTGGTAGTTGTTAATAATAATAATAATGTCGGTATCTGTTCAGCGCTCACTATGTGCCGAGCACCGTTCTAAGCGCTGGGGTAGACACGGGGGGATCAGGTCGTCCCACGTGGGGCTCACGGTCTTCATCCCCATTTTACAGATGAGGGAACCGAGGCCCAGAGAAGTGAAGTGACTGGCCCACGGTCACACAGCCGACGAGTGGCAGAGCCGGGATTCGAACTCATGCGCTTCACTACGTGCCGAACACCGTTCTAAGCGCTGGGGTAGACACAAAGGAATCAGGTGGTCCCACGTGGGGCTCACGGTCTTCATCCCCATTTTACAGATGAGGGAACCGAGGCCCAGAGAAGTGAAGTGACTCGCCCACGGTCACACAGCTGACAGGTGGCAGAGCTGGGATTCGAACCCATGACCTCTGACTCCAAAGCCCATGCCCTTTCCACTGAGCCCCGCCGCTTCTCATCGTGTTGGCATTTGTTAAGCGCTTACGATGTGCAGAGCGCTGTTCTAAGCGCCGGGGTAGATACAGGGTCATCAGGTCGTCCCACATGAGGCTCACAGTGAATCCCCATTTTCCAGATGAGGTAACCGAGGCCCAGGGAAGTGAAGTGACTCGCCCACGGTCCCACAGCTGACGAGCGGCGGAGCCTGGACTCGAACCCACGACCTCTGACTCCGAAGCCCGGGCTCTTTTCCACGTTCCGAGGAGTTGAGGCATTTTAGTCTCGGAGGTTTGAAGTCCCCTCCTTCCGTTCGCACCGAGGCCGGGAAATCCATCTAATAATGATAATGATGTTGGTATCTGTTAAGCGCTCACTATGTGCCGAGCACCGTTCTAAGCGCTGGGGGAGACACAGGGTGATCAGGTCGTCCCACGTGAGGCTCACAGTCTTCATCCCCATTTTACAGACGAGGGAACTGAGGCCCAGAGAAGTGAAGTGACTTGCCCAAAGTCACACAGCTGACAAGTGGCCGAGGCAGGATTCGAACCCATGACCTGAGAACTAGGCTCCCGTTCTGCTCCTCGTTCAAAGCTGGAAGCCTGACTTGGCATCGAAATTATCATTTCCATTTAAGGGGAAGAGAAGATCTTGGCTTTCGGGGACCTCGAAGCAGGTACCGTTGAAGTTCCCGACGCTCGCTCTTGCTGGATCTATAAACCGTGCGGAACGACCTCCGCCCAGGTGAGGGAATCGCGGCGCCTGAATCGTGCCTCGATTCAATCAGTTCCGACGCGCGTGGGGAAAGCCTTTATTTTTACCACCTTGGTCCGTTTTCCGATTTAATTAGAGTAGTTTCATAGACCTACAAGTCGTCCTATTAGTAAGGATAATAATGTCGGTGTTTGCTAAGCGCTTACTACGTGCCCACCGCCGTTCTAAGCGCCGGGGGAGATACAGGGTCCTCAGGTCGTCCCACGGGAGGCTCACGGTCTTCGTCCCCATTCTCCAGATGAGGTAACCGAGGCCCAGAGAAGTGAAGTGACTCGCCCACGGTCACGCAGCGGACGAGCGGCAGAGCCGGGAGTCGAACCCGTGACCTCTGACTCCCGAGCCCGGGCTCTTTCCGCTGAGCCCCGCTGTATCCCCACTCGTACCACCCAAATGGAAAGAGAGGCTATTTCCTTCCTTCCCGTAATAATCATTCTCGTATATTTAACACGGGGAAAAGTGTCGCCCGAGGTAGTTGGAGGTGATAGCGCGCTTTCTTGATTTTCTAACTCTTAAAAGTAATTATTGGGGTTAGAAAGGATAGGGTTTGAGGGTTAGTAATAATAACGACGTTGGTATTTGTTAAGCGCTTACTATGTGCCGAGCACTTTTCTAAGCGCTGGGGTAGATACAGGGGAATCGGGTCGTCCCACGTGGGGCTCACGGTCTTAATCCCCATTTTACAGATGAGGTACCGAGGCACGGAGAAGTGAAGTGACTTAGCCAAGGTCGCCCAGCAGATAGGTGGCAGAGGTGGGATTAGGGCCCAGGTCCTTCATAATAACGATAATAATAAAGATGATATCTGTTAAGCGCTTACTATGTGCCTGTTCTAAGCGCTGGGGTGGATACAGGAGGATCGGATTGTCCCACGTGAGGCTCACGGTCTTCATCCCCATTGTACAGATGAGGGAACCGAGGCTCAGAGAAGTGAAATGACTCGCCAAAGGTCGCACAGCAGACCAGTGTCACGGCTGGGATCAGAACCCAGGTCCTTCCGCCTCCCCGATCCTTTTGACTCATTCATTCATTCATTCATTCAGTAGTGTTTATTGGGGGCTTACTATGTGCAGAGCACTGTACTAAGCGCTTGGAATGGACAATTCGGCAACGACGGGCTCACGGTCTAACCGGGGGAGACGGATGGGCTCGAGAACAAGACACCGTGATCACGATAAATAGAATCAAGGGGATGGACACCTCGTTAACAAAATAAACTCCCAGGCCAGCGGTCTGTCCACCAGACCACGCCGTTTCCCGTTCTCTAGTCGTTCCATGACTTGAATGAAATTGGAAGTGAGAGAGAATCGAACTTCTCAGATGTCTTAAGACCTATTGGTTTCAGGTGAAATAAATATACAACGAATCTATAGACTCCTTACATCCCCTGGAGTTCAAACCCCGGGCGGGATAGAGATCGTGTCCGACCTGCTCCTGTCGTATCTACTGAAGTTCTTAGGACAGTGCACGGCACATGATAAGTGCCTCACAAATGCCACGGTTGATATCACTCTAGGCTCCGCTCGCTTTAATAATGATAATAATGATAATGACGGTATTTGTTAAGCGCTTACTCTGTGCCAGGCACCGTCCTAAGCTCCGGGGTAGATACAACGTAGTGAGGTTGTCCCACGTGGGACTCCCGGTCTCAAGCCCCGTTTACAGATGAGGTCACTGAGGCACAGAGAAGTGAAGTGGCTGGCCCAGGGTCACACAGCATTCAAGTGGCGGGGCCGGGATTAGAACCCACAACCTCGGACTGCCAAGCCCGGGCTCTTTCCACTACGCCACGCTGTCTTCTCACCTACTTTACTATTCTCACCTTCGGGAAAGGAAAGCAGATGAGGAGGATTTTCCTAAATGAGGGGAGAAAGCCGTCCATTATAACCCTGAATTCGGTCATTCAATCGATGGTATTTATTGAGCGCTTACGGTGTGCAGAACACCGCGCTGAGCCCTCGGGATGACAGAGACAGAATCCCCCGGGTGTCGTGAATCGACACGAATCTACGTGGATCAACAGATGTCGTCGGCGTTATTATAATTGTTATTATCAAGGCCCAACTGAATCTACCTTCCGCCTGGTGTCGGTCTAGTGCTCATTTCACGTGTCTAAAAGCCCTTTCACCTCCGGAGTCACACCGTGGCCTCGCAACGTCCCCGTGAGGTGTGGAGACGAAGATATTATTATTTCCATTCTCCGGACGAGGAAACGGAGGCCCAGTGACCTGCCCGAGGACACATCTCGGGTAAGAGACGGGAATATGAACTAGAACCCCGCTCACTATTGATGAAGACCTAAAGGTATCCTGCAACTATCATTTCAGTATCTCCATAAGCATTTTGGCACTCTTATCGGTCAACCGGCCGACGGCGTTTACTGAGCACTTAACGTGTGCCGAGCATCCATTCATCCACTAGTATTTATTGAGGGCTTACTATGTGCAGGGCGCCGTACCAAGCGCTCGGAATGGACAGATCGGTAACGGCTAGAGACGGTCCCTGCCCTCTGACGGGCGCACGGTCTAAGCGGGGGGAGACGGACGGACAAGGACAACAGCAATAAATAGAGCGCTGTACTGAGCGGTCGGGAGAGCACAATTCAACAGAGTTGGCAGAAACTTCTCCTGCCCAAAACGAGCTCGTATCGCCACGGTAGTTATGTGCCGATCTGTAATTTATTAAGCAGCGTGGCTCAGCGGAAAGAGCCCGGGCGCGGGAGTCAGAGGTCATGGGTTCTGATCCCAGCTCTGCCACGTATCGGCTGGGTGATTATGGGCAAGTCGCTTCACTTCTCTGGGCCTCGGTTCCCTCGTCTGGAAGATGGGGATGAAGCCCGTGAGCCTCACGTGGGACGACCCGATTCCCCCGTATCTCCCCCAGCGCTTAGAACAGTGCTCTGAACATAGTAAGCGCTTAACAAATACCAACATTATCATCATCATTATTATTATTTATTTATTTATTTATTCGTATTAAGGCCTGGCTCCCGCTCTAAACTGAAGCTCGTTGTGGGCAGGGAATGCGCCCGCTTCTCTGTCCTCTCCCGAGTGCTCTGCACATAGTAAAGGCACAATAAATACGACTGGATGAATGATCTGTCTCACTGCGTTCTCATCTCTCAGGAGCTTCTAGAGGGCAGAGACCATTTCTACCGATCCCGTCATGCTCTCCTAAGCATCCAGTACGGTGCCCTACCGGAGGTAGGTAGGTGCTCAGTAAATACCATTAGTTGGTTGATTATCCCTTCCAGACAATTGAGGCAAGAATTTATTAATGTCGGTATTTGTTAAGCGCTTAATACGTGCAGGGTCATCGGGTTGTCCCACCTGAGGCTCCCAGTCTTCATCCCCATTTCCCACGTGAGGTCACCGAGGCCCGGAGAAGCGAAGTGACTCGCCCACCTGTCACACAGCTGACAGGTGGCAGAGCTGGGATTCGAACCCGTGATCTCTGACTCCCAAGCCCGGGCTCTTGCCACTGAGCCACGCTGCTTCCCACGGCTCCGTTTCCCAATCATCCCGTCTGGGTTTCGGACACGCAGACGTGGTAGTTTGAGATGACTCCGAGGCGAATCCACCGCCGGGATATGAAGGTGTCCCTTTTGAGAAAGTGTTTGTCTTCCGGTCACCTCAGTGCTCAAATTATTAGAGAGCAGCGAGGTCTGACGGAGACTCCCCCCTTCCCGTTCCCGGTCCGCGCCGAGACGGCGCCGCGATCTCGATCCCGAAGAATCGGTCGATCAATGGATGAGTGGGATTTACTGAGAACCTACTACGTGCGGAGCGCCGTGCTGGGTGCTTGAAGAGCAACCCTCTGCATCTCATTTTCTGCTGTCCGAGATGCGGACCTAGATGCGAACGTGTTTTCTTCAGGATTTTCAACGCAGACACCTGCTCAGAAACATTCTGTGAAGTCCGGGTCCGGACGTAATAAGAACGGCGGTATATGCTAAGCGCTTACTATGTGCTAAGCACTGGGGTGGGGAATGCACGGTGAGCAGGTTGTCCCACGTGGGGCTCACAGTTTGAATCCCCGTTTTCCAGATGAGGTCACTGAGGCACAGAGAAGTGAAGCGACTTGCCCCAAGTCACCCGGCTGGCTTTTGGCGGAGCTGGGGTTCGAACCCACGAGCTCTGACTCCCAAGCCCAGGATCTTTCCGCTGGGCCACGCCGCTTCTTGTGAAGGATTTATCCCGCAAAATTTCTTAGGACTAAAAGGAGGAGGCGATGAGCACGTTTTCAGAAGGACCTCAAAGTCCGCCGTGGGTATCCGGCCCGGAGAAGGTGGGGAAGGAATAGCAGAAGAAAGGAAAAAGTGACTTGAAACATGTTTTGCGGAAGGCGCCGGCCCTTTGTTTCGAATCCACCGTCGGGCTTTTTCCCGCTCCTTGTCGTTTCTCTCATCTTCTAATTTCCAGGCATCTGGGCCCGGGCAGTAGAATTCCTTTGGTTCGCCCTTTGTTCTCCGGCTCCGTTTCATCTTCCTGCCCACAGATCCGACTTCCTCGCGACCACCGTGCTGGATTGTCTGGGTCTTGGGGGGCTTAGGCTCTTTCGTTCTCAAACTTTTCCCCCCCAAAACATCCCCGAAACCCATCCGGGCAGGGGGCGGGTGAGGGTGGGGAAGGGCCGCAGATCCGGTCTCTGAGAAGCATCTTGGCCAATAATAATGGAGGTATTTGTTACGCGCTTACTCTGTGCCGAGCACTGTTCTGAACAGTGGGGTGGATACAAGGTTATAATAATAATAATGATGATGATGTTGGTGTTTGTTAAGCGCTTACTATGTGCAGAGCACTGTTCTAAGCGCGGGGGTAGATACAGGGTCATCAGGTTGTCCCACGTGAGGCTCACGGTCTTCATCCCCATTTTACAGATGAGGTAACTGAGGCACAGAGAAGTGAATCGACTTGCCCACAGTCGCGCAGCTGACAAGTGGCAGAGCTGGATTCGAACTCATGACCTCCGGCTCCCCAGCCCGGGCTCTTTCCACTGAGCCACGCTCCTTCCCGTGTGCAAGCTCCCTGATTAATTGAACGTTAATCACTAAGCGTATTATACGATTAGACTGTGCGCCCGTCAAAGGGCGGGGACCGTCTCTCTCTGTTACCGATTTGTACATTCCAAGCGCGTAGTACAGTGCTCTGCACATAGTAAGCGCTCAGTAAATGTTATTGAATGAATATCAGTAATATCACTACGCATTTTAGAAGCACCCTGATTCACTGAAGATTTAAATTCTTTCAATATATAAAATATAAATATAGGGGAAAACCAGCGGCTCGAATATACTTTGAAAACCACATCTTCCTCTGGATTTTGGAAGAAACATTAACTAAGCAAATTGCAAGAAGGAGAATAGTAAGGAATCCCGAAACAGTTCGGCAGTGGGGTGTGTGTTTGGGTTTTTTTTTTTCCCAGATGTTGTCGTCGTATGAATTATTTAGTCGTATTAATGTCTGTCCGCCCCTCTAGACTGTAAGATCGTTGTGGGCAGGGACCCTGTCTGCCCACTCTGTTGTATTTTACTCTCCCTAGTGCTCAGTACAGTGCTCTGCACGTAGTAAGTACTTGGTAAATACCACTGATGATGATGATGATGACGACGACGAGGAGGCATCCAACGTCTCTGGAGACCGATGTGTCTTAACTGCATCAGAGAGGCAAAAAACGCGGAATCTCTGCCAGGAGCTCTCCCCCAAGATGGCAGTGGGGAGATCAAAATCCGATCGGAAAATCTCACCGCCTTCAGCCTTTCCCGTTAAGCTGTGTGTAGCTAGAAATATATCTTCTGAATTAGCGACCCGGAGGATCTTTTGAGGAGGCGAGCAGAACTTTTTGTCGAACTATTTTCTGAGATGAAATGGATATTGGCACTGAGAAGGTTCTCATGTAATCTCCGCCATCCCAGTTCTCGTTTCTACTTAACACCACTATTATACGGGTTGGGGAAACTTTGCGTGAGGAATCCCGGAAAGCCTTCAATTCTCTACCTGTTTGGAGATTCATTCAACCTGACTGAGCGCTTACAGTGTGCAGAGCACTGTACTAAGCGCTTGGAAGAGGGGAAAGGCGCACTGGGCTTCTTTGACCTGTGGCTGTGTCGTGAAGCGAAGAAAGCAATTTAGACCGACCCGTCTGGGAGTAGAAGAGGAAAGGATCACATGCTTTGATTCCTCTCCGGAGACGAGGGGTCTGCTCAAGGCGCCCGTGGCTAGAAGACCCTCCCGAGCGCTTCGTACAGTGCTCTGTACACGGTAAGTTCTTAATGAATACAGTTGATGGAGGGAAAGGCTCCTGGAAGTGGTTCACTGTCCAGCTGGCAGCCTGGGACAAGCACCTAGGAAAGTTGGGTGGGAGTGGAGAGAATGTGTAAGACTGACGAAGACAGAGACATAGGGATAGGGAAAAAAAAGAGAGAGGGAGAAAGAGAGAGAGAAAGGAAAGAGGACAAAAAAAAGAGGGAAAGGGAGGGAGAGACCGCATGAGAAAGTGAGAGAGAGAGAGGGAGAAAAGCAGAGGGAGAAAGAGGGAGAGAGGAAGAAAGAAAGAAAGAGAGAAAGAGAGAGAGAGAAAGAGAAAGAGAGAGAAAAGAGAGAGAGAAAGAGAGAGAGAAAAAGAGAGAGAGAGAGAGAAAGAAAGAAAGAAAGAAAGAAAGAAAGAAAGAAAGAAAGAAAGAAAGAAAGAAAGAAAGAAAGAAAGAAAGAAAGAAAGAAAGAGAAAGAAAGAGAGAGAGAGAGAGAGAGAGAGAGAGAGAGAGAGAGAGAGAGAGAGAGAAAGAAAGAAAGAAAGAAAGAGAAAAATAAAGAAAAAGAAAGAAAGAGAGAAAGAGAGAAAGAGAGAAAGAGAGAAAGAAAGAAAGAAAGAAAGAAAGAAAGAAAGAAAGAAAGAAAGAAAGAAAGAAAGAAAGAAAGAAAGGAAAAGGAAGGAAAAGGAAGGAAAAGGAAGGAAAAGGAAGGAAAAGGAAGGAAGGAAGGAAGGAAGGAAGGAAGGAAGGAAGGAAGGAAAAGGAAGGAAAAGAAAGGAAAAGAAAGGAGGGAGCAGAAGGAAAAGAGGAAGGGAGGGAAGGAGGAAGGAAGGAAACAAGTAAGAAAAGGAGTGAGAGAGGAAGAGGAGGAGGAAAGAAGGGAGAGAAAGAAAAGATGAGGAAGGAAGGGAAGGAGGGAAAGGAAGGAAGGGAGGGAGGGAAGGAAGAAACAGTGCATAAAATTGAGCTGGCTTGGAGACAATTCGAGGTTTAATCTGGAACTAAAAGACACACACACACAGACCCACAGACACACAAACTCCCTCTCCTCCCCCACCACCCCACCATCCCCTGCCACCAATCTAACTCAGCTTCCCCAATCTGGCTCTGCATTTTAAATAAATAAGATTTAAGAAATCTGTCTGTGCGTACAGGTAGCCACAGATAGGCAGCTATACTTTAGACAGGGAAATCAATCCGTAGTATTTACCGAGCTCCTACTGTGTACAGGGCGCTGTCCTAAATGCTCGGGAGAGGAACATCCAAGTAAATGACAAGTAACTACTCTTGAGGAATTTAATAATAATAATAATGTTGGTATTTGTTAAGCGCTTCCTCTGTGCAGAGCACTGTTCTAAGCGCTGGGGTAGATACGGGGTCATCGGGTTGTCTCACGTGAGGCTCCCAGTCTTCATCCCCATTTTACGGATGAGGTCAGTGAGGCCCAGAGAAGTGAAGTGACTCGCCCACAGTCACACAGCTGACAGGTGGCGCGGGCGGGATTCGGAACCCATGACCTCCGACTCCCAAGCCCGGGCTCTTTCTAAAGGGAGCGGCGGGCAGAAATCAGACGATTTACAGATATTTGAAGCGTATGGGAAAGAACGAATCCAGCCGTCGACTGGGGGCGGAGTGGCCCAGCGGAAACGGTACGAGCTTGGGCATCCGAATGACCCGGGTCCTGATCCCGGTTCTGACATTCGTCTCTCGTGTGAATCTTGGGCAGGTCACTTAGCTTCTCTGAGCCTCAGCGATCTCGTCTGCAACACGGGGATTAAGACGGTGAGTCTTGTGTGAGACGGGGACTGTGTCCGACCTGATCGGTTTGAATTACCCCAAGGCCGAGGTCAGTGTCTGACACATAGTAAGTGCTTGGCAAATAGAATTAAAACAAAATAAATCGGTTTATGTGCGCCGAGAGAGAAAAATTCCGGCGAGTTGAGGGAGACATTCCCTGCCCACGAGGAGCAGAGGGAGAGGCAGAAGATAAAATAAAGTACAGAGAGGGGAAATGGCAGAATCTTAGGCTATGAGCCTAAGCGCCGGGAGTGCGGGGTGAATCAAAGAATTTAAGAGGAGTGGATCCGCGTGCATAAATAGCTCAGAGAGGAGTGAGAATGAGAAAAGCACGCAAATCGATGAGTTTAGGCTGGTTGATGGAATGAAATCGATCAGTGGTATTCCTGGGTGTCTAATGATGACGTTGGTATTTGTTAATGTTGGTATTTGTTAAGCGCTCACTAGGTGCCGAGCACCGTTCTAAGCGCTGGGGTAGACACAGGGGAATCAGGTTGTCCCACGTGGGGCTCACAGTCTTCATCCCCATTTTACAGATGAGGTGACTGAGGCACAGAGAAGTGAAGTGACTCGCCCAAAGTCACCCAGCTGACGAGTGGCCGAGCCGGGATTCGAACCCATGAACTCTGACTCCAAAGCCCGTGCTCTTTCCACTGAGCCACGCTGCTTCTCTGTTAAGCGCTTCCTGGGTGCAGAGCACTGTTCTAAGCCCTGGGGGAGATCCAGGGTCATCAGGTTGTCCCACGTGAGGCTCACGGTCAATCCCCCTTTGACAGATGAGGTCTGCTATGCGCGGAGCACTGTCCTGAGAACTTGGTAGAGTACTTGAAGCGGCGTCGCTTCGTGGAAAGGGGCCGGGCTTCGGAGTCAGAGGTCGTAGGTTCTAACCCCGGCTCCGTCGCTTGTCTGCTGGGTGACTTTGGGCAAGGCACTTTACATCTCTGTGCCTCGGTCACCTGGTCCGTAATAGGGGGGTGAAGAACTGTGAGCCCCACGTGGGACAACCTAATTACTTTGTATCTAGTCCAGCGCTTAGAATAGCGTTGGGCACGTAGTAAGCACTTAACCCATACTCATTATCATTGTTATTATTATTACGGTATTTAGTGTCCGTGATCCCCGGCCTCAAGGAGCGTACGAGACATGACGAGGGGCAGTGGAAATGAATCCGGATACATGTCCTGGAGATTGACTGAGCTCACTTGAAAAAAAACCACGCTCAAGTTAGCGCAGGCACAGAGAAAGTCGAACCGGTACATATTTCAGTTCAACGCAACTTTATGCCACGTTAGAATTGCTTTCATTTCTTCTTCTTTTAGTGCGTTGGGTTATAGTTGAGGTTCAACAGAGATCACAATCTCGTTTCAGATGTGATTCCATTTTGTGATCAGAATACGGTTTGACTTCAGCCTGGTTTTTAGTTCAGACGCAATTATATGAGCTGAATACCTGTACCTCGGAAGCTGACTTTCCCCCTGTCAAGTGGTATTAGTAATTATAATAATGACAACAATAGGAATCTCGATATCTGTTAAGCACTTACTGTAGGCTGAGCCTTGGGGTAGATGCCAGATAATCCGATCGGGCACATTTCCCAGCCCACGTGGAGCTTATTTTTTTCTTTTTTTCTCCTTCAAAAGACTGTCGGTAACAGCTGCTAAATCATGTTTTGCATAGAACGGGAAGATTCGGTGCCAGCAGGTGAGGGGTTTCTGGCCTAGGAGAAAAACGAGAAGCAAAATCCACCTAACGTAATAAAGGTGATGGCTAAAGGAAATCAGAAAGATTTCAGGATTTTGAAGTTGGTCTGTTGAAAAGACTGACTACGATACTCTCCTAGTTGGGGAAAATACCTCGAGTTGGATGCTAACGAGATCTTAAATGTCGAAACGGTCTGAGCAAAGTAGAAGCTACTGATACAGATCGGTCTTTCCCTAGCTTATATTTAGAGTGTCGGATACCCACTTTTCCACTGGAAGTGTCCGTGCTATTTGACCGTGCGCCTTCGGCGACCCGGGGATGAGCCCGGAAGGATAAAATAACCATAACCAGTCGTAAAACAGTATTTCCCTGACCTTAACGTGCGTTGATTTGCATTTTTATATTCCACCGGAGCAGCAGCCTAGAGCTCCTGCCAGGTAATCGGCGCGATGTAGTTATGAATTAATCTGGGGAAGAATAGACCGTTAAAGCAACATGTGCTACCGGGTCTGACGGGTTGAAAAGAAGGTCTAATGAGAGGAAATTAGGCTGAAGGCTTGAACTTTTCCAAAAGGCGATTCCTCACGCCGCGGATCCCGAGCGAACTGAGAATAGGCCACCGTGAGAAGGAGAAATTTGATTTTTCCATTGCCCGATTGGCCTTAACAACTCCCCCGGGGGCAGAATTTAGTTCTGCGCTCCGCACCCGGGACGCGCTCAGTAGATACCATCGATCGACCGAGGTTGTGCCGTAGACACGCTCACGTCGATCGGAATGCTCCGATTCTAATCTGGAGGCTTCGGGAATCAATCCATCATTTTTTCGATCGTATTTATAATAATAACGTTGGCATCCGTTAAGCGCTTACTACGTGCAGAGCACTGTTCTAAGCGCTGGGGGAGATACAGGGGAATGAGGCTGTCCCACGTGAGGCTCCCAGTCTTCACCCCCATTGTACAAATGAGGGAACTGAGGCCCAGAGAAGTGAAGTGACTTGCCCACAGTCACACAGCTGACAAGGGGCAGAGTCGGGATTATTGAGCGCTTACTCTGCGCAGAGCGCTGTACTAAGCGCTCGGCAAGTACAGTTCGGCAGTAGAGACAACCCCTGCCCACACCGGGCGTGGTGCGGAGGAAGCGCTTACTACGTGCAGAGCACTGTACTGTGCTCTCGAGAGAGTACGATATAACGGGGTAGGAAGACACGCTCCTTGTCCACAGTGAGCTCGGAGGCCAGAGCGGGAGACAGCCGATACGGACGAGTAAATCATGTGTGCGGACGCGACGTGGAGCTGGGAGGATGGGGTGAGCGTCCGGGGTTTGAAGGGAACGGATCCAAGTCCACAGGTGAGTCGGGAGGGAAAGAGGGAAGGAGAAAAAACGATTTAATAAGGGAAGACGTCCTGGAGGAGATGTGGTTTTTAGCAGGCTCCCTCATCCGCAGAGTCGGAGACTCGTTACCTGTTCTCCGTCCTACTCAGACCGAGAGGCTCGTGTGTCAGATCCGTCGATACCGACCACGGCCTACAGCCGCTACCAATCCCGCGCGATCACTTGGCCTAGCGTTCTGCACGCGGCAAGCACTCAACGAATACCGCCGATCGACTGACCGAGGGAGGGCAACGATCCCTGTGCGACGGGTTCACGAGACTCCCCCTCGTCCAACTCCATCTTTAGGGACCCGGCGATTTCTCCACCCCTCCGTCATATTCCAGAATGGGGTGTGAGGCCCTTAATGAAGGGGACAGATCGCCAACTACTGAGTTCTCTCCAGTCACCCGGGGTGAAATCAGAAGCTCTGCTCTGGATCTCAGAATCCAGCCGAAGAACTCTGACCTCCTCTTGGGCCGGACGGCAGGGCTTAGAGGTCCCTGCGCGACAGTAAGCTGTCTAAGGTCAGGACTACGGGGAAGGGGACGAGGAAATCACCCTCATTTCCCCGCTGGGATCGTTACCTGGAGCCCCTCACCCAATTTAGCCCCTTTTAATCTCTTTACAACCTGGAAAGAGGAGAAAGCAAGACGGTTTTTAAAAAAATTCTTTTTTTAACCCCTTTGCAGTGTAAACGGCCACGTCTGGGGTGGACCATTAATTAGGAAGAGCCGGATAATAAGGTCTAGGAATAGATTAAGGGCAGGAGAAGCGTGGTGGTTGACCTTGCTATGAGACAGAGTCCGTCTCCCTCCGGGTTCAGGGGTTCAACCGCCCCTCACAGTGCCTTGCTCTGCCTGCCCCTAGAGTCCCGGGACAGAGCCGAGATAATGCAAGGAAAGACACTTAATAAATCACGTGAGGCACAGAGACGGAAGATTTTCATCTATCCCCGGGTCCGGGGACCTAGGGGTCCCGTGTGAGCGGACGGGGAACGTCTACTTGGGTGTAAACTTTAATTAAGGGCTGTTCTTTATGGATTACGTGCAGTCTGGGGCCCGAAAGCCCACCTATAATCAGCTTGGAAAGAGAGAGAGTTTGAGAGCCGTGTCACCGGCAGAGGCTGGAACTTGAATTCGCACTTTTGCGACGTCCATTTGGGATTACTATAATTCCCGGCTTGAAGTTCTCGCTCAGAGCCCCCGTCTGGGAAGTGGCGGGAGGCTAGCCCTGGTTTCCCTTCGCTGGGAGGGTTTCGGGGCCGGCCGCCGGTTAGGGGCCGGATCGACTTTCGTCGGACACCCCGGTGACGTGCTTCGGAAACACCGCGTGGATCCAAATGAGTTTTCGGTTCCCCGTTGGCCGGGTCCAATCTGTTCCCCGATAAGCGCGTCGGGTTTCCGTTGGTTCCAAAGGAGCTGGGCCAATCTCGGGGTCCCGACGTTGGCCATTTTAGGGCCTTTTCGCCTCTTTACAGCCCGAGGCTGGAGAAAAGAGAAAGCGAGGCAGGTTTTTTTATCGGTTGCCCCCGCAGCTGGGGAGGAAGCTACTTCGGAAGACATTCCTGGTGCCGGCTACCTCTCCCCCCGTAACTAAGGTCAAGGCCAAAGTGAGTGGTGAAGCCCCTTTTAGTTTTTATAGCTATCTGTGAAGCGCTTACTATGTGCCAGGCACTGTTCTAAGTGCTGGGGAATGATGGTTGGCACATAGAAAGAACTTAACAAATGCCATCATCATTATTATTATTATTATTATTATATTATATATCATATCACCATTGTATATTATCCAAATTGCACATTCCAAGAGCTTAGTACAGTGCTCTGCACGTAGTAAGCGCTCAATAAATTCTATTGAATGAATTATTCTATAAGCTAATCGGGTTGGATACAGTCCCTGTCCCACACAATGATAATAATAATAATAATAATAACACTTATGGTACTTGTTAAGCACTTACTATGTGCCAAGCATTGTTCTAACCGCAGGCTAGACACAAGGAAATCAGGTTGAACAGAGTCCCTGTCCCACGTAATAATAGTAATAATAATAATAATGGTACTTGTTAAGCACTTACTATGTGACAAGCACTGTCCTAAGCTCCGAGGAAAATGCAAGATAATCACCATAATGATAATGATAAGAATGTTGGTATCTGTTAAGCGCTCACTACGTGCCGAGCACCGTTCTAAGCGCTGGGGTAGGCACGGGGGGATCGGGTGGTCCCACGTGGGGCTCACGGTCTTCATCCCCATTTTACAGATGAGGGGACTGAGGCCCAGAGAAGCGAAGCGACTCGTCCAAAGTCACCCAGCTGACAAGTGGCCGAGCGGGGATTCGAACCCATGCCCTCTGACTCCGAAGCCCGTGCTCTTTCCACTGAGCCACGCTGCTTGTATCATCTATTGAGCGCTTACTATGTGCAGAGCACTGTACTAAGCGCTTGGCGGACACAGTCCCCCGTCCCACACAATGATAATAATAATAACAATAATTATGATACTTGTTAAGCGCTTACCGTGTGCCGGGCACAGTTTTAAGTTCTGGGGTGGACACAAGCGAGTCGGATTTGACGCTGTCTGTGTCCCACACGGGTCTCACGTCCGTAATCCCCATTTTACAGGAGAGGTGACGGAGGCACAGAGAAGTGAAGTGACTCTCCCAAGGTCACACAGCGGGCGAGAGGCAGAGCTGGGATTAGAAGTCGGGTCCCGCTGACTCCCGGTCCCGGCTCTACCCATTAGTCCACTCTGCTTCCTTCTCTGGCCACGGCAAATACTCGGCTTTCTGCCAGTCCACAGGTTCAGCCCGTGCGGGTCGGACGGTTCTCTGATCGGGGCGATCTGCCCCGCTTTAATTACAATTCCTGACTTCGTAGGGAGGGTCCGATACCCCTTCATCCAACGGAAACTCCTCACCGTTGACTTTAATAATAACGTCGGTATCCGCTAAGCGCTCCCTGTGTGCAGAGCGCTGTTCTAAGCGCTGGGGCAGGCACAGGTTCGTCAGGTCGTCCCACGTGAGGCTCGCGGCTAATCCCCATTCTACCGGTGAGGTAACCGAGGCGCCGAGAAGTGAGGTGACCCGCCCACGGTCACACAGCGGACGGATGGTAGAGCCGGGATTCCAACCCATGACCGATAAAGCGCTCGATCGCCTCGCCCCCATCCTACCTCACCTCACCGATTTCCTACGGCGGCCCAGCCCGCTCACTCTCCGCGGCTTAGCGGCGGGAGCCCGGGCCTGGGAGTCAGAGGTCGTGGGTTCGGTCCCCGGCTCTGCCACTTAGCGGCTGGGTGACCTGGGGCAAGTCACTTCACTTCTCTGGGCCTCGGTGACCTCGTCTGTCAGACGGGGATTAAGACTGTGAGTCTCATGTGGGGCAACCTGATTGGCCTCTATCTACTGCGACACTTAGTGCTCAGCACGGAGTACGCGCTTACCAGATGCCATCGTTGTTATCACTGAATGCCAGTCTACTCACTGGACCGCGATCTTGCCCGTCCTCGCAGCCGACCCCTTGCCCATGTCCCCATCGTAGCCTGGAACTCCCTCCCCCTCCACGTGTGGCAGAATATCACTCTTGCCAACCCCGTGGCCTGCAAAATAGGGGGCGTTCAATAGGTGCTACCGATTGAGCGAGGACAGCCTGCGTTACGGCGCTCGGCGCACAGTGAGCCCTTGACGGGAACCGCGGTTGTTCTCGGTCCGCGGTAAGCGCTTAACAAATCCCACAGTTACGATCACTAGATTAGATTACTTTGTCCTCTCTGAAGAACGGCGAGGAGGAACGCGTTTTCAAGGGTGAGGATTTGGATTCTCAGAAAGGGTGAGTTGACCGTCGAACAGCCAAGAGATTCGAGCTGGTTTAAAACGCTATCTTTGGGGTTCGGAGGCCTGTTGGTCCGTTACACGTTTGCGAGTTAAAAATCCTCCCAAAGCTAGGGATGAGCGGATAGTTACGTCTGTTCGGCACCTTGGGAGACTCACTGAACTCTTCTCTGTGGCTCAGGTTTCTCATCACCCGCTCTCCCTTCCACTTAGACTTTGTGAACTTTCGTTCATTCATTCAGTAGTATCGATCGAGCGCCGACTATGTGCCAAGCGCTTGGAGTGGACACATCGGTAACAGACAGAGACGGTCCCTGCCCTCTGACGGGCTTACGGTCTAATCGGGGGAGACGGGCAGACGGTAGCGATAAATAGAATCAAGATGGCGATATATAGAATCGAGAACTCTTATGGGACCGGGACCAGCTTCTAGCTGATCTTCTCACGGGACCCACAGTGCTTAGCACAGGCTTGGCGCAGAGTTAATAAGTAGGCCATTAGGCCTGGGTTTTTTTTTGTTTTTTTTTTTTCAAATGAGCGTTTTTTTCCCCGGGTCATCCGTTCGTCCGTTCAGTCGTATTTACCGGGCACTTACTGTGTGCGGAGCACTGTTCTAAATTCTCGGGAGAGGATGATATAACAATGTGACAGACGCATTCCCTGCCGACGGTGAGCTCAAAATCTAGAGAGGGGAATAGATGTTAATCTAAATGAATCGAATCGCAGGTGTGTCCCCGAGTGGCGTGGTGCTGGGACGGAGGAACGGATAAAGGGAGCAGGTCAGGGCAGCGCAGAAGGGAACGGGAGAAGAAGAAAGGAGGATTCAGTCTGGGAAGGCCAACGGCATGATGGCGGTCGCCTCACGGTGACTACCAGCGGGAGGAGAGGGATCATCCCGACATCTTATATTCTTCCTGAAGAAAGCAGCACAACCTACTGGATAGAGCATGAACCCGGGAGTCAGAGGGCCCTGGGTTCTAATCCCGGTTCCGCCTCGTGTCCGCCGTGTGACGCCGGGCAGGTCGGTTCATGTCCCTGAGCCTCGGTTACCTCAGCCGTCAAATGGGGAATAAGACAGTGAGCCCCGTGTGGGCCAGGGACCGTGTCCGGTGCAATTATTGAGTATTCATCAGCGGCATTCAAATGCTTAGTATTCATCCAGTCGTATTTACCGAGCGCTTCCCATGTGCAGAGCACCGCACTAAGCGCTCGGAAAGGACAATCCGGCGACGGATAGAGACGATCCCGCGGTCTAAAAGATGTGCAGAGCACTGTAGAGGGGAGCTGGGAGAGTACAAGACAACGGAGTTATCAGACATGTTCCCTGCCCACGAGAGCTGACCTTAACCCGGTGCTTTATACCGTGCCCGGCACAGAGTAAGCACTTAAAAATACCATCAGAATTAAAAAAAAAAAAGAGTTTCGTCTATTTGAAATTAATATTCCAGGTAGGTGGAGACCTGTGATCAATCGGCTTCATCATCTGCTCTGTAAGCTTGTCCTCTAGACTGTAAGCTCGTTACGGGTAGGGAAGGTAGCTGTTCAGTGTTATTCTGTCCTCTCCCAAGCGCTTAGCGCCGTGCTCTGTAATGATGATGATAATAATAATAATAAAAAGGTTGGTATTTGTTAAGCGCTTCCTAGGTGCCGAGCACTGTTCCAAGCGCTGGGGGAGATACACGGTAGCCAGGTTGTCCCACGTGAGGCTCACAGTGAATCCCCATTTTCCAGATGAGGTCACTGAGGCCCCGAGAAGCGAAGTGACTCGCCCACAGTCACGCAGCTGACAGGCGGCAGAGCCGGGAGTCGAACCCATGACCTCTGACTCCGGAGCCCAGGCTCTTGCCACTGAGCCACACTGCTTCCCAAGACACGTCTCCCCGAGCGGGAATCGAACCCGGGCCGCGGCGGCGAGCGCCCCGAATCCTAACCGCTAGACATGGCTCTCGATAAATACGATCGAACGAATGATTAGCCACTCCCGGTGAGTACGAAACAGTCCGATCATCTCCAGTGCCCTTTTCACTGAAGCGGATCACCGAAGCAGACGTTCGCCCCCCCCCCAGTTTCCCATCCCCGCACATTTCGGGTTCAAATTCGCAAATTATTTATTTGCATCGATGTCGGTCTCCCCGCCCTGGACTGTTAACTCGTGGTGGGCAGGGAACGCTTCCGTTTGTTGCCGTCTTATCCCCTCCCGGGGGCTTAGTTCATTCCTCCGCACGCAGTGAGCGCTTAATAAATAGGATCGAACGCATGAATCCTCGCGATCTCCGGGGACGGGATACGACCAGGGAGATGGGAGAGGGTCGGGTCCGACATTTCCAAATGAGACAGCGTTCTGTTTTTGCCGAAGGGAGCTTAATAGCTCTCCCCTCACTGCCCTTACACGTTACTTCCGCACGCCGTTAGCTTCTTTTCTTCGATGTCATTAAGGAAACACGTCGAGTGATGGGACGAGATAAAGTCCAGAGAGGTTGATGCAGTTTCCGCAGAGGATGCGGATGTCTGAGGAACAGAGATGGCGTCTCTGACGTTCCGTAATGGGGTCGGAAACGAAAGTGCCGAAGGATCTTTGAGAAGCGGCGCGGCCTAGTGGAAAGATCCCGGGCCTGGGAGGCACGAGCCACGGGTTCGAATGCCGGCTCCGTCACGCGTCCGCTCTGTGATCCAGGGCGAGTCGCTTCACTCCTCTGCGCCTCCGTTACCTCACCTTGAAAATAGCACTTACTGTGTGCCAGACGCCGCACTAAGGGCCGAGGTAGGCCCAAGCTAATCGGCCGGGACTCAGTCCGGGTCCTAACCGGGGCGCCCAGTTTCCATCCCCGTTTTCCAGACGAGGTCCCTGAGGCCCGGAGAAGTTAAGGAACGGGCTTAGGGTGGCACGGCGGGTGCGGCGGAGCCGGGATTAGAAGCCAGGTCTTTCCGATCCTCATCGGTCACTTACTTGGCCTTTCCGGGCCTCAGTTACCTCGGTAAAATGGGAATCGAGACGGGGAGCCCCACGTGGGACGGGGACCGGGTCCAACCCGATTAGGTCCCCTCTACCCCATCGCGTACGACAGCGCCGGCCACGTCGTAAGCCCTTAACAGATTAGCAGAGCGATGGAGGCGCTGACGTACCGTGCGAACAGAGCTGATTTCACCGGCCTCTCTGTCACCTTCCAGAAGGAGTCTGTAACGAAGGAGAGAAGCCGGGTCCCGACCAAATTCGCACCAGGTCTCTGAAGCGAACCCTCTCAGGGTGGCACCTGAAGCGTCTCCAGCCCTCCGTCAGTCTCGACTACGGAAGGGAGAGTCAAGCGGAGGCCGACCCGTAGACCGTGAGCCCGTCACCGGGCGGGGACGGTCTCCGTCTGTTGCCGACTTGTCTGTTCCAAGCGCTCAGCCCGGTGCCCCGCACATCGCAAGCGCTCAGCGAATACCCTCGAGTGAATTCCTAGCTCGGCCGGCGGCTACAAGTCGAAACCCGCTCTCGCTGGGCAGCGGCGGCACGGGAGAGGGTCGAGGGCGGGGACTCAGGTTTACGGCGCGGGAGGCGACAGCGGTAACCGCTTCCGTGTTTTTACCGTGGAGGGTCTCTGGATCCGCTACCCGGACGATCGCAGGTGGAGGTGGGGCCTCCTGGGAGAGATGGGTCCGTGGCGCCGCTGTGGGTCGGACCCGACTCGACGGCGTGGAACCGCAACAGTCTGGAGTGAAGAGGAGCTCGTTCTAGACTTCGGAACTCGGTCGAAGGACTCTGACCTGCCCTTCGGTTGTTCCGTCGGGGGGTAATTCGTGAGCATTTACTGTGAGGGGAGCACTGTCCTAAAAAATTGGGGAGAGTACGATACGTCACATTATTCGTTCATTCCATCACAATTAGGTACATTAGGTCCGTTGGTTAGACTCATCCTCTGCCCACGGGGAGCATTCCGTGGCTCGGTGGAAAGAGCCCGGGCTTTGGAGTCAGAGGTCATGGGTTCGAATCCCGGCTCAGCCGCCTGTCAGCTGTGAGCCTTTGGGCGAGTCACTTCCCTTCTCGGCGCCTCAGTTACCTCATCTGTAAAATGGGGTTGAGACCGTGCGCCCCACGTGGGACCACCTGAGTCCCCCGTGTCTCCCCCAGCGCTTAGAACAGTGCTCGGCACACAGGAAGCGCTTAACAAATTCCCAGATTATTATTATCGGTAACAGAAGGCGGGTCCGCTCCCGATCGGTCTCCGATTTCTCTTGTATCCTCGCGATACTCTCCCAAGCACACCACAGTGGCTCGATAAATACTATCAAACCTTTGGGATCCACACGATCAGGGAGGTTCAGCTCACCCGGGTAACTTCCATCCGGCGGGTCTCGGCGAGTAACTAAGACGCGCGTCACCGTCGGACGGCCGCAAGGTCGATATCTGTCCGCGGCACCCAGGACCTGTCGGGAGACAAGCGGCTTCCGTTCAGGTGGAGGCAGACGCCAAATCCAAACCCACCACCGCAGAGAGGACTTTCATTCCATAGTATTTATTGAGCGCTTACTATGCGCAGAGCACCGGACTAAGCGCTTGGAACGGACAAGTCGGCCGCGGATAGAGACGGTCCCCGCCGTCCGACGGGCTCACGGTCTGATCGGGGGAGACGGACGGACGAGGACGATGGCGATGAATAGAGTCGAGGGGAAGGACGTCTCGTGAAAACGATGGCGACTGAATGGAATCGAGGCGATGTGACATTTCATCGACAGAATAAATCAGGGACCACCGGGGCTCTCCGGATTGACGACCACTCGGGCGCGAAAGGCCGTCGGAACAGACGCTCGAAATAATACCGGAAAGAAGCAGCTCGGGTAATCTAGGGTGCAGAAAATTCACTTATGCGGCCGCCCACATAGGCAGGTTATTATCGCGCAGAAGGAAAAGAGAGAAAAAGTCCATCTGTTGGTATGTTGGCTGAGGCCCGACGGATTTTCGGAACTGAAGCCGTTAAATAACTTTCGACTTTCCAGACCACCGCGCGTCCTTGAAAAGTTCCACGTTTTATCTCCGATGCAGGAGTTTTAGCATGACAATGGAAGTTCAAAGCTTCTCAGGTAAAGATCCTTCAAAGAATAAGCCACTCGTGATAGGGCTGGATAAAAGTCAACAGTTTATACCACTCAGTTGCTTTTAAGATTTTCATCAAATGCAGCCCGGCGGTCGGAACTCTACCGGAGAGGGTCCCCAGCTGAGTTAAAATCATAAAACATTGACAGTGTTACCTTTGTTTCTCTCTCGCTTTCAGCCACTGAAAGATAGCAGATGAACTATGCATCAACTTACTTTTCTGCCCCCTTGGTGTTTTTTTTAAAAAAAAATAATAATCTATCAGCCTAAGGAAAAGCACCTCCACGGGACCGGTGTGAGATACGTAGATTTTCTATTTTCAAAGTTATCTGCTGGGAAGGTCCTGGGCTACTTGGAGAAAGAGTATCCCTTTCTGGGGGAATAAATGGGCCTCTATTTCGGCAGTAGAAATCCAGATCTACACCCCAGAATCCTTGTGAGCGTTCTGGTATTTACTGAGCACCTACTTGGTGCTAAGCACCACGGTAGAGAGAATCGATCGGCTCGGACACGGTCCCTGTCCTACCTGAGACGGCTAGTTGGGAGAATACGGAGTTCATCCTGATTTTAGGGAAAGTCTCGATTCTTTTTCCCCCGATACACCGGAGCGCACTCCAGGTTTCCACATCGGTTTTCTTTTTGATCCTTTTCCCCTTCACAGAGAAAACCAACGTGGAATTTTAGACTGTGCTCCGGTGTGTTGCTCTATAGCCGTAATACAAAGGCCTGTATCGTGACCGTCGTCATCATCGACATCAGTGGGATTTATTGAGCACTCGCCGTAAATAATGACGGTATTGGGTTAAGCGCTTACTATGTGCCGAGCACCGAGTGCTCGGATGGATGCATGGCAATCAGGTTGTCCCACGGGGGGCTTAGAGCAGCGGCGCGGCTCAGTGGAAAGAGCACGGGCTTTGGAGTCAGAGATCATGAGTTCGAATCCCAGCTCTGCCACCTGTCAGCTGTGTGACTGTGGGCGAGTCACTTCACTTCTCTGGGCCTCAGTTACCCCATCCGTAAAATGGGGATGAAGACCGTGAGCCCCACGCGGGACAACCCGATTCCCTTGCGTCTCCCCCAGCGCTGAGAACGGCGCTCGGCACGTAGTAAGCGCTTAACCCACACCGACGCTGTTATTAGAGTCTCAATCCTCATTTTAAAGATGAGGGAACTGAAGCACGGAGAAGCGAAGTGACTTGCCCGAGGTCACACAGCCGCCATGGGGAGGAGGGGGGATCAGAACCCAGGTCCTTCTGACTCCCAGGCCTCGGGCTCTAATAATGATGTTGGTATCTGTTAAGCGCTTACTATGTGCAGAGCACCGTCCTAAGCGCTGGGGGAGATACAGGGTAAGCCACGCTGTGTCACTCGAGGCTCCCGCTTGACACCCTCTCTAACACTTGCCCACGGGGAAACGTCCGAGCCGGTTTCCCCGTACCGGCCCCGGTGCTCAGTGCGGCGCTTAGTCCTTAGTAAACGCATCGTCATCACGGTGTCGTCCCCGCCCCGGTGCAGGTGAGGGGAGGGTCCTTCCCCTCGACTCCATTCATCGCCATGGTTCCCGTCCGCCCGTCTCCCCCGATTAGACCTTGAGCCCGTCGGACGGCGGGGACCGTCTCTATCTGTTGCCGACTTGTTCGTTCCAAGCGCTTAGTCCGGTGCTCTGCGCGGAGTAAGCGCTCGGTAAATACTATTGAATGGATGAATGAGTGGTGATCCAACGGAATTTTACATCGCTGGTTTTTTCTTCTCTGAGGATTTCAACCATTCTTCTGTTCCTATCTACCACCTGTTTAGATTTGCTGTTGCATTCATTAACCTGAAAGATTCCTTGCCCTTAACTAAACCGGTACACGTCTCCATTCGAGAAATAAAAGAGTATTTTACGATCATAGCTGGAGCTCTGTGGACCGACTGTTACCTTTTATGGATTATGGCTTCCTCTCCCAAGCCTTCTCCAGATGGCCTTTTTTCTCCTTCCCATCTTCTCCCTCCGTTTCTGGTCGGATCCACAACTCCTAAGCCCTTGATATTCACCCCCCCCCCCCCCCCCCCGCCCGGGTCCTCAGGTACCTCTTGTTTTGCCCTGCTCCTTTCCTTGTCTGTAACTGGTTTTTTAATGGTATTTGTTAAGCAAACCGGGAAGCAGCGTGGCTCAGTGGAAAGAGCCCGGGCTTGGGAGTCGGAGGTCACGGGTTCGAATCCCGGCTCCGCCACTCGTCAGCTGGGGGGCCGTGGGCGAGTCACTTCACTTCTCTGAGCCTCAGTGACCTCATCCGGAAAACGGGGCTGAAGACTGTGAGCCTCACGTGGGACCGCCCGATGACCCTGTATCTCCCCCAGCGCTTAGAACGGCGCTCTGCACCTAGTAAGCGCTTAGCAACTACCGACATTATTATGACGATGATGATCAAGCACTGACTGTGTGTCGAACCCTATCCAAAGTGCTGGGGCAGGTGGAAGGAAATCAGGTCAGAGGCAGTCCCTGTCCCACACGGGCTCAGAGTCCAGGTAGGAGGGAGAGCAGGTATGCCCATTTTAAAGCTGAGGAAACGGAGGCACAGAGAAGTGAGAGGACCTGCTTGGACAAGGTCACAGAGCAAATAACTGGAAGGGCCGGAATTCGAACCCAGGTCCTTCGGACTCCCAGGCCCGTGCTTTCTCCATTAGGCCATGCTGTTTCTCCATTTATTTTAGTATCCATCTCCCTGAGTAGTTTATAAGTTCCTTAGAGCGCAGGGATGGATCCCGTCTACCAACCTGATGTAATTACGATCTTCCGTCGCTCCGCACGCAGTGAGCACTGAATAAATACCCTCGATTAATGGGTTGATCATGAGCCGGTTGGGATTAATGTTGATTTGAGAAGCATCTGTGAGGATTAAAATCTTCTTTTCTGTAATACAGTAAGTCTAGACCCTAAGCACATCGAGGGCGGGAAATGTGTCCGTTATATTGTACTTTTCCTAATGCTTAGTACAGCGCTCTGCACGTAGTGAGCACTCAGTAGAAAAGCAGCATGGCCCGAAAAGATAGAATACCTGGCCTGGGAGACAGACAGTTCTGGGTTCTAGTCCCAGCTCCACTACTTGTCAGCTGTGCGACTTTGGGCAAGTCACTCAACTTCTCCGTGCCTCCGTTACCTTATCTGTAAAATGGGGGTGAAGATCGTGAACCCCACGTGGTACATGGATAGTGTCCAACCCGACATATCTGCCCCAGTGCTTAGAAGAGTGCCTGGCACATAGTAAGTGATTAACAAATCCACAATTATTATTATTTTTGATAATAACAAATACGATGAACTGACTGATAATACATTTCTCACCCGCTGTGACTCCCAGAGCAATCCCATGAATTAGTTCCTGAATAGAAACCTTTAACCTTGGCCGTTTAAAAAAAAAAATAAATGAATAAGAATATCTAAGTGCCGAAGAGCTGTCAAAGGATGAGATTCAGAAATAAAGAGTAGAAAACAACACATAAAAAAAAAAAAGAAAAACCAACCCAAGAAGAGATTGGCTCTGCTCTTGAAAACCTCGAGGAAACTGGGGAGATGACACCGTGAAGACCCAGGGACGGAAACATCAGAAGATTTGAAATAATCAACGAGGATTTCAGCGGTCAAGCACCCGCAGAACAAAGCTATGGAATTTACTGTAGTTTCCTGCCAAGGATTCACGCTGTCAGCGTATAAAACAATGGAATAATGAAAAGCCGCTACAGTCGAACACGGACCAACTTGAAGTCGGCCGGATCCTTCCTCTAGTGAAAGGCAACATTAGAGAAAACGATTTTTTTTCCCCTCGTATGTCTTTCGTTAAAGTTCTCTGAGGATACTCTGTAGAAGGTCGGGCGACTGGGAGAAAGATTTATGGATTTTCTTCCTGTTGCTAACCGTCTCTCTTCACGGTAATATGCCTAACTTCCAACCGGAATAAATGATGGAAAAAAAGTCCTACTATTCTGAGGAGAAGCCACCTAACGGTGCTGGGGTCAGGGTTTGGGGCAGGGGGATTAGGGACAGGATTGGGGAAGGAAAGTAGCCGGAAGCTTGAGAAACGAATGCAATAAATGACGAAGCGTGCTTTGTTGTCTCTTTCATTGTTGTTATTTTTGATTTTTCCATCGTATTCGTCAAGCTTCTGCTGTGTGTCAAACGCCGTCCTAAGTGCTAGGGTGGATACGAAGTAACGATATCTTTTCCGATCTAATTTCCTTGATCTGCACGGGGCTCGCCGTCCAAGTAGGAGAGAGAACAGGTATTGCATACCCATTTCGCAGCTGGAACCAAGGGGAAGCAGCGTGGCTCGGTGGAAAGGGCCCGGGCTTCGGAGTCAGCGGCCATGGGTTCGGCTCCCGGCTCTGCCACCCGTCAGCTGTGTGACTGGGGGCGAGTCGCTTCACTTCTCTGTGCCTCGGTTACCTCATCTGGAAAATGGGGATTAACGGTGAGCCTCACGGGGGACCGCCCGACGGCCCTGTATCCCCCCCCGGCGCTTAGAACGGTGCTCGGCACATAGCAAGGGGACTCGAGAAGGGAATGGGACTAAGAGGCAGTGAGGATTCGAACCCAAGGTGGTGACGCAAGCGAGGAAAGTCACACTCAGAGACAGCGTTAGATAGATCAGAAAAGGGAGGAAGGCGACCGAGTGCCCGTTCGCCTCCGGAGAGGTACGAGCGACCCAACGGCCCCCCTCTCCCGTTCGGCCGGGCCTTTGTTTGCGACGTACAGGAGAAGTAGCCGATCACAAAAGAACTCGGACACGTGTGTTTTCTTCCGTGACGAAAGAGACTCTTCAAGCGGGCCTCATCTGTCTGGGGTAAGAAGCGATCTCCCGTCCAAGCAGGCCTGATCTGTTTTGGGAAAGAAGCAATCTCCTGTCCCCCGGAATTTGGAATTTGCAGATGTGATCTACATCCCGCCTGAAATGGGGGACTTCCCGAGACGAAAACGAAGTCGTTTAGCTCAAGAGCCGCTATGCTCAGAATGCTGTTTTTAACGGTAAGCTCTTAACAAATCCCGACATCATCATTATTATTATTATTATTATTATTAACCAAGGCACAGAGAAGGTAAATCATTTTCCCAAGGTCCCACAGCAAATAAACGGCCGAGCTGGGATTAGGAGGCGGGTCCTCTGACTCCCAGGCCCGTGCTCTAGCCACTAGGCCGTGCTGCTTCTCTTTGAAATAAATGGTGACCCTATCTAGACTTTAAACCCATTGAGAATGGGGCTCCGGTCTCCTAGCTCTTGTACTCTCCCGAGGGCTTGGTACAAGGCTTTCGCGCATACGGTAAGAAGCCCTCGCACACCGCCGACGGATTGACGTCCGAGGCCGTGTACACTCGAGGCACTGTTTCCCTCACCCGGCACCGGCCCGTCACCAGGGAGAGGAACGTTATCGGAAGGACATCATTCCCTCCTCCGCCCTTGGCGTTCTTCCCCCGAACCGGAGTTGAAACATGCATCCCGGTAGAAAGCGGACTAAATCGTTAAGCACCGGATGAAAGGACTGAGGATTTTCTTTTTCTCTTCTCCAGATTACTATGCTCCCAGTACTTATTTTTCCCCAAGTTTCCTCTTTATCACGAGCATTCTGCTTTGCCAACGTTTTGGTCTATTAAGTGCTCTCTGAGGAAAGCGGTGATGCACAGTCTCCTTTTCTTCTGTCTAAATCCTTGGGAGTCTCTTCTTAACGTTTCTCTCCGCCACAGAGAGTCTCGATGTCACTGTCCCTCCTAGCCCTTTCGAAATCCTGGCTTTCTCCCGCTTCTACTTTCTTAATTGCCTCTTCTGTCCGCGAATGCAGGCTATCTGCCCCGGGCACCCCCTTTTCCTCTGCCATTAACTAGGATCCAATCTTCACCTTATGGATTCGTCTGCTTCTTGCCATCTCCTCTCCCAAAGCAGACCCTCTCTCTGTTACAGAAAGGCCAGACGCAAACGTCTTATTTTTCTCTCCTCCCGGGCGGGCTTTCTTCCTTTTCCCCTCGGCACCCATCTCCCCTAAGGGGGAAGCCCCGCACCCCCGGCCGCACGGATACCCACCGTGAACATCCCTCTCCTTCCCCCGCTGCCCAGGAAGGTGGCTCTTTCTCCGTCAAAGCGCCGGTGGGGGGGCCGAGGAGAAAGCTCCCTTCTCCCTCAGAGACGGGGACGGCACGAAGCTGTCCGTCTTCAAATGACACAGTGGCACCGCGCTTCTTTAAGGTGGCGTCTCTCATTCGGGTCCCCCGCCGGCTCTGGCGGTCCAGGTGGCAGCGGGGGACGGACGCGAAGGCGAGCTCTCTCGGCGTTTGACCTCGGCCCGTGACCGGTCGGGGGAGAAGTGACCGGGGCCGCATCTGAGGTGACGGGGTGGGCCCCGGCCTACCGGAGGAACGATCCTCTCCGCGCGTGCCAGACCCTTCTGGCGGCTGCCTTCATCCTCTCCGGTACCCGAGGTGCTTGGCTGGGCCCCCACCCTCCAAAGGACCATCTGGTCCATTCCGGGCGACTTCAGGAGCCGGACAGACTTTCTTTCGGCCCGACTCCTCGGATCATTCTTTTGCTCTTCTCCCTTTCCGAGAGCTCCTACCTTTCTCTTTACCCTGCCCTCCTCTCCGATCGCGATGAGAACCTGCGGGGAGGTTTTTTTCTCTATAGGCCCCTAGGGCGTGGAGGCTGGAGGGGAGCGGGAGGTTGTCCTTGTTCCCCGGAGTGCCCTGAATCGATCAATCGGTCCCATTTATTGAACGCTGTGTGCAGAAAACTGTACAGAGCACTTGGAAAAGTACAAAGCGACAGAGTCGGTAGACATATTCCGTGCCCGCAACGAACTCGCAGTCCAGAGGTAGTCATTTCCTAAACGCTCAAGAGCCTGATTTTTACGATGCTTAAGGTGGCCATCCGTCTAGTGTCAGTCAGTCAATCGGTATCACTTTTTGAGCGTTTCCCACGTGCAGAGCATTGTATCCAAATTAACTCTCTTCCCCTCTTCAGAGCTCTACTGAGAGCTCGCCACCTCCCGGAGGCCTTCCCAGACTGAGCCCTCCCTTTCCCTCCTTTCCCCATCGGCCCGACTCCCTCCCTCGGCTCTACCCCCTTCCCCTCCCCGCTGCGCTGTGCGTATCCGCCTGTGTTATCTATTACTCTATTTTGTTAGTGACGTGTCTATATTTATGATTCTATTTATCTTGATGGTATTGACTACTTGTTTTGTTGGGCTGTCTGTCTTCCCCTTTTAGACTGTGAGCCCGTTGTCGGGCAGGGGTTGTCTCTATCTATTGCCGGATTGTCCATTCCGAGCGCTTAGTACAGTGCTCTGCACACAGTAAGCGCTCAGTAAATACAATCGAAGGAAGGAAGGAAGGAAGGAATGAAGTGTTTGGGAGAGTACATCATAACAGGGTTAGTAGACACATTCCCCGCCCACAAAAAACTCTTTGCCTAGAGAGACTCAGCCCCTAAATGCTCAAGAGCTTGCTTTCCATGATGCTTCAGGTGGCCATTTGTCTGGTGTCACTCAGTCGATCGATCATTCATTCGATAATATTAATGGTTTACTGTGTGCAGAGCGCTGTACTAAGCACTTGGGAAAGTACGCTACAGCAATAAAGGGTGACGATCCCTGCCTACAGTGAGGTCAGAGTCTTCACTGAATGCTTATTATGTGCAGGCAAGCATGTTCCCTGCCCCGACCTGCCTGGATCTGGTTTTCTAGCGGGTCTGTCCCCGTCTGCTTACGGACGTGGGACCGGACGCCTTCGTGCCCAGGAATTTTGACTGAGGCGCTCGGCCTCCCTGTGCTGCGGTTGAGTCTGTCGAGTTCCGTGGCTCGGAGGTCGTGCCCGTGTTCGCTCCCGGCAACGGGATGTGGGTCGGGCGGACTTCCGTACAGTGGTCTCCGTCCCATAATGCTTTACCCGCCCGAGAGCTGAGTGCAGTTCTTTGCCTGCAGTGAGCACTCGCTATATACAGTCGAGTGAATGAATAGACATAATAATGACAACTGTGGTGTTTATTAAGCACTTTCTATGAGCCAAGTGCCGTTCCGAGCTCCGGGGTAGATATAAGGTAATCAGGTTGTCCTACGTGGGGCTCACCGTCTTCATCCCCATCTTACGGATGAGGTGACCGAGGCCCAGAGAAGCGAAGCGATTCGGCCAAGGTCCCACCACAGAACCCAGGTTTAGAAGCCAGGTCCTCCGACCCCCCAGGTCGTTGCTCTTTCCACTGGGCCACGCTGCTTCCTACGCATCAGACGGGGCTATCGCAGCCGAACGCAGGTGGCCCGCTCGAACTCTGAACAAGGAACCAGCCCGTCAGTGGGCAGGGACTGTCTCTATCTGTGGCCGAATTGTCCGTTCCAAGCGCTTAGTACAGTGCTCTGCACATAGTAAGCGCTCGATAAATACGATCGAATGAATGAATGAATGAATGAATGAATGAATGATTTCATACACGTCACGCTGGGCCCACGTTTCCAATCTGTGAAAACACTCTGATTTTTCCGGAGCTTAGAGACCGGAATCAGTGAGGGGAGAGGATCCGAACTGGAGAGACCCAGCCCGGCATGTTCCTGAGTGAAGAACGCCCTCCAGGCCCTCATCGCATGCTTGCATGGGAGGCAGTGAGGCCTAATGGATAGAGCCCAGGCCCGGGAGTCAAAAGACCTGGGTCCTACTCCCCGCTCCACCGTGTATCTGCTGTGTGACCTTAGGTGAGTCTCTTGGCCTCTCTGTGCCTCAGTTCCTTCACCTGCAAAATGGGAATTCGACCCTTCTTAAAGCGAGTCCCCTGTGGACCCAAATGATCTTGGATCTGCTCCAGCGCTTAGAACGGGGATGGACACACACGGTAAGTGCCGAACGGATGTCACGTTCATTTTTATGATTTTATTTCATGATCCGTATTAGCGGGAGTGTCCCTCCCCCTTCCTAACGGTCCGCGATTATTGAATCCTCATTTCCTCACTCACGGGTCTCTTGGTCTTGGACGGTCAGCCGCTGCGCATCTAATCGTAACGGGCGAGCTGATTTCCCCGGATGCCCAAATATGAACACCCGCTTACAAGTAAGGGCAGAGCTGAACTCTCGGGGACTCCGTTTCTCCTCTCTGATAGTTCCTTCTGCTCCCTCGGTGTATTCCCGCTGACTATTCTGACGACAGGCCGGGCCCGGGTGACCGCAGACCATTCGTCATCATCATCCCAGGAAGAAATCTACTCACTTGCACTCTGTCCGCTTAAGGGCTCTCCTCTGTCTCCCTTTCTCGTGTGCGTGTACGTTGCGAATGAAACCCGAGCCCGGATCGCGTACGGCTCTCCCCCCGGATTTTTCCCAAAGGCACGGCCGATGACATCTGCGGAATTTGTCCTTCGTTCTAAGGACCGGGGTAGGTACGCGATCACCCGATCAGACGCGTCCCACGTGCGGCTCACAGTCTGATGCTGATGGTATTTGTTAAGCGCTTACTCTGTGCCAAGCACTGTACTAGGCGCTGGGGTGGATACGAGGAGGTGGGAGAAGATACTTTAATCCCGGGTTCTGTCACATCTGCTTTGTGACTCCAGGTACTTGATTACTTTGGGTTTCCTCAATGGAAAATGGGGGATTGAATACCTGTTCTCCCTCTCCTCCAGCCGTTCGTTCATTCGGTCACACGTACGGGTGCTTACCGTGTGCAGAACACTGTACTGAGCGCTCGGGAAGTCCAACGGAACAACAAACTGGGCACGTTCCCCGCCCACATCGAATTGACGGTCCCGTGGGGGGTGGTTCTCGACTCTCCTCCCCACGTGGGACAAGGCCTGTGTCTGACCCGATTACTTCTGCGCCCACCCCAGCGCTCAGTACCGTCCTCGGCTCGTAGTAAGCGATTAACGTGTAGCACGGCGATTGTCATTAAGAGGTATCGAAGCCCCGTTTTGTAGGTGAAGGATCTGAGGCGCCGAGAGATCAAGTAGATAAGTGACGCGGGCAGACGGCGGGTCTTCCGACTCTCATTCTCGAGCTCCGTCCCCCGGGCCGCACCGCTTCTCCGCCCCTTCGGGGATGGCGCTACGCTCTCCTGGCGTCAGGTGGTGCCGCCGCCGCCGAATCCTCATTGACGGCGGGGTCGCTCTGGGGGGTCAGACAGGTGCAGAGAGGGAAGAGTCTGCCCCGTGTCTCCATCTCATTCAGCGACGAGATCGTCTTGGCCTCTAGTGACCTTCCATTCGAAGGAGAGCGGACATCAGCGAGGGCAGGTGACAGATGGGAAATGAGGACCGTTTCGATTATTTGAATCGTCCCGATCTCTCTCCCGGTCCGCGGTCTGGCGTCTCCCGCCGCCTTCAAGACATCTCTGCCGGGATGGTCTTCCGTCGCCTCGGTCGAGCTCAAAATGTCCCCGACTGAGCTCCTCGTCCTCCCACCCAAAACTTGCTTTCTCCCTGACTTTCCCATCACCGTCGACGGCGTCACCATCCTTCCCGCCCCACAGGCCCGGAACCGTGGCTTTATCTTTGACCCCTCACTCTCTTTCACCCCACGTGTTCAGTCGATGACTAAATCCTGTCGGTCCCAGTTTCGCCACGTGGCTAAAACCCCGCCCTTTCCTCTCCATCCAAACCGTTACCACATTAAGCCGAGAGGCCGCGTGGCTCGGTGGAAAGGGCCCGGGCTTGGGAGTCGGAGCTCGTGGGTTCGAATCCCGGCTCTGCCCCTTGTCAGCCGTGTGACTGTGGGCCAATCGCTTCGCTTCTCTGGGCCTCGGGTACCTCATCTGGAAAATGGGGATGAAGCCCGTGAGCCTCGCGTGGGACAACCTGATGACCCTGCATCTACCCCAGCGCTTAGAACGGTGCTCTGCGCCTAGGAAGCGCTTAACAAATGCCAACGTTGCTACTATCATTATCATTATCAGCCCCCTCGCTGATCTCCCCGCTCGCTGTCGTTCCCCTCTCCGGTCCATACTTCACTCTGCCGCCCAGATCATCTTCCTACAGAAACGTGCAGGACAAGTCACCCCGCGCCTCAGAGAACTCCGGCGTTCGCCCGTCCCTCTCCACATCAAACCCAAACTCTTCACCATCGGCTTTAAAGCAGTCCACCGCCTTGCCCCCTCCTACCTCACCTCACTCCTCCCCTTCTGCAACCCGCCCACACGCTCCCCTCCTGAGAAGCGGCGCGGCTCAGTGGAAAGAGCACGGGCTTCGCAGCCAGAGACCGTGGGCTCGAACCCCGGCTCGGCCACTTGGCAGCCGTGTGGCCGTGGGCGGGTCGCTTCACTTCCCTGGGCCTCAGTGACCTCATCTGTAAAACGGGGATGAAGAGCGTGAGCCCCCCCGTGGGACGACCCGATTCCCCTGTGTCCACCCCAGCGCTTAGAACGGTGCTCTGCACGCAGTGAGCGCTTAACAAATACCGACATCACCATTATTATTGTTAGTGTAAACCTTCTCACTGTGCCTCAGTCTCACCTGTCTCCCCGCCAACCCCGGCCCGCGTCCGGCCCCCGGCCTGTAACCACCGCCCTCCTAAAATCTGACAGACGATGACTCTCTCCACCTTCAGGGTCTTATTGCCGTCACATCCCCTCCGTTAGGCCTTCTCAGACTTTCCTCATCGTCCTCCTCCTCGCCCTCTAAATTCATTCATTCAGTAGTATTTATCGAGCGCTTCCTATGGGCAGAGCACCGTACTGAGCGCTTGGGCTGGCCAGATCGGTAACAGATAGAGACGGTCCCCGCCCTCTGACGGGCGCACGGTCCGATCGGGGCTTACAGTCTAATCGGTATCAGTGACCTCGGTTCTGGCTGACCCGCCCAGTCGACCCGTCGGCGATACGTATCCGACGAGAGGCAGCGGGGCTCAGTGGGAAGAGCCCGGGCTTGGGAGTCCGAGGTCATGGGTCCGAATCCCGGCTCCGCCGCCTGTCCGCTGCGTGACCGCGGGCGAGTCACTTCACTTCTCCGTGCCTCGGTTCCCTCATCTGTAAAAAGGGGATTCGTTCGTTCGTTCGTTCAATAGTATTTATCGAGCGTGAGCCTCACGTGGGACGCCCTGATTACCCTGTACCTACCCCAGTGCTTACAACGGCTCTCTGCACATAATAAGCGCTTAACAAATACCGACATTACTATTATCATGACCTCATTCAGTCAGTTGTATTTACTGAGCGCTTACTGTGGGCCGAGCACCGTAGTAAGCGGTCGGGAGGGGACGGCACGAAGATAAACAGTCCCATTCCCCGGCCACAGCGAGCTTACCGTTGAGGGGGTTCGGGGGCAGATATCATTACGCCTATTATGTCCGGAACACCGTGTCATGCACTCGTGCAATACAGAAGACTCAGCGGACACGTTCCCTGTCCACGGCGAGCTTCTGGTCTAGAGGATGAGCTTATGGACTTGAGGAGATGCTCACAGTCTAGAGGAGGCGGAGAAGCAGCGTGGCTCAGTGGAGAGAGCCCGGGCTTTGGAGTCAGGGGTCATGGGTTCGAATCCCGGCTCGGCCACTCGTCAGCTGTGTGACTCTGGGCAGGTCGCTTCGCTTCTCGGCGCCTCGGTTCCCTCATCTGTAAAACGGGGATCAGGACCGGGAGCCCCACGTGGGACGACCCGATTCCCCCGTGTCAACCCCGGCGCTTAGAACGGTGCTCGGCACATAGTGAGCGCCTAACAAATACCAACCTAACGTAATAAGGAGGCCCAAAGAGAGAAGGGCTTTGGGGACCGGTTGCCGGGACTGCCCAAGCGTCAGACTGCCGCTCTTCCCGCAGACGTTCCGGCAGAATGGAAACCCCGACGTTCAGGGCCGTGAATCTTGGCCCTTTTCGCCCAGTCGCGGATTTATTTCACCGGGAGGCCTCCGCGACCGTGATCGAAAGCCTTCGGCGTCCGGTCGAAATGAAGAAAGGCTGAGGTCTCGGCTGCTGTATTTCACCCCGAGCCCCGCCGGCCGAGACGTTTTAAGTTAGTAATCGCCGGCGCTGCTGATATTTAGAATGAAGAACGGCAAGTCCGTCTGGAAAGGATTTGAAATGAGGACGGTCGTTACGTTAATTCGAAAAAAGCCTCTTAAATTCTCCGGCACCCCGGAGCAACTAACGAATGTTCATTAAAGATCATTTATGAGCTACTCCTTTCGTTATTAATTCGATATCTTCCCCGACATTTTAGCCCTCGAGGCCGACGAACGGGGGGCCCTCGCCATTCCAGTTTACGCCGCCCCAATCCCGCCCCCGTGGTCCCCTTTAATCTGGACTGCAGACTCCTCTTCGAGACGGCAAGTTTCCTGCGGGCAGAGGACGTGTCGACCTACTCTGCTGTAATAATTACGGTATTCGTTAAGCGCTCGCTGTGTGCCGGGCACCGTAGCGGACGCTGGGGCGGATGCGAGCCGGTGGGGCGGGACACGGTCCCCGTACCGCCCGGAGGTCGCCGTCTCGATCCCCATTTTCCGGATGAGGGAACTGAGGCCAAGAGAAGCCAAGCGCCAAGGCTTTACCGGGCCGGGGCTGAATGCATTCTAGAGCGTGGCTCGGTGGGAAGAGCCCGGGCTTGGGAGTCAGAGGTCGTGGGTTTGAATCCCGCCTCTGCCGTTGGTCAGCTGTGTGACCGTGGGCAAGTCGCTTCGCTTCTCGATGCCTCGGTTACCTCATCTGGAAAATGGGGATCAACTGTGAGCCTCACGTGGGACAACCTGATCACCCTCTATCTACCCCGTTGCTTAGAAGAGTGCTCGGCACGGAGTAAGCGCCTAACAAATACCAACATTATTATTATTATTATTGTTACTTTTTCTTCTCCTCCTTCTCCTTTTTCTCTTCCTCCTCTTCCTCCTCCCCTTCCTCCTTCATCCTCCTTCTTCTCTTCATCCTCTTCTTCCTTCTCCTCTTTTCTCTCCTCCTCTTCTACCGTCTCCTCTTCCTCCTCTTTCTCACAGCACAACACAAGGTCACTCAGCAATCGAATGGCACAGCCAAGATCAGGACACGGGTCTTTCTGACTCCGAGGCCCGGGATTTACCCCCTTGTAGAAATCCTAGTAGAAATCCTCTCCCAGGCGCTTAGTAAAGTGCTCCGCACCCAGTAAGCACTCAATAAATAGAGAATGAATAGAGAATAATGAATTCCCTCAATAAATTAATTCTCTCGCTCAGTGAATAGAGAAGCAGCGTGGCTCAGTGGAAAGAGCCCGGGCTTTGGAGTCAGAGGTCACGGGTTCGAATGCCGGCCCTGCCACTCGTCAGCTGTGTGACCGCGGGCATGGCGCTCGACTTCTCTGTGCCTCAGTGACCTCATCTGTCAAATGGGGATTAACTGCGAGCCTCACGTGGGACAACCTGATGACCCTGTATCTGCCCCAGCGCTTCGAACGGTGCTCTGCACATAGTAAGCGCTTAACAAATACCGACATCATTAATAAATACCACCGGAAGAATGAATGAATGAATGAATGAATGAATGAGTGGGTGGATAGATAGATAGACGGATGAATGAGCAAAGGAATGAAATCTGGGCCCCAATGAGAAGAGAGGCAGCCTCTGGTCCTCAGTGGACTCTCCCCTCTACCTATCCTAGCTCCTCGCCACTGGCAACTCAGCCCGCACTCTCGAGCTCCTCTCAAGCCAATCAGCTCTCCGTGCCTCGATGGCCTAGTGGATAGAGCCCTGGCCCGAGAGGTGGAAGGTCATGGGTTCCAATCCCGGCTCCGCCACGTTTGCTGCGGGCCGTTAGGCGAGTCGCTTCGCTTCTCTGGGCCTCAGTCACCTCATCCGTGAAGCGGGGAATAAGACAGCGAGCCCTAGGCGGGACGGGGACCGTGTCCAAACCGATTCGCTCGTCTCCAGCCCGGCGCTCAGCACAGTCTCTGGCACATAGTAAGTGCTTCACGAATACCATAACGATCTCTCCGCGGTCCACCTTCTGCTCCCACCTTTCCTCCCGCCTGAAGCTCTCTAACCCCTTTACACCTTTACCCTATCTTCAGAGTCCTTCTCAAAACCCAAGCCCTCCAGGAGGCCTTCCTTGGTTAACCCCTCCCATCCCCTCTGCCGGTCCCGGACTTCATGATAATAATGTTGGCGTTTGTTAAGCGCTTACTATGTGCGGAGCACCGTTCTAAGCGCTGGGGGAGGGAGATACAGGGTGATCAGGTCGTCCCAAGCGAGGCTCACGGTTAATCCCCATTTTACAGATGAGGTCACTGGGGCACAGAGAAGCGAAGTGACTCGCCCGCAGTCACCAGCTGACGAGTGGCAGAGCCGGGAGTCGAACCCACGACCTCTGACTCCGAAGCCCGGGCTCTTTCCGCTGAGCCACGCTGCTTCCCCTTGACTCTGGAGTTTGACTTCTGGCTCAAACTCCCTCTTGACCCCCACCGTTGAACTCTCGTTACTCCCTTCTACCTCTGATTCATTTTAATATTGATGCCAATCTCCCCCGACTAGCTTTTAAGCTTCGCGGGGGCGAGGATCATGTCTACCCACTCTGTTGCAGCGCACTCTCCCAAGCGCTTAGTACAGTGCTCTGCACACAGTAAGTGCTCAATCAATACCCTCGATGACGACGATGGACTGGTGGTACCTATGAAATTCCGTGGCACTCGATCAGGGTCCCTACATTAGAGGAAATTCCCTTGCAGGGACTCATAGGGTTGTTTGGGAGCCTTCGAAACCGTAAGTAGAGATAATTCCCACCCTCGAGGAGTTTACGACTGGGGCGGAAAGACAAGGGATCGAGAGGCGTGACACTTTACTTCCCTCCTCTGCTGGTTTTCTCAGCCAGGATTATCCCCAACTGACAACAGAGAAGCAGAGTTAATCGCGCCCACTGAAATCACGTTGTGGTTTTGGCTCAGTCCAGAGCCCGTCACACTGTAAGCACTCCATAAATCGGTGAATCGTATTTATTGGGCGCTTAATGACGGCAGCCCAGCCTTCCTGGGAAACGGCACGGGTGGAGCCCGGGAGTCAGAGGAGCTGGGTTCCAATGCCGGCTCTGCCGTCTGCTGCTGTGTGTGTGACCTTGGGCAAACGATTTCATTTCTCTGGACCGCTATTTCCTCGGCTGCAAAATGAGGATTCGATACCCGTTCTCCCTCCTGCTTAGACTGTGACCCCCACGTGGGGCAGGGAACGAATCGGGCCCAATTAATTTCTACCTACCCCACTTCTTAGGACGATGCTCGACACACAGTTGGCGCGTAACAAATATCTAAAAGAAATATAGAGATAAAAGGTGGAGAAAGGAGGGCGAAATGGAAGCAGACAAAATAGAAGAAGCCCAGAAGGGACACGGAGGTGACCGCTGATCGGGTTAAGGGGAATCTGATTTTTTGAGAGGTGCATGGCGTGAAGATTGTGATTCTAAGAGATAGAATCAAAAACAGCCCCAAGTGGCACAGATAGGGTGTTCGGGAGAACAACGATTCGATGCACAAAGGTTCAGGTCTTCATCTATTTTCGTCGGTGTCTAGATCGGTCGGTCAGTCATCTGCGTGCGGAGCATTGGACAGTCCATCCCCTGTCCCACAGGGTCCTCACCGTCTTAGGGAGAAGGAGAAGAGGAATCTAATCCCCGTTGTACAGATAAGGAGACCGAGGCCCAGAGAAGTTAGATGACCTTCCCAAAGTCCCAGAGCAGAAATCCGTGAAATTACAGAAGAGTAAAAGAGCAGACCAGTGGCAGAGCCCGGGATTAGAACCCGGGTCTTCCGACTCCCGGGCCCTTGCTCTTCCCACAGGGCCATGCCGCTTCTCGGCCAACCGGCCGACATCCGGACGAGAACAGCTCTCTCTGCCTACACCCTGCTCTCCGGTCCTTAAATCTCCCACGCCCGAAGATTCACACCCATCCCCGTGGCAGACGGACGTCGGGATATAAACGGCGCAGTGCCCCCCTTCGGACTGGAGACTCGTTAGGGCTGAAAGTTTAGAGGCCCATTATTTTGAGCGAATTCTACTCTTCTGTACGTCCACGGATATCCGCTGGCTAAATCCCCATTTACACTAAAGGGCTAAATTATTTATCTCTACATTGTGTCTTCTAAGATCTCTTTTTATTAGCCCAAGAACAAATAGCCCATTAGCACTGTCTTTGCCAGAGAAATGCCCACACGCTCATTCATCATAAAAATTAGTAGGGTACCTGGAAGCCCTTCGGCTCGAGGGCCGCGGCCTCGCAAATTCTCGTCTTGAGATGGCGAGGCTCCAGTCAAACGTCTTACCGATCTATTACCCGCGTCTCCCCACCCTAGGTCGTCGCGGCCAGATGTTCGCAAAGCATTTCCTCGATTTGCCCCGGTCTTGGGACGGGTTTCCGAAGAGGGACGAAGCAGTCGTCTAGATTGCAGACCCCTCGTGGGATCGTCTGTTGGGACTGTACCCTTGCAAGCGCTCAGCAGAGTGCTCTGAACACAGTAAGCGCCCGATAACAGAGAAGCGATGGGGCCTAGTGGAAAGAGCACGGGCTTGGGAGGCGGGGGATCGAATGCCCGTTCTCCCTCCTACTTAGGACTGTGAGCCCCAGACCGGACGGGGATCGCGTCTGACCTATTTGGCCGGTCCCCACCACAGCGCTTAGAACAGTGCTTGGCACGCCGTAAGCACTTAACAAATACCTTCAAACAAACGAAGCCCGTGAAGCAGCACGGTACGGCGAAGCAGCGTGGCTCAGTGGAAAGAGCACATTCTTGGGAGTCGGAGGTCATGGGTTCGAATCCCGGCTCTGCCACTCGGCAGCTGTGTGACCGTGGGCGAGTCGCTTCGCCTCTCTGGGCCTCAGTTCCCTCATCTGTCAAATGGGGAGGAAGACCGTGAGCCTCACGTAGGACAACCCGGTGACCCTGCATCTCCCCCAGCGCTCAGAACGGTGCTCTGCACACAGGAAGCGCTGAACGAATACCAACATCATCATTATCGTTATTGTTATAGTGGATGGAGCACGGCTCTGAGAAACAGAAGGTCATGGGTTCTAGTCCACTCGTCTGCCCTGTGACCTTGAGCAAGTCTTACTTCTCCGTGCCCCAGTTACCTCATCTGGAAGACGGGGATCGAGACCCCGAGCCGCACACGGGACGGGGACTGCGTCCAACTGGATTTGCTGTGTTCATCTCAGTGCTTATCCCAGTGCCTGGCACATAGTCAGCACTCAACGGATGACATTTTTGTTGTTATTAAACAAACAATATCTACCAGCGATGAATGGACCGATCAGTTGTTGCACGCTGAATATAAGTAAGGAGAGGCGCTGGATAAATACGATTGAATGAAGGAACTTGTATCTACCCCGGCGTTTAGTACCGGGCCTGGCCCACAGTGAGCGCTTAACAAATATCATTAAAAAGAAAAAAAAAAAAAAGCGGCTTATTTACTTTTAGGGAGCACACTGCTGATTTATCCATTTCCAAGTGATGGAATCCTTGGGAACAGTTGGATTAGGCAGAGGAGAGAGATAGGTTTCACCACTGTAAATCCGGATCTTTAACCAAAAGGGAACAGCCAACGACGTGGACCTCACGGAGCCGGAGCAGGCTAGTCGGCGGCGAGGACAATTTTCAAGAATAGACTTCGATTTGGTCAGACCACCGGGAGGCAGCAGAACCCAGCGATTGAATCATTCCCCATCGAAAAGTCAGAAAACCAGGTGGAAAATGGCATTCATTCATTCATTCATTCATTCATTCATTCATTCATTCAATCGCCTCTGTTGAGCGCTTTCTTCGTGCACGGCACCTGTACTAAGCGCTTGGAAAGTCCAATTCGGCGGCGGGGACAATCCCCACCCAACAACGGGCTCACAGTCCGGAAAGGGGAGACAGACGACAAAACGAAACCGGTAGACAGGCATCGACGGCATCAAAAATAGGTAAAGAGAATTATAGCTCTATACGCCTTATCGATAAAACGGAGTAATAAGTACGTACAGATATACACAAGCGCTGTGGGGCGGGGAAGGCGGTGGGGCAGAGGGAGGGAGTCGGGGCGATGGGGAGGGGAGGAGGAGCGGAGGGAAAGGGGGGCTCAGTGTGGGAAGGCCTCCCGGAGGAGGGGGGCTCTCGGTAGGGCTCGGAAGAGGGGAAGAGAACGGGTTTGGCGGAGGTGAGGAGGGAGGGCGTTCCGGGCCAGAGGTAGGATGTGGCCAAGGGGTCGACGGCGGGACGGGCGAGGGGGAGGCCCGGGGAGGAGTTAGCGGCGGCAGGGGAGCCGAGTGTGAGGGCTGGGCTGGAGAAGGAGAGGAGGGAGGGGAGGTAGTTATGGGAGAAGATTGTGTCTTGAGGATATCGTGTTATCTGAAGAAGGCAGCAACCCGTCAGCTTCTAAAACCAGAGATCCTACCCGTTCTCCACGGAGCGGGACATTTCTTTAGGACACTTATTCAACCCCCTCCTACCTTACCTCATTGAACTCCTACTCAAACCCGGCCCACCCATTTCACCACTGTCATGTCAACCTAATAGTGATCGTAATAATAATAATCATCATATGGGTATTTGGTCGATGCTCACTATGTGCCAGGCACTGTTCTAAAAGCTGCGTGGAGCCGGGCAAATCGGGTCGGATGCGGTCCCTGCCCCACGTGGGGCCCGCCGTCTTCGTCTCCGTTTCGCAGATGAGGTGACCGAGGCACAGAAAAGCGAGGCGACCCGTCCACGTCACGCGGCGGACGCGCGGCGGAGCCGGGAATGGAACCCGGATCCTTCTGACTCCCGGGCCGCGTCCGTCGGGCCACGCCTCAGTGTACCTCAAGCTCGCCTATCTCACCTCCGACCCCTCGCCCCCGGTCCGTCTCTAGCCAGGAACTTCCTCCCCCTTCATAGCCGACAGACCACCGCTCTCCCCGCCTTCGAAGCCCCCCGGAAAACCCGGCTCCTCCAGAGGGTCATTCTCCGACTAAGCTTCCGTCGTCCCTGTTTTCCCTCCCCTTCCGCGTCATTTACGCTCCTGGATCCGGACCCCTTGATCGCTTGATGTTCACCGCCTCCCGGCCCCACAGAGCTTCCGCGGATCTCCTATACTCTTCCGATTCCCCTCTGAAATGTATTTAACCGTCTTTCGTGCCTCCTAGACTTTATGGCCCTCGCGGACGGGGGACGGGGCATCCAACTCCGTTGCGCTATACTCCCCCGAGCGCTTGCGCGGAAAGCACCCGGTAAATGCTTTTGACCGATCGACCGGCAGACTGAACGAAGGAGGTGTCGCGAAATGAATAGCCGGAAACCACCCGTCGCTGCCGGATCCGCCCGAAGTCCACCTGTCAGGTCCCCGTGATCGTGACGTTCAAGAGGCCTCAGTCCTCCGTACGCCTCTCGGCACCTCCCGTTTTTATGAAAGACACCACCTCTTCGGGGGGAAGCAGCCCGGCCTGGAAGCGGCGGAATGGCCTTGTAGAAAGAGGATGGGCCTTGCGCTCCGAGAACCTGGGTTCGAATCCCGCCTCCCCCAACGGCTTGCTGTGCGACGTGGGGCAAGCCTCTTGACTTCTCTCCGCCTCGGTTACATCCGCTGCCAAACGGGGACGCGATTACGGTTCTCCGCGACGTAGTGGACGGAACCCGGGGCCGGGGGTCCGAAGGTCGTGGGTTCTAATCCCGGCTCCGCCGCCTTATTTGCTGGGCGGCCTTGGCCAGTCCCTTGACTTCTCTGTACCTCAGTGACCTCATCTGTCAGTTGGGGGTTGAGACTGTGAGCCCCACACGGGACGGGGACTGTTTCCAACCTGATTCGTTTATATCCACTCCAGTGCCTGGCACGTAGTAAGCAATTAACAAATACCACAATTATTATTAATCAATCATATTTATAATGATAATGCTGGTACTTGTTAAGCGCTTACTCTGTGCAGAGCACCGTTCTAAGCGCTGGGGTAGACAAAGGGGAATCAAGTTGTCCCACGTGAGGCTCACAGTTAATCCCCATTTTATAAATGAGGGAACTTTATAAGTGAAGTGACTTGCCCACAGTCACGCAGCTGACAAGTGGCAGAGCCGGGATAATAATGATGTTGGTGTTTGTTAAGCGCTTACTATGGGCAGAGCACTGTTCTAAGCGCTGGGGGAGATACGGGGTCATCGGGCCGTCCCACGTGAGGCTCACGGTCTTAATCTCCATTTTCCGGATGAGGTAACTGAGGCACAGGGAAATGAAGTGACTTGCCCACATTGAGCACTTACTGCGTTCAGCGCACTGTACCGAGTGCTTGGGAGAGTATATTGCCGCACATTTGGAAGACACCTCTCTGCCCACAAGGACCGTACGCTCTTGAAGGCACGGAAGGCATTAAAGTAAATTACAGAAGGGAAATGGAAGAGTATATAAGACATATACGTAAGTATATCATGTTGGTATCTGTTAAGCGCTCACTATGTGCCGAGCACCGTTCTAAGCGCTGGGGTAGACACGGGGGAATCCGGCGGTCCCACGTGGGGCTCACGGTCTTCATCCCCATTTTACAGATGAGGTCACTGAGGCACCGAGAAGTGAAGTGACTTGCCCACAGTCACACGGCTGACAGGTGGCAGAGCTGGGATACAATTAGCCTGTTATGGTCAAGGAGTGTGGCTACTGTTTCTGTGGTACTGTGCCCTCCCAAGCGCCTAATACGGTGTTCCGCACGTAGTCGGCGCTCAATAAACACTACCGATCGACGCGGAGCACCTGTAAGGTACACACGGAGCAGAGTTGGCAGACGCCTTCCCTGCCCGTAACGACCTCCGCCCGAAGACCTCGCGAAGGACATTCAGTTCCTGAGATCTGGCCCGCAGAGGGGAGGCCCCGCTTCCTCTCGGAGCTTCCGTGATTGACGGGCGGCTCCGGAGCCCGGTTTCCCCCGGCCCGGCCAGGTGCCAGCGCGCGTCGAAATGAACCGCGGAATCCCGTAGAGGCTAGGGAGAGTAGGCGTCGCTTTCGACTCGTGCGATCCCGGAGATCTTAAAGGAATCATTTGTAAAACAAATCGGCTCGATATTATCTGTGTCTGCTCGACCGCAACATCCTCGCTGCGTTTGAGAGAGGCGCGGGAGTTAAGCCGGAGGGCTCCTGTGCCGCCCGCTAGGCATCGTGGACTAATTCGTTTGCTGTTTCTGACTTTCTTTACTGTCAGAGTTTTCAACTGATATATTCGAGTCATCTGGGGGTTTTTTCCATGTTGCCACTCTTCGTATGAGAAGCCTTAATATCTTAGAGAAATTCGGATTTTTTCCCCTCTTTTTCTGTGGTATTTGTCAAGCACTTGCTATGGGTCAGGCGCTGTACTGAGCATTGGCGGAGAAAGAAGATGAGCGGGTTGGACACGGTCCTTGTCCCACAGGGGGTTCGCAGTCTTAATCTCAGTTTAACAGATGAGGGGACCGGAGGCCCAGAGAAGTCAAGTGAGTTGCCCAAGGTCGCACGGCGGACGCGTGGAGGAGCCGGGATTGGAACCCTGGTCCTTCTGACTCCCAGATCCGTGTGACTGTGGGCAAGTCACTTCACTTCTCCGGGCCTCAGTTCCCTCATCTGTAAAATGGGGATTAACCGTGAGCCTCACGGGGGGGCGACCCGATGACCCTGGATCTCCCCCAGCGCTTAGACCGGTGCTCTGCATAGAGTAAGCGCTTAACAAAGACCAACGTCATCATCATCTCTCTCTTTCCCATACAGAGCGGGATTTCTGTCTGGATTGCTCCTTGAGTGAGTGCTGCTGGGGTGGTGGGAGAGATGGAATGGGTCCAAAATAGATTCTCAACACGTAAAGACAAAAAATGGGGCCATCACGGTTACACGCAACGCTCTGTGGGGATGCAGATTAAAATACGAGTGTGCCGAGAGATGCTCGCCTGCCTTCTCGGTTCTCTCCAAGTCTTCCTGGGAGTCGTTCTCCTTAATCGAGATGATGATGTTGGTATTTGTTCAGCGCTCACTATGTGCCGAGCACCGTTCTAAGCGCTGGGGGAGACACGGGGGACTCAGGTCGTCCCACGTGGGGCTCACGGTCTTCATCCCCATTTTACAGATGAGGGGACTGAGGCACCGAGAAGTGAAGTGACTCGCCCACAGTCACGCGGCTGACGGGTGGCAGAGCCGGGATGACTACCGGGCTCTTGGGATGAGTGTCCTTCTAACTGCTACGTCCTGGCGACGCCTTCATTCATTCAATCGGATTTATTGAGCGCTTTCTCTGTGCAGAGCACTGCACTAAGCGCTCGCAGGCGCATCTTGGACCACCCACGTTTTCACAATCATTTTTCTCAACCTCATCCTTCTCTCTCCTTGTGGCTTTTTTCCTTTCCAATCTGTGGATGGATCGAAGCTTCATTTACCCACTGGATGTCCTCGCTCGATCGATCTATCGTAACTATTGACTACTTACTTTGTGCAGAGCACGGTACTAAGTGCTTGGGAGAGCATGATATAACAGAATCGGTGGACGTGTTCCCTGTCCACGATGAGCTTACAGTTTAGATGGGAAGAATGTTTATTTATATCAATGTCCGTCTCCCCCTCTGGACTGTAAACTCACTGGGGGCTGGAAAAATCCGGGTCCCATCGTTAGATCGTACTGGCCCGAGCGGTTAGCACGGCGTTCTCCACACGGTAAGCGCCGAATCAGTACGATCGACTGACTGACGGAAGACGGACCTCACTACAAAATGAATCGATCGATCTATCGATGGTATTTATCGAGCGCCCACTGCGTGCAGAGCACTGTACTAAGCGCTCGAACACTGACTCAAGCTCTTGAACGAATGCTCGGCCACCTGGACCTTCCCCGCCCCACCTGGGGGATATCATGAGCCGAACTCTATACGGGGAGCTCGTTGCGGGCAGGGAATGTGTCGGTTTCATGTTCTCTTGTACTCTCCCAAACGCTTAATACGGCGCTCTGCACGGCGAGTGCTCAAGAAATGCGACCGAATGGAACGAACGAGTGAGAACTCTGTCCTCCGCCCGACAGAACCTCGTCTCGTCTTCGGAGGCGAAGGTTGGCGAATGACCGGGAGCCCTGACGCCTCAGGCCTAAAAGCACGTGGGCGAAAGGCGGGGAGGGCCAGGTCCATTTCACCAAAGCAATAACGCCGTTAGCACTTCGCTAAATTGGGCCGGGGCCTCGGCCGCTCCGCGGAGGGGATATTTCTCCGACGCTGCCCTCCGACCGTGACCCGCTGACGTAACCGCTTCGCCGATTGAAATCCTCGTCGAAACCTCCATCCGTCTTCCCCCGTGGTGTTGGGCCTTGCCGGGGAGAGGAGCCTGACCCTTCTTCACCTGCAGATCGTTTTAGCGGCCGAGCCCTCGTTGGCGAAGATCTCCGGTTGATCCCCGTGAAGGTGCGGAGACGGAGCGCTTTACTCTGAGTCTTAAGGAGCCTGATATCCTTCTCCTCTAGCCGCAGGACGTTCCTGATTTTTCTTCGATTTTTGTGTATTTATGTTCGTCTGTACTCTCCCCGGCACTTAGCTCAGTGCACACTGCACACAGTACGCGCTCGATAAATGCGGATAATCGACGGACGGGACGCTAGGTATTTCGTTTCGTCGCTCCAGTGTGTTTGACCTCGACTTCCTCTCCCCTTGTATATTCTCAATAATAATAATAATAATAATGATGATGATAATGGTATTCATTAAGCGCTCCTCTCCCCTTGTATAGGCTTAATAACAATAACGATAATTGTATTTAAGGGTTCCTCTCCCCTTGTATATTCTTAATAATAATAGCAATGATATTTGTTAAGTGCCAGGCACTGTTCTAAGCACTGACGTAGGTACAGAGTAATCATCACTTACATTCTCCGTGCCTCACTTCCCTCACCTGGAGAATGGAGATTGAAACCGTGAGCCTCACGTGGGACGGCCTGATGACCCGGTATCTCCCCCAGCGCTCGGAACAGCGCTCTGCACATAGTAAGCGCGTAACAGATACCAACATTATCATTACGGTGGACACAGTCCCCGTCCCACACGAGGCTCACGGTTTCAATCTCCATTCTCCAGGTGAGGGAAGTGAGGAATAGAGACGTTAAGTGACTTGTCCGAGGTCACTTGGCAGACTCGTGACGGAGCTGGTGGCGGAGCGGGAATTAGAACCCAGGTCCTCTGACTTGCAGTCCCGTGCTCTTTCCGGTAGACCGTGCTGCTTCTCGGATCGCTCTTTAGACTGTGAGCCTCCCGAGGCTCGGGGAGAGTATCTGCTTCCTCCCCGAATAGTCTCACCCAGCATTTACCGCAGGGTTCGCCGCACGGTAAGCGCTCGGTCAGTACCGTTGCCGCAGCACGGCCCAGTGGATCGAGCACGGGTCTGTAAATCAGAAGGATCTGGGTTCCAATCCTGGCTCTGCCCTCGGTCCCCGCATCTGCAGAAATGGGGATTCCATACCTCCGCTCCCTCCTACTTCGTCTGTGAGCCCCGTGGGGGACCGGGTTATTTCTTCCCTACCCCGTTACTTAATACAGTGCTCGGCACGTAGTAGGTGCTTAACCAAAGCTGCGATGATTTGAAGACAAAGGAAAGCAGAGCTTCTAACAGTGCGTCGGGCTGGGGGAGACAGCGATATCCAACGGCATGTCTTTGCAGACATCGGCCGAGTAATAATGATTATGGTATTTGTTAGGTGCTTACTATGTGTCAAGCACTGTAATAATAATAATTACAGTAATAACGTCGGTATTTGTTAAAGGCTTACTATGCGCCAAGCCCTGTTCTAGATACAAGATCATCGGGTTGTCCCACGTAGGGCTCGCAGTCTTGATCCCCATTTTCCAGGTGAGGTCACTGAGGCACAGAGAGGTGAAGTGACTTGCCCAAGGTCACACAGCCGACAAGCGGCGGAGCCGGGATTAGGACCCATGACCCCCGACTCCCAGGCCCGGGCTCTTTCCACTGAGCAACACTGCTTCTCTGTCCTAAGCGCTGGGGTAGACACAAGATAATCCGGCCCGGCGTGGGGCTCACAGTCTAAGTAGGAGGGAGACCAGGCATTGAATCCCCATTTTACAGATGAGGGAACTGAGGCACGGGGAAGGTAAGTCAGCTGTGTGACTGTGGGCGAGTCACTTCACTTCTCTGTGCCTCGGTTCCCTCATCTGTAAAATGGGGATTAACTGTGAGCCTCACGTGGGGCAGCCTGATGACCCCGTATCTACCCCAGCGCTTAGTACGGTGCTCCGCACATAGTAAGCGCTTAGCAAATACCAACATTAAGCGGTTGGCCCCAGGTCACTCAGCAGACAAGAGGCGGAATCGGGAATAGGACCCTGGTCCTTTGACTCATTCATTCATTCATTCATTCAATCGTATTTATTGAGCGCTTACCATGTGCAGAGCACTGTCCTAAGCGCTTGGAATGTACAATTCGGCAACAGATAGAGGCAATCCCTGCCCTATAATGAGCTCACCCTCTAAACGGGCGAGACAGACTACTCGTTCTGTTTCGTTTTTTTTCCGTCTGACTCCCAGGCCCACTTTCTCGGAAGAACAGCGTCCTCCTGGAACAGAGACTGCGTGAACATGATGAAATCCACGGCCCTCTGGGAAACCGTCCCGCTTTGGGCGAACGCATAAATCACACCGGGTATCATTTTGCTTGGCACCCAGGTCAGGACACGGAGTGTGTCAGCCGCATCCTGGCCGGGCTAGGCAACCTCCTCTGCTCCCGTGGAAAGGATCTTACGGCGATAATGTCTTCTTCCCCAAAAAGCGCAGCTCTACAAACACATTCAAAGATAGACAGGCTAGATTTGGATCTGTGTGTGTTTGAGAGAGAGAGAGAGAGGGAGAGAGTACGCACACATCTATCAATAAAGATATATTCACACTTGTCACCCATTCAGCACAGCTTTCTCCCTCTTGGCTGCCTTGGGGAATGGGGTTTTGGAACTGTCACCGTCACATTTAAAGGACTCTCTCAGCTCTCCCCCACCTCGTCGGCGGTCTCCTTCTCCAACGCGGCCCTCACGCTTCGCTCCTCCGCCTCCCACCTATCGGCTCCACCTCGGGCTCGTCCGTCTCGCTGCCGGACCCCTCACCCGCCTTCCGCCTCTGGCCGGGAACTGCCTCCCCGTAGCTCCGTAGCTGACGGACCGCCGCCCTATCCACCTTCGGGGCCTTATTCGTTCACGCGTCCGGTCGTATTTACCGAGCGCTCACTGGGTGTCGAGCACCGTACTGAGCGTTTGGAAAGTCCAGTCCGGCAAGAAACAGAGACAATCCCGACCCGGCAACGGGCTCGCCGTCTGGAAAGGGGGAGACGGACAACGAAACAATATGAAACGAGTGGACGGGCATCAGTAGCATCAATATAAGTAGAATATATATATATATATATATATATATACACACACACACACACACACACACATATATATATATATATTCTACTTATATTGATACATATAAATTATAATACATCAAAATCACCTCTCCTCCAAGAGATCTTCCCCGACCGAGCCCTCATTTTCCCCTCACCCTCTCCTTTCTGGATCATCTATGTACTTAGACGTGCCCCGTTTAAGCGCTCGATATTCACCCGGTCCTCAGCCCCACTGTACTTACGACGTACATTTCCAAAATTTATTCTGATGCCCGTCTCGCTCTGTGAGCTCGTGCTGGGCAAGGAGATGGGTCTGCCACCTCTGCCTATTACCTTGTACTCTTCCCAAGTGCTCAGTCCAGAGCTCTGCACACTGTGACTGCTCAGTAACTGCCATCGCCGAACTGTACATTCCAAGCGTTTAGTAGAGTGCCCTGCTCATAGTAAGTGCTCAATAAATACTATTGAATGAATGCTTGATTCCTGGTTTGGAAGCAGGTTCCGGGGCCGGGATGGGAGATTGTAGGGATTCGCCGCCGGCTCCTAGCCCGCGTCCTGCCTCTGGACTGGAGGTCCCTCCCTCCTCAAACCCGCCGGGCAATGACTCTCCCCACCTTCAAAGCCTTATTGAAGTCCCAGCTCCTCCGAGAGGCCTTCCCGGATTAACCCCTCCTCTCCTCCCACTCCCTTCCGCGTCACCCTGACTCGCTCCCTTTATTCTCCCGGCCCCACAGTTCTCATGTCCACATCGGTCATTTATTGATTTCGATTCCTGCCCGTCTCTCCCTCGAGACTACAGACTCGTCGTGGGCAGGGGATGTGTCTGTTTATTATTATATTTTGTACTCTCCCAAGCGCTTAGTACGGCTCTCTGCACACAGCAAGCGCTCAGTAAGTACGACTGAATGGATGAATTAAAGGAACCAGAAGCAGATTGGCCGGATCAAAGCAAAGGGAGTGTATAGGACATTAAGAGGAGAGGTGGAAGGGGTTGTAACGAGGATTGCCAGGGGCCTTTTAATCCAGAGGGAAGAGACTAAATCAAATGAGAAGCAGTGTGACAACGTGGTAAGAGCACGAGTGGGGATTCTGAGGCTCTGAGCTCTCTCTGCGGTTCTGCCGCGGGCCTGCTGGGTGACTTTGGGCAAGTCACTTACCTTCTCTGCCCCTCGTTTTCTTCCTCTGTAAAAAGGGCACTCAACACCTGTTCTCCCCCCTATCTGGACTCTGAGCACCACGGGGGAAGGACTGTGTCCAACCTGATTATCTTGTACTTACTGTAGGCTTCAGCACAGTGCCTGGCATGTAGTAAGCACTTGACTGATATTATTATGATCATTATCGTTACTGTTCTGTAAAGAGGCGCCGGATAGTCTGGGGATAGCTTTGAGCAGCGTGTTTTGATGAGGGGAACGAATCCCCCCACGAAATTAGGCGAAAGCCAACTTTCGTGGAAGGAGGAATTGCCAGCCTGAAACGTGCTCCCTATCACAGTACGGACAAACCCCGGCGGTCGTAAATCACCGGAAAAAAAGAGAAAAGACACACACACGCATCAACCTGGCTTCGGTTACTCTTGCGATAATTCCTCTGTAGGAAGTTACTCAGTCAATTTAGTATTCTAATCAAAATGCTTGGGACGGTAGAAGCTATTACAATTCATGAACAGTACGGTTAGCTGTGCAAATATTTTCCAAATAGATTAGTGCACTTGCAAATCAGAAAGATGCGGGTAAGGGTTCTGAATTAGGCAGAAATCTATATTATTTACTCTACTGTCCGGGATCATTTAGGCTGTTGAATTTAAAATGTGAACATAACCCCCCCGGCGGAGAAGCTGAATTAATAAAGGCACTGGGCCTTATAAGGGAAGCATGGTGTCCTAGGGGAACGAGCGCAAGCCTGCCAGTCAGACGACCTGGGTTCTAACCTCGGCTCAGCCGCCTGTCTGCTGTGTGACCTAGGGAATGCCACTTGACCACTCTGAGTCTCAGTTTCCTCATCTGTAAAATGGGGATTCAACATCCGTTCTCCCTCCTGCTTAGACTGTGAGCTCCAAATGGGGCAGGACTGTGACCGACACGATGATCTCATTCCTACCCCAGGGATTAGTACGGTGCTTAGAACATAGTAAGGGCTTAATAAATGCCATAATCATTATTATGGGTACAGTGCTTGGCACATAGTACGTATTTACCAACACTACTATTATTTGCAGGAGCGTGGCATAGGGGGTAGGGCACGGGACAGGGAGTCAGAACGCTGTGGGTTTTAATCCCGGCTCCGCAGTGTGTCTGCTGTGTGACCTTGGACCAGTGACTTCACTTTTCTGGGCCTCAGTTACCTCCTCCGTAAAAGGGGACTTGAGACTGTGAGCCCCACGTTGGACAGGGATTGGGCCCAAACCAATTTGCTTGTATCCACCCCGGCGATCAGTACAGAGCCTGGCACAAAGAGAGTACTTACCAAATGCCAATATTATTATAATAGAGATGCAAACCTAGGGAACCTCATCCCACCCCCTGAACTGAAGACAGTGTCTACTTCATGACTGTTTGCTGCTCGGATATTGGCAAGCTCCTCCCTCCCCTTCCCTAGCGCTTAGTACAGTGCTCTGCACACATTAAGCGCTCAAGAATTATGATTGAATTGAATGAATGAATGCATCCCAAAGACAGCCCAGGATTCAGCTTCATTTTCAGGCCCTTCCCTCTCCCCCGGGGAAGAATCGCTCGCTCGGGAGGTATTGAGTGCTTACTATATGTGGAGGACTGAACTAAGCGCTTGGGCGAGTACAGTGCAACAGAATTACCGGAGACTTTCCCCGCCCATAAAGAGCTTCCAGTCTGGAGGAAGGACACATAGTCTTGAGTGCTGTGAATTCCACCTGCTGGACTTATCATTCTCCCCCCAAAAGACAAATTCCACTAAAGAACTTCAGCTTCTCGTGGGCAGGAAATAGCTCTTCTAGACTGGAAGTTGGTTGTGGGCAGGGAACGTGTCTAACCCCTCTCTGTTCTATTATGCTCTCCCAAGTGCTCAGTACACTGGTCTTCACGTGCTAAGCGATCAATAAATGTAATTGATTGACTCTTTGGGTTCAGGTGTCTCAAGTCCTGGATAGCAGTGCATTACACTGCGTGGAGCGATTAATCGATCAGTCTTATTTATCGAGCGCTTATTGTGTGCAAAACACCTTACTAGGCACAAAGCATTGTACTAAACACTTGGGAAAATGTAGTAAAACGGAGTCTGTAAGCACATTCCCTACCCATATCAAACTCAGAGTCTAGAGGGGGAGACAGATATTAATACAAATAAATGAATTACAGATAAGATTGCAGCTAAGATCGCTCCTGAATTGGGGATATCTATCAGTGGCACTTATGAAGCACTTCCTGTGGACAGAAGACTGTACTAAGCGTTCGGGAGAGTCTAATACCACGCTAGGGAGACAGAATCCTGCCCACAGAGAACCCACAGATTAGAGGAGGAATGGAGGATCAGAAGATCCAGTTTCTTGAGCTTTCTCAGGCTAGACTGTATACTCTTTGAGGGCAGATATCCTGTCTACTATTTCTGTCGGACTGTAAGCCCGTCAGAGGGTAGGGACCGTCTCTCTCTGTTACCGATTTGTCCGTTCCAAGCGCTCAGTACAGTGCTCTGCACATAGTAAGCGCTCCAAAAATACTATTGAATGAATGAATGGATTTCTGCTGAATTCTCCCAAACGCTTAGGAAGGGCTCAATGAATGTACTATCGATGGTTTGCTAACGTTCCCGATATCCTTTCCTTTCACAGCACACATTTCTGTAATCTTTTCGTTGCGACGCTCGGCTCTGGTCTCCTTTTTTTCCCCCCGTGTCACTGAAAAATATTCCTAATATGCTGATGGAGCATGGACTTTGGTATTCCTTTAATTCCCGGGACCCGTAATAAGATCCTCTCCTTCGTATTGTGATGGAGGCGGTCTCGTTGAAATTCCCACCGCAAAAAGTAAAAGAGTTTCCCGCTATTGAGCTTCGAGGAAGCTCACCTGCCCCATTAGCATACATAATGCCACCAGAATGCACTCGTGTTTATTCTTTATGACTTTTCCCCTCACTGTCCTTTGAAGATCTGTTTTTCTGTTTTATTTCCTCTAGTTTCATTTTAGCATATAAAGTGGCCGGCTTTTCTCCTCCTCTATCACAGGGAGCACGGTGACCTTTAGAACTGCAGTGTCAGAGAATCTAGGGAAATAGATGCTATGTACATTTAATAACACCACCGCGGCGACTTAGACGCTACCGCCCGGATTATGGAAATACGGTAACGGGTCCACGGTTGAAAAGTTCACAGACGCAAAAACGGCGGAGCACGAGGACTTTCAACATTTGCTACCGCCTAGTTTATCCTTGTTCTTCTTCCTCCTCCCTGTCTTTGTAACCTCGCCCGTCTGTCTCCGCCATTAGATTGCAAGCCCCTGGAGGAATTTGCTGCTCTGGGTTCTTCCTGAGTGTTTAGCACAATTTTTTATTATGGTGTCTGTCAAGCGCTTACTATTTGTCAAGCCCTGTTCTAAGCGCTGGAATAAGTATGAGGTAAGTAGGCCGGACACAGTCCCTGTCCCACGTGGAATTTATAGCCTAAGTTGGAGGGAGAACAGATATCCCCATTTTACAGTTGAGGAAATGATAATAATAATAATAATACTTCTGGTATTTGTTAAGCGCTTACTACGTGCCAAGCACTGTTCTAAGCGCTGGGTAGATACAAGGTCATTAGGTTGTCCCTCGTGGGGCTCACGGTCTTCATCCCCATTTTACAGATGGGGTGACTGAGGCACAGAGAAGTTAAGTGACTCGCCCAAAGTCACACAACTGATAGGTGGCAGACCCGGGATTAGGACCCAGTACCTCTGACTCCCAAGCCTGGGTTCTTTCCACTGAGCCATGCTGCTTCACAAACTTAGGAAGCTGAGGTAGGTGGCTAAAGTGCAAGCCTGGGAGTCAGAGGACCTGGGTTCTAATCCTGCCTCCGCCATTTGTCTGCTGTGTGAGTTTGGACAGATAATAATAATAATTAGGGTATTTGTTAAGCGCTTACTATGTGCAGAGCGCTGTTCTGAGCGCTGGGGTAGACACAGGGTAGTCAGACTGTCGCACGTGGGGCTCACAGTTTTCAATCTCCGTAATTACAGATGAGGTAGCTGAGGCACAGAGAAATGAAGTGACTGGCCCAAGGTCACCCAGCAGACAAGTGGCGGAGTCGGGATTAGAACCCTCGACCTCTGACTCCCGAGTCCGGGCTCTTTCCACTAAGCCACGCTGCTTCTCTAAAGCAAATCGCTTCACTTCTCTGTGCCTCGGTTTCTGCCTCTGCAAAATGAGGATTAAGGCTGCGAGTTCCACATGGGGCGTAGACTCTGTCCGACCTGATTAGCTTGGCTCTACCTCAGCTCTTTTTGTACAGTGTCTGCCACGTAACAAACCCTTAACGGGTACCGTTAAAAAAAAAAAAAAGAAGAGAGAGAAGTAAAGTGACTTGCCCAAGGTCACACAGCAGAGAGGCACTTTGGAACCCAGACCCTTCAATAGTATTTATTGAGCACTTACTATGTGCAGAGCACTGTACTAAGCGCTTGGAAGGGACAGTGCGGCAACAGATGGAGACAATCCCTGCCCACTGACGGGCTCACAGTCTAACTGGGGGAGAAGGACAGACAAAAACAATAGCAGTAAATAGAATGAAGGGGATGGACACCTCGTTAACAAAATAAATAGGGCGATAAAAATATATACAAATGACAACTCCTTCTGACTCCCGGGCTCGTGCTCTATCCCACTGAGATATGCTGCTCTTTGCTGCCGTGTACGCAGTAAGAGCTTAGTTGAAAATATGGGTTGGTTCACTCTCATTCAGTGTTGAAATAGGTTCGGTTCTCTAGTTAGATTAGGGATCGGAACTAATATCCAGTGTCCGACCTAATATTTAAAACCAGTATGAGGAAAACAGCCATTCCTTCGTGAAGCATATTAGACAGCAGTGCTGGAAAATCAACCGATCAATCGTATTTATTGAGCGCCGACTCTGGGTGGAACCCTTGGGAGAGTACAGAGTTGGTAGACATTTTTCCTGCTCCCAAGTAGCTTGCAGTCTGGAGGATATTAAAAATATTTTTCTATATCCCCTCTAGACGGGAAGCAAGTTATGGGCAGGGAACCGTTCTCTTAATTCCCTTGGTGTGTATGTTGGTGAGTTAAGCCTTTCATTTGTATGTGTTTTTATTACCCTATTTATCTGGTTAATGAGGTGCCCATCCCCTTGATTCTGTTTATCGCGATTAAGTTGTCTTGTCTTTGTCCCTCTGTCTCCCCCGATTAGACCGTGAGCCCGTCAGTGGGCGGGGATTGTCTCTCTCTGTTGCCGAATTGTCCATTCCAAGCGCTTACTACGGTGCTCTGCACATAGTAAGTGCTCAATAGATACTACTATAGATACTTTGCACTGTACTAAAAATAATAAATGCCACGGATCGATTGATTCCATCCTAGCAGGCTCAGTTAATAGCAGATTAAGTATGCTAAACTGCACTTCGTTGTCTCAAAATCACGGTCTTTGTGTTCGAAGTGATTTAAATCAGTCCTCTGAACTCATCCATGTTTCTGAAGGGTTGTTGTTTCCTTCTGTAGATAAAGGCACCAGAGACCAGATTTATGACTTTCTGCTTTTTTTTTTAAAAAAGCACATTCATTAAGGCTCTCCATTTATTGACTCCGGCTCTTCAGGTTTTAATTGTCTGCTTGTAACATGGGTCTATAGGTCTTTGATACATAATCAGTCAATCAATCAGTGGTATTTGTTGAGTGCTTACTGTATGTAGAGCTTAAATGCCTGGGAGAGTACAATACAATAGATCTGGTAGATGGGATTTTGACTCAAAAGGAGTTGAGTGTCTAAAGGGGAGGGGAGACAGACATTAAAACAAATTATAGTTAGGGAAATATTATAGAGAAAAGTCTCTGTGAGTAAGTTTTTTTTTTTTTTTTTTTGTTAAAACGGTATTTGTTAAGCACTTACCCTTAGCCGGGCACTCTACTAAGCCTAGGGTAGCTACAAACCAGTTAGTTTGGACACAGTTCCTGTCCCGCATGGAGCTCACAGTCTCAATCACCATTTAAGAGATGAGCTGAAGCCCAGAGAAGTGAAGTGACTCGTCCAGGGTCACACGACAGAGAAGCGGCAGAGCCGGGAATTAGAACCCAGGTCCTTCTGACTCCCAAGCCTGTGCTCTTTCTATTAGGGCTGAGCGTGGGGTGATTATTAGGTGCTTAAGAGTACAGATACAGGGAAGGGAAATGCCTAACTACTTGGTTAAACTCTCCCAAGTGCTTAGAATACGTTCTGCACACAGAAAATGCCCAGTAAATAGCAGCAATTGATCAATAGGTGCCTAAGAACAGAGGCTCATCAAAGACACAACCAGCATCCATTTGAAAGAAATCTCAGTTTACGCTGGAGACGTGTTTTCAGGCTCGTTTTCAATGCGACAGGCGGAGAATCTACAACGTACCCGATCCCCTTCGGAGGGCTCGCCTTCTTGAGGAACGGGGCTGATATGGAAAACTGGCATTCAGTATGGACCCTAGGTCAGACTTCTCAGGGAAACCACCCCTTCTTCCTATGTCTAGACCTATCGATCCCCGAGAGGCTCATGTGAGCGGGAGAAGGGTCCTTAATCTTGCTTCCCGAAAGTGTTTAAGTCGGTGCACGATAAATCCCGTCGTCTGATTGCTGGGACCTGATGAAATCGTGCATTTTGGCAGAACCTGTGTAGCGCCCAAATATGACGATGCCAGGACGTACCCACGGCTTGTTTTCCTCTGTCAAATTCACCTCCAAAATCCACTCTGTGGACTAGGGAAGCAGCGTGGCTCATTGGAAAGAGCACGGGCTTTGGAGTCAGGGCTCATGAGTTCGAATCCCAGCTCTGCCACTTGTCAGCTGTGTGACTTTGGGCAAGTCACTTAACTTCTCTGGGCCTCAGTTCCCTCATCTGTAAAATGGGGATTAAGACTGTGAGCCCCACGTGGGACAACCTGATTCCCCTGTGTCTTCCCCAGTGCTTAGAACAGTGCTCGGCACATAGTAAGCGCTTAACAAATACCAACATTATTATTATTATTATTATTAGATCGGCACCTATCTCGAAGACGATTTGAGAAGCGGCTTGGCTAGTGGATAGAACGTGAGGCTGGGAACCGGGAGACCTGGGTTCTAATCCCAGCTCCGCCCCTTGTCTGCTGGGTGAATTGGGGTAAATCATTTAACTTCTCTGTTCCTCCATTATCTCAACTGTAAAATGGGGATTAAGATTAGGGGGTCCTGTGTGGGGCAGGGACTATATCCAACCTGATTTCTTTTATATTCATTCATTCGATTGTATTTATTGAACATTTCCAATGTGTAGAGCACTGACCTAAGCACTTGGATAATTGTGGTATCGGTTAAGCGCTCACTATGTGGCAAGCACTGTTTTTAAGCACTGGGGTAGTTACAAGGTCATCAGGTTGTCCCCCGTGGGGCTCACAGTCTTCATCCCCATTTTACAGATGAGGGAACTGAGGCCCAGAGAACTGAAGTGGCTTGCCCAAAGTCACACAGCAGATAAGTGGCAGAGCCGGGATTAGAACCCATTTTCTCTGACTCCCAAGCCTGGGCTCTTTCCACTAAGCCACCCTGCTTCTCTACTCTAGCACTTAATCTACTGCCTGGTGCACAGTACGTGCTTAACCGGTACCGTGAAAAAAGGAAGAAAACATTGATTTTTGCCTCATAGCTGAGAGGGCGAATCTTAAGGCCCCACGTATTAGTCAATCAATCCATCAGTGATATAATAATAATGATGGTATTGGTTAAGCACTTACTAGGTGCAAAGCACTGTTCTAAGCGCTGGGGGATGCCAGGTGATCAGGATGTCCCACCTGGGCTTACAGCCTTAATTCCCATTTTGCAGATGAGGCAACTGAAGCCCAGAGAAGTGAAGTGACTTGCCTCAGGTCACACAGCTGACAGGTGGCGGAGCCAGGATTAGAACCCATGACCTCCGACTCCCAAGCCCGGGCTCTTTCCACTGAGCCACGCTGCTTCAATCGATTGAGTGCTTACGGTGGGCAAGGCGCTGTACTAAACTCGGGAGACTCCCCCAGAGCACAGCGGGGACGCCACACAGAGATTTCCCTTCCCACAGCGTAAACGGGCTAATGAGCACGAGACGGACAGAGCCGGGGAGACCCAAGCGGTGACCCGCCGTTGAGTTTGATTCTAGTCCTTCTGAGAACGCACCGTGAGAGGCGGTCGAGCCTAGTGGGAAACCGCTAGGCCGGGCCATCGAGAGATCTGGGTTCTAATCCCGGTTCTTCGACCTGCCTGCCGGGTGACCTTGGGCAAGTCACGGACCCAAGGCCGAGCCTCAGGTTCCTCATCTGTAAAAAGGGGATTCGATACTTCGTCCTCCCCTCCCAACTAAGATGGCTAATCCTTTGTGGGACGGGAGCGGTGGCTGATCTCCTTACCTTGTATCGACCCCAGTGCTTAGTACAGTGCTTGGTACCTAGTAAGCGCTTCATCAATCGGTTAAGTGGTATTTATTGTGTGCAGAACATTGTACTAAGCGCTTGGGAGAGTTCAGTGCATCAGAAGTTGATAGAAGGTTTCCTTCCCCTAGCAAGCTTACTATCCCAGTGGAAATAACTGCCTTACGTGTTCCTGGTTCCTGAATGAAAACTACTCCCTTTTGTTTTTTTGATCTTGTTGTTTGTTTCTTTTTTTTTTTTGGAATAGTGTTTAAGTGTTTACTAAGAGCCAAGCATGCATGGCTCGGTGGAAGGAGCGCGGGCTTGGGACTCAGAGGTCATGGGTTCAAATCCCAGCTCTGCCGTTTGTCAGCCGTGTGACCGTGGGCAGGTCGCTTCACTTCTCTGTGCCTCGGTTCCCTCATCTGTAAAATGGGGATGAAGACTGTGAGCCTCACGTGGGACCACCTGATTACCCTGCATCTCCCCCAGCGCTTAGAACAGTGCTCTGCACATAGTAAGCGCTCAACAAATAGGAACATATATATATTTTTTTTAATCGCTGGGATAGACGCAAGTTAATCCGGTTGGAGTCAGTCACTGTCCCACAGAGAGCTCTCAGTCTTAATCCCTATGTTGCAGAGGAGGTAAAGAGAACGGAAATGACTTGCTCAAGGTCACGTAGAAGACAAGTGGCAGGGGCAGGTTTAGAATACAGGTCCTTCTGATTCTCGGGCCTCTGCTCTATCCACTAGGTCCAACCGCTTTTCCATTTAGGGAAAATCCCCAATCTTATGCCTTCTCCATCCGTCAGAAAACGAGACAAATACCAGGAATGATATTTGGGCCCTTTCCCTGTCCGATAGACTTCGGGCCTCCAACCGGGGCTGAGAAGCAGCGTGGCCTGAAGGAACCCACAGACCTAGGCGGCGGGAGACTCGGGTTCTAATGTCGACTCCTCCAGCTGACTGCTCTATGGCCCTGGGAAAGGCAGCTAAGTGCTCCAGGCCTCAGTTTCCCCGGGTGCAGAATGAGAATCAAATACCTTTTCTCCCATCTCATTGGAATGGAAGCCCCGGGCGGGTATGGGGACTCAGGTCGGACCCGATTATCTCGTAACCGCCCCAGCGCCGAGCACGATCCTCGGCACGTAGTAATCGCTCACAGAAGACCACTACCCTAACAAACGCTACAAGCTCCTCTTTCATTCTAAGAGCGCTATCCGCTGCCCAGATTTGTTCTCTATACTCTTCTGTGGCATTTGTTAAGTGCTGACTACGTGTCGGGCACTGTGCTAAACGTTGGGGTAGACACAAACTGATCAGTTTGGACACAGTCCCTGTTCCGCACGGGGCTCACATTAGTAATCCCCCATTTTAGAAGAGAGAACTGAGGCCCAGAGGAGTGAAGTGACTCGCCCGAGGTCACGCAGCGGACCGGCGGCGGAGCCGGGATGATTCCATTTATTGCTATGGTTTTTGCCCGTCTCCCCCGATTAGACTGTGAGCCCATCAGTGGGCGGGGACCGTCGCTCTCTGTTGCCGATTTGTCCGTTCCAAGCGCTTAGTACAGTGCTCTGCACGTAGTAAGCGCTCAATAAATACTATCGGGTGAATGAATGACCCCAGGTTCTTCTGACTCTCTGGCTCTATCCACTAGGCTTCCTCTAAGGCTCACGCTCTTTCGCTCTCCTTGTCTTTGCTGAAGCCAGGGCCTGTATGCGGAGTAAACCATCCGCAACCCACAGCACCCTCTCCCTTCAGCCTTGTTATCGCAGCTCCACATCCCAACGGATTGGAAATCTGGAAAACGTGCATTTCCGGGAATTCTCGTTAAAGTCCTCCCTGCCCGGGCCTCGCGTCCTCAGCGTCCACCTACCCTCGGAGCACCGGCTACATTTGCGAGGGCTAACTGGGTTTCCGGAGTCTTCGTCGGAAAAGAGTGACACTTTCTGAAGTTCATAAAACCCTCCCGAGCCCCTGCCTTTTATCAGACCTAACCGAAAGATCGTCGGAGCAGATACGCTCTCGGCTGCACTGACAGTTCATCTGGGCTTCTCTTGCGCTTCGCCGCCGATGAGTGAAAAATGAAGAGAGACATCCCTGAAGGGGACGGAGTTTAGTCTTCTAATGAGAGCGGTGTGCGATCTCGCCTTGGCTCGGTGATCAATCATCGGATTGAATGATCTCCGCGTTTGGTCACCCGAGCGGTTTCACGACGGCCGTTCGACCGTCGCCCCTCCTCCGTGTTCGCCAGCGACTTCGGATGCGCCTTTCGGCGCCGTTTAAACGTAGCTCCCGATGACCGGTCACTAACGCCCCCAGACGCGGAGGCGTAGAATATCACCCCGGCCGACCACGCCTAGCCGTTGCTCGGTCGCCGCGTCGGCTCGGAGGATGAAAGGCGCTCACGTCGACCCGCAACCTTTACTAATCTGATTTGCTCTAAAAAGAAGAAAACAGAGATTTATCTTGTGTTCTTCAGGGAAGGAAACTTCATCTCTGCAGATAAAGCGGTGATAACTCATCAGTCACCGAGCGTTTATCGAAAGGTCTCTTCTCCAGAGCAAGGCCAATTTGAAACCCCTCAGGAGTCTGGGATATAGTCTTCAAAAGTCGTCTGGTGGCTTTTTACGAGTGTGCCGGCGCCTCTCTCTTCCACAGGCAAAAGCTCGCGTGCCTGCCCGGATGAGGAGACGGCTTATTGTGTTCTATCGCCTCCTCCTCCTCACGCACGCGTTCGGCACCGCGCGGTGAGACTGGTGACTCATTGACTCATTTAATAACGTTGGTATTTGTTAAGCGCTTACTGTGTGCAGAGCGGCGTTCTAAGCGCTGGGCTAAGTACAAGGTGATCAGGTTGTCCCACGTGAGGCTCACGGTTTTCATCCCCATTTTACAGATGAGGTAACCGAGAAGCGAAGTGACCCGCCCGCAGTCACACAGCTGACAAGTGGCAGAGCCGGGATTCGAACCCGTGACCTCCGACGCCCAAACCCGGGCTCTTTCCACTGAGCCGCGCTGCTTCTCTACTAAGAATCACTGTGTCTTGTGGAAAGGGTAGAGAGCCAGGGGACCTGGATTCTAACGCCGGCTCTGCCGCTTGCCTTCTGTGTGACCTTGGGCGAGTCATTTTACTTCTCCGTACCTCACTGTCCTCATCTGCAAAATGGGGATTCAGTAGAAGCCGCGTGGCTCAGTGGAAAGAGCCCGGGCTTGGGAGTCGGAGGTCATGGGTTCGAATCCCGGCCCTGCCACTTGTCAGCTGTGTGACTGCGGGCGGGTCGCTTCACTTCTCTGGGCTTCAGTTCCCTCATCTGTAAAATGGGGATGAAGACTGTGAGCCAACCTGATTCCCCTGTGTCTCCCCCAGTGCTTAGAACAGTGCTCTGCACATAGTAAGCGCTTAACAAATACCAACATTATTATTATTATTATTATTATTATTATTACCTGTTCCCCCTCCTATCTTGACAGTGACCCAGATGAGTGACAGCCTACAAACTGACCTGACTCTCTTCTATCTAGCCTAGGAGATAGAGAACAGTGGCTGGAACGTAAGAAGTGCTTAACCAATACCGCTCTCCCACGCAGTTAACACGGTGCTCCGGCCACAGCTGACTGCTCAATTACCACGACTGGACGAGCGTGTGAACGCAAGCGACTTGACCGGATTAGGATCCTGCCAAGGAAATGCCTGCAGTTTAGTGATACCCCAGAATCAGTATGGGGTTCACTGTCCTAATACTAAAAACCTAGAGCGACACGGTTCCGTACGCTTTTCACTCTCCTTCGTAGACTGTGGGCTTCATTCGGTAGTATTGATTGAGCGCTTACTATGTGCAGAGCCCTGTACTAAACACTTGCAGTGTACAATTCAGCATCAGGTAGGGACAATCCCTGCCCATTGACGGTCTTACGGTCTAATCGGCTTCATTGGCGTCAAGGATGGTATCGCCCTGATCATCTTGTACCCACCCCGCTGCTTAATGCAGTGGCGGGCGCATAGATCTTAACAAAATACTCTCGTCATCATCATCATCATTATTATTATTATTATTATTATTACACCCGATATACCATTATGAAGAAGGAAATTGGCGTAGACGACACTCACCCTTCAGGTAGGTTGGCCTAGGGGAAAGGACGTGGGTTCGGGCAGCCAGAGCACCTGGATGCTCACCCCGGTTCTGCCATTCGTCTGCTGCTCGACCTTGGGCAAGTCACTTCACTTTTCTAATTCTCAATATCCTCATCTGTTAAAGGAGGATTAATACTGTGAGCCCCATATGGGGCAGAGACTGTGTCCAGCCCCTTTTGCTTTTCATTCATTCGTTCAATAGTAGTTATTGAGCGCTTACTATGTGCAGAGCACTGTACTAAGCGCTTGGGATGAACAAGTCGGCAACAGATAGAGACGGTCCCCGCCCTCTGACGGGCTCACGGTCTAATCGGGGGAGACGGACAGACGAGAACGATGGCGATAAATAGAGTCGAGGGGAAGATCCATCTCGGCATTTAGTACGGTTCCTGGCCCATCGTTAAGTTAACGGATGCCACAGTTTTTATTATTATTATCAATCGCCACATATGCCACCTGGAGCTCCCCGTTGAGCCAGAGCGTCAGGGAATGCTGGGAAAGAGGGCACGGCGATGAAATGGAGGTCTCCTGCAGACCTCAATGCGCGTAAACTCTCAGCACGCTTGGAGTCGGAAAACACAGTTCGGGTAATGAATCAGAGAACAGTGGTTGGAGAACGATGTCGTGATTTATTTGCATGGAGGTGAGAAATGAAGCCTTAGTTTGTGGTCCCACACGCCCACAGACACCCATTCAGGCACCTCTCGAGCAAGAGAAATGCTTAAGCTCCTTATGGGCAGGGAACATGTCTGCTCATTCTCTTCTATTGTCCTCTCCCACGCACTTAGCACAGTGTTCCGTGCACGGTAAATGTTCAATAAACACCACTCATTGATTGATCGATGATTGATTCCCTCCATCTTCAGTCTCCACCCCCCGGACTGTACGTATAACCCACCTTCCTCACTCGGTGACTGCGTGTCGGTGGATCTGGGGAGCAATTTGACATTGAGCCGTCCGCTGCCGTTCCTCACGCGAAGGTATGAAGCAGCCCCCGCCTTCTACCCGGCATCCGGATGAAGATATCGGTTAATAAATGAACATAATCAAACCGTGCAGGGTTTTAATCTAAAGGCTGAACCGCCTAGAGAACCGGCTATTGTTCTTACACGGTTCGGGAGGGAGTTCGGGTTTGTGATAAATCTTAACGGCCGACGAATCGTCCCTTAATTTCACAATTCAAACCGCGGGGAGTCATTCGTCTGTTTTATCGATAGAGCTGCGTTCCCACTATTTTTTAGGCTTGCGATATCATCAGCGAGCTAAGTCGAGCTTAACGATAAGATGAAATATGCATCGTTTTTAATAGCCTGGGGTTTTGTTTCATAATGTTTCGATGCTGGGGTGCGTGCGAAGATGATGTTTCTTCGGTGTCCCATCAGAACGCACCTAGAAAAAGATGTCTCTCCCACCCCAGCCCTTTCATTTGATGCATTAAGGTAATGGTTACTGAAGTTTTCTTCTGGCAAAATTGAGGCTTTCAAGGTTTTCTTTTTTTTTTTTTAAACAAAAATATCATCTTTTATTCAAAACCCTCTAAAACCCATAATTTGCCAGAGATAGTCTGTAACTAGATAAGTGGCGGGGGAAACTTCAAAAGGTGCAGAAATAACCAGGTGGTTTGGGCCTCTAAAACAAGGCCCAGGATTTAGATACTTCCTGTTCCTCCGCTCTGGTCTTCCGCTAGCTGCTTCTGCATCTCCTCAGCTTAGGCCCTAATCTCCACGGGAAATGGCGTGGCCCAATGGAAAGACCCCCGGGCCTGGAAGTCAGAAGACCCGGCTTCTAATCCCAGCTCTGCCACTTGTCAGCTGCGTGACCTCGGTCGAGTCACTTAACTTCTCTGTTATGGGCAGGGAACAGGTCTACCGGCTTTGTTATATTGTATTCTCCCAAGGGCTCAGTATTCATTCATTCAATAGTATATATGGAGCGCTTACTACGCGCAGAGCACTGTACTAAGCACTTGGTATCAGACTGTAAGCCCGTCAAAGGGCAGGGACTGTATCGGTTGCCGATCTGTCCATTCCAAGCGCTTAGTACAGTGCTCTGCACGTAGTAAGCGCTCAATAAATACTACTGAATGAATGAATGTGCAATTCGGCAACAGAGAGAGACGATCCCTGCTCAATGACGGGCTCACAGTACAGTGCTCTGCACGCAGTAAGTGCTCGATAAATACGATTGATTGTTCCTTGGTGTCCTCGGTTGTCTGTCCCTCCACGCCCCACCCCCCCACTGCCTTCCACCCCAGACTGTGAATTTGTTGCGGGCAGGGGATGTGTCTGGTTATTTTTGCATTGTACTCTCCCAAGCGCTCAGTACAATGTTCTGCACACACTAAGGACTCCATAAATATGATTGGCCTGCTAACTGATCCTAGACTGTGAGCCCGTTGTTGGGCAGGGATCGTCTCTGTTGATGAATCGTACTTTCCAATCGCTTAGTACAGTCCTCTGCGCACAGTAAGCGCTCAATAGATACGATTGAAGGAATGAATGAATGCCCTGGACCTTAACTAGGCCAGACTAGTGACCCAAGTCCGGATCGGGTGAAGGATTGTCCCCCGCCCTCCTCCCGAACCCCCACAAGTGCCAACCTCCTCATACGGGAGGCTGACAGACACATTGCCCTCTAGGAGAGAGATGGGTCTCCATCACAGCCCCATATCTGGGCGTCACGGAGGGAGGATGGTACCATCCGGGGGAGGGCAGGGTGCCCGCTTTCTAAAGCGAAAGGTTCTTCTTCCCGGTTCCTCCTCGATTTCCAGCTTCTCCTCAGAGATTTTGTTCCTTTCCATGTGGCAGTTACATGGAAAATCGCCAAGAAGAAATTTTACAGATAGAAAGAAAACGGTCCGTCGGTGACTCAGGAGTCAAGGAATTAGTCTCTGTGGTGGTCTGTGTCTCCACGCTAACATTTTTAAACTAATTTTAAACTATCTCCCACAAAGCACATACACTGACACGTGTGCGGACACGCAGAGCTACACGTTCATTCAGTCATTCACCCGTACTTACTGAGTGCTTACTGTGGGCAGAACACCGTACTCAGCGACGAGCTGGCACGCGGCCTGGTAGGACGACGCGGGGAGAGGCAGGCTCCCACCTCGGGACCTTCCATCTCGGAGGCCTTCCACCCCCTCGTGGATTCCCCTCTCAGCTTTGACGTTTCCAGGCTGGAGCTGCCCTGCCGGGGGTGACCTGCCGGTTCCCTAACCTCCGGTCATAGAGACCTAGTGACCCACCTGCCGGGCACTCTCCGTCTGGGCTTCCAGAGAGATCGGGAAACTGGTACCAGAAAAGCAGCGTGGCTAGTGGATAGAGCACGGGCCTGGAAGGCAGGAGGACCTGGGTTCTAATCCCAGCTCTGCCACATGTCTGCGTATGACCTTGGTCAAGTTATTTCACATCTCTGGGCCTCAGTTCCCTCATCTGTAAAATGGGGATTAAGAGTATGAGTTCCCTGTGGTACTCCCCTCTATCCAATGGCACATCGTCAGCGCTTAACAAGTACCACAAGTGTTATTATTTTTTGAATTCCCTCTAGTCTGTAAGCTTGTTGTGGGTAGAATATGTCTTCCAGTGCTTAGTACAGTGCCTGGCACATAGTTAAGCACTTAACAAATACCATAATTATTACTTACTGCTGTATCGTACTCTACCGATCGCTCAGGACTGTGCTCTGCACACAGTAAGCACTCAACAGATGCGGTTGAATGGACGAATTCCTGAACTACGTAAATTGAAAGAAAATGAGTGAGGGCTGTCACTTTTCTATTGTTTCCAAGCTCGATTTGGCCTCTACAGGCAAATTCACACCCACTGTGAAAAAATGACCCCTCTCAGTTGACCAATGGAATTCTAATCCCCATGGATTCTAATCCCAGGTCTGACTCTTGTCTGCTGAGGGACCTCGGGCAACTCGTTTAATCTCCCTGGGTCTCAGTTCCTCATCTGGAAAATGAGAAATTAAGCTTCGGTGCTCTCTCCACCTTAGTCTATAAGCTCGTAGGGAACGTTTCTCCTAAATCTGTTGTACTGTACTTCCCCCAAGCGCTTAGTAAAGTGTCCTCCACATAATAAGCGCTCCCTCCCCTCTTCCAGACCGCGAGCCCATCGTTGGGTAGGGTTTGCCTCTCTTTGTTGCTGAATTGTACTTTCCAAGCACTTAGTGCAGTGCTCTGCACACAGGAAGCGCTCACTAAATGCGATTGAATGAATGAATAAGCTCTCAGTAAGTGCCACTGATTGAGGAATCTGCGAGCCCCACTGCGTCCGACCCGATCACCTTACCGACCGCAACGCGTAGAACAGGTTTCGACACAGAGGAAAGCGGTGACAGAAGATCACAATTATTGTTCCGTCGCCCCATCAGCGAGTGAATAAGCAAAGGCAGAACGGGCTAGAACTCAGCTCCAGCCTCTCCCCGAACTCATCTCCATGCGTTGAGAGCAGGGGAGATAAACCTTCTCGCACGGCAGCAACCTCTACGTCTTTTCGTCGGGTCCAAGAGCAGAGGGTCTTGGCTCCCAGAGAGGTATCCGGGTCCCTTTCCTCCAGATCCAGCACCTGCTTTCCCTCGGCATCCAGGAGATGGCACAGTAAGAACGCCGGGACGCCGACTTCGTCGAGGCCCAAACCCGAGCGGCGGATATTGGGGGTTAAAATATTAATTCGACGGATAGCCCTTTTTAAAGTTTAAGGGAAAGGAACATTTCGAACCTTTTTAAACAGCAGCCGTCGCTTAAATGATTCAAAAAGGATGTAACGGAGGCCGTCGGTTGGGCCCTGCCTCGAAGATTGGAAATCAACACGTCGTCGGAAACCCTGTCCGGTCAGATAGTCCCGGTTTAGTTCCCGCCCTATGGTGTTATCATTACATTCCCCCTCTCCGTTTCCAAAGAGCGGAGCAACGCGTCTATTATCTTCTAAGCTATATATATAAAATCTGCATGGAAATGCCAGTTTTTATTAGGCACATCTCGGGGAAGGGACCCGGTGGAGAGCACGGAGAAGTCGTGAAATCTCTCTTTTATTAAAATATAAAATTGGGTGGGGGGTGATTGATATAAAAGGTACGGACGGTCGGAGGGTTGATTTCAGGGGATCTGTATTACAGGGGAGGTTAATGAACAGGGATCTGTCACAGTCCCCTTTATGTCTCACGGAGATGGACACGAATGCCTTACACTGTGTCTTCCGGGAATGGGAATTTTTGGAACAGAAAGGAGGCTGCGGAGAACCACCCGTGGCCGAGTATTTGAGTCTCCTCGGCTGCCACTTTCAGGCACATTCATTCATTCATATTTATTGAGCGCTTCTGTGTACGGAGCACTGTATTAAGTGCTTGAAAAGTACAATTCAGCGACAAAACCATTCCAGCCAACAAGGGGCTCACAGTCTAGAAGGGGAACCGGCATCCTACCTGAACTCTCCTCCTTACTCCCTCCTTCTTCCTCTCTAGCCTCAATTTTGTCCTCACATGGATTACGTGCCCCTGTTGGGAGTGATGGGGCCGCAGTCAGTCACATTTATTGAGCGCTTTGCGTGTGCAGAGCAGTGGAGAGGACAGTACAGGATATAACAAGACACATTCTTTGCCCACACGTATCCCTCTCCCGAGACAGTTGAGGCTTGTGCTGAAGTGCCTCAGTTCCTCTCAGGAGGAAGCAGGCAGAAATCGAGGGAATTGGGACAAAAGCCTTGTAATTAGAGATGAGGGGAAAAAACGTCGGCGGTGATCTTCCCCCTTTCCGAACTGGGTATCCCATAATGCTTGACTTTCCCTCGTCTCCCTTCTCCACGCTCCCCACCAGCTGATTTCCTAACGGCACCGCTTGACCTTCACCTGATAAAACTGAGATTTCCCAAACCTTCCTCGGAGACTTCCTGGGAACTGAGGAAAATTTTTATATTTTTTTAACTGAAAATGTCAAAGGAGCGAATCAATATAATTAGCCAAGATCAGATTACCTAGGGATAAGGATGGAAAGATTCTACCCATGGCCAAGCCCGACTAGGAAACTAAACAGTTGGCTTAAAAAAAGCGGAACATTTGGTGCTTCTTAAAATATTAAGCCTGATTCCTCTGGATGTGGAAAAAAACTCAAGTTTTTCCCTCCTGACTGCTTATCTCAGGGGTTTGAGGAATGTAGAGTCGCCGGATAATACCTACCCCAGGATACATTTGCTCTTGCGGCCCCATAGTGGTTTCAGTGAGGCTGTCACAGTCTATCAAGTAAATAATACATGGATTAAAAATCATCCAGATTCATATTAACATGATAGACATTAATGTCTTCGACTAAGCCATAAAGGTCTATTGGGTAAATAATGTGCATTTTAAAACTCGCCTAGATGTATGTTTACTTGATAGAGTGGAATGGCTCCATCCGTTTTGTAAATAATACATGTTTTCAAAATTGTCTAAATAGGTGTTTACATAAATCCCTGCAGAAGCTGGATTGTTGAGGCCATCCTCTTAACTCTAGTATGTTTTTTGAAACCTTTTCCACTGCTGTGTCTTCAGCAGCCACCTCTTCCCCCGCCCTTCCTCCCTCAATCCCCTCAAAGGAATAAAAAGCAAGAATTAACCAATTAATAGTATTTACTGAGCGATTATTCTATGCAGAGCATTGTCCAAAGTGCTTGAGAGAGTAAAGTACGATAGTGTCGGTAGATACATTCCCTCCCCTCAAAGAGCTTACAGTCCCCTCCTTCCCAGCCCCACAGCACCTGTGGAAATATCTGTAATTTATTTCTTTACATGAATATCTGTCTCCACCTCTAGACCCTAAGCTCGTGTGGGCAGGGAATGCTTCTATTTATCGTCATATAACACTCTCCCAAGTGTTCTAGAAAGCCAAGGTGGGAGCAACGTCGCCTAGTGGAAAGAGCCTGGGTGTCAGAGGAACTGTGTTCTAATCCTGACGCCTTCAGGGACCTGATGTGTATCCTTGGGCGAGTCACCTGACTTCCCGATGCCTCAGTTATCTCATCTGGAAAATGGATATTCAACACAAGATCCCAGCTTACTTAGCCCCAATGTGGGACTTGGTTATCTTGTGTTCCCCTCAGTGCTTGCTACAGTGCTTCCCACATAGCAAGGGCTTCACCAAAATCACTATGGTAATAATAATAATAATTAATATTATTGTTATTGGGAGTTAAAGGAGAAAGGGCCTGTGTTTCCCATCTGCAGTTTCATTCTCCTTGTCTGGTTTGACCAGACCCTATGTGCCGGAGAGCTGGGAAATAGGCCACTCTTGGGCTGAGGTCAGATAGAGGGTGAGGACTTTGGCATCTGAGTAACTCCCAGCCCAACTGCCCCAGGGCAAAAAAGAATCCAGGCTTCATTTTCATACGCACGGCGTGTCCGTGGTCAAGGGATTCTCTCTCAACGACCCTGACCCCTCACAGATACCGGCCCACCTCGGCGGCAGCGGCTTTGGCTCGAAGCACAGTCTATCTGGAGAGATTCAGGTCTGATTCTGAGCCAGAGAAAATCAACAGTGGGCCTGGCGGATCCGTTTCAGAGCTCGCAACTGAATTCCCAGGTCGCCTCGTCGCTTTATCTGTGGTACAGGCCGAAGCGACTTCTGCTTTTCCCGTTTTGGCTGTAATTACTCCGCGTGAACTAGGGAGCTTCAAAACTCGATGAGCCTTGTCTCCGTGAAGCACCCTCACGGTGAGCCGATGTCGAAAGTGTTCTTGAGTCACGCAAGGAAGAAGAGGTCCGTTATAAGGGAATGTGTCCGTTACAAGGTTGTGTTGAACTCTTCCCAGTGCTCGGTACAGTTCCCTACATTATTATCCCAGTGTGAATGAAGAGCTCAACTGCTATGAGTCTTAGTAATCATAATAAACGTGGCATTTGTTAAGCTCTTGCTATATGACGAGCATTGGGTCTAAGTTCTGCGGTAGACAGCAGATAAATAGATCCCACATAGAGCTCACGCTTTAAGCGGGATGGGGAACCGGGATTGATTTTAGTGGAAGTAGCAGGGCCTTGGAGAAGCACCGCGGCCTATTGGAAAGAGCGAGGGGCTGAGTGTCAGAGAACCTGGGTTCTAATCCCACCTCTGGCAATTGCTTCCTGTGTGACCTTGGGCAAGGCATTTCACTTCTCTGGGCCTCAAATTTTTTCTACTGTAAAATAGGGATTAAATCCTACTCCCTCCTACTTGGACTGTGAGCCCCATAAGGGACAGAGTCTTTGACTAACCTGATACACTTCTATCTCTCCTCATAGTTAGAACAGCATTTGACACGTAGTAAGCACCTAGTAGACACCATACAAAACAATCCCCATTGGGCAGGTGAGGGAACTGAGGCACAGAGAACTTACCTGACGTGCCCAAGGTCACACTGCAGGTAGGGGGTGGAGCTGGTATTAGAACCCAGGTATTCAGACTCCCAGGCCCGTGCTCTTCCCAATAGGCGACGCTGCTCTGATGCTGCTCGATCTCATTTATCTCTGCTAGACGAGATGCTGGTAAATGTCACCGGGGGAGGTAAGAATAGCGTCTGCGGATAAAGTGCTTTGAGTTCTTTAGATAAAGCGTATTGTGTCACGCACATGCATATGCCTCTAATTTAATCTTCACAATTCTAATTAGGGCTCTAGGACAAGGACAAAACTCTTTTCCAAAGTCGATTTCCGCAGGGCCAGATTTCAGGCCAGAACGAATCGGAACACCCCAGGGAGTTAGTAGAGAGCCACCAAAAGCTAAGGTTTTGATCATTTCCCGATTAGGCCATCTCTCTCTCTCTCTCTCTCTCTCTCTCTCTCTCTCTCTCTCTCCCTCTCATCACGGTTCTCAGCAGAAATCATCCCAAAGCTTGGGAAATTTCCTCGATCCGGTCATTCATTATTGGAAAGAGAAGCATCTGGTTGTCATGGAAATGGCTCGCATTTAATTGGGTGCCTCACTGATTTAAGCCAATGAAAGCCAGGGATTCAACCCTTGAGGTGCTGGTCCAATATAGCAGTTACCTGAAGAACAACCCAAACGGGAGGAGAGGTAAGATGAGCCTTTTAGAGTTTCCTTGGTCTTGATTTAGGACCAAGCTTGACTCGCCTCTTCCAGTTGTCCTGTTTTATAAAGAGACGCCGAGCTCTATACTAAGTGCCGGGGGAGATAGAAGATATTTAAGGTGGACACCGTCTCTGTTGCACATGGAACTCACAGTTTAAATAGGTGGGAAAACAGGTATTAGACACCCATTTTGCAGAAGAGGAACCCGAGAGTCAGTCAGTCAATCGTATTTATGGAACGCTTATTGGGTACAGAGCCCTGCACTGCGCGCGTGGGAGTGTACGATAAAGTAACAGACACATTCCCTGCCTACAACGAGCTCACAGTCTAGAGGGGGAGACAGACATTAATATAAATACATAATTGACAGATAGTGCTGTGGTGCTGGGCGTGGGGGATGAATAAAAGGAGCCAGTCGGGGGGACGCATTCATTCATTCATTCAGTCATATTTATTGAGCCCTTAACGTGTGCAAACATTCTACTAAGCAGTTGGGAGAGTACAATATAACAACAGACACATTCCCTACTCACAACGAGCTCACAGTCTAGAGACAGAAGGGAGTTGCAGAAAAGGAAAGGAGAACGTAGTCACAGAAGGCCCAAGTGCGGTCGCTGAAGAGCAGGGGACGGGGGATGGTGTCCCGGGAAGCAGCGTGGCCTAGTGGATGGAGGGCGGGCCTGGGAGTAGGAGGGACCTGGGTTCTGATTCTGCCTCCGCCACTTGTCTGCTGAGTGACCTTGAGCAGGTCACTTCACTTCTCTGCGCCTCAGTTACCTCATCTGTAAAATGAGGATGAGAGTGTGAACGCTATGTGGGACAGGGACTGTGTCCATCCTGATTAACTTGTATCTACCCCAGAACTTGCTTGGCACATAGTGAGCCCTTAGCAAGATCCATATTTATCATTGGTAGACACAGAAAAGTGAAGCGGCTTACTCAGTGGCGGATCGCAGACAAGTGCGGATTCTGGATTAGAGCCCCAGGTTCTCTCACTCCCAGAACCGGGCTCTTTCCCCTAGGCCAGGCCGACTCAGGGTTCGTACGGCTTGACGGAGACGCTTCAGAAAGGTGCGGAAAGAAGACTGATAGACAAAATCATTCCGGGAGACGAAACGCATCCTCTGTCACCACCCAAGCAATTGGGAGTGGACTAATCTGGCCCATTTCTACGCAAAGGACAGGCCAAATAAATGTACCTTTCAAAGAAGAATGACGGGGGTCGAGAGTCAGAAAATCCGGACCTTATTTTATTGTATCTTCCCTTGTTAATGGAGACAGCTGTCAAACGGCGACCAGATCTGCGGTTAATTCTGAATTAGACTGGAGATATTTACATTCTTGAAAAGGTCCTTCCAATTTCCGTCTGATTATCGCGAGCTAACGCGTGGTGCTAATGTGTTCCATTTTTGTGTGGGAGTTAGTGGATTTGCTTTCCAACTGGCCTCTTTTGATTTCCATTATTTTCCCGAGAAAAGGTCTCTCACCCGGTTTCTTAAGGTGGGAAGAGAAGTGGGGAGGGAAGGAGGGAAACAGACAGAGAGAGAAAGAACGAGAAGAGAGATATAGAGAGGGAGAAAGGAAAGGGTGAAGAGAGTGAGAGGAAGAAGGAAGAGACCGAGTTAAGGAAGGTTGGAGGGAAAGAGAGAGGGACTGAGGGTCAGGGTTGGGTAGGTGAAGGGGGAAGAGAGAGGGAGACCCCCATCTGTGAACAGACTTTGGCAGGAATTAAAGTATGCTGTGTGTAAATCCTGTGTTAGAAATAGAAAACATGATTGTCTGTCAAGCTATGTAATTTGTCTTATTGTTTACTTGAAAGTTTAAAGATCTTGTAGAGCTGTGTTTTCACAGCAAAATATATTCATTCAACATCAGAAGTAGTAGACGTCTTGTTGGGTTTTATATGCCAAAAATCAAAACAAATCAGATTTATGTGGATAAAATATGTGCATATTTTCAAAGTGAACATTTAGAACTCCAGTACATATTACACATTTTACATAATCTCTTTCCTCAACACATGCTACTCTGACATGTCAACTGCAGAGGATGGAGTGATGGAGACAAGGGTGTAGAAAGAAATCTATGAATGTAGGGGCTGGAGATGAATGTCACACTCCAGAAAGATGGAATACATATTCCTCGATTCCTGTCTTCTGCCTCTTATTCATATAGGCATATTTTTATATGGATGTTCACGTGTATATTAATTTGTTCTGTTATTTTCTCCTCATGTATGACTAGCTATTTGACCCCAGCTCTCCCTAATTGTTTATTTTTTGTTGGTGCATCTTTTTTATGTTATTTATCAAACACTTACTATGTGCCAGTCTGGGGTAGGTACATTCTAATCAGGTTGGGCACGATCCCTGCCCCAAACAGGGCTCACAATCTTTTTCCCCTTTTTACAGATGAAGTAACTGAGGTACAGAGTAGCAAGGTGACCTGCCCAAGATCACACAGCAGACAAGTGGCAGAGCCGGGATTAGAACCCAGGCCCGCGTTCCATCTGTCGGGCGGCAGTGCTTCCCAATTGGAGGGTGAACTCTCTGCGGACCGAGAACACGGGTCTTGCTTCTGTTTCACTCTCCCAACCATGTAAATCCTCTGGGGGTTGAGCTTGGACACATCGCCTTCCAAAGGCCGGGAACTCCTCTCCCTTTGGATCCCCCTTGTCACCTCACAACTAAAAAACTCAGTCGAAGATCTGCTTTCGTGAAAACCAAACCGGAAGGGTTGCCTGGACATATTGGCAAAGGTCAAAAGTAAGCAGGAGCTTAGTACAGTTTTCCGCACACAGCGAATGCTCAATAGATGTGATCGATTTATTGATTGATAGCCTGGATAGGGTCCAGAATGGAATCGACCTCTACCGTGGAGGGCGAACCTCCATTTTGGGAGGAGAGGAGAGGCAGATGGAAGGAGAAGCAGGCCTCTCCCAGGCGACTTTTCTCCTGAGGCTCGACGTCCGATAGGAACCAGGGGAAGACGTCACCCAGGGACCCGTTGGCCCGTTTCTGCTGCGAGCTAATCAAGCTACAGCCTAATGGACTTTTCCACAGAAGAGCTCTATAGAGGCCTCTTCTACCTTCTGGGGGGAACGCCGCCTCAGTAGCACGCTCGTGTTGTTTGCTTTTCTGTCCTATCTCGGTGATGAATGGATAATGACAGTGGGTTATTAGACGTTTTCCACTCTTTCCCTGGACGCCCGGGGGTCATTAAAACCACACGGCCAGGAAGCCATCCGGGTTCAATTTTTTCCCCGTTTATTAAGTGTTCAAATAGAGGAAAATGCAACTGGAAAAAAATAATAATAATCTCACCCATTCGAAATGCAGCAGCGAGTTGAGTTTGTGGTGCTTGGGTCTGTCCCATCTGGGCCTTTTCTCTTTTTGGAATCATTTCCCCGTGGTTCTGCCGCCCAATACTCAGGCTAGCAGTGTGGTCTAGTGGATAGAGCACGGGCTTGAGAGCCAGAGGATTTGGACTCTAATTCCAGCTCCGTTGCTCACCTGTTGTGTGACCTTGAGAAAGTCACCTCACTTCTCTGTGCCTCAGTTTCCTCGACTGCAAAATGGTTTTTTTTTTTTTTTTTCTCTCTCCTATTTAGACCGTGAGCCCCGTGTGGGTCGGGGACTATATCCGGGCCTGATTAACTTGTATCTACCTCGGCACGTAGAACAATGCTTGGCACACAGTAAGTGCTTAACAAATGCCATAAATAAGTCAGAGGATTTGGGTTCTGTTCCCCAATCTGCCATTTGCTTGCTCTATGACCTTGGGCAAGTTACTAAATTTCTCCTTATGGGGATTCAATACCTGTTCTCATTCTTGCTTAGAATGTGAGTTAGGTAATGTTCTTTCAATATCTGGTCACTAACTCTGAGGAACATTGGTTAAGCTCTATTTCCCCAGCTCCATTTCCCTTCTCTGTCACGTATGCACTTGTTAGAGAAGCAGAGCGACTCAGTGGACGGAGCCCGGGCTTGGGAGTCAGAGGTCATGAGTTCGAATCCCGGCTCTGCCACTTGTCAGCTGTGTGACTGTGGGCGAGTCACTTCACTTCTCTGTGCCTCAGTTCCCTCATCTGTAAAATGAGAATTAAGACTGTGAGCTTCACGTGGGACAACTTGATGACCCTGTATCTACCCCAGCGCTTTGAACAGTGCTCTGCACATAGTAATCGCTTAACAAATGGCAAAATAATTATTATTATTGTTACCCATTAAGAACTTGATATTCACCCCAGCTTAGACCCCACAGACTATCTCCCCTCTAGACTGTAAGCTCCTTGTAGGCAGAGAATGTGCTTACCAATTCTGTTAAATTCCATTCTCCCAAGCGCTTAGTACAGTAGTCTGCATACACAGTAAGCGCTCAATAAGTACGATTGGATAAATGACTGTGAAACAGAGATTGTTTACAAACTATCCTCTATCACACTTCCCCTCTTCAAAGCCCTACTGAGGGCTCACCTCCTCCAGGAGGCCTTCCCAGACTAAACCCTCCTTTTCCTCTGCTCCTCCTCCCCTCCTCATCGTCCCGACTCACTCCCTTTGCTCTCCCTCCCTCCCCGCCCCTCAACACTTGTGTATATATGTACATATTTATCATTCTATTTACATTCATGTGTATATATATCTATAATTCTATTTATTTTTATTGATGCCTGTTTACTCGTTTTGACATCTGTCTCCCCCATTGTAGACCGTGAGCCCACTGTGGGCAGGGATCGTCTCTATTTATTGCAGCATCGTCATTTCCAAGAGCTTAATACGTGCTCTGCACAGTAAGGGCTCAATGAATAAGATCGAATGAATGAATTCATCTCCCCCAGCAGTTAATACAGTGCTTGGCTCAGAGTAAGCGCTTACAAATACCACAGTAATAATTACTGTTTAGAGATTAAGGAAGTGAACGGAACAACACGTTGGCTCCCACGTACTTCTTCGGAAAGACGGCATCCCAGCTTGTGAGCAGGGCATACGGCAATCTAAACGCCTAACCTCCTAAATTCTTTGCTCGATGTCACCAGAGGCAACCATATTGGTGCCCTTGGGGCATTGGAGAAGATCAAAAGAAGAAAATATTGCAAATATCGGTACTTGCGTCTCCCCTGTTAGAGGGTAAGATCCTTATGAAAGCTTGCTTTAATCCTTCTGCTGTACTTTGCTTAATAATAGTAATGTTGGTATTTGTTAAGCGCTTACTGTGTGGCAAGCACTGTTCTAAGCGCTGGGGTAGATACAGGGTCATCAGGTTGTCCCACGTGAGGCTCACAGTTAATCCCCATTTTACAGATGAGGTAACTGAGGCACAGAGAAGTGAAGTGACTCGCCCACAGTCACACAGCTGACAAGTGGCAGAGCCGAAATTCAAACTCATGACCTCTGACTCCCAAGCCCGGGCTCTTTCCACTGAGCCACGCTTAGTACTGCGCGTTACACCTAATGGACGTCTGGTAAACACCGTTACTCTGGGTGCTAAGTAACTGAGCTTCTAAAGATTATCGCCGGACTATCCTTTTTGTGATCCAATTAATTCTCCTTTCCATACCTAGGAATGAATAGCTAGCATATCGTGGGTCCCCCTCTAGACTGTCAGCTTGTGGGCAGAGAATATGACTACTTACTGTTGTATTATACTCTCCCAAGAGCTCAGTACAGTACTCTGTACCGGGTAAATGCTCAACAAATATGAATGAATGAATGAATGAATGAATGAATGAATGAGCCGTTCCAACATATGTGATATGTGATATGTGAGAAGCAGCGTGGCTCAGTGGAAAGAGCACGGGCTTTGGAGTCAGGGCTCATGAGTTCGAATCCCAGCTCTGCCACTTGTCGGCTGTGTGACTGTGGGCGAGTCACTTAACTTCTCTGTGCCTCAGTTCCCTCATCTGTAAAATGGGGATGAAAACTGTGAGCCCCACGTGGGACAACCTGATTCCCCTATGTCTACCCCAGCGCTTAGAACAGTGCTCGGCACATAGTAAGCGCTTAACAAATACCAACATTATTTATTATTATTATGTTTTCTAAACCATGGAGTTGCAAGGATGTGGAAATGACAGATTTTTCGGGAAGGATAATTTTTTTTCCCCCCTCATGTACAGATGAATTTCCTATAAGAAACCATCCTCTCCGATGAGCCCTGGGAAGCGTCCAGACCTTTAACCAGCTGTAAGTTGAAGTGTGGGAGTCGGAGATTCGGGGGTCAAAGGGCGCTCTTGGAGTGCTTCAGATAATCATCTAATGAGCACTTCTAGATCACCATTCCGGACGGAATCTGAGGTTTTCCCTCGTGATTCAGCCAGGCAGACAGTGTGTCTCCATCATGTAATTGTGGTTTAGACTTCTGCCGTAACCAATTTGCAGAGCTCGGGCCTGGGAGTCAGAAGGACCCGGGTTCTAATCCGGTTTCTGCTACGTGTCTGCTGTGTGTCCCTGGACAAGTCATTTCACCTGTCTCTGCCATAGCTACCTCATCTGTGGTAGAGAAGCAGCGTAGCTCAGTGGAAAGAGCCAGGGCTTGGGAGTCAGAGGTCATGGGTTTGAATCCTGACTCTGACACTTGTCAGCTGTGTGACTGTGGCCAAGTCACTTCGCTTCTCTGTGCCTCAGTTCCCTCATCTGGAAAATGGGGATTAAGAATGTGAGCCTCCCGTGGGACAACCTGATTACCCTGTATCTACCCCAGCACTTAGAACGGTGCTCGGCACATAGTAAGAGCTTAACGAATACCGACATTATTATTATTATCTGTGGGCTCTGAGACTGTGAGTCCCATGCCTAGGGTCGTCTCTCTTCGTTGCCAAATTGTACTTTCTAAACCCTTAGCACATTGTTCTGCACACATTGAGCACTCAATGAATACGACTTAATGAATGAATAGTGCTTGACCCATCGTAAGCTTTTTAACAACTCTCATAATTATTGGGATTGATTATTATTCTGTCCTTCCAATCCCAGCCCTCTGAATCCCTTCAGGCCGGTGGTGATGATGCCGGGAGATGATCTCCTCCAGTTACCCTCTCTGATTCATTTCTCAGTCCCCTATTCTATTCCTTTCCACCCCATTATTTCCCCTTTGCACCTGTCTCCAAGAGACTGTAGGGTTATCCGAGAGGAGATGAAAGGAAGAGACCCCCAGTTGGAGCTTACAATTATCTTTTTTTTTTTTAAATAAACAGGTGACTTAGGGTGACCTAGGTCCACGTGGCAGGCTGAGCAAATTCTGAGAATGCCAGGTCCCTGGGTGGAGTTTCAAGGGGAAAAATTTCTGGAGATTAAGCACATCACCATCCCTTTGGCCAGGTCTGGGGTAGGCCAGCCCAGACCGCCGCATACAAATGAAACAGAAACACGGGAAGCACACGGAGCCGTTCGAAACACGGGAACCATCGGTGGCCTAGCCTGGGAAAAGCCGGACGGCTCTTTACCGGACATCAGTCACGGTAAACAACTGGGCACAGCGAGGGGCTACTTTCTTCTTTCCCTGCCTCTCCGAATCGACTCTGCCAAAGACTAACGGTCTTAATAAAATGCTCTTTTGACCTCAGAGAGTACTAGATTCTTAGCGGCTCAAAGCCAGAAAAGATTTCCGGTTGATACCTTCGCTTTTATTTTCACATATACTCTGGATGCTCCCACCGACTCCCACGGGGCCGATTAATTGACTTGAAAACTTGAAAGAACTAAAGGAAACATCCTGTTTCTTTCAACTGGACATGGAAGGACATGGGGTGCCCTCATACGGCAGCAAGTACGGGCAGAGGGAATGCCAGAAGGGGCACCATCGGGGCTCCTGACAGTTTCTCACCATGGGTAGAAGAGGGGCAAAAGACCATCCATAAGGACCACGATGTGATCTAGAAGACCATCACTTGGGCTCAGGAGAAGAGGATCGATTGATTCCCCAAACACCATCTATCAGAGTTCCAGAAGAATATCGGTTGGTTTTGCGATGCAGTCCCGAAGACCGTCGACTGGCCTTTCAACTCGGTCCGTACATTCATCCATTCATTCATCTAATCATATTTACTGAGCACTTACTATAATAATAATATTAGGGTACTGAGGGTATTGGTTAAGCGCTTACTATGTGCCAAGGACTGTTCTAAGCACCGGGATAGATGCGAGGTAATTAGGTTGTCCCATGTGGGGCTCACAGTCCTAATCCCCAATTTACAGATGAGGTAACTGAGGCACAGAGAGGTTAAGTGATGGGTCCAAGATCACATAGCATATTAGATTATTTATTTTATTAATAATGTGTATATATGTATGATTCTATTTATTTGGATGACATTGACGCCAGACTATTGGTTTTGTTTTGTAACGTTTTGGTTTGTTGTCTGTCTCTCCTGTTTAGACTGTGAGCCCATTGTTGGGCAGGGATTGTCTCTATCTGTTGCCGAATTGTATATTCCAAGTGCTTAGTACAGCGCTCTGCACACAGTAAGTGCTCAATAAATATGACTGACTGAATGAATGAATGACTGAATAAATGGGGAGAAGCAGTGTGGCTCAGTGGAAAGAGCCCGGGCTTGGGAATCAGAGGTCATGGGTTCTAATCCCGCCTCCTCCACTTGTCAGCTGTTTGACTTTGGGCACGTCACTTAATTTCTCTGTGCCTCAGTTTCCTTACCTGTAAAATGGGGATGAAGACTGTGAGCCCCACGTGGGACAACCTGATCACCTTGTATCCTTCCCCCAGCGCTTAGAACGGTGCTTTGCACCTAGTAAGCGCTTAACAAATGTCATCGTTAATGAATGAATGAACCCACATCCTCCAACTCCCAAGCCTATGCTCTTGACACTAGGCCACACTGCTTAGTGTCAGGAAAACATTGTAGTGAGTAATTGGAAAAATACAATATAACAGTAAACAGACACATTCCCTGCCCACAGTGAGTCTACAGTCTGGAGGGGGAGGCAGACATTAATATAAATCTATCAGAGGACCTAATAATAATAATAATGTTGGTATTTGTTATTTGTTATAATAATAATGTTGGTATTTAGAACCTGAGTTCTAACCCTGCCTCCAGAAGGAAATCAGTCCTCTAGACTCGTATGCTTGTTTTGGGAGGGGAATGTGCCTGTTCATCATTGTGTTGCACACTCCGAAACGCTCAGTACAGTGTTCCACACACGGTAAGCACTCAACAAATACAATTGAATGAATCAGGTGGTCTTGATATGACACCTAGAAGAGCATTACTCAGCTCCACCACCTGGACCAGAGGAACATCAGTTTGTCCTAACACGCGATCCATTCCCTCCTTCCAGCCATATAGAATTTTTTTTTTTTTCAGTCAGCTTGATGATCCCTGCTCCTCTGGATTTGGAGAAAAAAACCCAAAACATACAGAGTGTCCGCAGATGAAAATGAAGATGGAATCAGCAGAGCAGAGAGCATATAAGATTCTGATTGATCTCCGCGTCCCTTCGTCTTCTACTACAAAGCAATCAAAAACAGAAATTGCTTTCAAGCTAGTTTTGGAGTATTCTGGGCTTTCCAACAGAGAAGCAATGCCCAGGTTCCAAGGGAATTCTTTGTGGGCTAGGATAGGTGGAAAAAATGCCTGGGATAGATTATGTAATGGGTAGCAGGGGTTATTACAAACCAGGTGAGATGTGTAGGTGAATTAAAAGGTACAGAGAAGCTCCAGAGCACTGTGCTAAGCACTGCGGAAGATACAAGATAATTAGGTCAGATCCAATCCCAGTCTCAGACAGGGTTCATAATCTAAGCAGGAAGGGCAACAGATAGTTCAGTGTTGGCCCAGATCTAAGGATCGTCCATTGGCCTAATCCAGAAATGATGTTTCTTCTGTTCTTTGATGAATTTGGCACAAGTGAGAAGATTTCCCATTCGGCGTCTCCTCCAGATTGCTCTCCGTGTAGTTTCATGAAGTATGCCGGGACACTCGCGATATGTCTTTCCAATTCTGAGGGATGAAAAGGAATTTGAAATGTATATTTCACTCCACGGGCTTGGCCATCAAGACACTACAGGGTTCGTCAAAAGAGAAATGTCTAAAGACCGACACGTTGGGATTTGAGAATCACAGGCGGAATGTGTCATTGTTCAAATGGGCATCGTGGTTTACTCTTTCTCATTTTTTTTTCATAGAGCCCCGTTTCGGAAAGAACAGCTCCTGTTCCTCCCACTCTGCCAATAGTATTGTCACAGGGTACAGCCCTTTGGTGTTGGATTATGCTCATTTCTGAAGAATTTTCTTATATGTCTCGACAACGCTTGTAGTTGAATCGCCGCAATAAAATTATCCAGCGCTCCTCACTCTGAAACCGTCTGTTCTGAGATTACACTCATAAGGTTACACGTAATTTGACATCCAGCCTTGCAAAGTATTTAATAGTGATGTATAGCATATCTCTTCTGTTTGTTCTTTTGACAGTTTAAAATGAAAGACACTTGCGTTGTTTTTAGGTTATGTTCTGAAAGGTGTCACATTTAAAATAAAATAAAAAATCCCAAGTTATCCCTGACTCATCTTTTATTCAAGTGAAGCCCACAGAATGCGATAAACCATGTAAATCATATTTTATTTTCATCTGGAATTTTAGCAGAGCAAATGAATATGTGAAATGTTCTATCACCGGCTACTGGGGGAAAATCACTTGCTTTGAAAGGTTTTGAGTCGTAATTATAACAATAGACAGACTTCTTCTCTTGATGTGTTTTCCCCTGCACATGGTCTATTTTTATCTTGACATTTTTGTCCATGCTATGAATTTCATCGCGGGGAAGAAACAGCAGTTTGTCTTATAGCCGTTCAATTTCTATCTGCAGGTGACGAGCTGGTATTTCTTTCCTTTGAAGAAGCTTTTTAATACGACGGGTGAAATGTCAAAGAAAAGACCCAACATACATTGAACTTTACTAACCTTATTTCTCTTAATATTAATGACATATTGACATTTGGTTTTTCAAAAATATTCTATTTTTTACGGGTGTCAAAATGTAAGCATCGGGAACATTCAGATGTCTACTGTATGGTTTCAGATGACATCGAATCTGGGGACCGTAAACTAAAACCATGAACGATTATTACTTTAAAATAGTGGGGATTCAATTTCCTTTTGTTCTAAAGATAAAGTGGTATATATGTATCTAGATAATATTCACATATTTAGCTATGTCTGTCAATACAAGTATATAAAGAGAGAGAGATTAACAGCTGAAAAGGTGAACATGTACATGTATGTAGTTAAGAGGTTTACAGAGATGTGTACGTTGGTTCATATTTTTGATATGGTTTCTATTCCAATGGGAAGCGCCATTGCCTAGTTGATAGAGCAATGGACCTGGGAGTCACAAGGACCTTGGTTCTAATCCCAGGTCTACCACCTGCCCGCTGTGTGACCATGGACAAGTCATTTCCCTTCTATGAGCCTCAGTTCCCTTATCTGTAAAATGGCAGTTAAGACTGCGAGCCCCACATGGGACACGGACTGTGTCCAACGTGATTAGCTTGCATCTTCACCAGCGCTCTGTACATAGTAAGCGTTAATGAATGCCATAAAAACAGGTCACCAGTTGAAGAAACGGATGAGCAAGTGTTGGAAATTGTTAGTTCTGAATCCTCGAAGGTTTGGAGAAAGATCAGAAATGGAGTGTCTAAAGGAAAATGTGTTTTTTCATAGAAGGTGAGGGTTCTAGAGATTAAGCCAGATTACCATCCAGACTGTTACTCGGTCAAGCTCCTTCCTTGACTTGTTTTCCCGTAAAAAGACCCTATTTCTATCTCTTTCTCAGGCTCCTCCGATGCCTCCCACCCCTTACCTGTGGGAATCCCCCAAAGCACAGTTCTGGGAGGTATGGAGAATGCCCTTGGACAACTCATTCGCTCCCACGGCTTCAACTACCATCACTCTGCAGAGGATTCCCAAATCTACATCGCCGGCCCCGACCTCTCTCCTTCTCTGTTGGCTCACATTTCCTTCGGTCATTGGGAATCTCTTCTTGCAAGTCTCACCGAGACTTCAAACTTATCATTTCCCAAATAGAACTCCTCCTCTTCCTTCCAAAACCTTGTCCTCCCTGTGACTTTCTGATCACTTCAGACAAGGCCAGACAACCGATCGATGACATTTTAAAGCTTTGACTATGTTCAGAGCGCTGCTCTAAGCACTTTGGAAGAGTACAATACAATGGAATTAGTAGACATGTTCCCTGCCCAATCTGACCTTACAGTCTAGAAGGGGAGACAGATATTACTATGAATAATCCTCCCTATCTCGTATGTCTGGGAACTTGGCTTTATCTTCAACTCATCTCTCTCGTTCAATCTGCGTATTCAGTTCGCTTCTAAATCCTGTCTGTTCTGCCTTCATGACCTCTCTAGAATCGGTCCCTTTCTCCACATCCAAATTGCCACTGTGCTGATCCAGGCATTTCTCCTATCCCTCCACAACAAATCCATCCTCCTCTTGGCTGAGCTTCCATCCCCCTGCCTCTCCCCTCTTCAGTCCATACATCACTTTGCTGCCTGGATCATTTTCCTAAAACAGTGTTCGGTCCACGTGTCCCCTCCATAGAAACCGCCAGTCTTTGCCCACCCTTGTCTTGTCTAATGTCGTCAAGGCGCCTTTGACCCCTCACAATGCCATGGACACATCTCTCCCAGAAGGCCCCACCTCCATCTACAATCCTTCTGGTAGTGGATCCATACGGTTTTCTTGGCAAAAATCCAGAAGTGGTTGACCATCGCCTCCTTCTGCGCAGTAAACCCGAGTCTCCGCCCTCGACTCCCTCCCCTGCCGCTGCTGCCCAGCACAGGTGAGTTATGACTCGTAGCAGATGGCCTGCCGCTCGCGAGACACTGCCCGAGCTAGGAATAGAAATGCCTCTGATTGACTCTCCCTCCCATTGTCGAGATTGGTAGAGAACTGCAAACTCTCCAAGTGCGACCTTAAGATGGGACGTTGCCCATCCACCTCTGTATTAAACAGAAACATCTTGAGCACTCAAATCAGCTCTCCCTGTCCCCGTCATTCCTCACTCCTCTCTCACTACCACCCAACCTACGCACTCGATTCCTCTAATGCCAACTTACTCACTTAACCTGGAGCTTGCCTGACTCACCCCACCTACCCCTACATCCTCTGGCCGGGAATTCTTCGTCACCTCTGTCTTGTTCCCTTTATTCATCACCCGACCCCCAGCCGTCCGGAACTTTAGAACAGATCCTTATATTCTCCAACCTCCCATGAGTAATTTATTTAAATGTCCGTCTCTCCCTCTAGACTGTAAGTTCTTTGAGGAACTCTCAACTGTCCTGAATTGTTGTCTCCCAAGACCCTGGTACACTGCTCAGCACAGAGTGGGGGTTCAATAAATACACTTGATTGAACGATTGACCCCCTTGGGCAAGCGATTGTAGAAAATGGCAAGGTGTTTGCCCACAAGATTCACAATGGCAATGTACCATAATGGCTTCTGGGGGTGGTACTAACCAGTAGATCTGACAGGGACACCCAAGCATATCTATAATCAATCTCTTGCCTTTTATCCTCCTGTTTCACCCCTTTTATCCTCCTAGTTCTCCTCCCTCATTTCCTAGTACAACCCAGCCTGCTCGCTTTGCTCCTCTAATGCCGACCTACTGACTGTATCTCGATCTCAACTATCTCGCGGCCGACGTCTCACCCACGTTCTGCCTCTGGCCTGGAGTGCCCTCCCTTTTCATATCCGACAGATATGAAAATTCCTTTCCCTCTGTTCCCCCTCCACCCTCTGCTCCTCTCCCTTCCCCTCCCTTCAGCTGAGCCCCCTTTCCCTCTGCTCCCCCTCCCCTCCTCTCACCCTCTGCTCCTCCCCCTTCCCCCTTCCCCTCCCCTCAGCACCGTGCTCATTTGTATATATTATATATTACCCTATTTATTTTGTTAATGAGCTGTACATCCCCTTGATTCTATTTATCTTGATAATGTTGTCTTGTTTTTTGTTTTGTTCTGCTTTGCTCTGCTGTCTGTCTCCCATGATTAGACTGTGAGCCCGTCACTGGGCAGGGATTGTCTCTCTGTTGTCGTATTGTATATTCCAAGTGCTCAGTACAGTGCTCTGCACATAGTGAGCACTCAACAAATACTATTGAATGAATGAATGAATGACAGATGATCGCTCTTTCCACCTTCAAGGCCTGATTAGAAGCCTACCTCCTCCAAGAGGCCTTCCTTGCCTTAGCCTTCATTTCCTCTTCTCCCACTCCCTTCTGCATCACCCTTGCATTGGAATCTGCTCCCTTTCTTCACCCCTCCCTCAGCCCTACAGCGCTTATGCCCATCTCTTTAATTTATTGATTTATATTAATGTCCAGCTCCCCCTCTAGATCACTGTAGGCAGAAAACACATCTACCAACTCCGTTAGATCGTACTCTCACAAATGCTTGATTGATAGCACCCCTGTCATGAACCTGTCCAGAATACAGGCCTGAAATTACTCATTTTATCTGCGTTCATATGTATATATGTATGTAAATATGCTTTTCTAGATCTCTATCTCTTCACTTGCTATAAACACCTGCCCCAACTCACACCCCAGGACTGTGTGCACTCGAGGGAAAGTGGGAGAACGCAAAAAAGTCCTGTATTTTTATCGACCTACTTTGAGAAAAAAAAGATTATAAACTCCTTGTCTACCAACTCCGTTGTATTTTCCCAATCACTTAAGATAAAGCCTGCACGCCCGATAAATCTAATTGATGGGTATATTGCCATTCACTTTAAAAGTACATTTATTTTTATATATAATCGCCAATTTTTAAAACGATAGTGATGAAATGTGCATGATTATAAAACATATTCTGATTACATAGGATCACTGCTTTTTAAGAAATGTCTTGATTATGTATCACCTTTCTGAAAAACAATCATGAACAAGGAAATGGAAACAAGCCTGTAAACAGAGATGTGGAATAAGCCAAAGGAAGCAGAGAGGGAATAGATTGCTTTAATACCGTCCACCTCTTAACCCAGTTCCAAGGTCCGGGAGCTCAGGCCGTCACTGATGAGCAGCAGCACTGACGAGTGGAAAAAGCACAGGCCTGGGAGTCAAAAGATCTGGGTTCTAATCCTGTTTCTGCTACTTTCCTGTTGGGTGACCTTGGGGAAGTCATAACTTCTCTGGGCCTTTTTTCATCTATAAATGGGACTCTCTCTTAGGCAGCGAATCCCATGGGTCTGACCTGTTTTGTTTTGTTTTGTTTTTTTTCTCTTGCCATTGTTAAGCCCTTACTACTACTACTACTACTAATAATAATAATGTTGGTATTTGTTAAGCGCTTACTATGTGCAGAGCACTGTTCTAAGCACCGGGGTAGATACGGGATAATCAAGTTGTCCCCCATGAGGCTCACAGTCTTCATCCCTATTTTACAGATGAGGTAACTGAGGCCCAGAGAAGCGAAGTGACTTGTCCACAGTCACACAACTGACAAGTGGCAGATCTGGGATTCGAACTCGTGACCTCTGACTCCCACGCCCGGCCTCTCTCCACTGAGCCACGCTGCTTCTCTACGTACCAGGCACTCTTTAGTTTTTATTAACCCCAGAGCTAAGTACAGTACTCAGCACATAGTAAACGCTTAATAAATATATTATTGTTATTACTACTGTGTCCAACCGGATTAGCTTGCGTCGACCCCAGTGATCAGTATGGTGACCGGCACATAGTCAGCCCTTGACAAATTCCTTTAAAAACAAAACAAAATGGGTCCCCTTCTATGCCAGGATGTCAGAACTTTAGAACCCGTTCAATATTTTATTTTAAATGATAGTAAATCTAATTGCCGACCTCATCAGGGCTTTGTCTGTTGATTAAGTCATTTCCAGAATCCTGGTGGGTTATCTGTCGGCTGCTTCAATAGCTAATAAACTTGTAGTAAGCGATTCCTTCGCAATATAAGCAGATCTGAGACATCGGGGAATCTCATCGGGGGATAGTATTTAAGCAGCTTCTAGCAAGCTCTTTAATTAAAAGAAAGAAACTAAAAGTAGAGTTAAGTTGCAGATGAAATATTGCAACCTGTCTTTCACCCCAAGAGGCAGAAAAAAAAAAGGAAAGGAGTCTGAGCTTTCTTTTTAAGTTTCCTGTTTTATTAATATAAGGATTTACAAAGCTGATGGTGAAACTCTTGATTAACTGTATTCTTCTTTTTGCAGAAAAAGAGCAGGGGATTAAGCTATACTCATGTGGTAAAATACAAGTTCGGCCTGCAGAAGATTCTAATAAGCGCTCAAGGAACAAGTTCCCTGCCTACAAGGAGTTTTCCATCTAAATGGAGAATAGGGGGAATTCAAAAGGCAAAATTAATTTATAAATGGTGGGAGCAAGAAGTAGAACGGGGACACAACAGCAGTGGAAACTGGGTGGCCTAGTGGAAAGAGCACCTGCCTGGTTGTTGGGGTTCTGGGTACTAAATCCTGCTCTTCCAAATGTTTGCTGTGTGACCTTGGGCAAGTCACTTAACTTCTCTTGCCTCAGTTCTCCTCTTCTCCCTCCTACTTAGACCGTGAACCCCAGGGAAAACAGGGACTGCGTCCGAGCTAATTAACTCGTAGGTACTCCAGGGCTTAGAACATTGTTTGACACACAGTAAGCGCTTAACAAATACCGCAAAAAACACACACACACAAAAAACAGGAGGTGGTGAACCTTCTTGTGGAGGGCAGGGGAGAGGGGGAAAAGTGATTTCAGTATGTTTGATTTCAACAATGGGATTTGTTTGCGATCCCTAATGGTAGCTAATCCCTTTGGTGAAGGGGGAGTAGAAAGGGGATTAAAATCCGAGCCTTCTCGATATCCTCGGCTACTTGTAGCCTCTGTGCACTAATTAGAGGATATATATTTCTCCCTTCGTTTGCCTCGTCCTTCTCACGGATTCAGAAAACGTTTTCCTAAGATCCTTGCCGTCACTTGCTAGTTGTAGCTCATCTGACAGCTTCCATTTTCTGGCTTGTTCCCAGTATACTTTCTTGCCACGTGCCCTTCCTTTCATTGTGCATAAGCCTCATTATCATTATTCTTATAATTAATAATGTCGGTGTTTGTTAAGCGCTTACTACGTGCAGAGCACTGTTCTAAGCGCTGGGGGAGATACAGGGTAATCAGGTTGTCCCTCGTGGGGCTCAGAGTCTTAATCCCCATTGTACAGATGAGGTAACTGAGGCGCAGAGAAGTGAAGTGACTTGCCCACAGTCACACAGCTGACAAGTGGCAGAGCGGGATTCAAACCCCTGACCTCTGACTCCCAAGCCCGGGCTCTTTCCACTGAGCCACGCTGCTTCTCTACCATAATTGTGTACAATAATTAATACCAGTGGTCATTGCAGTAATGATAATTGCGGTAGCTGTTAAGTGCATATTGTGTGCCACACTCTGTACTGAGCGTTGGGGTGTATACAAGTAAATTAGGTTGTACACAGTCCCTGTCTCACGTGGGGCTCATGGTCTCAATCCCCATTAGATATAGACGGGGTAACTGAGGCATAGAGAAGTCAAGTGAATTGCTTGAGGTCACACAGCACAGACAAGAAGCGGAGCAGGGATTCGAACCCTTGATCCCAGGTCTATCCATTATACCATGCTGCTTCCTAATGATAAATGACATTTACGAAGCGTTTCTTTTGGGACAAACCACCGTCTTAAGCTTTGGAAGTGATACAAGTTAATAGATTAATAGATTCCTGTCCCTCGGGATGCTCACAGTCTAAGAGAGAGGGAGAACAGGTACCTTATTCCCATTTTAGAGATGAGGAAACAGAGGCCTAGAGAGATTGCCATTGTTCTTGTCTGTCCGTCTCCCCCGATTAGACCGTGAGCCCGCCAAAGGGCAGGGACTGTCTCTATCTATTACCGATTTGTACATTCCAAGCGCTTAGTACAGTGCTCTGCACATAGGAAGCGCTCAGTAAATACTATTGAATGAATGAATTGTGACTTGCCCAGGGACACACATCCAAATAGTGTCAGAATCACAATGAAAGGCAGTGTGGTTTAGTGGATCGAGTATGGGTCTGGGCATCAGAGGACCTGGTTTCTAGTCCCAGCTCCTATCCGCTGTGTGACCTTGGGCAAGTCTCTTCACTTCTCTGGGCCTCAGTTCCCTCATCTGTCAAATGGGGATCAAGACTGTGAGCCCCATGTAAGACGCGGACTGGGTCCGACCTGATTAGCACTTAGCGTAGTGCCCAGCACATAGTAAGTGCTTAACAAATACCACATTTATCATCGTTTCCACTCATTTTCTGTCCACTGCTGAACCGCCCTCTTCAAATCTCCATTCAAGCCATCCGAGTCCGCAGGACTCCCCTGCGATCATCCATGGGTCGAGGTGAGGCGGTGGAGCCTTTGTCCAGGAAAGATCGATCAATCAACCATAATTATTGAGCACTCACTGGGTGCAGAGTACTGTACTAAGCACTCAGGAGAATAAAGTACAACAGAGTTGGTAATAATGTTGGTATTTGTTAAGCGCTTACTATGTGCTGAGCACTGTTCTAAGCGCTGGGGTAGACACAGGGGAATCAGGTTGTCCCGCGTGGGGCTCACGGTCTTAATCCCCATTTTACAGATGAGGTGACTGAGGCCCAGAGAAGTTAAGTGACTTGCCCACAGTCACACGGCTGACAAGTGGCCGAGCCGGGATTTGAACCCATGACCTCTGACTCCAAAGCCCGGGCTCTTTCCACTGAGCCACGTTGTTGGTGACGGTGGAGAAGCAGCAGGGCAGAGTGAGAAGCAGCATGCTATTGTGGATGCAAACAAGGCCTGGTAGTCAGAGGATCATGGGTTCTCATCCCGACACCTCCACATGTCTGCTGGGTCACCTTGGGCAAGGCATTTCACTTCTCTGGGCCTCAGTTACCTCATCTGTAAAATGGGGATTGAGTCTGTGAGCACCACATGGGACGGGGACTGTGTCCAACCTCACTGACTTGTATCTACCCCGGTGTTTAGTACAGTGCCTCGCGCAACATAAGCCCCTAACAAATTCCATAGTTATTATTCTTACGTTAGGGCATCACAGACACGAGTAACTGCTTGGGTGGGATGGAGATAAAGCTCGGTCTCATTTATCCATCGTCTGTGTTTTTCCCCAATTTCCTCTCCTGAAATGTAACACCATTTCTCCTTCATTTGTGAGCTTCCCTTCATTATTCCAGCGCGGGAGAATAGATCCCTCGGTCCCTGTGATCTGCGGGAAGGCGGGCATCGCTGTCTGATGATCCCAACTGAATCGCCTTCCAAGTGCTCCGACGAGAGGGAGCTTGAGGTTTGTTCGTAAACACAGACATTTCGACACCCCAAAAAGAAGTTGAAATAGTCTATCCCCTGGCACTTTGGGGTGGCTGAATCCACGCGACCCAAGCTGACCTGGGGTGCTCGGGTTGCCTCGAGAAGCGGCGTGGACTAAAGGAAAGAGCACAGACCTGGGAGTCAGAGGACCTGGGTTCTAATCCTGGCTTCGCCACTTGTCTGCTTTGTGATCTTGGATAAGTCGCTTCACTTCTCTGTTCCTCAGTTACCTCATCTGTGGGGATTAAGAGTGTGAGTCCCGCATGGGACAGGGACTGCGTTCAACCTGACGAACATATGTCCATCCCGGCGCTTAGAACAGAACTTAGCACACAGTAAGCGCTTAACAAGTACCGTAATCATCATTATTATTACCGGGAATGTTCACGGGAGATTTTTCTGAGGGCAGGTTCTCTCCCGGTTCCTCCCCTCCGGCCTTGACCGCTCTGACCCCCTGTCTGGCTGGGAATCCTGGGTCGGATCTGAGGGTCTGTATCTCTTCTAGCCTAAATAATGCCATGATCCCCCTCCCTCATTATGGGGATGACTTTCCCCATATATTCTCATTTCTGTTAGAAGATGAATAGTGGGAGGCAGATTAATTATAATCACAACTCTGTAGTTCGTTCTGGTCAGGACACGTGTCAGTTCATTATTGTTTTGTATTCTCCTAAGCTCTTCGTACAGCTCTCTGCACACAGTAAGCGCTCAGATTGAACGGATGAATGAGTGAATCTGGTAAGCACTCACTCTATGCCAAGCGCTGGAGTAGATGAATGATAATTAGGTTGGAAACTATCCCTTACTCATATGGGGGTCCCCGCTTAATGGGCCGGGGTGAGCGGCAGGTATCTGAAGGTCCATCTCCTCCCGGAAGCCTTCCCTGATTAAGCCCTCCTCTCTTCTCCTCCCACTCCCTTCTGCGTCACCCCGACTTGTCCCCTTTATTTAACATCCCTTCCAGGCCCACGGCACATATGTATTTATTTATTTATGCTATTTATTTATGTATATTAACGTGTTTCTCCCCCTCTAAACCATGAGTTGGTTGTGGACAGGGTAGGTGTCTGTTGTTGCAGGGTGGTCTCCCTAGCACTTATTACAGTGCTTTGCACGGAGTAAATGTTCAGTAAATACGATTGGATGAACGAATGAAAGTATTTAATGCCCAGCTGACAGATGAGGACTCCGTGACGTCGGGAAGTGACTTGTTCAAGGTTACACGGCAGGCAAGCAGCAGAGGCGGGATTAGAATCCAGGTGCGATGACTGCCGGGCCCGCGCTCTCTCCACTGGGCCGTGACGCCTCCCCGTGGAACGGTAGGCAAGCTTGCCTTTAATACACTGTTTACCCCTCGTTTGTATTATTTCATCTGCCACAGATGTGCTTTAGGCTTGACTTTATTCTAAGTGTAATATAAGTGTCCTCCGCAAGGAAACGGAAAACCTTGAAGCAGAGTTTGTAAAGCACTTGGAGTTCCTTAGGTGAAAGACACTTTATAAGCCACCAAACCCAAGATGTTCTAAGGACATAAAGGCTTGTCTGCTTAGGGCATAAATAATTAAAATGGCATTTCACACTCTAGAGGTCCAACCCTCAAGCCACTCACTCGCTGTTCTTAAAGTTTTCTATACCGAACACGTTAACGCCAACATCTGCAGCACGACGGAGTCATTTTCTCATTTGATTTCGGATATCGCTTTGGTTTTCATTTTTAATTCGTCGTGTGGAAGAGTAAAAGCCATTAGGAAAAAGGGAAACAGCAATCAAAAAGTTCCTTTTTTTTCCATTCCCTCGAGAAATCGGCGGGGAGATGTAAACACATTAAGCTTGTTTCTGGGTGGGAGCCTCCACTCCCTTGAAGTGGAGCGAACCGGTCTGAGGGGGGATGGAGAACTCTGGCCCGAGGAGGAGGGGTGTACGGCTTGGGACCGCAGCAGAGTGAATCTGTTGGCAGGGGAGAGGTCTCTTTCAGCGCTAGATTCCCTAAAGGATGAGTGCCATTTTGGACTAATGATAATAATGATTATGGAATTGGTTAAGCTCCTACTATGTGCCGAGCACTGTTCTGAGCGCTGGGGTAGATGCAGGGTAATCAGGTAGTCCCACATGGGGCTCACGTTTTCAATTCCCATTTTATAGATGAGGTAGCTAGGCAGAGAGAAATTGAGTGGCTTGCCCAAAGTCACATAGCAGACAACTGGCAGAGCCAGGATTAGAACCCAAGTCATCTGACTCCCAAGCCCTTACACTTTCCACTGAGCCATGCTGCTTCTCTACAGCCTGTTTATCAAGTGATGCCTTTCAAGATGACTGGATAAGTCGCCACTTTATCTTGCCACTTTCCCCATTGCCCAAGTACTTTAAACTCCAAAGCCGCTAGTGTGACTTAGTGGAGAGAGCAGGGGGCCTGGGAGTCAGAAGGACCTGGGTTCTAATCCCGCCTCCGCCACCGGTCAGCTGTGTGACTTTGGGCGAGTCCCTTTGACTTCTCGGTGCCTCGGTTGCCTCATCTGTAAAATGGGGATGAAGACTGTGAGACCCACGTGGGGCAACCTGATGACCCTGTATCTACCCCAGCGCTTAGAACAGTGCTCGGCGCATAGTAAGCGCTTAACAAATACCAACATTATTATTATTAATCCCAGCTCTGCCAATTGTCTGCTGTGTGACCTTGGGCAAGTCACTTCACTTCTCTGGGCCTCAGGTACCTCATCTGTAAAATGTGGAGGGAGATTAAGAGTGTGAGCCCCATGTGGGACAGGGACTATGTCCAACCCGATTAACTTGTATCTACCCTGGTGGTTAGAACAGTCCTTGGCACATAGTAAGCGCTTAACGAGTCACGATCATTATTATTGTTATTCATTATTATAAGGGTGGAACCGGAGAAGACAGAGGGTAGAACATTCCGTGATCTCCGCTCCTTCCCTTCCTCCGGGGGCTCATCATCTTCTCCCAAACCACTCTCTGTCTCCTCCCTGTCCTTTGGAGAAATAGCAGAAGTTGAAACTTCCCTCCCCTTCTCCACCCCTTCAAGCCTCCTCTTATCCTCCAGAGTGCCAGGGGTCCTGAAGGCTGAGGTGTATGTTAGCAAAAACCCACCCTCCCCGAGGAACCAGAACACGGGATGAAGCTATTCTTTAGAAGTAACATGGCCTAGCTCCAAGAGAATGGTTTTGGGAGTCAGAGGATGTGGGTTCTAATCCTCTCTCCGTCACCCGTCTGCTGCGTGACCTTGGGAACTCGCTTTGCATTTCTGCAAAATGGGGATGAAGAACGTGAGCCCCACGTGAGACAGGGACTGTGTCCCACCTGATTACCTTGTGTCTACCTCACTGCTTAGAACCGTGCTTGACGTACAGTAGGCCCTTTGCAAATTCCATTTAGGAAATTTTTAAAAATCCCCGCCATGGAATTTCGTCCTGCCAACTGTAGTAACGGGCGGCAGTGGGAGAGAAAAAATTGATGTGAGTGGCAGCTGTTCCAATCAATTGGATTTTCTTTGCAGGAACCTGTCATAGTACTGTGTGAAAAGCACGGCACTGAGCACTGGGGAAGAGTACGGGGTGAAAGGTAGACAGGATTCCTGGCTCCCAAAGGATTCGCAATCCAGAGATAAGGTGGTAAGTGGGCTGGTGATGGACACATAAGGAAAAAATAAAGCAGGGAAAATACAAAGTCCTCTTTAAAGAGAAGGACAGGTTTAATTACCAATGAAAATGCTGGGTTGGGGCTTGGAAGAAGCATCGAGGTAAAGAAATCTGACTCCTAATAATAAAAATCGTGAAATTTGTTAAGCGCTTACTACGTTCCAGGCACTGCACTAAGCGGTGGGGTGGATGCAAGCGAATCAAGTTGGACATAGTCCCTGTCCCACACTCTCAATCCTCATAATAATAATAATGGTGATGGCACTCGTTAAGCACTTATTATGTGCAAAGCACTGTTTAAAGCGCTGGGGAGGATACAAGGTGATCAGGTTGTCCCACATGAGGCTCACAGTCTTAATCCCCTTTTTACAGATGGGGTAACTGAGGCACAGAGAAGTTAAGTGACTTGCCCAAAGTCACACAGCTGACAAGTGGGCGAGTCAGGATTTGAACCCATGAACTTTGACTCCCAAGCCCGGGCTCTTTCCACTGAGCCACGCTGCTTCTCTTCCCATTTTACCGACGAGGGAACTGAGACACAGAGCAGCGAAGTGACTTGACCAAGTTGACACAGGAGACAAGTGGCGGAGCTGGGATTAAAATCCCCAAAACCTCTCCCACCTCCGTGCCCATGAGAATTTTCTCCCGGTACGAGCCCCGGTAATAAGGGTATTAATTGAGCACCTACTGGGTGCAATTCATTGTACTAAACATTTGGAAACTCCAGCAGAAGCACAGGCTACATCCCCTAGCCACAGGAGCTGACAATCTAATGGGTTGATCTCATTCTACTTTGTTGGAATTTGTTAAGCACTCAAATCCCGAATTCTAGTGGGATATGGAAGGGCCAGGAAGGGGTCGAGAGGCTGAAGCTCCTCTAGGAGCAGGATTTGAGACAGAGATGTCGGAAGATAGAGAAAGGTTGGGTGCCCAACGTGCAACTTAGGGCTATCGGAGAAGGTCAGGGCTGTTTCGATGGACCCCGGAAGGCACGGCACAGAGTCTGTTCTGGGGTGCCCGGACCTGTCGTGGTTCTAGGAAGTTCTGGAGGATGATTCTCCCCCGACTTCTCAAAACCCGTAAGCCCGTCAAACGGCAGGGACCGTCTCTGTCTCTGTCTGTTGCCGAATTGTTCATTCCAAGCGCTTAGTACAGTGCTCTGCACACAGTAAGCGCTCAATAAATACTATTGACTGAAAACCTCCGCTCGTCCCCATCATAGACCGTTAGATGGGATGGGTGGTCTGAGGCGTCAAACTGAACAGTGGCTCCTCTCAAGAGCTGTTCCATAAGGTTTTGTGCCTCACTGGTTTGTCTGGTGGAGGGAACCCCGAGTTACGGAGAAGTCTCCCGGTGATATCGATGTTAGCGCTCAGAGCAGTCTCCTCAGAGGCAAGTGTGGATTGCCAAGGAGGCCAGAAGAACCCAAATCCTTTTATATATATATTTTGTATTTGTTATGCTCTTACTATGTGCAGAGCATTGTTCTACCGATCAGTGGTATTTATTGAGCACTTACTATGATGTCACCATTGTTCTAAGCACTTGAGACTGCAGTACAACAGAATTAGCAGACCCTCACCATAATGAGCTTAGAGTTGCAAGTGGGAGAGAGAGAGAGACGGGGAGGCAGGCAGGCAGGCAGGCGGGCAGAGAGTGTCTCAGGGCGGTGGGCAAATACAGAGTGGGAGGAAAGGAGAGAGACAGCGAAAGAGAGGAGAGCCAACGATTACTCTTCCCCCTTCGAAGCGTTATTGAAGGCATCTCTCCTGACTAAGCCCTCTTTCCCTTTTCTTCAACTCCCTTCTGAGTCACCCTGCCATGCTCCCTTTGTTCAATCCCCCCTTCCTGGGCCCCCAGAACCGATGTCCAGATCTGCAGTTTAATTTATTCATCCCAATGTCTGTCTTTCCTTATAAGCTGTAAGCTCGTTGTGGGCTGGGAATGTGTCTATTATATTGTTACTCTGTCCTCTCCCAAGGGCTTAGTACAATGTTCTGCACACAGTAAGCACTCAAAAAGTATGATTGATTGACTGCCTGACCAAATCTAGGTTGGGAAATTAATAATAATGAAAATTACAGTATTCATTATGTGTTGACTATGCACCAAGCAGTGTATGAAGTACTGAGGTAATCTAAGAGGATCAGATTGGACAAGTCCTAAGGTCTAAGTAGCAGGAAATGGAGGGGCAGAGAAGTGAAATGATTTGCCCAAGGTCACTCAAGGGGCAGAGTCAGGATTAGAACCCGGGTCTTCTGACTCTCGAGCTTGTGCTCTATTCATGAGGTAACATTGATTATCAGGGGTTGTGCCTTTCCCCCCCCTTTGCAGACTGACTCTCACAGTAATAATAATGATTATGTTGGTATTTGTTAAGCGCTTACTATGTTCAGAGCACTGTTCTAAACGCTGGGGGAGATACAGGGTCATCAGGTTGTCCCCCATGAGGATCACAGTAAATCCCCATTTTACAGATGAAGTCATTGAGGCACAGAGATGTTAAGTGACTTGCCCACAGTCACACAACTGCCAAGTGGCAGATCAGGGATTCGAACCCATGACCTCTGACTCCCAAGCCCGGGGTCTTTCCCCTGAGCCACGCTGGTGTCTCTACCAGACACAGATCTTTCCCAGTAGGCTCCAACTGCACATGGGTCCTCCTGGGCTCTTAGTCCTGAAGTGGGTGGGCAGAGAGGGAACAAAATTTTCCCTGATGGATCCTTTCCTAAAACAGGACTGTGTGGAATTTTAGTTAAGCTCCCGTCCCTCTGAGAACGAGGAACAGCACACTCCCTTGGAATGGACGGAATACACCGGGGAGTTGGAAAGGAACCCAAAGATGCTCACGCTGCAGTCTGTCCGATGCCCTCCTTAATCTTCCAAATCAGAATTCATGACGCTTTCTAAAGGTCTCGAGAGTCTTTATATCCTATTAATGTCTTTCTCCCCCTCTAGACTTACTGTGTGCAGAGCAATGTACTAAACACTTAGGAGTACAAAATAACAATAAACAGATTGTGGGCTCGTCGTGGGCAGGGCAGGTCTCCGTTTGTTGTTATATCGTACTCTCCCGAGTGTTTAGTACAGTGCTCTACATACCGTAAGCGCTCAGTAAATACAATTAAATGACTGACTCTTCAGTGCTATTAAGACAGCATTAGTTTAAACAGTACCAATTTTGTGGTGTTATTCCCACATTATATATGCAGTGTCATGATATATCCTTCTCTCTCCATTTACCTACAATCACCCCGCATCCGTCTCCCCCGGATCCTTCCGGCTCCCATCTCTATGTTTTGCAAATTCTAATTTATAAACCAGTGAGGTTACCATGTCTCCCAGCCTCTTTTCTCTCCTGTTGGTGAACTTCAATCAATAAATCAATCCATCGTTGGTATTTATTGAGCACTTACTGGGCACAGAACACTGTACTAAGAATTCAGGAGGGTGAAATATAACTCATGGGCAGGGACTGTGTCTGTTTATTGCTATATTGTACTCTCCCAAGGGCTCAGTACAGTGCTCTGCGCACAATAGGTGCTCAAAAAATATGATTGATCGATCAATAATCATCATGATCATAGCAGTGATAATAGTGGTATTTAAATGCTTACTATGCACCAGGCACTGTACTACTGATGATGAGGAGGATGATGTAAATATTAATATTTCTTAAGCACACTAAGTGCTGGGGTAGATACAAAATAATCAGATCGGTCACGGTCTCCGTCCCCCATGGGGCTCAGAAGTGAGGGCTCAGTTTGAATTTACATCGTCGCTCTTCCTAAATCTGTGGCGTAGGACCTGCGAACCCACTCCTGCAAATTTGTTACTGTAGCTTATCTTCAGATCAGGAATGAAGAAGACCAAGCTGATCACCCAGAGTTCTTGTTGTGTTTAAAATACTGTTTGTGCATATTAATTAAAAGTATCCAGGAGAAGCAATATTAACAATATACTCTTCATCTTAAGCCAAGGTCTCTCATGCCCTGGTTGATTAATTGTCACTGAGTGCAATTTTATCACAGTTAAAACTAATTCAAGCCCATTTCCCAGTAGTAATAATTTTGGGGGGTTTAGAGAAATTAATATTCCTGCAAAACTAATTAATGATCTCCAAAGAATCATTCGCATAAAGGATGTTAGCGCTTTACAGCAATTATGCATTGTATGTAACTAATTAAAAGGTCCATTTTCATTATTGCATTTAGGGAAGAGGTGACAGGCGCGGTCTTCGCTCTGAGCGAAAGTCTGAAGGCGATGGAGAAATCCTTGAAAGACCTGAACGGTTCCAGAATGTTTTTCCTGATCTGGTTTAGTAAGGCGGCATCTGGGATTTGAAGGACCTGGGTTCTAATCTGTTCCAATCGGTTTCGGAGAAGGGTAACGTCTCAGAACACTGGGTCCTCGCTCTTGTTTGCTCTTTCGCGACCATAATGGACTGAGCTATTTGTTGAGCAGTTATTATGTCCCAACAACTGTACTAAGAGCTGATGTAGAAACAAGATCATCAGGTCCCACATGGCAGTTTAAATCAGGAAAGACAAAAGGGATTGAATCTCCATTTTGCAGACGAGGTAACGGAGGCACGGAAAAGTCAAGTGACTTGCCCAAGCTCACACAGCAGGTACGTGGTGGAGGTGGGAATAGAACCCAAATCCTACTGACTGTCAAGCCTGTGCTCTATCCACTAGATCACACTGCTTCTCTGTTATCACTTTTGTGCTTAAGGTGGCCCAGAAGGGCTGAAATGGCAGTTGGGGCGGCCTGACCGTAATCTCACAGGACTCTGAAGATGGGGAGAATCAATCAATCGATCGATCGTACTTATTGAGTGCTTACGAAGGGCAAGGCCAGTGGAAAGAGACCGGGCTTGGGAGTCAGAGGTCATGGGTTCGAATTTCTGCTCTGCCACTTGTCAGCTGTGTGACTGTGGGCTAGTCACTTCACTTCTCTGTGCCTCAGTTTCCTCATCTGGAAAATGGGGATGAAGACTGGGAGCCTCACGTGGGACAACCTGATCACCCTGTATCTATCCCAGTGCTTAGAACAGTGTTTTGCACATAATAAGCGCTTAACAAATACCAACATTATTATCATTATTATTATTATCATCATTACTAAGCATCACCTGTCATGTGACAAGCGGGAAGGAGCTTCAAGCAGTCGCAAGGACGTGAGTAAGAGAGATGAGGATGTGGCTCAGCAACAGACATTAGAACTAACTTTATTCTCTTTGCCTTTTCATTCATTCATTCAATAGTATTTATTGAGCGCTTACTATGTGCAGAGCACTGTACTAAGCGCTTGGGATGAACAAGTCGGCAACAGATAGAGACGGTCCCCGCCGTCCGACGGGCTCACGGTCTAATCGGGGGAGACGGACGGACGAGAACGATGGCGATGAATGGAGTCGAGGGGAAGGACGTCTTGTAAAAACGATGGCGACTGAATAGAATCGAGGCAATGTACATCTCATTAACAAAATAAATAGGGTGATGAAAATATATACAGTTGAGCGGACGAGTACGGTGCCGAGGGGATGGGAAGGGAGGGGGGAGGAGCGGAGGGAAAGGGGGAAAAGAGGGTTTAGCTGCGGAGAGGTGAAGGGGGGCGGTAGAGGGAGTAGAGGGAGAAGGGGAGCTCGGTCTGGGAAGGCCTCTCAGAGGAGGTGAGTTTTAAGTAGGGTTTTGAAGAGGGGAAGAGAATCGGTTCGGCGGAGGTGAGGAGGGAGGGTGTTCCGGGACCGCGGGAGGACGCGGCCCGGGGGTCGACGGCGGGACGGGCAAGACCGAGGGACGGCGAGGAGGTGGGCGGCGGAGGAGCGGAGCGTGCGGGGTGGGCGGGAGAAAGAGAGAAGGGAGGAGAGGTAGGAAGGGGCAAGGTGATGGAGAGCCTCGAAGCCTAGAGTGAGGAGTTTTTGTTTGGAGCGGAGGTCGATAGGCAACCACTGGAGTTGTTTAAGAAGGGGAGTGACAGGCCCAGATCGTTTCTGCGGGAAGATGAGCTGGGCAGCGGAGTGAAGAATAGACAGGTGCGGGGTGAGAGAGGAGGAAGGGAGATCAGAGCGGAGGCTGACACGGTAGTCTAGCCGGGATACAACGAGAGCCCGTAGCAGTAAGGTAGCCGTCTGGGTGGAAAGGAAAGGGCGGATCTTGGCGATATCGTAAAGGTGAGACCGGCGGGTCTCGGTAACGGATAGGACGCGTGGGGTGAACGAGAGAGACGAGTCGAGGACGACACCGAGATCGCGGGCCCGAGAGACGGGAAGGACGGTCGCGCCATCGACGGTGATAGAGAAGTCTGGGAGAGGACCGGGATCGGGAGGGAAGATGAGGAGCTCAGTCTCGCTCGTGTCGAGTTTTAGGTGGCGGGCCGACATCCGGGCGGAGACGTCCCGGAGGCGGGAGGAGACGCGAGCCCGAAGGGAGGGGGAGAGGACGGGGGCGGAGATGTAGATCTGCGTGTCATCTGCGTAGAGATGGTAGTCGAAGCCGTGAGAGCGGATGAGTTCACCGAGGGAGTGAGTGTGAATGGAGAACAGAAGAGGGCCGAGAACTGACCCTTGAGGAACTCCGACGGTTAAAGGATGGGAGGGGGAGGAGGCGCCAGAGAAGGAGACCGAGAATGACCGGCCGGAGAGGCGAGAGGAGAACCGGGAGAGGACGGAGTCCGTGAAGCCGAGGTGAGATGAGGTATGGAGGAGGAGGGGATGGTCGACGGTGTCAAAGGCAGCAGAGAGGTCAAGGAGGATCAGAATGGAGTAGGAACCATTGGATTTGGCAAGAAGGAGGTCACGGGTGACCTTAGAGAGAGCAGTCTCGGTAGAGTGGAGGGGACGGAAGCCAGATCGGTGGGGGTCCGGGAGAGAATGGGAGTTAAGGAATTCTAAGCATCGATCGTAGACGACTCGTTCTAGGATTTTGGAAAGGAAGGGTAGCAGGGAGATAGGGCGATAACTGGAGGGGGAAGTGGGGTCGAGAGTGGGTTTTTTTTAGGATGGGGGAGACGTGGGCATGTTTGAAGGCAGAGGGGAAGGAGCCATTGGAGATCGAGTGGTTAAAAATAGAAGTTAAGGAAGGGAGGAGGGCAGGGGCGACAGTTTTAATAAGGTGAGAGGGAATGGGGTCCGAGGCGCAGGTGGAGGGGGTGGCCCTTGCGATGAGGGAGGAGATGTCCTCTGAGGATACTGCAGGGAAGGATGGGAAAGTAGGGGAGAGGGTCGGTGGGGGGGGAGGGGAGAGGCGGAGGGGTGACTTTGGGGAGCTCAGACCTGACTGAGTTGATTTTCTTCCACTCCCTTCTGCGTCTCCCTGACGTGCTCCCTTTCTTCATCCCCCCTCCCGGCCCCACAAATTAATATGAGTATAATTTATTCAAATTAATGTCTGTCTCCCCTTCTAGTCTGCAAGCTCACTGTGAGCAGCAAATGTGTCTGTTTCATTGCTAGACTGGACTCTCTCAAGCTTTTAGCATAGTGCTCTGCACACGGTAAGCACTCAATAAATACGATTGACTGATTCTTCTAGACTTGTGAGCCCGTTGTTGGGTAGGGATTGTCTCTACCTCTAGCCGTATTGTACCTTCCAAGCGCTTAGAACAGTGGTCAGCACACAGTAAGCGCTCAATAAATGCGGTTGAATGAATTGATTGAATGACCGACTTTAGCCTTGCTCCTGACGCCTATTTATTATGAGATTCAAAGGCCTGGGCACCTAGCTTCATAGCAGCCGTGCAAAAAAGACAGACCTGGTCAGTCTTAATCCATCTGATCCGTTTGAATCATTGTTTGGGGCGGGAAAGGGCCGTCTCTAGAAGAGAGCATAATTCAGAGGTGACAGAAGATCCATTCATTATTTCTACCATAATTACAGGAAAAACATTATCGATCCATCAAACAAATATAATTATTCTCCAGAAAGGAAATGAAACGTCTGTTGCTTTCTTCGGCCACAGGAAGACACTGTGCAACAAGCAAGACCCCAGCCCACTCAGAAACTCTCCAAGACGTCTCTGAACATTCACACCCAACTTTCCAGACCATTTCCCTTATAGAACTTCATTTTGAACATCAGGAGTGGTGAAATTACAGGCCTTCAAAGAGTACCCCTTCCCCTTCACTCCCCCACCAAATAATCATTTTAGCAGAATGGCAATAGAGTATAAAAGAAAAACAAAACAAGGTGTTATTAAGGCTTTTAAGACCTCTAGCAGGGGGTGGATTTTTTTCCCCCCCTTTCCTTTTGAACAGAGTCCACCATGGAGGCATTTCAATTTCGAGCCAAGCTGAATGTGATTCACAGTTCTCAAATCAACTTTTTTCCACTTGTCTGAATAAGGAGAAAATGACTTCAAGAAATAACTAGAGCAAATTAGAATGCTAAAACTCGGAGCCGAAAATGGACACGGCAGTGCTGAATTGCTTTTCCTCATCGCTCGGATGGCTCGTTCAAACCCTACCGATACACGCTGCGGATTTGCGGGAGACCTTTTCGGGGGGCCGATCACCACGGGACTGAGGAGTCAAATAATACGTTTTTGCCTTGAGGGTTCATCCTCTTGCTGCCGCTAAAGGTCGGTCGTTTCGGCCCATCTCTCTCCCCTTTGGTGGAGATGAGGAGCTTAGTGAGTATCCACTGGTTGAAATTCACTACAGAAACAATGTCTGGGGTATTTCTTAAGCCACTCATTGCGCAAAACGCTGGGGCAGGTACACGGTCATCAGACCTGTCTCAGGCCCTGTTCCTAATGCGGCTCACACCTTAAGGAGCAGGGAGAGTTGAACAGTCCAAAACTGTCGATGTTTAACCGAGGGATTGGAGAGAGAACAAGGGATTTGGCTCGTTCGGGCTTTCGGTTAATATCTTCCATGGCACAGGGCTGCCAATGCCTCAGTGGGGAGCAGTGAAGCCCAGTGGTTAGAGCTCGGCCCCGAGGGTCAGGAGGTCACGGGTTCTAATCCTGGCTCCGCCACACGTCTGCTGCGTGCTCTTCATCAAGTCAATTCACTTCTCTAGGCCTCCGTTACCTCAACTCTAAAATGAGATTGAGGGTGTGAGCCCCACGTGGGAGAGGGACTGTGTCCAATCTGATGAACGTGTATCTATCCCAGTGCTTAGAACAGAGCTCGACACACCTTAACCGCTCATCAAGTACCACAATTATTATAATTATTATGTAGAAGCAGCATGGCTTAGTGGACAGAGCACGGGCTTGGGAATCAGAGGACATGGGTTCTAATTATGACTCCACCACTTGTCTGTTTTTGTGACCTTGGGCAAGCCACTTAACTTCTCTGTGCCTCAGTTAACTCATCTGCAAAATGGAGTTGAAGACTGTGAGCCCCATGTGGGACAACCTTGTTACCTTGTAATAATAATAATGTTGGTATTTGTTAAGGGCTTAATATGTGCTTTAAGTGCTGGAGTAGATACAGGGTAATCAGGTTGTCCCATGTGAGGCTCACAGTTAATCCCCATTTTATAGATGAGGTAACTGAGGCCCAAGAGAAGTGAAGTGACTTGCCCACAGTCACTCAGCTGGCAAGTGGCAGAGCGGGGATTTGAACCCCTGACCTCTGACTCCCAAGCCCGGGCTCTTTCCACTGAGCCACGCCGCTTCCAACCCCAGCGCTTAGAATTGTGCCTGTCACAGAGTCAGTGCTTAACAAATACCATACTATTATAAAAGTCCACCTCCATAGCCGTTGGAGATAACTCCTGGAAGTTATCTAACCAAGAGCGAAAAGACTTAGGATGGATGCCTTTCTGGCAGGTTATCTCTCCGACTCCCTTCCCTCCCAGATCGCCTCGGGCTTAAAATCCCTACCTCTTAAGCACCTTTGCGGTCACAATGCCAACTTGTGCTATCGGAAAGCCAGATCCTTGTGAGTAAGGAAAGGGTCAGTTCTTTAGTTTGTACTTCCCAAGTGCTTAATACAGCACATTCCACCAAGAGCGCGCTCAATAAATGCTGCTATTTTACTTCTACTATTATTATTCCTGCTATTACTACAACTACTAACCAAACCATCTGCGCATGTAACATACTATTCTCCATTTTGGCCTCTCTGAAAGTCTCTTTTACCAGAAAGTTGTCTGGAATAATATAATAATGACAATGTTAATGATGATGAGGATTATGCTAGTTAATCGCTTATTAGGTGCTAAGCAATATACTAAGTGCTGGGGTAGATACGAGATGATCAGGTTCTCCCTCTTCCACTCTCCCTCAGCTCTCAAACAAATTCTGTTGCTGACTTGGTGCAGATCGTATCACCCCTTTGTGAAGAGATGCTTTCTCTTGGAGGCTTTGTCTTGGATTTGTTTTAGTCTAAGCTTGGCTCTTAGAGTTGCCTCCCCTCCCCTTCTTGCTCTTGACCCTTTCCTTTCAAATTGGTCTGCCTTCTGCAGGTGTGGTTTTCTAAGATTTTCCCTCCCCACACCTTCCTGGGGGAAGCTATAAGGCCCAGTGGAAAGAGCATAGGGCTGGGATTCAGAGGACCAGGGTTCTAATCCTACTGTTGGTATTTGTTAAGTGCTTACTATGTGCAGAGCACTGTTCTAAGCGCTAGGGTAGATACAGGGTAATTAGGCTTTCCCATGTGAGGCTCACAATCTTAATCCCCATTTTACAGATGAGGTAACTGAGGCACAGAGAAGTGAAGTGACTTGCCCACAGTCACACAACTGACAAGTAGCAGAGGCAAAATTCGAACCCATAACCTCTGACTCCCAAGCCCGGGATCTTTCCACTGAGCCACGCATCCCAACTCCACCAACAGACTGCCGGGCAACCTCGGGCAACTCACATATTCACTTCTCTGGGTCTTATTTTCCTCACCTGGAAATTGGGATTTCTCCCTTTCTCCTGTTTTCGCTCCCATTTATACTGTGAGTCCCATGTGGGACAAGGATCGTTTCCAACTCGATGATCGCATATCTACTCCGGTGCTTAGTGTACTGTCTGGCACATAGTAAGCACTTAATTGATTCCATCCAAGGGGACAGATTGGACTTTCATTCAAAAGTATATTTGGCTTTCTACCATGGAGGTAGGCTTGGTCTCAAAGGTGTTGATATCATTAATGCCTAGGTGACTATTTGTAGACGTCACCCATCTTAAACGGGCTTTAGGTAATGTCAGAAGAGGAAGCCTTGAAGTGTTTGAAAAGAGAAGCTGGAGAGAAGATTCCGCAGAGAGGCAGAGCAAACGAGAAGCATTTCCAAAATCAATCTATCATATTTATTGGGTACTTTCTGTGGGCAGAGCACTGTCCTAAGAACTGGGGAGAGTTCAGTATAATAGAGTTGGTAGACATGATCCCTGACACAGAGAGTTTACAGTCTAGAGGGAAAGAAAGACATTAATATAGATCAGTAATTACAGATGTGTTCTTAAGTGCTATGGGGCTGAGAGAGGGGATTGAAAAAGGAAGCAAGTCAGGGTGAGACAGAGGGGAGTGGAAAAAAGAGGAAATGAGGGTTTAGTCAAGGAAGGCCTCTTGGAGGAGATGGGCCTTGGATAAGGTTTTGAAGGGCGGGGAGAGTAATTGCCCGTAGGAGACGAAAAGGGAGAGCGTTTCAGGCCAGAAGCACGACGTGGGCCAGAGGTCGGTGGTGAGATAGGCAAGATTGAGGTACAGGGAGTAGGTTGGCAAAATCCTGCCATTGGCATTCAGAGTTCAAAGACCCACCCTTGATCTTTCTGAGCTTTGGAGATTTCATTCTTCTCACATTTTCCACCTCCCTTTGGAATCTGATGTCAAACACAGTCTGCTAGTTTGCTCATTACAGAGAAATTCGAAACCAAAAAAAAAAAAAAAAAAAATCTGCAAAATGGGAAATCCTCTTTGGACCACGAAAGGAATTCAGACTTCAGCTATGTTTGTATACTCATGGCTCCGGGGAAACAATTTGTTTAAATGCCATTAGTTTTGGCATATTTTTTCCTGTAGATTAGATTTTTCTTTGGGCATCTCCAATCCTTTGCTGCTTCCATGGGAAAAATGGCTCCCTCTAGAAGCTAATTTAGCATTTACATTTGCCATTCTCTCTAATGAAGAGCCTCTCGTGCTTAAAAAGAGATGCGATTGTGAGGTGAAATCTTAGGAAGATTTCGTGTCAGTGAAGGATTCTACATACTGTATTTGTTTTTGTTTCAGAATAATGAGATGACTAAATTCTCACCACTTAATTATCTTATCAGTCAGAGACACGCTGGATTTCACCACAACACTTCAGTAACTCTTGTTTTTTTTTTAGACATACAATTTTGCTTTGGAAATTAATTAAGGGGACTAATTTATGTCGATGTTTATAAAGCTTCTATAAATATTAAAACATTTTCCAATGATAATCATTATGGCTCAGGGTTTGTGAAAATAATTATTTTCACATTTAGAAATTTGCCTGTCAAACCTGACAAAAACAGTACAGAAACCTGGCTGAAATACTAGATTAGAGAGTTTTTAATGACTCGATTTCTCTACAGTGTCAGAGAGGATGGGACTATCTTTTGATTGGAAGCTAAAGGTCAGAGTCAGAGAAGAGTCTTACGGAACTATATTAAACCAGGTTGTCTTAATAAAATTTTTTCTCAGTTCACGGTTCCCCGTACTTTGCAGGAAGAAAGTTTATTTATGAAACTTAATCAGTGGATCTTGTATAAAGTCAAGGAGATACGGTGACAGCAGATGGCTTTTACCGCTTTCATGTTTCGCTTAAGTTTTGGGGGAATGAGAGAGCGGTAATCTGCCAGTTGTGACGGCCACTGACCGTCAACCACATAGAATCACTTACAACCAATTAACTGGTTCGGCACATCCTTGGGCAGAACATTTTAGAGGGCAGGAACAAGAAGAAAGTCATGACCCCTGCCCTCAAAGAGCTTATGTTCTAATGGGAAATATGTTATAATAATGTTGGTATTTGTTAAGTGCTTATTGTGATTGCGGAACTTTGGGACGTGGAGCAAGGAGGGAAGGGGGATTTCTCTCCCTGTTCTACCCTGTGACGGCCCTGAACCGATCAATGACTGTCACTTAGAGCCACAGCTGTGACGCCTAAGGCCGATAAAAGGGGTTGCTTTGAATCGCAAACTTTGGGGAGAAGCAGCTTGGCTCAGTGGAAAGAGTCCAGGTTTGGGAATCTTTGGGTAAGTCACTCTACTTCTCTATGCCTCAGTTCCCTCTTCTGTAAAATGGGGATGAAGACTGTGAGCCCCATGCGGGACAACCTGATTAGCTTGTATCCACCCCAGTTCTTAGAACAGCACTTAGCACATAGTAAGCGCTTAACAAATACCATCATCATCATTCTTATCAGACGTTTGGTTTGACTTCCACTACGTGTCACTGAGGTTTCCCCAGGCCAGGAAGGTCCTGGTTAGTACAGACTGGGAGTTCGTGACTAGTTTAATATCTGTTTTTAAGATTTTCAGCTTTAAGCCTCCATTAAAGGAGCCCATCATCATTTTCTGTTTAAGGGACACTGATGTGATTGGCTATTTGCTCAGGGGTCCCTGGGGGAAAAACACTCTAGGGTCACGTGATGTCAGGGTAATGCTGTCAAATTTCACTGCGGTGAGTATCCTTGTTTGATATTTGTGCGAGTGAGAGCGCGAGGATAATTTCCCTGGGTTTGATTTATTCCAGGCTTTACACTCTCCTGAAAGCATTAGGTTTCCCACCTCCCTCAAATGGAATTCTGACCCCCTTAAAAAGGAGTGAACTCTTATTGCATTCTTGTCCATTTCCATGGTAGTGTCTTCTAGGTCATCAGTTAATCCTTAGCATTTCCTGGGTGCCTGCTAGATGAGGAGTTCTTGGGAGAGGAAAACAGAGTTAGGAGTTATGGTCCCTGCCCTCATAGAGTTTACAATCTAGGAGGAGAGATACACACTGAAATAATTTGCATATAGGAGGAGCAGTGGTTAATTAGATATTATAAGTCAATAATTGAGAGCACGTTTAAATAATGGGATATGTAAATCATCACGTAAAGAAGAGTTATGGGTGGTTCTGAGTACCAATTATCTACAAGTGGAAACTTTCAACTTCTTTAAGCCAATGCAAGGAATTTCTTTTTATTTTTATTTTTTTTTTTTTTTTTTGAGTCAGAAGTACTGGAGATTTGAGCTCCAACTTATCCTAGAAGGGACAAGGGAAACATTGAGTGACTAATCAGTGATATTTATTGGGTGTTTCTTTTGTGCAGAATACTGAATTAAATGTTTTGGCTCAATCGATCATTCAGTCGATGGTATCTATGGGGTGTTTCTTTTGTGCAGAGCACAGAAGTAAATACTTGGGCTCAATCAAGCTGTCAATCAGTGGTATCTATTGAGCTCTCGCTGTACAGAGCACTGCACTAAATGCTTGGGAGAGTACAATACAACAGAGTTGGTAGATACATTCCCTGCCCACAATAAGCTCACAGTCTAGAGGAGATTATAGTACAGCTAGTAGAACTGAGTTCTGCCTTCTAGGAGCATACGATCTTTTTTTTTTTTTTTCCATGTAGGAAAATCCACTATTTGAACCCAACGCCTCATGTGAGTCACTAAGTTTAAACAATATCTATTGAAACGAAATAGCTTCCAGAACCTATGACAGGAATTTTTCTTCACAGAGAGAAAAAAATTTTCCTATCTTACTTTTTGTTTTAATGGTATTTATTAAGCACTTATTATGTGCCAGGCTCTGTTCTAAACTCTGGGGTAGATATAAGGTAATCAAGCTGGACCCAGTCCATGTCCCTCTTGACTTTCACATTTTTAATCCCCATTTTACAGACGAGGTAATTGAGGCACCAAGGAGAAGTTAAGTGATTCGCCCAAGGTCACACAGCCCGTCAAAAGGCAGGGACTGCCTCTATCTGTTACCGATTTGTACATTCTAAGCACTTAGTACAGTGCTCTGCACAGAGTAAGCGCTCAATAAATACTATTGAATGAATGAATGAATGAATGAATGAAGCGGCTGAGCCGGAACTAGATACCAGATCTTAGCGACTCCCAGGCTCATGCTCTCTACCCACTAGGCTACGCTGCTTCCCAGTTTCTTTTAAGCCAGTATGGTACTTTGAGCCCTATTTAGAGTTGAACATTAATTGTTAATGGTTTCCTTTTAGAGAATTTAAGTTGTGAATTTATTAAAATATCCTCAACTTGCTCTCCCTTAGGGTATGTAAGAATGAGTTTTTGTGTTCCTGGGACCAAACTGCAAATAAGCATTTTTAATGCCGCCTAAGATCCTTTGTGCTTTTTTTTTTTAATTACTCACATAGATCAAGCGTACGTTAATTGTGTGAAAACCTAACAGAAATAATCAGTAACATTTACAGAACCTAAAGCAGTTAACCTAGTTCTGAGCCAACGGGATTGCACAACAATCAGCACCTTAAAGTAGGTAGAAGAATGAAAGAAGGCATTTCCTTTTATTAATTGTGTCAGATGGATCGCCAACATTTCTTTCACTATTTCAAGTGGTCTCTTGTGGCCGGCACCACTTTCCAAAGTAAGGTTCGCCCAAATCATTTTTAGTACGAGGGACCGGAGATGGGACTGGGTAAAATCACGTGCAAACAGGCGTGTGAAGAAAGAATGCAGAAATCCCAATGAGTTAGACTGAGCCTGGCAAAATGGCAACCTTCGGTTAACCCGTCGTTAATGATTTTCTGTTGGGATAGTGGCCCTCTGTGGATATCCTGACACTAGGTGGATTCTGGACATGTATTTTTTTATGGTATTAATAAAGGTATTAGAATGTGCCAGACTATATTATGAGCTGGGGTAGATACAAGCTAATTAGGTTGTCCCACATGAGGCTCACAGTCTTTGTCCACATTTTGGCAGATGAGGTAACCGAAGCACAGATACGTGAAGTGACTTGCCCGAAGTTACACTGCAGGCAAGTGGTGGAGCTGGGATTAGAACCCAGGTCCTCTGACTCCCGGGCCTGTGCTCTATCCACTCGACTGCACTGCTTCTCAACTGTGGGACTCAACAGATACAATAATAATAATATTTATGGTATCGGTAAAGCACTTACTGTGTGTCAGTCACTGTACTAAGCGTCGGGGAAGAGACAAACAAATCAGGTTGGACACAGTCCCTGTCCCACGGTGGGCTCACGGTCTCAACCCCCATTTTACAGATGAGAAAGCTGAGGCCCAGAGAAGTTAAGTGACTTGTGTGAGGTCAAACAGCGGACACGTGGTGGAGAAGACATGGGATTAGAACGCATGGCCGTCTGACTCCCAGGCCCGTGCTCTATCCGCTACGCCATGCTGCTTATCCTGTCTTAACAGACGGCAGACAATAGCTACAAAACAGTATTACACTCCATTTCGCCCAACAGGAAGGTGTCCTCAGGGAACAGTTTCAGGTCCACCACTTCAATCGGGGGTATTTATTGAGCCTTGCTGAGCTCAAAACACTATATTAAGTGATCGGGAGAGCACACTACAACAGGGAAGGTATAGATGATCCCTGTCCAATAGGAATTTACAGACCAGAGGGGGAGACAGGGATTAAAATAGGTTTGCGTGGGGATATGTAAGAAGGACCTGGGTTCTAGTCCCTGCTCCACCACACGTCTGCTCAGTGATTTGGGCAAGTCACTTCACTTCTCTGGGCCTCGGTTACCTCATCTGTAAAATGGGGATTAAGAGTGTGAGCCTCATTTGGGTCAGGGACTGTGTCCAACTTGATTAGCTTGATTCTGCTCCAGGGCTTAGAACAGTACTAGGCATACAGTAAGCATTTAATAAGTATCACTATTATTATTATTGATATTATTATTATGAGTATGGCAGTACTGAAATCCAAGCTAACCACCTACATATGTCCTTTCTGGGTGAATGTATTAGGGACTTTAGTGACTTAAAAGGAAAGGATTCCTCACCGTCCGCCCCCCTTGAAAATATTAGGAGAGAGAACACTTTCATCCCATTCCGACAGAGACAATTTAGGAGACAGTTGATGTCCTCAGAAGACAAGCTTTTCCCAGGTTTGCTGAAATCCAGCCTAGCTTGTGTTTTGAGTTCTCAGTTCATTGACATTTCTTAAGTGAAAGCCACTCATTATCATGTGTAAAGACTCACTTAGCAGACTTAATGAAAATCCAATCAATTCTGCAATTTGAGAAGGCTGAGCTGAGTAGGAAAAACAGGAAAAAAATGGAATTAATCCATTAAAATCATTTTAGACATTACCCAACAATGAGACCTGAAAATGTATCTTGAAGATTTTTGAAACTTATACATGGATTTTAATGAGAGCATCTCAAAGGAGTGATACAAGACTGCCAAGTAGAAGCCTAATAAAACTAGATGGTAATAAAAAAAGTTATACTACAGTAGTTTTGTCCGTTAGGAGGAAATAGATTTTGTATAAAAAATGAGAAGCAAAACTATTTCGGTTGTACCAATATGCTTGCTTAATTAAAAAAAAAATATGTGAAGTTTCTCCATTGTGAAACAGCTTAGATAAAAATGTAAAAACGTCTGAAATCAATCCTTCAGCAGCTCAGAAATAAATGAATTGGGCATCCTTTTTAAACATGTTCTTACATGAGTTCTTCTAGAAGAGGAATTCTTACAAATTCAAGTAAAAAGAATCAGCTGAGCACTGACTTGTGAATTCCACTTGTTACCTAGCTGGGAAATAGCCAATCAGACAGGGCTCCCCAGGAAATCGAGTTGCGTGAACTCTAAATAAATCATTATCCTTTCATTAGCCAAATGAAAGTTTTGGGCAATGCTGCTGGTGGATTTTGAAGGAAAAAGAAAATGTGCAAAAAGTCTCCTGAAGTCATTTAGCCGAAAAATATGTACTTCGTAATATTTCTTGGCATATTTAAAAAAAAGTCATATTTTCCAAGCAGAGCGGGCATATCGTTTTGATTATTGTTAGATAAAATATGAAAAGAAAAGTGAGTGAATCTGTAGAAACCTTAATGTAATTTGCATTTAAAGTTCCTGCAAATGCATTTTAATTAACATTATGTTCCACAGCAGTTCCTAATGTGGACGAGTGGTTCGGTCCCGTACACATTTTAACGGATACCGTTCAGATCTGCGTACTGTAAAAGCAGAGTTTGTAACTTGATGATCAATTTTACCTACTAAACAGCCTTTGAAGACTACTTCCAGTCTGCGTTCTCCTTTATGCTGTTCTGCACATAGACGACATAAGGATATATTGAAGTTTTATTGCTCAAAAAAAGAAAAATGTTACTGAACATTAGTCTTTTGCACATTTTGGGACAATACTCGGCGAGTATTAAACATGACAACACACGTGCATGAGTAAAGCATAAGGGTTGTGCTCATTTTCCTAGTCACAGAGAATAACGCAGCTAGAGTGGGGAAAAAAAAACCCAAAACTTGTAACATTCCATCCCTCTCCTTCCCCCACCCCGTAAGGTTGAGAGAAGCGGAAAGGGAAACAGGGTGTGGGTGTGTCGTCTACGATTTTCAATCTTAATAATAATGTTGGTATTTGTAAAGCGCTTACTATGTGCCGAGCACTGTTCTAAACGCTGGGGTAGACATAGGGGAATCAGGTAGTCCCACGTGGGGCTCACGGTCTTAATCCCCATTTTACAGATGAGGGAACTGAGGCACAGAGAAGTTAAGTGACTCGCCCACAGTCACACAGCCGACAAGTGGCAGAGCCGAAATTCGAACTCATGAGCCCTGACTCCAAAGCCCGTGCTCTTTCCACTGAGCCACGCTGCTTCTCTGCTCCAGATGGACCAATCTTCCATTCTGCTCCAGGTGTCAGCCTACCACATTCCGGACTCTCACTCGACATTCCAAGTCCAGTATTTGTGGAGTATTTTGTTAAAGCAGTTCCTCACTGAACTCCTTTCTTTTTCCTCACGGCATTCCGGTGAGCTTGGGGAAGACAGTGATTATTCTTAACCTTATTTTCAAGGGAGGAATGAGAGACCCAGAGACACTTAGTGACCCGTAGAACTAGAATCCATAAGACCAAGAGCATCACCATTACCGAGTTTTGCTAGATTGTAAGCTCCTTGAGGGCCGGGATTGTGTTATCAGTCGATCATATTAGAGCAGCAGCATGGCTCGGTGGAAAAATCTCAGGCTTGGGAGTCAGAGGTCATGGGTTCTAATCCTAGCTCTGCCTCTCGCCAGCTGTGTGACTGTGGGCAAGTCACTTAACTTCTCTGTGGCTCAGTTCCCTCATCTGTAAAATGGGGATTAAAACTGTGAGCCCCACGTGAGACAACCTGAATATCTTGTATCCTCCCAACGCTTAGAACAGTGCTTTGCACATAGTAAGCGCTTAACAAATACCACCATTATTTTATTATTATTATATATATCGAGGACTTACTGTGTGCTGTACACTATACTGAGCGCTTGGGAGAGTCCACTCCTGCAGAGTTGATAATGATCCCTAAGAGATCACAGCTTACATGGGGAGACAAACACTAAAATAAAATCGACTGTCTTCTAGTTCTACTGTACCCTCCCAAGCACTTAGTAAAGTAGTTGCAAACAGCATCTCAGTAGCTACTATTTATTATGATGATTAATAAATCATCATAATATTATTGTCTCATTACTGTAGTGAGATGATTATAATCTAATTATGCTATTGTAATTATCAAACGATTCTATTACTACTGCTAGTGATAATGATAAAATTGCTAAGCACTTTCCTTGTGTCAAGCACAGGCGTAGATTGATGGATTGATTGCGTTAAACACTGGACTATTCCAGATTTCTTCTCAGGCAATTACATGAGTTTTTTTTTGAGGGAAAAGGTGATGATTGCCAGCCTAGATATCCATGCTCACACAACTATTCCTGGATCAATCAATCAATCAATCAATCAATCCATCAGTGACATTTATTGAACAGTCACCCAACCCTAACTCTGTCGGTAACCCTAATTCTAACCCTAACTCAAACCGCAATCCTAATTAAAAGAAATAGGATTATTATGATTGTTATTCTTAATAATGCAAATAATAGTGCTTGTTGAGTGCTTACTATGTACTAAGCAATGCAGTAGATGTATTACTCGATCAATCAATGGTATTTATTGACCATCTACTGCATGTAGAACACTCTACTAAGCATTTGGGAGAGACCAGTACAAAGAATTGGAAGACAAGTTCCCTGCCCACAAGGACACTACTTTCTGTGGAGACAGCCATTAGAATTAATAAATCGATTATAGATATAATAATAATGATATTTCTTAAGAACTTACTATGTGCCAGACACTGTTCTAAGTGCAGGGGTGGATACAAGCAAATCAGGTTAGACACAGTCCCTGTCCCACGTGGGGCTCAGAGTCCCAATCCCCGTTTTACGGATGAGGTCACTGAGGCACAGAGAAGTGAAGTGACTTGCCCAAGGCCACACAGCAGACGAATGGCAGAGTCGGGACTAGAACCCGTGATCTTTTGACTCGCAGGCCAGTACTCTAGCCACTACGCCATACTCTGCCTAAGTGCTTTGGGGATGAGAGTGGGAAAAGAGGACTTATTGGGGAAAGACCTTTCGGATATTTAAATGATAATAATCGTATAATACCATCGGATCGAACCCAGTCCCCGTCTCCTATGGGGCTCTCACTTTGAGTAGAAGGGAGACCTACACAGAAGTTAAATTACTCTCTCAAGGTCACACAGCAGACAAGCAGCAGAGCCGGGATTAGAACCCAGATCCACCCGAACTCCCAGGCCCGGGCTCTTTCCTCTAGACCCCGCCGATAAAATGCAGTAGGTCCCATTTGGTATAGTCATAATTGTCCATTGATTATGATGGCATTTGTTAAGCGCTTACTATATGCAAAGCACTGTTCTAAGCACTGGAGAGGATACAAGGTGATCAGGTTGTCCCATGTGGACCTCACAGTTTTCATGCCTATTTTACAGATGAGGTAACTGAGGCCCAGGGGTGTGAAGTGACTTGCTCAAAGTCACGCAGCCGACAAGTGGCGGAGCTGGGATTTGAACTCACGACCTCAGACTCCCCAGTCCGTGGTAGGTCCACTGAGCCACGCGCTACTGTCGCAACACGAGGAAATGACCCGAAATACTCCAGGGGTTGGGTCAGTTCTAGCACACAATTCAGGCCGCTGTCCTACAGGCAAAAGCAGGCCACGATAGAGTAAGTCAAAGGAGAATTTTGCCTTAGAGCTGCCAAATGTCTTAAAATCCCGAGGCCCACAGTTGTTCATTCTTTCACTCGATCGTTTTGTTGAGTCTCTGTCATGTGCAAAACACCGGACTAGTCACTAGGGAGAGTACGATGCAACGTCAGACACATTCCTGCCCACAAGCAGCTCACGGTCTAAATGGGGAGACAGACATACGTATAAATAAATAAATGAATAGATAAATATAGGACAAAGAAAGAACTCCATCTTAATAATAATAATGATGTTGGTATTTGTTAAGCGCTTACTACGTGCTGAGCACTGTTCTAAGCGCTGGGGTAGACACAGGGGAACCAGGTTGTCCCACGTGGGGCTCACAGTCTTCATCCCCATTTTACAGATGAGGTCACTGAGGCCCAGAGAAGTGAAGTGACTTGCCCACGGTCACACAGCTGACGAGTGGCAGAGCCGGGATTCCAACCCATGACCTCTGACTCCAAAGCCCGGGCTCTTTCCACTGAGCCGCGCTGCTTCTCCAATTATCTTCCAATTATTCAATCAACACTATTTATTAAGAAACTACTGTGTGTGTCCAGCACGATCCCGTGCCTTTGGGAGGAGAAAAATTGGAGATAAAGACAAAGGAATGAAAAAACGTGGGAGTGGTTGAGCCCTTACTGTAGACCAAACTCCTTTTTTTAATGGTGTTTGTTAGGCGTGTGCTATGTGCCCGACACGGTACTAAGCACTGGGGGAGTTACAAGTTAATCAGGTTGGACACCATGTCTTTCTGACTCTCAGGCCCGTTGTCTATCCGCTAGACCGTGTGGTTTGCGGGAAGGGAACGTGTCTCCCACCTCTGTTGTATTATACTCTCTCAAGCGCTTAGTACAGTGTTCTGTATGTAGTCAGCGCTCAGTAAATACCATTGATTGATTGCCAAGCACTGTCGTAGATACAAGATAGTCAGGTTGGACACAGTTCTTGTCCCCCAAGCAGTTCACTGTTTAAGGAAGAGGGAGAATAGGTATTCTATCCCCATTTTTACAGATTTTACAGATGAGAACCCTGAGGAGCAGGACTTACCCAAGGTCACAATAATTATAATGTTGGTATTTGTTAAGAGCTTACTATGTGCAGAGCACTGTTCTAAGCGCTGGGGGAGATACAGAATAATCAGGTCGTCCCACATGAGGCTCACAGTGTTAATCCCCATTTTACAGATGAGGGAACTGAGGCACAGAGAAGTTAAGTGACTTGCCCAAAGTCACACAGCTGACAAGTGGAAGGGCAAGGATTCGATCCCATGACCTCGGACTCCCAAGCCCGTGATTTTCCACCGAACCACGCTGCTTCTCTCTACTGATGTACGATTAAAATTGGTGTAGTGACTCCCCGGTCCCGTGCCATTTCCACTAAGCCACATTGCTTCTCGATTTGTGCTTCCACCCAGGTCTGCATTGCCAGGCAGACGTTCTCTAATTCTCCAAGAACCTTCCAAGTAAAGTCCCAGAATTGGAAACAGGGCACGTGTGGGATAGGGCTTATATACAATCTGATGATTTTCTCCCGAACTTAGAGCTTAGAACAGTACTCATTCTCTAAAAAAAAGTTAAACAAATGCCATCGCCGCTATTTATAATTTGCCATTTTGTCTCATCCTTGCATTGGGATTTTCACCCTTTATTCACCCCTCCTTGAGCCCCTCAGAACTTATGTCCGTATCCATAATTCACTTATTTATGAATCGTCTTTCTCCCCCTCTTGACTCTAAATTCGCTGTGGGTAGAGAACGTGTCCACCGACTCTGTTATACTGAACTCTCCACAGAGCTTAGTACGGAGCTCTGCACGCAATAACCACTCAATATAATCGATGGACCGATCGATGGGTTAGGTGTTGATTTCAAACAGATGAGTGGGTGAAAAGCGCATCAATCGATCTCTAAAAAAGGCTGGTCATTTATGCAAAAGTTTAATCCGGATATCTCTGACTGCTCTCCAGAGACTAATTTTTCAGTAGCGAATTGGAGGTGACGACTTTACCGGCAAACAGAAGAGAAACCAAGACAAAATGCATCTTACAGGAGATTCCATCAGATCAGGTGATGTCAGAGCAGGATGATGTGGGTCTGTATTAGAAGTCGAATGTGCCCTGAAGCATGAGGATGTTAATTTGGTTTTATTGGATTTTGCTGTGGCTATTAATATATTTTGCTAGAGATTTATGTGATCAATTTATCTTCCAGCCCAAATCAACGACACTGGGACATTTTATCAGGATTTGTGACTTTCTCTTAAGTGCATCTCTTTTATGCTATTTTCTATTGGAAATAATTTTTTTTTGATTTTTGGTCTTTTAGATGGATACTTTTCAATCGAGCACATGCTTGTGAGAGAAAATGACAAATCAGAATTGCTTCCTTTTCTGTTATCTTCCACTCTGAGCTCATGTGTAGTCAATCCAGGAAATAATCAAATAGCACTTTGGCTTAGTGAAAAGAGCACAGGCCTGGCAATCTGGACATCTGGGTTCTTGTGGGCAAGTTACTTCACTTCTTTGTGCCTTAATTTCCTCATCTGGAAAATGCAGATAAAGTGGCTGCTCTCTCTGCTTTTTAGACTGTGAGCCCTATTACGGACAGGGATTGTGTTCGACCTGATTGTATTTCATTTAGCACATGTTTTTATGTTTGTTTTAATGTTTGTTAGACACTGACTATATGTCAGGCCCTGAACTAAGCGATGGATTAGCTACAAGCTAATCAGGTTGGACATGGTCCATGTCCCATACGGGGCTCACAGTCTTAATGTTCATTTTGCAGATGAGATCATCGAGGCACAGAGAAGTTAAGTGACTCTTCATTCATTCATTCATTCATTCATTCATTCATTCATTCATTCAATAATATTTATTGAGCGCTTACTATGTGCAGAGCACTGGACTAAGCTCTTGGAATGGACAAATCGGTAACAGATAGAGACAGTCCCTGCCCTTTGACGGGTTTACGGTCTAATTGGGGGAGACGGACAGACAAGAACAATAGCAAGAAATAGAATCGAGGGGATGAACATCTCATTAAAACAATAGCAAATAAATAGAATCAAGGAGATGTACATCTCATTAACAAAATAAATAGGGTGATGAAAATATGTCACACAGCAGAAAAGGGGCAGAGCTGAGATTAGGAGAAATGTGCGATAATACGAAATATATTCAGATGACAATAGAGAATACACGCGTTTTAGTTATTCCAATAATAATTTTGGTATTTGTTAAGCACTTACTATGTGCCAAGCACTGTTCTAAGCGCTGGGTAGATACAAGGAAATCAGGTTGTTCCACGTGGGGCTCACAGTCTTTATCCCCATTTGACAGATGGGGTAACTGAGGCACAGAGAAGTTGAGTGACTTGCCCAAGGTCACACAACTGACAGGTGACAGAGCCGGGATTCGAACCCACGACCCCTGACTCCCAAGCCCGGGCTCTTTCCACTGAGCCACGCTGCTTCTCAGAGACTATTCTAGAGACTATTATTATCAATACTAGACAGTAGTAAGAGCACTATTCTCTAAGTCAAATCAGACTCAAAGAAACCCAAAGAGAAAAGAGGAAAAAGGGTTGGCGCTTGGCTGGGGGCTTAGTTGGGAAACAGCGTGGCTCGGTGGAAAGATCCCGGGCTTCGGAGTCAGAGGTCGTGGGTTCGACGCCCGGCTCTGCCACTTGTCAGCTGTGTGACTGTGGGCGAGTCACTTAACTTCTCTGTGCCTCAGTTACCTCATCTGTCAAATGGGGAACCTCACGTGGGACAACCCGATGACCCTGTATCTCCCCCAGCGCTTAGAACAGTGCTCCGCACATAGTAAGCGCTTAACAAATACCAACATTATTATTAATAGAATAAAGACGGTAACCGTCTCAAAGTGGATTTGTATATCTCCTTCATTCTTCTTTCCTTTCTCACCATTATTATGCTTGCAATCCTAACGTAGCTAATTGCATGTGGAAACGGAAAGGAACAATAGCCGGTACGCACAGGGGGACAATGCTGTGGAAACCGCGTGCCTCAACTGGAACAAGATTCTAACGCTACGGCTTTGCCCATTAGGGATTTGAGCCTATCTCTCTCTGGCAACGGGGATGGTCTCATGCCAGGGTGACATTTCCTCATGAAGAGATGAGGCCCAGCGGCTGCGTCGCTCGTCGCTGTAGAGAAGCAGCGTGGCTTAGTGGAAAGAGCCCGGTCGCGGACGTCAGAGGTCATGGGTTCTAGTCCCGACTCTGCCATTCGTCTGCTGTGTCACTTCTCTGTGCCTCACCGAGTCACTTCTCATCTCTGTGCCTCAGTGACCTCATCTGTAAAATGGGAATTAAGACTCTGAGCCCCACCTGGGACGACCTGGTCGCCTTTTATCTCCCCCAGAGCTTAGGACAGAGCTTGGCAAATAGTAAGCGCTTACCGTCATCATCATCATGTGATGAAGGTCCACAGTTTGGACAGGTTGGAGTTGGTGAGGAGGGGATTTTACCACCTACAGCACGGCCCCACTGAAGAAGCATCGAGGCCTAGTGGACACAACATGCCCAGGAGTCAGAAAGACGGGGGTTCTAATTCCGCCTCTGCCGCTGGTCTGCTGCGTGACCTAGGGCTAGTCACTTCGCTGCTCTGGGTCTCAGCCATCTCAGCTGTAAAATGGGAATTAAGACTGAAATGGTGAAGTATGGACTTGAGAGGGGAGAGAATGGAGGCAGGGAGGTCTGCAAACAGGTGACGCAGAAGATATTCTCCTGGCTGCTCTCTTATATAAGGATGCTTATGCACTTGCTCTTTACCAAAGGGAGTTCCACTAAACACGGGAAATAGTATTTATTTGTTTATGGATATTAATGTCTGTCTCCCGCTCTTGACTATGAGCTCGTTGTGGGCAGGGAATCTGTTCTTGTATTGCACTCCCCCAAGCCCTTAGTTCAGTGCTTTGCATACAGTAACTGCTCAATAAATATGATTGAATGAGTGAATAAGACCAGGTTACACTGACTTTGGGACTCAGCGCAGCCTCAGCTGAAGCCCTAATGACAAGCCCCTCCACAGCGTTCGAGACTGCTATCTTAGAGAAAAAACAACTAAAAGAAGGTTGGCGGAAATCAGCACTGAGCACACATCACCTTCAGTCTGGCTTCACCGGTCATCATTCCCGTGGAAAGGTGGGATTCAGGCCTCCGGAATGTGGAATCATTAAGTGTCCCCTTCTTCAGACCTGAAAAGATTCATGGAACAAGACGATGAAATAAACAAATATCCCTTATTGACTCAACCGCCTTAGCCCACAAGATTAACCCGCAAGATTTTGGGAAACAGCTCTGCCGAGTACTTAGTACTGTTCTCCGGACCCAGTAAGTGCTCAATAAATAAGATTTATCGATTGAAATAGCTGGCACCGAGCCATCCGTTTATCCACGATGAATCCTTTCGTCCATTCCCCATTTAATTCTTCATCCATCCATCCATCCATCCACCCACTCATCCACTCATCCATCCATCCAACCACCTATTAACGAATTCACCTATCCACCTCTTTATCCATCTCTAGTGACCCTAAAGCAAGTGGTAGAAGACTAAACAGGAGGATCAACGTATCCAGCTGCTAGACGGTAATGGTTACAAATTACATTTATTGTTATTCATTGAATTCCGTGAGCTGAAGCCTCTCACCTTTCAAGTCCGTCAGAGCTGTGTTCGTGCATCTGACCGCCGCATTTGACCCAAGCACTTGGCAATATCCTGGCTTTTTAAGCAATTAACTATTCGTGCATTTAAAATGTATTCGTGTATTCATGCATTATTCACTTCATTTATTTTAATTAAAATAGAAAACCTTGCCATGATTAATAAGTGAAGTTTGACAAGAGCAAGCTTGGCTCGGAAATTCAATGTTGCCTGCTTTTGCCCCTCTAGCCCGCGGTGGATTTTGACGAGTGATTAATAATGTTGGTATTTGTTAAGCGCTTACTATATGCCGAGCACTGTTCTAAGCGCTGGGGTAGACACAGGAGAATCAGGTTGTCCCACGTGGGGCTCACAGTCTTCATCCCCATTTTACAGATGAGGTAAATGAGGCACCGAGAGGTGAAGTGACTTGCCCACAGTCACACAGCTGGCAAGTGGCCGAGCCGGGATTCGAGCCCATGACCTCTGACTCCAAAGCCCGGGCTCTTTCCACTAACCCACGCTGCACAGTGATTAGACTGTGCGCCCGTCAAAGGGCGGGGACCGTCTCTATCTGTTACCGATTTGTCCATTCCAAGCGCTTAGTACAGTGCTCTGCACATAGTAAGCGCTCAATAAATACTATTAAATGAACGAACGAGTGGTGGTGTTACCGAGGATCAGATTTGTGGTTTACAACCCAGCAGCCAGCACTCATGGCAAGAGTCTTCGGTCTCCGGCTAATATAAACTATCTCTCCACAACAGCGCCATCCTCCACCAGGTCTCAGAGGGCAGTTGGGTGCCTGCTTTAAAAGCCATCAGTCAATCGATCGGTCATATTTATTGAGCGCTCACCCTGTGCAGAGCACTGTACTCAACACTTGGAAGAGAACACTATAACAATATGATCATTCCCTCATCGCTAAACCTAGAATGTTTCTCATGGTTGGGGAGGAAGCACGGACCCTTCTTCCCCCCAGCTCCCCAGTCCGATGAATCCAGTAAGCAATCAATCATATTCCTTGAACGCTTACTGTGGGAAGAGCACTGAATCCAGCCTTTGGGAGAATATAGTATAGCAGAGTAGGTAGACATGTTCCCTGCCCACAGAGAGCTTACAGCCTAGAGGGAGAGGTGGACACAATGATAATAATAATAATAATAATAATAATAACTGTGGTATTTAAGTGCTTACTATATGCACTTTAGACTGTGAGACTGTTGTTGGTCAGGGATTGTCTCTATCTGTTGCCGATTTGTACACTCCAAGGACTTAGTACGGTGCTCTGCACATAGTAAGCGCTCAGTAAATACGTTTGAATCAACATGCCAGGCACCATACTCAGTGGTAGGGTGGATGCAAGCAGATCTGGTCGGGCACAGTCCCTGTCCCGTGTGGGGCTCACTGTCTCAATCCCCATTTTCCAGATGAGGTAACTGAGGCCCAGGGAAGTGAAGTGACTTGCCCAAGGTCACACAGCAGACATGTGGCAGGGCCAGGATTAAAAGCCATGGCCTCCTGACCCTCAGGCCCGTGCTTCATCCAATGCACCACGCTGCTTCTCATAACTAAATTGCGGATATAGACATGAGTGAGCGCTTAGTACAGTGCCACTGCTGCCCAGCACAGGGGAGTTTTGCCTTGTAGCCGATGGCCTCCCACTTGCTAGCCACTGCCCAAGCTAGGAATGGAATGGACAGGCCTCTGCTTGACTCTCCCTCTCATAGCTAAAACGGGTAAGGCACTGGAAACTCTCCAGGTGCAATCCTAAGAGGGGCAGAGAAAAGTATTGAATGCCCATTTTTTCATTTGAGGAAACTGAGGCGCAGAGAAGTTAAATGTCTTGCCCAAAGTCACACGTCAGGCAATTGGCGGGAACTGGAATTTGAACCCAGGTGTCCTGATGCCCAGCTCTGCTTTTCCACTAATCAAAATTCCAGTAACCAGAGGGATGGGGTGGGATGCAGTACGGTCAGTGAGAGACGACAGCGAAGGATGGAATCCCAGGAGATTCTTATCCCAGCGGAAATGGAATATTTTTCATGTTTAATGAAAAACCCTTTTCTACCTCTTAAGCCCCGCTCAGGCCCACCTCCGCCTTCAGAGGAAATATTTTCCCTTTTGAACACAACCTGCACCGTGCACGTAAATCCTTCAGGTAGAGTGTAAGCTCGTGTGGACGGAGAATGCGTCTACCAACTCTATTGGTTCTGTACTCGCGTGGCTCAGGGGAAAGAGCCCGGGATTGGGAATCGGAGGTCACGAGTTCGAATCTCGCCTCTGCCACTTGTCAGCTGTGTGACTGTGGGCAAGTCACTTCACTTCTCTGTGCCTCAGTGATCTCATCTGTAAAATGGGGATTAACTGCGAACCTCACGTGGGAGCACCTGGTGGCCCTATATCTATCCCAGCGCTTAGAACAGTGCTCTGCACATAGTAAGCACTTAACAAATACCAACATTATTAATACTATTATTATTATTACTCTCCTAAATGCTTAGAACAGTGCTCTGCACACAGTAAGCATCCGATCAGTATAACCGACGGACTGATGGATGGACTCCTCTGGGTAATTCTGTGACGGTTCCACGCCTCTCCTCCCAGACTCAGCACAAATCCAGTGGCAGGATTGCCAAGGAAGAAACATCGAATTCTTCTTCCTGGTAGATGCTTAATACACTTTTTTGTTCAACGAGCCGCTTTAGCATCTGGGATGTAAAATTCCACTGGGTGATTATGCCTTGAGCTTGCTGAGTAATAGGTACTTCAACTACTTTTTGGAGAGTGGAGTTTAAATAAAACCAACGCTGAGAACAGCAGAAAAGACCCCAGAAGTGGGGGTCGGTTTCTTTCCCTCCACGTTCCTACTGGACCGAGACGGAGACCGGCTCCTACAAAACATCGCTTAAAGCGCAAACGCATTTGAGTTCAAACGTCTGGCAACGGGCACGGCAGCAAGGTGTAGAGGATAGAGCGTGGGCCTGGGAGTCAGAAGGTCATGGGTTCTAATCCTGGCTCCACCCCTCATCTGCTGTGAGATCGTGGGCAAGTCACCTCACTTCTCTGGGCCTCAGCGACCTCATCTGTAAAATGGGGGTTGAGGCCGAGGGCCCCACGTGGGACAGGGACTGTGTCCGACCCGGTTTGCCTGTATCTGCCTCCGTTCTTAGTAATAATAATGATAATGATGGTATTTGTTAAGCGTTTCCTGTGTGCCAAGCACTGTTCTAAGCACCGGGGTAGATAAAAAGGTAATCAGGTAGTCCCAGGTGGGGCTCACAGTCTTATCCCCCATTTTACAGATGAGGTAACGGAGACACAGAGAAGTGAACTGACTTGCCCTAAAGTCACACAGCTGACATGTGTAGGAGTCAGATTAGAACCCATGACCTCTGACTCCCAAACCAAGTCTCTTTCCATTAAGCCACACTGCTTTTCTTTAGTTTCTGGCACCATGGTAAGCGCTTAATAAATACCACAGTTATTATTTTAACTTGTTTAAGGAGCCTGTGAGCCCGTTGTTGGGTAGGGATTGACTCTGTTGCTGAATTGTACTTTCCAAGCGTTTAGTACACTGCTCTGCACACAGTAAGCTCTCAATAAATGCGATTGAATGAATGAATGAAACACGGCCTGGCAGATAGAGCACAGACCTTGGAGTCAGAAGGACACGGGTTCTAATCCTTACTCCACCGTCCACTCGTCTGCTGTTAGACCTTAGGCAGGTACATATATTAAGATGTAATACATATATTAAGATGACCTGTCTCTGCGAAGAAACTCTTTGTTATCATTATCGGAGGTGATAGATTTGGAGGTGACGGGGTCAAGTGGGAAGAGCATGGAACTATCCCTGGTCTGCTGGGTGACCTTGGGCAAGTCACTTCACGGGCCTCAGTTGCCTCATCTGTAAAATGGAGACAGGGCACTCATTCTCCCTCTTTGATTGTGAATGCTCAATGGACCGGGTACTATCCTCAATCTGCTACTTTGGGTCTACCCCAGTGCTTAGCACAGCACCTGGTAAGTGCTTAGAAATTACCATGTCCCTCTGCAATCTCAGATTCATGGATAAAACGTGGTCTGTGAGTGCTTTTCACTCAAAGTCCTGGCAGACCAGGATGCCATCAGACCCTCGCGGAATAAATCCCCCAGGATCTAGCCGGAATTGGCCGCATCAAAGCCTCGCTCTCATTCTGAGAAGCCCTTTTGAGTGAAGGGATTTCCATCATATTCCTTTGGCAGGACTGCTTGGCGCATCTGTTGACACAGTTTGAGTTTCTTCTCCCAAAAGGGCCCCAAATGAGCCTCTCATTAACCTCAATCCCTGTAGAGAGGTTTTGCCGACGCAGAAGACATGCAAACATAAAGTGTTTTCTTTGAAAACACCAGAGTAATTGCAAATAAAACAAGGCACCTTTGTAGCACGGGGCAACATTATTATTATTATTCTTATTGGTATTTGTTAAGTCCTTACTATGTACCAGGCACTTTTCTAAGACTTGGGGTAGAGACAAGATATTCAGGTTGAACACTGTCCACGTCCCACGTGGAGCTCACCGTTTTAATCTTCATTTTACGGATGAGGCAACTGAGGTACAGGGAAGTGAAGCGACTCGCCCAAGGTCATGCAGCAGACAAGTGGTGGAGCCGGTATTAGAATTCAGGTCCTTTGACTCCCAGGTCTGTGCTCCTTCCATTAATCCATGCCGCTTCGATTCTGAGCTTAAATAAGACTTAGTTTTGTTGGATTGTTCGTTTGGCAAAGAGGCCTGATGATGAAGCAATACAGGCTTAGGATTATAAATGAAATCTGATGAAACGGTGGCATTAGCAAATCCTTTTAGAAGAATTTGTATGTAAAAGGGGAAAGTGATCTCTGCAGCAGCCTGGAAGGGGAAGGCTGTATATGAAAACTAGGTGTCAGATGAAACAAGCAATAACAATGATGATAATAATGATAATAATAATGATAATAATGATATTTTAAGCCCTTATTATGCCAAACACTTCAGTGAACACTGGGGAAGATATAAGATAATCAGGTCGGACACAGTCCCCTGTGCCTCACGGGCTTCAGATTCTAAGATGGAGGGAGAACAGGTGTTTAATTCGACAGTTGAACAAACTGAGGCATGGAGAAGTTAAGTGACCAAGGTCAAACAACTGGCAAATTGTACAGTACTTTGCCCATAGTGAGCATCCAGTTTCTATTATTACTACTTTCCTTTTTAGGGCCAATTTGATGCTTTCAACTCCCCCACAGACATGATTGAGGAAGGCAAATGATCTGAGCTGTCTAGATAATTTTGGTGCTGACATGAACCTTCAGAAAAGATCTTTCTCCCGATCTGAGGGTGATATTTCATCTTGAGGCTAACGTCTAGCTTTAGGAATTTATACTTTCATTCATTCACTCGATTATATTTATTGAGCACTCACCGTGTGCAAAACACTGTACGAAGAGCTTGGGAGAATACAATATAACAATGGATCCATTCCTGCCCACAGCGAGCTCACAGTCTAGAGGAGGAGCAAGACGTAAATATAAATAAATAAATGAACGAATGGACAAATAAGTGAATTACAGATAAATGCATATGTGCTGTGGGGATGGGAGGGAGGATGAACAAAGGAGCAAGTAAGAGCGGCGCAGAAGGGAGTGGGCGAAGAGGAGAGGAGGACGCAGTCAGGGAAGGCATCTTGGAGGAGATGGGCCTTCCCTAAGGCTTTGAAGTGGGGGGGGAGCAGTTATCTGTCGGATATGAGGAGGGAGGGTATTCCAGGACAGAGGGAGGATGTGGGCGAGAGGTCGGTGGCAAAATAGACGAGATGGAGGGACACTGAGAAGGTTGGCGTTAGATGAGTGGCGGGGGAGAGCTGGGTTGTAGAAGGAGAGTGACGAGGTGAGGTGGGAGGGGGCAAGGCCATTAAGTGCTTTAAAAGCAATGGGGAGGTTTTTTTCTTTGACACAGAGGTGGATGGGCAACCACTGGAGTTTCTTGAGGAGCGGGGAAGCACGTTCTGAACGTTTTTGAAGGAAAATGATTCGGGCCGCAGAAAGGAGCGGGAACTGGAGTGGGGAGAGACAGGTGCACGAAGCCGAAGTCTCGAGTTCAGATGGAAATTTCAATCAGCCTGCGGTTGGCACCTAATTTGCTTAGTCCATTTTATTTTCTGTGCCATTTTCTATGCCGATGCTCTCCCCTATTACTTTGAATAATTGAGAGCCGGATGTATTTTTACTTGATAAAATACCCTTGCGGAACTGGATTGGGCAGACTGTACTTATGAAGGATCATTTTCAGAATATAGTCTTCAATCAGGCTCCCGTTTAAATTAAGTTTTTTTTTTCCATTTAATACCTGTGGTCGTCGCTTTGAATCATTTTCTGGAGGAGACTGTCTTTAATAGAATAAATAAACCGTCCATGGAGTCGGAATTCATTAAGTGGCATTATTTATTAAGCGGGAAAAACTCTCTCCATTCTCAAATAGAAGCACACATTATAATAGGGTGAATTATCCAGTGCTTAAATGTCATTTATTGATTTCAGATATCTCCGCGATCAGATGCCCAGACGGATGAACTTCGGAGTTTTGACTCTGAGATTGAAAATGCCGTATCTGGCCATGGACCATTTGGTAGAGGGGCATTATGGAGAATTTATGGTGCACTTACTTAAAACCCTTAGAACACTTCACTTAAAACCAGTCCATAAATATATATTAAATAAAATGCTGTGAAAAATGATCTCAGTAACGAAATGGCTCCCCATCAAGAAATGTACCTGTGAGATTTGTTACCGCGAGAAGTTATGCAGACAGAAGAGAGCGATAGGTTCAAGAGGGTTTCGGATAAATTCATGGCCAAACATCCATAATGGGACATTAATGGGAATGTGAGAAGACTCAAGAAGGATTGAGATTTTTGTGGAGGAGAGAGAGGTCCGGGAAGACCTTATTTAAGGTCTAGTTCTTCACTGTACTGTGCACAGACCACTGATTGATGGATTGTTGATGTGTTCTCTGAATGTAGAGGACTACGATCAATCGCCCTCCCTCTACTCTACCCCCACCTCCGCCCCCCGGCCCCACAGCACTTGTGTATATATGTATAGATTTATTACTCTATTTTATTTATGATGTGTACATATGTGTAATTCTGTTTATTTATATTGATGCTATTGATGCCTGTCTACTGGTTTTGTTTTGTCGTCTGCCTCCCCCCTTCTAGACTGTGAGCCCATTTTTGACTAGGGATCGTGTCTATCTGTTGCCGAATGGTACTTTCCAACTGCTTAGTACAGTGTTCTGCACACAGTAAGCGCTCAATAAGTACGACTGAATGAATGAATGAATCTTCCAAGCACCTTGTGACTAATACTAGAGACTGAATCTGGGCCTGAGCGGACCAATCTTTTTTTTTTTTTTTTTTGGATATTAGTTAAGTTGGTATTTGTTAAGTGCTTACTATGTGCAGAGCACTGTTCTAAGCACTGGGGTAGATACAGGGTCATCAGGATGTCCCAGGGGAGGCTCACAGTCTTCATCCCCATTTTACAGATGAGGTAACTGAGGCACAGAGAAGTGACTTACCCGCAGTCGCACAGTTGATAAGTGGCAGAGAGCGATTCGAACCCATGACCATCCTATGTGCCGGGAACTGTATTAAGTGCTGGGGTAGACACAAGTTTGGACATAGTCCTTGTCCCACGTGGGGCTCACAGTCTCAATCCCCATTTTACAGATGTGGTAACTAAGGCCCAAAGAAGTGAAATGACTTGCTCAAGGTCGCACAGCAGGCACATGATGGGGCCAGAATTCAAACCCAGGTCCTTCTGACTCCTAGGTCCATGTTTTGTCCACTAAGGCGTGTTGTTCCTAATGGCCTCATCCAGATTGGAACACTGTCCAGCAATGACTTTTGAGTGTTCACAGATCTAAACCTATCGTTAAATCCAATTTCCCCTCCAATATTTCTTTCCCTTGACCATTAATCTTTCAGCTTCTGCATCTGGAGGCGAATTAACTCCCCATCCAGCCCCAGAGGGCTAGGTTTTAAGAGGACTGGATCATCACGGGAGACCTTCTTTGTGAGCAGAGAACATGTCTGCTGACTCTCTCTTACTCTCCCCAAGTGTTTAGTACAGTGCTCTGCACACAGCTAATAGTCAAAACGATTGATTGATTGACTGCTTGATGATAATAATAATGCTGGCATTTGTTAAGCACTTACTATGTGCAAAGCACTCATCTAAGTGCTGGGGAGGATACAAGGTACTCAGCTTGTCCCACGTGGGGCTCACAGAGTTAATGCTCATTTTACAGATGAGGTAACTGAGGCACAGAAAATAATGATAACGTTGGTACTTGTTAAGCGCTTACTATGTGCAGAGCACTGTTCTAAGCACTGGGGTAGATACAAGGTGATCAGGTTGTCCCACATGAGTCTCACAATCTTCATCCCCATTTTGCAGATGAGGTCACTGAGGCGCAGAGAAGTGAAATGCCTTGCGCACAGTCACACAGCCGACAAGCGGCAGAGTCAGGATTTGAACCTACGACCTCTGACTCCCCAGCCCGTGCTCTTCCCGCTGAGCCACGCTGCTTCTCTAAGATCATCTTCCAAACCTGGAATACATCTAGTAGGCCCAAGATTTGCATATGCTCAAATATCTGGCGCTTCGATGAATGAAATTGATCTAACAATTCCTTACTTCACTAAAACTTTTCCTCCTTACCTCTAGACTGTAAGCTCCTTGCGGGGAGGGAACCTGTCTATGAGCTCTATCATATTCCGCTCCTCAAAGTGCTCACTAAAGTGCTCTGCACACCCTAAGTGCTCCATAAATAGGATGGATTAAAGACCTCCTAGCCTCCCTCCTACTCATTCTGTCCCTACGGGGACCGTGTCCGAACCCATCGACTTGTATCTATCCCAATTCTTGGAGCAGCTCTTGACACGCAGTGAGCACTGAACAATTTATTATTTTCACCGTTATTAGTATTATTACTACTATCGTTATGTTTAGAGTCTAGAGGGGTAAGATTCAGCATGAGGGTGTTTATTCTCAGGGAGGGGACTGAGACAAATCGAGGCCATCGATAAAAGAAGCAGGGAGGAAAATGGAACCCGAAGATCAGGTTGGGACAATGAAAGGACGGGAGAAGAATGGAAGTGGAGGAAGTTCTCTAATCCTGCTTTTTTTAATGTTTGGTTGGCGTGGCTAGAGCTTAGGAGCGAGAAAAGATGAAGAGGCTGCTACCCAAATAGAATATTTGAAATGTTTTCCCCTCCACTGTTTTTAATTAAATCTTGAGCCTGGTGGGTAGAAAATTAGACCATTTTAAAGAAAAAAATAAGAGGGAACTGATTCTCTCAGTAGGCTCTCCTCCCCTCTCCTGGTTTTGGAGTCTGTAAATGTGTCACAGGCAAACAATGAGAATTCAGCAGTCGGAATTAAATATCACAATTTAACCCTAATTGGGACTCCAAACGCACACACAAAAATTGAGATTCGACTTGGGGGATGTGTTTTTTCTCTCCTCCTTCTTGGCTTTCTTTAAGACCCCTGGTTTTTGTTGTTGTTTTTTGTTTGTTTGTTTTTAAGAAGGTAAATCTGATGCTTGGATAGTCAAGCCATCTGCTCCCCATTTCCCAAACAGAAAGGGGAGGGGGCAGGCAACAGCCCAGATCTCATGCCGGGGTTTAGGTCTGGAAAAAAAAAAACAAAAACTACTGCCCCCCCTTTCCACGTGAGCCTCTTGTTTCCAGACATCTCCTGAATGCTGATATGCTAATAACACCTGATAAAACAGCCGTGTATTTGGCACTGAATCGTGCCCAGAAAAAAATCTCAGCAATTACGAAGGCCCGGCAGACCCAGACAGAGCAATTATATGAATTATCCGATATTGAAAACGCATGTAATTTGGGATGTCATCACCATTATGCGGAAAAGTGGTTAAAAGCCGTTTCGCTTTCCTTTTGGTCGTCGTCCTTGAAGGAAAGTTCACAGACGCTGAAGTGGACACTCCCCACACCATCCCCCACGCTCACACACAAGTGCGATCGTATCCGCTCACACACGGGCACCGTCACAGACGGTTGTACTTACGATAATAAGAGTCGGAGTTGATAAGCCCTCACTGTGTACCGAGTACCGTATTGAGAGTCGGGGTAGATAGATTCGAGATGATCAGGTCAGACATAATCCCTGACCCTAAATCAGGCCCCGTCCCCCATGGACTCGAAGTCTATCAGAGAAGGGAGAACCCAGATTTTATAGATGAGGAATTTGAGGTACAGAAAAGTCATGGGACTGGTCCAAGGTCACACAGCAGGCTGGTGTGTGAGCTGGGATGAGAACCCAGAGTCTCTGACTCCCAGGCCGGTACCTTTTCCACGAGGCTACATTACTTCCCTAAGAAATTTTTTTTTCAAGCACTTCTGCTGGGGGTGAGGGGACTGGAAACAATAATAATAATAATAATGTTGGTATTTTTTAAGCACTTACTATGTTCCGACCACCGTTCTAAGCACAGGGGGCGAAACAGGGTAATCAGGTTGTCCCACGTGAGGCTCACAGTCTTCATCCCCATTTTCCAGATGAGGTCACTGAGGTCCAGAGAAGTGAAGTGACTTGCCCACCGTCACACAGCTGACAAGTGGCAGAGCTGTGATTCGAACCCACGACCTCTGACTCCCAAGCCCAGGCTCTTTCCACTGAGCCACGCTGCTTCTCTAAGAACACACGCTGAAAGATGAGAACAGAAATAAAGGATTTTTTGTTTTTAATGAGGTACTAAGTCTAGACAGGCAGCGTTTTGAACTAATCGTGACTCAGGGAACCCTGTGGAAAAACCACAGGCCTGGGATTCAGAAGACCTGGGTTCTATTCCCGGCTCTGCAATTCCCTTGCTGCTTGACCATGGATGAGCCACTTGACTTCTCTGTGCCTCAGTTTCCTCAGCTGTAAATTGGGGATTCCTAACCTGTTCTCCCTCCTACTTAGACTGTGAGTCCCATGTAGGACAAGGACTGTATCCAACCTGATGAACTTGTATCTACCCCAGCGTCTAGAACAGTGCTTGGCATCTAGTTAGCGCTTAAGAAATATCTAAAGAATTCAGTACGTTTGGAGGCTCACAGACAGAATGGCCAGCTGATGTTCTTTATTTCGTGGGCACCGCTTCTGTTCCCACGGTGGGAGTCAAAGGATCTGGATTCTAATTCCGGCTCCACTTCTTGCCTGCTGTGCAACCTTGAGCAAGCCACTTAACTTCTCCGTGCCTCAGTTCCCTCAACTATAAAATGGGGATTCATAACCTGTTCTCTCTCCTACATAGGCTATGAGCCCCACGTGGGACAGGGACTATGTCCAACCTGATTAACCCATATCGATCCCAGTGCTTCGAACAGTGTTTGACACTTAATAAGTGTTTAACAAATGCCATAAAAATTATTCCACAAAACATATTTTTTTAGTGTATTCTTTGCACAAATTAATCCGGCACAATCAAATGAAATGGCACCAAACCAACAAACGAACACCCTTGAATTTTCCTCTTGTAGCTCAATAGTGTAAATTCCTCTTCTCAGGCTGGAGAAGGGCAGGTTGGGATGAAGGCTCCAGGATGATAAGATGGTGGAGGGGGGAGTCAGAGGTTATTGATGAGGAGGCTTGATTGCCATCGTGTTGGAATATGCACAAGCACACACAAAACTCTCTCTCTCTCTCTCTCTCTCTCTCACTCTCTTTCACAAGTTAGGTAGCAATCAAGCCATCCATCACATTTTTTAAATGGGATTTGTTAAGCGCTTACTAGGTGCCAAGCACTATTCTTAGTGCTGATTTAGATGCAAACTTATTAATAATAATAATGTTGGCGTTTGTTAAGCGCTTACTATGTGCCGAGCACTTTTCTAAGCACTGGGGTAGACGCAGGCTAATCAGTTTGTCCCATGTGAGGCTCACGGTCTTCATCCCCATTTTACAGATGAGGTAACTGAGGCACCGAGAAGTTAAGTGACTTGCCCAAAGTCACACAGCTGACAGGTGATGGAGCCGGGATTAGAACCCATGACCTCTAACTCCTAAACCCGTGCTCTTTCCATTGAGCCATGCTGCTTTTCTGCTTATTAGGTTGGACACATTTTCTGTCCCAAATGGGGCTCACATTTTGTCTAATCAGTGGTATTTTTTGAGAGCTTGGTAGAATGCTCTGCACACGGTAAGCACTCAGTAAATACCATGGATGCTGACTGAGTCTTACCGTGTGCAGAGCATTAGGAGAAGCAGCGTGGCCGAGCGGAGAGAGCACGGGCCTGGAAATCGGAAGAAACTGGGTTCTAATCCTGGTACCGCCCACTCAATAAATACCATGGATGCTGACTGAGTCTTACCGTGTGCAGAGCAATATGAGAAGCAGCGTGGCCAAGTGGAGAGATCACGGGCCTGAAAATCAGAAGGACCTGGGTTCTAATCCAGGCACTGCCACTTGCCTGTGTGGGACCTTGGAGAAGTCACTTACTTATTCGGGTCTCAGTTACTTCATCTATAAAATGGGGATTAAGACTGTGAGCTTTATGGGGGACAGGGACTCTGGCCAACCTGACTGACTTGTAACTTCCTCAGCTCTCAGTACTTGACCGGCAAATGCGAAAGAAAAACCACAAAAAAAGAACAGGAAAATACAGCCCGACGTTGAATAATTGCATTCACTGGGTTTCTTGCTTCTCCCAAATGAATATTTTCCCCTTTTAGAGACACTTCCTGAATGGACGATCCTTAACTTCATTTCACCTTCCACTGCCCAAAATGAACTTAAGCCTAATGGTGCAGCTCAGTTGTTTCAAAATATTTTACCCCTTTACACAACAGTTCTAAAGGAGAAAAATGGCACCTTGGATGAATGGAGACACAGATCAACCGATGAAACAAAGCAGGATTAATGCTGCCTCTCTGCTTAGGCTCAATGCATTTAATTCTATTATCTACTTCACTTCCCAGCATGAACCTACACGGCGGTGTTGGGAAAGAGCGGACATTCCCTCTCCCTAATGGGATGATTTTACCAATTTGGGCATCATTTTCCTACCCAGATCAATGCAATCCGATCCACCGGAGAAGTTTGATTTGAGTTAACTCTCTCCCTCTAAATTCCGCCTGACAACATAGGTAGAAGTGAGCGCGTTTCGTTTCCAATCCGAAGAAGCTGAATCCTCTGAAAGTCAGGTTTTAAGGGCAGGAAGCAGGTGTTCGGTTTGTTGGTTTGGTGCCATTTCATTTTATTGTGCCGGATTAATTTGTGCAAAGAATACACTAAAAAATACGTTTTGTGGAATACTTTTTATGGCATTTGTTAAACGCTCATTAAGTGTCAAACACTGTTCTAAGCACTGGGATCGATATGGGTTAATCAGGTTGGACATAGTCTCTGTCCCACATGGGGCTCATAGCCTAAGTAGGAGGGAGAACAGGTTATGAATCCCCATTTTATAGTTGAGGGAACTGAGGCATGGAGAAGTTAAGTGGCTTGCTCAAGGTTGCACAGCAGGCAAGAAGTGGAGCCGGAATTAGAATCCAGATCCTTTGACTCCCAGGTCCCGCTGTCTCTCCACGAGGCCATGCTCGTTCCTCAAGAATTCCCAAGAATTGATTTAGGGAAATGAGTTACCCAGTGCTCAAGAAGACTAGTGAATTGTTTGACTCTAAGTAGGAGGCGTGCCTTTTCTTGACTGGATGAGTGAATTCTCCCCTTCAACGATGGACTTTTTTTCCCCTTTGAGGTTGATTGGTTTCTCCCTTTACTGTTGAACTCTCTCTCTCTCTCTTTCAGTTTTATGAACGGTATCCCTTTGTTGGTGGATGGAAGGTTTCTCCCTCTTTATGGATGGCGTCTCCCTCTTTGTGGATGGATGGTTTCTCCCTTTTATGGATTGAGTCTCCCTCTTCATGAATGGTTAATTTCTCCCGGTTTGTGAGTGATTTTCCTTTCTTTAAGGCTGGAGTCACCCTCTTTATGGATGGATGGTTTCTCCCTTTTATGGATCGATGCTGATTCTTGATACTCCACAACTACACCTCGACATTTGAGGTTTCATTTTCCTAATTCATTACAATCCTGTCATTAGTGAGGTAACTGAGGCCCAGAGAAGTGAGGTGCCTTGCCCAAAGTCACACAGAAGACAAGTGGAGGACCTGGGATTAGAGCCCACGACCTTCTGACCTCCAGGCCTGTGCTCTGTACACTACGACATGCTGACTCTCCTTCAGGATGTATTTACTTTCATATAATCGGATGTGCAGTCAACATATTTATTCTGGCAATCCATTTGGAAATATTTTTGCTGTCTGCCTCCCTGGGTAAAGTGTAAATTTTCTGGGAAAATTCCTTTTCCTTCTAGCACTTCCTCAAGTGTGAGTACTGTGAACTGGATCCAGTGTGTGCTCGATTAATACCACTATTGCTATTATGTCATACCTCTCATCATCTGCCTCTACCAATGAATCAATCGTATTTATTGAGCACTTATTATTCATTCATTCAATAGTATTTATTGAGCGCTTACTATGTGCAGAGCACTGTACTAAGCGCTCGGAATGTACAAATCGGTAACAGATAGAGACGGTCCCTGCCCTCTGACGGGCTTACGGTCTAAGTGGGGGAGACGGACAGACAAGAACAATAGCAATAAATAGACTCAAGGGGATGAACATCTTATTAAAACAATAGCAAATAAATAGAATCAAGGCGATGCACATCTCATTAACAAAATAAATAGGGTGATGAAGATATATACAGTTGAGCGGACGAGTACAGTGCCGAGGGGAGGGGAAGGGAGAGGGGGAGGAGCAGAGGGAAAGGGGGGAAAAGAGGGCTTAGCTGCGGAGAGGTGAAGTGGGGGGTAGAGGGAGCAGAGGGAAAAGGGAAGCTCAGTCTGGGAAGGCCTCTTGGAGGAGGTGAGCTGTAAGTAGGGTTTTGAAGAGGGGAAGAGAATGAGTTCGGCGGAGGTGCGGAGGGACGGCGTTCCGGGACCGCGGGAGGACGTGGCCCAGGGGTCGTCGGCGGGATAGACTAGAAAGGGGGACGGCGAGGAGGTGGGAGGCAGAGGAGCGGAGCGTGCGGCGTGGGCGGTGGAAAGAGATAAGGGAGGAGAGGTAGGAGGGGGCGAGGTGATGGACAGCCTCCAAGCCTAGAGTGAGAAGTTTTTGTTTTGTGTGGCGGTTGATAGGCAACCTCTAACCACTTATTATATGCAGAGGACTGTACTAAATTCTTGGGAGAGTAGGCTACAACAGAATTGGCAGATGAGTTCCCTTCCCATAATGAGCTTATGGTCTAGAAGGGGAGCCAGACATTAATCATAGCTTGTCTTGTCTTGTCTTATGCTGTCGGGTCATTTCCGGCCCATAGCGACAACGCGGACCCATCTCACCGAGAAGGCCCCGCTCTCCATCGGCGATCGTTCTGGTAGTGGATCCAGAGAGTTTCCTTGGGAAAAAAATCCAGAAGTGGTTTACAATTGCCACCTTGCGTGCAGTCAACTCGAGGCTCCACCTTCTACTCTCTCCCGTGCCGCTGCTGTCCGGCCCGGGTGAGTCTGGACTCGCTAGTCACTGGCCAAGCTAGGAACGGAATGGGTAGGCCTCTGCTTGACTCTCCCTCCCATACGTGAGACTAATAGAGTATTGGAAACTCTCCAGGTGTGACCCTGAATGGGGAATCCCTACCCTCACCAACTGTCAATCCCTCTAACTGACCATAACTTCCTCTTCTCCCTTCTCATCCACCCATCGACTCCCTTAAAATCCGTCCTGTTCCCTTCCATTGATCTCTGATCTCTCGAACCCCTGACATTTTCCACAGTCAGCAAACACCTCTGGGTCCCAACTTACCTTCCCGTGACCAACAAATCCACAAACCTTAACTCCTCAATCAACGGTATTTATTAATCAGCTACTTTGCGCAAAGCACTGTCCTAAGCCCTTGAGAGGGAACAATAGAACAGTATAACAGACACATCCCCCGCCCACAGTGAGATTGCAGTCTAGAGGGCTAGGAAGATAATAATGTTGGTATTTGTTAAGGGCTTATTATGTGCCAAACACTGTTCTAGGTGCTGGGGTAGATACAGGGTGATCAGGTTGTCCCATGTGGGGCTCACAGTTTTAACCCTCCTTTTACAGATGAGGGAATTGAGGCCCAGAGAAGTGAGGTGACCTGCCCACAGTCACACAGCTGACAAGTGGCGGAGCCGGGATTCAAACCCATGAACTCTGACTCTCAAGCCCGGGCTCTTTCCACTGAGTCACGTCAGTCCGTCGACGGTATTCACTGAGGGTACACTATAAGAACGCAACGGACCCATTCCCTACCCGCGACGAGCTTACCGTCTGGTGGACTGTGAAGAGGGGGGAGGCTGAGGCCCGGTGGTTTTCAGAGGCGAGCAGGCGACCAAATATCTCAGCCAGTGCCGGGAGGAATTCCTGACCCGGGGAATGATATTTATCCCACTGTGACTTTTCCTCCCGAAGCCTACGTTTCTTAGCAACCGGGCCGCGATTCATCCGACGGACCATAATGGGTCATTTGAGTTAGTACAATGGATCTAACCCATTTTAAAAATCTCTCACCATCAACACGCAATTTCGGGAACCGAAATCCCGGCTGAAGCGGTGATGAAAATCTCTGAATACATATTTATGTAATGGAGCATTCTAGTTATGCTATCTTGAGTAAATGTTGAATATTGTATAATCCCTAAATAATATTTACAGTCTGCTATAACGGGCACTTTAAAAATCACGGGAGAGATCATTGATTTTTTTTATTTTATTTTAAAATTACAAAAATAAAAAAAAATCAAAATAAATTCCTGCCCAGAGACTGTTAAAAACAAGGCTTCTCTCGACATCGTTCCCCTTGAGCAGATAAAAATCTATAACTTATTAGTTATGAGGGTCTTCAAATGGTTTCTTAATTAAATGGATTATAAAATGTTTTATTTTCCTCCTAGTAATTAATTTAGATGCTACTTTATTTGGGCTTTATTGTTGTGATTCCGCAGCCTGCTTTTCTGCAAGGAGAGAGTGCTCTTGATCGTTTCATGTGACCGTGCTGGGCTGGAAATTCACAGAAAGGGAGGTCACACTACAGCGGGGGAAGAAGGAGGCGGATTCGAACCTCCAGCCATGATGTACTTGAAGGGAGAAGCTGCTTAATAATCGTAATGGTTGTGTGACTAATAACTATAAATAGCAAATGATAAATATGAGATTGATAAATAAATCTTAAACACTTACTATGTGCCAAGCAACTTACTAAGTGCTGGGATAGGTATAAGATGATCGGGTCAGACAACGTCATTCATTCGATTGTATTTTGTGAGGGCTTACTGCGTGCAGAGCACTGTACTAAGCACTTGGGAGAGTACGATAGAACAATAAACAGACTCATTCCCTGCCCACAGTGGAAACGACAACTATGTGGCCAAGTGGATAGATCCCGGGCTGGGAGTCAGAAGGACCTGGGTTCTAATCCCGGCTCTGCCACTTCTCTGCTGTGTGACTTTGGGCAAGTTCGTTCATTCATTCATTCAGTAGTATTTATGGAGCGCTTACTATGTGCAGAGCACTGTACTAAGTACTTGGAATGGACAAATCGGTAACTACTCTCTGTGAATCGGGGATTAAGACCGGGAGTCCCACGTGGAACAGAGACCGTGTCGAATCCAATCAGCTTGTATCTACCCCAGCGCTTAGTAAAGTCCCCGGCACAGAGTAAGTGCTTAACAAAAACCACAATCATTACCATTATTATGACCTCGAAAACTGACGGTAGGGCGTCCCAAAACACGGAATGACGTGCTCAAATGTCTTAGCCTGGGCTGACAATGGAAATCAAGTAGGGAGTCCTGAGAAAAAGCTACAGTAATTGTCAGGACTACATGGACGGCAGAGGTGGGGAAGCCAATACGGAGAACTCACCCGTGAAGGCATCCATACATTCTTAGTAATAATAAAAATACTAATAGTAATTATGGTATTTGTTAAGTGCTTACTATGTGCCAGGCTCTGTCCTAAGCACTGGGGTAGATACCAGCAAATCAATTTGGACAGAGTCCCTGTCCCGCATAGGACTCACAGACTTAATCCCCATTTTACAGATGAGGTAACTGAAGCACAGAGAAGTCAAGTGACTTGACCCGGACCACACGGCAGACGTGTGGCAGGGCCAGGATTAGAACCCATGACCTTCTGACTCCCGGGCCCGTGCCCTATCCACTAGGCCATGCTGCTTTCTGCATCTTCAAGTCATTGCCCTTCCATCATCAAGAATGATTATATAAAGACAGGGAATGTGTGCGTTTATTGTCATATCGTATTCTCCCAAGCATTTAGTACAGTGCATTCGATAACTGCAATTAAATGAATTAAGACCACAGTGTATCCTCATCCAGTGGCTGATTTTTCAGTAGTTTTTCAATCCATCCATAAACATCATTCTCCTAGTTTCTGATTTTTTTAAGATGGTATTTGCTGCTTACTAAGTGAGATGCAGTGTATTAAGTGAATAAATGAATGGATGATGGTATTTGTCAAGTGTTTACTATGTGTCAAGTTCTGTTCTAAGCACTGGGGTAGATACAAGCTAATCAGGTTGAACACAGTCCCTGTCCCACTTGGGGCACACAGTCTTCATCCCCACTTTACAGATGAGGTCACTGAGGCCCAGAGAATTGAAGTGACTTGCCCACGGTCACACAGCTGACAAGTGGCAACGCTGGGATTCGAACCCATGACCTCTGACTCCCAAGCCCGCGCTCTTTCCACTGAGCCGCGCTGTTTCCCAGTGCACTGCCCCTTGGGCAAGTCACTTCACTTCTCTGGACCTCAGTTTCTTCATCTGTACAATAGGGATCAAATACCTCTTCTTCCTCCCACTTCAGATTTGGTATATGACCTGATTAGAGAAGCAGCGTGGCTCAGTGGAAAGTGCACGGGCCTAGGACACCTCTGCCACTTGTCAGCTGTGTTACTGTGGGCAAGTCACTTAACTTCTCTGTGCCTCAGTTACTTCATCTGTAAAATGGGAATTAAGACTGTGAGCCTCATGTGGGACAACCTGATGCCCCTGTATCTCCCCCAGCACTTAGAACAGTGCTCTGCACATAGTAAGCGTTTAACAAATACCAACATTATCTTCTATCTACACCAGCGCTTAGTACACCGGTTGGCTCATAGTAGTTGTTTAACAAATACCACAGTGATTATTATCGTTAGTCATTATTACAAAAGTTAGATGGTCTGATCCCCGCCTTCAAGGAGCTTACCGTTAATCAATCAATCGATCGATCAGTTGTATTTATTTAGTTCTTTCTGCTACTACTCAACCGAACTAATGGGATAAGACAATATGAAAGATTTTCCAGGCTTGTTCCTCACCCACAAGGAGCTTAATAGCCTGGACGAGGAGACGCACATTAAAATAAATTACGGATCCACCCAAATGCCGGGTCGATAAGTGCCGTGGTGATGAGGGTGGAGTGAATAAAGAGTTCAAACCCAAATGCAGTGGTGACGCAGAAGGAGAGGGAGAAGGGGAAAGGAAGACTTAGTCTGGGGAAGATCTCTTGGAGGAGATGGGATTTTAATAAGGTTTTGGTAGAAGGAATCAGGGAGGCAAGACAAGTCGGATCGAGGCAATTTAGGCTTCATAGTCACCGGTGAGGAGTTTCTCTTTGACGCAGAGGTGGAAGGACAACTACCGCCCAACGGGGAGATGTCGTCCGATCCTTTTTTTTTAGAAAAAATGATCCGGGCAGCTCGACGAAGTAAAGGCTGGAGTGGAGAGAGAGAGGAGGCCGGAAGATCGGCAAGGAGGCTGCTTCGGTATTCCAGGTGGGATAAGAGAAGTGTTTGGATGGGCGTAGTGGTTTGGATGGAGAGGGAAGGGCAATTGTTAGCGATATTGAGAAGGTAGAGTCGCCAGGATTTGGTGATAAGTTGGAGAGATGGGTTGAGTGAAGTTGGTGAATCATGGATGACGTCAAGGTCATGGGGTTGTGAGACAGGGAGGAGGGTGGTGCTGTCTACAAAGATGGAATTTCAGGGGAGGTGTTCTCCCTCCTACTTAGGTCGTGGGTTCTAATCCCGGCTCTGCCACTTACCCGCTCCGCTTGGATAAGTCACTTCACTTCTCTGGGCCTCAGTTACCTCATCTGGAAAATGGGGATTGAGACTGTGAGCCCCACCCCGGACAGGGACTGCATTTTGCTTGTATCCACCCCAGCGTTTAGTACAGTGCCTGGCATATAGTAAGCATTTAACAAATGCCACAGTAATAATAATTATTATCATTTAGACAGTGAGCCCCTTGTGGGATAGGGACTCTGTCTGACCTGTCTCACTTGTGCCAACCTCAGCCCTTAGAGGAGCGTTTAGCACTCGAGTGTTTAGCAAGCACTCGATCAGCTCGTCCCATGCTACTCCACCTCACTGATCTACCTCAGCCCGGACTGCACACTTCGCTCCTCTAGCATCAACTACTTACCCTCTCCGCCATGATCTTTTCTATCTCGCCAGTGACCCCTTTCCCAGGTCATCCCTCTGAGCTGGACCCTCTTCCACCTCCACCTCCACCAGACCACCCCTCTGCCCACCTTCCAAACATCATGAAGGTTTGCTATTGCTATTATTGCTACTATTGCTATTTATTTGCTATTGTTTTAATGAGCTGTTCTTCCCCTCGATTCTATTTATTGCCATCGTTCTCGTCTGTCCGTCTCCCCCGATTAGACCGTGAGCCCGTCAAAGGGCAGGGGCTGTCTCTATCTGTTACCGATTTGTACGTTCCAAGCGCTTAGTACAGTGCTCTGCAGATAGTAAGTGCTCAATAAATACTATTGAATGAATGAAGGTAACGTCTCCTCCGAGAAGACTTCCCTGATTAAGCTCTGTCCGGGTTATCAATCCCAGGTCACTTTAGGTACGCACCATTAAATTATATATTCTACATCATTATATTATGTATTAGACATTGATACCTCCTCTATACTGTAAGATCACTGAGATCTGGGATTACGTCTGCTAATTCTTTGGTACTGTACTCTCCCAAGCACTTACTACAGTGCTCTGCACATTCTAATCACTCAATAAATGCGACTGATCAATTGATTGATTGGTGCATCCCCGTGGAAAGAAAATGGGCCTGGGAGTCATGAGTTCTAATCCCCACTCTGCCATTTGCCTGCTGTGTGACTCACTTAACTTCCCTGTGCCTCAGTTTCCTCATCGGGAAAATGGGGATACAGTTACTGTTCTCCCACCTGCTTAGACTGTGAGACCCATGTATCTACTCCAGGGCTTAGAAGAGTGCTCGGCACATAGTAGGCACTCAAAAAATATCATCATTGCTATCAATAATAAATACTTATTTTTAATAACAGATTTAATAACAACAACAACAGTAATACTAATTATAAAGTTCCATTCAGCTCTAGGAGTTTGGGTGATTTTTATCAGGATCTGTAATTGAAACAATTCTCCAACACTCCCTTTCCTGATCATCCTGCCATTTTCTTTCTAGAAAATCTCATATGCTTATGGTATTTTTCTCTTTCCCTTAGCAGGGACTTTTAAAGAGATAATGGACAGATCACTTAAATAATCTATTAGTGAGGATATTGAGCTAGCCACACTTTTGCACAGCCTAATTAAAATACTGAATTTATCTGACTCGAATCGACAAAAGCCGGGAACTTCTGACTTACGGTAGAAACTCCTCTAATTGACGCTTTTGTGTCTGGGTCATATAGACGTGACATTGTCTTTCCTTCAGACGTTCATCAGATGCAGATTAAATGAGCTGGGATAGCTTGATTTTGGCAGGTTTTGAAAACACCGGTGTTTGGGACTTAACTTTATGCTTCCCCTTCAAGTCTTCGTGGTTCTTAAGAACGTTCTCAGCTGGAATTTCATCCCCATTTTACATATGAGAAAACGGAAGCACAGAGAAGTCAAGGGGCTTGTCCAAAGTCACGCAACAGGCAAGTGATGGAGCCAGGATTAGAACCCAGGTTCTCTTACTCCCAAACCTCTAGGCCTCACGCTAAATTCACACATGTAGTCCCATACAGGGGCTGTGTCCAATCTGATATTCTCGTATCTACCCCGACACTTAGCACAGTCCTTGATGGAGTTTGGTGATGCTGTGAAGATTGAACTCACAGGATTTCGTGACAGATTGAATATGTGGGTTGAATGAGAGATGGTAATCTTGGATAATGCTGAGATTACAGGCTTGTGAGAGTTGCCCCTTGATTCTATTTATCGCCATTAAGTGGTCTTGTTTTCGTCCGTCTGTCTCCCCCAATTAGACGGTAAGCCCGTCGATGGGCAGGGACTGTCTCTATCTGTTGCAAAATTGTCCATTCCAAGCGCTTAGTATAGTGCTCTGCACATAGTAAGCGCTCAATAAATACTATTGAATGAATGAATGGATGGATGAATGAATTAATGGATGAATGGATGAATGGATGGATGGATGGATGGATGGATGGATGGATGGATGGATGAATGATGCCATCTGCAGTGAGGAGAAAGTCAGAGGGAGACGGGGTTTGGGTGTGGGAATATGAGGAGTTCTGTTTCGGGCAAGTTAAGTTTGAGATATTGGTGGGATAACCAAGTAGAGATACACTGAAGACAGGAGAGGATACGGTAAGGTCATTATAGGCAGGGAACCTGTCTACAACTCCATTGTATTGCAGTCTCCCAAAGGTTTAGTACAGTATTCTGGCCATAGTAAGTGCTCAGTAATTACCAAGAGTTGATTGACCGATTCCTTGATTCTCAGTGTTTTGTTTTTTTTTTTCTTTTTCTTTACAGTGTTTGTTAAGTGCGTAAGAGACAGACCACTCAGGGTGACACCTGGAGAGCTCCCAGTCCTCTACCAGTCTCGACTACGGAAGGGAGAGGCAAGCAGAGGCCCGTCCGTTCCATTCCTAGCTTGGCCACTGGCGAGTCTAAACTCACCCGTACCGGGCAGCAGCGGCAGGGGAGAGAGTCGAGGGTAGAAACTCAAATTTACTGCAGAGAAGGAAGAAGTGGTCAACCACTTCCAGATTTTTACCAAGGAAACTCTCTGGATCCACTACCGGAACGATCACAGATGGAGGTGGGGCCTTCTGGAGGAGATGTGTTCATGGTGTCGCTTTGGGTAGGAGATGACTCGACAGCATAAGACGAGACTAATAGGTCACCCAGCGTTCCGGTGATTTTTTTTTTGAGAAAATTAGTTTATTTTTGACAAGATGTTTCTTGTGAGCAGGGATCGTGTCTTTCAGGTATTGTCCTCTCCCAGGTGCTTAGTACAGTTCTCTGCACAAAGTAAGTGCTCGATAAATGCCATGGATTGATTAGTTGCTTTTTAGAATTGTTTGCCAAATCCCAATTGCCCTGCTTGAGTCTCCCTGGTTAATTCAGAGAAGCAGCGTAGCTCATTGGAAAGAGCATGGGCTTGGTCATGGGTTCGAATCCCGAATCCACCACTTTTCAGCTGTGTGACTTTGGGCAAGTTACTTTACTTCTCTGTGCCTCAGTTCCCTCATCTGTAAAATGGGGATTAAGACTGTGAGCCACATGTGGGACCACCTGATCACCTTGTATCTTCCCAGCACTTAGAACAGTGCTTTGCACATAGTAAGCGCTTAACAAATACCATCATTATTATTACTATTAACTGGTTGAGACACTGAGATATTATTCGATTCCAAATGCAAATAGATGGTTCAATCAATCAATTACTCAATTATCAGTGATATTTGTTTAGTACTTACTGCATGCAGAGCCCTGTTCTAAGCTCTCGGGAGCGTCCGATAACCTTGGTGTACGAGATCCCTCTATACAGCTGGGCTTCACCGACTAACCAGCAAGTTGAAGTGGATAGAGCACAGGCCTGGGAGTCAGAAGGTCGTGAGTTCTAATCCCAGTTCCGCCCTTTGTCTGCCATGGGACCTTGGGCAGGTCACTTCAACTTCTCAGTTACCTCATCCGTAAAATGGGGATTAAGACTGTGAGTTCCTTGTGGTACATGGGAAGTGGTCAACCTGATTACCTTGTATCCACCCAGCACCGAATACAGTGTCTGGCACATAGTAAGTGCTTAACACTTAAAAAAAAAAAAAAAGAAGAGAAAAAAAAAAAATTAAAGGAAATGCTCCCAAGTCCCTCTAGACTCTAAACTCGCCTTAGGCTGGGAAAGTATCTGTTTACTGCTATAATGTGCTCTCCCTAGTGCTTAGTACAATATTTTGCACACAGTAAGTGCTCTATAAATACGATTGACTGGCTGACTGACTTATATAGAATTAGACATTTACCTGGAGCCAAACTAGTCAGACGTAGAGTGATGGATCCCAACTGTGGGACAACAGAGGGAAGAATTGTAAATTAAATTAACAGCCAGAACTGAGCCAGAAGAGTCAAAGTTTACATACGAAATAACCACTATAGAATCTAATCTTTAAACGTTTAAATATTTAGATGACTTCAGACTGGTTATATTTATGCCAGTAATATATCAGAGGTCTGAAAAACTTGCCTTCTCTAAGGTATACTAACCTTCTCCACTCTTCAGTTATATGACTGTGTATCTACCCTGCACTGGATATAGTGCCTGGCAAATAGTAGGCGCTTACCATTAAAAAATAAAAAAAGGCCAGAGGCAGGATGTGAGCAAGGTGTCGGTGGCGAGACAGGCAAGATCGAGGCATAGCGAGAAGGTTAACATTGATAATAATAATAATAATAATAATAATAATGGTATATGCTAAGCTCTTACTATGTGCCAGGCATAGTACTGAGCACTGGGATGGATACAAGTAAATCAGGTTGGACACAGTCTCTGTCCCCCCTACGGCTCAGACTCTTAATCCCCATTTTCCAGATGAGCTAAGTGAAGCTCAAGAAAGTGAAGTGACTTTCTCAAGTCACACACACAGCACACAGGTGTCGGAACCAGGATGAGAACTAAGGACCATCTGACTCCCAAGCCTGTGCTCTCTCCACTAGGCCACTGTGCATCTCATAGTGTGCATCTCACGGTGTGCATCTCAGACAGAGCCCGGGCTCGGGAGTCAGAGGTCACATGTTCTAATCCCGGCTCCGCCGCTTGTCAGCCGCGTGGCTTTGGGCAAGTCACTTCACTTCTCTGGGCCTCAGTGACCTCATCTGTAAACTGGGGATGAAGACTGTGAGCCCCACGTGGGACAATCTGATTACCTTGTATCCCCTCAGCACTTAGAACAATGCTTGGCATGTAGTAAGCGCTTAACAAATGCCATTATTATTACTATTACCTTTATTTCTTGGGAGAATTAGGGAGTGGGAATAGCTCTCTTCCATGAGGAAGGGTTCTTCCCCAGTGTGGAGAAGAAGTACAACCTGGCAAAGGTCTGTACGTTTGAACAACGGGGCAGGGAGTGTCTGGAGGGTCCCTGGGATAGGTGGGGGGCCATGGGACTTCTCTCCGGTCAAATTTTCCGGGCATCCTGAGAATCTACGAGAAGTGTTCACCTGACGCCATTCCCATCAACCACCAGATTGGATCACACAGCGAAGAGGGGAGACTCTGCTTTGGAGGAGAAACCCCACAGACCGTGACTCTCCTCTCCGTTCGTAGCCTTGTTGAAGGCCCATCTCCTCCAAGAGGCCTTCCCTGACTAAGCCCCCCTTTCCTCTTCTCCCACTCCCCTCTGCGTCACCCTGACTTGCTCCCTTTGTTCTCCCCTCCTCCCAGCCTCGCAGCACTGATGTCCATTTATTTATTTAAATTAACGTCCGTCTCCCCTGCTCTACACTGTAAGCGAGTCGTGGGCAGGGAACGTGTCTGTTTATTGTTGTACTGTACCCTCCCAAACTCATAATACAATGTTCTGCACACGGTAAGCTCTCCAGAAATCCAACTGCATGAATGAATCAACGAATCTTTGCCCCCTCTAATCTGAATTTACCTGCAGAGACCCTGAATCGGGTTACATATTGATGCAGTCTGTTGCTATGGAAAATGACAAAAAATGCTTTCAGAATGATATATCATTCTGTTTTCAGGAGAAATCATAGATTGTATTTATTGCCGAAGCCCATAATTCACCTCCCGGTAGCCGCTTATCTTCATTATGATTTCTCAGAGTGTGGTTGGAGATTTTCCTCTTCGCTCCATGTGTAGAAAATGGAAAAAAAAAAAAAGGACTATAGAGTGTTTACTGAATAAATGCTGCTTTGCTAGTAACATTAATCACATTTACTAGATTGCTTCTTAATATGCTTTGTCTATCAACTTTCTTTATAGTACCCTAACTCCCCACTGAGAAAACAGCCCATCATACAATCTGTTGATGGCATTCACTGAATTCAAATTAAGTGTATCATGAATCTCATATACTTTAAAGTACAGTAAGGAGTATGGGGTGTCACTTAATATGCACCATTTCCATCTGCTCTAAAAAAAAATAGCGCATTGTACATTCTTAACACTCGATTCTGCTAGTAATCACCGCTTCCTCTCCGGGGCCGCAGCAGGCCTCACGCCGTCCGAACATTTCTCACCTAGAAGGTGAATCTGTTCATAAATTCCACAATTTATTTCTGGTATTCTTGTGTGCACCTTTCCATGCAATCCTTTATCGAATAAGCACGGATGTACTTAAGGGATATTTTTTAGTTTTGGACAAAATTGGATCTTGTGGATTCCCTGAAACTCACATGTGCATGCAGCAGCGTGGCTCACTGGAAAGAGCACGGGCTTTGGAGTCAGAGGTCATGGGTTCGAACCCCAGCTCTGCCACTTGTCAGCTGTGTGACTTTGGGCAAGTCACTGAACTTCTCGGTGCCTCAGTTCCCTCATCTGTAAAATGGGGATTAAGACTCTGAGCCCCACGTGGGACAACCTGATTCCCCTGTGTCTTCCCCAGCGCTTAGAACAGTGCTCGGCACATAGTAAGCGCTTAACAAATACCAACATTATTATTATTCTCCTCGCCTCTCTTTCTACCTTCCCCTTTCTCTTTCTCGGCCTCTCCCTCTTTCTCCTTCTCTTGTCCCTCTCCTTTTTCTTTTCCTCTCCCCCCCACCATCCTTTCCCCTCTAACTCTCTCCCTCCACTTTCTCTTTTCCTTTCTCTATAGTCGGGGTTCGCGGATAATTCTGACCTGTGTACTCCTCCTGAACTTAGTACAATGCTCTGCACACAGTAAGTGCTTAATAAATACTATTATTATTACTGCTACTATTCATTCAATAGGATTTATTGAGTACTTACTATGTGCAGAGCACTGTACTAAGTGCTTTGAATGTACATTTAGGGAGCAGATAGAGACAATCCTTGCCCAATGATGGGCCCACAGTCTAAATGACTGCTCTAAACTCTAAATTATTACCAACACTATGCTCTTTCTCTTTTGCAGGGGAAAGAAGAGTATGCTATTGAAGCTATAATAAATAGCATGGGATTCCCCATCCTTTGGAATGGACATAAGAAACAGTGTTTGGGTTTGGGTTCTTCATTCACCACCCTGTCAGCCCCGCAGCACTTATGTCAGCATCCATAATTTACTTATTAATATTTATATTATCTATTTGATCATATATTTATATTCGATTAATGCTATAATATTAATGTAATATTATTGACATCAATCAGAGGGGCCCAGAGAGAAAAGAGAGGAACCGTTCGGTTGGTTTACCACCGATTGCTTCCCCTCATCGCTCTCCTTTCAGATTCTCATATCTTCACAAGGGGCTCTTGGAGGAGGTGGGGGGAATTGATCCACATTTCTATTTCCTGAAAAGGGTAGTAGCAAACACCACATACAGGGCCTAAGCAGGGTCTCCCCCTTCGGACGTAAGCTTGCCGTAGGCAGGCAACTGGACTACCAACTCTTTTATATTATACTCTTCCAAGCGTTTAGTACAGTGCTCGCCGTGTGCATTGGTGAGCATAGGGTGAGCACTCAGTAAGTATGAATGATTGATTTCCAGGCACTGTACTAAACGCTGGTGAAGATACAAGATGATCAGTTTTTCTGGAGGGGAAGAAATGGTGTTTCCTAAGCCCTTACTATGTGCCAGACACTGTTCTAAGCACTGGGGTAGATTCAAGCTGATCAGGTTGGACAAAGTCCATGCCCCACGTGGGGCTCACGGTCTTAATCGCCACAGATGAGATAACTGAGGCACAGAGAAGTCAGGTGACTTACCCAAGGTCACACAGCGGACAAGTGGCAGAGCCAGGGTTAGAACCCAGGCCCTCTAACTCCCAGGCCCGGATGCTAGCCTGTAGGCCACGCTGCTTCTCATTCCTCACCCGGAACGCGTTCTTCCCCGGGAATGTTAGTTTGCTTAGGCCCTGTATGTGGTGCTTGCATGTACCTTTTTCAGAAAATAGAAATGTGGATTAATTTTCCCCGTCTCCTCCAAGACCCCCTCGTGAAGGTATGAGAATTTGAAAGGAGAGGAGAGCGATGAGGGGAAGCAATGGGTGGTAACATAACCGATCGGTTCCTCCGTTTTCTCTCCCGGCCCCTCTGGATACTTGAAATATTTACAGAGGAAGTGGGGGGCAGGAGAGGGGGACACAATAGGCGGTAACGTAGTCCTTCTGGAAACCTCTTTATCGTTGCCTCATAAGGAACCGGCAAGGAATATCGCAACGGGATGTTAGATGCCCAATTCATCTTCATTCATGAGTCCCAACTGTGCTGTGGGTGAGCTCTGACGAGTTCTTTCCGAGGAAAACTGATAGGAAAACATAGGTGGAAAATGTCTTCTGAACCGGTAACCACTGAACTTCCCATGTTGTAGCTAAACGCTAATCAGTATCTGCGAGAAGACTTCCAATCTAACTTCCGTTTCATCAATGAAACTGTGGTATTTATTGAGTGCTTACTATGTGCGGAGCTCTGTACTAAACGCTTGGGAGAGGATGGTTGAATAGGGTTGGCAGAAATGTTTGCAGCTCACAAGGAACTTAGAGTTTAGAGGAAAGTCAGATCTAGCAGCTGATGAAGGTTAAAAGCCTCATCAGCTACCTCTTTCTGCTTCCATCTTTGTCCCTGGGAGCTTCCTTCCCCTAGTAAACTATGTTGTTTAACAGGAGAATTTCTTTTTAAACCCAATAACAATAATAATAATAATGGTACTTGTCAAGTGCTTGCTATGTACTAAACAATGTCCTAAGTGCTGGGGTAGGTACAACCACAACCACCACTTGTCAGCTGTGTGACTGTGGGCAAGTCACTTAACTTCTCTGTGCCTCAGTGACCTCATCTGTAAAATGGGGATTAAGACTGTGAGCCCCACATGGCTGATTCCCTTGTGTCTACCCCAGTGCTTAGAACGGTGCTCTGCACATAGTTAACGCTTAACAAATACCAACATTATTACAAGTTAGTCAGGTCGGACACAGTCCCTGTCCCACCTAGGGCTCACCCTCCTAACCCCCATTGTACAGATGACGTAATTGAGGCCCTCAGAAGTGAAATGACTTGCCCAAGCTCACACAGCAGGCATGTGGTGGAGGCCAGATTAGAACCCACGTCCTCTGACTCCAGGCCGGTGTTCTATCCACTCAGCCACACTACTCCTCCTAAACTCTGAAAGAGCAGTACGGCTAACGCCATTTAAAGAAATCATACTACGTCTCTACCGATCAATCAATCGATCATATTTATTGAGCGCTTACTGAGTGCGGAGCACTGTACTAAGAGCTGGGAAGAGCACAGAGTTGGCGGACACGTTCTCTGCCCTGAATGAGTTTACAGTCTACCACACAGCCTGGTTTTTACCCCTGTTGAATGAAGGTGTAAGCCCGTCAACGGGCAGGGATTGTCTGTAACTGTTGCCGAATTGTCCATTCCGAGCGCTTAGTACTGTGCTCTGCGTATAGTAAGCGCTCAGTAAATACTATTGAATGAAAAGTGTCCGTTAGAGAATAAGATTTGCTCTCAAATTACCCACTACCCACTTCTGCTCTCAGCATCTTTACCAGATGTCTGAGCCACTTGAGAAATAACCAGAAAGTGGGGAATCACTTTCAAGCAGTGTTCAATCGATCAGTGGTATTTATTGAACATTTAATGTGTTTAGAGAAACTGTGTGGCCTAGAGGAAAGAGCATAGACCTGGGAGTCAGAGGAGCTGAGTTCTAATCCCTGTTCCGCCACGTACCTGCTGCGTGACCTTGGGGAAATCACTTCCCTTCCCTTCCCTCATCTGTAAAATGGGAGCAGGGACAGTGTCCAACCTGTTTAGTTTGTATCTACTCCATTGCTTAGTACAGTGCCTGACATTCATTCATTCAGACGTATTTACTGTGTTCAGAGCACTGTACTGAAAACCTGGAAAGTACAAATACAGCAATGAAGAGAGACAATCCCTGCCCACAACAGCTTACAGTCTACAGGGTGGGAGGCAGACATCAAAACAAGTAAACAGGTATCAATATAAATAAATAGAATTATAGATGTATACGTATATACATAAATTCTTTGGGGTGGGAAGGGGGGAAGAGCAAAGAGAGCAAGGCGAGGTGAAGCGGAAGGGAGGAAAGGCTGAGGAAAAGGGGCTTAGTCCGGGTGGGCCTCTTGGAGGAGGTGAGCCTTCAGGAGTGCTCCGAAAGGGGAAAGAGAGCTAATTTGGGGATGTGAGGAGGGAAGGCAATGCAGGCCAGAGGAAGGACGTGGGCCAGGGTACGACGGCGGGACAAGCGAGAACGAGACCCAGTAAGGAGGTGAGCGGCACCAGAGGAGCGGAGTGCGCGGGCTGCGATGGGGAAGGAGAGAAGGGAGGTGAGGTAGGAGGGGACCAGGCGATGGACGGCTTTGAAGCCAAGAGTGAAGAGTGTTTGTTTGATAGAGGTTGATAGGCAACCACTGGAGATTTTTGAGGAGAGGGATGACATGTCCTGAACGTTTCTGTAGAAAGATAATCCGGGCAACGGAGCGAAGTATGGACTGAAGTGGGGAGAGGCCGGAGGTTGGGAGATCGGAAAGGAGGCTGATGCAGTCATCCAGTGGGGAGAGGATGAGGGATTGTACTAACTTGGTAGCGTTTGGGGTGGAGAGGAAAGGGCGGATCTTGGTGATGTTGTGGTGAGACCGGCAGGGTTCGGTGTCGGATTGGATGTGTGGGGTGAATGAGGGACCGGGGTCAGGGATGACACCGAGGTTACGGGCTTGTGAGACGGGAAGGATGGTTGTGCCTTCTCCCGTGACAGGCACATAGTCAGCTCTTAAATATTAATAAAAACAATGTTTGCAGGGCACTGTATTAAGCACTTGTGAAGGTCCAAGGACTGGGACTGCTCTTTTCTTCTTTTATACTCTCCCTAGCATCCAGCACAGTGTCCAGCTCACAGTAAACACTCGATACAGTGCCCTACCCACAATAGGTAGTTGCCCCATAGGTGGTCCTCATTACAGTGCTCTGTTGTAGATAAATGGCTTGGCCTAATGGACAGAGCACAGATCTGGGCGTCGGAAGGTGCCGGCTTCTAATCCCGGCTCCGCCACCTGTCTGCTGTGTGACCTAGGGCAAGCCACTAAATTTCTCTATGCCTCAGTGACCTTTGCTGCAAAATGGAAACTAAGATTGTGAGCCCCTTGTAGGATAAGGACAATTTCCAACCTGATCAGCTTGTGTCTAACCCAGGGCTTAGTACAATCATGGGCACATAGTAGCAATTAACGAATCCAATTTTTTTTTAAAAAAATAGGTGCCTAATATAGTACCTTGCTTACAGTAGGCACAGTGCAGTGCCCTGCCAAAACAGACAGCGCAAAACCCTGGAAACTCTGGTGGCTCAGTACATTGCTCTATACACCGTAAATATCCTTTTAGATGCCCAGTACAGTGCTCAGTTGTCATTTATTACAGTTCCCATCCCAAGCTAGGCATTCAATAACTAGTACTAGTACTTACTGATGGGATGAAGTGATTTTTTTTTCTCTCCACTTCATTCATTCAATGGAATTTATTGAGCGCTTACTGTGTGCAGAGCACTGTACTAAGCACATGGGAGAGTACAACACAACATTAAACAGACACACTCTCTGCTGGTCTAAGTGCTGATCTAATTGGATCTCAAGTACTAGCATTTAATGATGGCATGAAGGGATGTTTAATTTTCTTTCTACTTCACTCAGTGGTATTTATTGAGTGCTTACTGTGTGCAGAGCACTGTACTAAGCGCTTGGGAGAGTAAAATACAACATTAAACATTCCCCGCAGGTCTACCTGCTGATCTAATTGGATCTCTATCTGTGAATGTCAGTCAGCTGGCAGCCAGGATGGGAGGATCCATGATCCAAACATGCCGAGAGAGAAGGAAGCTTGGCCGGGAAGTAAGGAGTCAGTGACCAAAACAGCCCAGGGAATTCACGCGTCAAATTGGTTAGGATTAGGTGTGTCGGGACACCACCTGCAGAAACCTATTTATTTCTCTTTCCTCCCCCTCATCCCCCCAGTTTCATGTTATGTACCTTCGTGCTTTTTAAAGGACAGCCTTCTCACGGATGATTCTGTCTCCCCCAAGAAGACGTCCCAGGCTCTCGGACACCTGGCTCCAGTCACTCCACCCAATCAATCAGCCAAATGATTATTCAGCTGTATTTACTGAGTATTTACTGTGTGCAGGGCACTGTACTAAGTGCTTGGGAGAGGATGATATAACGGACACCTTCCCTGCCTACAATGAGCTTACAGTCTAGAGGTGGAGAATACAGTCTAGAGTCTAAACAATCGCACGTTCTTCTCTTGGGACTTATAAATGATATATTCCTCCCTCTCTAGACTGGAAGCTCACTGTGGGCAGGGAATGTTTCCGTTTATTGTTCATACATTCATTCAATCACATTTATTGAGCGCTTACTGTGTGCAGATCACAGTAGTGAGCGCTTGGAAAGTATAATGCAGTAACAAATAGAGACAATCCCTGCCCACAATGGACTCACAGACTAGAAGGGAGACAGGCATCAAAACAAGTAATTTTGTTTGTTTGTTTGTTTATTGTTTTATTGTACTCACCCAAGCGTTTAATACACTGCTCTGCACAAAATAAGCACTCCATAAATACGGTTGAATGAATGAGTTTATTTATAACCATGTCTGTCGCCCCTCTAGACTGTCACTCAACTTCTCGGTGCCTCAGTTACCTCATCTGTAAAATGGGGATGAAAACTGTGAGTCCCATGTGGGACAACCTGATCACCTTGTATCCCCCCAGCACTTGGAACAGCGCTTTGCACATAGTAAGCGCTTAACAAATACCACTATTATTATTAAACATTATGGGCAGGGGACGTTTCCGGTAATTACGTAGTACTGAAGTCTTCCAAGTGCTTAGTATAGTGAGGAAGGGGCTCACTGGCAGGACGTTTCTGGAACGATCAGTCAATCAATCACATTTATTGAATGCTTATGGTGGACAGAGAACTATACTAAGTGCTTGGGAGACTAAAATATAACCTTATAAAAGACACATTCCCTGTCCCAAATGAGCTTACAGTCTGGAGGGGGTGGCAGACATTATGATAAATACATAATTGACAGATGTGGACCTAGGTGCTGTAGGGCTGGGAGGGGGAGCTGAATAAAGGGAGCAAGTCACGGCGACGTAGAAGGGAGTGGGAAAAGAGGAAAAGAGGGTATTCAGGGAAGGCCTCTTGGAGGAGGCGTGCCTTTGGTAAACCTTGAAAAACGGGGAGAGTCATTGTTTGTTGGATACGAGGAGGGAGGGCATTTCAGGCCAGAGGTAGGATGTGGGCGAGGGGTCAGTGGTAAGATAGAAGAGCGGAGGTAAAGTGAGAAGGTTGGCATTAGAGGAGCGAAGGCTTCGGGCTGGGCTGTAGTAGGAGGGTGGTGAGGGATGGTAGGAGGGGGCAAACTGATGGAGGGCTTTCCAGTGGCCCGCACTCCGTCGACCCCAGTAAACATCTCAGCTGCCTAACGGATCTCCTCGAATGACCGTTGAGATTCCGACAGACCTTGGCAGGAAATCGACGTCACGGACAAGAGGCCGTTTAAAAAAATGACCTCTTAAAGAAGAAGAGCTGCCGTGCGAGTTAAGTGTCAGAGTCGCATCAAGAGATGAGAGTCGGCTGCAGATTTTGCTCTGGTGATAATAGGTTTCAAGAAATTGCCGTTGGAGGCCACTGGGCTAAATGTTTAGCGTGAGCACTTAAATCAGTCACAGTCTCAAACGCCGACTAAGTGGGACCCTCTGGGTGGAGAGACTCTGGATCTGGGAGTCAGAAGGGCCTCTGTTCTCATCCTAGCTCCACCACTTGCCTTCTGTGTGACCTTGGACAAGTCTCTTCACTTCTCTGGAACTCGGATTCCCCCTCTACAAAATGGGGAATTAAATTCCCCATTCTTCCTCCCCCTTAGACCGTGAGCCCCCGTGGAACAAGGACTGTGTCCGAGCAGATTGAATCGTACCTGATAATGATAATTGATTATCCAGGTATTTGTTAAGCACTGACTTTATGCCAGACACCGTACCAAGAGATAGGGTCGATAGATACAAGATAATCGGGTTGGACACAGTCCCTGTCCCACGTGGGGCTCACGGTCTCAATCCCCATTTTACAGACGAGGAAACCGAGGCCCAGAGAAGTGAAGCCACTTGCCCGAGGTCGCACAATAGACACGTGGCGGAGCTAGGATTAGAATTCACGGCCGTCTGACACCCAGGCCCTTCATCTAGCCACTATGCCATGCTGCTTACTTAACTTCTCTGTACCTCAGTTCTCTCATCTGTAAAATGGGCATTAAGACTGTGAGCCTCACTTGGGACAACCTGATTACCCTGTGTCTACCCCAGCGCTTAGAACAGTGCTCTGCACGTATTAAGCACTTAACAAATACCAACATTATTATTATTAATATTATTATTATCATTATCTCTCTGACTCTCCTTCTAGATCCTAAGCTAATTAAGGGCAGGGAGTGTGCCCGCTAATTCTTTCGTACTGTACTCTCCCAAGCGCATAGGACAGTGCTCTGTACATAGTAGTCAGTGAATCAGATTCATTCATTCTTTCGATCGTATTTATTGAGCACTTACTGTGTGCAGAGGAGAGTTCTAAGGGTTTGGGAGAGGACAATAGAACAATGAACAGACATATTCCCTGTCCACAGTGAGCTTACAGTCGAGAACGTACAGTCTACAGTGTAGTAAGTGCTCAATAAATACTTGATCGAGTTATTGAACCGCCCTGGGTCTCCGGGACCGGGAGAAGATGGACGAAAATAGCAAGCGGCCCAAACAGCGGTGAAAAAGCGAGCTTCAGAGGAGACACAGAAAGCCAGGAAGACAGAGGTGGCATTGTAGATCAGTCAGTCGATCGTATTCATTAAGTGTCCGTATTCATTAAGTGTCCGCTGTGGGCAGAACACTGTAGTAAACACTGGGGAGAGGACAATATAACAATAAACAGACCCTTCCCCACCCACAGCGAGCTTATAGTCTAGAGGGGACACAGTGAAACAGAGCCTCAGGCTGCGTCTCTGTCTGAAAACTCCAAGTCGGAGGTTTCGGCTAGAGGAACGTGGCACGCTGAAGGCGAGGCCGACGCGGCTCCTTTTGAGCGGAAACGTTGAAGAAACTGTGAGGCAAGAAGGCCCCGCGATGACGGCTCCTGCCACGGTAACTTACCACAAACATGTCAACGCAACAAAGATCGCTGTGGGTGAAATCACAGTGCAACGGGGATTGCGGTTTCCACATTGTTTTTTTCAGCTCGCGTGTGCACAGCGATGAAATGCATCATCAGTGGCGTTTTCTCCTAGCACGAAAGACAACTATATGAAGTGCAAATCTACGGACGTACATATACGAGCCAAGCACACGTGCGTTTAGATAGTTATATATGTCTCTCTAGATAGATGTCCCCTCTCAGGGTCACATCGGGAGAGTTTCCAGTACTCTATCAGTCTCGGCTATGGGAGGGTGAGTCAAACACCGGCCTTCCCATTCCATTCCTAGCTTGGCTAGTGGCTAGCGAGTGGCAGGCCATCTGCTACAAGTCAAAACTCACCCGTGCTGGCACGGGAGAGAATAGAAGGGGCGGAGACTAGAGTTGACTGCGCAGAAGGAGGTCCTGGTAAACCACTTCCAGATTTTTTACCAAGAAAACTCTACGGATCCACTACCAGAACAGATGTAGATGGAGGCGGGGCGTCGTGGGAGAGATGTGTGTGTCGCTATGGGTCGGAAAATACGACATAAGACAAGATAGATGTACATGTGCGGGACAGGGCCCGTGTCTGATGCGATTGTCTTGTGCCTAGCACAGTATTAAGCACAATCCTTAGCACATAACATTATTATTATCACCAAATGCCATCGAGTCGTTTCCAATTCATAGCGACTCTGTGGAGATATTTTCACATAGTAAGTGCTTGGAAACTATCACACATTACTATTCTTGTTTTTAATGGTGATTATATCCTCATCAGTCTAATGCCATCTATTCATCCTCTAGACTGTAAACTCGTTCGGGGTAGAATGTATCTATCAACTCTGTTGCACTGTAATAATGGTCATTATGGTATTTGTGAAGCGCTTACAACGCGCCAAGCACTGGGTAGTCTACCAAACGCTTAGTACAGTGCTCTGAACATAGGAAACGCTCAATTAATACCATTGATAGATCTGTCAATCTCTCTTTAATAGGTGTAATACAACACACATGTACATAACATAACGTGTACTTAACGGTGGTGACGTCATAAACACAGACATGCTCGCACACACCCACACACCCACACACACACACACATCAAGGAGTATCCAAATAGTCTATAGATATTTACAGGTATTGAGAGTTTTCTCACTGGCGTGGCCTAGTAGATAGAGCATGGGCTTGGGTGACAGAAGAACCTGGGTTCTAATCAAGCCTCTGTGCCCTCGGGCAAGTCACTTCCCTTCTCTGTGCCTCAGTTAGCTCATCTGTAAAATGGGGATTAAGACTGTGAGGTCCTGGTTGGATAGGGAATGTGTCCAACCTGATTTTCTCGTACCCACACAAATGTGAGCTTGTTGTTGGGCAGGGATTGTCTCTATCTGTTGCTGAATTGCACATTTCAAGTGCTTAGTACAGTGCTCTCTCACTCACAGACCAGTAACCGTTCAACAAATACGATTGAATGAACGAATGAATGCTTAGTACAGTTCTTCACACATAATAAGCGCTTAACAAATGCCATTATTATTATTCTTATTACAAAGTGTAAATATGAATGTATTTTTAATGAACTGTACTTTCCAAGTGCTTAGTAAAGTGCTCTGCACAGTGTCAGTGCTCAATAAATACGACTGAATGCATGAATAAATAGTTGTTAGAGGGCTATACAGTCTTTCGTGGTTGACCATAAGACGGCGAAACTTGCTGTTCAGCTCTCTGAAGAACAGGCCTTGACAGCCTCGATCTCCAGGTTCTAACGGCAGGAAGAATGGGGTCATTGTTATCGATGGCCCCACGGTCATTAAAACCGGATTCCATGATGCAGGAGAGCCCGAAAGATGTAAGATCATAAAAAAGTTTCAGGATGCACAGGAAACCGGTTCTGAGAGAAAATCAGCCGCAGTAGTAGAGTAATGGTGTTTCTTGAATATGTACTGTGTGCAGAGCACTGTCCAAAACACTTGGCGTAGTGGATAAAGCACGGGCCTGGGAGTCAGAAGGCCATGGGTTCTAATCCCGGCTCCGCCATTTTTCTGCCGTGTGACCTCGGGCAAGTTACTTCACTTCTCCGGGCCTCAGTTACCTCATCTGGAAAATGGGGATTGAAACCGTGAGCCCCATGTGGGACAGGGACTGTGTTCAACCTGATCTGCTTGTATCCACCCCAGTGCTTAGTACTGTGGCATAGGGAATGTGTCCTTACAGTCCACCACAGTGCTTAGTACAGTGCATGGCACGTAGTTAACTGCTTGACAAATACCATGATTATTATTATTATTATTATTATTATTACAGAGACATTTCCTGCTCACTAGGAGCTCAAACGTTAATGAGGAAGACAGATAGAGCTTTAGTCCTAGGTAGCCGAATAATTTCTCCCTCTTCCCTCTGGATAATAATAATGTTGGTATTTGTTAAGCGCTTACTCGGTGCAGAGCACTGTTCTAAGCGCTGGGGTAGATACAGGGTCATCAGGTTGTCCCACATGAGGCTCCCAGTTAATCCCCATTTTACAGATGAGGCAACTGAGGCCCAGAGAAGTGAAGTGACTTGCCCACAGTCACACAGCTGACAAGCGGCAGATCCGGGAGTCGAACTCATGACCTCTGACTCCGAAGCCCAGGCTCTTTCCACTGAGCCACGCTGCTTCCCATGGATGTCATGGATGTCCACGACTGGCGAGTGGAAGTTCATTTCCTTCATACTGGCTGCCCTCTGGGAATCTCAGATCTACTAGAGCCCTTTCAACTCTACAGACGGAAGCACGGCGACTCAACGGTATTTTCCGAGTGCTTCCTGTGAGCAGAGCACTGTGCTGAGCACTTGGGAGAGTACGATATAATGGAGTCAGTAGATACGTTCCCTGTCCACAGGGAGCTTACAGTCTAGAGAGAAGTGCTCCCAGTCTAGAGGGGTAGCCCAGAATGACTTTGATCCAACTAGGGGAAAACAAAGAAAAAAGAGAAATTAAACACACTCAAAAAAATTCTGGAATCTAATGGGATTACAAACACTGCAAAAAATAAAAGGAAATGAAATGGAGGAACAAGAGAGGTGAAGCAGAAAAGAAGAGATTCTTCAAGCTAAAGGGAGTTAACATTAAAATCATAAAGCGTCATAGGCCTCAAACCTGTTTTACAGTTAAGCCTTCCCGCTCGGGAAACTAATGTGCTGTGTAATGGTCCAAACTGCACTAAGTCAGTTCTCTAAAGAACTAAAAATATCCTTCAGCTCGCAACCATGCGGAGAGAGAGAGGAGTCACCTTCAGTGGAAGGAGGCTACCGTTCTGAGATTTCTCCATGAAACCTTTCGGACTGGGATGACGCCAAGAGATGGCACCCGGTGGTTTAGGAAGAAATTGATGGGTTACACGGCATTCCTCTCTTTCCTCCGACGTTGCTTCTGATGGGCTGATTTCGTTCCCCCTCTAGTCGGCGGGCTCATTAAGGGCAGGGGATGTGTCTGTCGTACTGTGATATCGTACCCTCCCAGGAGCTAGGTACAGCGCTCTGCACACAGTAAAAGCTCAATAAATACGACCGATTGACTAATCGATTGACCGACTGGAACATCCTCCCTCTTTATAGCCACATATCCAGGTCCGGGTGCGTGGACTATGAAGAAGGGATTAGGAAGAAGGGAAATGAGGGTTTAATCAAGGAAGTCCTCTTGGAGGAGATATGATTTTGATAGGGATTTAAAAGTGGGGAGAGTGTGGTGGTTATATATAAAAGGGAGAAGGCCTCTTTTGTCACCTCTCTCTCTCTCCCTACAGAGTTTTCGCTCGCAGAGACCCTATCTTGTCTTGACGGCAGTGTTATCGCCTCAGAAACTGGCTCCCAGTTTGCAGTTTGAGATGCATTATTGTGTGAGGCTTTGCTTTGCCTCGTCTTAAGCCGTCGAGTCGTTCCCGACTCAAAACGACACCACGGACACATCTCTCACAGAAGGCCCCGCTCTCCATCTGCAGTTGTTCCGGTATGGATCCAGAGAGTTTTCTTGGTAAAAATCCAGAACTGATTTACCAACGCCTCCTTCCGCACAGTAAACTCGAGTCTCCGCCCTCGACTCTCTCCCGTGCCGCTGCTGCCCGGCACGGGGGAGTTTTGCCTTGTAGCCGATGACCTGCCGCTCGCTAGTCACTGCCCAAGCTAGGGATGGAATGGGTGGGTCTCTGCTTGACTCTCCTGCCCATAGCTGAGACTGGCAGAGGACTGGAAACTCTCCAGGTGCGACGCTGAGAGGGGAGAGGCTTTGTTTTATTTTGTCCTTAAAATGTTTCCCCTGCTCTCCTGGCTTCTCGTTTCTCCACTTCAGCTCGCCATAGGACAGTTGTTTGGGTAGCCTGTTGCTGTTTCCTCCCCCCTCCCGGCTTCCTGTTTCTTCACCTCAACTCTCCATAACGACAGTTGTTTGGGTAGCCTCTCGCTGCTCATTCTCTTCACGTACCCCATCCAGCGTAGCTGTTTCTGAGCTGAGCATAGCTTTCATGCTCGGGGATCGGTGATCCTCCTATCTCAGTCACGAAACCACTTCCCCCACCCCCAGTAAAAAGCAGCTGGGGAAGTAGTGTGGCTCAGTGGAAAGAGCCTGGGCTTCGGAGTCGGAGGTCATGGGTTCGACTCCCGGCTCTACCACTTGTCAGCTGTGTGGCCGTGGGCAAGTCACTTAACTTCTCTGTGCCTCATTTACCTCATCTGTAAAATGGGGATTAACTGTGAGCCCCACGTGGGACAACCTGATGACCCTGTATCAATACTTACTGTAATGATACTTACTGATATTAATCTTATCAATATACTTATACTTATCAATATACTTAAGTATTGATACAATATTGATACAATAAGTATTAATAAGTACTTATTGTACTTATTACCCTGTATCTACCCCAGCGCTTAGAACAGTGCTCTGCACATAGTAAGGAATCAATAAATAGCAGCGACTGATTGACTGAGTAGAAAATAATCAAAGAATCGGTGATATTTATTGAGTGCTTACCGTGTGCAAAGTACTACCTTAAGTTGCTTGGAAAAGTACGATGTAACAGAATCGGCAGACACATTCCCTGCTCATAACGGGCTTACAGCCTAGAGGGTGACACAGACATTAATATGAATAAATAAGTAATTTATAGTATATATTTTAAAGATATGAATATAAATGCTGTGGGTTCATGGGTGTGAAAGTGTGAAATGCCCCAAAGTCGGAGATCCAAGCAAATACCCTGCCTGGATCTCCCTGCTCACTCACTGTAAATTTCGTTATGGGCAAGGAGCTTGTCTGCTAATTCTTCTGTATTGAACTCTCCCAAGTGCTTAGTACAGTGCACATAATAAGCTCTCAGTCGATACCACTGATGGATGGAATGATTGATTGTACTGCATGTTCCAAAGGGAAACTGTGAGCCCCTCATTGGGCAGGGATCGTCTCTAGCTGCTGCCCAATTGTACATTCCAAGTGCGTTGTACAGTGCTCTGCACATAGTAAATGCTCAATAAATACTATTGAAATAATATTGAATGAACTGACTGGATTGAGAACTTGGTGTTGGGCCTTCTACCTTCACGATCCTCATCTCCTCCGTGCAGGTTCTCAGTCCTGAAATCTTCAGAATTGGACAAAGACTGGTGACTTTCTTCTAATTAATTAATTGATGTTGGTATTTGTTAAGCGCTCACTATTTTCAGAGCATTGTTCTAAGCACTGGGGTAGACACAGGATCATCGGGTTGCCCCACGTGAGGCTCACAGTCTTCATCCCCATTTTACAGATGAGAGAACTGAGGCACAGAGAAGTAAAGTGACTTGCCCACAGTCACTCAGCTGAGAGGGGGCAGATTCGGGATTCGAACTCATGACCTCTGGCTCCCAAGTCCGGGCTCTTTCCACTGAGCCACGCTGTTTCTAGCCAGGAGCCTCCTGATTCCAAACTTGTATGGAAGACTGGTCTTTGATTACCACTCTGACTTGCATCGTACTCTAAATTGGATCTTTGCTCAAGGAGAAATGACAGAATTTACATAAAAGATTGTGAGCCCGTCTTTGGGCAGGGATTGTCTCTATCTTTTGCCCGATATGTACACTCCATCCGCTTAGTACAGTGCTCTGCACATAGTAAGCGCTCAATGAGAAGCAGCGTGGCTCGGTGGAAAATGCGTGGGCTTAGGAGTCAGAGGTCATGGGTTTGAATCCCAGCTCCGCCGCTTGTCAGCTGTGTGACTTTGGGCAAGTCACTTCACTTCTCGGTGCCTCGGTTACCTCATCTGTGAAATGGGGATGAAGACTGTGAGCCCCACGTGGGACAACCTGATCAGCTTGTATCCCCCCAGCGATTAGAACGGTGCTTTGCACATAGTAAGCGTTTAACAAATACCACTATCATTATCATTATTAATAAATATCGTTGAATGAATGAATGTGAGACACAGACTGTCTCCAACCTGATTGTCTCGTATCTACCCCAGCATTTAGTACTGGGCTTAGCACATACTGAGTGCATTACAGCTAACATTATTATCCGTATTATTAATTCTTAAAAGAGAAGTAGTTAGCCTAATGGAAAGAGCATGAGCCTGGAAGTCAGAGGAGCTGGGTTCTGATCCTGGCTCAGTCACTTGGCTGCCATTCATTTATTCATTCATTCAGTCACACTTATTGAGCACTTACTGTGTGCAATGCACTGAACTAAGCAATTGGGAGAGTACACTATAACAATAAACAGACACATTCCCTGCCCACAAAGAACTTACAGTCTAGAGGGGGAGACAGACATTGACATAATTGAGTTAATTACTGTGGCTGGCTTGTAGCTTAGAGCAAGTCACTTGTCACCTCTGTGCCTCAGTTTCCTAATCTGTAAAAGCTGCAAAGCCTTTCCTCCCTCCATCTTAGACTGTGAATCCTATGTGGGACGGGGATCGAGTCCCACCTGATCATCTGATATCCACCGCGGTGTTTGGAACATAGTAAGGGATTAACAAATACCATAATTATTATAAAAGTCCTGATTGTCAAGTACACATCTCATGAGAGGATAAGCTCCTTGTAGGCGGGGAATGGGTCTCTTGTTTGTAATAATAATAATGAAAATAATAATGTTGGCATTTGTTAAGCGCTTACTATGTGCAGAGCACTGTTCTAAGTGCTGGGGTAGGTACAGGGTCATCAGGTTGTCCCACGTGGGGCTCACAGTCTTAATCCCCACTGTACAGATGAGGCCACTGAGGCACCGAGAAGTTAAGCAACTTGCCCACAGTCACACAACTGACAAGTGGCAGATCCGGGATTCGAACCCATGACCTCTGACTCCCAAGCCCGGGCTCCTTCCACTGAGCCACGCTGCTTCTCAAGCTGTTTCTGTTGAACTCTGAGTACCGTATGCAGACTACAAGACATCACTTTCAAAACATACTGTGACCTTTCCGTATCAAACCCAGCCAGATCGACGGTCACGCAGAGATAAAGGAACAATCTAACGGGTTCAAAAAGCCACTGCCCAACCTCGAAATCCATACGCGCGATTCGGTCTGAATGTCTCTGACCAACGTCCGTTCTACTCAAGTTTTTGAAAACCTTAAAAAACTCTCATGCAGAAAATTGCATGCCCACAGCATCTCAGAGCCAGAGTTTCGGAGTTTGCTTTGGAAAATTTGACCCGGTATATGAATCATAAAAAAAGTCTGTGGTTGTTTTTTTTCCTGGATGTGAATAGTAAATGTGGCGACTTTGGTGTGGACGCTGCTTTTTGGATGAGAATGTTTATGCAGCGGTGAGGTGAGGTTAATTTCTAGAAATTAACCCTACCTTTGATTCATGACTTTCGAATGCCCGTATCACTTTCTGGCGAAACAACACTTTCACTACAGTGGTATTCTTAGAAGAAACCCATTTGAGATATTCTTTACACTATAAAGAAATATCTGAGAATTATAGCGTAGCTTCAGAAGAGTCGGCAGCTGGAAAGATGTTGCCTTTGACACCCTGAGATCGTACTCAGAGTGATCTTTATGTAACAAGCAATTTCCTCAAGGTGAAGCTTTTTTTGCTTAGCTACATATGAGGTTTGCATATATCCTAGAGGCTCCCATTAGCTCTCTGGAACAGTCTAATGAGATAAGACCTTGCCCCTAGCTTCCTCCCAGAAATCCGGCGTTTCCATTTGTAAGGTTAAATAAAACGTGTAATGCGGAAAAAAGCTTGAAAGAAGGAAAATGAGGATTCAAAGGATCGTGCCATTGGTTTCCTCATCTTTACTGACAGTTTCAACCGGCGTGTACGGATGATCTCAAGAACGATATCTGTTCGTTTGATCGCTCCGCATATTGGGCCAGACAATTGAGGACTTACGTGACCAAGGAAAACCATCGTTTTATGTATTTTGGGGAGGCGTTTCTCTAATGAGACACCACCGGGTCATCATTTCAAGCACTCTAGTTGACTCTGCCTGCCATCCGGATCGCTCGACTTTATTAGGATGGTTGAAATAACGTAGCCGAAGAGAGGGGGAATTGTGGGGAGGTGATTTTATGTATTACGTATTATGTATTTTTATGTATTTAAGAGAACTAAGCTTTCGGATTCTGGCACGGTAACCTAGATCATTTTTTCACACAGAAAATGAGTGTTTCGGATGGGGGTCCACAAAGGACATAATAGGGCAAGAAATACTTTTAATTTTCTTAAAATGTCCTTGAACTGTGAAATGATTAAGGGTGAAGAGTTATCGCTGTCAGTGGATCATATTTACTGAGTGCTTATTGTGTGCAGAGCACTGTACTAAGCGCTTGGGATGGTAATAATAATAATGTTGGTATTTGTTAAGCCCTTACTATGTGCAGAGCACTGTTCTAAGCGCTGGGGTAGACACAGGGGAATCAGGTTGTCCCACGTGGGGCTCACAGTCTTAATCCCCATTTTACAGATGAGGGAACTGAGGCCCAGAGAAGTTCAGTGACTTGCCCACAGTCACACAGCTGACAAGTGGCAGATCTGAGATTCGAACTCATGACCACTGACTCCAAAGCCCAGGCTCTTTCCACTGAGCCACGTTGCTTCTCAATATAGCAATATAACAGATTTCAATTCTTTGTCCCCAACGAACCTACAGTCCAGAGGGGTGAAAGAGGGAGCCGAGGCCCAGAGAAAAGAAGTGACTTGGCCATATCACAGACAAGTAGCAGAGCCGGGATTAGAACCCAGGTCCATCTCACTTCTAGGCCTGTACTCTGTCCACTAGGCCAGGCTGCTTCTCTAATCATTCATTATTAATCCATCGGTAACATTTATGGGGTACTTACTTTCTGGATACGCTGTGACTGGATCTCTTAGATGGATTTTCCCTCAGTGGTGTCTTCTTCAAATTCAATGGACAGCAAAAGGTGTTTGGAAGAGTTCCACAGGAGAAGGCTCACTGATCTTTACTGAAAACTACCAATATTGTAAATGACTCGTGAGATGTACAAAGGACAACTGAAATTTTACTGAAATAAGGCAAACAACCCAGAGTCTTTGATAGTCCGCAGCGGAACTGTAGTCATTTGAATCCCGAGGGGAGCTGAGAAAGGCAGATGCGCTGTTTATACTGTGGAATGTCCCTCTATCACTCTATTACTACTAATCATACTATGTGTCAAGCACTGTTCTAAGCGCTGGGTTAGATACAAGTTAATCAGGTTGGACCCAGTCCCTGTCCCACATGGGGCTCACGCTCTTCATCCCCATTTTAAGGATGAGGTCACTGAAGCACAGAAAAGAGAACACAAGTTCACCCAGCAGACAAGCGGTGGAGCCGGAATTAGAAGCTATGAACTTCTGACTCGCCGGCCTATGCTCTATCCACTACGCCAACGCTGCTTCTCGCATAGTAAGCGCTTAACAGATACCATTAAAAAAAAAAAATCTGTAATCCAACCAAACATCTCTTATGCAACCCCCGTTGCCTAACCATCCAGTGCTCTGTACCCAGCAGGTGCTCAGTAAATACTCTCCTTGGATTGACTGATCTGTCGATTGTTGAATTTTTCCAACTGGCAGACCTGTATTTCTCTGGCATAGGCGGGAGCCGTTACAAATGTCCCGATTCCTTGAATTTCTCCCAATTGTCCGGGGAATGGAATATTTAATCTCAGAGCACTCTTTGTTGTTTAGAGAGTCAGCCTACATTTGCCTCCGCTTCATGTCATCCCATTACCTCTCGTTAGAACCGAATATCCCAGAAGATAAATAGTTCTTCTGCTTCCTTGGTGTTTATATCTTTCAAACACTTATAGACTTTTATCTTATCTCCCTTTAGACATCACTTAGCCAGACAATTCAGCTTCTAATGCCTTTCCTCATAAATCAGTCTCTTAACTCCTTCTATCTTTTGTTTTTTTTTTCTGTTCCCAAACCACCCATCCCCCTATTGCATCTACGTTTTTTGCTTTTTTGTTTTCTGTGACAGACATAACTAATCTAAAAAGGAAGAGAAACACTGCCCTCAGTGACAGGATGTCTCATTTGAGCTTTCTGGCCATTCTCTGCCTTTCTTCCGGCTAGATGTATGTCTTCTCCCGCCCCCTGCAATAGTCATTCATTCCATCGTATATATTGAGCGCTTACTGTGTGCGGAGCACTGTACTAAGCATGTGGAAAGTACAATTCAGCAACAGATAGAGACAATCCCTACCCAACAACGGGCTCACAGTCTAGAAGGACTGTAATAGCTGAAGGGTGATCAGCCCTGTTGTTCCTGCGGATCCATGAAGAGGTAAAACTTGTATGACGAAGGTACCATGGAGAATTGATACTGAGAGACCAACTAGGCCGTGGTCTATAGGCATCTCTCAGATTTTTTTTTAAATGATATTAATTAAGTGCTTACTATGTACCAGGCCCTGTTCTAAGCACTGGGGCAGATACAAGCTAGTCAGTCTGGACATAGTCCATGTCCCACATGGGGCTCAGAGTCTCCCTCTCCATTGTACAGATGAGGCAACTGAAGCACAGATAAGTGAAGTGACTTGCCTAAGGTCACACAGCAGGCAAATGGCAGAGCTGGAATTAGAACCCGGGTCCTTTGGGCACCTAGAGCCGTGTTCTAGTCACTAGGCCCTGCTGCTTCACTTCATCCGTTAATCAGCGATATATATCGGGTTCAGACCACGATACGAAGCACTTGGGAGAGTACAGTAAAATAGATCTCTGTCTTCAAGTAGTTTACAGTCTAGTGGTAAAGAGGGACATCAACCTGGCGAGAAAAGTGAAATGATGAACACAAACAAGGGGTAGTATTTGTTTGCTTGTTGTTGCATTGAATTTCCCATGATCTTAGAACATTGATCTGTGCATAGTAAGTGCTCAGTAGATACCATTGATTGGTTGATTAATTGTTCTTGGAGTGTGGCTGAGAATGGGACTCTCCCTGCACCAATATAGTGAAATTCAATGTCAGAGGCATCACCTTGGAGTAAAAAATGTGGGGCAAAGATTTTAGAAGGGCATGAGGATTGAGCGGGAATGGGCATCCAAGAGCTAACAAGGCCAGAAAGCCTATTGACTCTTTTTTTAACCCTGATGGGAAACTTCCATATCTTGTGAGAAACCTGAAATGAGCCCATCCGTGATTCAATCAATCCATCAATCGAGGGTATTTGTTGGGTACTTCCTATGGGCAGAGCCCTGTACTGAGCACTAGGGAGAGGACAATACAGTAGAATTACCCGGCACGATCCCTGCTCATGCTGAGGGGAATCCTCTCATTGGCTCAGGTGGAAAAGGCACTTTTGACTAGGAAAGCACTCTCTCTCGGCTCAGGTGGAAAAGGCACTTTTGACTAGGAAAGCACTCTCTCTCTCTCTCTCTCTCTCATTGTGGAGTTCTTCAGTTCTATATTGCATATTCCCCAAAGAAACTTCCTGTCCTAGTGAACAGACTTGAGTAGACTACCAGCCTTGGGCTCAGAAGGATCAGGATTCTAATCCCAGATCCTCTATTTGTCTGCTGTGTGACCTTGGGCCAGTCACTTCACTTCTCCGGTCTTCAGTTCTTTCTCTTTCAAATGCCTTCGAGTCATTTCCGACCCAGAGATGCGCCACGATCACACCTTCTTCAGAACATCCCATCTTCTGTCATAAAGTCGTTCCGGTATGCGTGTCCATAGAGTTTACTTCAGTTATTTCATCTGTAAAATGAGGATGAAAACCGCGAGATTCCATGTGGGACAGAGACCGTGTTCTACCTGATTAGCTCGTATCCACCCCAAGTGCTTAGTCCATTGGCTGGCATATGGAAAAAAAAAAAAAATCACCCTTGGATCCGGCATTTCGGATTAAATGGATGAGGTCACACTTGAGTTTCAGGGGTGTTTTATTAACTGTTCATTTCTATTTCGGCCTTCTGAAGGACTTAGGAGAAGCGGGTATAAAGCCATTATGAATTGACATTGTGGATGTTTTAGGACATGAACCACTGTGCTTAAAGGAATACGTTCTAAACCGCTTGACAAAAAAGAGCAAGTGGACTATTAAAATGACTGAGCATTTAAAACAGTATAAAAGGCTGCAGGAGAAATAATGGGAAGTTTTTACTACCGAATTATAGACTGGAGTACATTAAGTAGTAGAAATGAGATTGGCTGTGTCTACAGATCGTGCTGACATAATCCAGGTTCTACAGTGGGGGACACTTTAGCCCAATCCATCCTGTCCACGGTGGCGGTATTAGATCGGGGAGGTTATGTTATAGAGAGAGCCCTCCCACCCCGGCCCCCAAACTGCAGGGAAATCAATCAGTTGTATTTATTGAGCGCTTACTGTGTGCAGAGCACTGTACTGAGCACTTGGGAGAGTGCTACAGGGCAATATGAAAAACACGTTCCCTCCTCGCAACGAGCTTACAGTCTAGAAAGGGAGACAGATGCTAATATAAATAAATTAATTACAGATAGGGACATAAATGTCACGGGGCTGAGGTAGGGGAGTGAATCAAGGGAGCAAATCAGGGCTACAGAGAAGGGAGAAGAAGAAAATAGGGTTTAATAATAATAATAATAATAATAATGTTGGTATTTGTTAAGCGCTTACTATGTGCAGAGCACTGTTCTAAGCGCTGGGGTAGACACAGGGGAATCAGGTTGTCCCACGTGGGGCTCACAGTCTTAATCCCCATTTTACAGATGAGGGAACCGAGGCCCAGAGAAGTTAAGTGACTCGCCCACAGTCACACAGCTGACAAGTGGTGGAGCCGGGATTCGAACCCATGACCTCTGACTCCAAAGCCCGGGCTCTTTCCACTGAGCCACGCTGCTTCTCCCAGCCACGCTGCTTCTCAGGAAAGGCTTCTTGGAGGCGATGCACCTTCAGTAAGGCTTTGAAGGCGGAGATGGGGAAATGCGGTTCTCTGAGAAATCGCGGGGATGCGTGAGGGGGCCGGAGGAAATGGACGCATTTCGATATGGAACCCTTCACACCTCGGTCACGACTGGGAACCACATTTCTGCATGACCACTAGTCAAGTGACTTGACCAAGGTCACACAGTAGACAAGTGACCGAGTCATTCATTCATTCATTCGATCATAGTTATTGAGCTCTTCCTGGGTGCAGAGTACTGTAGTGAGCACCTAGGAGAGTACAATATAACAACAAACAGACACATCCCTGCCCAGAGCAAGATCACGGCCTAGAGGGGGAGACAGACATTAATATAAATAAATGAATAGTTGAACATTTAAATAAATGATTAAATGAGTGAATACGTTACAGATATATACAGATGTGCCGTGGGGATGCGAGAGAGGATGAATGAAAGAGCAAGTAAGAGCGGTGCAGAAGGGAGTGGGAGAAGAGAAGTGGAGGGTGTGATCAGGGAAGGCTTCTTGGAGGATTGTACTTGTCACACTGAGTGATTGAATCAGGTTCTCTGACTTTTAGCCCTGGGATCTTTCCACTAGACCAAACTGCTTCATAGTGTTTAGCCAGGGATGAGGAGAAACTAAGGGGAGGAATGAGTGGGAGACAAGGAAATCAGTCTGTCCATCATATTTATCGAGTGCAGAGCACTGTACTAAGCACTTGGGAAAGTATAACAATCTAACAGAGACATCCCCTGCTCAAAACAAGCTTACGATCTAGAGACAGACATTAATATGAAGCAGAAAAAAATGACAGCTATGGACGTAAGTGCTGCGGGGTTGGGAGGGGGGACGAATAAATAATAATGTTGGTATCTGTGAAGCACTTACTACGTGCAGAGCACTGTTCTAAGCGCTGGGGTAGATACAGGGTCATCAGGTTGTCCCACGTGAGGCTCACAGACTTCATCCCCCTTTTACAGATGAGGTCACTGAGGCACAGAGAAGTGAAGCGACTTGCCCACAGTCATACAGCTGACCAGTGGCAGAGTCGGGCCCTCTCCACTGAGCCACGCCGCTTCTGCTTCCCCTAAGGAAGCGAGTCAGGGAGTCACAGAAGGGAGTAGGAGAAGAGGAAAGGCCCTTCGGAGGAGATGAGCCTTCAGTAAGGCTTCGGAAGGGGCGAGAGTCATCGTCTGTCGGATAGGAGGAGGGAGGGCGTGGCGGGCCAGAGGCAGGACGTGGGCGAGGGGTCGGCGGCGAGATAGACGAGACGGAAGTGCAGTGAGAAGGTTGGCATTAGAGGAGCGAAGTGTGTGGGCAATTAAGCAGAAACTCTTGACCTTGGCTTTAAGACACTACATCATGTCTCTCCCTCCTACTTAGCCATCTTCTTATCCCATTTCCCCCCGGCTCACATTTTTCATTCCTCTCCAGCCGACCCACTGGCGATGCTTTGCATTCACCTATCGCTCCACCGACCTCTTGCTCACGTCCTCACCTTCTGCCTGGAACTCCCTCCCTCCTTCAAATTTGACAGACAATAATGCTTGTCACCTTCAAAGCCCTTCTGAAATCACATCTCCCCCAGGAGTTGTCTGATGAATTTCTAATTTTCCTGCTTATATCTCTCCTCTGGCCTGTTGGACAGTTTTGTCATCTAAGCGTTTAAGGGCTCACGATCTTCCGTAGTGTTTTTGAACATATTTCCCATGCTCTTTGACTTAAGAACTCTCTCAAACTTCTTTTTCTTTCTTCCTTCAGTGTGCAATTGTATTTTAGTGTGTCGCCATCGCTACATCACCAGCTCTAATGAACTCTCCAAGTGGAGCGCTCCACTCACATTAGGTGCTCAAGAAATACTAAGGATGGACCGAACGATCGGTTTCTACGTGGGCATCGAACACCCAGTGCGGCCGTTCACCGTATTAACAAATTTCAGCCCAGCGGGGCCTGGGTTCTAATTTCGGCTCTGCCGCTTCTGCCGAGGTGTGACCTCGGGCAAGTCACTTAGCTTCTCCGTGCCTCAGTTACCTTTTCTGTAAAGTGGGGATTAAGACTGGGAGCCCTACGTGGGCCAGGGGCTGTGTCCATTTTTAATCTACCCCAGTGCCTGGTACCAAGTAAGGATTTAACAAATACCCCAAAAAAGACAGGGGTGGGGGTGGGGAGAGGTTAAATGAGTAGTTTTCTCTTCTGCCTCTCCTAAGAATCACTGTGGTTCTCCCAGGAGTTTCAGCGAAGGGAACAGGGATAACGATTTATAACTGGAAGGAAACCGTGACCCGCCATCCGTCATTTTCACCATTTTTCCCGATGTGGGATCATACACTTCGCAAGATAAAAGTGTATTTTCCAGAGGTTAATGGAAACGAAGAATGAACTGAAAAAAAAGCCTTCACTTTCTGAGTATAAATGTGAACATCCTCAGTGTCTGGGGGTTGAGGCGGGGGGAGAGATCGGGATTGGACAGGGTAGGTGATCTCCCTTTTTCACTGTCCTCACTTTCTCCCTTCATTCATCTCCCCTCCCAGACACACAGTGCCTATGTACCTACCTGTAATTTATTTATGTATTGATTTATTTATATTAATGTCTTCTACCCCTCTAGATCGTGATTACTACCTGTAATATATTTATGTATTGATTTATTTATATTAATGTCTTCTACCCCTCTAGATCGTGATCCTATTGGGCACAGGGAATGTGTCCATTTATCGTTGTACTGTCCTCTCTCAAGTGCTTAGTACAGTGCCTTGCACACACTAATAATAAAAATAATGATTATGTTACCTGTTAAGCACCTACTACGTGCCGAGCACTGTTCTACACCCTGGGGTAGATGCGAGGTAGTCGGGTTGGACACGGTCCCTGTCCCGTCTGGGGCTCACAGTCTTAATCCCCATTTTGGAGATGAGGTAACTGAGGAACAGAGAAGTGAAGTGGGTTGCCTAAGGTCACAGAGCAGACAGGTGGCAGAGTCAGGATTAGAACCCATGACTTTCTGACTCCCGGGCCTGTGCTCTACCCACTACACCTCGCTGCTTCTCCCAGCAGAGATTGAATGAATGAAAAGGGGTGTCAACTAAGCACTTGGGAGAGTACAATACAAGAGGATAAGCCGGCACGTTCCTGCCAATATCGAGCTCACAGTCCAGCGGGGGGATTCACCCATTAATATGAATAATTGAGTGATTCATAATATATCATTTAAAGATATGATAATGTTGGTATTCGTCAAGCGCTTATTAGGTGCAGAGCACCGTTCTAAGCGCTGGGGTAGACACAGGGTCATCAGGTAGAAGCAGCGTGGCTCAGTGGAAAGAGCACGGGCTTTGGAGTCAGGGCTCATGAGTTCGAATCCCAGCTCTGCCACTTGCCAGCTGTGTGACTTTGGGCAAGTCACTTAACTTCTCGGTGCCTCAGTTCCCTCATCTGTAAAATGGGGATTAAGACTGTGAGCCCCACGTGGGACAACCTGATTCCCCTGTGTCTACCCCAGAGCTTAGAACAGTGCTCGGCACATAGTAAGCGCTTAACAAATACCAACAAATACCAAAAAAAAAAAGGTTGTCCCTCGTTAGGTTCACAGTCTTAATCTCCATTTTACAGATGAGGTAACTGAGGCACAGAGAAGTTAAGTTGAACACACCACTCTCTGCTAGGTATAAGGCCACCGATGAATCAGCACAAAGAGACTTTGTGTAGCTCTGTGTTCCCTGAGCACCCGCCTCGATCACTTTTCTGAAAAACAAATCAAAAATCCCAACATTCAACCACATCTCCCCTTCTTCAAGAACCACCAGTGGTGGTCTATTCACCCCCTTTGTCCTTATCATTAGCTTTAAAGCACTTAATCAGCTCACCCCACACTATAACTCCCGTGAGAAGCAGCGTGGCTCAGTGGAAAGAGCCCGGACTTGGGAATCAGAGGTCATGGGTTCGAATCCCAGCCCGTCAAACGGCAGGGACCGTCTCTATCTGTTGCCGACTTGTTCATCCCAAGCGTTTAGTACAGCGCTCTGCACATAGTAAGCGCTCAATAAATACTATTGAATGAATGAATGAATCTGCCACTTGTCAGCTGTGGGACTGTGGGCAAGTCACTTCACTTCTCTGTACCTCAGCTTCCTCATCTGTAAAATGGGGATGAAGACTGTGAGCCTCACGTGGGACAACCTGATTACTCTGGATCTCCCCCAGCACTTAGAACAGTGCTCTGCACATAGTAAGCACTTAACAAATACCAACATCATTATTATTATTATTATTATCATTATTATTACATGAGTATCTCAGAAAAGACTAAATTTTAGAGAAACAATGTGACATAATGGAAAGAGCGCCAACCTGTGATTCAGAGAACTGGGTTCTGATCTCAGCTCGGGTCTTATCTGCCGCCTTGATTTCTGCAGGCCTCATTTTCCTCATCTGTGAAATGGGCATCATCCTAAATCTATTCTCGATCCTACTTAGACTGTGTCCCACCTGATCCTCTTGTACCTATCCCAGCGGGAAGTAGCACGGGGTAACGGTTAGATCACGAGCCTAGGTGTCAGAAGGTCATGGGTTCTAATCCCTGCTCGGCCACTTGTCCGCCGTGTGACCCCGGGCAGGTCACTTCGCTTCTCCGGGCCTCAGTTACCTCAACTGGAAAATGAGGATTGAGCCCGTGAGCCCCTTGTGGAACAGGGACTGATTTGCTTGTATCCACCAGTGATTAGTGTAGCGCCTGGCACATTGTAAGCACTTAACAAATACCCCAATAGTAATAATATATTATTATTATTATTATTATTGTTATTATTATCACTACAGTGTTTAGCAAAAGTACTTTCTTATGCCACAGCTACTATTATTTGCCTCACCTGCAGCAAATAGATTGTCAAACCCGGAACCACAATCTGGGGCAGAATAAAGTGAATTGATGTGGGTTAGGAAAGGGAGCCTTAATGGTAGAGGAGGAGGAGATTGCAGAAATGTAACACAAAGAGGCTTAAAGTTCCACCTCCAGAATCATTTTGCCGTCCGTCGCGAAATTAGCCGTGAGCTGGGAAATTTAAATTGGTCCGGGTTTAATGGTAACACAAAATTATGGCGACGGAAAATACAGAGCTGAGCAAATTAATTTAATTATTTGGGATGGATTAGGTTTATGAGCTGATAAATTACTCATACGGTTTAATGTACGAAGTGTAAGGTAATGAGATTCGAAACAAAATACTTTCATGGAGGCGACATTGGGAAAGTAATTACCGTGTGTGGTCCTGAGCAGTCAGAAAATTGGGAAAGGATTATTGAGATTCCAATAAAAGCTTTTAGTGAGTTTTATCAGCAGAGGAAAATAAATGAAACGAGGAAAGAAAACGAGCTCCGAAAGACACACCGACACTCCGGGATCTGCTGGGAGTGGGCCTGTTGTGGGCGGGGAATGTCACCGTTTATTGTCGTACTGTACTTTCCCAACCGCTTAGTACAGTGCTCTGCACACAGGAAGCGCTCAATAAATACGACCGAATGAATGAACCTTCCCTACCCTGCTCCCCCGCCACCCCCAAGTCCCCCACGTGAGTGCTTAGTACTGGGCTAAGCTCTTAGTACAGTGCTCTGCACACAGGAATCACTCAATCAATATGCTTATCATTAAAAATGATAATAATAATAATAATAATGTTGATCTCCTGGAGTTGTGGCCTCCCTGGTAATGGGAGGGGAGGATCAACTATTATATTACTAATAATCATGGTACTTGTTAGGTGTTTTAAGCACTGAGACAGATTCATTTAATAGTATTTATTGAGCGCTTACTATGTGCAGAACACCGTACTAAGCGCTTGGAATGTACAATTGGGCAAAAGACAGAGACAATCCCTGCCCAGTGACGGGCTCACAGTCTAATCGGGGGAGACGGACGGACAAAATCAAGACAACGTAATCACGATGAATAGAATCAAGGGGATGGACACCTCAGTAACAAAATAAATAGGGTAATAAAAATACGTACAAATGAGCAGAGTGTTGAGGGGAGGGGAAGGGAGGGGGGAGGAGCAGAGGGAAAGGGGGCTTAGCTGAGGGGAGGCGAAGGGGGGAAGGCGTAGGGAGCAGAGGGCGGAGGGGGAGCGGAGACGGAGCGGAGGGAAAAAGGGAAGCTCAGTCTGGGAAGGCCTCTTGGAGGAGGTGAGCTCTCAAAGGAGCCCTGTGCCAAGAGGAGCTGAGGGTAGGAATGCCGGGCACTGGGCAACAGCTGGCTGTTGGCAAAGACTGGATGTAACCGGATGACAGGAATCAGATTTGGTGAATAATAATCATAATTATGATATCTGTTAAGTGCTTACTATGTGCCAAGCACTGTTCTAAGCTCTGGGGTAGCTACCAGGTAATCAGGTTGTCCCACATGGGGCTCACAGTTTCAATCCCCATTTTACAGATGAGGTAACTGAGGCCCAGAAAAGTCAAGTGGCTCACCCAAGGTCACACAACAGACAATTGGCAGAGCCGGGATTGGCATCCACATCCTCTGACACCCGAGCCCGGGCTCTTTCCGCTAAACCACCCTGCTTCTCTATAAGACTTCCTGGAAGAAGAAGACTGGAAGACTTCCTGGAAGATGCCGCAGCCGTCCAAGATGCAAGTTAATCAATCCCCCAAGGGGCTCACAGTCTTAATTCCCATTTTACAGATGAGGGAACTGAGGCCCAGAGCAGTGAAGTGAGTTGGCCAAGGTCACACAGCAGACATGTCGAAGAGCCGGAATTAAGAACCCAGATGCTTCTGACACCCAGACCCGCGCTCTAGCCGCTAAACCATTCCGCTTCTCGTATTTGAAGTGGGAGACGGTGCGTTTTCCCCACGCGTCTAAAAGCAAGAGTTCTTTCCCCTGATCACTCGTATAATTATGACTGCGGAGATGTAGAAAAATGGATAATTTGATGCAAAATGTTGAGGACCTTCAGCCAAGATGGCATCTGATGAGTGTTTATTATTGTTGTCGATACCGGAGATGACTCAGACTAGTGAATAACCGGCTCTCTATTCATGTGAGATAACAGTGGTCTCCATGTTAAACTTACTATGTGCTAAGCACTTTGCTCAGCACTGGTATAGACAGAAGATAATCAGATTGGACACAGTCTGTGTCACACAAGAGTCTCGTAAACCACGGGGTGTGTGTGGAGGTATATATTTAATCCCTATTTTGCACATGAGGACCAGCTTAGCCCAGTGGAGAGAGCCCGGGTCCCGGGAGTCAGAAAGATCTGGGTTCTAATCCTCGCTCTGCCACGTCTCTGCTGTGTGACCTTAGCCAAGTCACTTCACTTCCCTGGGCCTCGTTTGGCTCAGTGGAAAGAGCAAGGGCTTGGAAGTCAGAGGTCATGGGTTCGAATCCCGGCTCCACCGCTTGTCAGCTGTGTGACTGTGGGCAAGTCGTTTAACTTCTCTGTGCTTCAGTTCCCTCATCTGTAAAATGGGGATGAAGACTGTGAGCTTCACGTGGCACAACCTGATGACCCTGTATCTACCCCAGCGCTTAGAACAGTGCTCTGCACATAGTAAGCGCTTAACAAATACCAACATTATTATTATTAATCTGTAAAATGAGGATTAAGACAGTGAGCCCCATCTGGGACATGGACTGTGACCAACCTGATCAGCTTATGTCTCCACTGTTTACAGCGGTGCCTGGCACATAAAAAGAGCTTAACAGATACCGGAAAAAAAAAAATGAGGGAACTGAGGCCCAGAGAAGTTAACGACTTGTCCAAGGTCATGTAGCAGGCACGTGGTGAAACTGGAAGTAGAACATTGATCTCGTGATTTCCAGGCCCAAGTTAATTTATAATGATAATAATAATGACATTTATTAGGGTTTCCATTGTGCTAAATACTGCAATAAGGGCTGGGGTAGATCCAAGTTAATGAGGTTGGACACGGTCTTTGTCCCACATGGGGCTCACGGTGTAAGTAGGCCACTCACCCGCACTGATCGATGACTTCATTCGTCGATGCTGCTAATATTCATGCTAAAATAAAAATAATCCGTAGGTTCCGTGAGCTGCAATATACAAAATTCTCCATCTGCTTAGCTGACATTTTTCAGCCTGACATTTAATATTGTCACAAACAGGCTAACAGTCCTAGTGAGCCTCGGGATTACAGAGGGAGAGTCTTCAGGCAGAAACTTTTTAATTAAAGTTTGATTTAATGAAAATTATAAACCAAAGCAACAACAGCTTCCAGCAACAGCAGAGATTCAGGTAATAACTAAATCTGGAAGATTGGGATTCTACGGGCTCGACGATCTCCTCCCAGATAACTCTGCCTGTAAAGGGGTTTTTCTTTTTATTATTCTTCCTGATCTTCTCTCTATTGAAGATCCATCCACTCCGGTTCCTTGGTCAGGTAAATTCATTTTTTTTTACTTTTTAATGTTGTTTGTTAAGGGTTTACTATGTGTCAAACACTCTTCTAAGTCCTGGGGTAGATACAAATTCATTCATTCATTCATTCGTACTCATTTCACGCTTACTGTGTGCAGATCAAGCAGCGTGGCTCAGTGGAAAAGAGCCTGGGATTAGGAGTCAGAGGTCATGAGTTCGACTCCCGGATATGCCACTTGTCAGCTGTGTGACTGGGGGCGAGTCACTTAACTTCTCTGGGCCTCAGTTACCTCATCTGTAAAATGGGGATTAACTGTGAGCCCCCCGTGGGACGACCTGATGACCCTGTATCTACCCCAGCGCTTAGAACAGTGCTCTGCACATAGTAAGCGCTCAACAAATACCAACATTATTACTAATCGCTTGGGAGAGTCCACTCTAACACTAAACAGACACATTCCCTGCCCACAACCAGCTTACAGTTGGGCAAACACATGGGACTCACAGTCTGAGGGGGAGGAACCATTCTACGTATCGTGGGCAGGGAACGTTTCTACCAGCTCTGTTATACTCTCCCAAGCGCTTAAGACAGTGCTCTGCACACAGTGAGCACTCAATAAAATTGGCTTAACTGATTGGGAAAACCGGGTTGATGGAAGAGTTGAATAATAAGGATGGTGTTTGTTAAGCGCCTACTATGTGCCAAGCACAGTTCTAAGCACTGGGGTAGAGACAAGGTAATCAGGTTGTCCCACGTGTCTGCCGCGTGACCTTGGGCAAGTCACCTAACTTCTCTGGGTCCCAGTTCCCTCATCTGTAAAATAGGGATTAAGACTGCGAGCCCCACCTGGGACAGAGACCGTGTCCAACTCGATTTGACTGTATCCATCCCAGCGCATAGTACAGTGCCTGACACGTAGCAAGTGCTTTCCCGATACCGTAATTATGATAATTACTGTTATTATTAGTTTTTCCTTTTTTTAAAAACTGAGGGCAGGGATCGTGACCACCAGCTGTAATAGTAATAATATTAGCATCTGTTAAGCTCTTACTTTGTGCAAAGCACTGTTCTAAACACTGGGGTAAACACATGGTAATCAGGTTCCACTTGGGGCTCACAGTCTTAATCCCCATTTTACCGATGAGGTCACTGAGGCACAGAGAAGTGAAGCGACTTGCCCACAGTCACACAGCTGCCAAGTGGCAGAGCCGGGATTTGAACCCACGACCTCTGACTCCCAAACCCGGGATCTTTCCACTGAGCCCCGCTTCTTCTCTATTCTCTATCCAAGCGCTTAGTACAGTGTTCTGCATCCAACGAGTGCTCGATAAACATCACCGATGGACTGAGAACCACATCCGTGAAAAGGAGAGTGGAGAAATCACCTCTCTAAATATTCCACACCAATTTTGAAGGAAAGTGATTAAAATAAGGAATAGGAGGGCTGAAAAATATCTTTGGCAAAGTGGCTTTGCTGCTCAGTACAAGTTGCCTACAGTCCGCATTGAACAGCCAATTACTTGATTCTGTGGAGGGGAGGGATAATAATTAGAGAAACAGCGGGTCTCAGTGGAAAGAGCACGGGATTGGGAGTCAGAGGTCATGGGTTCAAATCCCAGCTCTGCCACTTGGCAGCTGTGTGACTGTGGGCAAGTCACTTCGCTTCTCTGTGCCTCAGTTACCTCATCTGTAAAATGGGGATGAAGACTGTGAGCCTCACGTGGGATAACCTAATTACCCCGAATCTCCCCCAGCGCTTAGAACAGTGCTCTGCACCTAGTAAGCGCTTAATAAATACCAACACTATGATTAATAATAATAATGAGGATAATAATCATGGTATTTGTTAAGCTCTTGCCATGTGCCACGGATGAGAGTGGAGGGAGTGCCAGGTGGGAGAAAGGACAAGAACAAGGAATCGACTCTGAGAGAAATGAGAGCGAGACGTAATGATTAGGTGGGTATTAGTGGAGTAAAATTGGCAGGTTGGGAGAAAAAGGGAGAGGAGCTAGGATGAGTGAAGGAAGAGCTGAGTGTCTCCAATCCGATGGAAAGGAGTTTCTACTTGACGCGGAGATGGACAGAGCGACACGAACGGAGCAATTTTTCTTTTTTTTTTTCAGAAAAAAAGATCCAGGCAGAACAGTCAAGTCAGAAGTGGAGCAGGGACAAGTTAAAGGAGGTCAGCGTGGTATCCAAACCAAGGTTTGTTTGGAGAACGGATACTAGAAAGTCAGACAAGGGAAGAAAATTGGACACGTGCTTGGCCAACTTGACTCAGCCCCCTCTGTTCACTTAACCAGATTCCTAATGGTCTGAAGCAACCTCCGTCCCCATGAGCTCGGATCATCGCTTTTCTGCTGTGAATATATCATTTATTTCTTCTTCACTTTAGCTAAATCCAGCCATCCAGGAACGATATATATCCTCGATAGTCACTACGCTGCAGCAAACTGTCTTCAAAAGTGCTTAGATTTATTAATGCATCAGGAGCGCATAAAGAAAAATTGATGCAAAAATAAATCAAGTACGGCCGCATTAATAAAGGCAATAAATTATTTAAATTGTTAGATAAACATTACAAGGTTGACATTCAGAACATGTTCAGGTTTTTTTTTCCCTTCCTTTCTCTGAAAATAAAGTTAAGTACTAAAATTATTATAAGCCTCTCCGGCAGATGCGACTCAAGGTAAAGTTTTATCTTCGGGTCTTGTTGACAGGCACTTGAACTTTTCTTTTGCGGTTCGGATTTATTCAAAACTTTGGGTTACAAATGCAGCCTTCTATCGTGCACTGGGGCGTAATACATCCTCTCTCTATCTCCCGGGTCTTTCAGGATTTAATGTAAAACAAGAATTTCCTCCTTGATAGATAGACGGAAAATGAGATTTAGGTGCCTTAATGACTCCTCATAATTCTGGGGAAATGATTTCTGGGAGCGGGGCCTCAATAGCGATAGCTCTGGAGAAGAAAAGATCAAACAGGATGATCTTACTCTAACGGAAGAGGAGACGGATTTCAGTAAGTAGAAGACGAAGGAGGTGGGGAGGAGTATCTACTTCCTTTTTCTATCCTTTTAGTTTTTCTTCTTCTTGAGTTACACATGGAGAAAACGGGGACTTGGGATTCATCTGGCAGTCGTTATCACCTAAACTAGGCTACGGGAATCAGTGAATAATATGACTGACTTGTTTGTAGAACGAGGACAATCTTCACAGAAGGAGCTCCAAGGCTTTGGGACCTTTCTGGGGAATACGGCAACGCCTCGCACCACCCCCGACATGCGAATTTGCACCACACACAACTTCGCACCGCATACGGCTTTACCGACTACGCCTTCACTCGACACATTACATACAAATCCACAGAATACCACCACGGGCCCCTTTACTTTACCCTCAACCTGACACCACATAAAGCTTCTCACAAGCCACAGCTCCACACAGCACACACTTTCATTCAACACACCAGTTCACACCACCGACAACTTCATTTCACACACGGAAATGAGAAGCGGCATGGCCTAGTAGCTAGAGCCCAGGCCCTGGAGTCAGAAGGACGTGGGTTCTAATTCATTCAAAAGTATTTATTGAGCGCTTACTATGTGCAGAGCACTGTACTAAACGCTTGGAATGTACAAGTCGGTAACAGATAGAGACAGTCCCTGCCCTTTGACGGGCTCACGGTCTAATCGGGGGAGACGGCCAGACGAGAACAATGGCAATAAATAGAATCAAGGGGATATAAAAAGAATCAAGGGGATGTAATCCCGGTGGCTCCTCCTCTTGTCTGTGATGACCTGACGCAAGTCACCTCCCTTCCTTGAGACTCGGTCACCTCATCTGTAAAATGGAGATTTAAGATTGTGAGTCCCATATGGGAAAGGGACTGTGTCCAACCTGACTGTCTTGTATCTACCCCAGTGCTTAGTACAGTGCCTGACACATAGTAAGTGCTTAACAAATACCATAAAAATCACACACTAATAGTAATTGTGGTATTTGGTACATCACACACAGCTTCATACCCCAAACAACTGCAAGAGTACAGGAAAGGGTCCTCATTGTTATGGGAGAGAAGTGAAGTGAAGATTGAAACATCTCAATGACGTGTTCCATTTACAGAAGAACCGATCTTCTATCCATTTAATATAAAGGTTATCCAAATAGAGTCAGACCCCAAATTAATCCTCAAATCTCTTAGGATTTGCCTTGACTTTCCCATAGTAAATGTACTAGTATTAGTGCCAGGTGGAAAGTTCAGGCCGATTAGCCTTTTTTTCATGATTTCTGAGATTTTTTTTTTTTTAAGGTATTTAAGTGCTTCTTCTGCACCAGGCGCATTACTAAGCTCTGGGGTAGATACATGCTAATCAAGTTGGACACAGTCCATTCCCACACATGTCTAAGTCTTATTTTACAGATGAGGCAACTGAGGCCGAGAGCCGTTAAGCGATTTGCCCAGGTTCATACGACAGACAAGTGGCAGGGCCGGAAATAGAACCCCGGTCTTTTAGAGATCACAGGTCGAATTCTGATTTGGAATGATTTTCTCCGGGGGAGAAGTAAACTCCGTTGACTCACTAGAGTGTGATTTCCTAAAGCTGCAACAGAGTTAAACGGATTTATTTTTCAGGGAAGCTGATGAAACATTATCTAGGTTGCATTTTTAGAGATTGTAAAGCTTCTTGAGGGCTTGGGTTGGGTCTATCTAGTCTACTGACTTCTACCAAGCTCTTAGAAGAGAGTCATGCGAACCTCAAAAACTCAATAAATACCACGGATCGATTTATTGAACGGTATTGCCTGGGATCTGAGTGCAAAGCATTGCACTAAACACTTAGAAGACCACAGCAGTAGGAAAACACAGATCACCTACCCTCAAGGCGTTTACAATCAAAGGGACAAGACTGAAGAAATCATTTACACGTGGCGAGAACTCCTCTGAATCCTGTAAAATCTTTGTAGACAGAGAATGCGTTTACCAACTCTCTTCTATCGTACTTTCCTAAGCACTTAATACAGTGTTCTGCACACAGTAAGCATTCAGTGAATCCCACTGATTGATTAATTGATTGAAGAGGAAGGACAAAGATAGAGTGTAAATATACTAACTTTTTTTTTTTACAGTGTTTCAAGCACACTCTTATTACTGGAGAGAAATTCTCTGTCACTGCCCACTCAGGAGAGAGGCTGTGTTAGCGCTGTAAAGGTCACTGAGGGGCGGAGGGGAAAATAAAAATACAAAAAACCCAATAATAATAATGATAATAAATCCCAGCAGCCTACACTATTTCAACAATTAGATCTTCAATGTAGCTTTAATGCGAACCAAATTTAAATCAGGTAGTTTTCTTCTGAAAGGAAATCCACATCTCTAACAAAGTTGAGAAGAAAGCCCTGCCTACATTCTATTGTTTTCTTATCAAATCATTTAGACACTTCCTGTCAAAGGTGACTTTATCTTAAAATATAATTAAACTGTTAACTCCAGAGGTATTGTGGAAAGATATCTTGAGTAGAAAAGAGAAGAGAGAGAGAACAGTAGGGTGTTAAATCTTTTTTTTTTTAGGGCACTTGGAGATGGACTGTTAAAAAGCACTGGCGAATTCCCAAACTCATCAATAGTTCTTTCAGAGTATAAAAAAAGGTGATAAAATGGGAAAAGAAGAATATGTGTCAGTGAATGTGGAGGAGGAAAAAAAAAAAACAACTCCTGGGATAGAACAATGGACTAGATATAGGACATAAATTATATATCAGATGAAATTTCCCCCCAGGATATGAAGGAAAATTTGCTGCTGAAGGAGCGTTCTTGCCCTTTTTTTTTCTTTTTTGTGGAATGGGTCAGCGTATGAAATTTGTTTCCCGAAAAAATGATGCGTGAAGAAACTCTCACGGATTGTGGAAGTGCGTGGAGACATTAAATGAATGGGAATGCAGAAGTGAGTCACTACAGGCTTAATACCCAGGGCGGCTCCCATTGAACACCCCTCAATCTATCCATCGTATTTACTGAGCACTTACTGTGAGCAGAACACTGTATTAAGTGCTTGCAGCGTGGCTCAGTGGAAAGAGCCCGGGCTTGGGAGTCAGAGGTCATGTGTTCGACTACCGGCTCTGCCACTTGTCAACTGTGTGACTGTGGCCGAGTCTCTTCACTTCTCCGTGCCTCAGTTACCTCGTCTGTAAAATGGGGATCAAGACTGTGCCCCTCACGTGGGACTACCTGATTACCCTGTATCTCCCCCAGCACTTAGAACAGTGCTCTGCACATAGCGAGCGCTTGACAAATAGCAACATTATTATTACAATACAACAGAGTGGGCGGACCCGTTCCCTGCCCATAAGTCGTTTAACAGTCTATAGGGAGAGAGGCACAATCTAAGGAGGACGCTAGTCCAGTCTGATACTGGCCAGTCCAGTATATAGTCCTGACCAGTTATAGCACTGCATCGGAAGTCTTTATGCCCCCCATTTTTTATGCTATTTGTTTAATGCTTACTCTATACCAGACGTAGTACTAAGCGCTGAGGTAGATACAAGCTAATCAGGTTGGACACAGTCCCTGTCCCACACAGGGCTCTCGATCTTAATTCCCATTTCGCAGATGAGGGAACTGAGGCCCAGAGAAGTGAAGTGACTTGCCCAAGCTCACGCAGCAGACAAGTGGCGGACCTGGGATTAGAACCCGGGACCTTCCGTCTCTCAGGATCTATCCACCAGGCCATGCTGCTTCTCTGCCGTTGGGTTTCCTGGCTTGGAAGTGATTTCTCTGTGAATAGAGACCAGGGAAGAGCAAGGGACGACATTATATTCCAATGAGTGACCGGCGTAAGACGCGTGAAGTCACAGGTGTCTGAATCCCTCCATCTTTCCCACCAGGAACCGGAAGATCCCCTCTGCGAGCTAGGTGAGCTTGTCGGTACTTGTCCGACACCACCGCTCTGGCCCAGAGATGGCCCGAAGTTGGGAAGCAGCATGGCCTAGTTGGGAGTCTGTGAGCCCGTCAACGGGCAGGGATTGTCTCTATCTGTTGCCGAATTGTACGTTACAAGCTCTTAGCACAGTGCTCTACCCATAGTAAGCGCTCAATAAATACTATTGAATGAATGAGTCAGAAGCCCTGGGTTCTAAACCTGGCTCTTATCCCGGCTCCGCCACTTGTCTGCTGTTGTGCCCTTGGGAAGTCACTTCACTTCTCTGGGCCTCAGTATCTGCATCTGAAAAATGGGGATGAAGATTGTGAGTCTCATGTTCATTCATTCATACTTATTAATAATAATAATGTAATAATGTTGGTATTTGTTAAGCGCTTCCTATGTGCAGAGCACTGTTCTAAGCACTAGGGTAGATACAGGGCAATCGGGTTGTCCCACGTGAGGCTCACAGTCTCGATCCCCATTATATAAATGAGGGAATTGAGGCACAGAGAAGTGACTTGCCCACAGTCACACAGCTGACAAGTGGCAGAGCTGGGATTCGAACCCATGACCTCTGACTCCCAAGCCCGGGCTCTTTGCACTGAGCCATGCTGCTTCTCTAAATTGGCATTCTGTGGCACAGGGGCTCTGTCCAAACTGATTAGCTTGTATCTCCCCCAGTGTTTAGAACAGTGCTTGACACATAGTAAGTGCTTACCAAATACCATCATCATCATCATCCTCATCACCAGCATCAGGGAGGAGAAACAAACTGAAGCAGGGATTGAAAGCCCTGTGTCACTTGAGAAACTCTGTAGGGAATGCTTTTCTTAAAAAAAAAAAAAAAAGTATTTGTTAAGCATTCACTATGTGCCAGGCACTTTTCTAAGCACGTGAATAGACAGCATGGCTCAATGGAAAGAGCCTGGGCTTCAGAGTCAGAGGTCATGGGTTCGACTCCCCGCTCTGCCCCTGGTCAGCTGTGTGATTGTGGGCGAGTCACTTAACTTCTCTGTGCCTCAGTTATCTCATCTGTAAAATGGGGATTAACTGTGAGCCTCCGGGGGGACGACCTGATGACCCTGTATCTCCCCCAGCGCTTAGAACAGTGCTCCGCACTTAGTAAGCGCTTAACCAATACCGACATTAATTAATTAATACAAGCTAGTCAGGTTGAAGACAGTCCTTGTCCCACGTGGGGCTCACGGTCTTAATCTCCATTTCCCAGATGAGACAACTGAGGCACAGAGAAGTGAAGCGACCTCTCCAAGGTCACGCAACAGACGAGCAACGGAGCTGCGATTAAAACCCAGGTCCTTCCGACTCCGCGCCCGAGCCCTATCCGCTAGGCCGTGCGGCTGCTCAATCTCTTCGACTCGATCCTTTTTCGGTAGCCAGACTTTCAGCATCCATCCTGAGGATCCCAAGCAGATGGAGCATGGAAATCAGGGTCGCTAAAAGGAAGAAGAGGATGTAATGAAGTGGATTTTCACCTGCCCCGTGCCCAGCGCTGAAACGTCGGGGAGGTGTCCGTCAGTGTCTCTGATGCAAATGGCAGGCCGCTCACAGCAGAGCCCACCGTCCGCGGTTGAACGGGCCACGGAGAATCTTTAGTGATGTGGAAAACCTCGGTCGCTCTGTCAAGCCCACAGATGTCAGGGTAGGAGACGCAGAGATCACCCATTTACAGGATGAAAACCTTGTCACCTCCAGGGCTCAGCACCCGTTGCGCTCAGAACGGTCACTGTCCAGGGGAGTTGAAGCGTGGAGGACGGAGGGGAGGGAGAACCCTGGAAATCGGGAACGTTTTCAGTGGTTTTCCTTGGAAACGATAGATGATAAAAGAAGGTATAAAAATTAAATAAGTTCCCGAGACCGTGACCCCCTATCAGCCTGACTGAGGTGACCGGGTGAGGAATGCTGTCGCTCGCTGGAGGAATTAAAAAAGCCTCAGAAATCTCCAAAGAGCCTCTAAGATTTTTTATTTAATGGTTTTGTTAAGTGCTTACTATATGTCAGGCACTGTTCTAAGCGCTGGGGTAGATACAAGTGAATCAGGTTGGACACAGTCCCTGTCCTACATGGGGCTCCAAGTCTTAAGCCCCAATTTACAAATGAGGTAATTGAGGCCCAGAGTAGTGAATAGACTTGCTCAAAGTCGCACAGCACACATATGGTGTAGCCGGGTTTAGAAGCCAGTTTCTTCTTACTCTCAAGCCCGTGCTCTATCCCCTAGGCCATGCTGCTTATAATAATAATAATAATAATAATGGCATCTGTTCAGTGCTTACTGTGTGCCAAGCACTGTTCTAATTGCTGGGCTAGGGACAAAGTAATCAGGTTGTCCCATGTGGGGCTCGCAGTCTTAACCTCCATTTTACTGATGAGGTAACCGAGGCACAGAGAAGCTAACTGGCTCGCCCAAGGTCGCACAGCAGACAAGTTGCGGAGCTGAGATTACTTGAGCAACAAATAATGATAATGATAATGATGGTATTTGTTGAGTGCTTACTGTGTACAGAGCACTGTTCTAAGCGCTGGGGTAGATACAAGGTCATCAGGTTGTCCCATGTAGGGCTCACAGTTTTCAACTCCATTTTACATATGAGGTAACTGAGGCACAGAGAACTTAAGTGGCTTGCCCGAGGTCACACAGCAGACAAGTGGCAGAGCCTGGATTAATAATATTAATAACAATAAAGGTGGTATCTGTTAAGCGCTTCCTCTGTGCAGAGCACTGTTCTAAGCGCTGGGGTAGGCGCAGGGGAATCAGGTTGTCCCACTTGGGGCTCACAGTCTTCATCCCCATTTGACAGATGAGGTAACTGAGGCCCAGAGAAGTGAAGTGACTTGCCCACAGTCACACAGCTGACAAGCGGCAGAGCCGGGATTCAAACCCATGACCTCCGACTCCAAAGAGTTAGTGAGTTAGAACTCGCAACCTTTGACTCCCAAGCCCGGGCTCTTTCCAGTGAGCCAGGCTGCTCCTAAGTGCTAAGAGCTTCTTTACGAAGCACTTTGGTCCAGATCCTTACCCTCCGTTAGTTTCCCCAGCTATAATTTTATTTTAATACCCATCTTCCCTCTTGGGGCGCCATCTTTCCGAGACCAGAGATCGCCCCTACTCCAACTGTTGTATTTTATTCTCCCAGGCGCTTAAGACACTGCTCTGCAAACGGTAAGTGTGGCGAGCCCGCAGCAAGCCGTCTCCTTAGTGAGTGTTTGTGATCCGGCGGATAACAAGAAGGGAGAGACTTGGCGAAGGGAGAGATTTGGCGAAGGGAGAGACTTGGGGAAGGCAGTGATGGGCTCTACCTGGGACAGGTGGTTGCTGGCCCGTGGGGGTGGAAAATGGAGGGAGGCGGGGCTTTCTCTCCCTGTTCTATTTGGTAACGGGCCTGGGCTCATCAACCACTGCCAAGGAGAGCCGCAGCTGCCAAGCCTAAGGCCGATAAAAGGTGGTCATTTTGAATCGCAAGAAGGCAGCTGGAGAGGCCCCCAGAGAGAAGCAGAAACACGTTGAAGCTTGGTACTGGACCCTTGGATGGTGGAGTGAATGAGTGAGTTTGTTCATCAATTCATTCAATAGTACTTACCGAGTGCTTACTGTGTGCAGAACACTGTATTCAGTGCTTGGGATGTACAAATCGGTAGCAGATAGAGACAGTCCCTACCCTACGACGGGCTTACAGTCTAATCGGGGGAGACCGACGGACGAGAACGATGGCGATAGATAGAATCGAGGGGAAGGACATCTCATTAGAGCAATAGCAAGTAAACAGAATCAAGGTGATGCACATAGGGTGGTGAAGATACGTACAGTCGAGCGGACGGGTACGGTGCCGAGGGGATGGGACGGGAGAAGGGGAGGAGCAGAGGGAAAGGGGGGAGGAGAGGGTTTAGCTGCGGAGAGGTGAAGGGGGGGTAGAGGGAGCAGAGGGAAAAAGGGCAGCTCAGTCTGGGAAGGCCTCTTGGAGGAGGCGAGCTTTAACTAGGGATTTGAAGAGGGGAAGAGAATGAGTTTGGCGGAGGTGAGGAGGGAGGGCGATCCGGGACCGTGGGAGGACGTGGCCCGGGGGTCGACGGCGGGCTGGGCGAGAACGGGGGGACGGTGAGGAGGTCATGTGTGTGTCCTTCCCTTGCACGTTGGTAAAGCTGATTAAAGCATCATCCAAGGTAACCTTGGTGATCGGAGGTGTGGTTTGAACTCTACTATCTGTCACTGAGGCGTCCCCGATCCAGGAAGGTCCCGGTCGGTCCGTACAGGGGGCTGACGACCGTAAGCGTTCAATAGATACCACTGATTGATTCCAATAGAACTGTGATGTTTGCTTTCTGATCTGCCGCCCAATAAGTACTGGAGCACTTTTTTCCCAAACTCGGCACTGGTATAGAAGCAGCGTGGCTTAGAGGCAAGAGCAGGGGCTTGGGAGTCAGAGGACGTGGGTTCTAATCCCAGCTCTGCCCCTTGTCTGCTGTGTGACCTTGGGCAAGCCAGTTAATTTCGCTGGGCCTCGGTCACCTCACCTCTAAAATGGGGATTGAGACCGTGAGCCCCAGGTAGGACGACCTGATTCCCTTGTATCTACCTCAGTGCTTAGAACAGTGTAAGTGCTTAACAAATCCCATAATTATTTTTATGTGAAAATTAAGATTTATTTATCTCTCATTTTCACATTCTTCTGAACAGCTACTCATTCGGCTGGATGTTTCATCCTAAAATAGTTTTTTGGGGTTTTTTTGTGTGTGGGACAGGGACTATGTCCAACCTGATTTCCTTGCATGTATCCAGCACTTAGTACAGGGTCCGGCACATAGTAAGCGCTTAACCGATACCATCAAAAAGTGCGAGACTATCGCACCTTCGATACTCTGTTTTCCCCTACTGTCCATCTCTCTCCCGCCCACACACTCTTCCGTTCCCGCTTTCCCACTTCCCAGAGGACAAGAGGAATTAACATCCTGCTCCTGAGAAATCGGTTGTTCTCTACCATTAACGAGAAAAAGAGCCAAAACCCATGTCATTAGAAACATTTGTTAAAAACACCTCCGGATGCGTCCCTGGAAAATGCTTGCAATTCTAACAGCTCTCTCTGTGGTATGCAGAAATGCACACATTAGTAAAATGTCACAGGTTACGGTCCCGTGAAACGATCACAGCCCTGGCAAATTCACCCGGACATTTGCGGAAGTACACGCATTAAAACCGATCCCCGGGTACGTGGTTAGAACCGCTTTCGGCGCTCACAGATCAGACGGGGAAGTGCGGAGAATAATGAGTCCATCTCCTCACCCAAGGTGTTCGTGTACGAGGCATATGCTTAAGGACCCCTGGTACGACAATTGGCAGCTCTGTGCTCCTTAAACGAGTGAGGACGATGGCATCGTTACAGAATTACCGCTTCCCTTTTCACTGAAATACCCTCGACTCTAGGCCAAAAGCGATATCGGGTAAGCTGAGTTCGGAGCTAATAGCGCGATCCTGAAGAGTCCTAGTCTCCCATCTTTTTAATTACAGCTAAGGTGAGGTGAAACTACCCTCTGACGGTCACAACTGGACAGTTTCCAGGCAGTAGTTTACCCGTCTTTACTATGGGAGGGAGAGTCAGGCAGAGGCCTCCATATTCCTAGTTTGGGCAGTGGCTAGGGAGCGGCAGGCCATCTGCTACAATTTAAAACTCCCCCGGGCTGGGCAGCAGCAGCACGGAAGAGAGTCAGTGATGGAGACTCGAGTTGACTGCGTAGAAGAAGGAAATGATAAACCACTTCTGGACTTTTTTTACCAAGAAAACTCTATGGATCCACTATCCGAACAATTGCAGATGGAGGTAGGGCGTTCTGGGAGAGACGTGTCCTTGGAGTCGCTATGGGTGGGAGAGAAGCAGCGTGACTCAGTGGAAAGAGCGTGGGCTCGGGAGTCAGGGGTCATGGGTTCGAATACCCGCTCTGCCGCTTGTCAGCTGGATGACTTTGGGCAAGTCACTTCACTTCTCTGGGCCTCAGTTCCCTCATCTGTAAAATGGCGATGAAGACTGTGAGCCCCACGTGGGACCACCTGATCACCTTGTATCTCCCCCCCAGTGCTTAGACTGGTACTTTGCACATAGTAAGAGCTCAACGAATACCATAATTATAGGACAAGACAAGATGAAACTCCCCGAAGTTGAGAACGCCATGTGTCTGCTTTCCCTCTGAAGTTGGCATCTATGCCTCTGGTCAGAGCACTTGGTATTTTCGGGGATGTAGGTGGGGCCAAAGGTTATACTGTAAGCTCTTTGAGGTCAGGGATCGCCTCTGCTTTTTCTATCACACTTAGTACAGTGCTCTGCACCCCAGGATTGCTGGAGAGATACTTCTGAATGATCGATTGATTGAACCGAAAACCCAGACCCCTTCCTTGATTCTATTTAGTTGCCATTGTTTTTACGAGATGTTCTTCCCCTCGACTCTATTTATTCCCATCGTTCTCGTCTGTCCGTCTTCCCCGATCAGACCGTAAGCCCGTCAAACGGCAGGGACCGTCTCTATCTGTTGCCGACTTGTTCATCCCAAGCGCTTAGTACAGTGCTCTGCACATAGTAAGCGCTCAATAAATACTATTGAATGAATGAATCCTGAATGTATACATCTTCCATTTTCTTCTCCGAAGTCCCAGAATGGAATGGATCTGATGGAAGAAAGTTGGAATCTGCTTCCTCCAAGCCATCAATACTACAAATCATGGAAGGTTGTAGAATCTACACTGTGTATTTTACTCTTAACGGATGGTATGCGTTAAGCACATACTATGTGCCAAACGTTACGCAAAGGACTGGGATACAGACTCACTAATTCATCTGGACACAGCCTGTGTCCCACATGGGACTGACAGTCTTAATTGTCATTTCACAGTTTAGGTAACTGAGGCCCAGAGAAGTTAAGTGACTTCCCCAAGGTCACACAGCAAAGTGCAGAGCCAAAACTAGAACACAGTTTCTTCTGACTCCCAGGCCTGTGCTTTATCCATTAGGCTACACTGCTTCACATCTGGGGTGTGGACTGAACTTCTCCCCAGACGTGGAATCACAAGCATTGCGAGTGAAGAAGCAGTTTCTGGATGTGGGGGAGGTTTGTGCAGGGTAGGCTGAGGAGTTAAATCTCATCCTTTATATTCAAATTTCTTAGATTTCTAAGCTTTTCTGCCACCTCAGCTCCTCCAGGAAGCCTTCCATGATCCATTCTCACCCCCACTCTCATTCATGCATTCATTCAGTCGTATTTATTGAGCGCTTACCATGTGTAAAGCACTGTACTAAGCACGCGGGAGAATATACTATAACAATAAAGAGACACGTTCCCTACTCACAACAAACTCACAGCCATCCACTGCTCTTGTCTGCTGAGTGAGCTTGGGCAAGTCACTTCCCTTCTCTGGGCCTCAGTGACCTCATCTGTAAAATGGGGATTGAGACCGTGAGCCCACCTGGGACAGGGACCGTGGTCAGAACAATTTGCTCGTATGCACCACGGTGCCTGGCACAGAGTAAGCGCTTAACAAACGTCTAGCCCCAGTGGACAGGGATGTTGATGCTGAGGCTACCCCTGCCTGGTTCAGCGAGAATCTGTGAAGAGGAAATGCCCCGGGGGAGGTAGGGCGATCAGAGAGTAGCAGTGAATGCAACTTCCAGAAATCATCTCGGTATCCGAGGAAATCGGACGAAGGCCTGGGAAGGGGAGACGGGCCAGAGAGGCCCGACTGAATGGCCATCCCAAAGTGGGAATATCCCTCAGGCTCTGCGGAAGGCTCCTAAGAGAAGAGGGGAAATGGACGCCCATTTTGATGCCCATCATGAAGTGGGACTATCCCTTAAGATCAACAGGGAGGCCCCCATTAAAGTGGGAAATTGGAATGGCCAGGCACTGTACTAAGCAGTGAGATAGATACCAGCCAATCGGGTGGGTGACAGTCCATGTCCCACGTAGAGCCCCGTTTTACAGATGAGGTAACGGAATTACAGAGAAGTGAAGTGACTTGCCCAAGGTCACACAGCAGACACAGTCCAGAGCTGGGATCGAAAACCACTGACCTTCTGACTCCCAAGCCCGTGCTCTACCCACTAGGCCACGCCGCTCCTCTATGTGTTTAGAATGTGTCTACCAGTTCGGTTACTCTGTAGTCTCCGACGAGCTTAGGAGAGTGCTCCACACACAGTCAGCGCTCAACAAATAGGACCCATCGACTGCACTCTCTTCCTGCCACGTTCTCTCTGAGACCCAGAGTGCGACAAGCAAGTAAACAGTCAGTTGCATTTGTTGAGTGCTTACTGGGTGCAGAACACTGTACTGAGAGCTCGGGAGAGTACGAGACAACAATATAACACACACATTCCCTGCCCGCAATGAGTTTACAGTCTAGAGGGGAAGACACTAGTATGAATAAATAAAATTTACAGATGTGGACGTGAGTGGTGTGGGGCAGGGAGGGGGGATGACTGAAGGGAACAGGTCTGGGTGACGCAGAAGGGAGTGGAAGATAAGGAAAAGAGAGTTTAAGAGATGCAACCCACTGAAAAGGGCATGTGTAGTTTTGGCCCACATGTGCTAGACTGCAAGCTCCTTGGCGGCAGGGATCGTGCCTACCGACTATTAATAATGGTGGTATTTGTTAAGCGCTTACTATGTGCAGAGCACTGTTCTAAGCGCTGGGTAGACACAAGGGAATCAGGTTGTCCCACGTGGGGCTCACAGTCTTAATCCCCATTTTACAGATGAGGTAACTGAAGCACAGAGAAGTTACGTGACTTGCCCAAAGTCACACAGCTGACAAGTGGCAGATTCGGGATTCGAACCCATGATCTCTGACTCCAAAGCCCGGGCTCTTTCCACTGAGCCACGCTGCTTCTCTGCCACGTTCTCTCTGAGACCCAGAGTGCGACAGGCAAGTAATCAGTCAGTTGTATTTATTGAGGGCTTACCGGGTGCAGAACACTGCGGATTCTCCCAAGTTCTTAGCAGAGTGCTCGGCACACAGTTAGCACTCACTAACTACCACTGATTGATTGATAAATTAAGCAGTCACAGACACAAACGGGCCTAGGTAAAGATATTCTTATTCCCGGGCTCTTCAGTTAAGCAATCAATCAATAATATTAATTGAGTACTTTTTAGCTGGACCACTTACAGGGCTGAGACAAATATTTTTACATTTATTCTTATCTTAGCCCGAGATCGAGTCGACTCTACAGGGATGTACTTCTTGCAGAATGACATCTATTTCCTAAATTTGATAACTGGTACTTCTTCAAGTCAGATTAGTCTCGACAGAAAAACCTAATCTGTTGTATCGTACTCTCCCGGGTTCCGAGTACAGTGCTCCGCATACAGTTGAGTGCTCGACGAATGTGACTGACCGATTCGGGAGACCAGCTGACTCCTTCACGAGAATGGATCTTGGGACTGTAAGAAAAGGTTTCGATAGCCGATTGATAACGCTAGACTTTTTTTTTTTTTAAATTATTGGATCGGGCTTTCAGTCTCTCAAGAAGTTCCGTTTAATTTATGAGTTATGACAGTCTTATTCTCCACATTTTCTATATCAAAGCCATTCATTAGGGTTCATAATTTTGAGTTATGGTGTCTCAAAATGGTTTTCCATCATGAAAATGCTTGGGCTCTATTAGATATTCAAGAAACTGAAGAGATGATGGCCAGGTCACTGGAAGACTGTTGTTAAAGCAGATGATGGAGAGTTTGCAACTGAAAATCTCTAGCATTGTCCAGTAATCGATGAACGATTTGGAGGGCTTCTTGTGAGGCACTTCTCACTGTTCAGGTCATACCGGTGATTGATCAGTTAATACCATTTTAATAATGATGATATTTATTAAGTGCTACTGTGTGAGAAATCACTGTGCTCAGCAGTGGGGTAGATACAGGATAATCAGATTAGGCACCGTCCCCGTCTCACATGAATCCAAGTGCTAGAAGGGTATCGTGATCCCCGTTTTAGTGGTGAGGAACTGGAGGCCCAAAGTGGTCAAGTGACTTGTCCAAGGTCACACAGCAAACCAATCCCAGAACTTGGATGTCCTGACCTCTGGAGCCATACTGGTTCAGTAGATCTTGCTGACTACCATTATTAAGCATGGAGCAATGGATCTGGACTTTCAGAAAGGATCTGAGCTTGCTGTGGGCATTTTGTTTATAGTTGTATTGTGCTCGCCCAGGTGCTTAGTGCAGTGATCTGCATAGAGTAAGCGCTCAATAGATACGATTGCATGAATGAATGAATTTGGAAGTGAACTGGACAGTTCCTTGAAGGTTGGCCCTAAGAGATTGTCTTGCCGCAACACAAAGGTTACAATGAAAACCCGTAGAGGAGGGTTTGTCTGTTAAATTTAGAGGGTTTTGAAGAAGATCTAAGTGCTTAGTATAATGTTCTACACATGGTAAGCACTCAGGAAAAATCATCGAAGATGAAATTCCATAATGTGATTCAAAGGGATGGAAAATGAGACCTCGATTCTTGGGCTCCTTTTCCTAGAGAAGTTCTCGGTGTTCTCCATATCCCCTGGAGAAGACACCAGGTTGCCACAAATCAGAGTAGCGGCACTGCCTAATGGAAAGAGCCTGGGTCTGGGACTCAGAGGACGTGGGTTCTAATTCTGCCTCTGCCAATGGCTTGTTGCGTGATCTTGGCCAAGTCAAGTCTGTGCTTCAGATTCCTCAATCGTAAAGTGGGGATTCAACGCCTGTTCTCCCTCCTCCTTAGTCTGTGAGCCGCATGAGGGACAGGAACTTATCCAACTTGATTAATTTGTGTCTATCTCAGGACTTAGAGCAGTGTTTGACACATAGTAAGTATTAACACCTATAATATCCCTACTACCTATGATAATAATGTCAAGTATTTCTGGGCTCTGAGGAAAAGGAAGCAGCTTCTGGAGGGAGGCTGTGGATTTACTTTACACTTAGTACAGTGCTTTGCACACAGTAAGCACTCAATAAATACCACCGAATGAATTTACCCCCTTTACAAGTCTTTAAAAGTAGGATTGGGGAAATCCTGTCTCTCTGAGGATCCTCAGTGAGGACTGCTCAGGAAATGTGAGGTACAGAGTGGAGATAATAATGATAATAATAATTATGGTATTAAGTGTTTACTAAGTGCCAAGGACTGTTCTCAACGCTGGGGTAGATAGAAGGTCATCAGGTTGTCCCACATGGGGTTCACAGTCTAAATTCCCATTTTACAGATGAAGCAACTGAAGCACAGAAAAGTTAAGTCGATTGCCCAAGATCACACGGCAGACAAGCGGCAGAGTCGGCATTAGAACCCTCATCCTCAGACTCTCAAGCCCGGGCTCTTTCCACTAAGCCATACGGCTAAAAGACTCACCTGGACAGAAGGACGATAGTAAACGAATGTACTGTTCATTTTTCCAGGTTTCCAATAATGCTCATCCGTGGTAAGCAGTGTGGCTTAGTGGAAAGAGTTGATGAGCCTGGAAGTCCGGTGATCCGGTACTTAAATTCAGCTCGGTAGCTTGCCTACTGTGTGACCCTGGGCAAGTCACTTAACGTCTCTGTGCCTCATCCAGTTTCCTCATCTGTAAAATGGGGATAAAATCCCTTCTTTCCACATCACCTCGACTCGCTCCCTTTGCTCTTCTCCCCTACCCCTCAGCACCTGTATATCTTTATCTCTATATATATACGTACATATCTATATATGCACACACGCATCGATATATACGTACATATCTGTGTGTGTGTGCGTGTGTGTGTGTGTGTGTGTATGTGTGTGTGTGTGCATGTCTATAATTCTATTTATATTGATGGCTGTTTACTTATATTGATGTCTGTCTCCCACCCTCTAGACTGTGAGTCTGTTGTCTGTCTTTATTGCTCTACCGTACTTTCCAAGGGTTTAGTGCAGTGCTCTGCACACCGTAAGGCCTCGATGAATATGACCACATGAATTAATGAATGAGGTTATGTTATCCTGGTGAGTCAGGTTGGAGGTGATGTGATGTACAAGCTGAAACTCCAATTCAGTTCCAAGGGTGAGATTTGCACGATCTTGTTAGGAGGAAATATCTAAAGGTGCATCTCTTCCTGCTTTTTTTTTTTTTTTTTTTGCTATTTTCCAAATCACTGTGGTCATTAGAGGCCTCTGTCTTCACTGACGGAATCCAGAAGCAGAGCTAGGAGGTCTGGTCTTTACCTGCAAATTCGGGCTAGGAAGAAACAATGTCTCATTCAGATTAAATTCCCTTTCTTTCTATAATACTTTCAGGGACAATCTGGGTTTTTGAACTCAAGGATGAGATCAACTGTGGTTGGATTAGATGGTTCTGAAGCCATGTAAAGGACAGTCAAAATAAGCTTATTAAATAGGTCAATAATGATTTACAATGCCCCTTCAACCAATTATATTTTTCACTCCACAAACTAGAAGATCAATTGTATTTTTTTCTCCCCTGACACTACTCTGGCACGTTTCTCTGAAGGTGCCTGTCTAAGACCGCACGCTGGCTTTCTTTCGCTCTCCGGTCTTTAACGGTTCCTCCCACTCAGCTTTACCTCCCGATCCGATCCAACTCTTTTATTAGCGACTCCGTATTTCTTCTTTGCGCTAATGCTGCCGTCGCTTTAAGAGAGTTGGCCTTTCGGTGATTTTGATGGCATCATTATTCTCTTGGCGTCATTATATCGGCCGGGCTATTGCGAACCATCAGATTCCATTAGGAAGTCGCTGAAAATAGGGGTCAGGAGGGCACTTCTTCTAATTAACAAGTGTCTCTTCTTCCCCACAATAATGGAACTACCTTTAAAGAAATTTTAAATGAGCGGATCGAGGAGGTTTAACTATGAAATGGGTAAGATGAAAGAGGTAAAATGAAACAAATGAACAGGGTTGTGTACTGAGCTTAGTGGCCCTGTCTTGACCTGTTCTGGAAGGAACATATTCTGCCTGCATGGCCTAGTGGATGTAGCCCAGGCCTGGGAATCAGAAGGATCTGGGTTCTAATTCCGATCTTGAGCAAGTCACTTCCCTTCTCTGGGCTTTATTTACCTCATCTGAAAATGGGAATTAAGAGGGTGAGCCCCATATGGGACAGGGACTGTGTCCAACCTGATTAACTTGTATCTACTCCATTGCTTAGAACAGTGCTTGGCACCTAGTTAAAAAAAAAAAGTTGGTATTTGTTAAGCGCTTACTATGTACAGAGTACTGTTCTAAGTGCTGGGGTAAATACAGGGTAATCAGGTTGTCCCACGTGAGGCTCACAGTCTTCATCCCCATTTTACAGATGAGGGAACTGAGGCACAGGGAAGTAAAGTGACTTGCCCAAAGTCACACTGCTGACAGGTGACAGAGTCGGGATTCGAACCCATGACCTCTGGCTCCCAAGCCCTGGCTCTTTCCACTGAGCCAGTGTTTAACAGTCCTATCTAGTTCCTGGATAATTCTGAGATCTCCCTGTCAATCTTCTGGAGGTGCTGACAATCATGAGGATGGTCTGTCAGTCATGTGGATGTGCTGTCAATCATCTGACCACCTGTCAACCGTGAAGGGGTCCGAGGAAATCGTTGAGATGGGACCGAGAGAATGTGCAGAGAGAGAAAGATTGGGCTCAAGTCCTTGTTAGATTTTAATCATCCATCAGTCAACCAGTGGTATTTATCGAGCGCTCACTATATGCAGAGCACTGTTGTAAGGGCTTAGGGATTTAAGTTCTTCTCTAGCAGGAGCTAGCCAAATGGGAGTTTGCAAAGCAGCTAATAAATCAGGGTGTGTTTCATTTAAAAAAATGCTAAACCAACTTTTAACGCACAGTACATAGAAACCCAAACACACTCGGATAGAACATCTGTAATTTTGAATGAATCACCCTACTAAAACTACAGGAAATTTCAAGGTAGATTTACTTACACATAAGATGATTGCAGATAATGAGTACTAATCTATTCATCTTATTGCCAGAAAATAATCTGATCAGAGTGCGATCACAATTTCATAAAACAGATAGCGCTTTACCTTTGCTCTAGGCTGGTAGCAGTTAATTATAATTTTGATTACACCGGAGTGCTTTAGGCTCCTTTTTATGACTAGAGGATTCCCCCTGTTATTTGAAAATATACCACAACATACATTTATTTTTCTACGATGAATCATCTCCGGGGCCCAGGTATGAGGGAACTAGTTGCTCCGCACATATGTTCGGTAACGATACGGCATGACGGATGGGACGGAAATAAAATTTTTATTTTTAACTATGTCGCATCGCTTGAAGACTGATTATGTGTCCTCAGTCAAAATATGTACCAATCAGACAGCTGTGCTCTACTTTAGTTTTACCAAACCTAGCAAGTATTTTATTTGCGATAAAGAAACTGGAGGGCCGTCAAAGTTGTCCAGAGCCATCTGCTTCTGAAATTAGTTTCAAACTGGGGATTTCAGCCTGGGTAATTCTCCTCTACTTACGATACCGAAGAAGGCCCGGGTTTTTAAAGTATATTGTTGAGTGCTATCAGTTTGGCGAACGGTAACCGTCCCACTTCTCGATATCACCTGACGTCAAGTTGCCAAGTACCGGTTTTCCGAACGGCTCGGACGGGACGATGAGCGGGGACTCGTGCTTGGCGATGAAGTCTACGCGGTCATCCCTCTGTCGCGGAAGCGCTAAATGGGTTCTCTCCGAGCTGGCCTTGAGTAGTGGAAGACCATCGGTGAGGCTGTTTCCAGCGGCGGAAAGGTGAGGAGGAGAGCATGGGGGTCATCTCTTCTTTCAGCGTGGCGTAATGGATAGCGTCCGGGCCTGGGAATCGGACGGATTGAATATTATTATTATTAATTATAGTTAATGATGGTATTTGTTAAGCACTGACCACGTGCCAGACACTGTACTAAGCTCGGGGGTGGATGCAAACAAATCGAGTTGGACGCGGTCCCTGTCCCGTGTCGGGCTCACAGTCTCAAACCCCATTTTACAGATGAGGTAGTTGAGGTACAGGGAGTTAAAGTGACTTGCCCAAGATCACACAGCGGACAAGTGGCAGAGCCGGGATTAGAACCCATGAACTTCCGACTCCCAGGCCCGGGCTCTATCCACGACGCCGGGCTGCTTCTACTCCCCGGTCCGCCACATTTCTGCTGTGTGACCCTGGGCAAGTCACTTAACCTTGCTTGGCCTCAGTTCCCTCATCGATAAAAAAAAAAAAAATAGGGATGTAGTGTGAGCCCCCGTGGGACGGGGACTGTGTCCAACCTGATTAACTTGTATCTACCCCAGCGGTAACAACAGTGCTTGGCACAGGGTAAATGCTTAACGAGTACTATAATTATTATTTATCATTATTATTATTATTATTCAGGACGTTGGGCAAATTTGAGCTGTGTCTGTCGGACTCTGAAGCCTCGAGGAGCTCCAACCTCTGCTCCTCTATCGATCACTCAATCAGTGGTATTGGGTTGATCTCACTGTGCGCAGAGCACTGAACTAAGCCCTTGGGAGAGTACAATGTAACAATCACCTAATAATGTTGGTATTTGTTAAGCGCTGACTACGTGCAGAGCACTGTTCTAAGTGCTGAGGGAGATACAGGGTAATCAGGTTGTCCCACGTGAGGCTCACGGTCTAGATCCCCATTTTACAGATGAGGTCACCGAGGCTCAGAGAAGTGAAGTGACTTGCCCACAGTCACCCAGGTGACAAGGGGCGATTGACCGACCACATACAGTAAATGCTCATTATATATGATTGACTGACAGATTGATTTAACAGACTTCCCCGGAAGAAGAGCTTTCGGTCCCTTGAGGATGATAATTCAGGGGGGATTCAGCTTGGAAGTGTGAAAGACTCTGACACAGATTCTCCATTTCTGGAAAGAAAACGGTATTGCTTTTATAAATGGAAAAAAATAATATATTACAAATGTAAAAAAAACCCAGAAAATAACACTCTTGATCCATTATAATAACTTTCTTGGTTAGACTTTCTGCCCCCCTGCCCCAAATGAAAATTTGTACTTAGGTGCTGGTAAAATAGGGTTGACCAGGATAGAGTCATTTTGTTGACGTCCTCCAAAAATGTCACCACAGCTGAATTTGCTATCAATCCTTCAATCAATCAATGATACTAACTGTGTGCAGAACACTGTACTAAGTGCTTCGGAGAGGACAACGTAACAGAGCTGGTTGATACGTTCTCCGTCTCCAAGGAGCAGTAAGTAGCCATCAATCTATCAACGATGATGACTGTAGTCTTTGTTTAGCATTTACTACGTGCCGAGCACTGAACTAAGTACTGAGGTAGAGACAGCATAATCAAATCAGATGCATCCCTCGTCCCACGTGGGCTCGCAGTCGTTGAGGGAGGAAGAAAAGATCTTGAATCCACATTTTACAGAAGAGGAACCTGGAGCACAGAGTAGTCAAGAGACTTGTCCAAAGTCACACAGCGGTCATGCGGCAATACTGGGATTAATAATAATAATAATAATGTTGGTATTTGTTAAGCGCTTACTCTGTGCAGAGCACTGTTCCAAGCGCTGGGGTAGACATAGGGGAATCAGGTTGTCCCACATGGGGCTCTCAGTCTTAATCCCCATCTTACAGATGAGGTAACTGAGGCCCAGAGAAGTTAAGTGACTTGCCCACAGTCACACAGCTGACAAGGGGCAGAGCTGGGATTCGAACTCATAACCTCTGACTCTAAAGATCTGACTCTTTCCACTGAGCCACGCTGCTTCTCTGGGATTGAAACCCCAACCTGGAAAAGCAGCGTGGCCTAGTAGAAAGAGCACAGGCCTGGGAGTCAGAGGACCTCGATTCTAATCCCAGCTCTGCCACGTGTCTGCTGTGTGACCTTGGGCAAATCACTTCACTTCTCTGTGCCTCAGTTCCTTCATCTCTAAAATAGGGATTAAGAGTGGGAGCTCCGTGTAGGACAGGGACTGTGTCCTACCTTATTAGCTTGTATCTACTCCCCAACTTTGCACAGTGCTTAGTACCTAATAAACACTTTACAGTGACCATTTAAATACCATATTCAAAAAAAAACAACAAACAAAAACTGGTTTTTTGACTCAGAGGCTCTTGCTTTATCTACTGGGCAGCAGTCTTTCAATAGTATCATCATCTATAATTTATTTTAAAGCCTGCCTCTCTCTCTAACTTTTAGCTATGGTATTCACTGAATGCTTTTTGAAGGCTAGGCTCTGTATTTGAGCAAGTAAAATAGAAGCACGGCATTCCCTACCTACAAGCAATGTGTCCTAGTGGAAAGAGCCCAGACCTGGAAGTCAGAGGTTCTGGGTTCTAATCCCAACTCTGCCTGCAATGTGAACCTGGGCAATTTACTTTGCTTCTCTGTGTCCCAGTTTCCACATCTGTAAAACTGGGATAAAATCTCCGTTCTTCCTCCACCTTGGAGTGTGAGCTCCACGTAGAATAGAGACCGTCGCCGACCCGGTTATCTTTTATCTACTCCAGTGCTCAGTACAGTGCTTGGCACATAGCCAGCACATAACAGCTACCATAATTATTATCATGACTCCACCGGAGGAGACAGATACAGAAATACCAACTCTTCACATAGCCACATGTGTTTCAGGGGTGGTATAAATAAACAAATAAGAAATGAAAAAGCCTGTAAAGGGAGGCTTTTTATGCCCAAATAATTCCAGCAGCTTTTTGGCCAAAGTGTCATTTTAGGGAGCGATTTTTCCCCTAAAGTTCCCGTGCAAAGCATCATTGGTAGAAAACGATTGCATTTTCCAGAGTCGGGATAAAAATAGCCAAGCGTGGGCATGATGGAGTGATTCAGCTCTGCTTTTTGTCCTCGGGAATGTCACCGTACACAGGGCTTCTGGGAGGGAGAACTTCACTGACAGTTTGCTTTTGAGTTGGGTCTTGAAGGAGGAAAAAGACATTCTCACTAACCTCCACCTCTCTCTCTGACCATGAAATCTCACATTTCTTCCTACATTTAGGATATCTTTATTTGGATCACCTGTGGACCCCTCAAACCCAGGGTGGTGAAAACTGAACTTTTCATTTCCCCCCCTAAACCCACTCCTCCTCCTAACTGTCCACCCCTGTGAATCAACGTGGTCTAGCGGAAACCGCAGGGTCCTGGGAGTCAGAGGGACTGGGTTTTAATTCCAGCTCAGCCTCTTGTCTGCTGTGTGACCTTGTCACTGAACTATTCTGTGTCTCAGATGCTTCCTCTGTAAAATGGAGATTAAGACCACGAGCCCCGCGAGGTTGTTTCTAACCTGATTAGCTGGTATCTACACCAGTGCTTTGGAGTCAGAGGTCATGGGTTCGAATCCTGGCTCTGCCAGGATTGTCAGCTGTGTGACTGTGGGCAAGTCACGTAACTTCTCTGTGCCTCAGTCACCTCATCTGTAAAATGGGGATTAAGACTGTGAGCCCCACGTGGGACAACCTGATTCCCCTGTGTCTACCCCAGTGCTTAGAACAGTGCTCTGCACATAGTAAGCGCTTAACAAATACCAACATTATTATTATTATTATTATTATTGTTATTACAGTGCTTGGCACATAGTAAGTGCTTAACAAATACCGTAAAAAACCAGCAACAAACAACGACAACAAATAAAACTTACCTTGTTCCTGAAGACTTAAGTCTTGGTGTCATCTTTATGTCATCTTTGACTCGTCCCTGTCTTTCAACTCTTCCATGCAGTCCGCTGCAGGTTTCCCCTTCAGAACACCTCCTGGTTACACCCTTCATTCATTCATTCAATAGTATTTATTGAGTGCTTACTATGTGCAGAGCACTGCACTAAATGCTTAGAATGAAACATTCGGCAACAGATAGAGACAATCGCTGCTCAATGACGGGCTCACAGTCTAATCTTTTCTGCCCAGATGACCACTTATCTGGTCCAAATTTTTGTCATCTCCCATTCAGACCACTTTTCAATCTCCTTAATGACTTCCCAGTCTCCAGTCTCTCCCCCACATTCAGACTACACTCACACTGTGACTCAGATGAGCATCTTTAACTGTATGAGAATAACGACTGTGGTATTAAGTTCTTACGCTGTGCCAAGCTCTGCGTTAAGCACTGGAGTACATACGAGCTAATGGGGGGGACACAGTTCTGGTCCCACATGGGCCTCACAGCCTAATGGGGATGAAGAATAGGTGTCTAAGCCCCACTTTACAAATGAGGACAACGAGACACTGAAAAGTTAAGTGTCTTACTCAAAGTCACACAGCAGGAACGTGACAGAGAAAGGATTAGAACCCTTGTCCTCTGACTTCCAGAACCCTGTTCTATCAACGAGGCCTCACTAATTCTAAGAAGGCATTTGCTATGTTGGCAGTCAGTCGATCGCTTTTACTGAGCGCTTACTAAACCCTCTACTAAACACTTGGGAGAGTCCAATCTAGCAATAAACAGACACATTCCCTACCCACTATGAGCTTACAGCCTAGAGGGGGATACAGACTCTAATAGACATAAATACATTTTTGTTATGGACATAAGTGCTGTCCTCAAACACCCCCCCCCCCCCCCCCGTGGCAACCCATTTCCTTAATAATAATATAATAATAATGTCGGTATTTGTTAAGCATTTATTATGTGCCAAGCACTCTTCTAAGTTCTGGGGTAGATACAAGGTAAGTAGTTTGTTCCATGTGGGCTCACAGTCTTCATCACCATTTTTACAGATGAGGTAACTGAGGCACAGAGAAGTAAAGTAACTTGCCCAAACTCACATAACTGACAAGTGGCAGAGCTGCGATCAGAACCCATGACCTCTGACTCCCAAGCCTGGGCTCTTTCCACTATGCCACGGAGGACAAGGTTCATTCCCAGCACTTTCTCTCTTTCACCTAGAAGCCCCCAGTACCAACTAATCACCCTCCCGCTCCATCCAAACTCATCTTGTAAGGATTCTTTATTCTCAACTCTCTCACCTCGGACTGTCAGTTCAGGTCCATCCCCTGGCCTGTATCTCTACCATCTCCCTACATCCTCCAGATCACAGGTCTTTAATCTTTAGAGACCTCCTGAAAGCCCATCTCCTGCAGGAAGCCTTCCTTGATGACTTCCTCAAATCTCATATTGCTTCCATCTCACAGCTACTCATAGCATTTAGGTCATTATACCCATCCTTATTTTACCATATTTGCATATTCCATCATTTATTGTAAGGTTACATTTTGATATAGTCTTGCTATAACCTGCATGCCCTTGCTCTTCTTCCTTCACCCATTCATTTTTTTTTTTTTTATGGCATTTGCTAAGCACTTATTATGTATCGAGCACTCTATTAAGAGCTTGCGACACCCACGTAATAATATTGGTATTTGTTAAGTGCTTACTATGTGCAGAGCACTGTTCTGAGCGCTGGGGTGGATAGAGGGTAATCAGGTTGTCCCCCGTGGGGCTCACAGTTAATCCCCATTTTACAGATGAGGTAACTGAGGCACAGAGAAGTTAAGTGACTTGCCCACAGTCACACAGCTGACAAGTGGCCGAGCTGGGATCACCCCAGAATCAACCCACATCATCTCAGAATCACTCAATAGTATTTATTGAACACTTTATAGAGCCCTTAGTACAGGCAGATCACTGGACTAAGCCCTTGGGAAGCACGATGCAATAGAGTTGGTAGAAAGGTTCCCTGTTCACAATGAGTATACGGTCTAGAGGGAGAAATCTTTCTCAATCCGGGCTGTCTACAGGTTAGCTGAGTGAGAGTATTCCATTCCCCATCCCGTCTGGTCTCTCAGCCAGAGGCCCTGGTTCTCTCGACCTCCTCCACCCTTCAACTAATTCCCCATCACAAGCTACAGCAATAGATTGGTTGGAGAGGACAGGATAAATCCGTTTGGTCTCAGTGTGGCATATTATCGGAGGGAATTTGTTGGAATGGGTGAACCATCCCAGATTTCTTTGCTCGATCGATCAAGCAGCCGTATTTATCGAACACTTACTTTGTATAGAGCACTGTACTAAGCACTCAGGTGAGTACGCTAGAACAGTTTTGGTTCCCTGCCCACGAGGAGCATATAGTCTAGAGGATGCGAGGTTTAGTCAGCATAAAATGTCCCCACAGTATAGGAGAACTGACTGTAAAACTATTTTTGATTGGTGTCCCTAAGAGTCTTCCTTTCCTTAAATATGGAAGATTTGAATCATCACCCCATAGCCCACACTGAATCAGACACGAGAACGATCTCTGTCCATATGGAGTGTCTTATGCTACCACTTTTTTATTTGGTAATCTTCAGATACACCTTTTTATGATCTTTTGGAGTCTAACTATCGTGTCTTGCACAAATTAGGGTTTATAGAACATGATTCAAATCTTTGCCTCCATATGGCGTAAACATGAGCAGATCAGGGTCTTTAATTCCCGAGCTTCCGTTAGCATCGCAATTTTAGGGAGGAGGGAAATCCATGTGGCCTTGTCACACGTCTCCTCTCAGTAAGAAAAGTATCACAACAGGCTCGTTCCATCCTCACTCTCTCAAATTCCGGACTCTGAGCGGAGCCTCTGTTTAATTTTGCTTCGGTTTCCAGCTTCGAATCCTGAAGGAGTGAGGAAAGCTGATGAAGCTAAAGAAAGCATCACGTGAAAGCATCAGTGAAGTAGGGAGACGGTCTGGGAGTGAGGAAATTAGTTCTAGTTGCGGTCAGCCATTTCCTTCCTGAGTGAATGGGGTCAAGTCACTTAGTAATGACGGTATTTGTAAAGTACTTCCTACGTGCCAGACACTGTACTAGGCGCTGGGGCAGATACGAGCAAGTAGAGTTGGACATCGTCCCTGTCCCACGTGGGGTTCACAGTGTCAATCCCTATTTTTCAGATGAGGGAACTGAGGCCCAGAGAAGTGAAGTGACTTGCCCAAGCTCACACAGCAGACAAGCGGCAGAGCCAGGATTAGAACCCATGACTTGACTCCCAGGATAGTGCTCTATATAATCCACCATGCTGCTTCTCTAACTTCTCTGTACCCCGGTTTCCTCATCCGTAAAATGGGTGCACTATCCCTTCTCTCCTTGATGCTTAGATCTCAACCCATTTTGGGTCAAGTAATGATGATAATAATAATGTTGGCATTCGTTAAGCGCTTACTATGTGCAGAGCATTGTTCTAAGTGCTGGAGTAGATACAGGGTCATCAGGTTGTCCACCGTGGGGCTCACAGTCTTCATCCCCATTTTACAGATGACGGAACTGAGACCCAGAGAAGTGAGGTGACTTGCCCACAGTCACCCAGCTGACCAGTGGCAGAGCCAGGATTCGAACTCATGACCTCTGACTCCCAAGCCCAGGCTCTTTCCACTGAGTCGCATCGAGTGAGTACTTGATAGTGAGTACTTGATAGTGAGTACTTAATAAGCTCCCTCCTTACTAGTGTACAACACCCAACTCTTTGTTGTGACAAGGAGGACACATTGAGCAACTGTGGCTGGTCGAACATTTGTGCATTTTGAGATGCAGATTACAAAAAAAAAAAGAAAAAAAAAAACCAAACTAGCGTTCTCACAGTTGAGTTCCTGGGAGGTAGAGTTTATATCTACTAACTCTCAAGCACCTACAATGTGCTTTACATCAAGTACTTAGAAGTACAAGAAGCAGCGTTGCTCAGTGGAAAGAGCCCCGGCTTGGGAGTCAGAGGTCACGGGTTCTAATTCTGACTCCGCCACTGGTCAGCTGTGTGATTTTGGGTAAGTCACCTCACTTCTCTGTGCCTCAGTTCCCTCATCTGTAAAATGGGGATGAAGACTGTGAGCCCCACGTGGGACAACCTGATCACCTTGTATCCCCCCCTAGTGCTTAGAACAGTGCTTTGCATATAGTAAGCACTTAACAAATACCACCATTATTATTATAAAGAACGATTGATGGAAACCAAACTCACTTTTTTTATGGTATTTCTTCATTCAATCATTTCATTCATTTCTTCAACTACTTCCTCATCACAAGCTACAGCAATAGATTGGTTTGGAAGGACAGAATAAATTTGTTTGGGCTCAGTATGGCTTATTATCGGTAGGAATGTGTTGGAATGGGTGAAGAGTCCCTGATTTCTTTGGTCAATCGATCAAGCAGCAATATTTATTAAGCACTCGGGAGAGTACGCTAGAAGAGTTTGCTTCCCTCATTTATTGAGCGCTGTGTGCGGAGCACTGTGCTTAGTGCTTGGGAAGTAAAATTCAACAACAAATAGAGACAATCCCTGCCCACAATGGGGTCACAGTCTAGAAACTTCTTAATTGACATTCTTAATGCAAATTTGATTGTTTCTTAATTTTAAAATTTTAAATTGAAATTGAAATTCTAGACATTTATTTCTTAAGCCCCTACTATGTGCCAAGCACTGCCTTCAGCGCTGGGGTAGACGTAAGCTAGGTTGGACACAGTCCATGTCCCACATGGAGCTCACAGTCTTAATCCCCAGGTAACGGATGAGGTAACTGAGGCTCGGAGAAGTTAAATGACCGTGGACACGTCAAGTGGTGGAGCCGGGCGTAGATCCCTGGTCCTTTTCATTCAGTCGTATTGACTGAGGGCGTACTATGTGCAGAGCACTGTACTAAGTCCTTCTGACTTCCAGGCCTGTGTTCTATCCACTAGGCCACGCTTTTCCTTAAGAATGGAAGAGCATGTTTCTCCTCTGATAGTCCACTTCTGCCCAAATGAATCCTGTCTCAAATCCTCAATGTCACCCCGAAGCTGAACATCTACACATGGGGCCTTCCATTTCTATGGCCTTTCTAGAGTGGATGTGAAACCTCAGATTCCCTCTTGGTCCTGAAACTATTTTTCCAGAGAAAACTACAAAGTCCCCATCCCTTCACAGAAGACGATCCAGACAGCTCAATCCCCAGAGGGAATTTTGCCTCAAACTTTCAGGGGCGTAGGTAGCCCGGTTCCAAACGAGCGATCCGCACCAGGTAGCAGTTAATTAAGTAAATTGATTTTCTCCCCCTCAGTAGAAGGCTGCATTCTCTTTATAGGGAATTGTTTAAAGGGAAAGTTCAATTTAGACAATTTGAACAAGTTGTAATTATCAATTATGTATACCTTTGGGTGTATGGAAATTATTATTTTTTAATGACTCTGCTTCTTTTCATATGATTATTTGGATATTATTCAGTCATTTCTCCTTCTAGTGAATTGCAAATTACGTTCGACCGCGATGATGATGCTATAATTAAGGAAAAAAATAACAGCCAGATATTCACATCATCCTTGGTGGGTTTTGACATAGCACAATTAAAAAACCTTCTGCGGGGAGCAGTAAAACAAATGAAAGAAAATGTCCCACAAAATATTTCCCTTTTGGTACCCCCTGTTTATATTTTTACGAGCCTCTTATGCTTCTCTAAGAGATTTTTAATGTGGCAGCGTATGTTATTGGCCTGTATTTTTTTTTTTCCCCGATATCATACATTTCGGTCTTTATCACAGTGGGAACAATAAAATAACAGGCCACAATGCATTAACATCATAAAGAAAATGTAATAAATGGCTTTATAACTGTAGTAAAAGTTGCATGGCTACCAGCAGCTGTAGCAGTGATGATTCTGAGCAGTGTTTTATGACCAAATGATCCTCAGTGGGCTGATAATATTATGTGCGTGTGTGTGAGCGTGTGTTTATTTGTGTGTCTGTGTGTGTTGGAGGGGGGGCTCGAGTACGTGTGACTGTAATGCCAGCAGTTTCCAAGTTCTAGATTTCAATTCAGATGAATAATTGAAAGCACTCTGAGACTTTTCCATAAAATGTTTAATGAGACCAAGCCCTCCCTCCCTGTACTGGAAAATTAAATAGTTTTTATGGGAGTATTTTATGATGAGAGTCTAACTACTATCTGCGGGATAGCTGTGTTTTTTAAACATAGGAATTAGGAGTAAAAAAAAAGTGGTTGGAAGTCCTCATGGTCAGGGTTTAGAATATCGGCAGTAAAGGAAGTGTAGATCTGTATAGTCCTGGTTTTCTTCAGTTTCATCTTTCCTGCCCATCCTCGTCTCTTCCCCCGATTGAGGTTTCCCGGGCTTTGGATTTGGGAGGCAGACTCTATTGGGGACATTTGCTGGAAACTTAGGACGGTGGTAATCGTGGGACGATCTATGTATGCATTTGGAATGAAAATAAGCACAGGGGACTTCAAAGAGTCAATCTTCCAAAAATAACGGAATGGATAATCATCTACTGTAAATGTGCAGTCCACCAAGGGTTTTTTATGGAGGGGGGAAAAGTGGTTGGAAGTCCTCATGTTCAGGGTTTAAAATATCGGCAGTAAAGGAAGTGTAGATCCATATAGTCCTCTTTTCTTCAGTTTCATCTTTCCCGCCCATCCTCGTCTCTTCCCCCGATTGAGGTTTCCCGGGCTTTGGATTTGGGAGGCAGACTCTATTGGGGACATTTGCTGGACACTTAGGATGGTGGTAATCGTGGGACGATCTATGTATGCGTTTGGAATGAAAATAAGCACAGGGGACTTCAAAGAGTCAATCTTCCAAAAATGACGGAATGGATAATCATCTACTGTAAATGTGCAATCCACCAAGGGTTTTTTATGCAGGGGGTGAAAAAAAAAGTGTGAACTATTTTCCTGTCTCATTCACAGAACAGATGAGATGTGAAATGAGCGCTATCTGAGTGGATGAAAATTTCATATAATGTACAGTCGGGGAGATTGGGCTGCTATTTAAACTACCAAAAAAAAAAAAGGTTTCTTTTTTTTTTTTTTTTTTCTTCCTTCAGAGGGAACTTTTAATGGCTGCTTTCTGCCTATTGCTTAGGAGCTTTTTCATTGTGGAGAAAAAAATGAGAGAGAAAGAGAAATGAATGTGTAACTTCCCTCGGTTTATTAAACGCTCCTTTTTCAGTGCTTACAAATGCTTACGCTGTCGGATGCCTGCAGGGAACTGACGAACACGCTCTATCAATCGAGGTGACGTCCCTAATCAATTATCCCAAACATTTGCCGTTGTTTTCCCGTATGGGGTATGTTGCCTGTTCATCTCATGCACACAGTCAATAGGTGCTTCTGACAGCACAATATGAGAAGACAAAGCCCCTTGAATTGAATAAATCCTCCAAGATACACTCCATCTAAAGATCTGGCCTCTTGGGGAGACCTGAGGAGAGCATCAAAAAAAAACAAAAACAAAAAACCAAAAAAATCTCTCCAAAAAACACACACAACATATCCTAAAACCGATTATTCCGGACAAAGCGAAATGTCACCGAGTCTATAAATCAGGAAGACAGAGAAGAAATGATTGTCATCGATCTGTGTCTAGACCCCTATTGGCTTCCAAAGATATTCCAAGCTAGAAGCTAGGCCTCTCTCTCTCTCCCTAGCAGAAAATTTTTCTCTATCATTTCTTCGCTTGCTGTCCTTCTCTGATAAGGTGAGATACTGCATCTTCACCATCAACATGGAAAAGGGTGTGCAGATACAGAATCTCATTTCAGTGTCTCTTTCACAACGGGAGGCTGCCATTCCCCAAGAACATCCTGGATTATATATCGGCATTCCGAAAGGATGGAGATGATACCGTCTTCGGATTCGGGTCGGGCCTCTTCTGAGAAATCATCATCGTTGGCTGTTAATTAATCACACGCTGCCCACTGTAACGGATGTCCCCCGACAACCCAAATCCCCTTCTTCCTTTTCGGAGCAGAAACAAGACATCGGATCATAGACTCTGATAGCTAAAGAGCGGGAAGCATCTTTGAAAAGTCACTTTATCACAGCTCCCGCCTGCAGGAAGGGTGCCTTAAAACTATCCCAAAGCGTGGAGACTCTAGCCTTTCAAGCCGAGCCTCATTTATATCTATAAACATAATGATTTATAAACATAATCTATACAGGCACTTACGTACAGACTGCTACAAACTGACCAGCTTGATTCACAGGAATCAAGAGAGGAGAGGCAAAAGTGGAAGGAGTCAAAATGGAAAATAGCACCGAGGCAGTGGAAAAAGCATGTATTCATTCATTCATTCATTCATTCATTCATTCATTCATTCATTCAATCCTTTTTACTGAGCACTTACTGGGTGCAGAGCACTATACTACGCGCTTGAAATGTACAACTTGGCAACAGATAGAGAAAATCCCTGCCCAACAACGGGCTAACAGTCTAAAAGGGGAGACAGGCAGCAAAACAAACCAGTCGGCCATCGATGCCATCCAAAAAGATAAATAGAGTCATAGATATATACACACCAGTAATAAAATAGAGTAATAAAAAATGTATACCAATATATAGAAGTGCAGTGGGGAGGGGAAGGGGCTAGAGCAGATGGCAGGAGAAGGGGGAATAGGGAGGGGAGGAGGGACAACGGGAAAGGGAGTGTTCAGTCTGGGAAGGCCTCCTGGAGGAGCAAACGTGAGAGCATGAAGGGACAATCTTTGTGTTTGCAAAATGCTACCTGTGAGGTGGGGTGCGCTTTAATCTTTTCAGTTGTACACACAAACAAAGACACGCGCACACACACACACACACACAAAGCCAAAACATCCACACCCACACTCACCCCCGTGGGTGATCTACTGCAGTGGGCGATCTCCTACTACAAGCCAATCCACACACTTCACAAACGCCAATCTATTCAATGTACCTCAATATGGTCTTGACCCTGACTAAGACCTCATTTCCTCTTCTCCCACTCCCTTCTGCTTTTGCTCTTTCATTTGGATTTGCATTCTTTATTCACCCCTCCTTCAGCCCCTCAGCACTTATGCCATAATTCATCGCCATAATTCATTTAGTCACATTAATGTCTGTCTCCCGTGTCTAGACTCTAAGCTCACTGTGGGCAGGGGAAATATCTACCAATGCTCTCTTGGATCGTCTCTCTGTATTGCTGTACTGTACTTTCCCAAGTGCTTATTACATAGTGCTCTGCTCACAGTAAGCGCTCAATAAATACGATTGAACGAACCAATGAATGCTCTCCCAGCTGCCTAGTACAGTGCTCTGTACATAGTAAGTGCTCAATAAATACATTTGATTGATTGATTGGCCTGTATCTCCACTGCCCACGTCCTTGCCCATATCCTCCCTTATCCTGGAACTTCTTCCCGATTCCTATCTGATAGTTCGCCTCTCTCCCCACCTCCAAACCCTCTTAAAAATCCCATCTCCACCAAGAGGATTTTTCCCTCATTTTCCATCTCTTTCCTTCCCTCAGTGTCACCTAAGGCACGCGGTTGAGTAATCCTGAAGGACTCTGATACTCATCCCAGTCCCTCAGTATTCAGGTACCTATGCTTATACTCAACATTTCCCCTCTCTGTAATTTATTCTAATAACTGTCTCACCTTGTAGATTGTAAGCTCCCTGTAGTCAAGAAAATTGTCTCCTAACTCTGTTGTATTATACCATTCCAAGCCCTAGTGCAGTATTCTATACAAAGTAAGCCCCCAATAAATATCATTTATTGATTGAATAATTCACCATCGGTGATTTCTTCCTCAAGTATGAAGCACTTATTACTACATTGTGGAAGCAACGTGGCTTAGTGGAAAGAGCACAGGCTTGAGAGTCAGAGGTTGTGGGTTCTAATCCTGGCTCCGCCGCTTCTCAGCTGTGTGACTTTGGGGTAATCACTGTCCTGAGTGCTGGGGAAGAATCTCTAGTTGGGAATTAGACATGGGAAGCATTTCTGCCCCACAGAGGGGCTCACAAGAGCAGCACAATCAAGACTTCCTATTTGATTCTTGTCCCTCACAATGTTGTGGAGAGCATAGACACCTCCCTTTCCAAGGGTCTCAGCAATGAAAATGAAGAGGCAATAATAATAAGAATGTTGGTATTTGTTAAGCTCTTACTATGTGCCGAGCACTGTTCTAAGCTCTGGGGTAGATACAGGGTAATCAGCTCATCCCAAGTGAGGCTCACAGTTAATCCCCATTTTACAGATGAGGTAACTGAGGCACAGAGAAGAGGTCTTATCATTACCATAATTACTACAAATAATGATAATTTTAATAATATTTGTAAGCACTATTTGGTAGGAAAAGTGGAGTTAGGGTAGACTGATGTTCTCCCAGTTCATTATATTGTCCCAGAGAGAACCATCTTAGGGTGACATTGGAAGTGTCTTTGACTATTTCCCTCTTCTAAAAGGACGGGCGTATCATTCACGGTGGCTTTTTTCTCCATTCTTTGCAGAATCTCCTCCTCTAATTTCCAACGGTGAAAGGTTCATTATTAATCATATTTATTGAGAGCCTACTGTGTGCAAAGCACTGTATCCTCTAGCTTAGAAAACAAATATGAGGGTCTCTATCTGTTCGTAAATGTCCGGCAGAATGATTTCAAACAGCCGGACGAGTTCAAATCAGGTTCGTCTATTGTGTTTTCCGTCTCACACAGATCACCCTGTCATTTTACCAGCAACATCTGAATACATTCTTGATTAGAAAGCATGTGTTGTCAAATTTCCCAGCTCCAGTGGGACGTATCCTTCTCATTCTATTCAAAATGGAATGATTCTCCATCTGACAGGCAGGACTGACCCGAAGTAAAATAAAAGCGCTGAAAATGCAGTCTTTCATTATACCCATTTTTCCAGATTGGGAATTCTTCACCAACTCTGGAGGAAATGAGGAGGAAGCCTCGACCGTAACTCCTCCGAGTTCATCAGATATTAGTTTTGTCACTCAGCACTTGAATAAAAGCTGCTAACGAAACACGGACAATACTGAGACTCACCAGTTGTCAGTGTATTCACCAGTAACAGCATTAATAATAGCAGAAGTAGTAATCAGTGCTTAGTACAGTGCTTGGCACATAGTAAGTGCTTAACAAAAACCATCATTATTATTAATATTAGAAGTCACCAATTTTTTTTTTTTATTTTTTTTTTGGCATTTGCTAAGTGTTTACTATGTGCAAGACACTGTACTAAGCGATGGGGTAAATGCAAACTACTCATTTGTTGTTGTTTTGTTTTGTTGTTATGTTGTACTCACCCAAGCACCTAGTACAAGACTTTGCACGCATTAAGCACTCAATAAATAGGATTGAATGAATGAGTAAGTGAATGAATGAATAATCATGTTGGACATAGTCCAGGTCCCACGTGGGGTTCACAGTCTTCATCCCCTTTTACGGATGAGGGAACTGAGGCACAGAGAAGTGAAGTGACTTGTCCAAGGTCACACAGACGAAGAGCAGTGGAATGGGGATTATTATCGAGGGGTCTCTGACTCCCAGGTCTGGGTTCTTTCCATTAAGTCAGGCTGCTTCCCATGGAAACTTTCCCGTTTCCCTTTTCCCATGTCCTCCTCCTAGACTCAAACATTCCTCCCCGTCAGACCACTACTCTCCCCACTTCCCAGCATTATTAAGGTCACATCTCCTCCAAGAATCCTTCCCACATGAACCCCTATTCTGCGCCTATCCACTAGGCCACAGTGAAACCGATGAAAAATCGAGTGTCCACTTGGGATTTATCCAATTCCACGAGAAGAGACTCCCCCTGCTTTTTCCTGTTTTACCAAACCAATCAATCAATCGATCATCTTTATTGAGCACTTACTGGGTGCAGATCACTGTACTAAGCGCTTGGAAAAGTACGACATAACGGAGTTGGTAGACACGTTCCCTGCCCACAGTGAGTTTACAACCTTGAGGGGGAGATGAATATTAATATAAATAAATAAAATTGTGGATCTCTACCTGTGTTGTGGGGCTGAGGGTGGAGTGAGCAAAGGGTGCAAATCCAAGCTTAAGGACGATGCAGAAGGGAGAGGGAGAAGAAAAAATGAGGCCTTAATAGAAGAAGACCGTCAAAATACAATGGAACTCCTCCACTAATGCCTCGTAAAGTTTTTTTTTTCCCAAAACAGGGATAGGGAAATCAAATAGGAAGATGAGAAAGAGTTGGTATTGAGGAAACTGCAATAAAATATGAAGTCTATTCACATTCCACTTGGCAGGTCCACAGAAGGAAGGATTTTTCAATATATATTCCTTTCTAATTCTTTATCTCTTTGTTCCACAAAAGGATCGATCGAGAGCCCAAATCCCCCAGCCTTTGCTTTGGGTTGGAAAATAGGCCATTTTTCCCCTCCCTCCTAACGTACAGCAAACATTTCTCTTCTTAGAGGGGATTTGGGGAATGCAGTCTACTGGAAGTCCAGAGGGGAGGGAGTCCAAAGGGCTGGGTTCAAGTCCCGGCTCTGCCACTGCCTTGCTGTATGACCTTGGGTAAGTCTCTCACATTCTCCATTTTCTCATCTGCAAAATGGAGATTAATAAAACAAAACAAAACACTTGCCTGTCCCTGTATTGCAGGGCTGTTTTTATAATAAAAACTGATAATTGATGTGACGGCCCTCTGGAAAGTACTTCACAATTTCAAAGAATTACTTATGACTTCCAGAACTTAGGATAAACCACGCTTCGTATTAAATGAATGTTCATTAATCTTGCCTCATTGTTTCTGGATCTAAATAACCAAGCTATTCCAGCATATTAAGCCTTTATGAACAAGCCACTTTTGATTTCCTTCTTCTTACCAACATTTAAAATTAATGAGGGAAAGCAATACGAGTTTTGCTTTTTCTTTTAATGGTACTTGTTAAGTACCTAATACATGTCAAGCACTGGGCTAAGCACTGATGTAATATAAGTCCGGAGACATTCTCTGTCCCTATGGGTTACACACTCTATGCAGGAGGGAGAAGGATTTAATCTCTGTTTTACAGATGGGATATCTACAACCCATAGAAGTGACCGCCCACCCCGCACGCTCCGCTCCTCCGCCGCCCACCTCCTCACCGTCCCTCGGTCTCACCTATCCCGCCATCGACCCCCAGGCCACGTCCTCCCGCGGTCCCGGAATGCCCTCCCTCCTCACCTCCGCCAAACTGATTCTCTTCCTCTCTTCAAAACCCTACTTAAAACTCACCTCCTCCAAGAGGCCTTCCCAGACCGAGCTCCCCTTCTCCCTCTACTCCCTCTACCACCCCCCCTTCACCTCTCCGCAGCTTAACCCTCTTTTCCCCCCATTTCCCTCTGCTCCTCCTCCTCTCCCTTCCCATCCCCTCAGCACTGTACTCGTCTGCTCAACTGTATATATTTATTACCCTATTTATTTTGTTAATGAAATGTACATCGCCTCGATTCTATTTAGTTGCCATTGTTTTTACGAGAAGTTCTTCTCCTCGACTCTATTTATCGCCATCGTTCTCGTCTGTCCGTCTCCCCCGATCAGACCGTAAGCCCGTCAAACGGCAGGGACCGTCTCTATCTGTTGCCGACTTGTTCATTCCAAGCGCTGAGTACAGTGCTCTGCACATAGTAAGCGCTCAATGAATACTATTGAATGAATGAATATTGAATGAATGAAAGTGACTTGTCCAAAGTCACACAGCAGGCAGGTGATGGATCCAGGGTTAGAACCCCATGTCCTATCACTCCCAGGCCCATGATCTTTCTACTAGGGCACGATTAATTGTGATTTATCAATATTCCCCTCTCAGGATTTCATCTGGAGAGTTTCCAGTCCTCTCCCAGTCTCAGCTACAGGAGGGAGAGGCAAACACTGGTCTACCCGTTCCATTCCTAGATTGGCCAGTGGTTAGCGAGTGGCAGGCCATCGGCTACAAGTCAAAACTCACCTGTGCTGGGCAGCAGTGGCATGGGAGAGAATCGAGGACAGAGACTCAGGTTTACCACATGGAAGGAGGTCATGATAAATCGTTTCTGTATTTTTACCAAGAAAATTCTCTGGATCCACTACGGGAACGATTGCAGTAGGAGAGCGGGGCGTTCTGGGAGAGATGTGTCCATGGTGCCGCTATGGGTCGGAAACTAATAGACAGCATAAGACAAACTATCACTATCATTATTTCATTGTAATCATTATAATTCCTAACCTATTAGTATAGCAATCAGCTCTCAGTTATTGCGACTGATTGATTGATTAGTATCGATGGTGATACTACCTTTATTATTTTACAAGTGCCTCTGGGCAGTGACTTCCCAATTTTTTCTCCTGTGAAATCAGTGAGGAGATGATCATTGCGTTGATTTCCTCACACAACCTTCCGGGACTTCAGCAGATTCAAGAGAAATGTTGCTTCTAAAAATATGATGCCCTCTCCTGGTCTATTCCTGCCATCTGCCTGGTAGCTGTAGACGATCAATCAATCGATCGATCAATCGATCAATATTTAATGAGCGCTTACTCGGTACTCAACACTAGGCTAAGCGCTTAGGAAGGCACAATACAACAGAGCTGGTATCGATCACTGGTATTTGCTGAACGCTTACTGTGGGCAGAGCACTGAATTAAGCATTTGGGAGAGTACAGGATAGCAGAGTTAGTAGACGCATTCCCTGCCCACAACAAGCACTTACTACAGTGCTCTGCACATAGTAAGTGCTCAATAAATACGATTGAATGAACAAGTTTACAGTCTAGAGCAATTGAGGAAGGATTCACCCTCCTGAACGTCCAGAAGGGTTTCGATAATTTGGTGAATGAATGGGGATTATATGAACGGCACCTTCAGGCAACTTCCTTCTTGAATTTAGCGGTTGTCGTGACTATATGAGAAAGCAGCTTGGCCTAGTGGCTAGAGCCCTGGGCTGGGAGTCAGAAGAACCTGTGTTTTAATCCCGGCTCCGCCATTTGTCCGCTGCGTGACGTCTATGTGCCTCAGTTCCCTCATCTGCAAAATGAGGATCAAAACTGTGAGCCCCATGTGGGGCATGGACTGTGTCCATTCTGCCTACGGTGTATCTAGTGTATCTATCTCAGTACTCGAGAAGCAGAGTGGCGTAGTGGATAGAGCCCGAGCCTGGGAGTCTGAAGATCATGGGCCCTAATTCCGGCTCTGCACTTGTCTGCTGTGCGGACTTGGGCAAGTCACTTCGCTTCTCTGGGCCTCAGTCGCCTCATCTGTAAAATGGGGATTTGAGACTGTGATCCCCATGTGGGACAGGGACTGTGTTCAACCCAATTTATTTGAAAGCACTCCAGGGCTTAATTCAGTGTCCTGGCACACAACGAGTGCTTAACAAATATCATTATCATTATTACAGTGCTTGTTATAGTGTAAGTGTTTAATAAATACCTTTTTTTTGAAAAAAGGAAGCTGTATTTGTAGAACACTTACTGTGTGCAGAGCACTGTACTAAGCGCTTGGGAAAGTGCAAATACAATAGAGTCGGTATTTTACGATCCCTGCCTACAAGGAGTTTACAGTCTAGGAGGTATTCTTGATCCCAGGCCACTTGGGTCCCGATCAGCAGAAGCAACAGAAACCTCTAAGGGCCGGGACGGAAGAATTTATTTCTGACCCTCTGCTGAAAGTGGAACTGCAGCCAGAAGAAGGAAGGAATCTCCAGCTATCCGACTTCAACGAGGGGTTTCAACTGGGCTTGATAAGAGGACTCCAGCCCCCGTGATCATTAGACATTTTATTACTCTGCCAAATCACCGGTAAAACTTTCCCCCCGAAAACCCAGGTTTTCTTTGGGTATCAGGCGCAGGCAGCAAAATGAACCAAACATATTTCCTTTGGCCTAGAATCGAAATTAATGGAGAACCCAAGATCAGTGAAGCAGAAAATAAGGCCGGAAACGGATAATGAAGGATCTTCGGAGAATGATACCCAGGAACATGAGAATTGGAGGGCGATTCTGCAGCTGAGGTCTCCAGATAACTGCTTTAAAGAGACGGATGGGCTTAGCGGGAAGGGAGAGTAGACATTGAAAGGGATGATGGAAAAGATAGAAATACAGACTGGTTGGTGAGGGAGAGAGAAATAGGGAAAGGGAGATGGGAAGAGAGAATGTGAGAGAAGGAGAGATTGAAACTATGAGAAACAGAGAGCTTGAGAAAGAGAGAGTGAGGGATAGAGAGTGAAGGATAATTAGAGCACATGAAAGACAAAGCAATTAAGTTTTAGAAATAAACCAAGAAATGTCAAATTATGAAGTTTCTCAAAACACCTCCTTTTCATGTAAATACTCCATCGACGTGACAAATCCTCTCACCCCCTGGTGATCCAAAGGACACCAAAGGAAAGAAGAACGATCTCGATTATTCCGCCAAATCCCAAATACATTTTTGTCTAAACCCAGGCCGAGGCTGAAGGAAAGAGCAGAGAAAATGAGAACGTTAATAACCCCATCAGTGCACCAGGAATGGAGCAACCAGCAGGCACATAGAAACCGAGAAGCGAAGCGTTTCTGGATGAAACGCGATTCCAGCAAATGCTATTTTCGGGGAGAAAATAATATAGGTCGGCGGGAGCCTCATGTGGGGAAAGCCATTTGGAGAGCGTTGGGGGCTGTGAGCTGGGCAACGAAAAAGACAAAACCAATGTTCATCTTTCGATGTTGCCCACGGAGGCGGTGCATTTTCCGCTTCTGTTCCGCGGGTTTGGCTCTCGAAAAGGCAGGGACGTTCTCAGGTATATTTGGCTTAAAAATAAACAGCACATCATGGGGGCTCGAACTCCAACCCAAGCCTGTGTTAGTCGAGAACATTAAACAGATGCTGTGTGACGGATTGTGAAAAACCCCTGCAGAAATGCACAGGGACACAGAAAATAGAAGATGGGCATTGTGGATCTAGTCAGATTCTTATTGGTGGACTTTCCTTCAAATAAGGACGATGGGGTTTATCATCATCGCCTTATTTTTGCACTCTGTAAAGCCACACAAAATTTGCAAAGTGAAATTGAGAGTGTCTCTTTTCCCTTTGTGGAATTGCTTTATGTATTTTCCTTTATTCAAGATCTGGACAAGGAATCTTTAGGATTCTTATTCCAGAATGTGAAAGAAATGGCCATTTTCCAAATAGGGTAAGGTAATAATGATTAGGGTTTCTACTCTAGAAAACCAACTCGTTGTGGACGGGAATGTGCCTGCCAACTCTACTGAATCAAGCTCTGCCAAGGGCTTAAGAAAGTCCTCTGCTCAGAGTAAGCACTTAATAACTACCATTGATTGAAACCTTCCAAATAGAACATTTCGGTCACATTTATTTTTAATAAGAAGATCAATTAGCTTTCCAGTGTTCAGGGCCCACTCTCTCCCCCACCAGATCATTAAATTAAGATTTTTTACAACTGCAACTGGCGATATCTACTTGACGTTTCGAGTCGCTGCGTCTCGGGCTCGGTCGTCGTGCATTCTCGATCCAGGTGGCTGAAACCCGTAAGCAAGCTCCGAGGCCGAGGGCCAGTTTGAGCAGGTTGCCGAGGGACAGGCCGCCATACAGCGGTTTGAAGGAAGAGGCGGGCGGCTGAGCGGAACATAAAGGAGGAGGTTTTATGGAGCGGGCTGGGACTCCCCACGGAACAATGACGAGCCGGGAAACGTTACCAGAGAACCGCAGGCAGAAAAATTACTAGGGAAAGACAGATGGATGGGATGACCGATAAAGGAGAGGATTCCGAAAAACTGCCGGTCTGGGGGAAATGGGAGATTTGGGTCCTCGGATTAAAAGCTGAAAGCGTGGGCCCGCTGAAGCAGAAGCGACCACTGGAAATCGCCAGGGTCCATTAGCGGTTGAGAGAGCAGAGATGGAAGAGCGGGGTAGAGTGGAGAGGGTCAGAACGCAAGCAGCATGGCGTAGTGGATAGAGTACGGGCCTGGAAGTCAGAAGGTCATGGGTTCCATTCCTGACTCTGCCACCTGTCTGCTGTGTGACCTTGGGCAAGTCATTTCACTTCTCTGGGCCTCAGTTACCACATTAGAAAAATAACATAACATTTGTGAGCCCCATGTGGGACAGGGACTGTGTCCACCCTGATTACCTTCTAATCAGGTAATTCTCTGATTAGAGAAGCAGTGTGGCTCAGTGGAAAGAGCCCGGGCTTGGGAGCTGGAGGTCATGGGTTCTAATTCCGGCTCTGCCCCTTATCAGCTGTGTGACTGTGGGCAAGTCACTTAACTTCTCTTTGCCTCAGTTACCTCATCTGTAAAATGGGGATGCAGACTGTGAGCCCCACGTGAGACAACCTGATTACCCTGTATCTACCCCAGCACTTAGAACAGTGCTCTCCATATGGTAAGCGCTTAATAAATATCAATATTATTATTATTAGTCCATCTCCTCCCGAGGTTAGAACAGTGCTTGGCATATAGGAAGCGCTTAACAAATACCACTATTATTATTATCCTTATTATTATTAAGTGAACTTTAGAACCTAAATGCTCTTCAAGTCCCACCACACACACCATCATTACTCCTCCCACCCAAGCATCACAGAAGTCGCCCCGGAGACCGAGGCAGCCCAAAATCGGGCTGTATTTTCATCCATGATTTTTCACTCTTGTTGGGTATAAGTTAAAATATTGCTCAAATTCCGCATTAGGACAAGATGCGGAAGCCACTGCAGACAGGTTTCGATGAAAGAATATGACAGTGAATGAGGGAAGAGAGCAAATAAGAATCCTGGTAGTATCTGTTAGGAGCTTACTATAGTTGAAGTAGTGTACTAGGCACTGAGGTAGATACAAGATCATCAGGTCAGACACACTTCCTGTCAATCAATCAGTATGATAGAGTGATTGATTGTTGCATTGCTTTTTATGATATTTGTTATGTGTCAAACCCTGTTGTAAGCGCTGGGGTAGATACAAGATCATCGGGTCAGACACAGTCCCTGTCCCACATGGAGCTTACAGTCTTAGGGGGAGAGAGAACAGGGATTTCATCCCCCTGTTGCAGTTGAGGAAACTAAGGCTCAGAGCAGTTAAGTGATATGCCCAGGGATACAAAGAAGCAATTGGGAGACCCGGAAATAGATCCCAAGGCCTCTGTCTTCTAGGTCCATGTACTTTCTCCTAGGCCATGCTGCTTCTCATTCTTAATAATCCCTTTCCTTCAAATGTATTCCTGTTTATATAAGAAGAGCACATTGTGCTTGCAAAATTCCGTCTGGCATCCAACTTGGTGAGACCATAATCCCACCCAGTGACTTCAGGGAAAAAAATAATTTGTTTAGGGTCTCCCGTGAGCTAAGTAGAAATCATTTCCTTTCAAGGCCTATCAGATCTCCCTTTCCCTGATCAGTCGACCTGGGGATCCTCTCCCTGTAGATTATAAGAGGGCAGGAATCATCTTTATCAACTCTATTGCACTTTCCCACACTCAGCACATGATAAGCATTCAATAAATAGCACTGATACATTGATTGACTGATCGATGGATGGATATCTCTGTTATATTAACCATTCACCAAGTCATTTCTGATCTCCTGACTCGCTTTCCACCTACCGGTCTGTTTCCTCTCTCTGTTTTTTCCCCTTCTTCTCTCTCTTCTCATTTTTCCTTCTTCTTTGACAGATGCCCTCTGTGATCAGAGAAATTCACCTCTGGATTTATGACTGAATTCATACATGGCTACAGTATAAAGTCATTCAAATTTCTACCTTATTTTGCGAAAGAAAAGCTTGGAACAAAGTGGGAAGACAGCATCTCTTATCTAGATTCGGAGTCCTTCGGTCAAGAAAATGTGTCGCGCAAGATTTTAGTTCTCGGAGCTCCAGGTACGATGATGCAGTACCAATCCCTTGAAGAAATTTAATGAACAATTATAGAATTATTTAAGAGGAGTCCTTAAGGGCAAATTGCTTCTTTTCCTCCTCCAACTTTTCCAAAGTGCAGGGCAGAGAATGGATGGTTTTGTCAAAGGATCGTTGCTGCCTAAATTACATTTAAATTATCCAAATGTTTAACCTTATGAAAATGATTATTTCATTTTATATCCCAGAAACACTCTCATAAGCATTGAAAAACACTCATCTTGTGATACATCCGGAACTTTATGAAAATTTTCCCATCTGGCTGAGATCCTTTAGCCCCTAGCATTGGCCTCATCCTCTCATAACAACCCTCTTCTGAGCTGTTCCACACTACAGGATTTTTCTGATTCCGAAGCCAAGTCGGGGTATGAATTTCAAAGCTTTCCGAAGCTCCTCACTGACAATTCCATCCACGTCCCTTCGTATCAGTGGGCTTTCCATCAAGAGCTGTCTGTCGTCGTTTAGCTTTTCAATAACCGGGAAGGACCACGGTAATAGTTAATAATCTAAACGGGGTTTAAATAATAATAATAATGATGATAGTAGTGGTATTTGTTAAGTGGTATTTGCCAAGCACTGTAGTAAGCACTGGGGTAGATACGAGAAAATCAAGTCATTCGTTCATTCGGTCGATCGTATTTCTTGAGCGCTTACTGTGTGCAGAGCACTGTACTAAGCACTGGGAAGTACAATTCGGCAACAAATAGAGTCAATCCCTACCCAACGGGCTCACAGTCTAGAAGGGGAGAGACAGACAACAAAACTAAGCAAGTGGACAGTGGTCAGGAAGCAATAGCAACAGTGTAAATAAATAGAACTATATATATGAACATATATATGAACATATATATGAACACATATGAACATACACATATATATATATATGAACACACACACACACACATATATAGATAGATAGATAGATAGATAGATAGATAGATATAGATAGATAGATATATAGATATATATTAAAAAAATAAAATAAAACAAATTAGACCCACAGGGGGCTCTCATTTGAAGTAGGAGGGAGCATAGGTATTGAATCCCCATTTTGCAGATGAGGAAACCGAAGCACAGAGGAAGTGAAATGACTTGTCCAAGGTCACAGAGCAGAGGGACGATGGAACGGGAATTAGAACCCAGATCTCTAAAGCCTGCTCTCCTCTCCACTGGGCCATGCTGCTTCCTTTGTTACAGGCAAAAGCTGTAGCCTTCTAGCATTTTCCATCCTACAGCTGTCCTCTTTTCCTGATTAAACAGTGAGAAAGGAGGGCCTTTACTCTTTCTTTTTTCCCGAGCTGTGCAGTTTATATTTCTGGAACCTGCTCCGCCAGAACAATGTTAATCTTCAAATAGTTTGTAGACATCCATGCTGTCGGACTGTGCTACCTACCGTTGTCCCCCATAGGTAAGTGATATAGAGGGGGGAGCGTGATCTAGTGGAAAGCGTGTACGATTGGCAGTCAGTCAATAATATTTAGTGAGCACCTACTGTGTGCAGAGCACTGTACTACGATCTTGGGAGAGCACAGCAGAACAATATAACAGAAACGTTCCCTGCTCACTGTGAGCTTACAGTCTACACGGGGAGACAAAGTGTTGCTTAGTGGCAAGAGCCCGGGCTTGGGAGTCAGAGGTCGTGGGTTCTAATCCCAGCTCCACCACTTATCAGCTGTATGACTTTGGGCAAGTCGCTTCACTTCTCTGTGCCTCCGTTACCTCATCTGTAAAATGGGACAGAGACTATGAGCCCCACGTGGGACAACCTGATCACCTTGTATCTACCCCAGCTCTTAAAACAGTGTTAGGCACACAGGAAGCACTTAACAAATACCGTACTAGAGAAGCAGTGTGGCTCAGTGGAAAGAACCTGGGCTGGGGAGTCAGAGATCATGGGTTCGAATCCCAGCTCTGCCGCTTGTCAGCTGCGTGACTTTGGGCAAGTCACTTCACTTCTCCGTTCCTCAGTTCCCCCATCTGTAAAATGGGGATCGAAACCGTGAGCCCCAAGTGGGACAGGGGCTGTGTCCAACCTGATTTGCTTGTATCCACCCCAGCGCTTAGGACAGCACCTGGTACATAGTAAGCACTTAACAGATACCGTGATTCTTTTTACTATCATTTGAGGTTCTGCATTCCAACTCCTATAGTAGCTTTCTTCTAGTCATGTCCGTCCCACTCCACATACCCTGAAATTCTGGTACCAACTCAAGACTCTTATTGATTGGTAGCGTTGACCTCCCCATCCATCAAATACCATACCTTGTGTGGTGGCGTGGGTAAGCGGGTGAGCTATTTGTTAAGCGCTTACTATGTGCAAAGCACCGTTCTAAGCACTGGGGGATACAAGGTAATCAGGTTGTCCCATCTGGGGCTCACAGTTTTAATCCCCATTTTACAGATGAGGGAACTGAGGCACGGAGAAGTGAAGTGACTTGCCCAAAGTCACACAGCTGGCAAGTGGAGGAGCCGGGATTCGAACCCATGAACTCTAACCCTCAAGCCCACGCTCCTTCCGCTGTATCACGCTGCTTCTCTAAGCGTAGCTAGAAGTAGAGAGGTAGCTAGGAGGACATAAGGGAAAACCCTGAGGTGGGTGAGAGACATGGGGTTGTGTGATAACCTAGCCCGGATTTCCATAAACATGAGATTGTCAGCTCTTTGAGGTGGGGGTCATCGCTACTTAATCTAGAAGACTCAGTCTCTCCCCCTCTAATAATAATAATGTTGGTATTTGTTAAGCACTTACTATGTGCAGAGCACTGTTCTAAGTGCTGGGGTAGACACAGGGTCATCAGGTTGTCCCACGTGAGGCTCACAGTCTTCATCCCCATTTTACGGATGAGGTAATTGAGGCACAGAGAAGTTACGTCACTTGAGAAGCAGCGTAGCTCAGTGGAAAGAGCACGGGCTTTGGAGTCAGAGGTCATGAGTTCAAATCCCGGCTCTGCCACTTGTCAGCTGTGAGACTGTGGGCAAGTCACTTCACTTCTCTGTGCCTCAGTTACCTCATCTGTAAAATGGGGATTAAGACTATGAGCCCCACGTGGGACATCCTGATTCCCCTGTGTCTACCCCAGCGCTTAGAACAGTGCTCGGGCACATAGTAAGTGCTTAACAAATACCAACATTATTATTATTATTATCACACACCTGACAAGTGGCAGAGGCGGGATTCGAACCAATGACCTCTGGCTCCCAAGCCCCAGGCACTTTCCACTGAGCCACGCTGCTTCTCTAGAGTGGAAGCTCAATGTGGGCTAGAAATACACCTACCATCTGTTATGTTGTTACATTGCATTCTCCCCAGCTCTTGGTGCAATGTTTTGCACCCGCTAAGCACTCAATAAATCCCATTGATTCATTCGTTCATTCAGTCATATTTATTGAGCTCTTACTGTGAGCAAAGCACAACACTCAGCATGTGGGAGAGTACAGGGGAAGAAAGCAGCGTGGCTCCTTGGAAAGAGCCCGGGCTTCGGAGTCAGAGGTCATGGGTTCGACTCCCGGCTCTGCCACTTAGCTGTGTGACTGTGGGCAGTTCATTAAGTTTGTGCCTCGGTTACCTCATCTGTAAAATGGGGAATAACTGTGAGCCTCACGTAGGACAACCTGATTACTCTGTATCTACCCCAGCGCTCAGAACAGTGCTCTGCACATAGTAAGCGCTTAACAAATACTAACATTATTATTACAGTATAACAATATAACAGACACATTCCTTGCCCACAACAAATTTACAGTCTTCAGTATACGGGCTCTGCCACTCTCTCAGCTGTGTGACTTTGGACAAGTCACTTAACTTCTCTGAGCCTCAGTTACCTCATCTGTAAAATGGGGATGAAGACTTTGAGCCCCACTTGGGACAACCTGATCACCTTGTATCCCCCCCCGGCCCTTAGAATGGTGCTTTGCATATAGTAAGCACTTAACAAATACCAACATTATTATTATCACTCTCCCAAGCATTTAGAACAGTGCTCGGCATAAGGTAAATACGTCAATGATCGACTGGCTGACTATTTGTCTTTGCCTCAGCTCTTTCCTTTCTGGTTCAGACTGGGTCCTTTCTCATGTTTTAGTGTCCTGGGAGATACACTAAACTCCTCTTTAGGTTGTAAACTTTCTGAGGGTTAGAAATGGATATTTTGCTCCTTTTGTAGTTTCCAAGTGCTTAGTAGAGTGCACTTCACTCGGTAGGTGTTCAGTAAATATCACTGGGTAGGTGGATTGATTTATTTATTTCTATCAATATCTGTCTCCCCCTCAAGACTGTAAATAAATTGTGGGCAGGGGATGTGTCAATCATTCATTCTTTCATTCATTCAATCATATTTATTGAGTCCTTACTGTGTGCAGAGCACTGTACTAAACACTTGGGAAAGTACAATATAAGAATAAACAGTGACATTCCCTGCCCTCCACATGTTTACGTTCCAGAGGGGAGGAGACAGTCACTGATACAAATAAATAAAATTAGAGGTAAAATTACAAATGTCTCTATATTGTTTTATTGTACTCTCCCATGTGGTCAGTTCACTGCTCTGCACACAGTAAGCACTCAACTAATACCACTGAATGAATGAATGAATGAATGAATAGATTGGGAAAAATCTGAGCCAATTAGATGTTTTTCTTCCATCCACCCCTGTCATCCCTTGAAGAGAAAGCAGGGAAAAGGCCAGAACCAGCTGCCTCAATTTTCATTTACTTGAAGTGCCCGATGCATCTTAAATGGCAGAACAGAAGCCATTAGAAAAAACCTTCACATACTCTCCTTTCCCTTTATTTCCCATCTGGAAAGCTAGCGTGGCCTGAAACCTGACCCAGAATTGGCTACTTATTGTTTAATTAAATGCCTTTTCTCACTTTCCGTATTCAAGCAGCACCTCTACCCTTAAAGGTCCCCCTATCCGTAATGAAAATTCTCATTTTCCGATCGTCAATAGCCCGTCGCCACCTACACTGTGCATTCCCTTGGGGCAGGGACTTCAGGCCAATTTGGCAGAAGGTAGGTGAACCGTCTGCAAATCGGGCCATCAGCTGGACTCCCAATTATTCATGAAGTGTTTACGTTCGGTGGCGGAGAAGGTTAGAATGAAACCTCCAGGGATCGAGCTGGCTAGGTTAGACTTATAGCAATAACTCATAGGGAAAGTGGAAAGACAGGGATGAGGGAGAAGGAAATTGGAGAACAATTATTGCCCGTGTGAAAATTTCATGAGTATGGAAAGCGGAAAGGAGAGAGGGTTATTGAAGGAGAATTGTGGGTGGAACTGAAGAGCGGATGATAATTTTTTTCCCAAGCTCTATTTAGGGGACCGAATGTTTCTGAGCTGAAATAGGAAAATACCCTCTCACGGGAGATCATGCAAGTGAACTATCTAGGATTTTAGAGGGTTAGTAGTTTCACCTATTTTTATTTTGTAATAATAATTATAATGATAATAAATAGTGGTATTTGTTATGTGCCCAGCACTGAATCCTGGCCTAATTAAGTTAGGTGGAAAGTAGAAGGAATTTTCCAGATCATTTTAAAACCCAACCCTTTCCTCACTATTGATTGAATTTGCCAGCTGCCTATGATGGGCAGGGAACTGTTGTAGGCTAATAGTAATAATAATGATAATGATATTTGTTAAGCACTTACTATGTGCCAGGCACTGTACTCAGCTCTAGGGTGGATACAAGTCAATTGGGTTGGAGATGGTCCCTGTCCCAAGTGGGGTCACAGTCTCAATCCTCATTTTACACATGAGGTGACTGAGGCCCAGAGATGTGAAGTGACTTGCCCAAGGTCACACAGCAGTCATGTGGCAGAAACCCTGTCTGATGGAATTGGGAAGTAACCCTTTGAGGGGACTTAGTTTTCTTATAGACATAACGGGGAGTCAGGGCGTCCTGGGGGAGAAAGAACAGATACAAAAGGAGGCCTGAGAGTCAGATGACCTGGATTCTAATCCCAAATCTTCTTGTTGCCGGCTGTGTGACTTTAGACGAGGCACTTAACTTCTCTCTGCCTCAGTTCCTTCACCTGTAAAACAGGGATTCAATGTCTGCTCCTCATCCTAATTAGACTATGAGCCCCAAGTGGCTTAGGGACTGTGTCAAGCCTGATTAAACTCTGCTTACCTCAGCACTTAGAGCAGTGGTTGGACACTAGACATTCGGGTTGGACACAGTCCCCATCCACGTGGGGCTCGACTTTCAATCCCCATTTTAAAGATGAGGTAACTGAGGCCCAGAGAAGTGAAGTGACTTGCCAAGGGTCACACAGCAGACAACACGTGCTGGAAATCCTGTGGACATGTGGACAAGGGAATGTGTCAGTTTATTGGTATATTATACTTTCCCAAATGCTTAGTACAGGGTTTTACACACAGTAAGCACTCAATCAGTAAAAATGAATGAATAAATAATAATTGACTTGCTTGCGACCCCAAGCAAGCCATTTAACTCCTCTGTTCTTCATTTTCCTCATTTATGAAATAGAGATGAATCACCCATTTCACTCCTTTTTAAACTGTTCTCCCCATGTGGTACTGAGACTGTGTCCGATCTGATCATCTTGTCTCTCCCCCAGTGCTTCAGCACAATGCTCGACACACTGTAAGCACTTAATAAACACTATCATGAGTAATCATATTGTTACAATTGGGGAAAGTCTCCCCTTTGAACTGTAAACTCGCTGTGGGCAGGAAACATGTCCAATAACTCTATCGTATGTATTCTCCCAAGCACTTAGTAGAGTGCTTTGCACACGGTAAGCGCTCATTGTTGTCTTATGCTGTCGTGTCATTTCTGTCCCATAGCTACTCCGTGGACCCATCTCTCCCAGATGGCTCCACCTCCATCTGCAATCGTTCCGGTAGTGGATCCATCCAGTTCTCTTGGTCAAAATATGGAAGTGGTTTACCATGGCCTCCTTCCACGTGGACAACTTGCGTCAACTTTGACTGGAAGCAGATGGCCTTTCACTCGCTAGTCACTGGCCAAGCTAGGAATGGATCGGGTATTGACTCTCCCTCCCATAGTCGAGACTGGTAGAGAACTGGTTACTCTCCAAGTGCCACCCTGAGAGGGGAAGTGCACAGTACATATCATTTATTGATAACTGATTGATTGACAGGCTTAAAGTATGGCTAAATTTTCTCAATTTCTCTTTTCTGATCCACCTAATTCTCAAATCAATTTCTCCCCAATTAGTCTCCGGGATTAAATAACTGGAAAAGAGAGAAGTGGCTCCTCTAGCATTTTCCTAGCAGTGAAGGTCTGTGAATAATAATCATAATTAATTATGGTACTTGTTAAGCGCTTCCTATGTGCTGGGCACTGTTATAAGTGCTGGGTAGATGCAAGTTAATCAGGTGAGACACAATCCCTCTCCCATATGGGGCTCACACTCTAAATCCACATTTTGCAGCTGAGGTAACTGAAACCCAGAAAAGTGAAGTGACTTGCCCAAGGTCACACAGCAGAAATATGGCAGAGCCAGGATTAGAATCCAGGTCCTTCTGACTAGAGGCCTGTGCCCATCTGTTTCACACGTCAACACAGCTGCAGTGAGGTGGACCTGAGAACAGACTCTGAGCCCGTTGTGGGCAGGCATTGTCTCTGTTGCCGAATTATACTTTCCAAGCGCTTATTACAGTGCTCTGCACAAAGTAATTACAGTGCTCTGCACAAAGTAAGTGCTCAATAGATATGATTGAATGAATGCCAACAGGATACCCAAATGGCTGCTTTATGGTCAGTTGAAATTGGGAAATCTAAAGCAGGATGGGCAGAGGACGCATTTTAAGGCCAAGGTCAAAGAAGACCTCAAATCACACGGCATTCCCGATGCAGGCCGAATCAATTGCCACCGAGAGACCGGCATAGCACACCGCAATCCAGAAAGAAAGGCCACTTTTCCGTCTGAAACTCACAAGAGTTGTGACAAAAGGAGGTCAAACAGGGCTGGGCAGTGCAGATCCCAATCAAGAGAGCCCGACACGGAAACCATTTTTGAGTCTGCCCTGTGTGGTCTGGACTGGGTGTCTTTTCCAACCTTTGGCATTTCCAATATTTCATTTAGTTTTTCATTCGGAGAAGCGGCATGTGGTAGTCGATTGAGCACAGGCCTAGGAATCAGAAGGACATGGATTCTAATAGAGAAGCAGCGTGGCTCAGTGGAAAAGAGCCCGGGCTTGGGAGTCCGAGGTCATGGGTTCGAATCTCGGCTCTGCCACTTGTCAGCTGTGTGACTGTGGGCAAGTCATTTCACTTCTCTGTTCCTCAGTTACCTCATCTGCAAAATGGGGATTAACTGTGAGCCTCATGTGGGACAACCTGATGACCCTGTATCTACCCAGCACTTAGAACAGTGCTCTGCACACAGTAAGCGCTTAACAAAGATCAGCATTGTTAATCCCAGCTCTACCACTTGTCTGCCACGTGTCACTGGGGAAGTCACTTCACTTCTCTGGACCTCAGTTACCTCATCTGTAAAATGGGGATTAAGATTGTGAGCCCCGTGGGGAACAGGGTCTGTGTCCAGTATGACAAATCTGTATCTACCCCAGTTTTTAGTATAGTGCCTGGCACATAGTGAGGACTTAAATACCACAATTATCATTATCATTTTTATTTATTATCATTATTTACACACAGCACATAGCTCAGTGTAACAATCGGAAGCATCTTCTTCAGGCATGAAGAAATCGCACTGTGCCTGGAACCACATCTAATTTTCACCAGTGTATTATTTGACAGCGTTTAGAACAATGCTTTGCACAGAGCAGACGCTTAATGAATGCTATTACTTTGACTACAACTATATATAGTCTACCTGATGATTAAAGAAATTCATAACAGACTAAATTGCAAATAAATCATTGGCCCTTATAGACCTGAAAGTATCAGTGCACGTTGTTTATCACCGCAGTTCCCCAAAAGGGACAAAATCAACTCCAAAATGTCCATGTGATTTTTTTTGCAGGGGCCCTAGGAGTCTTTTTTTTTTTTTTTGGAAATGAAGGAAAAAAGGAAAACACATTTAGAAATATGAGCACATTTTCACTGCTCTTTGGAGACATCAAGGAAATTGTTGTTATTCTTCAGCTAACTCTTCAGCTGGATCGGTGATAGATCGTTTCAACTCAAGGGCTATAAAGTTCCAGTTTGTATCTACATCTGGGTAGAAGAGACTGAGTCATTCTGGTGTGGATATTCTGATTAATTTGATTCTGGAAGGTGTGTATTTTTAGTCGCTGAAGTAGGCTGACAGAACACAGACACTGAATGATTCCTCTAGACTGTCAGCTTGTTGCGGGCAAGTAATTTGTCTACCAGCTCTTTTCTATCGTACCCACCTAAGGACTTACTAAAGCGCTCTGCACATATTAAGAACAATTCATTCATTCAATATTATTTATTGAGCACTTACTATGTGCAGAGCACTGTACTAAGCGCTTGGAATGGACACTTCAGCAACAGATAGAGACAATCCCTGCCCACTGAAGGGCTCACAGTCTAATCAGAGGAGACAGACAGACGAAAACAATAGCAATAAATAGAATCAAGGGGATGTAGACCTCATTAACAAAATAAATAAGGCAATAAAAATATATACAAATGAGCAGATGAATGCAATGCTGAGGGGAGGGGAAGGAAGATGGGGAGGAGCAGAGGGAATAAATAAGCATTGATCGAGTGATTGATTACACAAATACGTCTCCACGTTAGACTGGGTCTTCTTCTAGGGAGTTTACCAAGCCCCATTTTAACTTTAGATCAACTCCCCTATTAAGCTGATTTAAAAAAAAAAAAGTGGAAAACCTAGTGGAAAACGCATGAGGCTGTGAGTCAGAGGACCTGGGTTCTAGTCCCAGCTCTGCTATTAATTTGCTGTGTGGCCTTGGGCAAGTCACTTTGCTTCTCTGGGCTGCAGTTCCCTCGTTTGCAAAATCGGGATTCAGTGCTTGTTCTCCCTCCTGGTCTTTGAGCCCCATGTGGGACCTGGTTTTCTTATGTCTCCTCCAGCTCTTACTATGTTTCTTGGCATATAGAAAGGGCTTAACAAATGCCACAGTTATTATAATTATTCATTTATTCATTCAAGAGTATTTATTGAGCGCTTACTATGTGCAGAGCACTGTACTAAACACTTGGAATGTACAATTTGGCAACAGATAGAGACGATCCCTGCCCATTGAGGAGTTTATAATCTAATCGGGAGACAGAAGGACAAAAAAAAAAGACAAGTTAGTCACGATAAATAGAATCAAGGGGATGAATACCTTGATAATAAAATGAATAGGGTCTTATTATTACTATTATTATGTGGACCCTCATTTTAATAGGACACCTTTCCTAGTCTGGTTGAACAAATGTGTGAGCAGGGAGCATACCTACGAACTCTGCTCTACCCTCCCAAGTACTTAGTACAGTGCTCTACACGCAGTAAGTGCTTTGTAAAAATCCCATCATTTGATAAGGTTTTTGGTAGAAAAACTCCATGTCTCAATGTTATTTCTCTTGAGTCCGCCTTGCTGTTGATCCAGTGGGAAGAGCATTGGTTCGGGTATTAGGAAAATTAGTAGTAATTAATGATAGTGCTTATTAAGAGGTTACTGTGTGCAGAGCACTGAACTAAACATTTGGAAACATTACCCAGGTGGGAGTTAGACCCAGTCCCTGTCCCTAAAGGGGCTCAGAATCTCAAAAAGAGGGTGAGGTCTCATCCCACTTTGCCTTTGATGATTGAGCCATCACTGGGGAAGGGTTTTGACCAAAGAACCCCCTGGGAGGTGGACAGGCCCAGGATGAAGTCAAAATATTAGCTGGCTAACGTGGTTGGTGAAGGTTACTGTGGCTATCATTAGTTGCTGGCTCGGAATCAGCTATCAATCAATCATTCATATTTATTGAATATTGAATTTTGAATATATTTATTCATTAAAACGAAGTGGGTAGACATATTCTCTGCCCACAAGTAGTTTAGAAAAGCAGCATGGCCTGGTGGATAGAGCACGGGCCTGGGAGTCAGAACGACCTAAGTCCTCATCCTGGTGCTGCCATTTGTCTGCTGTGTGACGTTGGGCAAGTCACTTTATTTCTCTGTGTCTCAGCTATGTCATCTGCAAAACGGGGTTTAATTCTGTGATCCCCATGTGAGATGTGGACTGCAACTCATTTTTTAAAGTGGTTTTTTTTTTTTTTTTCTTCTGTATCGTTCTTCTTGAAGTAATTGCAGTACTTGAAACACCCACATTTCTTCATTGGATCCAAAAAAACACTTCCAAACTTTTGTCGTCGACTTCCCCAAGTTTGATATTTCCTTAAATACTCTAGATCACACTAATAATTCAAAATTGGCTGAGAAGCGGCATAATGGGATAACAGAGTCAGTGGACACAGGGGTGTTGCTTTATTTTGTGACATTAATGCTAAATTAATCAAATACAAACTAAGTGGTTTTAAAGGGGATGTTTTATTTGACGAAGGATCAACAGTGAATCATAGAACAAATATAAAGAGAGGGCACAGATGTATAATCGCATTCATTAAGAATTAAATTTTAAAATGAGTATAATTCTAGTGCCTTTACATTGGTGGCTGTTGAGGGACCCATAAAAGAAAAATAGGACAGAAAACCGGGAAATTTATTTCAGGCAAATACATATGAAATTGGGAATGAGAAGTGAATAAAATATAGAATGAGCCCCTGAATCAAGTAGCAATTCTCAAGGTATACACTCTGATTTGGGGGGTGAATGAAATCAGAGAAGGAGAGTGACCTAGTGAAAAGGACAGGGGCCTGGGAGTGAAAGGACCTGGGTTCTAATCCCACATATATCGCTCATTTGCCGTGTGACTTTGGACAAGTCGCTTAACTTCTCTGTGCCTCAGTTACCTCATCTGTAAAATGGGGATTCAGACTTTGAGCCCCATGTGGGAGTTGAACTGTGTCCAACTTGATTAGTTGTGTTTCTACTCCAGTGTTTAGAACAGTGCCTGCCACATAGTAAGCACTTAATAAATACCATTTTTTTTAAATAAATATGGAGCAAAGCCTAACTGTGAATATTTGGTTTCAGGGAAATTGTACTCTTGATGTGCCTGAGTGTAGGAAAATCAGGACTTTCTGCTTTGTGTGTGGAAAAAGGTCAAATGCCACCGTAAAAAGGACCGGGATTTCCACCTCAAGAAGACAGTGACAAAGAGTTTGAAAAGAAATGCACCAATTTCAAAGCCCGACATTTAAGAGGAAGTATTTGTCAGTTGTGTGGGCCGAATTCTCACAGAGATGGGTTTTCCCCTATATCCTTTCAAGGCCAACGCTGGTAAATGCACTCATTACTTATTATTGACAAACAAATGTCATACGTACGCTCCCTTGGAGAAAAGGCCATTGAGAGATAAACAAACAATCCCTGAGGAGAAGTGTAATTTAGTGAAAAAAAAAAAAAATAGCCACCCAAGCCGAGAGGCATCTTTTGGGGAAAAAAGAATGTGAAATAAACAGCCATTGTGGAGAGGGATGATTAGGAGAGAAATTAAACTGCTTCCCCATGGGGACCGGTTTTAGGGGGAGACCAAGTAGGCGAGAGACCACCGCCCCCCCCACCCGCCCCCCAGTCTGCCCCAGGCAAGCATTCAGGGAACAGAGAATTGCCCATAGCCACGGGAACAGATGACTTTTTAAATAAATCCATTTTCAGGTGGCTAAAATTACAGAGAGCCCTTTAAAAAGCTTAATTCTCTTCCACGTGATGGATGTGGGTGTTTGTTGCCGGGCGGGTGTGGTGGGAATTGTATTTTTCCGCTGTTTCTCCCCTTCATTTTCTCTTCCTGCCCATTTCCCCAAAGGCCAGGGAGATCTTCCTATGAGTCAATATTTTGCCCTTCATGTTTTATTATCCTGGCTCTAAAGGTTAGAGCAACTATCTTGGTTAAGGGGATTGTCTTTTCTGCTTTGTATGGATAATTTTTAAATCCTCGTAACGTTTCTCCTCTTTAACCTTACTCTGGGTCCGGTGATTATGAATTGAATGCAATAATTCTTTTGTTTTGATTTGGCTGCCTCGACTGGAAGATGACTTTGTTTCATAATGATAATAATGATCATTTTGAGTATTTACTATGTGCAAAACACCGTACCGGGTGCTGGACTAGTGGATACAAGGCAATACTATACAGTCCCTGTCCCTCATAGGTCTCAAAATCAGAGGATGAAGGAGAACAGGTATTGAATCTGTTTTCAAAACATATGGAGATATGACTTAAAAAGGTTTATTATTAATAATATTGCTAATCATAATGGCATGATGTTATAATAACAAGATTATGACTTTCTTCGGTTTACTGCTATATTTACTATCCATCTCTTGGGTAACTAGTTCCCCATTTTCATCATTCACGCAAAGTAAGTCAATCTGAACACTCTCTATAATTTAGTTCGGTGTCTCTTTCCCCCACTGTGGATTTTTTACTCCCGGAGAGTAGGAGTGCTGCCTAATGATTCTTTAAAACTCTATCGAGCCCCACATCTAAAAATTCTATTGTACTCTCCCAAGTGCTTAATGGTGTTTTTGTCATACGGTAGGAATTCAGCTAATGCTACTGATTGATTTATGGATTGTGGGTAGGAATCACGTCTGTCACTTTGGGTGTATTGTACTTTCCCAAGAATTTCGAACAGTGCACACGGTGAATGCTCAATGAATACCGTTGCCTGACAGAGTGGTGCCATGCTGGAAGAGACGCAAAAGAGGCCTGTCTATGTCATTAGTCAAATGTAATAATTTTGGTATTCGTTAAGTGCTTACTATTCATTCATTCATCCAATGGTATTTATTGAGCGCTTACTATTCATTCAATAGTATTTATTGAGCGCTTACTATGTGCAGAGCACTGTACTAAGCACTTAGAATGTACAAATTGGTAACAGATAGAGACAGTCCCTCCCTTTGACGGGCTTACGTTCTAATCGGGGGAGACGGACAGACAAGAACAATAGCAACTATGTGCAGAGCACTGTACTAAGCGTTCGGAATGTACAATTCCACAACAGAGAGAGACAATTCCTGCCCAATGATGGGCTCACAGTCTAAACGGGAGAGACAGACAGAAAAGTAGAACAGAACAAAACAAAAATAAGACATCATCATCAAGATAAATAGAATCAACGGGCTATACACCTCATTAACAAAATAAATAGGGTAATAAATAATACGTACAAATGAGCACAGTCCTGAGGGGAGGAGATGGGGGAACAGGAGAGGGTGGATGGGGAGGGAAAAGGAGGGAGAGCAGAGGGAAAATGGGGGCTCAGTCTGGGAAGACCTCCTGGAGGAGGTGAGCTCTCAGCAGGGCTTTGAAAAGGGGAAGAGAGTTAGTTTGGCAGATGTGAGGAGGGAGGATATTCCAGGACAGTGGTAGGATGTGGGGCAGGGGTCGACGACGGGACAGCCCTGTTCAAAGCGCTGAGGTAGAGACAAGGCAATCAGGTCGGACACAGTTCCTGTCCCACATGGGTTTCACAGTCTTGATCCCTATTTTGCAGATGAGGTAACTGAGGCACAGAGAAGGTAAATGACTTGCCACACAGCAGACATTAGAAACTGCACACAACCGAAATGAGAATCCACATCCTCTGACTCCCAGGCCCGTGCCTGTGATTTCAGAGCTCAGACCCTTCAAGGAGTTGTGAGATCTCCACGTCAAAATCCCTGCGTGAAGAGTTTTGCCTGATTAAAATCGCAGTCTTCAAAAACGCTGGCCAATCATTAAGGAGGTCACTTTTAGTAAATTCTCCTTTCATTAGGTCTTTGCTGATGCTGGAATCTCATTTCCAAGATGGCAGGGTGCTCTTTACAATGGTTCCTGTCATTTAATCGGATTTTCCTCTCCTTCCCATAGCGCTAAACCATAAAGTGTGCATTGAAATTTATTGGAGGGTATTAATCTTGAGTTATTAATCCATTTGAGCTGGAGATTCCAAGGTTAGAGTAAGCTCCCTCTGAGCATGAAGTGAGTATCGATTATGAAGTATTGGCTTGAATCCAGTGATGAAAAGCCAAAGCGAGGCTTTTCTTACTCATATACAAACCAACTGAAAATGCATTCCAGTTATAATAATGATAACCAGTCAGTCAATCCATCATATTTATTGAGGGCTTCCTGTGTATAGAGAATATAATATAACAATAAACAGGGACTTTCCTTACCCATAACGAGCTCACGGCCGAGACCGGGAGAGAGACATTAATATAAATAAATAAATTATGGCTATGTATCCGTAAGGGGTGAATAAAGGATGCAAATCAGAGTGATGCAGAAGGGAATAGGAAAAAGGGAAATGGGGGCTTAGTTGACAGTTTCTGTGCACAAACCACTGTGCTGAGTACTGGGGCTGGTACAGGATGATGTGACGATCCCAATTTATGAGGTAGACAGAGCAGGATTACACTTCTGCTTTTCGGGTGAGAATATCAAATCCCAGAGAAGTAAGTGACTTGCCCCAGGCCACACAGCAGGCTGACACATAAGGAAGTAGAATCCAGGGGTCCTCACCCTCAAACTCATGGATTTTCCATTTTGTCAAAAAGCCCTAGCCTAGAATCTATGACTCTTATCCTCTCGAGCCCACTCATCCTTCCATCTGGTTCCTGGTGGCAGGACCTCTGTTTTGTAGCACTTTTATGTCTTTCACAATTTGAAATATTGGAATACTGTTTTTGTACTCTAGACATAAGCTGTGAAAAGCAAAATATTATCTTCATTATAATTAATTATCACATCATTCTCATAGTTAGAAGCAGCATGGCTCAGTGGAAAGAGCCCCGGCTTGAGAGTCGGAGGTCATGGGTTCTAGTCTCAGCTCCACCTCTTGTCAGCTGTGTGACTTTGGGCAAGTCACTTCACTTCTCTGTACCTCAGTTCCCTCATCTGTAAAATGGGAATGAAGACTGTGAGCCCCACATAGAACATCCTGATCACCTTGTATCCCCCCAGCGCTTAGAACAATGCATCACACATAGTAAGCACTTAACAAATGCCATTATTATTATTACAGTTGTTATTCATTCATTCATGTTTATTGAGTGCTGACTGTGTGCAGAGCACTGTACTAAAGCCAAATGTTATCTTCATTATTACTATCACATCATTCTCATAGTTATAATTATTGTTGTTATTCATTCAATCGTATTTTTTGAGCACTTACTCTGTGCGCAGCACTGTACTACGTGCGTGGAAAGTACAATTCGACAACAGATAGAGATAATCCCTGACCAACAATGGGCTCACAGTGCTTTGCTTTGTATGTCAGCCAGTCAATCATATTTATTGAGTACTTACAGTGTGCAGAGCACTGTTCTAAATCCTTGGGAGAGTAGAATATAACCATAAAAAGACACATTCTCTGTCCACAGTGACCTTACAGTCTTGAAGGGGAGACAGACATTAATATAAATAAATGAATTACAGTGGATAGACCCCAGGCCTGAGAGTCAGAAGGACTTTGGTTCTAACCTTGCCTCCGCCACTTGTCTTCTATGTGACCTTGGGTAAGTCACTTCACTTTTCTGTGCCTCAGTTACTACCTTTGCTATATGGGGATTTAGACTGTGAGCCCCATGTGGGTCAGGGACTGTGTCCAATCTGATTTGCTTGTATCCACCTCAATTATAAGTGCAGGTCCCGGCATATAGTAAGCACTTAAATACCGCAGTCATTATTATTTTACGTAGCAAACACTGTACCTAAATGAGGTAAATTTAAGGGAAACAATTCAGCACAGATACTGTCCTTCTTGTTCTTCTGCCTGCGCATCAAAGCTTAAATAATTAATAATAATTGTGGTTTTCATTAAGCGTTTACTATGTGCCAGGCACTATATTAAGCACTGGGGTAGATATAAGCAAATCTGATTGGACAGAGTCACTGACCCACGTGGGACTCACAGTCTCAATCCCCATTTTACAGATGAGATAATTGAGGCACAGAAAAGTGAAGTGACTCACTTAAAGTCACGCAGAAGACAAGCGGCAGAGCGGGGATCAGAACTTATGACCTTCTGACTCCCAGGTCCGTGCTCTATCCACTACAAAATGCTGCTTCTCACTAAATGGAACCACCCATTCAAAGTAAGAATTAAGAACAAATTACAAACCATGGTAGAAAATCACAAATTAACCTCATAAGTAAATAGCATTTGGAAAGAGCCAGGTTCTCCCTGCTCCAAGAAACTAGTTTTGACAGGAAATGAAAGGAGAAAATTCCCAAATGTCTCAGCAGGTGTTTAGGGAAGCAGCGTGGCTCAGTGGAAAGAGCCTGGGCTTGGGAGTCGGAGATGATGGGTTCGAATCCTGACTCTGCCACTTGTCAGCTGTGTGACTGTGGACGAGCCACTTAACTTCTCTGTGCCTCAGTTATCTCATCTGTAAAATGGGGATGAAGACTTGTGACCCTCACGTGGGACAATCTGATTACCCTGTATCTACCCCAGCACTTAGAACAGTGCTCTGCGCATAGTAAGCACTTAACGAATACCAACATTACTATTAGTGAAAAGAACCCTGACCTGGGAGTCAAAAGACCTGGGTTGTAATCCCAGCTCTGCCACCTACTTGCTGGGTAATCGGGGCAAGTTATTAACATCTCTGAGTTTTTGTTCCGTCAACTGGAAAATGAAGATTCAATCCCTGTTCTCCCTTCTATTTAGACGGTGAATCCCATGTGGAATCTGTTTATCTTGTATCCACCCCAGAGCTAAATACTGTTCTTTTACAGTACATTACGCTGTAAACGCTTAACAGATATCACAGTTACGTTGGTATCAAATCCACTCTCAGTCATAGCATCAGAAATAGAGGCGGAGAAACTCAATCCCTATCCTTTGAAAGGAAAATGTGCATGGGAGAGACTACAGCATTAGCTGGGTCGACGAATAATTTCAAAAATGTCTGTCTTTGGGACCTGCAATATCACTTGGAACATTGGTTTCCAAAAAAAAAAAAAAAAAAAAAAAAAAATAAAAAAAAATCCAGCTTCTGGGGTACAACCCAAATCCTCTTCTCTGTTTCTATAGCACCTTTCTTCGGGTGTAATAATTCAGTAGTTCTAGGGAAATAAATCTTTCTCCAATGCAGGGGATTTTGAGGAGTATTATTCTAGATGTAAATTTCTTTCCAGTCAACAGGGAAGGATAAGCGGAGTGTTTTGGTTGGTTGCACATGTTTACAAAAGTAAACCTTAGACCGTTGATATTAAAAAAAAATGTTTAAAGTCTCCAACCCTTCCAGAAAGTCAACAAATAGAAATTAATGAACTCTCCCATGTACTTTTTAACTTGTATTACATGCACCAGATAGGAGGAAATTTTCAGAGATCTGAAAGTTGAAGTCATTCCTTTTTTAATATCCCACTGCCTTTCTCTTGGAAGGCAAGAAGCAAGGGAAAGTAGGGAAAGGTGAGGAAAGAAGAATGGAGGAGTGAGAGAGACACAGAATACATGAAATAGGATCAAGAACTGCTCAAGTCTCTGCAGCTTAAGTAGAAAGGGATTCTTGTGGATCTTGGCCTCTGACAGAACAAAGATCTCATAGATTGCTTACAAGAGACCTACAGATTGGAGGAAGTAAAAGACAATGGACACTTCTAACCACAGGGAAAGGGATCTCTCTCCTCATCCATATTTCTTGTGGTCTTTCATTACTTAGCCATCATCTCCTCCAGCACAACAGTGTGATCATCACGGTAGGAACCAGTATCATCTGGTTGATGGTGAATTGAAGAGAGTGGAGAAGTGAAAAATTGAATCTCCTAAGGAGTAAATTTGAAGGGATGGATAGATGATTGGATGGATGATTGGATGGATGGATGGATGGATGGATGGATGGATGGATGGATGGATGGATGGAGAAGTATCGTGTCCTTGTATCTAGTGTATACCAGCCTGGGAGTTAAAAGGACCTGGCTTCTAATTCTGGTTTTGCTAGTTGTCTGCTGTGAGACCATGGGCAAGCCACTTAACTTGTTTGTGCCTCAGTTACCTCATCTGCAAAATGAGGATTAAGACTGTGGGCCATATGTGGGACGTGGACTTTGTCCAACCCAGTTATCTTGTACAGCCTCATCGCTTAGTACAGTGTCTGGCATATAATAAGCATTTAACAGATATCATTATTTTTATTATGGCTGGCTGGCTAGAAGAATGGATGGACAGATGATGGATGAAGGATGGATGACGGATAGCTAGCTGGATGGATGTGTAACATAAGGTCTAGGGAAAGAATGGTGATCAGGCTTGCATGACGGAGTTTATCCGGTGTGGGTACTAAGCAGGAATTTAAATCATTTTCAGAAGCTACTGTGTGGTTTCACAATTTCATCTTCAATTCAGTCACCCTCAGCAGCCCACCTCACGCCCTCCCATTCTTCATTCTCCTTTCTCTCTCACTCACCCGCACCTCTTATCAGAGTGAGAGGGCCAAAGAGCAGAAGAGCAGCAGCAACTAGAGCAATAAAAGTTGTTCTTGTTGAAGCAGCCGTCACCGATTTCCAGAATCCTTTTTCCCAGGGCCATATGGACACCTCTTGCCATTTTTCTGGTACGGGCGAAGACTAGGGAGTTGGAAGGAATGGCAGCCTTTGGAACAGCGCCAATTCTCACCCATTTAAGCCACCTTTGCCCGGAGGCCTTACCTTGTCCGGAAAGAGACTTGGCCTTGTCCACAATGAAGACTTCGTGAGACTCTGCGTTTGGGATGGCAAGCCTCCTTGTCGAGAGGAGGAGAGCGATTAGACCAGAGCGCCCTTCCCTGCAACCTTGGTCTATAGGGTTTGAAATGTAAATGCGTGTGATTTGGCTGAGGTTCAATGTAGAGGAAATGATTGTAATGTTCGCGCGTCGGCGGAAGCAGTTAGGGGCAGGTTGGGGTGATTTCTGCTCCCTTGCTATTTCAATCAAGCGCATTGTTACAGTTGTCACTCAACTTCCTCTCATCCGTTTTCCCTTCCCCTCTCTCTCGGGCCACCTGCTACGATTTAATTGGTTGCCGGAGTAAGGGATATTTGATCACAACTCGCCCTTCCCAAAGTGAAGGGAAGGGTACCACATCCAGCAGGTCCTGTCAAGGGGAAAGGGGTGGCCAACTCCAGAATGGGGCATTTCTGATCCCACAGGTTTTTCAGAATAGGAGAACATTTACACCCAGTGAATAGGAGAAATCGGCAGGCTGTATAAGTCGCTAATAGAGCCTCATGATGAAATTCAGTAATCCTTCCATCAAACAATTATGTCTTTCGAATTTTTACAGTGTGCAGAGCACTGTATTAAGTAATGATAATAATAATTATGGTATTTGTTAAGCTCTTACTATGTGCTTGTTCTAAGCGCTGGAATAGATACAGGGTGATCAGGTTGTCCCCCGTGGGGCTTACACTTTTAATCCCCATTTTACAGATGAGGTAACTGAGGGGCAGAGAAGTGAAGTGACTGGCCCAAGGTCACACGTCAGAAAAGTGGTGGACCCAGAATTAGAACCCATATCCTCTGACTCCCAAGCCCGTGCTCTTTCCACTAAGCCAAGCTGCTTCTCTACTTGGGAAAATAATAATAATGATGTTGGTATTTTTTAAGGGCTTACTATGTGCCGAGCACTGTTCTAAGTGCTTGGTAGATACAGGGTAATCAGGTTGTTTCACGTGAGGCTCAAAGTCTTCATCTCCATTTTACAGATGAGGTAACTGGGGCACCGAGAAGACAAGTGATTTGCCCAAAGTCACACAGCTGACAGGTGGCAGAGCCGGGATTAGAACCCATGACCTCTGACTCCCAAGCCCGTTATCTTTCCACTGGGCTATGCTGCTTCTCTAATCCAATACCATCCAATACGATAGTATTGGTAGACACCTCCCAACCCTCAAGGGGCTTAATCAATCAATCGATCATTTAATCGATACTACTTGATATTACAATGCAACAGAGTATTCAGAATACTCTCTTTCCTGGTTCAAGACTGAACTGTGCTTCTCATTAACCCTCTAGATTGCAAGCTTGCTATGGGAAAGGAACACGAATGCAAACTCTATTGCACTGGAGTCTCCCAAACGCTTACTGCTGTGTTCTGCACATAATAAGCCCTCAATAAATAGGTAATACCAGATTTAATTACCAGACCGGAAATTATTTGCTCTCTAAGCTGGCTATGTTTTTGTCTGCTGTGTGACCTTGGACAAGTCACTTAACCTTTCCGTGCCTCAGTTTCCAAAATGGAGATTCGATGTCCATCCCCCTCCTACATAGTGAACTTCCCCCAGTTCATCCAATCATATTTATTGAGTTCTTAGACTGTGCAGAGCACTGAACTAAGCACTTAGCGGGGCTTTTATCCAATCTGCATGTATCTAGTTCTACAGTGCTTTGATCCTAGTAAGAACTTGATGAAACTTAATTATTTTATGGTAATATTCACCTGGTCGATTCCCAACCAGATTCAAATATAGTAAAGGACATCATTAGAGCTGGTGCCTATTTTCAGCAATAGTAATGTTAGTAATCTATAATCTATAATTCTATTTATTTATATTTTTGCCATTGATACCTGTCTACTTGTTTGGTTTCGTTGCCTGGCTCCCCCCTTCTAGACTGTGAGCCTCTTGTTGGGTAGGGATAATCTCTGCTGCCGATTTGTACATTCCAAGCACTTAGTACAGTGCTCTGCACCCATTAAGCGCTCAATAAATATAATTGAATGAAACATCATCACTGTCATCAATAAGAAAATAACCATCAGAACAATCATAAATATAATAATAATCGTAGTAAATTCATTCATTCATTCATTCATTCAATAGTATTTATTGAGCGCTTACTATGTGCAGAGCACTGTACTAAGCGATTGGGATGAACAAGTCGGCAACAGATAGAGACGGTCCCTGCCGTTTGACGGGCTTACGGTCTAATCGGGGGAGACGGACAGACAAGAACAATGGCGATAAACAGCGACAAGGGGAAGAACATCTCGTAAAAACAATGGCGACTAAATAGAATCGAGGCGATGTACAATTCATTAACAAAATAAATAGGGTGACGAAAATATAGACAGTCGAGCGGACGAGTACAGTGCCGTGGGGATGGGAAGGGAGAGGTGGAGGAGCAGAGGGAAAAGGGGAAAATGAGGGTTTAGCTGCGGAGAGGTAAAGGGGGGATGGCAGAGGGAGAAGAGGGGGAAGAGGAGCTCAGTCTGGGAAGGCCTCTCGGAGGAGGTGATTTTTAAGTAGGGTTTCGAAGAGGGAAAGATAATCGGTTTGGCGGAGGTGAGGAGGGAGGGCGTTCCGGGACCGCGGGAGGACGTGACCCGGGGGTCGACGGCGGGATAGGCGAGACCGAGGGACGGCGAGGAGGTGGGCGGCAGAGGAGCGGAGCGTGCGGGGTGGGCGGGAGAAAGAGAGAAGGGAGGAGAGGTAGGAAGGGGCAAGGTGATGGAGAGCCTCGAAGCCTAGAGTGAGGAGTTTTTGTTTGGAGCGGAGGTCGATGGGCAACCACTGGAGTTGTTTAAGAAGGGGAGTGACATGCCCAGATCGTTTCTGCGGGAAGATGAGCCGGGCAGCGGAGTGAAGAATAGACCGGAGCGGGGCGAGAGAGGAAGAAGGGAGGTCAGAGAGATTCAACACCAGAGCACTTTAACATCAATGATCTTATTTGATTTTCAACACTGTCAGCGCTTTTTCTAGATTGTGAGCTCCTTGTTGCCGGAAGACATATCTACCAATGGTCTTAGGTTGAACTCTCCTGAGCTTTTAGTGCAGTGTTGTGCACATAATAAGCAGCATAACCTAAGGGAAAGAGTAAGGCCCTGGGAGTCAGAAGACTTGGGTTGTAATCCCAGCTCCCCTGCTTGTCTGCTATGTGATCTGCACATGGTGGGTACTCAATAAATGTTTAAACTCACTGTGGGTAGGGAATATGTCTGTTTATTATTATATCATACTCTCCCAAGCATTTAGTACAGTGCTCTGCACATGGCGAGCACTCAATAAATATGATTGACTGGCTGAATGAATAAATACCATTAATGATGATATAGGGGAGATTAAATGGGGAGTAAGTAGATGGTACCCGTACATGGTACCTCTCACATGTACCAAGAAAAAAGAATGCAAAAACTTTTAAAAAAACAAAACACAAATCTTCAGTGTATAGAAGAATCAAGCAGTCAACCTTTGGATGAGTCAATTCTTCATGAAATAGTTCTCCAAGTCACAACCGATGGTATAGTTCAGCCAACCTTGCTAATTTTCCACCCATAAAGTACCTGGGTTTTAAGCTTGTCCTCTGCTTATCATTTCTAGAATTTTCATCATTGTCATCATCATCCCTATTTACTGAGAACTTACTGTGTGCAGAACACTCTGCTAAGCACCTGGGAGGGTGCCTTATAGGTTATATTACATTGCAAAGATAAAAAGGAGTGTGTGCTTTTTTTTTTTAATCCAAGAACCAAGGCTTGTTCTGCTTGTAGCTAATGAATAGGTCAGAATTTTTTGTTTCTATCTTCCCCTCTTGGAACTGTGAAAATAATAAAGCATTTTCTCAACTTGCTGAAAGGTCAGATCTTTAAATATTTACTAAGAGGTTGCTTTATCTATAATGTTTTCTGCTTACCGGCCTGAAGATTTGGGCCTATATTCCTTGACTTATGTGCAATTCCAAATTGACTTTAGGTCATTCTGTCTCTCTAAAAATGGATTGAAGAATTTCTGGCTGGAAATGTCTAAAGTTCACTTCTCGTTCCTGCTGAATGAATTCCGGTCCCACGTGCAGCCCGTGAAAGAATCACACTACCCATCGACTCCAGAAGACACAGATCATGCTTCTCCAAAAGTATAATAATATAATATATTATAATAATATAAGTATTATTAATAATAATAACAATAACAATAAACAGACATATTCCCTCCCCACGATGATATTACAGCCTAGAGGGAGAGGCAGACATGAATAGAAATAAATTAATGACAGATCTGGACATAAACGCTGAGGGGCTAATGGGGGGGAGGGATGAATGAAGGGAAAAAGTCAGGGCAACTCAGAAGGGAAAGGAAGAAGAGGAAGTGGGCCTTCAGTAAGGCTTCGAATGGGGAGAGAGAAATTGTCTATCAGATTGCGATCCCTGCCCACAAGAAGCTTACATCTCATACACCACCCACACACATAAAACCCTGCCTGTTCACATATAAATGCAACACAAACAGACACACAAACCCACACAAACTAGTCTTCACACCCCCACAAAAAAAAAGTGTGCACACTCATCCCGGAATTCACAGAAACACACCAGCACATATCTGTTGTGGGCAAGATCCTCATCTACTAACTCTGTTGTACCGTGCTCTCCCCAGTACAGAATTCTGCACGCGGTAAACGCTCGAGAAATACGAATGATTGAACGAATGACACCAAGCAATGTACCAATGTGTCTGTCGCCCATACACCCGTGCCAGAGTCTTTTCTAACTGCTTTCTACTTGCCCAGATGCTAACTGGGTCATAAACCCGGCCCACAAAATGGTTCACTGATCCTCTTCTCAAGGTTGTGGAATCAGCAAGAGCTGAAGATGTCTGCAGGCAACTAGAAAGAGTGGCAATAGACAGTTAAGAAAGAACAAAAGGACAGAGTGTTATTTAGAGAGCTGGTCCACGCTAAAACTACAAAGGCAGTCCACTGTGTCCTTTGGTGCAGAATCATGAAAAGCCCCAAGTCTAACTGCTATTTTAAATCTTGTGAAGAAATTCAAGATAAAGGAAAACACTTTCAATGTCAATAGAGAAGAATCATGAAATCCTAGATCACAAAGAACCAAAGCATTACTGAAGAAAGAGAAGCCAGAATATTTCCTCCACAGAAATGTTATTCTGGAAGATTACAGCTCCTGAGTTCATCTGACAATCTTCTGTAACTTAAATAATAATAATAATGTTGGTATTTGTCAAGCGCTTACTATGTGCAGAGCACTGTTCTAAGCGCTGGGGTAGATACGGGGTCATCAGGTTGTCCCACGTGAGGCTTAAAGGGCGGCTTAATTCATTCAGTTTATTCCATCGTATTTCTTAAACTCTTACTGTGTGCAGAGTTCAGTAATAAGTGTTCGAGAAAGTACAATTCTACAATATTATACTCATGACAAGTCTCAGACCAAGTCTGAATGAAACCAAAGACCACAATGCCAGACTCACGTGATGCATTTTTGCAACGGTCATGCCCTGAAGAGTTACTTAAAACTTACTTCCAGCGTGGCTTAGTGGAAAGAGCCTGGGCTTCGAGGTCAGAGGTCATGGGTTCGACTCCCGGCTCTGCCACTTGGCAGCTGTGTGACTGTGGGCGAGTCACTTCACTTCTCTGTGCCTCAGTTACCTCATCTGTAAAATGGGGATTAACTGTGAGCCTCACGTGGGACAACCTGAATACCCTGTATCTACCCCAGCGCTTAGAACAGTGCACGGCACGTAGTAAGCGCTAAACAAATACCAACATTATTATTATTATTACCTCTGGAAGGGGGGATTTAAGGCAGTCAATCTGCTTTCCCCTTCCTACCTCACCTCCTTACTCTCCTGCTACAACCAAACCCGCCCACTTTGCTCCTCTAGTGCTAACCTTCTCACCATACTTCAATCTCATCTCTCTCGCCGCCGACCTCTCTCCCGCGTCCTGCCCCCGATCTGGGACGCCCTCCCTATTCTTATCTGATAGACAATGACTCTCCCCATTTTCAAAGCCTGGTTGAAGACCCGTCTCCTCCAAGAGGCCTTCCCTGACTAAGCCCTCCTTTCCTCTTCTCCCACTCTCTTCTGTGTCACCCTAATGTGTTCCCTTTATTCATCACCCATCCCAGCCCCTCAGCACTTATGCACATATCCATAATTCATTTATTTACCTAAACGTCTGCCTACCTCTCTAGACTGAAATCTAATTATGGACAGGGAACATGTCTACCAACTCCGTTTCATTGTACTCTCCCAGGCTTTTAGAATGGTGTTCTGCATACAGTAAGTGCTCAGTAGATATGATTGATTGAAAAAAAATAATGATTGATTGAATGATTGGAAGACTGTCTCTTCCTTTTCTGCTCAGTTTCAGGGCGTTTTGTCTAAGTACAGACCTCATTTTGGGGGCTGGTCTGACTTGCGTGGGAGCTATCTCCAAGATAAAAGCCTGGTGTCCCCTCTCCACATCCCAGTAATGCCAGCCGGGGAGCTACTTGAAGCTAGTTACTTTTAGTTCCTCACTCTTGGCTTCAAAGCTCTCCATCCCCTTGCCCCCTCCTACATAACCTCCCTTCTCTCTTTCTCCTTCCCATCCCGCACTCTCCGCTCCTCTGCCGCTCACCTCCTCACCATCCCCCATTCACGCCCATCTGGACGTCGACCCCTGGCCCAAATCCTACCGTGGTCCTGGAATGCCCTCCCTCCTCACCTCCACCAAGCTAACTCTCTTTCCCTCTTCAAAGCCCTACTGAGAGCTCACCTCCTCCAGGAGGCCTTCCCAGACTGAGCCCCCCCCCCTTTCCTATGTTCCTCCTCTCCTCCCCTTCCCTCCCGGCCTTCTGCTCTTCCCCTTTCCCCTACCCTCGGCACTGGGCTTATTTTTATATATTATTTATTAACCTATTTATTAATTTAATGAGATGTATATCTCCCTGATTCTATTTATCTTTATATTTATCTATATTGTCTTGTTTTGTTCTGTTTTGCTTTGCTGTCTGTCTCCACCGTTTAGACTGTGAGCCCGTCATTGGGCAGGGATTGTCTCTATCTGTTGCCATATTGTACATTCCAAGAGCTTAGAACAGTGTTCTGCACATAGTAAGCACTCAATAAATACTATTGAATGATTTTGAATGAATAGTTAGGAATGCCCATTTACGAGCCACCAAGGAGAACGTGGATCCCAGCAGCGAACCAAGAAAGGGAACAGAACTCACGTATCTTTATATAAGTGCCAAGCACTATACAATCAAATCAGGTTGATCACAGTCCCTGACCCTCATGGGGCTCACAACCTCAATCCCCAATTTAGAGATGAGGTAACTGAGGCCCAGAGAAGTGAAGTGAAATGACAGACAAATGGCGGAGCCGGGATTAGAATCCATGGCCTGGGATCTCTATCCACTACGCCATACTGCTTCTCTCCATTTCTGAAGATTCACCCATTCCAAGGAGCCAGTGAGAATGATTCCATGTCCCCAAACCCACTGCTATCAGGGAGTCAGTCAATTGGATGTATTGAGCGCTTTCCGTGTGCAGAGCCTTGAACTAAAAGCTTAAGGGAGTACGATGCATCAGAGCTGGTGAACCCTTTCCCTTCCCACAACGAGTTTTGTGGGAAGCAGAGGGAGCCCCCTTTCCCTCTGCTCCTCCCCCTTTCCCTGCCCCTCCCCTCAACACTGTGCACATTTGGATAGATTTTTATTACCCTATTTATTTTATTAATGAGGTGTACAACCCCTTGATTGTATTTACCGTGATTAAGTTGTCTTGTTTTTGTCCATCTGTCTCCCCCGATTAGATTGTAAGCCCGTCGACGGGCAGGGATTGTCTCTATCCGTTGCCGAATTGTAAATTCCAAGCGCTCAGTACAGTGATCTACACATAGTAAGCACTCAATAAATGCTATCGAATGCATGAACGAGCTTACAGTCCAGAGGGAAAAAGAAAGGAGTTTTGTTTGGCCGTGTGCTCGGAGGGGTTCGGCAGCTCTCATAAGATTATGTTGGGAACGGCTAGGTGCCCTTCAAATTAATGGTCAGTCGGTCATGTTTATTGAGCTCTTAGAGTGTGCGGAGCACTGTACTCAACACTTGGGAAAGTACACTATAACAATAAACGGACACACTGCTGTCTCCCCCGGTAGACGATAAACTCCTTCTAGGCAGAGATTGGGTTTGCCAATTCTACTGTATTGTGCTCTCCCAAATTAGTGAACTGCACACAGGTAGCCCTCAATAAATACTATTAAATAAAAAAAAAATACTACATGCTAAGCACTGCTACTGTGCTACTTCTAACCTGTTCTACAGAGCTGGGGAGTGGAAAGGGAAGCTGGAGATGGTTTTCAGTTTATGTTTTGCCGGGTAAGGAAGCAGCGTGGCTCAGTGGAAAGAGCCCGGTCTTGGGCATCAGGGGTCATGGGTTCTGATCCTGGCTCTGCCACCTGTCAGCTGTGTGACTGTGGGCAAGTCATTTAACTTCTCTGTGTCTCAGTTCCCTCATCTGTAAAATGGGGTTGAAGACTGTGAACCTCCCGTGGGACAACCTGATTACCCTGTATCTACCCCAGCGCTTAGAACGGTGCTCTGCACATAGTAAGTGCTTAACAAATACCAACATTAATAATAATTAATAATAAAATGGGTATTAAGACCATGAGCCTCACCTGGGACTACCTGATTACCTTATATCTACCCCAGCACTTAGAACAGTGCTCTGCACATAGTAAATGCTTAACAAATACCAACATTATTATTATTATTATTATTAATACCCCATGACCTTTTCAATATTGGATTTCCCCTTCAAATATCAGGAATGGGGAAGAAGGGGATAATCCAGGAAGAGCCTCTTCAATCTGGGCTTTATTAGTGGAAGAGAGCAACATAAGCTTTCATTACCGTGCTGGGGACTTTACCATCGGTAATAACAAGCTTAAGAAGAAGTCTTGTTTCAGAGAATTTCCCAACAAGGAGAGTCTCGGGATTACCAACGAATAGATACAGGCAGTTTTTGTAATTTAATTTAAATGCATTTATGGCAGTATTATATCATACATATTGAGTACTCAGCAGAGGGCCCGAGTCGTTTCTATTTCCTGAAACGTGTACTCTTGCAACGGGTGAGGTATTCCGTGGATGGGAAAGGAACCACAAAACATCTCTGAGTGGATCCTGCGGCTACTCAAATAGTAACCTCCCTTTGCTGCCTCTCAGCAGCATCCAGTACAGTGAAAGGTGGTCTGAGGACTCTCTAATGTATGATGATCATTTCACTGAGAGAGAGGAGAAGCAGAGAGGCTTAATGGCTAAAGCACGGGTCTGGGAGACAGAAGGACCTGGTTTCTAATCCCGGCTCTGCCACATGTCTGCTGGGTAACCTAGGGCAAGTCACTTAGCTTCTCTGGGCCTCGTTTACCTCATCTGTAAAATCAGAACAAGGACTGTGAGTCCCACGTGGGAGAGGGACTATGTTCAACCTGATTAACTTGCATCTACCCCAGTATTATTAGGAATAATAGAGTTATTAGGTTTGCCATAGATGTGAGGAGTACAGAGAGAGCCAGTGGGAATTTGATCTTTCCGAGGACACGGGCATATCAAAAGATTTCCCCTTGGGCTGAAGGATTGATGTGTAGCCTGGGGTGATTTAGTTTGGCTAAGTTTGATCCAAGTCAATCAAGCAATCACTGGTATTAAATGAGCAGCTACAGAGTGCAGAATAATGTGCAAAGTGCTTTTAATCAATATCATTATTATCATTATTGTTATGGTTTTGGTTAAGGTCTTACTATGTGCCAAGCACTCTACTAAGCACCAGGCCAGATGATACAAGATGATCAGGTCCCCCATGGAGCTCAAAGTCTCAGTAGGTGGGTGAACGAGAATCAAATTCCCAATTTGCGGATGAGGGAACTGAGGTCCAGAGAAGTTAAATGACTTTCCCAAGGTCACACACAGAAGACAAGTGGGGGAACCGGGATGCCCAACCTCCTACCCTTTTGTCTCTCCCCACTTCAGTTCATACTTCACTCTGTAATACGGATTATCTTTCTACAGAAACACTCTGGGCATGTCACCCCTCTCCTCAAAAATCTCCAGTGGCTGCCTATCAACCTTCGTATCAAGCAAAAACTCCTCACTCTTGGCTTCAAATCAGTCCATGCCCTTGCCTCCTACCGCATCTCCCTTCTCCCCTTCCCCATTGCAGCCCACACACTCCGCTCCTCTGGCCTCGTCATGCCTGTCTCGCCGTCGACCCCTGGTCCACGTCCTACCTCTGACCTGGAACTCCTTCCCTCCTCTCATCCGTCAAACTGACTCTTTTCCCATTTTCAAAGCCCTACTGAAAGCTCACCTCCTCCAGGAGGCCTTCCCAGACTGAGCCCCCCTTTTTCTCGGCTCCCTCCTTCTGTTCTACTCTTCTCCCCCTGCCCCACACCACTTGTGTGTATATGTACATATTTATCATGCTATTTATTTTATTAATGATGTATCTATCTATCTATAATTATATTTATATTGATGCCTAACTAGTTGTCTGTCTCCCCGCTTCTAGCCTGGTGGCCCGTTATTGCATGGGGATTGTCTCTATTTGTTGCTGAATTGTACTTTCCAGGCACTTAGTACAGTGCTCCAGTGGAGTGGAGAAGCAGCGTGGCGCAGTGGAAAGAGCACGGGCTTTGGAGTCAGGGCTCATGAGTTCGAATCCCAGCTCTGCCACTTGTCGGCTGTGTGACTGTGGGCAAGTCACTTAACTTCTCTGTGCCTCAGTTCCCTCATCTGTAAAATGGGGATTAAGACTGTGAGCCCCACGTGGGACAACCTGATTCCCCTGTGTCTACCCCAGCGCTTAGAACAGTGCTCTGCACATAGTAAGCGCTTAACAAATACCAACATTATTATTATTATTATTGCTCCGCACACAGTAAGCGCTCAATAAATACGAACGAATGATTAGAACCCAGGTCTTATAACTCCAGATCTGGGCTCTTTCCACTAAGCCACACTATTTCCAAAGCACTTGGGAGAGTATAGTATTGTACTGTCTGCATTAAGGAACTCACAATCAAGGAGCGTGGAGTCAAATACCGCAAGTATTATTACATCATGTCTAGGCGAGAGCAGTGAACTGCTTATCAGGATTTTTCTGGACAAAGTTTGATTTCACTGTCGTTCTGTTTAGTTGAAGTCTGACTCTCCATGCTAGTAATAATAATAATAACAATACAGTTAAGCTCTTACTATGTACCAAGCACTGTTCTAATCACTGAGGTAGATATAGTCTCTAGACTGAGGGCTTTTTGGGGGCCAGAGATTGTGTCTGTTTGTGGTTATATTGGACTCTCCCAACGAGCGCTCAATAAATACAGTTGAATGAATGAATGAAAGTTCATCAGATTGGACAGATTTCTCATCCCACCTGGGGCTCACACTTTTATATCTATTTTACAGATGAGGTAACCGAGGCACAGAGAAGTCAAGTGAGTTGCCCAAAGTCACAAAGCAGATACGTGGCAGAGTCAGGATTAGAAGGAGGCATGTCCTTCTGAATTCCAGGCCACACTCTACCCACTAAGCCACACGGCTTCATAGTGGTTTCTATGAGCCTCATTCCCCATCCACTGTGGGCCGCACGGGCTAGGTGGGAGAGAGAATAGGCATTTAATCTTCATTTTTCAGTTGAGGAAGCTGAGGCACAGAGAAGTTAAGCCCCTTGACCAACGTTATCCTGCTGGCAAGTGACGGAGCCTGGGTTAGAACTCAGGGCTTCGGAATTCCTGGTCAGTGATCTTTCCTTGAAACCCCTCTCCAACTAAGAGTGCATAATTCATTCACTGTACTAAGTGCTTGGGAGAGTACGATTCAACAGACACATTCCCTGCCCAATGCAAGCTTATAGTCTATGAATACATAACTCAAGGTCTGTGATGATAAAAACAAAGCCAAAATTGTTGAAAGGCAGTCAGTCAATCAGTCAATTAATCGGATTTATTGAGTGCTTTCTGTGCACAGAAAACTGTACTAAGTGCTTGGAAGAGTACAAGCATAGTGCAGTGGATAGAGCCTGGGCCTGGAAGTCAGAAAATCCTGAGTTCTAATTCTGGCTCTGCCCCTTGTCTGCTGTGTGACCTTGTGCAAGTCACTCCACTTTGCTGTGCCCCAGTTATCTCAACTGTAAAATGGGGATTAGGTTTGTGAGCCCCATTTGGGACAGGGACTGTGTCCAACCGATTACCTCAGTCCTTACAACATAGTAAGTGCGTAACAAATACCATCATTATCACTGTTATAAGTATTACCACATAACAGTATTCATGTGGCTCAGTGGAAAGAGCCCGGGCTTGGGTGTCAGAGGTCATGGGCTCGAATCCCGGCTCTGCCACTTGCCAGCTGTGTGACGGTGGGCAAGTCACTTCACTTCTCTGGGCCTCAGTTACCTCATCTGTAAAATGGGGATAAATTGTGAGCCTCACGTGGGACCACCTGATTATCCTGTATCTCCCCCAGCGCTTAGAACAGTGCTCTGCACATAGTAAGCGCTTAACAAATACCAACGTTATTATTATTCAGGCACCTGTCCTGCCCACACCGAACTTACAGTGTAGAGGGACGAGCTTGTTTGTTTGTTATGACTTGGGAAATCGGAATTAATCGCTCACCCATCCAATCTCTCACATACACACACCCACGCTCACACCTCTACATATTCGGGAATTTGGCACTTAACTTGGTGTAAGTGAAAATATGTTATCTCTGAATTTTTAAACATCCGTAAGATTTTCCTCGGGATCGTTGCTTTTCAAGCCCTGGCATATACAGCCTACTTTAAAGGCAGTTCCGTGCAGTACATATTCCCGCGTAGGCTCTTTCTTTGATGTGACTAGGGTAATTGGAGTCTTCCTGAGAGAACTCTGCAAAAAGCTTTTCATTGTAAAGAAAACAATCTCGTTGAGTGCCATCAGCTGTCCGTCTATAGCGTGGTGGGAAGAAAGAAAATGTTAGGAAAGATGGCATAAAGTTAACCAGCAGCCAGCTGCTAAAGCCCTGACAGCAGAATGGATGTTTTCTTCTCTCTGGGAGACTGTTAAACCTGTTAGCAGAAACTCTGATCCTCTGTGAACCTGCTACAATATTAATAGAGGACAACGGGAGAGCAGACATGGTCTATTTCAGGCCACGGTAAGCCACGAGGAGCACAGTTAATCAAATCCCGCTCGTCTCTACCAGTTTTCTCTCAGCTTCTGTGGAATAAGACTAAATGGAAGGGTTTCACTGGCTTACTCCACCAAGAAAAGTGCTCAGGTAAGACTGAGAGAGCTGGAGGATAAACTTTGGATATAAGCCAGGTTGAAGACTCAGCCGGAAGTCCTCCGTTTAAGAAGTTTTTCCATACAGATAACACTTGGCCAGCCGTTTTCAGCTATACAAGCAATCAATCAATCAATCAGGTGTATTTATCGAGTATTGTGTGCAGGGCACTGTACTCAATTCTTAAGAGAGTACAATGCCACAAAGTCGGTAGACACATTCTCTAACACACCCGTTTTGAGTTGACAACACTAAGGAGGCAGTCTAGACTCTGGACTGTAAACTCGTTGTAGGCAGGCTCTGTAATAATCTGGTTGGACAGAGGACCTGACCCATCTGGTACTCACGGTCTTAATCCCCCTTTTACAGGTGAGGTAACTGAGGCCCAGAGAAGTAGAGAGACTCCCCCGAGGTCACACAGTTTACAAGTGGCAGAGCCAGGATTAGAACCCAGGCCCTTCTGACTCCCAGGCCCGGGCCCTATCTACTAGTTCACGCTGTTTCTCAATCTATAAATCTCAATTAAATCACATATCAATCTGTTATTTATTGAGCACTTACTGGAGATAGCGTGAAAAACACTTGGGAAGTACAATTATTCATACTGTGGTATTTCTCAAGCTCTTACTCCGTGTCAAGCACTGTTCAGAGCTCTGGAGTAGATACCAATTAAACATTTTGGACAAAGTCCCTGCCCCACAAGAAGCTCATAGTCTAAATAACAGGGAGAACAGGTATGAATTCACATTTTACAGCTGAGGAAACTTAGCCACAGAGAAGTTAAATTAATTGCCCAGGCACACAACCGGCAATTTACGGAGCCAGGATTAGAACCCACCTCCTCTGACTCCCAGACCCATGCTCTTTTCACTAGAAGACTCTACTTCTCTACCATAGTAGTAAGTGTTGAACAAATACCAAAAAACATGATTTTCATCTCCTATTTGAAAGATAGAATGTAACATAGCTGTTCATCTCCTTCCACCTCTAGTCCCTTCCTCCGCCACACACACAATACCCACTCCCACAATACATTTAAACGGGGTGTTTGTGGTTCTCCAATTAACGTTGGTGGGTGGGTGGAATCCACATTTGTAGATTCAATCTCACTGCCAAAGAGTTAATTTCTCATTCCCTCCGGGCAGACACTCTTAAAAGACAAAAAAAAAAAAAAATCCCATCAGAGAGGGCCACTCTGATTTCTTTAGTGCCTTGGGTATATGCACGTCTGGTGCTAATTTTCCTGGCTACAATTTCCCAAAGAGCCTGGTACGCCTAGAAATTAGCTTCAATCCTGGGAGAATTTGCTTCCATATGACCCAAATATCGTTTTGAAAATCCTAACCATTCAGGGAATTGGCGTCCAAATATTTAATGGACCAGGAAGTCAGGAAATCTCCGGATGAGACTGCGACCAATTGTAATCACTATTCCAAGTCTCTGGAGTTCCGGTCCACAAGGGCAGTGTCTGATACCTATCCTTTTTGGCCTCTGTTGGGCTCGCTCTTTAATTAGATCACGTGGGACAATCCCTTTAAGAGAATCCCTTGTGACGCTCCAGACGGTTTATGGAAAAAAAAAAAAAAGTAGATAGTCCTAAAATGTACCGATAATGCTATGGAATGTACGAGCCCCGTAAGCTTAAGGAAATAGGGCCTGGAGTTTTATAAGACGTTTAGTATTCAACTTTTCATTTTTTTTTTTCTCTTGTGCAATTTCATTGACAACCTCAGTTGAAGCTTTAAGGCAAATCATTTTTCACACTAAGCGTGCATTCTTTCCTTTAAGTTGTGTCCAGTCTGACTTTGTGAATCCCAATCTCTGTGACTCTTTGACCACAGAGGTTTCTTAATAGGCAGTGATTCAATCAATCAGTTAATCATATTTATTGAGCCTCTACTATGTGCAGAGTGATTGGGAGAGTATAACTCCCTTTTGCGTCAGCCTGACTTGCTCTCTTTATTCACCTCTCCCAACCCCAAAGCATTTATGTCTGGTCTCAGCTTATGCCATCGTCTCCGACCCATAGCGACACCACGGACACGTCTCTCCCAAAAGGACCCGCTCTCCATCTGCAATCGTTCCAGTAATGGATCCAGAGAGTTTTCTTGGTAAAAATCCCAAAATGGTTTACCATAGCCTCCTTCCATGCAGTAAACTTGAGTCTCCCGCCCTCGACTCTCTCCCGTGCCGCTGCTGTCCAGCACAGGTGGTTTTTGGCTTGTAGCCAATGACCTGCCTCTCGCTAGCCACTGGCCGAGCTAGGGATGAAATGGACGGGCCTCTGCTTGACTCTCCCTCCCGTAGCCGAGACTGGTAGAGGACTGGAAACTCTCCAGGTGCCACCCTGAGGGGTGATCAAAATGCTTAGGGGGTATCGAATCAAGTGGGGATCAGGGAGGAAGGAGAGAGGAGTATCAAAGTGGAAAGGGAGAGGCAGCGTGACTTAGTGGCAAGAGCCCAGGCTTGGGAGTCAGAGGTTGTGGGTTCTAATCCGGACTCCGCCACTTGTCTGCTGTGTAACCTTCCGTAAGTCACTTATCGGTGACTCCGTTACCTCATCTGTAAAATGGGGATGAAGACGGTGAGGCCCACGTGGGGCAACCTGATCACCTTGTACCTACCTCAGCGCTTAGAACGGTGCTTCACACATAGTAAGCTGTTAACAAATCTCATCATTTTTACTATTATTATATGGAATCAAATGCATAGGTGAACTAGAAGGGAAGGCGATTAGGGTAGGGAGATGAGACATTAGTCACAGAAGGCTTCGTGGAAGAGATATGATTTTGGTAGGGCGTTGAAAAGAGGGAGAGTAGTGATCAGCTGGATATGAAGGTGGAGAGAGAGAAAATATGTATATTTTATTTGGTATTTTGTTATGTGCTTACTATGAGCCAGGCACTATTCTAAGTGCAGGGGTAGGGACATAATAATCAGGTAGGATGGAGTCCCTGTGCCATATGGGGCTCACCGACTTAATCCCATTTTACAGGTGAGACGACTGAGGCACGGAGAAGTGAAGCGATTCACCCAAGGTCGCGCAGCAGACAAATTAGGTGGGAAGTCGAACAGAGCAAAAGTGTGGGCCGGGAACCTGCCTATCATCTCTGTTATACTGTAGTCTCCCAATCACTTAGTCCGGTGCTCTGCACATAGTCAGTGCTCCGTAAACATGATTGATTGACTGACTGATTGCCGGGCACAGTGAGTTCCTGAATGCTTAGCGGGTATGGCCGCAGAAGGGAAAGAACTGTAGAAGGTGTTGGTCTGCTGGTGATCAGAATTCAGACCTAAAGACCATCAAAACACTCCTATCAGCCGTGACATTCTCATATGCGGGAGGGGAAAAAAAGGTGTCCTTCCCCACTTACCGTAAAGGGAAGACTGTTAAGGACATAGCGACTCTCCAGACCCACCCGCATCAAACATCACCACTGGGAATGAAGAACCATCACACACCCGCCAATCCCATGGAGTCTTGGGATATCACTAGCCTCCTGACTATCCACCAGGAGGGAGGCGGTGAAAGTGCTGTTTTCATCTCAAAGCTTTTGTTGGCTTGACTTCCAGCCTCTCTTAATCTACAATTTCTGACCTGAGAGTTTCTAAATTTCTATTGCTTTGAAGCCTGCCTTGTCCTCCTCTGTCATAAAGCCCAAATTCACAGCGTCTAACTTGGTCCCACGCCCATTTATAGCCCAACCCCCAGTCGATCGGACTCGAATCTGGGTGTGGCTGAGCTGCAGGTGCTGCTTCGTTTAGCTCCGGCAACTGATTTCAGTTCGCTTTACTTGGAAATCGTGCACACAATGGACATATGACTTTGCGGGATGGAGGCTGGATTGTTAGGAGTAGGAATGTTGGAGAAAGAAAATTCCACCCCATTGGCTGAATGGGACGTTAGCGGCGGATCATTATTTGAAGGGTGCTTCAGATTTTTCTGAAGAAGGAGCACGTAACGGCAAAGCGTATCGGTGCTCACGCTTTTTTTAGAGTTCGATGGTTTCTGGTCCATCAGCGGGCTGACCCTGATTTTTCTGCTGCACTTCGTTTCACCCATGTGATCGTTCCTTGACCTTCTGCCAGAAAAAAGATGTGCTTTTCAAAACATGCCATAAAGTTTGATCATGCTCTTAATATCCAGAAATATGGTTTGACAGACCATCCACTGGAATGAAGAAAGATCATCATTTGGAGAAGCTGTTCTCTTTCTTTTAAAGTAATGAGTTATAAAATGAAGCAGGTCTCCCAGATTGATTTTTTTTTTTAATAGCCGATGAATGCGATATTGTCCTTGCCCCTATATAATCCACTTTGGCTGCCTACATAGAGGAACGTATCTACCAACTCTGTTATATTGTTCCCTCCTATACACTTAGTACAGTAGTAAGTGCTCAGTTAATCCGATCGATTGATTAATTGCCTTTCTCCTTCTTTCTATGCTGTTTGGACTGTGGAATTTTTGAGACCTCCATTCAGAAAAAAAATGCAGCAGCTGTGAAGAGATATGGTTCCTCAATTCTCACTGAAACAGCTCCGCTTCAATCGAGGATAAAAAACAAGTGAACTTTTGGAAAACTAGAATGGTGAAGTGTGTGAGTGTGTGTATTTGTATGTGTGAATGGTGGTTTTTTTTTCCATGTTCGCTATTAAATCAGCTTTCCAAAAAGAGCTCAGGTTGTAATTTAAAATTCATGGTTAAAAATCAATCCAATTAGTGGAGGTTTTTAAAAATATATGCACCAAAATGAATTTCAGTATCTGGGCTGAGATGCATTACAAAAATTCTTGGTGGATTATGACCCACATCCTTTCACCTCTCGCATCCCTCCTCTGTGTTAGATGTGAGGGATGAGAAGCAACGTGGCACAGTGGAAAGACCCCGGGCTTGGGAGTCAGAGGTCATGGGTTCAAATCCCAGATCTGCCACTTGTCAGCTGCGTGACTATGGGCAAATCACTTCACTTCTCTGGGCCTCAGTGACCTCATCTGTAAAATGGGGATTAACTGTGAGCCTCAGGTGGGACAACCTGATGACCCTGTATCTCCCCCAGGGCTTAGAACAGTGCTCTGCACATAGCAAGCGCTTAACAAATACCAACATTATTATTATGGGTAGCTACTACGTCACTCATGTTCCTTTAGTTCTTTTAATTCTATTAGTAGTAGCCCACACAAGCTGTAGAAATCTCAGTGCTGCTTTGATCCGCAGGTAACAGCTAGCAGGGATTACAAACTTGGATTTAGAGCTATGGTTTGTAAAAAGATTCCACCTTACGAAATGTCCTCAGTTACCTTAAGAGCACGTCTTTCCCTGTTTTTACACTCGCAGCTCTCTCTCTCTCTTTCCCCCTTTACTTTCCTCCCCACCCTCCTCCATTTTTCCTCCTCCCCTCCCTCCCCATTTTTGAAATTTCAGCTTTCAGAATCCCAAGGTGCTTGAAGCAATTATTTATGATGATATTATCTCATCCTCGTTTTCTACTCAGCAAAGCCGTCGCTACTTTCCGAAACCAAGGCGGGCGATCCAGATGAACTTGTACCCCCACTTCTCGGCTTGAATCGACGAAAGACGGTCCCCGGAGGCTACGCTTTTCTTTCTCCCTGAATTAGAGGCTGGGTTCTTCATGCGATTCCTCCCCCAGAAGGAACGCTAGAGTCATCCCCCGACTCCAATTTCCAGTTTTCTGTTTTCATATTCCTCATTTTTATCTGCCCCGATCAAACAGAGGATCTGACACTTGTCAGCTGTCTGACTGTGGGCAAGTCACCTAACTTCTCTGTGCCTCAATTACCTCATCTGTAAAATGGGGATTAAGACTGTGAGCCTCACGTGAGGAAAGTTGATTACCCCCTATCTCCCCCAGGGCTTAGAACAGTGCTCTGTACATAGTAAGCGCTTAACATATACTAACATTACTGTTATTATTATCACTCACTAAACACCATAAAACATACAGAGCTGTTTTAAGAAATGGATCCAATATGCTGCTTATGGAGACATACAGTTCTGTCTCAATAATAATAATAATATTTATTAAGGGCTTACTACGTGCCAAACACTGAACTAAGCGTGGGGTAGATTCAAGGAATTTGGGTCAGACACAGTCCCGGTCTCACATGACGCTCGTAGTTTAAGGAGAAGGAAGGGCTAGTAGATAGTCCCCTGTTTCCAGAGGATGGAACTGAAGCCCAGAGACGTGAAGTGACTTGCCCAGCTTCACACAGCGGGCCAAGGGCGGGGCTGGGATTCAAACCCAGGGCCTCGAACTCCCACTGATCCATGTCGCTTCTATCAAATCCATCCCAGACCGGGTAGCTCCTCTCGGCTCCGAAAAGGCCCTTTCCGTACAATAGAGCACCTCTCTTATTCAGTCCTGTGTCTCTGCTGACAAGAGAATGTCAATCACGATGAATGATGTGCTCATTTAGTGACACATCCCCTTAGCGGCAGAATAAAACCTTCGCGTTAATTATCCCTAGTGATAGAAGCAGAAGTTGAAGCATAAAAGCAAGTTTAAACCCAATCGCATCCTGTCATCCGTTTAAAAAGTCAATAGCCAAAGCAACGATAACATAATTTGTTAGACCTTTTTAGCGAAACTACAGTTTGTTTCCTTTAGGAGACTTAGAGATTTGAAGAGGCATTAGAGCGATATAAAAGTCAGAGGTCATGGGTTCTGATCCCAGCTCTGCCGCTTGCCAGCTGGGTGACTTTGGGCAAATCACTTCACTTCTCTGGGCCTCAGTTACCTCATCTTTAAATTGGGGATGAAAACTGTGAACCCCATATGGGACAACCTGATCACCTTGTAACCCCCCCAGCACTTAGAACAGTGCTTTGCACATAGTAAGTGTTTAACAAATACCACCATTATTATTATTATTGTTAATAACTACATTTAAACTTTGTTTATAGTGCTTTTTCACCACCAAAAAACAGTCACTGAGAATATCCGCAGGGGAAACCGCATGGCCTAGTGGACCAAGTAAGGGGCTGAGAGCCAGAGAACCTGGGTTCTAATCCCTGCTACGCCATTTGCCTGCTGTGTGATCCTGGACAACTCACTTACCTTGCCTGTGCCTCAGTTTCCTCAACTGTAAAAAAGGGGATTCAGTACCTGTTCTCCCTCTCACTTGTCTGTGAGCCCCATGTGGGGCAGGTACTATATCCGGTCAGATTATCTTGCATCTACCCAGTGCTTAGAACAGTATTTGACACACAGTAAGCACTTAAGAAATATCATAAAAAGTCCTTCCAGGAAAAAAAAAAAAAACCTCAAAGGAGGACAAAGAAAATTATCCAGTACGGAAAAGTTTGAGCTTCGAGTCCCGTTTAGGTTTACTGTGTTCAAGCTGGCTATTGGTCTTTGGAAATTCAATTTTATCATACCCTTGATAGAGCTTGAATAAAGCAGTTCCTGAAAATTGTTTTAGAGTGGGCTGCCGTGGACACTCTTCCTCTGAATGCCAGTGCTGATGTGTCTGAATTTGTTGATTGTGTTCAGCCCAGGAGAGGCTCGTGTTTGATTCTTGACTGCAGCTTCGATCTCCTCATGTGGATATCTGAAAACAGCTCAGGCCAGCGATATATTTTAGCTTTATTTTGTCTGGAAGACCTTGATTGATTTTTTTTTTTTTTTAATGATACTTTCGTGTTTGTTCAGGGCTTATTATGTGTCAGACACTGTACTAAGCACTGGGGTAGATACAAACTAATTAGATAGGTTCTCCATCTCACAGCCTAATTCTCCATTTTAAAGCTGTGAACCCCGTGAGGGACAGGGACTGTGTTCAACCTGATTAACTTCTATCTATCACAACACTTAGAACAGTGCTTAGCATGTAGTAAGTGCTTAACAAGTACCGTAATTATTATTATTGTTATGAATATTATTTTACAGATGAGGTCATTGAGTTCACAGTAGTGAAATGCTCAAAGTCACATGGCAGACAAGTGGCAGAGCCAGAATTAGAACCCAGGTTCTCCAACTCCCAGGCCCGGGCTCTATCGACTAGATATGTCCTGCTGTTTCAATTCTCTGCACTCTACGCCTGTTTACTTGTTTTGATTTTATATATCTATAATTCTATTTATCTATATTGATGCTACTGATGCCTGTTTACTTGTTTTGATGTCTGCCTCCCCGCCCCGACTCTAGACTGTAAAACCGTTGTGGGCAGGGATTGTCTCAACTGCTGAATTGTACTTGCCGAGTGCTTAGAACAGTGCTCTGCACACAGTAAGCACTCAATGCATACGATTGAATGAATGGTCGAATCCCTCCACTTCCTTCTGGCTGGGAATATTCTCTGCCGGAGAATAACCCGGAAGGTGGGGAAAACTACCCCCTGGATATTTGGGTTGTTAGAATGGGAGAAAGGAGATGGTCACCACAGTGAAATCATCTCCTCTCCCTTCTCTCCCACTCCCACCTTTGGCTCTTCCCCCTTCCCCTCCCCTCAGCAGTGTGTTCATTCGTATATATTATTTATTACCCTATTTATTTTGTTAATGAGGTGTATAGCTCTATGATTCTATTTATCTTGATGATGATATCTTGTTTTTGTTCTGTTTTGCTTTGCGGTCTCCCCCGTTTAGACTGAGAGCCCGTCACTGGGCGGGGATTGTGTCTAACTGTTCCTGAATTGTACCTTCCAAGCGCCTAGTACAGTGCTCTGCACATAGTAAGCACTCAATAAATACTATTGAACGAATGACGGAATGAATCACCGATTAAGAGATTCTTGATGGGGCTGATTTTATTCTTAATGATATTTGTTAAACACGTACTATGTGTTAAGCACTGTTCTAAGCTCTGCAGTAGATCCAATTTAAGCAGGCTGGTTAAAGTCCCCGTCTCACATGGGTCTAGGAAGGCGAGAGAACGGGAATTGAATCTCCGTTTACGGTTAAGGAAACTGAGGCACGGAGCAGCCCAGTAGTGACTTACCCAAGGTCATACAGCAGGGCAGTGGCAGAGCTGGGACTGGAACTCGGGTCCTCTGGCTACCAGGACCCTGCTTTATCTGCTAGGCCATGCTGCTTCCCATTCTGCTGGAAAAGTGAGATGATGATTATGGTATTTGTTATACCTGTTACTTACACTTACTATGTATCAGACGCTACACTAAGCCCTGGGGTGGATGCAATCGAATCAGGCTGGACAGTCCCTGTCCCACAGGGGCTCAAGGTCTTCATCCCCATTTTCCAAATGAGGGAATTAGGGCCCAGAGAAGCGAAGTGACTTACTCAAGGTCACACAAGCAGACAAGCGGCAGAATCGGAATTAGAACCCATGACCTTCTGACTCCCAGGCCCGTGCTCTCTCCGCTACGCCATGCTGCTTCTCCAGCAGCAGATGTTTCCTTTGGAGGAAGAAGGCACAGGGGACAGAAGTCCCGTCGCTCTGTTGGCAAGAGATTTGAGAAGCAGCGTGGCTCAGTGGAAAGAGCCCGGCTTGAGAGTCAGAGGACATGGGTTTGAATCCCGGCACCACCGCTTGGCAGCTGTGTGACTGGGAAAGTCACTTCACTTCTCTGGGCCTCAGTTCCCTCATCTGTAAAACGGGGATTAAGATTGTGAGCCTCAGGTGGGACAAGCAGATGACCCTGTATCTCCCCCAGCGCGTAGAACAGTGCTCTGCACATAGCAAGCGCTTAACAAATACCAACATTATTATTATTAATGTCCAAATGTCAACAACCTCAGCAGGCAGGAAAAGGCAAAATAGATCAAAGGTCCAAGGAGGAAAAAGATGTCTTGAAAGTTGTCCGGCCTCAATCCCTACCCCTCCAACTCCCCGGCTTCACTCTCTGGGGCCGTTATTATTGAGGAATCTTGCCCTACCATAATCTCATAGTTGCCGTATCGTTCAAGCTGTTCTCTATGTCAAATATGAAGAGGACCGCTGGGGTAGATGGATACAGAGTTGACAGTCAAAGACGGAGAGACAGCAGGTCACATCCTTGTCTTACGGATGAGAAAATTAAGTGCCGAAGAGGTTAATCGACCAACCCGACGTCATTCAGCGGGCTATGGTCAGAGCCGGCTCTAGAACCCAGGTCTCTCAATAACGATAATAATCATTGTGGTATTTGGAAGTGCTTACTATGTGCCCAGCACTGCCCTAACCACTAGGGTAGGTACAGGATAAGCAGATCGGACACAGCCTTAGATAGGACTCACTGTCGGAGGGGGAGGGAGAACAGGCATTGAATCCCTTTTTAAAGACAAGGAAACTGAGGCACAGAGACGTTGATCGAGTTGTCCAAGGTCACCCAGCCGGCGCCAGGCTCTTTCCACCAGCCCAGGCTAAATCTGCCTTTATGGCTTCATTTTCACTGCCTTAAGGCAGAGGCCTGGAAGTTGACAGTTTGAGGATTTTTTTTCTTCTTTTTATAGAAAAAAAAAATCAACCAGGCAGAGTAACTGGGGCCGCACACTCTACACCAATTAGAAGGCCGATAGGAGAATTTACTGCGTGGCGGGAGGATAAAGAGGAGAACCCCCAAATGTGGGTGTTAAATGAAAAAATAAATGTTTTATTAGGCATAAGCAAGTCAAGATAAATCATCCGAGCATCTCTGCAGTTGTTCTCTCTCTCAGGCCCAAACAATGAATTAAGATATACTGATGCAAGAAGGCTATTAAACACGGTTTCTGGCTTGTTTTATTCTTCAGAATGGGTTTTTCCTTTAGAAGTGCTCTCCCCTCGTAAAGTGGAGGGAGAGAACAATTATTCAGATTATGGGAAGAAGTGAGGAAAAAGAATATAAATGAGAATCCACGTTTCAGCGCCCACTACTCAAAGCTTGGCAGCCGAAAGTTTCCCTTATGGCTTCGAGAAAGTCGATGGACCGATGTTTGCCGAGAGGTTCCGGGACACTGCCACTCTTCTGGACGTGCTCGGGGTGGCACGGTCGGGTGGTACGATGGAGAGAAAAAGAGCCACCCTCCTCCCCAGTAATAATGTGTCATATTTGTTAAGCTTTTATTATTATTAGAGAAGCAGCGTGGCTCAGTGGAAAGACCCCGGGCTTGGGAGTCAGAGGCGATGGGTTCGAATCCCAGCTCTGTCACTTGTCAGCTGTGTGACTGTGGGGGAGTCACTTCTCTTCTCTGGGTCTCAGTTCCCTCATATGTAAAATGGGGATCAAGTGTGAGCCTCACGTGGGACAACGTGATGACCCTGTATCTAGCCCAGCGCTTAGAACAGTGCTCCGCACATAGTAAGCACTTAACAAATGCCAACATTATTATTATGTGTTCAAGACTGTACTAAATGGTAGGATAGAGGTAAGATAATCAAGCTGGACATAGTCCCTGTCCTACTTGGGGAGCAGTCTAAGTAGGAGAGAATTATTATCATTATTATTATTATTATTATTATTATTATTCAGTGCCGTCGAGTGGTTTCCGATTCATAGCGACTCTACGGATATACTTTCTCCAGAACGTCCCATCCTCTGCTATAATCTGCCACCTTTCGAATGGTTCTTCCCGGTATCACTGCTATGGTCTCTATCCATCTAGCCGCCGGTTTTTCTGTTGTGGGGAAGACGGGTCTTAAATCCCCAGTTTACAGATAAGGAAACTAAGGCCTGGATATGTTAAATGCCTTGCCCAAGGTCCCACAGGAGGCAGGATTAGAACACAGATCCTCTGATTCCCCGTCCAGTTCCTTTCCACTGGGCCACTCTGCTCCTTAGAGGTACTTTTATTGTTTGCCAACTTTATTAAAGCCCCAGGAACACTTTAGACTCTGGCTGCATCCTTGGAATATATGCCAAGGATTTTAAAATTCTTTTATGGGGAGAGTGGACAGATTTGGAGTTTTTAAAATCAGCACACGGACTGCTGTCTGGCTTCAACCTCACTTCCCTCCCACCGAGAGCTATGGCTCCCTCACCTCACCCAAATAATGGTTATTAATGGTATTGATAATAATGGCGATGATAACAGTGGTTTGTGTTTAATGCTTACTGAGTAAAGCACTGTATTAGGACTGGAAGAGATCATATCATTCAGACCAGACTCAGTTTTAGTCTCCTGCAGGACTCACAGTCAAAAGAGGGAAATTGGGTATTTTATCCCCATTTTACGGATGTGGAAACAAAGGCCCATTAACTGGGCCAAGTAAGTAACGGAACTGGCTTTAGAACCCGGCCCCTTATACTTCCAGTGTCATCTCACTGCACTGTGTGCAAAGCACTGTACTAAACACTTGGGAGAATACAATATAACAATAAATAGACACATTCCTGCCCGCGATGATCTCAGAGTCTAGAGGGGAAGACAGGCATTATTATAATAAATAGATACATAAATGAATAAATTCCAGATATATACATATGTGCTGTGGTGGAGGGATGGAGGATGCATGGGGGAGCAAGGAAAAATGGTGTAGAAGGGAGTGGGAGAAGAGGAGAAGAGAGTGCAGTCCGGGAAGGCTTCTTGGAGGAGAGGTGTCTTCAATAAAGTTTGGAACAGGGGATTATGGTGGGAGGGGAGGGTGCAGATTTTGATTTTTTTATCCTTGACACCTAGTACCTGGCCTGGCATATATCCCGTTCCAATTTGTGGGATGAGGCCTTGAAAAACAAATGACACAGTCTCCACTCCATCTGGTTATTGGGTTCCAAACTCCTTCAGGTCAGGACAGGAATCACATTTAGTATTACAGTTAATAATGATAATAATAATTACAATAAATATAACAATGATGACTACAGTATTTGTTAGGAGCTTACAACGTGCCAAGGACTGTACTATGTGCTGGGGTAGGTAAAAGTAATTAGGCTGGGCAATGTTCCCGTCCCACATGGGGCTCACTGTCTAATTAGGAGGGAGAAAAGGTATTGAACCTTCATTTTAATAAAAATAATAATGATGGCATTTGTTGAGCGCTTACTATGTGCAAAGAGCTGTTCTAAGCACTGGGGGGGATACAGAGTAATCGGGTTGTCCCACATAGGGCTCACAGTCTTCATCCTCATTTTCCAGATGAGGTCACTGAGGCCCAGAGAAGTGAAGTGACTTGCCCAAAGTCACACAGCTGACAAGTGGCGGAGCTGGGATTAGAACCCATGGCCTCTGACTCCCATGTCCGGGCTGTTACCACAGAGCCACGCTGCTTCTCGTAAGAAACTGAAGCACAGAGTTGTGAAGTGACTTGTCCAAATTCACACAGCAGGCAAGTAGAGCGGGGATTAGAACCCAGAGCCTCTAATTCCCGAGTCCTGTGCTCTTTCCATTCGGCAGTGAGGCTTAGTGGAAAGAGCCCGGGCTTGGGAGTCAGAGGTCATGGGTTCTAACCCCGGCCTCGCCACTTGTCAGCTGTGTGACTCGGGGCAAGTCACTTCACTTCTCTGGGCCTCAGTGACCTAATCTGTAAAACTGTGAACCCCACGGGGGACAACCTGATTACCTTGTATCTACCCCAGCACTTAGATGAGGGTTTGGTATATAGTAAGTGTCTAATAATAATAATAATGATAATGATGATGATATTTGTTTAGCTGCTTAACAAATAGCATTATTATCATTATTATTATTATTATCATTAGGCCACACTGTTTCTCAGTGCTTCTTCTAATTCTGTTAACTGCTTAAATATTCAGTTAGGTTTTCTGAACCCCTTGAACCCTTAACAGAAACTACTGATTGAGTGGCCTCTTTCTTGAGTCAAAGAATGACCTGGTAGAGAGGAAAGAACCGGTGGAAATGGACATGTAGATTTTCTGGGGAGATCAGCCGCCTTTCCCGATGATGAGAAGCAATTTTATAAAATATTGCCTGAACAATGGAGCTTAATCTCATTTAGAGAGAATCCCTTAGCCTTTCCCATATGCTAGAGAAAAAGGCAATACTGAAATACCGCAAGTTTGGTACGTAACATTTAAAACTTTAAACTAATTAACCTAAGGAAGTCTAGTAGTTTTTCACTGTCTTTAAACCTGTAGATAGCAATATGTTTATGTCAAAATACAGTCCCGTTGCACTTAACTTGGGAAAGCAATAAAGAATTTTAAATGATATCATCAGCTGACCGCTAAAACAGTTCAGAAATTAGGAATAGTGTGAGATCTGGGGTGGGGAGGGAGTAAATTTCAATTGATTCTTGCTCAGAGTGACACCAACTTTTATGGAGACACGCAGAATGAGATGTCTCATTTCTTTAGGTGAGGGATTTTTTCGGCCCGCATCCGTGCTTGAGCCCGTGGGAACCCAACCAAGACAAAGGGGAAGATCGAATGATTATGTGCGATCCAGTTTGTCGGGAGAGGATGATTCATCCATTCAGGACCGTTTGATCTCGGTTACCTGGAGTAACTGGGAGTGGAAAATAAATCACTAGATCCCCAACTTTTCCCTCCGGATCACAGAGAATGGAGGTGGAATTGTACGGGTACGTGGGCTTAAGGCCAGCCGGACCTCCAATCCATATAATTTAAAAAGAAAAGAGAAACGAAAGAAAAGAAATGCAAAGGAAACGCAAAGGAAAGCAAAAAGAAAATGGTTACAAACAACATTCCATAAATCGGACCAGAAATGTCACGTGAGCAGTATCTGTGAAGCAGAATACTTGTCTGAGATTATGTCCGTGCCCGGAGCGTAGCTGAAAAGGTCAGCTGAAAAGATAGAAGAGCAGCGTGGCTAGAGAAGCAGCGTGGCTCAGTGGAAGGAGCACGGGCTTGGGAGTCAGAGGACGTGGGTTCTATTCTCGGCTCCATCGCTTGACTGCTGTGTGACCTTGGGCAATCCACTTCTCTTCTTTGTGTCTCGGTTACCTCATCTGTAAAATGGTATTTGTTAAGCACTTACTATGTGCAGAGCACTGTTCTATGTACTGGGGTAGATACAGGGTAATCAGGTTGTCCCACGTGAGGCTCACAGTTTTCATCCCCATTTTCCAGATGAGGGAACTGAGGCCCAGAGAAGTGAAGTGACTTGCCCATAGTCACACGGCTGCCAAGTGGCAGAGCCTGCATTCGAACCCATGACCTCTGACTCCCAAGCCCGGGCTCTTTCCACTGAGCCACAGTGCTCCTCTAAAATGGGGATTAAGACTGTGAGTCCCATGTGGGACAACCTGATTACCTTGTATCTACTGCAACGCTCACAATAGTCTTGGAACATAGTAATCGCATAATTATTATTATTATTTATCAATATGGAATCAGCAGCACGAGAAGCAGGATGCCTAGTGGATAGAGCATAGGCCTGAGAATCAGAAGCTGATGGGTTCTAATTTGGGCGGTGACACTTGTCTGGTGTGTGACCTCGAGATGTTCTTCCCCTTGACTCTATTTTTTGCCATCGTTCATGTCTGTCTTTCTCCCCGATCAGATCGTAAGCCCGTCAAAGGGCAGGGACTGTCTCTATCTGTTGCTGATTTGTACATTCCAAGCGCTTACTACAGTGCTCTGCACATAGTAAGCGCTCAATAAATACTATTGAATGAATGAATGAACCTCGGGCCAGTCACTTCCCTTCTCTGGGCCTCAGTTAGCTCAACTCTAAAATGGGGATTAAGACGGTGAGCCCCATGTGGGATAGGGACGGTGTCCAACCTGATTAGCTATCTGCCCCAGTGCTTTGAACAGTATCTGACACATAGTAAGCCCTTAACGAGTAATAAAAATGCCGGTATTTGTTAAGAGCTTACTTTGTGCAGAGCACTGTTCTAAGCACTGGGGTAGATACAGGGTAATCAGGTTGTCCCATGTGGGGCGTCCAGTCTTAATCCCCATTTTCCAGATGAGGTAACTGAGGCACCAAGAAGTGAAGTGACTTGCCCACAGTCACACAGCTGACAAGTGGCAGAGTCGGGATTAGAACCCACGACCTCTGACTCCCAACCCCGTGTTCTTGCCACTGAGCCACGGTGCTCCTCGTTTTATTGATTATGATTAATATAAGATCCCAGGCCTCCAGGCCAAAAGACTTCCCTGGAGGAGGGTGACATTCTCTTCATCGCCACCCCAATTTCTCTACGTCAGGCTGCTCTGATCTCTGCTGAGCTCTCCCATCCGACTACCTCTTTCACGTCTCTGATTCGGAGCGGAACAAGGTATAATCCCTGGTAGGAAGTGGGTGTCCTGAGCTCTCCTTTCACCAGGGATCTATTAGATGCATCGCGCCCCATCTGTGGCAAAAGTAAAGAAGACTGTGCCGTAGCAAGGTGGTGTACTAAATCTGCATCAGAGGACCTGGTCATTCATGTCATGGATGCAAAATGGGGAATTAATGCCTGTCCTCCCTCTGAGTTAAACTGTGACCCCCGGGCGGGATCTGATTATCTCGGGATCTGATTCTTTTCTATCTACTCCAGCACTTAGTATAGACCTTGACATGCCGTAAATGCTGAAGGACCGTAAGCACGTCCTCTAGACTGTAAACTCGTCTCCTAGACTGTAAGCTCACTGTGAGCAGGAATTATAAATAAATAAATAAAAATAAATTGTGCTATTGTTAAGCGCTTACTATGTGCAAAGCACTTTTCTAAGCGCTGGGGCATACAAGGTGATCAGGTTGTCCCACGTGGGGCTTACGGTTTTAATCCCATTTTACGGACGAGGGAACTGAGGCACAGAGAAGTGAGGTGACCTGTCCAAGGTCACACAGCTGACTAGCGGCGGAGCCGGGACTAGAACCCAAGACCTCTGACTCCCAAGACCGGGCTCTTTCCACTGAGCCACGCTGGTGTTTAATGCTATATTTCGCTCTCTGAAGAGCTTAGTATGGTTCCCAGCACAAAGTAAGGGCTCACTAAATAGGACAGTGAAATACTGCAATCATTACCACTATAATCACAGTGCTCATGCTGATGATGATGACGCTAGTGATCAGGTAGCCCTGCCTACGGAGAAACCGAAGCAGCGTGGCTCAGCGGAAAGAGCGCGGGCTGGGGTGTCAGGAGTCATGGGTTCGAATCCCGGCTCTGCCACTTGTCGGCTGTGTGACTGTGGGCAATTCACTTCACTTCTCGGTGCCTCAGTTCCCTCATCTGGAAAATGAGGATGAAGACTGCGAGCCCCACGTGGGACAACCTGATGACCCTGTATCTCCCCCAGCGCTTAGAACGGTGTTCTGAACACAGTAAGCGCTTTACAAATACCAACATTATTATCATTATTATAAAGTAGTAATGATATTTATCGAGTACTCGATGTAAAAAATAGAGAGAAAAATAGAATTGCAAGACTAGATCCCTGTCGACAAGAAGCTTACAATCTAATGGGGCCTCTAGTTTCAGAATCATGTGGCCATTAAAATATATTCTTATGGAACAGCTCAGTTTACTGTGATTTCTTATGAAATGATCCCATGTCACTTTGTGGGATAAACTCCCATTCCTAAAACAACTTCTTTATTGTTCAATCATATCTAAACACTCTCAACCAGAGAGAGACAACTTCAATATCTACAGCATTTGGAAGTGGATTGATGATGCACTGTACGGGATATGGAGGAATCATTCCCATAAAATTTAGAGGATTATCGTTCGGGGACTAGTTAACCTTTAATGCAAATCTTTTTTTATTGTCCCACTAGAATTGAAAACATTTTATTTTCTTTCTTTGCCATTTTCCTGCACTAGGCTGACTGCGATCTTTGTCTTTGTGAATATGGAAAGAGAAAAAAGAAATGCTCTGACTCTCCTATAGCTAATTCACATAACAACTTGCAGTTTGTCTGCTTTTTCTTCAATTAGGGCAAATGTAGAGAATAAATGTGGAAGTCAGATCATTTAAGGAACAACATCAATTTCATCTCGCTTCACCCCGACTTCTCTCCCATGGTGCCTTTCAGAATTGACTTCCTCTTCCTTCCCCATCCAGCCTCGGGCTCTTAGAGCGCATGTGACGTCTTTGACTGGTGCCTGAAAATAGTAATTTTTGACCTTGACTCTATGACCGATATCAAAGCCTCTTATTTCTGATGGTTATCGCTGATAGGTGCATTTGTGTTTTCTTATTTGGCACCCCTTAATTATTCAGTCTCAATATTCATCGCCAGAAAAAGGTCCACTGAGGACTATAAGAAATCAATTTCAGCAGTTCCGAGTGTCTCACCATTCTAACCATTCCGGGCCCAATTTCTCACTCATTTACGCAAAAAAAAAAAAATTGCAGCCGTAAAAGTTGCCGCTCCTCATATTGCTTTTCTCAGTTGTTGGGTAATGCAATCGTACTTTCTGTTCTTCCCCTTCTTCGAGCTTGCCAGAGACCGAAATTGCAGCGGACGCGGCATGGGAAAATGGAAAAAGAAAAAAAAAAAAAGAAGAAACGCAATATAAAAGAATAAAGTGCTTTGAATTCCAGAGGGGAAATAAAAAAGATTTGTGTTAAAGGTTAAATAGTCCCTAAACCATAATGTTACAAGTTTTATAGGAAGGATGTCTCTATACCCTAGTACAGTGTATCATCAATCCACAGCCAAATGCCACTGACACAGTACATTTTTTATCTCTACAGAACAATATTTGGATACCACTTACCTCTGAGGCAGTTCTTCTGGAAATTATAAATATATTTCTTTCCAGGGATCAAAAGAAAAGACATCAAAATGAATGATGGACTGTGGAATCTGAATTCACAGCTGTTTTATGTAAACTGGGATCAAGAAGGGCAGAATTTCTCGTTCTAGTTGACTTCGCGAAGCTCTGCGGATAGAAGCCTGAAAACGTTGCGACTGGGATATTACTTTACATCCCTTTTTCCCATGACAGAACAAATGATTACAAACAATCTGATTTTCTTTGTTCAAAAAGACCCACGAAATTACAATCTGAAAGATTCTCATATGTAATTTTAGCTCTACTCTGGCCAGTGTGACAGTTTAAACAATAGCCCACTCTAACGAGAACGCAAATTCATCTCTGCACAAAAGTTTCCCTCGCCAGAAGTTAACTTTCTCCTCTCTGCGTTTGGGAGATTGACTGTGGCTGTCTGCCCAGAGAAGACGTATTGTTTCATAGGAGGTCTCCTTCGATAAGGAGGCCCCAGTTCAATCCGAACCCCCCCCCCCCCCAACAAGGTTAACCCATCCAACAGCCGCCGATAACTCTAACGTATTTATTTCTATCCACTCTCGATGCTTAGATGTATGTGTCTAACGAAAGGTATATTAGGTCATTCTGAATACTCCGTCTGTAAATATCTCTATTCTCCTTTCTGCCACTTGCCTGCGACGTGACCTTGGACAAGTCACTGAATTTCGCTGTGCCTCAGGTAGGTAAAACAGGTATTAAATACCTGCTTTCCTTTCTTCACAGCCTGTGAGCCCCGTGTGGGACAAGGGCTGTGTGAGAGCTGATTGTACTCTATCTACTCCAGTGCTTAGCACAGAGTAAGGGCATAAGAACAAATGGCCCAAATATTATGATCATCATTATTATTATATGTCAGTCTTCCCCATTCGAGTGTAAGCCCTCTGTGGTCCCGGAATATGTTTTGTGCTTCTGTTGCAATTTCCCAAGTGCTTGGTTCAGTGTCTTGCACCTAGCGCTTGCTCTAGAAAAAACATCACTTCTCCAAAAAGCAGCGTGGCTCAGTGGAAAGAGCCAGGGCTTGGCAGTCAGAGGTCATGGGTTCTAATCTCGTCTGCTGTGTGACCTTGGGCAAGTCACTTCACGTCTCTGGGCCTCAGTGACCTCATCTGTAAAATGGGGATGAAGACTGTGAGCCCCACGTGGGACAACCCGATTACCTTGTATCTACCCCAGCGCTTAAAACAATGCTTGGCACATAGTAAGCGCTTAAATGCCATCATCAAAAAATGGAATTGGCGTGAGTGTTCAGCATGTTGGTTTGGGGATCCAAGTTGACAGTGTTGAAGGCAGAATTCCCAGCCCCGGCAATTCAGAGTGAGCCCTTTTTTAAAAGTCAAAACTTTTACCGGTATAAATTCTCCAGCTAGTCAGAACTCGGCACAGCCCAAGGTGGAACTTGGGCAGGATAACCAACTGACTTGGATGGCTCAAGACAATTTTCCCAGCAAATGGATTCCCAATGTATGAGGGATGAAAGAATCCTAAATACGGTGAAGGGAATTTGGCACAAATCTATCTCTAGTGGCTGGGACTAGTTAAGATGACTGAAGTGGAAGTGTGGAGATCTTTCCGGGGTATTTTCCAAAAATGTCTGGTGGGAAACGATCCAACAGTTCCTTCCAGCTTCCCATTGCTACTGTTGGAGAAAGAACATCCTTCTGGGTGGACCTATGATAATAATAACGTTGGTATTTGTTCAGCGCTCACTCTGTGCAGACCACTGTTCTAAGCGCCGGGGTAGATACGGGGTAATCCGGTTGTCCCACGTGAGGCTCACAGTCTTAATCTCCATTTTACAGATGAAGTCACTGAGGCACAGAGAATAATAACAATAATAATAATGTTGGCATTTGTTAAGTGCTTACTCTGTGCAGAGCACTGTTCTAAGTGCTGGAGGAGATACAGGGTAATCAGGTTGACCCACGTAGGGCTCACAGTCTTCATCCCCATTTTACAGATGAGGTAACTGAGCCACAGAGAAGTAAAATAACTTGCTCACAGTCACACAACTGAGAAATGGAAGAGCCGGGATTCAAACCCATGACCTCTGACTCCCAAGCCCGGGCTCTTGCCACTGAGCTTGTTACTGACCTCCCTGCCTGAGTAAAATAGAACCATATCATGTCCCGGAGAAACCCAAGTTGAGTTTTCAGTCAGGTGTCATCAGACCAATACATTTATCTTGCGAAAACCAGAGCTCATTTCCCAAAAGAGAAAAAATCCCTCTTTCCCACTGATTTCACGATTCTCCTCCCGTGGGGTGTGAGGTCACCCATCTCATTCCACATTAATCACGGCATGGTTATAAGATGGTAACGACTTTTGCCGAGTGTGATTGAGGCCGCGGCCGAACCAACGACATTATGGCCAAAACCTCCATATCCTATTTCCAATTCCATTACCGACGCCTTAAGCTATCCAGTCCTTGATAGATAGCCTGTTTCTTTAAAGACTCAGATGAAGTGCTTTTGAAGTCCGTTACTCGGAAGTCAGAAATCAAAGCGAGACTTGTATCGATAAAAGACGGGTGGCGAATTTCGTCCAACTTTGCTCCCGCAGTTTCGCGGCTTCCGAAAATCTACTTCATTCTGTCGGAGAAAAGGTATTTTTTTTCTACAAGTGTGTCGGCGGACTAATTGGAAGGCTTGTGATCCATTCCCCATTGCGCTTTGGTTGTCAGTTCATTAGAATTTGTCTCGATTTATAAATATTTCATTGGAAATGTTTTGTTGAATAAGCTCTAAGCCCCGTCACTGCTCTGAGAAGCTGATGGTCTCACCGAAGCCTTCCTGGTGAGCCGTTTTAAAGCCGTGGGTCGGGAACGCGCTGTATAAGCTCTTAATGAGGACGTGAGTCGACTGCCTCTCGGCTTCTTGTTCCCTGTTTCGGGCTGAATATTTTTCTCTCCTCGGTCCACGCTTCACCGAAGAACGGGCGGAAATAGGGCTTCTCCATTAGACTGAAGGCCGTACCGTGCGCTACTATTATTAATGATTACGGTATTTGTTAAGAGCTTACTGTGTGCCAGGGGCTGAACTAAACGCCGGGGTGGATACCAGCAAATGGGGTTGGACACGGTCCCTGTCCCAAGTGGGGCCCACAGTCTCAATCACAGTTTTTCAGCTAAGGTAAGCGAGGCACAGAGAAGTGAAGCAACTCGCCCAAGGTCACGGAGCAGACAAGTCGCGGAGTCGGGATTAGAACCCATGACCTTCTGACTCCCAGGCCTGTGCTCAATCCGCTACCTTATGCTGTTTCTCATGTACTCATGTCCTCTTATAGCCTTTAAGAATGATGCCGTACATTTTAGTAGCTTGGCCTAGTTGAAAGACCACCGTCCTGAGAGTCAGAGGACTCTGTCTGCCGTTTGCCTACTGTGTGTCTTTGGGCAAGTCAATTTCCTGTCTGGGCTTGTTTCCCCCTCTGTAAAATGGAGATTAAATACCCATTCTCCCTCCCACTTAGAGTACGTGGAACAGGGGCTGTGTTTGACCTGATGACCTTGTGCAGAGTACAGGGGGCATAGAAAAACTTAATGCCTAAGATCAATTTTATTACATCATTCTATCTCTTGAATGTCGCAGCGTGGCTTAGTGGAAAGAGCCAGGGCTTGGGAGTCAGAGGTCGTGGATTCTAATCCCGGCTCCGCCGCTTGTCAGCTGTGTGACTTTGGCCAAGTCATTTCACTTCTCTGGGTCTCAGTTCCCTCAACTGTAAAATGGGGATGAAGACTGTGAGCCCCACGTGGGACAACCTCATTACCTTGTATTTACCCCAGTGCTTAGAACAGTGCTCGTCATATAGGAAGCGCTTAACAAATGTCATCATCACTGAGTCGTGTTCTATTCATAGCGACTCCAAGGTTACGTCTTCTCCAGAATGCCTCATCCTCTATTATATCTGCAGCCCCACCCATGGCTCCTCCGCCTCTGTGGTCATGGTCTCCATCCATCTAGATGTTGGTCTGCCCCTTCCACGCCATTCTGGTGTGTGGATCCATAGAGTTTTCTTGGGAAAAAATAGGGAAGTGGCTTATCTTTGCCTTCTTCTGGGCAGTAAAAACTTTAGTCTCTGTCATTGTCTTCGATCAACATTTTGATCACTAGATCATGCCTTTGAGTCTTTCCCATGCTGCTGCTGCTGCCCAGCGCAAGTGAATCATCTTCATCTGATGCTGAGGCTTGGACTTTTCCGTTTGGGGTAACCCTGATGAGAGAATGTCTCTTGGTGGCATAATGCTAAGCTTCATTGGGGAATGCAAGCTCTCCTGCCATGATAAGGTTCTTAGGAGAATATTATATTATTTATCTTATCATATCATATATCATATCATACCGTATCATAACATGTCATGTCATGGCGTGGCATATTGTATTATATTACATTATGTTATGTTTTATGTTATGTTATGTTGTGTTTTATGTTATGTTGTGTCTTATGTTGTGTTATGTTAATTATTGTCAGCGTATTTTTCTGAAATGCTTACTCTGAACCGAGAAATATACTAAGTACTGGAGTAGATACAAAATAATCAGGACCTAAACAACCGCTGACTCACTTGGGGCTCAAGTCTTAAACGAGAGCAAGAGTTCAATCCCCATCTCATAGATGAGAATACTGAGTCTCACAGAAGTAGTCGAGAGGCGTGACCAAGGTTTACCAGCAGGCCAATGTTAGAAGTGAGAACTCCACTCTTCCCACGATTAAGTAGTCCACTTCACCATTTTCAATTATTTTTTTGTCTACTTCCCTCGGCAACAATCACGATTGTCTAGCTAATAGACTGCACTCCCCCAGATGATTAGTACAGTGTTCCACATATAGAAAGTGCTCAGTACATGCCAATGATTGATTAAACTCTCTATGCCTCAGTTTCCTCATCTGTAAAATGAGAAAAATACCCATCTCTCCCTACCTCACGAGGATGTCATGAGGACATGGGTGTGGAAGCACTTTGATATGCCCGTCAGCCTCCCAATACATCTGTAGATATTCTTAAGCTCTACTATTTCCCCTATTCTTAGTCTAGTTTAATATCTCTGTGTCCTGTAGACTGAAGGTTTCTTGTGGGCAGGGATTGTCTCTATTTGTTGCTGAATCGTACTTCCCAAGTGATTAGTACAGTGTTCTGCATACAGTAAGCACTCAACAAATATGATTAAATGACTCAAATAATGCACCTTCCCATGACAGAAGAATTATAAAAAAAGTTGTTAACAGGAGCCAGACATTCTTTTCATTTTCGTAATCAAGGGAATCCAATTTCTCTTTCAAAAGACTTGGACCCGGAGCTTCATCACGCAACAGCAGTCTGTCCACCTCCCCAGATTAGACCGTAAGCCCGTCAAAGGGCAGGGACTGTCTCTATCTGTTACCGATTTGTACATTCCAAGTGCTTAGTACAGTGCTCTGCACATAGTAAGCGCTCAATAAATACTATTGAATGAAAGAATGAAGATATGGGCTCAGATTTGTAGAATTAATCAATCAATCAATTGATGGTAATAATCAAGCATTTACTGCTCACTGTGTGCAGATCCCTGTTCTGAGCATTTGGGAGAGTACAGTACAATAGAATTGGTAGACATAACCCTTCTCTTCAAGGACTTTAGAGTGAAACTTGAATATAGTTTTTCAGAGAGACAGTAACATTAGGCCACTCACTAACGATGAAGAGATCACGACATCTCTCCTAGTGAAGTTCACTTCTCACTTCCAAATCACAGATTCGAAGAAAGTCATCCCGGCTTCTACTAATTTTGCTGGATAATAGTGATGATCGTGATATTTGTCGAGGGCTTACTACTTGCCTCGTCGGGGTAGATACAGTACTGAGAACAAGTATTTAATTTCCATTTTTACAGATGAGAAAATCGAGGCCCAGAGAAATTAGGTGACTAGGCCAAGGTCACACGACAGGCAAGGATTGGAGCCAGGATTAGAACTCAGGTCCTCTGTGTCCTAGGCCTGTGCTCTTTCTGCTAGGTAATGCTGCTTCCCATGGCAAAAGAAGACATCCAATCCCTGAGTAACTGTGCCCTCTACAATGGTAGAAAGATGATTTCGGGATCCCGGCAGCTGTTTAGCTTTGCTAAGATCAGCAGTAGCTCCCAGCAGATTGAATCATACAATTGGCTTTCAAATTGAGATTTGGTTTTCTGAAATGAGCATTCCATTCCTCAGTGAAATATGAGCTCGTCCAGGTAATTCCACTCTGTCCCCGATTTCCTGACATCGGACAGTGGCTCTGGAAATTATTTGAAGGGACCGGGATTCCCTTGGGAACAGAAAAGCCATATTTCCAACCTCTTCAAAGACCAGTCATGAATCAGTGAGAGTCTTGTGGGATGTAGCAGAAAATGCCCTCTTTTGCGTAGAAAAAGCGGGAACAGAAATCCGGGAAGACGAGAGAGGGGATTTATTGGTGTCAGCACACAGGCAACAGCTGGAGAATAGCTGACCATACAATGGGCTTGCTGAACCACTGCAAGACAATAATTGATTTCTTCATTGTTCTGTTTGCTTGGTAGCTGTGCGTGTTCTGCTGATGAAGATGTCTTTGATAGCGGCATTACTTTCTCCTATTTGCTGGAATTTGGCTCCCGATAACTTTCTTGATGGAGAAATGGAAAAGGTCAGGGTGGAAGGTTCTTAAAACGGGATGTTTAACACGCTATGCTATTTTAGTTACCAATATAAACATTAGTCAGACGTGCACAGGACAAACTAACAATTCGTCGATAGTATTTCTGGAGCATCTTCTGAGAGAAGCAGTGTTTCCTAAGGGAAAGAGCCCAGGCCTGGAAGACAGAGGGACCGGGTTCTAGTCACGGCTCCGTCGCTTGTCTGCTGCGTGACCTTGGACAAGTCAATTCACTTCTCGGGGCCTCAGGTGCCTCATCTGCAAAATGGGGATTAAGACTGTGAGTCTCATGTGGACAGGGGCTGTGTCCAACCTGATTATCTTCTATCTAGCCTAGAGCTTAGTATGGTGCCTGGCACATACTAAGGCACATACTAACAAATGCCATTTGAAAAAAAAAAATAGAGAGAGAGAACTGGACTGAGCACGTGGGAGAAAATATCATAAGCAAGTTACATGATTCGTGCCCTCGAGGAGCTTACAATTTAACTGGGGAGATGTAAGCAAAGTGTGGAGAAATGGAAAAGGGAATGCGTCTCTTTATTGGTACATTGTACTCTCCCAAGCACTAGCACAGTGTTCTGCAGACAGTAAACACTTAATAAATATGATTGAATAGAAAGCTCCAGTCTAGAAACTGGAGGACCTGGGCACTAGTCTGAGCTCCGCTACTATCCTGCTGTAGGGCCTTGGACAAGTCACTTAACCTCCCTGTACGTCAGTTTCCTCACCTGAAAAAGGGGATGACAAAAATCTGTCTTTCTATTCACCTCACGGTGTTACTGGATGTAGACAGAAAAAATAGTGCAAAAATAGTGCAGAAAAAATAGAAAAAAAAGAGAGTTTGGGGAATCAAAGCACTCTACAAAAACCAAGTAGTCTTAGCAGTTTGAAAAGCTTTAGCAGATGGCCTCTTTCACAGTGGCTTTAGCCAAACCTCTCGTATTAATCAGGGGATAATAAGGTTAGCTTCTAGTGCTTTTGAAAACAATTCATCATGAACAGACTAAAAAGCATTTGCATCACTGTGTGTTTCAAACAGTGCTTTGCACATAGTAAGCACTTAACAAAAACCATTATCATCATCATTATTGTTATTATTATTACTCTGCTGTTCATCCAAACCATAGAGGCTTCTCACCTCATTTCTGGACAGCTCTTAAATCTGGGCCCACAGACAATAATAATTATAATGATAATATTATAATAATGGTAATTGTTGTACCTGCTAAGCACTTACTATGTGCCAAGCACCGTTCTAAGCTCTGGGGTAGATTCAAGTTTGTCAGGTTGGACACAGTCCCTGTCCCACCTCGGGGCTCACGCTCTCAATCCTCATTTTACAGATGACGGAACTGAGGCACAGGTAAGTGAAATGACTTGCTCAAGGACACACAGCAGACATGTGGAGGATCCAGGATTCGAAGCCTTGACCTAACTCCCAAGACCGTGCCCTATCCACTAAGCCACGCTGCTTGGCGGGAGGATGAGGCAGAAGGAGAGTGTGAAAGTTCTCTCATCTAATTGAAAGGATCTGTATAATAGAGAAAATGGTGATAATAATAATAACTGTATTTGTTTAGCAGCTGTTATGTGTCAGGCACTCTGCTAAACACTGGGGTAGATACAGTAATAATAATAATAATAATGTTGGTATTTGTTAAGTGCTTACTATGTGCAGAGCACTGTACTAAGCGCTGGGGTAGACACAGGGGAATCAGATTGTCCCACATGGGGTTCATAGTCTTAATCTCCATTTTACAGATGAGGGTAACTGAGGCCCAGAGAAGTGAAGTGACTTGCCCACAGTCACCCAGTTGACAAGTGGGAGAGTCGGAATTCGAACCCATGACCTCTGACTCCAAAGCCCGGGCTCTTTCCACTGAGACACAGCCTTAAGGTCACGCTCCTTTTATTAGGCTGCACTGCTTCTCTCAGTTATTACTGGATTTGGTCTCCGGGAGAGAGTGAACCGCTCAGGTTTTCTGTTTCTGTCTGCAGCCCCAGCTCCTGGAGAATTCGAATGTTGCTCTTTTGGAAGAAGGAAAAACCTATTCAATTTTTGATATATTGCCTCCTGCGATCACCTTCTGCCCGAGTTCTGCAAAATTTATGACTCTTCAAAGGAGCTTACTACCCAGGGAGTGACTTCATGAATGGTTTCTCTTTAAAAAGTAAGGTTTAAGGTCTCTAAGGATCGGGGCGAGTGATTATACTTTCATATTTCCCGAATGAAGTATCACAATATGTTCCAAAAGCCCACCCGGTCAAATAAGTTAAATGGAAACTTTTGTATTTCTGATATTGATGTGTGTGGCACAAGGCAATCCTGGGGTTCTTTCTCTTTGAGAAAACTCGCAAATATTCCCAAGTAGATGGTAACAGTACATTTTCTTTCCCATAGGCATTTCCTTGAGCTTTGTCTTACCTTCTGGAGAAGCAGCAACACCTAGTGGGTAGAGCCTGGGCCTGGGAGTTAGAAAAATGTGGGTTCTGATCCCTGGCCCACCACTGGTCTGCTCTGTGTCACCTTGGACAAGTCGCTTCATTTCTCTGAGCCTCATTTCCCTCATCCCTTCTCACTGTACTTCCATTTCACCATCAGACTTTTGCCCGCGTCCCGCCTCTGGCTTACAGTGCCCTCCCCCCCGATATCCGACAGACAATTATTCTTCCCCCACTTTCCAAGACTTATTAAAGGCCCATCTCCTCCAGATGCAAAGTCGTCCTTTCCTCTTCTCCCACTCCCTTCTGCTTCGCCCTGATTTGCTCCCTTTAATGAAGTTGGTATTTGTTAAGCGCTTACTATGTGCAGAGCACTGTTCTAAGCGCTGGAGGAGATACAAGGTCATTAGGTTGTCCCACGTGGGGCTCACAGTCTTCATCCCCATTTTACCGATGAGGTAACTGAGGCACAGAGAAGTGAAGTGACTTGCCCACAATCACACAGCTGACAAGTGGCAGAGCTGGGATTCGAACCTACGACCTCTGACTCCCAAGCCCGGGCTCTTTCCACTGAGCCACGCTGCTTCTCTCCTCCCAGCCCCACAGCACTTAAGGACATATCTGTCATTCATTTATTGATATAAAAGTCTCTTTCCCCCTCTAGACTGTAAGCCGGTTGTGGGCAGGGAATGTGTCCGTGTATTTTTATATTGTCCTCTCCCAAGCGCTCGGTACAGGGCTCTGTTCACAGCAAGTGCTCAATAAATACACTTGAGTGACTGATTGACTCACATGTCAAATGGGGATTAAGAGGGTGAGACCATGTGTCCAACCTCAGTTCCCTCATCTGTAAAATGGGGATTATGACTGTGAGCCCCACGTGGGACAACCTGATTCCCCTATGTCTACCCCAGTGCTTGGAACAGTGCTCGGCACATAGTAAGCGCTTAACAAATACCAACATTATTATTATTATCCTGATCGCCTTGTATCTATCCCGGCGCTTAGAAGAGCGGTTGACAGTTCTAGACCGTGAGCTTGTCGTGAGCAGGGAATTTGTGCGTTATTGTATTGTACTCTCCCAAGCACTTGGTACAGAGCTTTGCACAGAGAAAGTGCTCAATAAATACAACTGAATGAATGAATGAGTCATAACAAGCACTTTTCAATTACCATCATCATGACTGTTATTATTATTATGGGAGACATAGAGGTGTTTGTGCCTCAGCCAATAAATAAATTCAGTAAGAGTGACTGAGATATGAAGTGAAGTTGGTATTTGTTAAGTGCTTACTATGTGCAGAGCACTGTTCTAAGCGCTGGGGTAGACACAGGGGAATCAGGTTGTCCCACGTGGGGCTCACAGTCTTAATCCCCATTTTACAGATGAGGGAACTGAGGCACAGAGAAGTTAAGTGACTTGCCCACAGTCACACAGCTGACAAGTGGCAGAGCCGCGATTCGAACTCATGAGCCCTGACTCCAAAGCCCGTGCTCTTTCCACTGCACCACGCTGCTTCGCCTATAACCAGTGTCTTCCAAGCAAAGTCTAAATATGTAGCACACCTGGGAAATGCTGACAGAAAACTGTACTTTTCTCTCTCAGAAATCAAAGAGAGTGCTGCGAGAGAGAAATTTTGCATCTTGCCAAATGAGGGAAACAAATAGTTATGATGAGGTATGTCAAGGGAAGAAAGAATTACCTGCAGAATTTCATATAAAATCATACCCTGCTTGAGAGAAATAGATGTACAACTTTACCACTGTAAATAGAGAACGTATTTCTAGGGAAAGACATCTTCATACCCTTTCCAGGTAAATGATCTCTAAAAAGAGACGTGTTAAGATAAAAATGAGGCCTTAATCCAATAAATTTAAAAATATAGAAATGGGGGGAAAGGTCATGCACCAACAGGACAAGAATGAAGAAATCCACATGATCTAGTGGATAAAGCAAGGGCTTGGGAGTCAGAAGGACCTGGGTTCTAATCCCAGCTCCACCATTTGTCTGCTGTGTGACCTTGGGTAAATCAAATTAACTACTTTGTGTCTCAGTTACCTCATCTGTAAAATGGGGATGAAGACTGGAAGCCCCATGAGAGACTCGAGCTGTGAATGCTTTAGCAAGTATCCTAAAAACACACACACCCATACTAAAGCATGTGTGGTTTTCCTCCAGTTGAAAACAGATTGATTTCAGCAGTACAGGGAGTTTTATTTTCTTTGCTTACCCAGGGCCAGTTAATCAGGTTCTGAAAAATAGGGAAATCAACTTTGAAAGAGTTCTTGGGTTCTCTAAAAAATGATTAGAATCCATAATCAATCAATAATCAATAGCGTCTATTGAGTGACTGCTTAGTGCAGAGGTCTATACTGAGCTCTTGAGAGAATACGGTATATCCGTTGTCACTTTGAGTGGAGGTATAGGACACGAAGACCCCAAAAAAGTAAAGCGTTTACAAAAAGAAATGAAACATACCTGCTAAAGTTTGGAGGCAAACAATGTATTTTTTTTTTTCCCCCAAATTTGCCTTTTCTGTTTTCCAGCTCTTCATCTCTGCTACCCAAACCCTTTCTGCTAGCTACTTCTAACCACTCTCCCTGAGCCTCCGTGCTTCCTTGTACTTGGAAGCTTTATTTTAAAAAGTCAAATGGTGCCACTATTCTAAAGGATATTCAAAGAGCCTGCCTTTAGAATGGAGGGCTGGAAGATGAAAACTCGCTTGTGAAAGGCTAGCTAAGCAGAGAGGCTGGGCTGAGATGATCTGACGGAGAAACTCCAAAAAAAACCTCCTCTAATTGTTCTGTTCTGGTGACTTCAAAAGGGGTGCTGAGGTGTTCCAGATATATATTTTTCCTTCTCCATTTACTAAAGAAGGTGCTTAGGCGGCTAAGAAAAAAATCCATTCCACATTTTACATCTCTCTTCTAATATTTGGAGTGAATAGCTATCATTCTTCTTTTCTCACCTGGGGAAGCACCATAATAATAATAATAATGATAATAATAATAACGATGTTGGTATTTGTTAAGCGCTTACTATGTGCCAAGCACTGTTCTAAGTGCTGGGGTAGATACAGGGTAATCAGTTTGTCCCACGTGAGGCTCACAATCTTAATCCCCATTTTACAGATGAGGTCACTGAGGCACAGAGAAGTGAAGTGACTCGCCCACAGTCACACAGCTGACAAGCGGCGGAGCTGGGAGTCGAACTCATGACCTCTGACTCCGAAGCCCAAGCTCTTAGTGGAAGGAGCAATATCGTGAGAATCAGAGGACCTGGGTTCTAATGTCTGCTCTGCCGCTGGCCTCCATGCAAACTTGACCAAATCACTTAACCACTCTTTGCCTCTGTTTCCTCATCTGTGAAATGGGGATTAAATAGCTGTTCTCCTTTCCTACTTAGACCTTGAGTTCACTCCAAGTTCAACAGGTCAGACACAGTCCCTGTCTTAGATGGAACTCAAGGTCTAGGTAAGAAAAGAGAACAGCTATTTAATCCCCATTTCACAGATGAGGAAACAGGGGCAAAGAGTGGTTAAGTGATTTGGCCAAGGTTGCATGGAGGCCAACGGCAGAGCAAAGATTAATAATAATAATGTTGGTATTTGTTAAGCGCTTAGTATGTGCACTGTTCTAAGCGCTGGGGGAGATACAGGGTAATCAGGTCGTCCCACGTGAGGCTCACCGTTAATCCCCATTTTACAGATGAGGTAACTGAGGCACGGAGAAGTGAAGTGACTTGCCCACAGTCACACAGCTGACGAGGGGCAGAGCCGGGAGTCGAACCCATGACCTCTGACTCCGAAGCCCAGGGTCTTTCCACTGAGCCTCGCTGCCTGGATTAGAATCCAGGTCCTCTGATTCTCAGGATATTGCTCCTTCCACTAGATTACAGTACTTCCCCAGATGAGAAAAGAAGAATGATAGCTCTTAGATGGAAGCTCCAGCTCATAGTTCAGTGCTTGGCACATAGTAAGCACTCAGCAAACGCCACAATCAATTAATAAAGTCATTTTCCTCATCTAGTCTTAAATTGAAGCCGCAACAACATGGCGTAGGGGGTAGAGGACAGGCCTGGGAGGCAGAACGTCATGGGGTCTAATCCCAGCTCCACCACTTGTCTGCCCTGTGACCTTAAGCAAGTCACTTCACTTTCCTGGGCCTCAGTCACCTCATCTGTAAAATGGGAATTGAGAGGATGAGCCCCACCTGGGACAGGGACTGTGCCCAATCCCATTTGCTTGGATCCACCCCAGCGCTTAGTACAGGGCCTGGCACATAGTAAGCGCTAATGAAATATCACGGTTATTATTATTCTTAATATCCACCACGTGGAGGATCGATAACAATGTGCATTCTTTCTCTGTATTTTTGGAAGCAATAAGCCTGGTGATTTTCCCCCGTTTCCCCCGTCTCCTCACGTCTCCTGGATCGGTTCCCTTGGTTTCAGACTTGGTCCTGAAATAGATTTTGGTCGCGGGCCTGATCGTTTTCAAATAATGCACTTTTGGGGGCTAATGTAGACCTGTTAGAACATCCTTTCTGTTTCCTATTTAATCTAGGAATTCATTGACCAGCTAAAAGTTCCCTGTCTACCTCTGGGAACCCCGTTGGTAATAGTTTAATCCATTAGAGGTACCGTAAGGTTGTACTATTTACGGAAGATAATTAAAGACTGTTTCAGGACTTAATACGGAGAGGCTTGTTTGGGTTTATGCAGTTGAATCATTTGAGCCATATTAAAATGAGATAATATATTTTGCCTATTTATTACACAGCTTCGGGGACTTTTTCGAGACATAATGATGCTTAGTATTTACCGTAAAAGCTGCTTAAAATGCTTTTTTCGTGTTTTCAAAATGCTGTAGTGATCCTGTTTCGTGTGAGGTATCTAAGGCATCGGATTCTTCACCTGGTGGCTTGAGAAATGGAAAATTAGGGTCGAATATGAGAGGGCCTAGTGGAAAGAGCCCGGGCTTGGGAGGCAGAGGACCTGGGTTCTAATCCCAGGCTCTGCCATTTATCTGCTGCGTGACCTTGGGCAAGTCACTTCACTTCTGTGGCCCTCAGCTACGTCATCTGTAAAATGAGGTGTAAGAGTGTGAGCCCTAGGTGGGACAGGAACTGTGTCTGACCCCATTATCTTGTATCTAACCAATCGCTTAGTACAGTGTCTGGCATAAAGTAAGTAGCGGTGAAACAGTGTGGCTCAGTGGAAAGAGCCCGGGCTTGGGAGCCAGAGGTCATGGGTTCGAATCCCAGCTCTGCCACCTGTCAGCTGTGTGACTGTGGGCAAGTCACTTTATTTCTCTGTGCCTCAGTTCCCTCATCTGTAAAATGGGGATGAAGACTGTGAGCCTCACGTGGGTCAACCTGATTACCCTGTATCTACCCCAGCGCTTAGAACAGTGCTCTGCACAGAGCAAGCGCTTAACAAATACCAACATTATTATTATTGAAAGCCAGAAGTCATGGGTTCTAATCTTGACTCCGCCACTTGTCAGCTGTGTGACTTTGGGCAAGTCACTTAACTTCTCTTGTCCTCTCAGTTATCTCATCTGTAAAATGGGGATCGAGACTGTGAGCCCCATGTGGGACAACCTGATTACCTTACATCCCTCCCCCAGTGCTTAGAACAGCCACATCTAGTCTGGGAGGACTCCTTTCGGGTCACTCCATTCAGGGACGCAGAGAGGTCTAGTGGATAGAACCCGGGCCTGGGAGTCAGAAAGACCTGGGTTCTAATCCCAGCTCCACCACTTGTCTGCTGTGTGACCTTAGGCAAGTCTCTTCACTCCTCTGTGCCTCAGTTCCCTCATCTGTTAAGATTATGAGCCCCGTGTGGGACAGGGATTTTGTCCAGCTTAATTATCTTGTATCTACCCCAGCTCGGAGTACGGTGCCTGGCACGTAGTGAGCACTTAACGGTTACCACAATCTTTATTCTTATCAATCAGTGGTATTTTTGGAGTGTTTACTGAGTGCAGAGGACTGTACTAAGCGTTTGTAAGAGTACAATACAGCGGAGTTGGTAGACCTCTTCCCTACCCACAACAAGCTTACACTAGATTATAAGATCCTCAAAGGTAAGGATGTGCTCTTTTAGTTTTGATCCTGGCTCTGCCGCTTGCCTGCTCTGTGACCTTGGGTGAATCTTTTAACATCTATGTGCCTCAATTTTCCACATCTGTAAAACGGGATTTCAATACCCTTACTTGGTCTGACCTCGTGAATTTGTATCTATGCCAGTACTTGAAAAGGGCTGGCGAGCGGATGGTCTCGCGGGTAGAACATGGGCCTGGGAGTCAGAAGGACGTGGGTTCCAATCCCAGCTCGGCCATGTGTCTGCTGTGTGATCCTAAGCAAGTCACTTAACTTCTCTGTGCCTCAGTTATCTCACCTGTAAAATGGGGATTAAGACTCTGCCCAACTCGATTGCTTGTATTTCACCCAGTGCTTAGAACACTGACACATAGTAAGTGCTTAACAAATACCATTATTCTTGTTGTCATTGTTATATAGGAAATATCATCATCATCCTTATCATCCTCATCAAAGAATAGTTCAGAAGCTTTCTGGAACACATTTTTCCAGAAGATAAGAATCCTGCATTTCTACTTACCTGTGGAATCCCATAAAGTTAAGTAGCAATCACCTACCCTTTAGTGGAAAACACCGGAAGCAAAAATAAAGAAATAAAATATAATAAAATGGCCCTAGAAAAACTCTCATATTCAGCAGATTTCAAAAGTAAACTTTATCGAAAGGCAACTCTTTCCAAGCTTCTCTGACAGAGAAGTAAATTTGAAGTGAGGTAAAACATTTAATTAAACCCAGAGGGGCTACCCAGCCATCTGACTCTCAACCATATTTTCATTTTCTCTCAGTTACACGGTAAAAAAAAAAAAAAAAAAAAGGAGCTCCAACTTACTACTGCAGAGAAGGGTTTTGGCATGTTGGACAGGGGTGACATAAATTTAAGTTCGGGATTTTTGTTAGAGAAAGGAGCTTTTCAGGGAACGTCAAATGTCCGTTGCCCAACTCTGTGACTCTGGGGACGATGAGAGTTTGGAATGATTGATTGATTCATTCAATAGTATTTATTGAGCGCTTACTGTGTGCAGAGCACTGTACTAAGCCCTTGGAAAGTACAATTTGGCCACAGGCAGAGACAATGTCTACCCAACGAAGGCCTCACAGTCTAGAAGATAATAATAATGGTACTTGTTAAGCGCTTACTATGTGCCAAGCACTTACTATGTGCCAAGCACTGTTCTAAGTGCTGGAGTAGATACAAGCAGCGTAGCTCAGTGGAAAGAGCCCGGGCTTAGGGAGTCAGAGGTCATGGGTTCTAATCCCGGCTCCGCCACTTGCCAGCTGAGTGACTTTGGGCAAGTCACTTCACTTCTCTGGGCCTCAGTTCTCTCATCTGTAAAATGGGGATGAAGACTGTGAGCCCCACGTGGGACAACCTGATCACCTTGTATCCCCCCAGCGCTTAGAACAGTGCTTTGCACATAGTGAGCGCTTAACAAATGCCACCATTATTATTATTACTATGCAAGGTTATCAGGTTGTCCCACATGGGTCTCACAGTCTTAATCCTCATTTTAGAGATGAGGTAACTGAGGCCCAGAGAAGTTAAGTGTCTTAACTTCTTAAAGTTTCCGTTTAACTCCTCTCTTGCAAGACTGTAGGCTTCTTGAGAGTATGGATTAAATCTCCTTAATGCTTAAATACATTTCGATATACTCAGTTACTGCCCCGACAATATTTGGTTTCACTCTCTGTCTCCCCTGCTAAATGGTAAACTCCTTTAGATTGTATCTACTAAAATGAATTGCACTCTCCACGTGCTTATTACAGAGCTTTGCACAGGGTAAGTAGTTCATAGTCTAATGGATCGAGTGACCAATAATTGTACTCCCCCAAGCTCAAAGTACAGAATAAATCAATGATTCAGTGGTATTTCAATCAGTGGAATTTATCGAGCATTTACTGTATGCACTGCATTGTTCTAAGCCCTTGGAGTGCAATATAATGATAAACTGAGGCACAGAGAAGTTAGGTCACATAATATAGAAGTTAGGGAAGCAGCATGGCGTAGCGGATAGGGCCTGGGAGTCAGAAGGTCATGGGTTCTAATTCTGGGTCTGCCACTTGGCTTCTGTGTGACCTTAGACAAGTCGCTTCATTTCTCTGGGCCTTGGTCACCTCATTTGTAAAATGGAGAATAAGACTCTCAGCCCTATGCAGGACAGGGACTGTCTCCAACCCGATTTCTTTGCTTCCATCCCAATGCCTGGTACAGATCCTGGCCCGTAGGAAACACTTAGCAAATACCCTAATTATTTTTATTATCATTAATATCGTAGAAAAGTGGCAGTTTGCATCCTCAGGGTTAGGGATGGACATAGTAAGTGCTCAATATATACTTTAGCTTGACTGGTTGGTTTATAAGATCCAGTCCCTAATTCGTGTCTCCGGAGTGGGTGTCTTTCACCTTGACCTCGGCATTTCATAGCACTGATGGTGATAACATCCGGCTACCGCCACACGTTCAAAACCGATAACAAATTTAAACCATAAAATCACAAACCTCAGAGCAAATCACCCCTTTCAACACCTATACGGTCCTGATGACATCTCTCATATTTGGGGAAGCAGCGTGGCTCAGTGGAAAGAGCCTGGGCTTCGGAGTCAGAGGTCATGGGTTCGACTCCCGGTTCTGTCACTTGTCAGCTGTGTGACTGTGGGCAGGTCACTTCACTTCTCTGTGCCTCAGTGACTTCATCTGTCAAAAGGGGATTAACTGTGAGCCTGACGTGGGACAACCTGATTACCCTGCATCTGCCCCAGCGCTTAGAATGGTGCTCTGCACATAGTTAGCGCTTAATAAATACCAACATTATTATCCTTACATGCCTCCAACTCTTTCTTGAACTTCTTGATGCACTCATTCTACTCAACGTAATGTGAATAATGGCCTTCGCTAAAAATATCCTTTCCGCTACGCTGTTACAAGATAAAGAGCCTTGATGCAGGCTCCTTTTCTTCATCCCCCCATTTCTTATATCACAGTCTTTGAGGCAGGGAGATCAGGTCACGTCTCCCTTTTCAAATGGGGAAATCTGTCACTGAATCAATATTTATTGAGTACATAATGTGTCACGCCACCTCTTCATTAATTTCCTCTGTATTTGGAGCTTGAGGGTGTATGCGATCCTCCTTCTGGACGGTGAACCCACTGTGGGCAGGGATTGTCCCTATTCGCTGCTGAATTGTTCTTCCCAAGCTCTTAGTACTGTGTTCTGCACACAGTAAGCACTCAATAAATACAAACGAAAGAATAAATGAATACTATCATCAATTAATCAATCTGTAGAATCCCACGTCTTTACTCTGTGCAGAGCTCTGTACTAAGCACTTGGGAAAGTACTTAGAATCAGTATGCGTAATCTCTGCCTTCTAAGGGTTTACCATAATTGCCCAAGGTCACACAGAAAACCAGGGACAGAATGGGGAATTGAACTCCTAGATTTATGCTCTGTCTACTATTACGAATAATAATAATGTTGGTATTTGTTAAGCGCTTACTATGTGCCAAGCACTGTTCTAAGTGCTGGGATAGAAACAAGGTAATCAGGCCATCCTACGTAGGGCTCACAGTCTTAGTCCCCAGTTTACAGATGAGATAACTGAGGCATAGAGAAGTTGCCCAAAGTCAGACATCTGAGAAGTGGCAGAGATGGGTTTCGAACCCATAACCGCTGACTCCCAAGCCCATTTTCTTTCCACTAAACCATGCTGCTTCTTTAAACCATTAAATTAAACTCAACCCCGCTACCTACCACGATCAATAATAATGATACTGGTCGCATTTGATAAGCGCTTCCTATGTGCCGAGCACTGTTCTAAGCGAAGGGGTAGATACAGGGTAATGAGGTCATCCCATGTGAGGCTCACAGTCTTAATCCCCATTTTACAGATGAGGTAACTGAGGCTCCGAGAAGTTAAATGACTTGCCCACAGTCACACAGCTGACAGGTGGCAGAGCCGGGATTAGTACCCTTGACCTCTGAGTCCTAAATCCGGGCTTTTTTCCACTGAGTCACGTTGCTTCTCAAGAATTCAAGAATAAGAATTCTATGTGTCTATAAACCCAGCAGATATTCCTGGCACTTATGTTTTATACCTCCCTATCCTGAGCATTCCTTTATGTGCACTTTTTCAATTGTATATTCAATTGTTCCTTTGGATTATTCTAGTTGTAAATATTATTGTGATTATACGATTACATTTGTTAAGCCCTTACTGCCCCAAAAGCTGGAGAAGAAACAAGATAATTCTGTCAGTCAGCCAGTCAGTCATATTAATTCTTTACTGTGGGCAGAGCACTGTCCTAAGCACTTGGGAGAGTACAGTGTAAGACAGAGCCCCCGTCTCATATGGACTAAGGGAGGCTAAGTACTTTTAAGTCCATCTTTCCCATTCCAGTGTAAGCCCCTCGTGGGTAGACGATTTGTCATGGGTTTTGTACTTTTAAAGTGCTTAATACAGTGTCTTATATTCTGTGGGTGTCCAATAAATGCTCCCGCTCTTATTATTATTAATAATAATAATAATAATAATGTTGGTATTTGTTAAGCGCTTACTATGTGCCGAGCACTGTTCTAAGCGCCGGGGTAGACACAGGGGAATCAGGTTGTCCCACGTGGGGCTCACAGTCTTAATCCCCATTTTACAGATGAGTTAAGTGACTTGCCCAAAGTCCCACAGCTGACAGGTGGCCGAGCTAGGATTCGAACCCATGACCTCTGACTGCAAAGCCAGGGCTCTTTCCACTGAGCCACGCTGCTTCTCCATATCCTCCTTTTACCTCCACCACCATCACTATGCTACCCGTGTGATATAATTAGGGTACTAATAATAATAATAACAACGATAATATCGTCGTCTTCATCTCAGTCCACCTCAGGCTGTTTCCCTCTGAAATCCAGGGCAGTAGGAATCATTCTGTCCTGTGAATGCTCCCCTTTTCCCCACTGACTATTCCAAGGATGGTTCAGGAAGGTGGCGATGAAAGAAGAGTGAGTAGGATCCTGTCCACCGTCTAATCGCCAAGAAAGTCCTTCTGTGTCCCATCTCTTCGTAATTGCTGGATCTGATATGGATACATAAATGCATTTCCTTGTGCATTTTAATATAATACCATACAATAATAGCTCAGAGGTCTCACATCGAGGAGATATTAATTATTGCGAGCTTATTCCCGAAATGTATATTTTCCCATCTGTTTTATCCTTCGGATTTATGGCTTTGATCTTATTTCAGGTTCGGCCATCAATTTGGGTTGAGGTCCTGATCGTTTCGGTGAATTTAGTGAACTCCGAGACATAAAATGGTTGTAAGTAAAATCTCCTCACATTTTCACAGTGGTCGGGGTCAGTGAGAGTTCTTACATGAAATATTTAAGAAAGATCTGACTATAACCCAGCCAGCGTGTGTGGAAATTACATTATTTCTTAGACTATTTTAACATCAAAGGTAGCTCTGAAGTGAAAGATAGTCATTAAAAGTCGAATTGCCGAAAGTGGGCCTGGATTGTGCACTCGAACACATTCCCGCAGACTGAAATAATTTAAAATCTGAAGTGCGATCCGGAGTCACACATGTCAATTACCGTGTTGTCTGTGGTATTAAAAATGTATGCAGCTGAAAAGCTTTAATTATAATGGAGTTTTTTTGAGGTAGAAACTCTTCAGGGTTTCCTTGTGGGGGAAAAGCAAAACAAAACAAAACAAACAAAACAAAGCAAAACAAGAGTCTTTATGGAAACCCAAAGAAAACCATTTGCAAAATGAATACTACTTTTTTTTATGACCTGTTATTGAAAGACAGGCGAACACTAGAGATTTGTCAACATCAAACTCAAAACTCAAAATATTGTTTTCTGGGGAATTCGATTAACATCTTATGACACTGATTGGCAGAAAAGATGAATCTTTTGAGGCTTTGGGGGTTGTATTTTAGGGGAGAAGCAGTATAAATCAATCTCCTGCCTATTGAGATTTTCACTCTTCCAACAACAAAGTATCTTTCTAATTAGAATTACACGTTGGAGTTTGGGTAACATTTTATTTTAACTTTGCAAATCTGGAACACTATTTGGCATCACACTAAGATTTCAGGTCTGGGCAAGTTGACTGCCTTACTTTTCTCAGCGATATAATATTTTTTCTTGAATCTGTTAAGCACTTACTTTGCGACAAGCACTGTACTAAGCCAGGGGTTAAATACAAGATAATTAAGTTGGACACGGTCCCCCGATATGGCGAGAAGGGAATGCGTCTGTTTACTGTTGCACCGTACTCTCTCAAGTGTTTCTGTACCGTTCTCTGAGCACAGTAAGTCCTCAATAAATACGATTGAATAAATGAATGAATACCGTATGGAACTCAATATGAGTTGGAGGGAAAACTTGGTAATAAATGGGGCTGGGAATCAGCCCAACGTAAGGTCATCCGAGACTTCCAGTCGATCCCAAGTCACTCGAGCCGGTTTTCAAAGCTAGTTAGGAAGCAGTGAACTCCTTCCTCCGTGAAGACGTGAATCCCGGTTTGAACACGAGGTTCAAACCCAAGAACGACTCACGCTGTTATTTTTGTGGAGTCGTCCGTCCAGGCCCAAATCCCGGGACTTCCCCGTGTCACGTTTCAGCCTGGAGCAAAGACAAGTACGAGGTATTCACCGTTCAGTTAGGCGATATCGTTCATTTCGAAGGCAGGTGAGCGCGTTCCATCTCCCATCCCCTGAACTCGCCTTGCGGGATCTCGGATGGGAAGGGAAAAGCTAGGTGACCCAATTTTCCAAGCGATCTTTCAAGAATAATTGCTCAACCAGCCCGTCGAAAAGGAGGTTAATTGACTCTGAAGCGTATCAGGGTTCTTTAATTGATAAGAAAATGCCACCTTACTACGCCTCTGAAAATTGAGCCACTAATTTGGCGAACCACGACTCTCCCAGGTTCGCTTGAGTTTATTGGAATTGTCTCCATTCTCCCTGGGTAGCTCTCAGGACGCAGGAGCGTGGCTGATGAGGGACAAGCAAACTCCATCAGCCTCCTGAATCTTCTCCTGGTTGTCCAAAATTATGCAGAGAAATCATACTTCCCCTGGGCTCAGCACCCAGGCTAGGAAAGGAATTCCCAGACATCGGGAAGTGATGAAGGTCAAAATGTGGGCAGCAAGCAATGGGATGATTGATTCCCACGATCGCTAAGACTGATCGGGTTTCAGAATAGTAATGATGATGACGATAATAACTATTGTACTTGTCAAGTGCTTATTTTGTGCCAACCACTGTTCTATGCACTGGGTTAGAAGCAAGTTACCCAGGTTGAACACAGTCTCTGTCCCACACGGTGCTCTCGCTCGTCCCCATTTTACAGTTGAGATAACTGAAGAACAGAAATTAAGTGACTTGCCCGAGGTCACACAGTAGGCGTGTGGTCGAGGAGGGATTGGAAACCAGGTCCTTCTGATTCCCACTCCCATGCTATGTCCACTAAGCCATGGTTCTTCTCCATGAATAGATATCCAGAGAGCTAAACTGAAGGTGGACACACGTCCACACATTTAGGGATAGTTTTCTAGACTGTAAACTTGTGAGTGGGGAATGTTTCTGCTATACCGTGCTCCCCTAAACGCTCAGTACAGTGCTACGCACAGTAAGCACTCAAGAAATACGACCGACTGACTGGTCGACCACTCTAGGAGCCACACTAAGACCGAAGCAATTTTCTTTTCACCAGTGATTTAGGAAAATGTAAAATGGCTCCCCTCTAGAGGATTTCAACTCCAGTTTCGAGGGGGCCAATCCTTTCGCCATTTTCTCTGGTTCCAGAGAGCTGTCGTGCGGAAGTTACCATGATTTGAAACTGGGGCATGGAGCCCTAAGGAGGAGCCGGCGTCCGCCGTCTCCCTTTCCTCGGTTGCGAGCACAGCCCGGGGAAGCTCCCGAACATAGTTCCAGCCGGTAAATGGAATCAGAAACACGTTCAGGGGAAGATCAGGTCAGCGCCACCTTGGCCTGGATTCCCTCAGCGGTAAACACAGCCGGTTAGTCCTTGAAACTTTGATTCCGTCGTCAATCGTTTTAAAGCTCCGGGACATCCCCGGGGAGACGGCAGAGATGTTAACAGAATCTTTCTGACACGGGGAGAGATGTCCACGGGTCAGCCGGGGAAAAGACAAACCATCTTCAAAGGAATTTTGCAGTGGAAAGTTCCGCTTGTGACCTAGTTCTGCAAGGCGGCCTCTGTCCACACAGTCCGGGGAAGGTACGGTGTCCAGGGCTTTGTTCAGTGACCGATGTATAATAAGCACTTAACAAAAAACGAAATAATAATAATTTTGGAATTTGTCAAGCACTTACTATGTGCCAGGCACTGTATTAAATGCTAGGGTGGATACAAACAAAACATGTTGGATACAGTCCCTGTCATTCATTCGTTCATTCAGTCGTATTTATTGAGCACTTTCTAAGTGCAGAGCACTGTACTAAGCGCTTGGAGTGTACAATTGGGGTCCAGATAGAGACAGTCCCTGCCCAACCACAGGTTCACAGTCTAAACAGCGTGGCTCAGCGGAAAGAGCACGGGCTTTGGAGTCAGAGGTCATGGGTTTGAATCCCTGCTCTGCCACTTGCCAGCTGTGTGACCTTGGGCAAGTCACTTAACTTATCTGTGCCTCAGTGACCTCATCTGTAAAATGGGGTTGAAGACTGTGAGCCCCACGTGGGACAACCTGATTCCCCTGTATCTCCCCCAGCGCTTAGAACGGTGCTCTGCACATAGTAAGCGCTTAACAAATGCCAACATTATTAAACAGGGGAGACAGACAACAAAACAGAACAAAACAAATAGTCTGGCGTCAATATCATCAAGATAAGTACAATCATAGATATATATACACATCATTTAGAAAATAGACTACTAAATAGTATATACAAATATACACAAGTGCTGTGGGGAGAAGAAGGGGGAAGAGCAGAGGGAGGGAGCAAGGGGAATGGGGAGGGGAGGAGGAGCAGAGGGTTTAGACTGTAAGCCCATCAATGGGCAGGGATTGTCTCTGTTGCCGAATTGTACATTCCAAGTGCTTAGTACAGTGCTCTGCACAAAGTAAGCGCTCAATAAATACGATTGAATGAATGAATGAAAGGGAGGGCTCAGTTTGGGAAGGCCTCCTGGAGGAGGTGAGCGCTCATTAGGGCTTTGAAAAGGGAAAGAGAGTTAGTTTGGCGGAGGTGAGGAGGGAGGGCATTCCGGGACAGAGGGAGGACGTAGGCCGGGGGTCGACGGCAGGACAGGCGCAAACGGGGACCGTGAGGACGTGAGTGGCAGAGGAGCGGAGCGTACGGGTGGGCAGTAGAAAGAGAGAAGGGAGGTGAGGTAGGAGGGGGCAAGGTGATAGCCTCAAAGCCTAGAGTGAGAAGTTTCTGTTTCTTTCCTCCAGAGATCGATAGGCAACCACTGGAGGTTTTTAAGAAGGGAAGTGACAGGCCCAGAGCGTTTCTGCAGGAAGATGAGCCGGGCGGCGGAGTGAAGAATAGACTGGTGTGGGGAGAGAGGGGAGGATGGGAGATCAGAAAGGAGGCTGACACGATAATCCAGTCTGGATATTATGAGAGCTCCCACAAAAGGCTCACAGTCTCAATCCCCATTTTAAAGATCACGTAACTGAGGCTCAGAGAAGTGAAATGACTTGCCCAGGGTCACAGAGGAGACAAGTGGTGGAGCCTGAATTAGAACCCACGATGGACTGACCCCCGGGCCCTATTTGTTGCATCTAGCTCGATTTGCTTGTACCCAACCTGGCATTTACAGTGCCTGGCACATAGTAAGCGCTTAACAAATACCATTATTAATGAAACCGCAGAGCTAGTCAATCAATCAGTGGTAGCTATTGAGTGCTGACTTTATCGAGAGGTTGGGAGAGTACAACGGAGTGGACAGACTATCACGTGGGACAGCCTGATTACCTTATATTTACCCAGTGTTTGGAACAGTGCTTGGCACATAGTACGTGCTTAACAAATATTATTATTATTATTATCTTTATTATTATTATTCTCTGTGTCTTAATTTCCTCACCTGTACAATGAGACTGTGAGCCCCACATGGAACAGGGACCGTGTCCAACTCCATTATCTTGTATCCACCCCAACGCTTAGTACAGAGCCTGGCACATAGTAAGTACTTAACAAATACCACAATCATTATTATTAGTATTATTCATATCCACTAACTCTATTCTACTATTCCAAACCCATAGACCAAGTGCTCTACTCCCCGGTCTCACCTACTGGACTGTCAACTCCTTGAAGGCAGGGATCATGTCTACCTAATCTAAAGTACTCTCTCAAGTGCTCGACACAGTGCTCCTCATTCAACAAGTACCCACTGTCTCTTGCTAGACTGTAACCTTAAAGGCAGAGATCATGCCTACTAACTCTCCCAATTAAATAGCACAGTGTTCAGCACAGAGTAAGTGGTTAGTCTCCCCTGCTAGCCTGTCAGTTCCTATAAGATATGGATCAAGTCCGCCAACTCTCCCGGGAACTGAGCGCAGAGCTCTGCACTCAATAGGAGTTCGTTAAACACATGATGATGATGATGACGATGATGATGATGATGGAATTGGTTAAATGCTTATTATGTGTCACACACTGTTCCAAACACTGGGGGAGATACAAGCTAATCAGGTTGGACACAGTCGCTGTCCCACATGAGGCTCACGGTCATAATCTCCATTTTACAGATGAGGGAACCGGCACAGACAAGTGAAGTCACTTGCCCAAGGTCACACAGCAGACAAGCGGTGGAGCGGGGTTTAGAACCCAAGTCCTTTATAGTAATAATGGTACTTGTTAAGCACTTACTATGTGCCAAGCACTGTTCTAAGCACTGGGTACGAGGTACAGATACAGAGGAGGTAACTGAGGAACAGAGAAGTGAAGTGACTTGCCCAAGGTCCCGCAGCAGACGAGTGCCTTCCACTAGGCCACGCTGGGGTGAGTCTATCTCCCGCCATCCTAGGTAAAGCGAGGGAAATCTCCATCGGCTTTTTCACGCCACCTTTATCACTCTTCCGGAATCAACTTACAATATTCCGATGCCAGGCGGAACCAAGGCCCTCTACCTTCTGCCAAAACATTCTTAATTCGGGCCTGTCACATCGTATCGGGATTGTGCACCTGACGCTGGATCTGCGGTGTGACCTCCCCTGGAATCTCCTGACTTTATTGAAGGTAGTATCTTCGGAGCCCCGGCGAACCTTCATACATTTTAATGAGCCCCTCGGAAAATAATAGGCCTCTGTCAGCGGGTTCACAGCAAAGTCTACACGGGGAAGGGATATTTCACTTGGGCAGTAATCCCGGCGAATATTAGGGTCAACGCTGGCCTCTATTTCATAGTTACGTGGCACATTCTCATTTCTGGTAGTTATGCCGGTGGTTTTGTGGTTGGCCCATAGAGCGGCGGGGGGGGTCATGCTTCTCTCATGTATCGATTTGTTTTGGGTTTTTTTTTGTTTGTTTGTTTCTCAATATTCATCCTGCAATAATGGCACAGAGTGTTAGATTTCTGTCTCCTGCTTGTTTTCCAAACACCATGGTTGAAGTCTGGAGAGCACGTCCCTTTGATTCAGTCAGCATGGAGAGGTGATCTAAAGTAGTCATGGACATCCCAGCTCTGCCACCTGTCAGCTGTGTGACTGTGGACAAGTCACTTAACTTCTCTGTGCCTCAGTTATCTCATCTGTAAAATGGGGCTGAAGACTGTGAGCCTCATGTGGGACAACCTCATTCCCCTGTATCTCCCCCCAGCGCTTAGAACATTGCTCTGCACATAGTAAGTGCTTAACAAATACCAACATTATTAGAATTATCCTGCGGGTGCCACCGTTTTATTCCCACCTGAAATGTGATTCGATTATTCTCCCCAGATCTTGGTATAGTGGTCTGCACACAGTGAGTGCTCAGTGAATGTCATCGATCGATCGACTGAACTGACTGGTAAGCACTTACTATTTGCCAAGCACTGTGCTAAGTGCTGGGGTAGATACGAGATCAATGGATCAGTCGGGTTTACTGAGCACCTACTATGCACAGAGCACTGTACTAAACACTTGGGGGAGTACAAACAACAGAATTAGCAGACACGGTCCCTTCCCGGAATCGGGTTGGACAGTCTCTGCCCACATGGAGCTCATAGTCTAAGGGAGAAGGAGAATAGCAATTTGATCTCCATTTGACAAATGAGGAAACTGAGGCACAGAAAGTCAACCAATTAATAGTATTTAACAAGCAATTAATGTGTGCAGAGCAACAGTGTTAATTGTTTGGGAAAACAAACAACCAACTATAGAATTGAGTTAATAGATAGGCTCCTTGCCCACCAGCGTATATCTGTTGTGTGACCGAGGACAACTTCAAAAGCCTACTGAGAGCTCACCTCCTCCAAGAGGCCTTCCCAGACTGACCTTCCCCTTTTCCCTCTACTCCCCCTCGTCCCCCACTCCACCTCCCCTCAGTTAAGCCCTCTTTTCCTCCCTTTCCCTCTGCTCCTCCCCCTCTCCCTTCCCCTCCCCTCAGCACTGTGCTCGTTCACTCAATTGTATATATTTCCATTACCCTATTTATTTTGTTAATGAGATGTACAGCCCCTTAATTCTATTTATTGCTATTGTTTTAATGAGATGTTCATCCCCTTGAGTCTATTTATTGCTATTGTTTTTGTCTGTCTGTCTCCCCCGTTTAGACTGTAAGCCCATCAATGGGCAGGACTGTCTCTATCTGTTGCCGATTTGTCCATTCCAAGCGCTTAGTACAGTGCACATAGTAAGCGCTCAATAAATACTGTTGAATGAACTCACTTATCTGTGCCTCAGTTCCCTCATTTCCAAAATGGGGATTCAATACCTGTTGTCCCTCTCTACATGGGATCTGATTATTGGGTATTTACTCCGGCGCTTAGTATAAGGCTTAGTGCTTATCAAATCCCACAGTTATTATGATTACAGAAACCCAGTCCCGTGCTCTTTCCACTCGACCTCGGTGCTCAGATAATTATGATGATGATAACAGTATTTGTTAAGTGCTTACTAGGTGCCAAACACGATTCTAAGTGCTCCGATCCGTGGAAAGTCATGGGAATCCCCCTGGGAGCTGCTGTGTTCAGGAAGGACATTATCCACAAACATTATGTTCATGGGTGAGAAAAATCCCCCTGTGCAAACTTATATAGACTCCTGCACGCAATGGCCACCTAGATATTAGGAGATAGACATTCTAGGGAAGCAGCCTGGCCTGGCGGATAAAGCACGGGCCTGAGAGTCAAAGGGTCATGGATTCTAATCCCGGCCCCATCACTTTGCTGCTACGCGACCTTGGACAAGTCACTTCCCTTCTCTGTGCCGCAGTTCCTTCGTCTATAAAATGGGGATCAAGAAAGAGTATGAGCCCCACGTGGGACAGGGACTGTGTCCAAACCGATCTGCTCGTATCCACCTCAGTGGTTAGTGTAGCTGTAGTTTCTGACACAGAGTAAGTGCTTAATAAATACCACAATTATTAGCATTACTATTATTATTTTGTGGCTTTCTTCCCCATCAAGGGGAAGAGAATAGGCTGGATCTGATTTTTCCAAGAAGCCTATATTGATTCATGCCAGGCTATGCCCGCCCTAAGTTGTTCAAGGCTGAACTTGGAAAAGGCAACCAGCTATTAGTTTCTCCGGCTGTCATATTGCTCCATCAGAGACTAAACTTCCATTCATTCATTTAATCGAATTTATTGAGCGCTTACTGTGTGCACCGCACTGTACTAAGCACTTGGAACGTACAATTCGTCACCAGAGATAATCCCTGCCCAATAACGGGTTCACCGTCTAAACATCAGAGAAGCAGTGTGGTTTGGTGGAAAGAACATGGACTTGGGAGTCAAGGAACATGGCCCACTCTGCCATTTGTCTTCTATGTGACCCTGGGAAAGCCACTTAACTTCTCTGGGCCTCAGTTACCTCATCTGTCAAATGGGGATTAAGACTGTGAGCCCCCCGTGGGGCAATCCGATTACCTTGTATCTACCCAGGCGCTTAGAACAGTGCTTGATGCATAGTAAGTGCTTAACGGATACCATAATTATCAATTATTATTATCAATCGTGGTGCTGTAGGGGGCTTTAACCTGACCCGTGGTGGACAGAGCTGAGGCCGGGGGGTCGGAAGGACTGGGTTCTAATCCCGGATCCACCGCAAGTCCATTCATTCAATAGTATTTATTGAGCGCTTATTATGTGCAGAGCACTGTACTAAACACTTGGAATGGACAAATCGGTAACAGATAGAGACAGTCTCTGCCCTTTGATGGGCTTACAGTCTAATCGGGGGAGGCAGACAGACAAAAACAATAGGAATAAGTAGAATCAAGGGGCTGAACATCTCATTAAAACAATAGCAAATAAATAGAATCGAGGTGATGTACATTTCATTAACAAAATAAATAGGGTAATGAAAATATATACATTTGAGCGGACGAATACAGCGCTGAGGGGAGGGGAGTTGGCTGTGTGACCTGGGGAAAGTCACTTTGCTTCTCTGGGCCTCAGTTACCTCATCTGCCAGATAGAGATGGAGAATCTGAGCTCCACATGGGACAGGGACCGTGACTAACCTGAATGACTTGGATTTAGAATTTAGAATAGGCTTGGCACAGAGTAAGTGCTTAACAAGCACCAGAGCCGTTATTATCAATAGTCCCCGTTAGAAGTCAAGCTCCTTGAACGCAGCTGTATTGTACTTTCCCAAGTCTCAGGAGTGTTCTGAACCAGGATATTGCTCAATAAATACCTTTGATCGATCGAATGAGACAAGCTCCTCCTGTACGACGGTAAGGCAGGGACCATGTCTATCAACTCTAGCAAGGATTAGTACAATGCTCAGCACACAATAAGGGGTCAGTAAATAGCATCGATGGTTGATTGATTGAGACAAAGTAGCAAGGAGAATGATTCCTATCTCTGCTCACGGTAAGCACTCAATCAATACCATCGATCGACTGTTTTTCTACCTAAAACTGTCCTAGGCGAAATGTAGCATTTTTAAGTCTGAGTTTATCTGTCCTTACTCCTTGAAAACAGGCACTGTGCCATTCATGTGTTCCACAAGACCGGCTGGCACGTTTTAGTGGCTTAATAAAAGTTGAATAATAACTTGATGATGTAGTATAAGCAGAATGTGTCTTCTATTTAATTAACTTATGGTATGTAAAAAGAAATTATCCCCTCTCCCCCGTGCCCTCAAAGCAAACCATTATAAAATGCTAATGATGAAATGAGCATGAAATTATATTTATTTTGAAATCCTCTGAAGTTTATTTTAATAAAATCGATTGCTTATTTGCTTGTTTTTACCCTTTAAAATCATCATTTGTCTTTTCTGCCTTAGCTCGGAGAGGCATAAGCACCCTTAAAATGCAGCAGCTTCGGACTGTAAAGTTTTGTTCGGTCACAGTGGGCAGATAATTGAGAGGAAAAGGAGTATAGAATCATCACTACAAATGAGTGAGAAGCATCAAATCACCTGGGAAGGAATAGAGTTGTTAATCCCTGGGGTTCATGGCATACTTTGGCGTGTGAGTGTTTGTGTATATGTAGTGTGGTTGTGTGTGTTTCTTTGTTTGATATTTCCCAACTTCTCCACTTCACTAAGGCACCCTTCTCCCTAGAGATTTGTGGTATTGGCACCAGTCCCTGTCTCCCATTTGGTGTTTGTCATTTCTGCCGCTCAAGGAAGGTGGAAAAAATGATACAAATAGAGATGAAGTGTGTCTAGGCCACCCGTTGGAAGGAAATACCCCAATTGCTTCCTCAAATTTAGCAGTGTTATAATCTCAGGGCTATCGACGAGAGTTTCTGGGGGCTGAAGCAAGGACCCTGGACAAGTCACTTAATTTCTCTGTGCCTCAATTACCTCATCTGTAAAATGGGAATCAAGACTGTGAGTCCCATGTGGGACTTGGACTGTGCCCAACCTAATTAGATTGTATATCCCCCAGCACTTAGTACGATGCGGGGCGCATAGTAAATGCTTAACAGATACTGTTAAAAAAATACAATAAAAAAATAGCGACAACCACTTGAAACAGTCCACAGGAGAGAATGTGCATTTGCATCCAAAGAGAGGGAAAAAAGGAAGAGCCAGGGTGTGCAATCCCAAAATCGGGAGGGTTCTCAGCAGGGAATTAACATTTTATTCTAGTGAGAGAGTGGAGCCGAGGGGAAAATATTGGCATCAGTTTACTGTTTCTTCCTAACAAAACTGGCCAGAGATGAGAGGGTGCCAGGAAAAGATGCCATAATGCAATGAAATTTCCTGAAATTCTTGAAATATCGATTTAAGTGAATGATGTATATTATTAATCAGTATCTGTGGGTTGACCTAACTGCTTTGTGTCATCTTAGGCTATGAGCCTCTTGTCCCTGCCCTGTGTCCAACTTAATTATCTTGTATTTACTCCAGTGTTTAATACAGAGTTCGGCAAATAGTAAGCACTTAGCAAAAACATACTATTATTTTCATCATCATCGAAAGAGTGAGAATAGGTTGGGGGGAGAGAGCTTATTGAGAGAAGGAACATGGATAGAAAGGATGAAAACAAGTAAGCAATTAAATAAATAGACAGGTATGGCTACGGGTGGCTGGAATCAGAAAACCATCACTGCTGCCCTCTCCAAGAAGTGTGTGTGTGTTTGTCTGTGTTTATGTTGCTCTTTATTCAACCTCCTTTTGTTTTCCCGAATGCTCTGCTAACTGTGTCAGACTCAAAGGAGACTGTGAGTCTCCTGTGGGAAAAAAACCAAAAAAACAAAACCAAAAACCCACTGATTTAGAATTCCCCACAGAGCTTGTTATAGCACAGAGCAAGTGCTCAATAAACGCCATTCCGCCTCCTCCTACTAATACTGCTAATACTAACAACCATTCTATTTTAAAATACTTAATCGTGTGCCAGTTACTGGGGTAGATATAAGATTATCGGGTCAGATATAGTCCCCCTTCCTATAGGTGACTCACAGCCTAGTGGGAGACAGGGGAGACTGTGGCACAAATAAGTGACTTGCCCAAGATCATACAGAGAAGTAACTTGCCCAAGGTCACACAGCAGACAAGTGGCCGATCCAGAATTAGAACCCAATATGGGAAATGAGGGAGCTGAGATTCAAATCCATGTCCCTGGACCCTCAGCTCTGCACTCTTTGTATTGGTTCACGTTGCCTCTCAGGTGACTGTTGGTTAATACGACCAGAAAGAATGATGGAGTTGTACATTCCAAGCACTTAGTACAGTGTTCTGCACATAGTAAGTGCTCAATAAATACAATGAATGAATGAATGAATGAAGATTGGTTGACTAACACCTGACCTTCTGAAGGTTGGGAAGAATATAGTTTGAAGAATTGAGAGGGAAAGTGGTTGCATGAGGTAAAGGGAATGGCGATCTGGAGAAAAAGCCTAGTGAGTGATAAGATTTTATTGGTGATTACAAAGAGAACGAGGAACTGCATCCTGAAATGAATTTTCAAGAGAAAACAGGTATATCTAAGCCTTTTTTTATGGATCTGTTCACATGGATGGTGCTTTGCATATGAGTAAATCAATTATACTGATGGTCCTACTTATAAATAGTTTTATGTCTGTCTACCCCATTAGAATGAAAGCCTTTTGTGGGCAGGGAGCGTGGCTCATGTTTTATAATCCTACCGCTACTATAGAGGAAAATTCCCCGCTCTTACTTCACCTCACTGAATTTTTAATACAGACCCGACTGTATTCTTCACTCCTTTAGCTTCAACTTGTTCAATGTGCCTCGATCTCTTTCTATTTCACCGCCAACCCCTTACCCACATCCTCTCTCTGTCCTGGACTACACAATAATAAAAATAATGATGGTATTTGTTAAGCGCTTACTATGTGCCAAGCACAGTTCTATACACTGGGATAGATACAAGGTCATCAGGTTGTACCACGTGAGCTCACAGTCTTAATCCCCATTTTACAGATGAGGTAACTGAGGCACAGAGAAGTTAAATGACTTGCCCAAAGTCACACAGCTGGCAAATGGTGGAGCCGGGATTAGAACCCGTGACCCCTGGCTCCCAAGCCCATGCTCTTTCCACTAAGCCGTGCTGCTTCCCACATCCCTCTTCATATCCACCAGAGCAGCACTCTCCCCACCTTCAGAGTCTTATTAAGGTCATGGAAAGAACTCTGGCTTGGGAGTCAGAGGTCGTGGGTTCTAATCCTGGCTCCACGACCTGTCAGCTGTGTGCCCTTGGGCAAGTCATTTCACTTCTCTGTGTCTCAGTTCCCTCATCTGTAAAATGGAGATTAAGACTGAAAGTCCCAGGTGGCACAATCTGATGATCTTGGATCCCTCCCCCAGCGCTTAGATCAGTGCTTGGCAGAAGGGCTTAACAAATACCATCATTATTATCTCCTTCAAAAGTCCTTCCTTCCCCTCTACTCCATGACTCCTTCTCCCTCTCTCTTCTGGGTCATCTATGCAGCTGGATCTGTAACCTCTGGGCCTTGGATATTTGCCCTCTCCTCAGCCCCACAGCATTAGATTATAACTACGTTATAATATCTCTACGTTATATATTTTCATTTCTTACCGTATTCGTTAAGCACTTACTACCGGTTGGGCACTGTATTAAGAAAATTGGATGGAAACAGTCCCTGTCCCACATGGGACTCACAGTCTTAATCCCCTTTTGACAGAAGAGGTAACTGAGGCACAGAGAAGTGAGTCACCTAAAGTCACAAAGCAGACACATGGTACAGGCTGGGTTGGAACCCAGATCCATCTGACTCCCGGATCTGTGCTCTCTCCAGTAAGCTCCACTGCAGACTGTGAGCTCGCTTTGGGCAGAGAATGTGTCTGTTCTATCTTTTATAGTACTTTCCCAAGCGGTAAGTACAGTGTTCTGCAAACAGTGAGCGCTCAGTAAATAAGATAGACTGACTGGCTGGCAACTCTGATGTAGTTCAGTGACATGCATATAATAAGTGCTAAATAGATGTCACTGTTTGATTGATTGATCAAAGCCAAGACCACATAATTTTTAATTTCTACCTTGAGCATCCAGACTAGTCAGAGCTTAGCCTTTCCTTTGCCACCAATGGAAAAGCCCTTATCCTCTGATGAAACAATCATCCTCAACATGCAACTGATAATGTGCTGAGGAACTGTGAGGTCTCAGACAAAAAAAAAAATCACATATTTCAAGACACATATTTACTTTCTGAGGTCCAGATTCCCGTAACATTTAAATGGAGATAGAGGAGGGGGACGAAAAGGAACTATTTATTCCGTTTTTTTTCCCCCTCTGAGGCCTATGACTGTGAATTGCTTCAGCATCTTCCCATCTTTAAGGACTGTGCATGAAGGAACATCTAAATTTGTGTAATAGATTTTTGAATCACTTCATATAATTACAAAGGAAAGTATGTGCTTTAAATAGTCAAATTTGGATTAAAAGAGAATAATTTACAATTAAGTTGCAATCTGCGATGCTGACAGTCTGCTTAAAGGGAGAATTTTTTTTCTTTTCTTTATACCATCAATGCATAAGGTTTTAGAAACTAGATTATTTTAGATGATCCCGTTTAGATTTTCAGCCTTTTAGAAGGGTACAAGAAACAATAAAGAGATTTTATGTTTGAAGAAGCCAGAGAAGTTTCTATTTCCTGTGTAGTCTTCTTTTTATGCCTAGTGGTGTTCTCTTCCACTGTTAAACTGAAAGGTCCTGGTGGTCAGAAAATACATTTCTTGCTTCTTTGCAATCAGTCCTAATGCTTTAGAGTATAAGCTCAGTGGGAAAGTAGAACAGAAACAAAGCCCACGTTCCCTGTCCACAAGGAGCATCCAGTCTGATGGAAGATTCTGAATCTTCCAACAGATTTGAAGCAGTGAGATCTAATGGGTAGAACACAGGCCTGGGAGTCAAAAGGATCTGGGTTTTAGTTCCGGCTCCACCATTTGTCTGCTGGTGACCTTGGGCAAGTCGCTTCGCTTCTCTGGGCCTTGGTGACTTCATCTGTACAATAGGATATAAAATTGTGAGCTCCATATAGGGCAGAGACTGTGGACTGATTACCTTATATCTACCTTAAATCTTGGAACAGTGCATAGCACATAATGCACACTTAATAAATACCCCCCAAAAAAAAACCCAAGAACTTGTCACTCTTTCCATGAACAGTCTATGAAGAAAGGAAAAGGCAGGGGGACATATTGGGAAGGCTGATTTCAAAGCATCTCAGCTTTTGGAATAACTTGAAAAATTGGGAGTTGGTTTTCTAGACTTCCACTCCTGTCACTATTAATTCCCTTACAGTGATTCTGTCTTGTCCCGGAACATTTGGGTTTAATGATAACCCACAGTCAACTGAATGTGTGGTGTAATGGGGTTCCAGGTTTATCCAGAAGATAGTGTTGTCAACAGGCCGCTAAAGTGGTACGCAGTATCTGAGACTATCTTAGAATTCTGGGATGCATAAAAAGACCCATACTAGTCTTTGCTAGCACTGAACCATTAGCTTTATTGCTGGCATGCTTTCTGTGTGCAGAAAACACTGTCCTAGATGCTCAGAAATGTAAGATGTTTCACTGCCCTTGAGCACTTCATTCATTCAATAGTATTTATTGAGTGCTTACTATGTGCAGAGCACTATACTAAGCCCTTGGAATGTACAATTGGCAACAGATAGAGACAATCTTTGCCCAATGGCGGGTTTAGTTTACATTTTAAGCTCAGTGATGCCTATTGTTTGATCGATTGATTGATGGTTTGAGAAGATGCATGGTCTACTGGAAGAAGGGGGCCCTGCCAGTTGGAAGGCCTCAATAATTCAATCGAACTACGATATTTACTGGACATATATTGTATGTAGAGCACTGTGTTGAGAGCTTGAGAGAGTACAATAAAATAGAATTGGTGGGCAGGCAACCTGTGAGGAGGGGGGGACGGAAATTAAAATGAATAACAATTGTGTACATACACACTGAAGAGATGAGGGTTGGATAAATATCAAGCCCTGGCTCTGCCATTTGCCCTCTGTGTGACCTTGGAGAAGTTACTTAACTTCTGTGGGCCTCAGTTTCATCGTCAGTGAGATGGGGGTGAAATATCTGTTCTTTTTCTCCATTAGATTGGGACCTCAACATGGGGCAGGGATGGGGCACAATCTCCTTATTGTGGACCTATGCCAGTGTTTAGTACAGCCTGTACTATAAAGTCATGAGCAACGTGGGTAAGAGTAAGAGCAGCAGGGCACCGATAGCTGAAATTACCCATTAGGAAGCTGGGTGTACTTAGCTGTAATGTGGAGTCTCTTTTTGGATACTTTGAGACACCTCCTCTAGACGCTAAGCCCACCTTGGGCAGGCAATGTATCTGTTATATTGTCATACTGCACTCCCCCAAGTGTTTAGTGTTCTGCACACAGTAAGAGCTCGATAAATATGACTGAGTGACTCTTGAATCCAACTGGCCCTTTAGAATCCTCAAATGGTGCCAGTGAGTCCCCCATATATAGTGGCTTGAAAAGTCAACAGAGTCTTCCTCAGTCTCTAATCCGTTGCCCTCAGGGAATATCTCATGAACGAGTCTCGGTGGTGCTGAGGTATCAATCGACGAGAATCTGAACGGAGAAATGCGGTTTCCCTGTAATGGAGTAATGTACGAACGATTGGTCTGATCGCCTGCATTTCAAATCTGGTGAACAGAAATCAAACATAATGCACTGCTCGATGCAATATTGATGAGTGCTTGATGGTGTGCTATAGAATCTTGGGAGAAATTGCTGCCATTCTTTCTTAAAAAAAACAAAAAAAAACAGAAACAAACTTAAGCGTCTTCAATCCATGTTGAAGATGTGATTCGGCTTTATGAGCCTAGCTTTTACTCAGCAGAGAGTTCTGGAAGCTTGGTTTGCCATATTAATATCTGCTAGTGACACTTAGGATACCTCTAATCAGATATAATCCATGATTTTTCCACACAAGAATCCAGATCTCCTGTTACAACCATTTGTTGAGGGCAGGGAATGTATCTGTTCATTGTTTCCTGTTTATTGTATTCTCCCACGTGCTTAGTACAGTGTTTTGGACACAGTAAGTGCTCAATGAACACGGTTGATTGATCCATTAGTGGTGCCTTAAAAAAAGCTTGACCCTAACCCTATAACAACTAGCAAGAACGATTAAACATTTTGATGAACAAACAATCTCTAAGGAATATTCCCATTCATGCTTCTGATGGACCAGAACACTCCTACCCAAGTGCCTGTGACAAGGTAATGCAGTATGCAAGGTAATCATATTGTCCCACGTGGGGCTCAGAGTCTTAATCCCATTTTACAGATGAGGAAACTGAGGGAAAGAGAAGTCAAGTGACTTGCCCAAGGTCACACAGCACCGGGGTGGGGCCCAGAATGTCCAGGGTCTGTCAATGAACTACAAGAGCCTTCCCGCTTTCCCTGCTCCAGTAGTTGCTCAGTCAGTGCCTCCTGATCTCCACCCAACATCCAGCCTGGGTTCCTTCTTCCTGAGCTTCACGGGAAATTCCCACCTCCCTCTTTCAGGGCCCTGTCCTTTCCTGGGAAGATTGGGTGACCTATTAATTTAAACTCGGAAGAAAGCTGATCAGGAGGTGCTAAAATCACTTGTTTATTTCATCATCTTGTGGGATTTTACCCCATTAATGTGCCAAAGGGCAAGATATTCTAATTTGTCATGGAACTGTTCCCAGCAGAGGGAATACTGTATATTCCTATGGGCCTATAGACTTACTAGTAATAATAATGTTGGTATTTGTTAAGCGCTTACTATGTGCAGAGCACTGTTCTAAGCGCTGGGTTAGATACAGGGTAATTAGGTTGTCCCATGTGAGGCTCACAATCTTAATTCTCATTTCACAGATGGGGTAACTGAGGTACAGAGAAGTGAAGTGACTTGCCTGCAGTCACACAGCTGACAAGTGGCAGATCTGGGATTCGAACCCATGACCTCTGACTCCCAAGCCCGGGCTCTTTCCGCTGAGCCAAGCACTTACCATGTGCCAGACACTTTACTCAGCACTGGGGTGGATACAAGCAAATAAGGTTGGACACATTCCTTGTCCCATATGGGGCTCACAGTCTTAATCCCCATTTTACAGATGAGGTAACCGAGGTCCAGAGAAGTGACTTGACCTCTTCAGTGCTACACAGCAGACAAGTGGCAGAACCACAATTAGAATCCACGACCTTCTGACTCCTAGGCCGGTGGTCTATCTAATGTGCCATGCTGCTTCTGCAGAGACTTGGCTGGGAGGCCACCATCTTTAATTTTCCTCTACATGGGTGTTCACCCTTGGGAGCACACTGAAGAAAATCTAGCCGACCCATGAGGACCTTCCCTATTGCAATCCTGGTGATTCCCACCTCCCTGTAGTTAGCAAATTCAGCCTCAGATCAACTACGCAGGTCAGGAGGCCGGGGAAATGGCTTAGGTGAGGAATCCAACGGACGGTTATTGTGCCCTCCTTCAAAATCTTACTGGAAGCCCAACTCCTCCAAGAGGCCCTCCCTGACTAAGCCCTCCTTTCCTCTCCTCCCACTCCCTTCCGCGTCACCTTGACCTGCTCCCTTTGTGCTTCTCCCATCCCATCCCCACAGCACTTATGAACACATATGTACCTTATTTATATTAATGCTTGTCTCCCCCATCTCTCGAATGTAAGCTCGTTGTAGGCAGGGAATGTGTCTGTACATTGTTATATTGTACTCCCCAAGCACTAAGTACAGATCTCTGCACACAGTATGTGCTCGATAAATATGATTTAATGAATGAAATGTCTTCTTATCACTAAAGTGCTCTCTGTCCTCAATGTCCTTCTAAAATCACTTCTCTTCCAGATCCCTTTTCTGGATTTAATCTCATCTTCCCACCCTCTTCCCAACTACTCCCACTTCAGAATTTACGCATCACGTACCTATTAGGGTACTGGACCCTACCTCTTCCCGTAGCAGTTATAGAAATGATTCAAACTGCGCTGTTTCCCCATATTGGTCTCTCACCTCTTCTCGACTGTCAGTTCCTTGAGGGCAGGGATTTTGTCTAAATTTCTATTGTGTTCTCCCAGATACTTATTACAGCGCTCTATGCTGAGTAAGCACTCAATAAATACTACTGATCCATTGTTTGAATGAAGAGAAATATTTAAAGAACTGCTCGGCTGATAAACTTGGCAGCAGCAGCCAAGTTGCTGAATTTAATTTCAGAAATTTTACATCTCCAGCTAGCTTTTCTTTACGGTGTCAAAAATCTCAACAGGAAATATTAAAAATAAATCATCTCTTTCCAGTTGTTATAGCATCTGTTCTTATGAAAATTGCAGGCTGAATGGGTATATTGAAGCATACATTTTTAAAAATAGTTTTTAAAATATTACTCTGATTCAGACATAAAACTCTGGAGAGCCTAGATCTGAAAAAATCCCATGAAAGCAAAACAAAGGAAATTTCTAAAAAGTCTGTTCTCTTGATTAACGTAGGTGAGATTCATTCTGAGCTGTGGCTTTTAATAGGCTGTAGTAATTCATATGAATAGGCACATAGTAAGCATGCAATTTTACAGGTTAATACTCCCTCCAAATGTTAAAGTCTTTAACTTATTTTTACTTTTTGGAACATGGCTTAGTAATATTTCTTAGACAACAAACATCTTTCATTCACAGCCTGGCTTAATGCTATCTACTGAGCACTTACAGTATGCAGACAACTGTGCTAACCTCTTGGGAGAGTACAATACAATAGAAAATGAATATAGAACCGGGGTCAAGCGACCTAGGTAAAACATTCAACCTCCTGTTCCTCAGCTTTCTTGTCTGAAAATGGGGATTAAATATCTGTTTAGACTCTGAGCACCATGTGGGACAGGGACCGTACTCCACTGATTATATTGAGTAATAATAACAACGTCAATAATAACAACAACCAAAATAATAGTAATAATCATAGTACTTCTTAAGTGCTTACTATGTGCCTTTTTCGAAGCACTGGGGTAGATACGAGTTAATTAGGTTGGACACGGTCCCTGTCCCACATGGGGCTCGCAGTCTTAATCCCCATTTGACAGATGAGGGATCTGAAGCCTGGAGAAGTGAAGTAACTTACCCAAGGTCACACAGCAGACACATGGCCAAGATGAGCTTATAACCCATATCCTTCTAACTCCGAAGCACCTGCTCTATCGCCCAAGCCACGTTGGTTGAACTCTTAATTCTGACCAGATGGACCCCAAGACTATCCCTGAAATCAGCTTGTGAAAGTATATTTTACCCCAGTGCTCAGTTCAGTGGTTGGCACAAATGTAGTTGCTAAATATTATCTTTGCATATCTGGCTGCGAGGTCCTGGTTGACTATCTAGATTTCTAGCCATGCATCTGCCATTCACTCTTGACTTTACCTCTTCAGTTCTGGAGTGAACCCGCTAACGATTCCTTCCTCAGTTTGTGAAACCTCCCCTCCTTCAGAGCCCTCCTAAAACGTCCCCTCGTCGAGTAGGTCATCTCTAATGAATGGCTTCTTCAACCAGCTGATGATAGGTTTATGGAATCTGTGATCAGTAGAAGTTTGCAGGCGGAAAATAACCGTAGATTTGGTCAATGGATAGATGAGATGTCCATAATGGGTTACCGTAGGGATATATGGAGTAAAGTTAGGAATATTAGGTGGTTCATTCCTAAGTACTAAGGTTAATCTTCAGGAGGATGATAATAATAATGATATTTGTTAAGTGCTTACTATTTGCCAGGCACTGTACTAAGCTCTGGGGTGGATACAAACAAATGGATTGGACCCAGTCCCTGTCCCACATTTCAATCCCAAACGAGGAAACTGAGGCCCAGAGAAGTGAAATGACTTGCCCAAGGTCACCCAGCGGAAAAATGGCAGAGCCAGGGTTTGAACCAGTGACCTTCTGACTCCCAGATCTGTGCTCTATCCACTATACCAAGCTGCTTCAATTGATGAAAGTTACCAAACTTCACTGAGAGAAAACAACCCATAATTCCCCCAAGAATCACAATGACCCAATTGGATCAACCAATCAATCGTATTTATTGCAGTCTACTGTGTTCGGAGCACTGTGCTAAGTGCTTGGGAGAGTACAATTTAATGAAATTAGTAGACATGTTCCCTCCCCAAAATAAGCTTACTGTCTAGAGAAAAGCAGGTTGGACACCTTCTCTATCCCACATGGGCTCTCACACTCGAAGTACGAGGGAGTTGGATTTACTCCCATTTAACGGATGAGGCAACCAAGGCATGGAAAATTTAAGTAACTTGCATAAGGTGAGGCAACCGACAAGTGTCGGAGTGGGGATTAGAACCCAGGTCCTCTGACTCCCAGGCCCGTGCTCTTTCCAATAGGCCACACTGGTTGGAGTCCTATTTCAGACCAGATGGAACAGAGACATAAGACCCTGTAATAGGCTTATGCATATATGTTCTTTCTTATCTTTGAGTTTACGTGCAGAATCTTTGAAGATATCTCCTACATTTAATATTTCTAATGATAATGATAATTATGGTGTTTGTTAAGCACTTACTGAGTGCCGGGCACTCTAATAAGCATTGGGGTGGATCGACTCAAATAGTGTTGTAGACAGTCCCTGTCCAACATGGGGCTCACAGTCTCAATCCCCATTTTACAGATGATGTAACTCAGGCACAGATAAGTGAAGTGACTTTCCCAAGGTCACACAGCAGACAGGTGGTGGAGATGGGATTAGAACTCATGACTTTCTGACTCCCGGACCTGTGCTCTATCCACTACACCATGAATGAACAGATGAGGATGTTGCCCCTGACCTGGACCCGAGAACTTTAGAGGTACATGAGATCTCACAGTCTCCTCTAGATGGAATTCAAAACTTGGTTTATTAGAGTAGCTTGGCTTAGTGGATGGAGCACGGGCCTGGGAGTCAGAAGAACCTGGGTTCTAATCCTGCATCTGCCATGTGTCTTCTGTGTGGCCTTGGATAAATCACTTAACTTCTCTGGACCTAAATTGTCTCATCTGTAAAATGGGGATTAAGACTGTGATCCCCATGTGGGACAGGAACTGGGTCCAACCTTATTACTCTGTATCTACCCCAGCGCTCAGAACAGTGAGTGGCACATAGTAAGCGCTTAACAAGTACATTAATAATAATAACGATCATTATTATTAGAGGATAGTCCTACATCTTGGAGACGTGAAGTTCCCTCACCTGTAAAATGGAAAGTCAATAACTGTTTTCCCTCCTGCTTAGACTGTGAGCTCCATATTGGACCTGATCATCTTGAATCTACTCCAATGCTTAGTACAGCGCTTGGCAAAAAGTAAGCGCTCAATAAATACCACAATTTTCATTCTCATGAAGCCAATGACTTTCAGCCACTTTGCTGGGAGAAAAAGCTCTCTATGTTGTAGCTTTGTTCAAGGCGTGAATTACTGCTACTAACCCTATTCTCTGTAATATAAAAGCAGGTCAATGAATTCTCTCATCTCCACCTGAAATCGAAATCTTGTCTTCACACGTGCAGCTGGTAGGAGTATTTTCTCTTGCTTTCCACGGCAAGCTCACTCACCTGCCATCCTGCAAAGCAGATCCAATCAACTATCCGAGCTCCTTAGACCCCTTTTTTTCTGAGATGGATAACTGCGCGGAGGTGAAATTTTTGACTACACTTCATTCCAGCTTCAGTTCTGGGTTTGCAAAGCATTGGCTAAGAACCTGTTTCTGTCACCCGAGAGGACGCCATCCTGAATAAGAACTACGTTGGGGGGGAAATGTCTTGTAGATGTGTCAGACCACCTTTGCTCCTCTTCTTCAAATCTGTTGATGTGGTGATGGAGACACTACCCTAGCATGCATGAGAATTGCTGGAAAATTCAATGAATTATCCAGAGATGCGGGCATACCACCCTCATGAGTGAGCACGAGAGAAAGAGACAGAGACAGAGAGACATTTGAGTCAGAGAGAAAGAGAGTAAGCCCATCGATGGGCAGGGATTGTCTCTATCTGTTGCCGAATTGTACATTCCAAGCACTTAATACAGTGCCCTGCACATAGTAAGCACTCAATAAATACGACTGAATGAATGAATGAGAGAGAGGAAAAAGGAAAATGAAAACAGTAGCCCGGCATAGTAGCTAAGTCAAAGGGCTGGCAGTCAGAAGGTCATGGGTGCTCATCCTGGCTGTGTGACATTGGGCAAGTCATTTTAACTTCTCTATATCTCAGTTACCTTATCTGTCAAATGGGGATTGAGACTGTGAGCCTCCACGTGGGACTGCATTGTGGCCGACACGATTTGCTTGTACAGAGCTCAGTACAGGGACTGGTACATTTTAAGTGCCTAACAAATACCGTAATTATTATTATTCAAACTTTTTTTTTCAAAGGGCAGGTTCTTTCAGTTGTCTTCATGTCTCCAGATGGCAGTAATTTAGGAAACTGGAGTCCCAAATAAAACTCTCCACACCTGTGATTGCCCTACGAGCCACTGGATGTCAGTGATGTTCCACATAAAGACACTTTAACCCTGTCCGTTCCTCAGGGCCCTCAAAGTGAGGGTTTAACAGAGACACACACTCATGACCTTGTGTCCTCAACTAGCGCACCGAAGAATCTCCAAGGAGTTTCCACAAGAAGAGCTAAGGTGGCTAGAAAGTTCGCTTCTCTTATGTGTCCGTTTCAGCAGACCCCCCCTGGAGAACTCTCCTGTGTCGGAAAATCTCACCTGCTGGAGAGGTAACATTTCTTTATGCTTCTCAGATGTGGTCCTAAACTTCATCACAGTGGGCTGGAATGATAAGTCAACTTGAAGTTTCATTTAATTTCTTCCTTTATCCAGATTTCTTATTTGGGGAGTGCTAAAAAAAGAAACGCATGCCTAAGAACAAGCTCACATATACGTGCACTTGTATGAAAGGGTGTAATATAGATGGTTATACATGGAGTTGCAGATGCTAATTAGGATATTTAGACCTGGATTATCTCCAGTGGAATAGGAAATGAAACATTACTTCTATCGTTCTCATAATATTTGATTATCCATTTAAATTAAGATCAGGGATTCCAAGATGTACGTTTCTTGTTTCGCTTTGCCAGAAATACGTACGTGCGTTTAGTTCAGGAATTGGGAGTGGATACTCTTTGGGGGATTTCCTGATTAGAGTTGATGTAATTGATCAAAAGTAACCTTGGGTATTCAAGAGCTTTAATGGTTTAGGTTAGTGGTGGAATGTCAAGTCTGGACTGTAAGGTCACTGGAAACTCTTTTTGAGCAGAGATCACCATCTTCCAATAATTATATTGCATCGCACTCTCCCAAATGCTTAGTACAATGTCTGTGCAGAATGCACTCAATAAGCACGAGCGATTGATCGACTGTTTTGTTTCTGGGGTTGCAGTTTTTGCTGTGAGTTTTGATTTTCGCTTACGAAGGAAAATCGGGCAAGTTGATTGATTAGGTCATCTCCTCTATGTTGTTGAAGACCCGTCCTCTCCAGAATGGTTTGTATTTCTGAGTGGGGCACCGTGGTTTTACCAGAAATCATGAAATGTAGAGAATGCTTCCCAGTTCACCTCCAAAAATACACCCAGCCCTGCTAGAATGCATGTTGGTTCAAACACAGGTGGGGAGGTAGGGAACAGGTAAGCCCAGTTTGGGCAGGGATTGTCTCTATTGCTGAACTGTACTTTCCAAGTGCTCAGTACAGTGCTCTCCACGTAGTAAGTGCTCAATAAGTATGATTGAATGAATGAATTAGTCTGAAAATGTGATCCTGTATGGATACAGTGCACCACGGTGTTGAAATCACCAATTCATTCATTCAATAGTATTTATTGAGCGCTTACTATGTGCAGAGCACTGTACTAAGAGCTTGGAATGGACAAATGGGTAACAGATAGAGACAGTCCCTGCCCTCTGACGGGCTTACGGTCTAACCGGGGGAGACGGACAGACAAGAACAATGGCAATAAATAGAATCGAGGGGAAGAAGATCTCATTAAAACAATAGCAAATAAATAGAATCAAGGTGATGCACATCTCATTAACAAAATCAATAAGGTAATGAAGATATATACAGCTGAGCGGACGAGTACAGTGCTGAGGAGATGGCAAGGGAGAAGGGGAGGAGCAGAGATGAGTGTGTGTGTGTATATTCCAAGTGTGCAGGCTCCTGCTTGTGTGTGCACTACCATCTCACTTTCCTTAATTTGGAATCATGTGACACTGCAATCTTCTCATTCTATTGTTTTTTTTTTTTCAATGGTATTTTTTAAGCACTTACTCTGTGCCAGGCACTGTCCTCAACATTAGGGTAGACACCATCCCCCTTTTACAGATGAGGTAACTAAGCCTCAGCGAAATTAAGCAACTTGCCCAGGGTCGCCCAGCCGACAAGTGGCGGAGCAGGAATTAGAACACGGATCCTTCCGACTTCCAGGCCATGCTAAGAGCTTTGTGTTGTCCTGCAGACCTGGCCATTTCCTGAACATAAAATCACCTCTTTATGCATCAGTAGATGTTTGGCAAAACCCCAGAGAAACTAGGGTATCGAGCGACTGACCACGTCCAGTGAAAGAAGCCATTTTCCGAGGAACGCGAAGCGGAAAGGACCTGATAACCTCAGCCTCGAAGATATGCTGATATCTTTTGGAATCAAAGTTTGTTAAATTCGTGCAGGGTTCCTCGGTAGGTTGGCACGGTTTGTTCTGTGAAACGTTATTTGGGCAGAATATTTTGAGCCGGTAAGAGTTGCCTCACTTTTTCTCGGCTAAAAGTCAGTCAGTGGTGTTTACGGAGCAGGGACTACGTGCAGGACACCGTACTAGGCGCTTAGGAGGGTACCATACCACAGAATTAGTGGCCACCTTCCCAGCCCACAATGAGATGACGTGATTGATCTTTCTGTAATTTGAATGTCTAGGTCGTCCAGTCGGGTGTGTGATGGAGGATGCTGGGGAAGAGAGAGGGGCGGAAGCTTCCTGCGAAGCTCGAGAGGAGGGGGCCTGGGGTGATTGTGGAGCTTCCTCAGGCTTCGACTGAAGCCAAAAGACATGTGGGTGAACCTGGAGGTGACCCCTGGGGCAGAGGTCACCTTACAAGCAGGACCGAACGTGGGAGATTGGCAGCAGGCCCCGGTCAGGTTGGGAATCACCGGTTGGGCGAGGTCGGGCCATATTGGATCTGAGTTCAACCACTCTGCCTTGGTTTTCGTAGAACTTTCAGGATGCTCAAAAACTTGGTAAGCTAACCAAATGCTTCCGATACATTGAGAAGCAGCATGGAGTGTGGATAGAGTACAGGCCTGGGAGTCATGGTTTCTAAGTCTGGCTCTGCATTTGTCTGCATTTTCACCTAGGGCAAGTCATTTCCCAGCCTGGCAGAGTGGCTAGAGTGTGGGCCTGGGTGTCAAAATGTCCTGGGTTCTAATGCCGGCTCTGCCACTTGTCTGCTGGGTGGCCTTGAGCAAGTCATTTCTCTTATCTACGCCTCAGTTATTTCAGTTATCTCACCTCGAAAATGGGGATTGACGATAATATTTAATAATTACCATATTTGTTAAGCACTTACTGTGTGCCAAACACTTTTCTAAGCGCTGGGGTAGATACAAGGTAATCAGCTTGTCCCATGTGGGGCTTACAGTCTCAATCTCCATTTTACAAATGGGGGAACTGAGGCACAGAGAAGTGAAGTTACTTGCCCAAGGTCACACAGCAGACAAGTGGAGAAGCCAAGTTTAGAGCCTACGACCTCTGACTCCCAAGTCCGGGCTCTTGACACTAAGCCATGCTGTGAAGTGACTTGCCCCATCTAAGTGATTAAGACTGTGAGCCCCATGTGGGACAGGGACTACGTCCAACCCGATTTTGTTTCATCCACCCCGGTGCTTAGTAGAGTGCCTGGCACATAGTAAGCATGTAACAAACACCAGAAATATTACCATAATTCACTTCTGTACTTCATTTTTCTGTGCCTCTTGTTCCCTCATCTATAAAATGGGGATTGAGACTGAGTCCCAGGAAGGACAGGGACTCTGTCCAACTTGATTTCCTTGTATCCACCGTAGCACTTGGTACATGCCTGACACATAGTAAGTGCTCAACAGATACCATTATGATGACAATTATTATTTTGGCAACCGGGCCCCGTCACGGACCCTAGCTCATCAGGGGTACTGTTCAGGTTTTGGACACTTCTGCATATTCCAGAGGTGGTTCTGACTAATCAGCTCCAAAATTTCCTAGGCACCTCCATAATTCTGTTTAAGAAGTAGAAAGAACCTGGGCTTGGGAGTGAGAAGTGGTGGGTTCTAATTCATTCATTCATTCAATAGTATTTATTGAGCGCTTACTATGTGCAGAGCACTGTACTAAGCGCTTGGAATGAACAAGTCGGCAACAGATAGAGACAGTCCCTGCCGTTTGACGGGCTTACGGTCTAATCGGGGGAGACGGACAGACGAGAACAATGGCGAAAAATAGAGTTAATAATAATAATGTTGGTATTTGTTAAGCGCTTACTATGTGCCGAGCACTGTAAGCGCTTAACAAATACCAACATTATTATTATTATTAACTCTATTTTTCACCATTGTTAAGGGGAAGAACATCTCGTAAAAACAATGGCAACTAAATAGAATCAAGGTGATGTACAATTCATTAAAATAAATAGGGTAAAGAAAATATATACAGTTGAGCGGACGAGTAAAGTGCCGAGGGGACGGGAAGGGAGAGGGGGAGGAGCAGAGGGAAATGGGGGGAAAAGAGGGTTAAGCTGCGGAGAGGTGAAGGGGGGGCGGTAGAGGGAGTAGAGGGAGAAGGGGAGCTCAGTCTGGGAAGGCCTCTTGGAGGAGGTGAGTTTTAAGTAGGGTTTTGAAGAGGGGAAGAGAATCAGTTTGGCGGAGGTGAGGGGGGAGGGCGTTCCGGGACCGCGGGAGGACGTGGCCCGGGGGTCGACGGCGGGACAGGCGAGACCGAGGGACGGTGAGGAGGTGGGCGGCGGAGGAGCGGAGCGTGCGGGGTGGGCGGGAGAAAGAGAGAAGGGAGGAGAGGTAGGAAGGGGCAAGGTGATGGAGAGCCTCGAAGCCTAGAATGAGGAGTTTTTGTTTGGAGCGGAGGTTGATAGGCAACCACTGGAGGTGTTTAAGAAGGGGAGTGACAGGCCCAGATCGTTTCTGTCCCTGCTCTGCCACTTATCAACCGTGCAACTTTGGGCTATAGGTTTGGAACAGGTGAGAGAGTAAATGGGGGGACTGAAAGGTCCAAGTAGGGAGTCGTCTTTGGGAAACGGGGGGTATTAACCGAGCCGGGTTCTCCCCATTCTTCTTTGAGTTACCTCTCTCCACCTCCCTCCCCACTGTCCTTCCTACTCTCAATCAAGTAATTTACTAAGCACTTATCGAGTGCAGAACGCTTTCATTTATTCATGCATGCATTCAATCGTATTTATTGAGCTCTTCCTGCATGGAGAGAACTGTACTAAATCCTTGGGAGAGTATACTATAACAGAGTTGGTAGGCACGTTCTTTATCTACAAGGAGCTACTAATATCTCTTCTTTTATGAAATCATGTGAATACTGAGGAAATTGATGAGCCAAGGAGCTCGGGGTGAGAAAGATCAGCTTGTTTCCTCTTCTAAATAAAGGAGATAAGAGGCTGGAAAATAGAGGTCTACTAGTGCAAATCGATGTCAGTAGCACAATAAATACTGGTTGAGGCCAATGAGCCAGTTTCATTGAGGCAGAAATGCAGTTGGAAGTTGCCTTCCATAAAGCGTAAAAATGAGTGCCTTTTCTTCTTTGCCTAGAAAGATTAAGCAATGAACCTATGATTATTACCACCAGTAATACAATGTTGACATCCAATTAGAAACAGGAAGGACATAATGGAAGTGGAAAATATCTACAGACCATCTGGGGATGAAGGAATTTCTAACGTTGGAGAGACTCAAATGATTAGAGCTGTGCATCATAAATTAATCAATCAAACGGTGGCATTTAAGAACTGGTTACTATGTACAGATCACTCTACTAAGCACTTGGGAAACTGTAATTCAGTAGAGTTGATAAGACACTTTCCCTGCTACGTGAAGATGGAAAAATAGCATAGCTGCAGTTGATTAATAATAATAACAATGATGGTATTTGTTATGTGCTTACTTTGTGCCAAGCACTGTTCTAAGCATTGGGGTAGATTCAAGGTAATCAGTTTGGCCCACGTGGGGCTCACAGTTTTAGTCCCCATTTTACAGATGAGGTAACTGAGGCACAGAGAAGTGAAGTGATTTGCCCAAAGTTACACAGTTGTTAAGTGGCGGAGCCGAGATTAGAACCCACGACCTCTGACTCCCAAGCCCGGGGTTCTTTCCACTTCTTAAGTAGAATTATGGAGGTGCCCAGGAAATTTTGCCAGGCCGGCATGGATTGAGTCAGAGACAGGGTAATGAAGGTACTAGTAATAAACATAATAACAATAATAGTATTTATTTAGCATTTACTATGTGACAAACTCTAAACTACATGCTGGGGAAGATATCGTGGCTCAGTGGAAAGAGCATGGACTTTGGAGTGAGAGGTCATGGGTTTGAATTCCTCCTCTGCCACTTGTCAGCCGTGTGACTGTGGGCAAGTCACTTAACTTCTCTGTGCCTCAGTTACCTCATCTGTAAAATGGGGAATAAGACTGTGAGCCCCACGTGGGACAACCTGATTCCCTTGTGTCTACCCCAGTGCTTAGAATAGTGCTCTACACCTGGTAAGTGCTTAACAAATATCAACATTATTATTATATGGATAATCAGGTTGGACACACAGACCAAGTAGAAGGTCCCGTGAGGTTGTTGTGGGCAGGGATTGTTTCTCTTTATTGCTGTTTTGTACTTTCCCAGGCACTTAGTATGGTGTTCAGGACACGGTAAACGCTCAATAAGTATGATCGCATGAATGAAAGAACAGAACAGTTCTGGCTCCGAGGACTAGAGTGGGTTGTTGGGAAAGTGGTATATTTGGTATCTTCATTTACCATTGGATATTTACAGCTGGTCAGCAAAGTATTACTGTCTGTCTAGAAAGTATTAAACCTTCATAGGAGTTTGATCGGTTTTGACGTTTGTCATCCACTTGACATAAAATGGATAGTCTGACAGTGACGAGCTGGCTTTGTTGACAGAATGTCTTAGTTGTTTGGCGGTTGGCTATGTTCAAACAAGACCCACGTATTTCAACTGCACTGGATGCTTCACAGTACCTTTTTATCCCCTTTCCTTCTTAAATAGTATCTTAAAGAAGCTGAGTGTATTGTTGGATGTTTGTTTTGGGGCATTTGTTAGGCGCTTATTCTATGTCAAGCCTAATTCTAAGTGCAGGGATAGATATAGGTTTATCAGGTTGGACACAGTCCCTGTCCCACAAGCAGCTCCCAACGTAAGGAGGAGGGAGGAGGATTGAATTCCCATTTTTCAGATGAGGAAGCTGAGGCACACAGAACTTAAGTAACTTGCTTTAGGTCACACAACAAGCAGTTGGAGGAGATGGTACTAGAATCCAGGTCTTCTGAATCTCTGGCCAGTGCTCTTTCCACTAGGACACGCTGCTTCTCATATGTGTATGTCTCTCTCTCTCTAAATATATAGATTTGATTAAACATCCAATTTATTCATTCTGATTCCAGTGTTTGAAAATGTTTCTATGGTTGCATGAAGGACTGACACATTTTGAGCTATGGCCTCTTTTATTGGGCTAAATCCTTCCAAATAATCAAGTAAGTGGCCCCTTTCTATCTGTACCTCATAAATTCATTCATTTTATCATTCATTACATCGTATTTATTGAGCACTTACTGTGTGCAAAGCACTGTACTAACCGTTTGGGAAGTACAGTTCAGCAACGGAGACAGTTCCTGCGCACAGCGGGCTCATAGTCTAGAAGGGGGAGACAGACATCAAAACAAGTAAACAGTCATCAGTAGCATCAACATCAACAAATAAGATTATAGATATCTACACATCATTAATAAAAATAAATGGAATTATAAATATGTACTCATGCACACAAGTGCTGTGGGGCAGTAGGGGGTTAGAGCAAAGAGTCAGGGCGATGAGGAGGGAGGGGAAAGGGAGTGGAGGAAAAGGGAAGCTTAGTTTGGGAAGATCTCCTGGAGGAGATGAGCTTTCAGTAGGGCTTTGAAGAGGGAAAGTGTGCTAGTTTGTCGGATTTGAAGGGGTGCATTCCAGGACAGTGGGAGAACGTGGGCCAGAGGTCGACGGCAGGGTAGGTATGAACGGGGGACAGTGAGGAGGTGAGCGGCAGAGGAGCAGAGTGTGCGGGCTGGGCTGGAGAAGGAGAGAAGGGAGGTGAAGTAAGAAGGGGCAAGGTGATGGACAGCTTTGGCACAAACAGGAGTTTTTGCTTCATACGGAGGTTGATAGGCAACCACTGGAGATTTTTGAGGAGGGGAGTGACATGCCCAGAGCGTTTCTGCAGAAAGATGATCCGGGCAGCAGAGTGAAAGTATAGACTGAAGTGGGCAGGAGGTTGGGAGATCAGAAAGGAGGCTGATGCAGTCATCCAGTCGGGATAGAACGAGTGATTGTACAAGCGTGTTAGCAGTTTGGATGGAGAGGAAAAGGCAGATCTTGGCGATGTTAAATTGTGTAGGCAGTTTAAATGACACAGTTGCTGGCCTAGCAACAAGACAGCAGAGCTAAGGAGGAGGGAATTGGGTCATTTTGTGATTCCTTCTCCACTCCCTCCCTGAAGCTGCTCAGTTCCATGCTTCTTCCACCCGACTCCCCCCGCCCGCTACCTCAGGAGGTCATCAATCAGTCGATCAATGCTATTGATGGGGCCTCAAAACCTGATATTCTAAAGCTCTTCAGGACTACCTCTGCCCCGCCTGAAGTTGGAAATGTTTAGAGTCCGAAGGTCATGGGTTCGGAGGCCGTCTCCACCGCTTGTCTGCTGTGTGACTTTAGGCAAGTCACTTCACTTCCCTGGGCTTCCATTCCCTCATCTGTAAAATGGGGATTGGGACTGTGAGTCCCACAGGGGACAGGGACTGTGTCCAGTGCTATTTGTTTCTATCCATCCCAGTGCTTAGTACAGTGCCTGGCACATAGTAAGTGCTCAAGAGATATCATTATTATTATTATTGTTGTTATTGTTATTATTCTTATTATGTCAACTCCGGTGGTTGCCCATCCACCTCTGCATCAAGCAAAAACTCCTCACCACTGGGTTGAAAGCAGTCCAGCACCTTGCCCCTTTCTGTCTCATCTGGCTTTTCTATTGTTCCAGCCCAGCCCGCACACTTCGCTCCTCTAATGCCAACCTTCTCACTGCGCCTCGATCTCACCTATCTCGCTACTGACCCCTAGTCCACATCTTGCCTCTGGCCTTGGACACCCTCCCTCCTCAAATCCAACAGATAGTTACTCTCCTCACCTTCAAAGTCTTACTGAAGGCACATGTACTCCAGAGGCCTGCTTTCTTCTTCTCCCACTAGGTTACCCTGTGTCACCCTCTGTCAGTCACCCTGACTTGGTCCGTTTGTTCTTCCCTCCTCCCAGTCACACATAGCTTGAGTATATATCACTAATTTCTCTCTCTCTCTCTCTCTCTCTCTCTCTCTCTCTCTCTCTCTCTCTCTCTCTCCTATCCATTATCTATCTATCTAGACATTAATATACATCTATCTAGCTAGCTAGCTAGCTATCTGTCTATCTATATCTATCAATCAATCTAGCTAGCTAGCTAGCTAGCTATCTGTCTGTCTCTCTATCTATCTATATCTATCTATATCTATCTATCTATCTATCTATCTATCTATCTATCTATCTATCTATCTATCTAGATGTATATTAATGTCTGCTTGTCCCAGCTCTGATATTTGCTTCCTGGGTCATCTAGGACAAGTCACTTAACTTCTCTGTGCCTCAGTTCCCCTGTCCTTTTTAGACTGTAAGCCCCATGTGGGACAGGAACTGAATCCATACAAAATCATATCTACCCCAGCGTTTTAAACACTGTTTGACACACAGTGAATACTTTACAAATACCATTAAAAAGGAAATCTGATATTTCATCTCCATTTTACAGATGTGGAAATTGAGACACAGCCTCAGGAGTAGCTGTATCCCTAATGAAGCTCCAGTAACATAGCTCTGATACTCTTAGACGAATCCGGGGAGTGTTTAATTCAGACACACTGTGGGAGGCCATTGAGATAATAATAATAATGTTGGTATTTGTTAAGCACTTACTATGTGCAGAGCACTGTTGTAAGCACCGGGGTAGATACAGGGTAATCAGGTTGTCCCATGTGGGGCTCACAGTTAATCCTCATTTTACAGATGAGGTAATTGAGGCACAGAGAAGTGAAGTGACTTGCCCACAGTCACACAGCTGACAAGCGGCAGCGCCGGGAGTCGAACCTATTACCTCTGACTCCAAAGCCCAGGCTCTTTCCACTGAGCCACGCTGCTTCACAGCAATTCCTACCCCTGCTGGGATTCTCTGCTCTAGTCAGGTTTAAACCCAAGTCCATGTGACTTGTCATCTGGCTTTGGGAGGGTATGATCTCCTGAAACGTGAAGTCATAAAAGAAGGTATCTCCCCTTGTGGTTACCTTTTTTTTTTTCCCCCATAAGAGGGTTGTCTCCTTAGTTTGAACATTGGATGACACTCAAGTCAGATACCGGAGGGGAAAAAAAAATGCACTGTGTTCTGTAAGAGATGTTCATGACAATAATAATGCCAGATATTTCTATTGTGTGTTTCTCCAAGGAACTCCAAGTTCTTTTCAGATATCATATATTTAATCCTCACAACATCTAAGGGAACTAGCTGGGAGAAAGGTATTATTATATTTCAAAAGACAGCAACTTGACTCGAAAACATGTTTTGTCAGCACTTCTGCCTTCAAACGGAGATTCCAACACTGGTGTATTCTGGTCGAAGTTTTGAAAGAAAAAAAAAAACTCCTCGATTCCATGGGGGAAGTGTTTTGGTTCCAATTCTGCCACTTCTTTCAATCCGCCATTTTAAATGATTTTAGCCTAAGGGTCTGTGTTTCATTTGACGGGTATCTGTTTTGGTTTTTCTATTTCCCTGTCTCCAATGCCGCAGATTCATCTCAACCCTGAGGACATTTATATTTCATCAAAAGAAGCAGTGTGGAACATTCGAACTTTTTTTTTTTTTTTTTTGTCGTATCGAGATGGGATTGTTTATAAACTGAAACAATAGTTGGCATTTTTCTTGACCTGGTCAAGGAATTGAGAATCTTGTTTCAATTCATTTCAAGAAACTGTTGAAAATGAATATACAATATAGGTTGACTTTACTTTGCAAGAAGATAGCATGCATTTATATGTGTGCATATGCATTATACATATATACGAATATAATGAAAATATGAGTCACAAAAGGTATATCTTTCCCTGGTTCATTCATTTATCCATTCATTTTCATTTATTGAGCACTTACTGTGTGCGGAGCACTGTACTAAGCGTTTGGAAAATGCAAATCAACAACAAAGAGAGATAATCCCTGCCCACAACAGGCTCACAGTCTAGAAGGATTCTAAGCTTCTCTCTCTGATTAAAATCTGCATTCTGAAATGATAATTAGTGTGGCATTTATAAATAGACTACTGGGTATCAAGCACTGTAGTAAATGCCGAGGTGGATATTCACACGCTGGCCTGGAGATTCAGCATGACCTAGTGGATAGAGCATGGGCCTGGGAGTTGGAAGGACCTAGATTCTAATCCTACCTCTGCCACTTGTCTTCTGTGTGACCTTGGGCAAGTCACTTCACTTCTCTGGGCCTCCCATTCCTCATCTGTAAAATGGGGATTAAGACTGTGAGCCTCACGTGGGACAGGGACCGAAGCAGCGTGGCTCAGTGGAAGGAGCCTGGGCTTCGGAGTCAGAGGTCATGAGTTCGACTCCCGGCTCTGCCACTTGTCAGCTGTGTGACTGTGGACAAGTCACTCAACTTCTCTGTGCCTCAGTTAGCTCATCTGTAAAATGGGGATTAACTGTGAGCCCCTGTGGGACAACCTGATTAGCCTGTATCTCCCCCAGTGCTTAGAACAGTGCTCTGCACATAGTAAGCGCTTAACAAATACCAACAAATACCAACAGGGACTGTTTCCAACCCGATTATCTGGTATCTATCCCAGGGTTTAGAACAGTACCTGGCACATAGTAAAAGCTTAATAAATACACTTATTATTATTATTATTATTATTATTATTATTATATGAGATAATCACAATCCTAATCTGAATAGTAAGGAGATCAGGGATCCAATGTCCATTTTACAGATGAGGAGACTGAGGGTCAGAGAGGCACAAGTGATGTGCCAAACCTATTGTGGCAGTCCAGTGGCAGAGCAGGAGCTAGAATTTTAATCCCTTGATTTCTCTAGCCTCCTTCTCTATCCACTAAATCATGCCACCTCCTTAAATCTTTCAGTGACTTATCAGTCCATGGACTTTAGCTAGGTATTCCTCCTCATCTTCAGATGTTTCTTTTCCCCACCCCCTCAGACATCTCAGTGACACCTTGCTCTCTTGATAAAATTTGTAGCAAAAATCAGCATGGATGAAAACTTATCCTTTCACACCTTTATTGGGAATAATCTGCAACATGCATGGATGATAGAAAGATGTCCAAGTAACTAATGTTCTAAGGCAACGTGATTGCATAAACATAAGCAGAGTGGACACAAAAGAAAAAAAAAATAACAATTCCAACCTATAATAAAGCAAACCTCGAGTCAGTCATTATTGCTCTATGGTGGGGTGACTGTAGTAAGCACAGAGTGGACACAAAAGACAAAAAAAATTAAAAATACCACATTTCCAAGCCATAATGAAGCAAAATTTGAAACTTAGCTAGGCATCACTGAGAGGCAAGAGCTGGGAAAAAATCCCTTTGGATTATGGACAGGTACAAAATGTCAAGGGGCACAAAGAGAAAATTGATAAATAAATGATATATCTAGCCATCTGTACTTGACCATACAGAAATCAGGGAAATTCTAGATAGTAAAGTATTGTAAGTTGTGGTTGAGGTGGCCCAAAAGTGTGGAGGTGAGCATATGACCTAGGGACAAAGGAAATGGGGAAAGCTTTTTGGAAGAGGTGGGGTTTTTTAATGTTTTGTGAAGATGGAGAAACATCTGGAGTCTGGCAGATTTGTAGGAGGAAGACCATGAGGAAAACATAGCAGGCAGGAGAGGTGAAAAAATGCTCAGTGAGTAGGTTAGCTTGAGGGGACCCAAGAGTGTGAGCTGGGTTGTAATGGGAGAAGAGAGTGGATAAGTGAAAGGTGAGATGTGATGTAATGCTTTAAACTCAGTCATAAGTTAATGCTTGATGTGAAGAGAATTTGAATAGTTTTTTGTTTTTTTTTAATGCTCATGGTGGTAGAGTATGGACTGTAAAGGGGAGAGATTGGAGATAAAGAGGTCAGTGAAGTAGTTGAAACAGTCTAGCTCCAGTCTAGTCAAGATTTGACCCGAGTTCAGATGGAGTTCAGGGTGCAAAGTTGGGCCACAGTGTATTCTGCAAACCTAGAGATTTCCCTACCCTCTCCTTCATCTGGAGCCCGGTGAAGGCATTAAACAAATCTTTTCTAACACAGAGCCCCAAGAGACCCTGTCATTTGCCTGTCTCCTTCTTATAGGTTCCTCTCTATCCTAACCCTTGTCTATCCTAACCCTTTGTTTCCTGGTATTAGTCAGTGTTGTAATAATAATAATAATGATGGGTTTCATTAAACACTTACTAGATGCAGAGCACTGAATTAAGCACTGGAATGGATGTACGATAATTATGTCAAACAAGGTCCCTAACCCACAATAAGAAGGAAACAGATATTTAATACTCATTTCCTAGCTGAAGAAACTGAGGCACAGAGAAATGTAGTTACCTGCCCAATATTTGTTAATTAATTCATTAATTCATTCAATCATATTTGTTGAGTGCTTACAGGGTGTAAAGCACGGTATTAAACACTCGGAGAGTACAATTCACTAACAAAGAGAGACAATCCGTGCCCACAACAGGCATATCAGACAGCAGGGAAATGGAAGAGCTGGAATTAGAACCCAGATTTCATGACTTCCAGGCCAGAATTTTTTTTCTCAGCAAAGCAGCATGGCCTGGTGGAAAGAGCACGGGCCTGCAAGTCAGAGGAATTAGATTCTCATCCTGGCTCTGACATTCACCTGTTGTGTTACTCTGAGTTAGTCACTAAATGTCCCTGTGCCTCAGTCTCCTCAACTGCAAAATGGGGATGAAATGCCTGTTCTGCCTCTTAGACTGTGAGCCCAATGTGGGATTGGAATTTTGTCTGACCCGATTACCTTGTATCTATCTCAGTGCTTAGAACACTGCTTGACACATAATACGTACTTATGACTGTAAGATACAATTGCCCTCTAGATCACTGACTATACTCCTGACTGTAAACTCGTGTGGTCAAGGAATGTGCTTACCAACTCTCATATTGTTACACTTACTCTTCAGAGTGCTTAGTACAGTGTTCTGCACTCAGTAAGCACTCAATAAATATGATCGAATGGTTGATTGATTGTTTAACAAATATTATTGTTATTATTTCCATGAGGCCATTCTAGTTTCCTTCTTTTCTTGACAGACTAGCTCCTCCAATACAGCAGGGACTAAGAAGGAGAGAGCAATTATTTAATCCCTATTTTACAGATGAGGAAACCTGAGCACAGAACAGTGAAGGGACTTTCCCAAGGTCACACAGCAGAGGGGAAGTTCTGATTAGAACCCAAGTCTCCAAACTTCCATTCCCATGCTGTTTCTACTTGAACACCCAGCCTCAGCTGCCTATAGAAAGACTTGTGTTGAAAATATATCATTAAGTAACCTTTCCTGTTATCAGTTTGACGTCCACCGAGATATCCTTTGACACACTCTAAAAGGAACACTTTAAACCTCATAGCTACAAGTACGCTCCTTTAATTTGAGTGAAGAATTTAGGCTTCGTGACCCGGTGAGGGTAGAATTAGAAAATGTGATTTTCACACATCCATAAGCTCTCCCCTCTGGATATCAGAAATAATGGAAAGCCCAAATGTTTGCGAAAAAAGTTGGATCGACTGCTCCGGGCGCTTCGAACCCCAAAACACCTAGGCTAAAAATAACTTTGGTTAGGACAAAAATCTGGTCCTCAAAAATTTCTGCTGCCCCATGGCCATATTTAATCCTTCTAACTCTCTGGGAATTCTCCAGTAGCCTAGCAGTGGGACTTAGTCAGACCCGGAGTAATTAATTAAAATGACAAATGGGGGTAAATGATGAATCTAGACTGTTGTAATTAGAGACTCACCAGGTGTAGTAAATATGTTCTGCTCTCATTTTCAAAACCTCCTCTTCGAGGCTAAGAGGGTGGGAGTGGGGAGCCTTCCAATCTCACCCCTAAGCCAAATACCCTCAGACAGAAGGAATTCTGGTCTGAGCTCAGCTACAGTGATGAGTGTGTGAGTCCAGATATGGAGGAGGGTTGTGGAAATCATTAATAATCTGATGTGGGGAATCAAAAAAGGACCTTAAAAAGGACCCTCTAGAATATAACCTCGTTGGGGGGAATGTGACTCTTGCTATAGTGTACTCTCCCAAGCATTTAGTGCTTTACACCCAGTAAGCATTTAATAAATGTGATAGAATGAATGGATAAATAAATTGGAAGAGGAAGAGGTGATTGAGTGAGTGAGTTGGGATATTGGCGTCAGGCAATATGTAAATTGCGGGGGTGGGGAGAGTGATAATCACGGTAACAGTAATATTATTTCTGGAGCATCCGATAGGTGTAATGTAATGCACCTCATGCTGGGGAAACCATAGTCGTGAACGCTGCCCACAAAATAAGAGAGGAAACCAACTGCTATGGTGGTGGGCCATATTTATTCAAAGCACTCTCCCTTAGAATTCAGAGCAACAATACCCTAAACTGGAATTGCAAGTAAATATTTTTGCTGTACCCCTAGAACAGTCGGTTAAAGTTTCGTCTGACTCAGGTACAGATGGGGAAAACTACAGATAGGGAAAGCGGACAGCAGTTAATTGGTTAAGCAATGCATTTGTCTACCTGGAGAATATTCAGAGGAATAAACTTTCTGATTTTTCCCCCTTCATTTTTGGAGATATTCATTTGCCTGGTTGCCACCTGTCTCTGCTTTTAACAATAATTCCCAAAATGTAATTTTCTACATTTAATCGAACACAGCTATGAAAGTGTTTTATGGGAATGTGTTAAAGATATAAAATTTCAAAAAGAGCATTACAGAAAATGTGATTTTAGGAATAGAAGAATTGTTGAGCTTTGACAAGTTTTATGCCAACCCTGTTCCTTTAAATGCTTTAATTCACGATTGCGGCTGGTCTGAGTTTTACCAATGAAGTAAAGGTTTGGGGCAATGAGCTGTTTCATTGGTGCATAATATCCTTTTCGTGAAACTATCACATGCTACCCAGCGTAGGTGAACATTTTTCATTTTAACTAATAGTTTCTCTCCACCCCTGCTGTGGCTTCCACCCTATTGGGTACAGTTGAATCTTGACTAAGATTTCTTTCAACAAAAAGCAAGACTTTTTGCATGCCTCCATTTTTGTGTGTCCTTTTAATGCTTTGTCAACTAAAATTGAAAAAGACCTGCCAGATCTTCTTTACCAACCGAATCCTTCCAGTTCAGATAAGTGTTTACATTTTGAAATAGACTAACTGCCAGTCTAAATCAATCCATGGTATTTATTGTCTACTGTGTGCAGAACATTATACTAAGCACTTGGGAGAGTACAACATAGAGTTGGAACATGTTTAAGCTCCTTGTTGTACAAATTTAAATTAAAATTTTAATGATAATAATAAAAATAATGGTGTTTGTTAAGTTCTTATTGTGTGCCAGGCTCCGTTCTAAGCACTGGGTTGGATAAAAGTTAATTGGGTTGGATACAAACCCTGACCCACATTTGGACTCAAAATCCCAATCCACATTTTACAGAGGAGGTTTGTGACTTGCCCATGGTCACACAGCCAACAAGTGGCAGATCTGGAATTAGAACCATTACCTTCTGACTCCTGGACCCCGGCTCTATCCACTACACCACACATTACAATAGAATAGAGAGGCAGCATGTGTGGCCTATTGAAAAAAGCACAGGTCTGGGAGGTAGAATTCCTGGGTTCAAATCCCTGCTCCGCCATTTACCTGCTGTGCGACTTGAGAAAGTCACTTAACTTCTCTGTGCCTCACTTTCCTCATCTGTAAAATGGGGATTAAAGCTTCTAGATTGTAAACTCGTGTTTACTCTTGTATTGAACTCTCTCAAGCACTTAATACTGTGCTCTGCACACAGTAAGCACTCAATGAATACAATTGAATGAATGAAATCCTTCCTCCTACTTAGACTGTAAACTCCATGTGGAACACAGATGGTCCAACTCGATTATTTTATGTCTACAGCGATAATATTGATGTATAAAGACATTTAAAGAAGGATAGGAAGATCAGATAATATTTCTAGACTGCAGGCCCATTGTCAGGTAGGGATTGTTTCTATCGGCTGCCGAATTGTACTTTCCAAGTGCTTAGTACAGTGCTCTGCACACAGTAAGCACTCAGTCAATGTGATTGAATGAAGGAAGGAATGAATACCACGTTCTAAATACTGACCTATCCCACCTGCAATTTATTTCAGTTTCTGTCTCCTCAACTAGGAGACAAACTCAGTGAGAGCAGAGGTGCTCTTTACAGGATCTGAAGCATTTATTACAGTGCTCTGCACACCGTAAGCACTCAATACATAATACTAATTGACCGATTAAATCACAGAACACTTTAAATAGAGCTTGTAAGGGGAAGGTATTCCTTATCCCCCCGTTATCCCTTGACAGCCCCTCTCAGGATGGCACCTGGTGAGTTTCCTAAGAAAATCACCCTCCGGCTTGATTCCTTGATGATCCAATATGCAAAATATGATCTTTGTTTCATTGTCTGTTTTCTAGCCTCTATCAGGTAAAGCCCCCTGAATGCGACCTTTATTCAGAACTCAACTTTTCTTACACCGGAAATTCAGGTTACCATTTTGGCCTTTGGTGTTCCTAGAAATCACTTCTTCACCTGATGTGTCTGGAATATCAATATCAGAATCAGCTTCCACCTGCTGCTTTAATCTCATTTCCTCAACCTGAAATCCGTACGCTAGTTTCTGTAATTTCACTCCGTCAAATGTCAGCTTTTTTTGCTTTTACCTTAACCTATTCACACTTTTATCATTTTCCTTTTATGTACTCTCCTTGCAGATCTGGCCTCTACCTTTCATTTCATTACGAACACTTTCTCAGTAATCTGCCTCTTCTCACAACACCACTCCTTGCTTCCAGGCCTTTTTCTGCCTTCCACAAATTCTCCTTTTTCATTGACTTCATTCCAGATCTTCAAACCGACACCCAGTATTTCTTCCACATTCTTTTACTAATTTTCTCATCGTGCTGGATTAGATTTGCTCTTTAGGGACATTATTTTTTGGGTCTGACTATGTTTTCAACTCTTTATCAGTACTCATAAGTAGCCTGAAGATGAGTTGCTCTATTCCCTTTACCTCAGTGATAGAAATAATTGCATGTGTGTGTGTGTGTGTGTACTTTCATATATAAATATAAAGTAAATTTTGTATTTCCTGGTTTAATTTCAAAGCATCTTCTAATCTTTCCCATTTTCCTGTGCTCTACATTATTTGTCATTGGTGATATGAAGTCACATAAAAAACAGATCAAAAGAAATAGCAAAAGGTTTAGAAAACACAATATCCTTTATGAAGAAAATGAAGATAAATGGGTATAATGGTCAGAGGAAAGGAAATCTGGGGAAATAGAGGAAACCTGTTACCTAGTAGAAGGGGGTTTCCAAACCCGGATGGACATTTTCTGGTTAAGGTGGGGAGTTTATGCAAAAATGATTTGCTTAAAGTAGGTGAAGTAAAGAAACAGAGACACACCAGACTATCCAGTCGAATGACTCGAGGCAATCACTGACATAGATTGTCAGGAAACAGGGAGATGGTGAACTGGATTAGAGTCCTCTGAGTTAGAAATGATTTTTGAAATAATGTGATGAAAACGTCATATGCACGGGGATAACTAGGTGACCCTATGGGTCCTCGCAAACTCAAAGGATTCTGAGAGTCTACAGGAAACCATCCATCAAAGGCTTGGGCTCAGGTGGCTGCCATGCTCTTCCCTTCAAAGAATTGAAAGTAATGAAGAAGAGTGTATACAAAAATGACAAAGATGGAGAGGAAATCCACAGAGAGATGTTACAGCCAAATCATTCTGAGGCAAAAGAAAGTATGATTCTGAAGGCTGAAGAACATAAATGAACAGAAGATTTGGTCCATAGGGAAGAACTATTCTATAGCCTATTTAATCACCAAAATATCAATAATGATAGTACTAATACTGACTCTTAATGACATTCGGTTTGAGCTAATAGCTTAACATTTCCCATAGCTTTTCTTCTCTGCCTTTGTTTCCTTGAGAGGATGTGCAATCTATTTTTGATTTTTACTTTTATCCACATGGAGAAAGAGTTCTTTTTAGGTCATTAGTTTGGGGCATAATGAATCCTTTAATTTCAAACTATTATTTAGCAGGGCCATTATTTCAACCTCACCTCATCAGAAAAAAAAAAAAAAACGGTATAAAGTCAGAGTGATTTCACAAAGTGATAGCCCTGTGAAAGTGTCTTCAAGAAAAACTCTTTCATCCAAAATTCTGCTCTCCAATTGGCAAAGGGGATTATCCATGATACAAGAGTGTCTCCTTACTTGGTTATACTGTCCTCTCCCAAGCACAATGCTCTTCACACAGTAAGTGCTTAGTAAATGCCATTGATTGATTGAATGTGAGGTGGCTCCAACCTTATTAACATTTTGTTCTTGATTGACTGGTTGAATTGTGTTTGGGTCAGAGAAAGGGTTCTTCAGACTCTGAGTATAGTGCTCAGCAAATACCACCACTATTCATTTATAACCATTTCTGAAACTTAGTTCCCACCCAAAAAAGAGGAAAATGAAAGAAAATTGGACAGAATGGAGCTACACATGTTGGTTGAGCAGTATTAACCTTTTGTAGCCACACATTCCTGGCACTTTCTCCAGAGGAAGTGCCAAACCTTTGATTCTGAGAAGCAGCGAGGCCTTGGAGATAGAGGCCGGGCCTGGGAGTCAGTAGGACCTGGGTCCTAATCCCGACTCCACCACTTGTCTACTGTGTGACCTTGGGCAAGTCACTTTACTTCTCGGTGCCTCATTTACCTCATCTATAAAATGGGGATTAAGACGGTGAGCCCCATGTGGATCAGGAACTGTGTCCAGCCTGATTAGCTTGTAACTACTCCAGCGCTTAGTACGGTGACTGGTACATAGAAGGTCCTTAACAGATGACACAAAAAGTACCCCAAGGGAGGGCAGACCTTGGCTTTGTTGTTCCTGGTAAAGTAGTTGTCTGATGGACAGGTGTATTGTCAGGAGTCTGTTGACCTGGGGGTTCTGAGATGTGAGGAGTGAAATAGTAGGAAGGAAGAGGTGTATGATCTCTCCATACATGGAGGAATTGGGTTTCCCAATGATCTGGGTAAGAGATGCATATTTTATGGTATTCGTTAAGCTCTTCCTAGGTGCCAGGCTCTATATTAACCACAGGATAGCCAAGTTGTACGCATTCTTTTTTCTCGCGTAGTGCTTAGAGACTTCATTTCCATTTTACAGATGAGATAACTGAGTCTCAGAGAAGTTAAGTGACTTAGCCCGAGGTCACGTAGCAGTCAAGTGGAGGAGCTGGGATTAGAAGCCACATCCTATGACTACCAAGTCCGTGTATTTTTTTTTTTTTTTCCATGAGGCCACTCTGCTGTGATTCGTAGACCCAAGACCAGCCCCCACAACTTCTAAGCTCTCCTGATATTCCAATTCCAGAGACATTATCTCCAAAATACCACCTCAGTTCTCATGTACTCATTGTCCCTTAAAATGCATTACAAACCCTGCTAGATTATCAAGTCTTTAATGGCAGGGGTCTTTCTACTCTACTGTTTGAAATGTCATTAGTTAAGTGCTCACTCTGTGTCAAACACCATTCTAAACTCTCTCCCAAGCACTTAGTACAGTGCTCTGCCCGGAATAAGCACTCCATAAATAATAGCTTGATGGCTGAATTGATGAAACTCATGCTGGAATATTCTCCTCCTTCCCTCACTCACTCTTCACAGTCAGACACCCCCAAAACAATAGTAAAATGAACTTCAGCGGGTCACAGATCTCGGAGATGCTCTATTATTTCAAGTGTGAAAAGCAAATTGATTACAAAGTTATAAGTTAATCCAATTGTCACTGAGGCTCAACTTCAGAGAAGAGAAAAGATGTAGCAGTGATGGGTGAAGAGTAAATCAGACATTTAACCATAAATTAACAGGATTCTCCCAGGATGCACTGTCCAGGATTTTGAGAGGAGTTGCAAAGGACCATAACCACTTAAGGAGAGCCGACATTGTGAAGGTCAATGGTGAATTTTCAGCTGGGGAATGCCACCTGAAGGAAGGATTTTTACTATTTTGGAGTTTCCGGTCGTCTATAACCTGGCTTCATCTTTGCATCTTTGGGTTTCTTTTTCCACATTTTCTCCGCACGATTTTTGTTAAAACGTAAAACCGAAGGTGTAAAATGTAAAAACTGACCTTTCTTCAGAAGAGACAGAGGTAGCTGAGCTGACAGGCGAAATGCTAAAATCATGAACAGTAAGTGCTTAGAAAGGCTTTTTACATGCCAGACCCAATCAATTGTATTGGTGACAATTTACTTAATAAATTGAAAGAATCCTGATGGGGCATGAGGTGGCAAATTGTATTCCCTGAAGAGTTGTTTTCTGTTTGTCAAGTGTTTCAAGGGGCAAGATGGATTTCAAACTGGAAAACATTTTGGTAAACATCTCAGGTAAAAGAGAGAAAAAAGGTTGTGTTAAGCTATTATGAACAGAGCTTATGTGTTCTCCATTTAGGAAATGTAAATGTAAATGTGAACTGATGCTTGTACAATATAAATTGCGTATAACAATCACAGGGAACCTATGGTTTACTAGAGGGGAAAGTAAGGGATGTTTTATCATTCACTCTTAACCATGATCATGGACATTAACTGGAATTGGAAGGTCACTTTTGTGATAAGGGATGTTTTATCATTCAATCTTAACCATGATCATGGTCATTAACTGGAATCGGAAGTTTGCTTTTGTAAATGAATGAATGAATGAATGAATCAATCAATCAATGATATTCATTGAGTGCTTACTACATGAGGAGTAAGTTAAATCGTTACATGACCCCTGAGCTCTCCTCTAAGCTTCCTTGAATAAGCCCTCATCATCTCTTCTCCCACTCTCTTCTGCATAATAATATTAATAAAAATAATAATTGTTTTATTCATTAAGAACTTATCATGTATCAGGCACTGTACTGAGCCCTGGGGTAGATACAAGGTAATTGAGTTGGACACAGGCCCTATCCCACAGGGGGCTCACAGTCTTAATCTTCATTTGACAGTTGAGTGAGACTGAGGCATAGAGAAGTGAAGTGACGACCGAGGGCACACAGCAGAAAAGTTTGTCAGAGCTGGATTAGAACCCATGACCTTCTGACTGCCAGGCCTGCGCTCTATTCACTAAGCCACATTGCTTCTGTATCATCCTTCCACATCGATTTGCACCTTTTAGTCACCCCACCCTCAGCCCCACAGCACTGATGTGCATATCTGTAATTTTTTTTTATGTTAATGTCTGTCTCCTTCTCCAGACCCAATCCTGGTGGACAGAGAATCTTTCTACCAACTCTCTCATGTGTTACTCTCCCAAGCACTTAGTACAGAGCTCTGCACCTGGCAACCACTCAATAAAGACGACTGATGGATTGCAGAGCTCTGTACTAAAAACTTGGGAGAGAACTTTATGACAGAGTTGGTAGTCATGATCCCTCGATATCCAACTGGATATGAATCTATCTGACTACCTGCATACTGGTAAATAAATATTCCATTTTTCAGCTATTTCATCTGATAGTAGACTACGACTCCTTTATAGAATATAATGCTGGGCTACTATAGCTACGTCTAATATTACTACTACTACTAATAATAATGGTACCCGTTAGGTGCTTACTATGTTCCAGAGAAGATCTAAGCTCTGGGGTAGACACAAGCAAATCAGATAGAACACCAGCCCTGTCCCACGTGGGGCTCATAGTCTCTATCCCCCTTTTATAGATGAGGGAACTGAGGCCTAGAGAAGTGAAGTGACTTGCCCAAGGCTACACTTCAGGCCAGTGGTAAGATTAGATTAGAATCAATTACTCTCTGACTCCCTGACCTGTGCTTTATCCACTATGCCATGTTGCTTCTCATGGTAATAATTCATTTGTTAAGTGCTTACTATGTGCCAAGCACTGTTCCAAGTGCTGATGAAGATAAAGTTAATCAAGATTCAGTACCTGTCTTGCATCGTGCTCTCGGTCAAAGTGATAAAGAGAACCGGCATTTAACCCCCATTTGGATGATAAGAAAACTGAGGCATAGAGAAGTGAAGTGGTTTGCCCAATATCACACAGCAGGCCGGTGTAATAGATGGAATTAGAACTCTGGACTTCTGACTCTCAGGCCCATCCTCTTTCCACTAAGCTATACTGCTTCACTTATTCTCTATGTCCATGAGTTGTTGATAAATTTTGTTTTCTCCCTCATTAGATTGGAAACTCCTTGAGAGCAGGAAATATACCTTTCTTCTACTGTGTGTTTGTGTTACCACAAAAACAAACCTCGCACTACAGCCATGATATATTCCTCACAGATGTAGCTGCATTGTCCCTGGTATATCATGGGGTATGTTTTTCCATGGTTTACACTTCACAAATTGGAACTTCTTCCATTTATCTCTGAAAATATAATATAAAATTTCTGCACGTGTAACCTGTAATACTGAATATTCTTAAACCAGAAATTATTCTCTCAATTCAAATAATACTAGAATATTACTACTAATAATAATGATGGTTTTTGTTAAGCACTTATTATGTCCCAAACACTGTTCTAAGCTCTGAGGTAGATACTAGGTAATCAGGTTGTCCCACATGGGGCTCATGGTCTTAATCCCCATTTTACAGGTGAGGTAACTGAGGCCCAGAGAAATGAAGTGACTTGCCCCAGGTCACACAGTAGACAGGTGGCAGAACCGAGATTAGGACCTATGGCCTTCTGACTCCCACTCCCTATCAATCAATCAGTCAGTGACATTTATTGAGCACTAACTGTGTGCCGATCACTGTACTAAGCTCTTGGGAGAGTATTCATTCATTCAATAGTATTTATTGAGCGCTTATTATGTGCAGAGCACTATACTAAGCGCTTGGGTTGATGGCCACATCCCCTGCTCACAAGGAGCTAAAGCAGAGCAGACAGTCTCTCTTCTTTCATTCATTATATTTATTAAGCGCTCACTGTCTGCAAAGCATCGTACTAAGCAATTGCCAGGGTACAATATGACAATAAATTGTCATATTCCCTGCCCATAATGAGCTTACAGTCTAGAGGGGGGCACAGACATTAATATAAACAAATGAATAAATGAACATATTGCAGATATATACTTCTGTTTTGGGGGGGGGGGAAGGGCAGGAGGAAGAGGAGCAAGGCAGGAACTGCAGAAGATTCAAAGTAGATGAACCCAATTAAAATTCTCTTTGGGGCCCCCAATCTACAGAGTGTGAAATTTCAGCATTTGAATGCTCCCCCGCCGAATGGAGCTGAATAAGTTGAGGACATTAGTTTTCATACTTTAAAGCATAAAGTAATTACATCATTGTAAAAATTACATGTCATCATAACCCTTGATGCTTATTGCATATAGTTCTTGTCATCTCCAAAGTACTTTACATATATTGCCTAATTAATGCTCCCTAAAATTCTGAGGGGTTTGTAAATATTATATAAATCTCTCTGATGAAAGGAGGAATGATGAGATTTAAGTGACTTATTCAAGGTCACAGAGGGAATCAACAGCCATTACATAATTTGATTTTATTATGGTACCTCCGAGCCTCGATCGGTCCTTTTCTATTTCAGTAGTAAATTAATCCCGAATTCACTATCTCAGCTCATATCTCCTATCCACCCTTCCTAGGAGGTGTTCGGTCGGGACTTTCGGAAGACCAACAACCTTCTAGAAAGGCACAGTCATTTATCTCAAGTGGTTGAGAATAATTTAGTTCATTTAATATGTGTGAAATTATGAGTGGCGTTTATTCAGCACTTACTATGTGTCCAGCATTGTACTGAGCGCTGAGGTAGATACAAGGTCATCAGATGGGATTGCTTGATCACCTGGAAATGGATGGGGAGGTGTTTCTGAAAGGATGAGACCTAATTCCTTCATGAGAATTGTGTGAGCATCTCCTCATGGGAGCAACATTGTAATCTTGATACAGTTACTTCCCAGCTAAGCACCCACAGAACGGAAGAATCTGACATGTTTCCTGCCCCTAGGGAATTTTAGTCCCGTGGGGAAAACGAACAGGCTCCCGATGACAAGTTTATCACACTGGATCCAAATAATGAGAGAACTTCCACTCAGGCCAGTTTGGTAAAGGAAATTGATTGCTCTCATTTTGTTGTCGGTACTGGGGAGAGGGATCATTATTATTATTATTATTATTATTACTATTATTTATTATTACTATCACACTTATCATTGTTATGGTATTTGCTCAGTGCTTACTAGTGCTCAAACAACCGTTCTAAGCAACAGGGTAGGTACAAGTTAATGATGCTGGATTCAGCTGACCCACATGAAGCTCAGGTTCTAAGTAGACGGGAGGACAGACATCGCAATCCCGTTTTACAGATAAGTAAACTGAGGACCAGAGAAAGGAAGTGCTCACCATCGGCTTTAAAGGACAAAATCATCTTACCTCCTCCTACCTCGCCTTGCTTTTCTCCTACTACAACCCAGCCCATGGACTCAGTTCCTCCGGTGCTAAGTTTCTCACTGTACTCCGATCTCGTCTATCTCATCGTCAACCTCTGCCTCGGGCCTGGAATGCCCTTCCACTTTCTATCCAACAGACATTGACTCTCCCCATTGCAGAGTCTTACAGAAGGCCCACCTCCTCCAAGAGGCCTTCCCTGACTAAGCCCTCCTTTTCTCTTCTCCCACTCCCTTCTGCATCACCCTAACTTCCTCCCATTATTCGTCCCTCTCCCAGCCCCAGAGCTCTTAACGTACATATCAGTAATATGATTCATTTATATCGATGGCCGATCTCCTCCTCTGGACTGTAAGCTCATTGCTGGCAGGGAATGTGTCTGTCCATTGTTATAATTTACTCTTCCAAGCACTTAGTACAGTGATCTGCCTACAGTGATCGCCCCGTAAGTACGACTGACTGACTGGCTGACGAGCCCAAGGTCACATAGCCGGCAACTGACAGAGCCGGAATTACAACCTAGGTCCCTTGACTCTTAGACTCGTGGGAAATACTTAGCAAAATAGGTTTATCAGGTGAGAGGAAACAGTATTCATCACTGATACTGCAAAGAGGATGCTTCAGTGTCCTGTAGGAGACAGGTGAGATGGCTCAAATCCTCACTGAAATGGAGTAACACATCAGTTGCCTGTCTCCAAAGCATTGGAAATCCATGGGAATAAAGCTCAATTTCCATCAGACAAAAAGCTGTTATTTTGGAGGCAGGTTGGCCTATTGGAAATAGCATGGTCCAGGATTCAAGATACCCAAGTTGTAGCTTAGCTCTTGGTCTGCTGTGTGACCTTGGGCAAGTTATCTAATCTCTCTGGGACTCAGTTTCCTAATCAATAAAACAGAGCTGCTCTCCCTCCCACTTGACTCTGAGTCCTGTATGGGGCAAGGACTGTGTCTAATAAGATTATCAATCATTCATATTCACTGGGTGCATACTGTTTGCAGATAGCTGTACTAAGCCCTTAAGAGAGTAAATTATTATGGTATTTGTTAAGTGCTTATTATGTGCTGGGCACGATTCTAAGCACCAGTTAGGTGCAAGGTAATCGGGTTGATCATGGTCCCTGTCCCACAGGGTGCTCATAGTCTTAATCCCCATTTTACAGATGAAGTCACTGAGGTACTGCAAAGTTAAGTGACTTGCCCGAAGTCACACAGCAGATAAGTGGCAGGCGCAGGGATTCGAACCCACATCCTCTGTAATGTAACCAATTTGGTAGACATGTTCCCACAAGTTAGAGAATTATCTTATTTTCTAACCTGCTGCTTAGCCCAGTTCTTTGACACAAAATAAGCACTTTGGAAATACTATTTGTAAAAGGGTAAGATTTGATCAGATTTAATTGGGGGAGGGAGTTCAGACTAAAATGAGGCAACTGCATTGTGGGAAACCCAAGGAACCTATCATCGCTTCTGATGGGAGATCAGAAAACACCTGGTGGTGCAAAAACAGAAATGTAATTAAAGGAACGAGTCCGAGGGTCCGCCCAGAGTCTCAGCCCCGCTGCCTGCCTCCTCCTCTAATTTGCTTCTGGCGTGGGCCGAGGTGAAAGCGCTCAACTTTAGCCCAGGGTGTTTAATATTCATTGATAGTTCTCTCCTTCGTTTCCGATCCAGGCAATTTCAAGATCATTTCTTTCCCCGGGTGCCGGTGGGAATATGGAATCGTCGATCAGTAATGCAGTCTTTGTTTTTGAATCCTGGAGGCCTTGAGATTGGGAGGAGCTATATGGCCGCTGGAGTCTCCTCTCGATTGTTTCCTTGAAGTGAAGAATTTTATTTTTAATATTTCCCGTGGGTTGGGAAACATTGCCAATCGAAACTCTTGGGCTTTAGGGGGGAAAGGCTGGGATGGGGCTAACGGAATGAAAAACACAGTGTGATGGTCTTATAGAAAGGCACCTTCTTCCCCCTTCCGCAATCACATCTCCTCCAACCTTCTCTAACTCTAAATAACCCCCCTTTATAACTCCCCACCCAGGACTGATATAGCCTAGTAGAAAGAGCACAGACGTGGAAGTCAGAAGGCCAAGCTCTTAACACAGTGCTCTGGACACAGTAAGCAATCAATAAATACCACTGGTTAATTCATAGCCGCTTCCATCTTCTCTGAAGTACTGTATATTTGTGACTTACGTTTCCTCGTCTCCGCCACTGAGTTGTCTGCTCTTTGAAAGCTGGCGCTGTATCCTACTTAGGTTTCTCTCCTACTTGCCTTGTCCAGTGCTTACTAAATGAGGTTGATGCTGATGACAGTGATGGTGACAGGGGTACTCATAACTTGAATTCTCAGCCCAGTGAAATTCTTTCCAACATTTCCCCACTTATCTAGAAGCAAATAGATGAAAACAGATTTCTTTCACCTATGTTTGTAGTTGTTTCTAACTCCACTGAACAAGTACACAGGGATGGCTAAAGATGTTTGCAGCCAAGAAGCCTGGTACATGCTAATTCAATTAAAAAAAAAAAAAAAAAACCACTCCCCCCATATTTCACATGGTGGCTGAAGTATACAATAGATCCTTTTTGATTTTAGAGATTCTGAAAGACCAAATTACCATCCCATTTCCTGGAAAAGAGGCTTCCCCAGCCCCTGGTACAGGATGTATTCTTTAGAAGAGATGAGCTAAATAGTGTCAACAGTTTCATTTCCACCAGGAAAGTCATAGGACTAAGAATAGCAGTAATTCTACATTGCAGATGGTAAGTTCTTTTAAGGGTAAGGATCGTTTCTACTAACTCTGTTATTCTTTTCCAAGCCCTTAATACCCAGTGCTTGGCATTGGGTAGATGAATGCTAGCTACTGATTGATTAATAAACTGTGAGCTCATTGTGGACAAGGAAAATGTCTACCAACTCTGTTGTACTGTCCCAAGGCCTTAGTTCACTGTTCTGCACACTCATTCATTCATTCAGTTGTATTTATTGAGCACTCACTGTGTGCAAGGCACTTTACCAAGCTCTTGAGAGAGTACAATATAACAATAAACAGATGCACTCCCTGCCCATTACGAACTTACAGTTTAGAGGGGAACCACACTTTAGTATAAAGAAATACATAAATTATAAATATGTTCATAAGTGCTGTGGGACAGAAAGCACTCAATAAATATGATTTATTAATTGAGTGATTTTCCTGCTCATGAGGAGGTTATGTTTATCATGAGAAGGGATAAACATGAAATTATTGACAAACAGTGTGACAAAATGAATGATCGAACAGATGAATGATTAACCCTATATATGGAATTGCTGTGCATAGGTATAAACAACTATAGGCTGTAAACCTATTTTGGGCAGGAAATGTGCCTACGCATTTAGTACAGTGCTCTGTACGCATTAAGCTCTCATTAAAGATGACTGATGGATCACTTTAGAAGGAGTAGGCAATTGCTATTTTCAAAACTCTAGACTTTCTTTCATAATTCTGGAAGCAAGGAATTTATTCTTTCCAGTCCTTGCTTGGACATTAAAAGGATGCTGGTTGGGAACTCGGTGACCCCGACTGTATGATCTTCACCTTTCCGGATGCCGAAAAGTGTTTTCTCCCTGCTACTTGCAACTTGGAAAATGTTTGTTAAGAGCCCTACAAGCTGTCAGACATACCAATAACTGAATTTCCTTGGTTTGTCATCTCTGACTTCGCTATGAAAAGAAAGGAAAACAGCAGAGGGGTGGGCAGGGGGGGAGATGCTTCAGAGGTAACATTGGGGATATTTTGATATTGCCAAGTAAAAACATTTAGGGTTTTCTCTGGAACCAATGAGACGCCTCACCCCGTTTGCAAAATTTTCTAACAGTGATGAGTCTAGGCAAACTTGCCCTGAATGGTGAGGATTATAGAATGTGAGCAAGCTGCACTTTGGACCAGCAGTCTTTCCTCCCCACAGACTATCATCATTTAAAAAAATCCACCCAAACATATGCATATCCTATGTCTCTCCTTTCATAAACACCATTCATCTTTTACTCCCTCTGTCCTTGGATCGCCTGGAAAATGTTTCCTGGTTAATTAGTCTAGAAGTCAGTGCAACTTATCCAAGCGGAGCCGAATGAAGAGCTGTGTTCTGTTTGGCTCCTTCTCTGGTCCTTCTTTTCTCAGAACAGTGAACTCACTGCCTCTCTGGAGCCGTCCCCTTGATTACCATTCGGCCTTCTCTATAATAAACTTCCAACGGAGGTCATAGTACCACTTCTCCCCTTTGGCCTGCACTTATTCTATGAAGAGATTGAGTGTATTAAAGGGAAGATGGACAGCTCTCCAAAAAATAAAATAAAAAAGGCTGATTGTATTCCTGCTAGAGGGAAATATGGGCTATGTTTTCTTTTTTCTGTTCGAGAATTGAGCATAAAAAATTCAGCACAGTGGAAGTGTTCCTTGGAATCAATCAATCAGTCATTCAATTGTATTTCCTGGGTGCTTACTGTGAGGAGAGCACTGTACTATAAGCACTTGGGAGTGTATAATATAACAGACTTGGAAGACACGTTCCCCTGTTCACAGTAAGCTTATGGCCTGGGGATGGGTGGGAGGACAGACATTGATAGAAATAAATTTCAGATATGGATGTAACTGCTGTGGAGCTGAGGGAGAGGTGAATAAAGGGTGTAAATCAAGTGCAAGGGAGGTGCAGAATGGAGTGGGAGAACAGGAATCGAGGGCTTTGTCAGGGAAGCCCGCTTGGAGGAGATGCACTTTTAGTGTGGTTTTGAAGGGTGGGAGAGCTGATCTTCTGTCAGATATGAAATTAAACTACAGCTTTTGCAGTAAATGGGAATAAAGAAAATTTGAGCCTCTGTCAATTCATGGGGTGAAAAAAGAGAGGAAAGAGTAATCGATGACATTGCATTACATTAATGAGTATTTTAAATCAAACTTTAATTTTACTGTAATATTTATTGAGAGCCCACTATGTCCTAAGCATTGTGGTAGATACAAGAGCAGCTTCATGGGCTAGTTGAAAGAGCACAGGCTCGGGAGTCAGGGAACCTGAGTGTTAATCTCAGATCTGCCAGTTGCTAATTGTGTGGCCTTGGTCAGACCATTTCACTTCTTTGCACCTCAGTTTCCTCATCTGTAAAATGGGAATTTAATACCTGTTCTCCCTCCCACTTAGACTCTGAGCCTCGTGTGGGATAGGGATTATATCTATCCTGATTGACTTGTATCTATCCCAGTGCTTAGAACATTGTTTGACATATAGTAAGCCCTTAACAAATGTCTTAGTTAACTAATTAATTGTTAAATTAGACACAGTCCCTGTCATGAATAGGACTCCTAATCTTAGCCCTATTTTACAGATGAGCAACCTGAGACCCAGAGAGAATAAGTGATTTGCCTAAAATCACCCAGCAAGATAATATCAGAGCTCCCAGAACACCGGTCTCCTGGCTTCTTGTCCAGTGTCCTTTCTACAAAAACAAGCTGCCTCCCTGCTCACGTTGGAAAAGTACACAGTATAAAAAATGAATTCTCTTGCAAACTTCCCATTTAGTTTTGGGCCTGGGAGATAAGCACTAATAATTGGAAAAACAGAAATATAGTTTTAAAGACTAGCACACTTTGGAGTTGCAGTTATGTTCTATTTAGTCCAGAGGGCGAAGAATCGTTCTTTCATGTGAAAGAGCAAAAAAAATTATAATCTTCAGACCCCGATGACTCCTAAGAAAAAAAAAAAAGTGTGATATTGGGGTGAGCAATATATTAGATTTTTTTTTTTCATGACGCAAGCGGTAGTTTGGAATTGAACAAAGATTGTGCGTGGAGCCAATTTGGGCTGAAGAAAATGGCTAGAATTAAGGAAAGTAGCACTATTGGCTTTGTGGAGAAAAGTTCTTAATTGATGATGAAAACTTTCAATCACAGTCATTTTACCAATCCAAAGTATTCATAATTGGAACTTCTTATGAAACTGAGCTTCAAAATTCAGAGACCCACTAAAACCAAGCCAGTGCATGGAGAGTAATTATTGCCATTATTTCTCGTCCTTACATATGTAAGCGAAATGAGTAGCACTTAAAAATCTCATGCTGTGTTGTGAGGGTTATTCCAGAGGACACTCTGACAAAGGTTTTTGAGGGGTTTCATAGAAGGACCGAATAACACCAGATTCAAATGACTCCAAATCTGGGCTCAAAGAGAAACAGAGACATACATGCTAATGGAGGAATTTATTAAACATTTAATAATAATAATTTTGGCATTTGTTAAGCACTTACTGTGTGCCAGGCACTGTACTAACCCCTGGGGTGGATACAAGCAAATTGGGTTGGACACAGTTCCTGTCCCATGTGGGGCTCGTAGTCTCAATCCCCCATTTTAGGTAACCGAGGCACAGAGAAGTGAAGTGACTTGCCCAGAGTGACACAGCCGACAAGTGGATGTTCATTAGCACTCATGATCTTCTGACTCCCAGGCCTGGGCTCTATACTATGCCACGCTGCTTCTCTACCTAATGCTAAGCACTAGGATATAGACAAGATGATCAGATCAGATACAAGGGGTCTTGTCTTATGTCGTTGAGTCGTTTCCCACCCATAGCGACACCACAGACACATCTCTCCCAGACTCCCCGCTCTCCATCTGCAATTGTTCTGGTAGTGGATCCAGAGAGTTTTCTTGGTCAAAATCAGGAAGTGGTTTACCATCGCCTCCTTCCGCACAGTAAACTCGAGTCTCCGCCCTCGACTCTCTCCCGTGCCACTGCTACCCAGCATGGGTGAGATTTGTCTTGTAGCCGATGGCCTGCTGCTCACTAGCCACTGGCCAAGGTAGGAATGGAACGGACGGGCCTCTCCTTGACTCTCCCTCCCGGAGCCAAGACTGGTAGAGGGCTGGAAACTCTCCAGATGCCACCTTGAGAGGGGGATACAAGCAGCATAACAGTATAAAAGATAAGAAAATGGTCATTTCCCCAAATGTTGAGAATTTCCCAAGGCCACAGAGCAGGGAAGTGGCAGAGCCAGGACTAGAACCTGTATCCCCTGGCGATTAATTCTGGGTTATTTCTTCTTGGTTCTGTTTTCACTCCATGGAAATTTTCTCTCGGAAGAAGGGCTCAGGGTCAGCTGTTGTTGAATTAGAGTGGTCTTTCTGAGGATGTGGGGATACAACCAAATCAATCAACAGTGTTTATGGAGCGTCTAGAGCACTCGACTGAGCACTGGGGCAAGTCTAATATAGTTGGTAGACGGTATCCCTGACCTGCTCTAACTGGAGAGACGTTACAACAAATTATACCTAGGAAGAAGTAGTAGAGTATACAAGAAATGTGCATAAATGACTCAGGGGGATGGGATGCCACTGAGGTCCTGATGGAGAAACTGGGGGATTTAAAGTGGTGAGATTGGAAAATAAAAATTAGAAATTAATTATCCTCGCCTTCCACAGCTCTCCTCATTTTCAAAGACCTTCTGCAATTGCAAGTCCTCCAGGAGGCCTTCCCTGATTAATTGCTCTCCTAAGCACTCCATAAATATCACTGATTGATTGATAGATTGATTTTCATATCTGATCGGGGAGGGAGCTGTAGGTGGGGAGAAGTGACCAGGAGTTTGGCAGCAGGAAAGAACAAGAAAGGGGCTCTGTGAGTAGGTCAGCGTGAGAGGAAAAGAGAGTGTGAGCTAGGGTAGAGTGGGAAAAGAGAGTAGAAAGATCAGAGGGAACCCCAGGTCACATCTAAACTATGCAATGTGACCTGACAGAGGGGGATGGCATGTTTAATGGACACAGAAGAATTTTACTTTCTGCCTTCTAATATTTTCAACCCTGATCTCAAGCATGAGAGTTGGCTGCTTGGATTGAAGACAGCAGCTATTTGTGGAGAGGGCTTGCTCGACTGTTGATTACAGTGTGGTCACCACTGCAATGGAGAGATAGAAGCCGTGTGGCCTAGTGGAAAGAGCTCCGACTTGGGAGTCAGAGGTTTTGGGTTCTGATGCCGGCTCCGCCACTTATCATTTGTATGACTTTGGGCAAGTCACTTAACTTCTCTGTGCCTGTTACCTCATCTGGAAGATGAGGGTTAAGATGGTGAGCCCCACGGGGGACAGGTGATTACCTTGCATCTCCCCCAGCATTTAGAACAGTGCATGACACATAGTAAGCATTTCATTAATAACATTATTATTTTTTATTAAATGGGAGTTAGATGATACTCCTTAAACAGAGATTTCCATAAGATTAGGGTGCCAATAGGTAGGCTGAAAATAAAGAGAGGTCCTGTGATAATAATAATAATAATACTTGTTAAACACTCCCTGTCGGCCAAGCTCTATAATAAACACTAGTTAGGACCAAGATTATCAGGTTGGATAGAGTCCCTGTCCACATGGGCCTCCCAGTCTAAGGGGATACAATTTAATCCCCATTTTGCAGATCAGGAAACTGAGGCCCAGAGAAATAAAGTGACTTGACCTAATCACACAGCAGACAACGGCGGTGGAGGTGGGGGAGGGCCCTTCCCACTAGTCTACATGACCATTCACTGAACAAATAGAGAAGTGGTCCAATACTATATTGGACAAATCCACTGAAGCAGTGAATTATATCATTAAGTGATAGAATGATTGATTGATTTAAATGGGAACTGGGTTTTCCACTTATTGGATAAGGCTATTGAGACATTGTATAGACCCTGACACAATGAACTTGCAACTCACTCTTGCTAAAATTAGTAATTGCATCGGTTTAATCTTCTGGCCCCACCATGTCTTCTTGTCCCTTTTTGATTCTTTGACAAAATTTTCCTAATAATAACTATGCTTAAGGATTAAAATGAGAAATTATCCTATTAGGGCTTGATCAACTAAATCAAATACTTTGAAACCATCAGCATTCTGAAATCATAAAAGTCCCATTTCAGTTATTGAATAAGACCAATGGATGGACTAAAACTAAACAAAACAAACAAAAAACTTGGAAAGATTTTTACTACAGATTTTTTTTTAAAGTAATATTTCAGAACACAAAGATGGCAGAACCATACATAACAGTCCTGCAATTGGGATAATGCACTTTATTTTGGGGAGTTTCAAATAAGGAGAAGCCCAAATTGTTTAAATAACATCCTGATGAAGACGGGATTGGGAACGCTTATCCTCGCCTTCCACACTTTATGCTGAATTCCTCTCAGGATTCCTTTCAGGATTAGCAATAGCTAGAAGAATCATCACCTCACAAATCTCCTCTCAAATGTCTGGATTTTGGAAGCATCCTTAAAGGAAATGGACTAGACTTCTCCGAGCTGCACTTTGCTGCAAGCCGAGGAAGGATTGTAGGCCAATTGGAACAATGTTTCTGGCTTGTTTTTTTTTTTTTTGTTTTTGTTTTGTTTTTGTCTATGGGGACTGCAGCACCTCTAAATGGGTGGTGACCTAGATAGATCAAGATTCTGAATCTTCAGGTGCCCCCAGATGCTTAAGCTGGTTTGGCCTACCTCTAATCTCTTCTAAAACTTATGGGGAGATGTTTTTAGTAGTTTCCTGATAAGGCTATCTTCTCTTCAAGCTTTCACTTCACTACCGAAGGTATTAACATATTAAAGAAGACTATTTTAAGAAAAACCATCCCTGTAAACCAATGAATGACATCACGGCAGCCTGCAGATAAGGAGAAGGATTAAACATACCGGAAAGCTTCTCAGGGAGTGTGTTGCTGCCTAGAGTTTCCCAAGCATAGAGAAATCACATTTACCATTTCTGCTTTCACTTCTCTGCTCTTGTTCTCATAATTGTCCTAGTGAAAGTCCCTTTTAAGCCATTTGGACAGATTCGGAGACTGGATAATAATACTACTACTAACTGTGGCATTTGTTGAGCGCTTATTGTGTGCCAGGCACTATAGCACTGGGGAGGATACAATGAAATCAGGTTGGATACAGTCCCCATCCCACGTGGGGCTCATAGTCTCAGTCCCCATTTTACAGATGAGGTAACTGAGGGACAGAGAAGTGAAGTGATTTGCCCAAAGTCACACATAGGAGAAATGGCAGAGCCTGGATGTTTGACTCCTCGGGGAAAAAACATGTTCCCATTTTGCCCCTGCCACCCACAAGCAGCTGGGTTAAGGAGATATGGGTGTCTTTATGTTTTATACATCCCTGAAATAATTGCTTTGATTTTATGAGATAATGAGGCCTAGTGGATATAGCGCAGGCCTGGGAGTCAGGAGGACCTGGTTGCTAATCCTGGCTACACCACTTGTCAGCTGGGTGACTGTGGGCAAGTCACTTCACTTCTCTGTGCCTCAGTTCCCTCATCGGTAAAATGGGGATTAAGACTGTGGTCTTAATTAGGTCCTCTCCCAGATTAGGTCCTCTCCCAGACTTCTCCCAGATTAGGTCCTCTCCCAGATTAGGTCCTCCCCCAGACTTCTCTATCACCGTGGATGGCACGACCATCCTTCCCGTCTCTCAGGCCCGCAATCTCGGTGTCATCCTTGACTCGTCCCTCTCGTTCACCCCACACATCCTATCCGTTACCAAGACCTGCCGGTTTCACCTCTACAATATCGCCAAGATCCGCCCTTTCCTCTCCACCCAAACGGCTACCTTACCGTTACGGGCTCTCGTTATATCCCGGCTAGACTACTGTGTCAGCCTTCTCTCTGACCTCCCTTCCTCCTCTCTCGCCCCGCTCCGGTCTATTCTTCACTCCGCTGCCCGGCTCATCTTCCCGCAGAAACGATCTGGGCATGTCACTCCCCTTCTTAAACAACTCCAGTGGTTGCCTATCGACCTCCGCTCCAAACAAAAACTCCTCACTCTAGGCTTCGAGGCTCTCCATCACCTCGCCCCGTCCTACCTCTCCTCCCTTCTCTCTTTCTACCGCCCACCCCGCACGCTCCGCTCCTCCGCCGCCCGCCTCCTCGCCGTCCCTCGGTCTCGCCTATCCCGCCGCCGACCCCCGGATCACGTCCTCCCGCGGTCCTGGAACGCCCTCCCTCCTCACCTCCGCCAAACCGATTCTCTTTCCCTCTTCAAAACCCTACTTAAAAATCACCTCCTCCAAGAGGCCTTCCCAGACTGAGCTCCTCTTCCCCCTCTACTCCCTCTGCCATCCCCCCTTTACCTCTCTGCAGCTAAAGCCTCATCTTCCCCTTTTCCCTCTGCTCCTCCACCTCTCCCTTCCCATCCCCACAGCACCGTACTCGTCCGCTCAACTGTATATATTTTCGTCACCCTATTTATTTTGTTAATGAATTGTACATCGCCTCGATTCTATTTAGTTGCCATTGTTTTTACGAGACGTTCTTCCCCTTGACGCTGTTTATTGCCATTGTTCTCGTCTGTCCGTCTCCCCCGATTAGACCGTAAGCCCGTCAAACGGCAGGGACCGTCTCTATCTGTTGCCGACTTGTTCATCCCAAGCGCTTAGTACAGTGCTCTGCACATAGTAAGCGCTCAATAAATACCATTGAATGGACTGTGAGCCCCAGGTGGGACAGAGACTGTGTCCAGCCTGATTAGAGCTTAATACAGTGCCTGACGCATGAGGACAGACCACTCAATTTAAAAGTCATCAAGGAAGTAACATCAAAGCAGTGCCACACACCACCTTCGTAGAGTCCAGTGGCCCGAAGAAGCCATCTGGGTTCAGTTGCCTGGACTGTCACTAGTAGCCACGCTCCAGTTGGGAGCATTGGAAAGAAAACCAAGCATGAATCCAGCAGGAGGGTTTTTCACTGGTTCACTGGTTTCTCATCAACTGCTGGTCGGTACAGTTGGGCTTCAAAATCTATTTATTTTCACTGAAATAATCTTGCATGAAGGAACGGGTTTTGAATGACTTGTGTGATACCTCTCCAAGCACCAATAATATGGATACCTTGAACTAATCCTGGTATCTTTAGCTGAGAAACACCGTGGCTAAGTGGAAAGATCCCGGGCTTGGGAGGCAGAAGACATGGGTTCTAATCCCTGTTCCGCCACTTGTCTGCTGTGTGACCTTGGACCAGTAACTTAACTTGTCTGGGTCTCAGTTACCTCATTGGGAAAATGGGGAATAAAAGTGTGAGCCCCACATGGGACAGCCTGATTACCCTGTATCTACCCCTGCGCTTAGAACAGTGCTTGACACATGGTAAGCACTTAACAAATGTCATCATGATTATTATCAGGAAAACCTGAGGATTTCTGAATTAAAGAAAACCTGAAAAAATAATGACAGTAATAAAAATGATGGGATTTATTAATTGCAACCTCTAAGAGGGAGGAAGAAGAGGTATTTCATCCTCATTTTATAGATGGGAAAACTGAGGAACAGAGTAGCAAAGTCACATGTCCCAGGTGATAGAGCAGGCCAGTGGAAGCAGTGTGGTCTAGTGGAAAGAGCACGGGCCTGGGAGTCTGAGAACCTGGGTTGTGATCCTGGTTCTGTCAGTTTCCTGCTGTGTGACCTTGGGCAATTTACTTAACTTCTCTGTGCCTCATCTGTAAAATGGGAATGCTATCCTACTCACTCCTGCATAGTCTGTGAGCCCCATGTGGGAAAGGGACTGGGTCCAACCTATCAAACTTGTATTTATCCTCGTGCTTACAACAGCGCTTGATGCAAAGTAAGCGCTAAACAAATACCATAAAACATAAAAAACCAACAGCAGTGGAGCCGGGACTAACGAGTGAGACAGAGTGAAGCAATTTGATCAGCCGTTTCCATATCAAAATGATTTAGCGGAACATTTGATTAATATTATCATCATCAGTCGATCAATGAGTACATACTGAGCACTTACTGAGTGTGGGAAGCAGCGTGGCTCAGTGGAAAGAGCACGGGCTTTGGAGTCAGAGGTCACGGGTTTGAATCCCGGCTCGGCCACTTGTCAGCTGTGTGACTTTGGGCAAGTCACCTAACTTCTCGGTGCCTCAGTTACCTCATCTGTAAAATGGGGATGAAGACTGGGAGCCCCACGTGGGACAACCTGATTCCCTTGTGTCTACCCCAGCGCTTAGAACAGTGCTCGGCACATAGTAAGCGCTTAACAAATACCAACATTATTATTATTATTATTATTATTATTATTACTAAGCACTTGGGAGAGCCCACTGGGGAGCAGGGTGGCCTAGTGGATAGAACATGGGCCTGGGAGTTAGGAGGGCCTGGGTTCTAAGGCCAACTCCACCAATAGTCTGCTGTGAGACCTGGGATAAGTCACTTCACTTCTCTGCGTCTCAGTTAACTCATCTGTCAAACGGGAATTAAGTCTGGGAGCCCTATGTGGGACCGGGATGGTGTCCAAACTGACTCACTTGTATCTACTCCAGTACTTAGTATGGTGCCTGGTACATAATAAGCACTTAAGAAATACCAGAAAAAAGAAAGAAAAGCATGACTTCGTGCCTTTGTGATAGGCCCGCTAGTTACTTTTTGTTTGTTTTCAAAACCTCGGCTTTGAACGACCTTTAATTACGAGACTTTTCCACTGGGAAGGTCGAACTCCTGTATTCTCTCTCTCTAGATCCTTAATAACCAACCTATTGTCTCAAAAGTTGCTCCGGTGAACCCCTCCCGAAAATGGAGTTTTGTTTCCATTTTTAAAATTCCGAGAGAAGACAGAAAGCGCCATTCTGTACGAGCACTGGGGACGGAACAGAATGTGATGCCGTACCCTGAAGAAACTCCCTCTGTATTGTAATGCTTTTTATCCACAGATGTTAGTGGAAAATTGATATAATGGTGTTCCTTGTGAGTCTACAAGAAACAAACAAAAAAAAAAGCATTTAAAAAGTAGAATGGATGTAATTGTATGTGATAAATGAGCCTGGTGGAATTATGCTAGAAACCCATGGGGAATAATTATCTATCAATGGCACCTGCAAAAGAATTATAAGCAGCTGCAGAATTTGATTTTTGAGGACATATGTACTGACACAATCATTCAAAAGAAAAGAACTGGTAGGTTGCTATTGAGAAGTGAGAAGGGGCTGGATGGAGGGGAGAATAAGAAGGAAGGGATTTAGGGGTAGTGATTTTGGAAGTAATCTGGTGAGCCACCACTAGAGATGTAACTTTTATCGTGGAGAAGATTAAGTCTGCAGGCGCCAGAATAATAAGAGACAAGCGGGATGCTCTTCGGAAGAAGAATAGGAATAAAGGAGTAAAGCCACTGTTCTTTAATCAGGAGCCAGAGGGGAAAGTTGGATTGGCTCTTGCCAAACAGTGTTGCTTAGTGGAACGATCACGGGTTTAGGAGTCAGAGGACCTGGGTTCTAATCCTGACTCCGCCACGTGTCTGCTCAAGTCATTAGCTTCTCTGGGCCTCAGTTTCCTCATCTATAAAATGGGGATTCATTACCAGTTCTCCCTCCTATAATAACAATGATAATGATAATAATGGTGTCGGCAAAGGACACACTATGTGCCAGACACCGTTCTGAGCGCTGAGTACGCGGCAAGGTGGTCAAGGTGGATGCTTCCATATTCATGAAATGATTCCTTAACTTTACTCTAGGTCGCTCTAGCACATGAAGAAAGCTGTTTTACCCTAATGCCTTTTGTAAATAATATTTCCAACACATTTTCTGTAATGATGCCAACTCGTTCCTACCACTATCCCTGGATTGCTTGACGTGGGAGTGTCTGAGGGTTACAGCAAATGTTCTCATTAAAAAAATAAAAAAATAAATAAAAGCTTGAACATCAAGAGTGGAAGTAAGAGAGAGCAAATAAAGGAATTATAGGTTCCTTAATGGTTGTGTGGAGCAGTAACAGGCTCCCACAGTCTAACCGGCCTCCTTCATCCTCAGAGATGTCATTCAGTGGAGAAAATATATCAATCTGGAAACTTTCCATATTAACCCTTAAGCAGTGGAGAATTAAACACCTGCTGTACTTAACTTTTTTTTATTTTTAATTTTCTCTCTAAGAATGCGCTATCAACAACTCTCTCAGAATCAGGCGAGTGAAAACCAGAGCTTGGGTGGTGCTCTAGACTTTAAGGTCCTCATGGGCAGGGAATATGTCTACCAACTCTGTTGTAGTATACTGCCCCAGATGCTTAGCACAGTGCTCTGTACACAGTAAGTGCTCAACAAATATGACTGAGGAATCGATGGGTTGTGCGTAGGGGGAAATAACCAGGCCAATTCAGGTCCAATCCCGACTTCTCGTTTCCTCCATTATTTTGTTGCGCTGTACTTGTCAGTTGCATTATCGTGCTTAAAGATTTGCACGGGTGTACTTGTCAGTTGCATCCCTCACGGGGCCTTGACTTGAAGAGAGGCACCATTTCAGTTATGGCAGTGTACCACGTTGGTCTAGCCTCAATAATTGATTCCAAGTTTTCAACTGAGATGCAGCATGATCCGCGGTTTTGTTTTACTGTGTCCTTAACACGTTCCCTCTGCCCTACCTGGTTTCAGTTTCCCAAATTCAGCTTTCCATCCACCATTTGTTTGGGTTGGATAGTCCTAATCATCCCCCTCACTCAGCCTGCTAGGCATGACGTGTTCAATCAATCAATCAGTGATATTTATCGAGTGCTTACTGCAGACAGAGCACTATGCTACTACTAATGGTGGTATTCTTTAAGCACTTACTATGTGCCAGGCACTGTACTAAGCGCTGGGGTGGATACAAACAAATCTTGAGGGACACAGTCCCTGTCCAATGTGGGGCTCACTGTCTCAATTCCCATTTTACAGATGAGATAACCGAGGCACAGAAAAGTGAAGTGACTTGCCCAGAGTCACTTAGCAGACAAGTGGGAAACAGCATAGAGCATAGACCTGGGAGTGAGAAGGTCAGGGGTTCCAATCCCTGATCCACCACTTGTCTGCTGTGTGACCTTGGGCAAGTCACTTCACTTCTCTGTGCCTCATTTACCTCAACTGTAAAATGGGAATTGAGACTGTGAGCCCCACATGGGATAGGGACTGTGTCCGACTTGATTTGCTTGTACTCACCCCAAGACTTAGAATAGTGCCTGGCACATAGTAAATGGTAAACAAATGCCATGATTATGATGTGGCAGAGCTGGGATTAGAACCCATGACCTTCTGACTCCCAGGCCCGTGCTCTTTCCACTATGCCATGCTGCTTCTCTATTAAGCGCTTGGGAAAGTTTACTCTAACAGAGTTGGTGGACTTGTTCACTGAGTTGAGCAGGGCTCCGATGCCGGGAGACTGATTCTTTTTCCAGAACTTCAAGTGCTCATCTACCTCCGGAATTCCCTGTTTTTCATTCCCCGAGACTCAGGAAGGCTGCTGGCAAGAGATTTCTGCACTGCAGGCTGGAAAGCAAAACTTCAGTAGTCCAAATGTTTTATTGTTCTCCTAAACAGCAGATCAGCATTTTTTTTCTGCTAATGGCAGCATTGTGACTATTGCTATTTCACACGGTTATTTTCTATTCCTTTATGCCCCCAGAGACCATCCATTCGACATGGTCTACCTATCTTCGAATCAAGAGAGACGTAGGAGGGGAAGGATGCGAGCCTCAGCATTTGGGAACGCCAGCCCCTTCAACATCAACGTGGAGTCTATCTGACCTTGGAAAGACCAAATGACAGGTCTCTTCAGCTGTTTACTTTCATTAGGAAGGCAGTGCGATAGAGGGGAAAGGGCATAGGTGTGAGAATTGGAGGACCCTGGTTCTAGTCCCAGTGGGTGACTTTGGGCAAATTGTTCAATTCTCTGGGCCTCAGTTTCCTTCTCTTTTAAATGGGGCTAAATAAACATAATCCCATAGCTCTGAGGAATGGTGGAAGGACAACATATACATTTGTTGTGTGAATGTACTGGGTAACCTTGGTTAAGTCACTTCAGTTCTCTGGGCCTCAGTTTTCTCATCTGTGAAATGGAGGTAATGAATATTTTCCCTGTCCCTCAGGAATGGTGGAAGGACAGCATTGACCTTTGTGATGTGAATGCACTTACATAAAAGTGTTATGTAAGATAAAGACTATTTTCTCTTTTCCCACTCCCTCTGTATCGCCCTGATTTGCTCCCTTTATTCACCCCTCCTTCAGCCCGGCAGAACTTATGTACATAACCAGAATTCATTCATTTATATTAGCGTCTGTCTTTCCATCCAGACTATGAGCTCATTGAGGGTAGGGAATGTGTCTGCCATCTCGGTTGTATCATACTCTCCCAGTGCTCTGCACACAGTAATCGCTCAGTAATATGATTGATCATTATTATTATCATCATCAATTTATTATTAACCAGGTGTGATGAACACCTCTTAAATCTTAACTGGACCATTCCCATTCTTGCCAAAGCCCACTTTGGTTTCCTAAGGCTTCAACATCCTTTCTTCAGAAACAAGCCCAGCTTCAGAAGTGAAAAATAGTTCTTCTGAAACTTTAGCCCAAATCCATCATTACTCGTGTCCTAGGAACAGAAAGCTCTAGAGGTTTGAGGGCCATTTTAACTTCCCATTTGGAGAATTTACTTTCCCCTGGAGAAATTGGCCGGCTTCATAGGAAAGTAAATGAAAACAGCCCCAGATCCAATTATTCCCCAAGCCGGTCTCCACATGCCAGCCCTCCAGAGAGGGACTGAGAATGACTCCGTGGGGAATTTCTGCCCCCCGACCCCGGGCCGGGAACCTTTGACTGAAAGACAAGGGGATCCGACTGTAAGCGTGGGCTGTTCTCTCAGAATACAAATCCCACTTTTCACCCTGCAAACCTGGTTGTGAGGAGGTGTTTCCAAAACCATGGGCACTCCGGAGTAGTTCAGGCTCTTGTTTGAAGATGTTATGTTCCCAACCCGTCGATCCGACTTCTAACTGCCAGAGTAACTGGTTCAGAGAGTGGAAACTCCTTGTGAGGAAAGAAGGTGTCTTCTGTTCTTGCTCCTCTAGGCCGGAAGCTCGTTGTGGGCAGGGAATGTGTCTGTTGTAATAGTCATATTGCTAGTATGGTGCTCTGCACAAAGTAAGAGCTCACTAAGTATGATTGATTGGCTGACTGATTCTTTCCCAAATGGTTTGTACAGTGATGTTCACGTAGAATTGCTGGGGAAATTCCATTATTTCTACTACTGAAAGTATTTCCTGGCATTGGGTCCTTTTCTTATAATAATAATAATAATAGTGGTATTTGTTAAGGGCTTACTATGTGCCAGGCACTGTTCTAAGCACAGAGGTAGATAAAAGATAATTGGGTTGAGCACATCCCTGTCCCACAAAGGGCTCACAGTCTTAATCCCCATTTTACAGATGAGGGAACTGAGGCACAGAGAAGCGAACTGTCTTACTCAAAGCTACACAGCAGACAAATAGCAGAGTCGAGGTTAGAAACCAGCTCCTTCTGACTCCCGGGTCCGTGCTTTAACCACTAGACCACACTGCTTCTCAAATTGCTTGCATTTTATCTTGAATATTAGCATATATTACTAAGATGATGTGTTTACTCAGGAATAAATCAAAGGCCATTTAGTATATGAAATTTTAAATGAACTGACACCACGTCCTTGATCTAAGAGTAAGGCAATTTTTATTTTGATTCCGGATGAAACTATCTTTTGCCATCTGGAAATGGATAGTCTCCTATGATAACTGTATGCTACTCTAAACGTATTTAAAGACTCCAGGCTATATCCTGTCTTTTCCAGTTTATATTTCACCCAGCTGTCTGGATCATTCTTCTACAAAATCATTCCGCACACATCTCTCCCTTCCTCCAAGACCTTTCATTCATAGTATTTATTGAGCGCTTACTATGTGCAGAGCACTGTACTAAGTGCTTGGAATGAACAAGTCGGCAACAGATAGAGTCCCTCCCGTTTGACGAGCTTACAGTCTAATCGACGGTCTAACCTCCAGACAGTCACCCATCCATCTCCACATCCAACAGAAACTCCTAACGGGAGGCTTTCAAATGGACTTCTCTCCCTCCTAGCTCACCTCGCTGCTCTCCTGCTACAACAGGCACACACCCGTCACTCATCTGATGTCAACTTACTCCCAGTACCTCGATTTCATCTCTCGCATTCATTCATTCCTTCATTCATTCTTTCATTCCTTCATTCATTAGTATTTATTAAATGCTAACTGTGTGCAGAGCACTTGGCAAGAACGATTTGGCAACAAATAGAGACAATCCTTCCCCAATGACGGGCTCAACGTCTTGATTCTATTTATTGCCATTGTTCTTGTCTGTCCGTCTCCCTCAATTAGACTGTAAGTCCATCAGAGGGCAGGGACTGTCTCTATCTGTTACCGATTTGTCCATTCCAAGCGCTTAGTACAGTGCTCTGCACATGGTAAGTGCTCAATAAATACTATTGAATGAATAGAAGAGGGGAAACAGACAACAAGACAAAACGAAACAAGTAGACAGGCATCAATAGCTTCAATATAAATAAATAGAATTAATAGAATAACAAATATGTACGTATATCTACAAGTACTGTGGGGCGGAAGGGGGATAGATCAGAGGGAGGGAGTTGGGTTGATGGGGAGGGGAGGAGGAGAAGGGGGGGTGCGCTCCGTCTGGGAAGGTCTTCTGGAGGAGGTGTGCTCTCAGTAAGGCTTTGAAGGGGAGAAGTGTGCTAGTTTGGCGGACGTGAGGAGGGAGGGCGTTCCAGGCCAGAGGCAGGACTTGGGCCAGGGTTCTATGGTGGGACAGGTGAGAACGAGGCCCAGTGAGGAGGTGAGTGGCGTCAGAGGAGCAGAGCGTGTGGGCCGGGATGGAGAAGGAGGGAAGGGAGGTGAGGTAGAAGGAGGCTAGGTGATGGACAGCTTTGAAGCCAAGAGTGAGGAGTTTTTGCTTCATGTGAAGGTTAATAGGCAACCACTGGAGATTTTTGAGGAGGGGAGTGACTTGCCCAGAGCTTTTCCGTTTCGAACCCATCCTCTTGCCTTCATCCTCCCTCTGACCTGGAGCTCCCTTCCCCTCCATATGCAAAAGACCATTCCCTCTCCTCCTTCGAAGCCTTTTTAAAATCCCATCTCACTGAGAGGCCTTCCCCAACCAAATCCTCATTTTCCTGACACCCACTCCCTTTGAGTCACCTACTCATTTGGATCTGTACACTTTAAGCATTTGTTATTCACCCCACCCTCAGCCTTATAACAATTATGTATATAGCTGTAATTTATGTGGGCTGGAAATATGTCTACCCCAACTCTTTCTTACTGCACTTTTTCAAGTGCTCAGTACAGTGATCTGTAGACAGTTAAGTGCTCAGTAAATGCCATCAATTTTTCAGGAAAATTTTATTCAGTTAGTTGTTCATCTTTTTTTTATATTTGTTAAACGCTTACTATGTGCCAGCCACTGTACTAAAGGCCAGGGTCCCACATGGGGTTCGTGGTTCTAATCTCCATTTGATAAATGAGGAAGCTGAGGCATAGAGAAATGAAGTGACTTGTCTGAGGTCACACAGCAGGCAAGTGGAATAGCGGGATTAGAACCCAAGTCCTCTGACTCCCAGGCCTGTACTCTTTCCAAAAGGCCATGTTGATTCTTACAAGGGTATCACTTTATTCAGGAAGGTTAAACTAGATGGACAAATAAGAGAGTACATCTCGCTTATTCATTGTTTCCCAATCAACCCATCTCTAGATATAGACCTCAACCTTGGTGTCTTAACATCAGAGACCAGCACAGTGTTTTCCATCATGACAGAAGAGGTGACAGGTTGGAATATTGCTTATGGTAATATAGCTAACTGCTGAGTCTTTTAAAAAGCTCTTGAAGATTGAAATGTTCTCAGCCCAGTTCTTACCTTGGTCCCCAACAAAATAAAATTAAAATTATAATCGCGGTTCACCATTATCACATGCATCATCCTCCTCACCATATTACCATCATTATCGTCACCACGCTCGTCATCCTTTACCATCATAATCCCTCCATCCAGGGCTCTCAGCATCTTGATCAAATTCTCCAGTATAAGCCCCATGTGGACAGAGAATGTTTGGCTCTTTTGTGTTTTATTTTCCCAAGCGCTTAGGATAATGTATAGCAACAAGGGAGCTACACGCTCCTTGTTGGCAGGGAATGCGCATGCCCACTCTTTTGTATTGTACTCTCCCAAACACTTACAGTGCTCTGCACTCCATAAGCCCTCAGCAAATACCACTGATTGATTGGAGCTCAATAAATACTATTATGACAGCTCAAGGATCGGCCCATCTAAGACATGTGGTATTGGTTAAGATCCCTATGAGTTCTCTGTGGGCGGGGATTGTCTCTATTACTATATTATACTTTCCAAATGCTTAGCACAGTGTTCTGCACATAGTAACTGCTCAATAAATACGAATGAATGAATGAATAAATGCAATCAAATGAATACTAAGTGCTGGTATTGATCCAAGATACACAGGTCAACCCCAGTCTAAGTAGAAGGGAGAACAAGTATTGAACCCCCAAATTACAGATGAGATAACTGAGGCTCAGATATGTGATTTACTCAAGGTCATAGTGCGGACAAGTGGTAGAGACGGGATTAGAACCCAGGACCTTCGACACCCAATCTGATGCAAAGACTTGAAGGGATCAGTTCTTTGGTGTTTCATTCTCCACAAAGTCAGTCGGTGTATTTGTTGAGCACTTACTGTGTGCAGATCACTGTACTAAGCGCTTGGGAGAGTACAATTAAGCAATAAACTGATCCATTCCCTGCTAGAACTGGACACAGCTTCTGTTGGTCCCCTGGTCCTGGCGAGCCCAGACTAAACCCAAGTTGAGGGGAGGGCCCACTGGGTTTAACGTCTAAAACACTCATCGGTCTCTTGGTGTAAAAGAATGAACTGCTATCTTTCTGGAACTCCAGCTAGAAACTCAGAACATCAGCCATTCATTCAACCGTATTTATTGAGCACTTACTATGTGCAGAGCACTGTACTTGGCCATCCATCTTGCCCCTTGACGTTTATTGAGCTGAAGAAATGGATGAGAGTTAGAGTTAGGGTTAGATTTAGGGTTAGGTTTAGGTTAGGGTTTGATGGGTGATAAAGTCTGAACCATTTTCTTTTTTCCTCCTTCAAACCGTTCCATGGTCAGAACACTTTTCACAAGTTTCCTGAACTTTGGAGTGGAGAAAACTTTTCTGTGATTAAGAAACCACCTTCAAAACTAATCCAGAATGGGTTCTCTCTTGTGTCTAGTCCCTTTCTCTCTCTTCCATATATATATATATATATTTTTAAAGCTTTCATAGAGAGGTTTCTAACAGGCTGTCATAGTTCATAAACTATCTTTTCCCCCCACACAATGCCGAGAGTGGCTCTTTTACAATGCAATCCACACCGGAAAAGATTCCAATCAGTTAAAAAAGTCATAAAGTGAGCACATCAAAAATGAAATTGCTTCTGAGTTGAGGAGAAATATTTCGTAAAAGCTCTCGGCATTCATTTCACCGGAAGAGTCAATGGCCTGGCCCAGCTAATCAAAATGGCTGCCAGCTTGGTTTGAAGGGACGGTAAATACTCCGTCAGTGTCTGAGTGGATAGGGCTGCTAGTAATAATAATGATGGTATTTGTTAGTATTTATTGTATTATTATATTTAGTATATTATTAGTATATTTTTGCCATTGCAGATCTGCTTCTATACACCTACTCTGGCATTCTCTGAGGGGGTCTTTGGTGTCATCGCAAACCTACTCTTCAACTTACTATTCAAACCCACCCAGCAATCAATTTTAAGTTCACTGTTGTTTTCATTCTTCTAGGTAATCTTATTTAATTAGGCCGCTCTCAGTCCTTTCCCAGACTGAAGTTCCACAGCTGCAGATGGCATAAAGTCCTCAAGATTCGAAACCGCTGCTTTTGTTTCAGAAGCCTGCAAACTTTTCAGCGATTGCGTTATTGTCTCTCAAATTATCTTGCCAATAAATAGGTCCTATTTTTTTCTCCCCACTTGGGGCTGCTTTTTGTGGAGACTTAGGGTCTCAAGAGGTGATTTTCAGGCATTGGAAGGGAAAGTGGGATGATGAGTTATGAGAAAACAATTGTGGGGGTAGAAGAAAAAGTTACAATTATCATCGGGATAGTCTTCTACCCCATCTCTTACTCTCTTTAAAGCATTCCCTCATCTCAATGTCCTTTACATCTTGTGCGTGACACAGAGGGGATATGTTTGCCTCAGACACTGTGGCCACAAAAGCCGTCGCCAGCGACGATAGCGGTTTCGATGATAAGACTCTGATTGTGCTCAAGGGCTTTATTCCTAAGGCTTCTTCCACCGGGCGGTGGATACAACTCTTAAATCAGAGATGCCCCTTTCAACCTTGGCAGTCCCCGAAGAAATGCTTTTCAGGCCCCACCTTCCATTAGCATTCCCCTTCTTAACGAAGGAGACTTCACCTTCATAGGATTATAATTATTCATGAAATTTCCCACAGCACATATGAACCATGCAAATCATTTTTCAATTCCATTTTCGTGCTAATGTGAGGTAATATTGCAATCATGCAGACTAGAGTTTACAAAGTCACTGGCCTGATGCTCGCACCATCGGTGTGTGTGGGTGTGTGTTTGCGAGGGGAAGGAAGGAGGGTTAAGAGGATGGGTCACCCTCACGGCCATAAGGTTGAATCAACATCAGCGGCCAGGGAAATGCCAAGGAAGGCCAGGCAAATCCAAAATGTTGGGTCTTGTGGCTCTCCAACCAACGCTGACTCTCTCTGGTCTGCGTGAAATCTCAATTACCGGAGATGAGCACATTCCTTGGCATCAAGCTTGTTTCCAAGCTTGATTGGGGATTAAGATTATGAGCCCCACATGGGACAACCTGATTCCCCTGTGTCTACCCCAGCGCTTAGAACAGTAATAATTATTACTATTATTCCAAAATAACTTCTTTCACAGTTAGGCACTGATCAGTTGGAAAAATCCCATAGTTCATCTTAAATAGAAACGAGCCGTGGAATCGAGTGCTCTGGGTACATTTGTGCTTCTTGACCCCTTGTTTCCTCTCATGAAACTAAGCTGCTCTGATTGGTTGATTGACCGATTGAATGACCGGCCATCTCTGGCCTTAGAAATCAATCAATCAATTGAATTTATTGAGCACTTACTGTGTGCAGAGCATTCTACTAAATGCTTTAGAGAGTACAATATAAAAGAGTTGGTAGAAATGTTCCACGCCCTGAGGAACCTAATATTGTTTCTCTGGTAGAAAGGATTTTAAAGAATAATACTTGAGTGCTTACTCTGTGCCAGACACTGGGGTAAATATCAGTTCAGGCACTATCCCAGCACCACATCACAGTCTACGTTGGAGGGAGAATAAGAACAGTTTACTATCCTTTCCACTGTCATCATGACGCTAAAGTGGAGACTAATAACGGTAGTAAAAATGACATATTGCAAGCTCCTTGAGGGTAGTTTGGTAACGCTGTTGAATACTCCCAAGAGCTCAGTACACTGCTGAGCACAGAGTAATTGGTCAATAAATACTACCAATCAATTGATCAGTATTGAGCATCGACAAGCAGTAATATGTTTTACTAAGGGCTTGGGAAATACAAAACAAACTAGTGATGCATGTCCTCAAATAGCTTCTATTGATGATGATGATGATGATGATGATTTGTTAAGTGCTTCCTATATGCCAAGCACTGTTCAACCCACGTCCTTCTCACTCCCAAGTCCTGGCTCTATCCACCAGGTCATGCTGCTTCTCAGGGTATAATTCTCTGGGTATATAAGCATATCAGACATGCCAGCTAATACGTGGATATAAGTGGTTTTTAAATTAAACAAGCTATTAAGAAGAATGGAAAAAAGTCACATCTTTCCTATGGCTTTGTTTGGATTCCTTTGGTAAATCAGGTTACTGAGTGGAATTGTTCAAGAAACACTGCCCTCCTAATATACAACAACAGCATTTGCCTGAATGCCGAGAAAATAAACAAAGCACAAACGCTTTTATGCATTTCTTTTCTAAACAGGAAAGGGGAGTTTGGAAGAAGCACTTGAATCGCCCATCAGAAAAACTCCCTGGAGAGTTTGGGAAATTTCCATGGTTTTATTTTGGTATCTACCTCATCCACTGCACTGAAGCTCTTTTAGAGTAGGTGTCTTGCCCACTATGTTCCTTCAAGTATTTAGTAATAATATCAGTTATTTATGGTACAGAACGGTGCTCTGCTCACCATAAGGGCTAAACATTATTATTTGATAGCTTGATTAGGACCAAAGTGCCTGGTCATAAATCTCCAACTGCATGGCAAAATCCAATAGCTGGAATCCAAACCCCAATATATCATTTCTATATTCACCACTTCCCTATCCCGTTTTCTTGGAGTGGAAAAGGAGCTACTTTTAACCAGCTACTAAAAAACCTTTGTGGAAATTTGCATTTTTACCCATTTAGACTCCCCAGACTGTACTCGATCAATTTCCAAAACAGGAGGATTCAACTGGAGTTGGTGTTCTTGATGGAGAATCTTAAATCAGCAATGAAACTAGCACTTTTTTCTATTTGTCAGGACTTGGGATTGTGGAATGGGTTTGCCAAAAAACAAGGATTATGACAGCTCCCACATTCCTCCTCAGTGGATAAGTGATGGGAAAAGGGATGTCTAAACTTCTAATCTTGACTCCACCACTTGACTGCCTTGTGGCTATGTGTCAGTCTCTTGATTTCTCTGTACCAAATTTTCATCATCCGCATACTGGGAATTAAATATTCATTCTCTCCCTCCATTAGATTGGGATCCCCACATGGGACAGGTGTTGTATCTGTTTTGATTATATGTATCGACCCCCAACCAAGCCCAGTGCTTATCACATAATACATTTTTAATAAATATCATAATTTTCATTATTATGATGAAGACCATGATGATGATGATGTGGTGAGAACACTAATTTATTTCCGTTATCCAAGGAATAAGAGTCTCGAGACTGTGAGATCATTGTGGGCAGCCAATGTGTCTACTACCTGTTATATTATACTCACCAAAGAGCCTAGGACAGTGCTCTGCACACAGTAGTGCTCAATTAATGTGATTGATTAATTGATTTCATTTTTCTTCCAAAGGTTGACCCACCACCACCTAACTCACCCTGCCAAAAGCTTCTAAACTCTGAAGCTCCAAAATAGATGGACAGTTTAAATCAGTGAATCCTGATTTCAGCCAAAGAGAGTCCATGGGATGAGATTGGGAAAAAAAAAAAAAAAAGTTCTGCTTCTGAGACAGCTTCTATTTTGGAGAAACTTTCCAAGAGGCAAAGGTTTAGTCGATGATTATACACGACAAACACTGTTAGCCTGTCAATAATCCTCCAGAGAAATTCCAAGTAGAAGGCTAGGGCACACAAGGAGCCCTCAATTGTAAAAGCTCAGATCCCTGTCAGACCAAAATAGACCAAAGCTCTCGGAGGAAAAATCTCCTTTCCAGTGAGTAACCTAATATTCCATGAATTCGGACCTAAAGATTGCCTAGATGCTATTTACAGAAGCCATATGGAAGATATTAAATGGCATGAACAACAGGTTTACAGGTTATAAAGGCCTGAGGTAATGAATGATTTTTTTTTTTTCTTGTAAATTAAGAAAAAGCAAACCTAGAGTAGCTGATCTAGACTGTAAACTCATTTTTGTGCAGGGAATGAATCTGTTTATTGTTGTATTGTCTCTCCCAAGCACTTAGTACAGTGTTCTGCATACAGTAAGTGCTCAATAAATACGATTGAATGAATGAATATAATCCATCTATTCCGTTATGTAAAGCAAAAGGTGCAAGCAGGAAGAACAAAAGAACCATGGTTGAATCTACACTGGAAAAAGTAGTAATAATTTGAAGAAGAAAAAACACAAATTCTGATTTTTAGCAACTGAAATATTTGCAACATAAATGTTTGTATGGATCAGATCTATGCCATTAGGTTCCCGAAAGGAGCAGATGAAGAGGGACATAATCAAAATTTGCTTGGATTTTGGGAATGCTTTCTAGGGCATCCTTAAATTGGTTCAGGAGTTGTCAAAATGGCCATTTCCATTTGACCCTTTCAGCTTATTTTTTTACCCTTTCCCTTTCTAAAAAGAACGTAAGAACAGAATCAATCAATTCTAGATCACATCATCCATTAAGTCCAAGATTTTGCCTCCATCGGTGGCACCCAAATTCTTGAGGAATAAACATCTTAGTGTTTGTTAATCAATGATATTTATTGAACACTTACTGCGTGCCAAATGCTTACTGTACCAAATGCTTACTGTACCAAATGCTTCAAGAAAGTACAGTTCATTAGGGTTGGTAGACCCGTTTCCTGCCCACAACGAGTTTACATTCTGGAGGGTGAATTAACCACCTATCATGTGAAAAGCACAGTGCTAAATACTGGTAGAAACTATGCAATAGTTGCCCTTGCGATAGCCATGTTAACAGTTAGAGAAGAACCGTTTAACATACCTTATATTTTCTATCCCTAACTTTTTAAAAGCCCATTTTGAATGGCTTGTTCGTAAATTAATCCCCTGTTGATGTTTTTAGCCTAAACCATTTTCAGTGGTGCCAGATTTCATATACTCACCTCCTGACAGGTGAAGAATCATTTCCTTTTGTTAATTTTGGCTTCTGGCTTCGACAGCACCTCGTCCTAATGGTGAGAGACTCGGGGGGCTGGCAATTCTGCGTGTGCCTTGACCACATATGTCAAGGTTTTGTTGACTTTAATCAGGTCTCTTCGTGGTCAGGGTGTTTCTAGGCCAAAGAGTTTCACTCTCTGAATCTTGGGCAATAAAGTAGAAATAGTCAACCTATCGGCTTTATCTTCAGGATTCAAAAGAGAGAGCCCTCACTCTAGGCTTCAAGGCTCTCCATCACCTTGCCCCTTCCTACCTCTCCTCCCTTCTCTCTTTCTACCGCCCACCCCGCACGCTCCGCTCCTCTGCCGCCCACCTCCTCGCCGTCCCTCGGTCTCGCCTATCCCGCCGTCGACCCCTGGGTCACGTCCTCCCGCGGTCCTGGAACGCCCTCCCTCCTCACCTCCGCCAAACTGATTCTCTTTCCCTCTTCAAAACCTTACTTAAAAATCACCTCCTCCAAGAGGCGTTCCCAGACTGAGCTCCTCTTCCCCCTCTACTCCCTCTGCCATCCCCCCTTTACCTCTCTGCAGCTAAAGCCTCATCTTCCCCTTTTCCCTCTGCTCCTCCACCTCTCCCTTCCCATCCCCACGGCACTGTACTCGTCCGCTCAACTGTATATATTTTCATTACCCTATTTATTTTGTTAATGAATTGTACATCGCCTCGATTCTATTTAGTTGCCATTGTTTTTACGAGATGTTCTTCCCCTTGACGCTGTTTAGTGCCATTGTTCTCGTCTGTCCGTCTCCCCCGATTAGACCGTAAGCCCGTCAAACGGCAGGGACTGTCTCTATCTGTTGCCGACTTGTTCATCCCAAGCGCTTAGTACAGTGCTCTGCACATAGTAAGCGCTCAATAAATACTATTGAATGAAAATGTAATTTTTGAACACAATGTTAACAACAACAACAATGATAATAAAGTAACAATAAAATTACTAATGGATAATAACTGTGATATTAGCTAAATGCTTACTATGTGGTACTAAGTGGTAGAGTAGATGATTATGGTAATAGTGTAGATGATTATAACAATGATGAGAGTTAATAATAATAATGGAATTTATTAAGTAGTTCTATGTGTAAGGCACTCTACCAAGTGCTGGAGTGGATACAAGCAAATCGTGTTGCATCCAGCCCCTGTCCTACGTGGGGCTCACAGTCTCAATTCCCATTTTACAGATGAGGACACTGAGGTCCAGAGAGGTGAAGTGATTTGCCCAAGGTCACATAGCAGACAAGTGGCGGAGCCAGGATTAGACCCCATGACCTTCTGACTCCCAGGCCCGTGCTCTATCCACCACGCCAGGCTGCTTCTCTATATTACAATCCAATCCAATCTATCCCACCACTCAAAACAGTGCTTAATACATAATAGCACCTTACAAGTTCAATAGTAATAACAATAATGATTTTTACCAAGATGCATAGGGAATAATCTCCCATATTGATCACCAAGTATTAATCAACTAAGGAATCCAGTCCTAGAATCATATAGCGATGAAGCTATGTATTGATAATTAGTCATTATGAAATAAATGATTTTTCTTTTGTACATTTAGAAATATTTTTGAAGTATAGGAGAAGATATCTTGGGCTAAAAGAGTAGAGATCTTGCAAATAAGCTGACACCCTGAAAGCAAAGACCTACTGAAATGGGGTTTAGAGATCTCTAAGTACTTTCCAGGATGAAGGGAATGGAAAAATGAGGGAGTGCGAGGGTTGAGCTTAAGTCTACTTTGAACATTTGACAAATAAAAGTGGGATCTCAAAGTGGGAAAGTGCTATGTGAAATAGTAGCATTAGAATTCATTAGCACAGTTGGGAAAAAAAGCCAAGAGGGTTATTATTTTATCTGGAAATCCCTGAACTGTGTCTTTTCTTATAATAATGAATATTTATGGTACTTAAGTGCTCACTAGGTGCCGAGCTCACTGTCTTAATCCCCATTTTTACAAATGAGGTAACTGAGGCACGGAGAAGTGAAGTGACTTGCCCAAAGTAACAAAGCAGACAGGTGGTGGAGCAAGGATTAGAACCCAGGTTCTTCTGACTCCCAGACCTGTACTCTATCCATTAATCCACATTGTTTCACAATCACTGATAGCAGAAGGCATAGGGAAGTGACTTAGTCTCTTTTATTTGCCCAGGCACTAGGGATAGCAGCCATCAACTTGCCCCCTCCTACCTGACCTCGCTTCACTCCTTCTCCAGCCCGGCCCGCACACTCCGCTCCTCTGCCTCCGCTCACCTCCTCACTGGGCCACGTTCTCACCTGTCCCGCCGTTGACCCCCGGCCCATGTCCTACCTCTGGCCTGGAACGCCCTCCTTCCTCACATCTGCCAAACTGGTAAACTTCCCCCCTTCAAAGCCCTACTGAGAGCTCCCTTCCTCAGGAAGCCTTCCCAGATGAGCCCCCCTTTTCCTCCCCTCGTCCTCCCCTCCCCTTCGCCCCGACTCCCTCCCTCTGCTCTACCCCGTTCCCTGCCCCACAGAGCTTGCGTATATTTGTACATATTTATTATTCTATTTATTTTCTTAATGAGGTGTATATATCTATGATTCTATTTTTCTATTTTGATGCTATTGATGCCTGTCTACTTGTTTTGTTGTGTTGTCTCTCTCCCCCTTCTAGATTGTGAGCCCGTTGTTGGGTAGGGATCGTCTCTATCCTTTACCGAATTGTTCTTTCCAAGTGCTTACTATGATGCTCTGCACACAGTAAGCACTCAATATGATTGAATGAATGAATGAATACTTTTACTATATTTTCCTGCACACAGCAAAAACCAAGTGCATTGTGGAGCACACAGAACATTACAGGGTCCCGCACCCAGAAGGCGATCACTATAGTGTCATCACTACGATACAGTGAACTGAACAAATTTCATCGACGACGGTTTGTTTAATTGGGTTTTGAAAGGAACTTTTGACACTCATTTCCTGTTTCCTCCTTCACCCCTAGGTTTCTTTCCCTCTCCAGAGTGATGAAAAGGGACCAAGAAAAAATGCAGAAAAGTAAGAAAATGACTGACCAAATGATCAGGCCTGGATGCAGATGGAAGACCTAAAAGGATTAAAAAAAAAAAAAAAAACACAAAAAAACAAAAATCTCCAAAAATGTTCGGAGCCGTCCTACAGGTAGAAATTCAACCTGTTTTCTTTTTTTCCCCAGTTGGTTTCAAGTGCATCATTTACATTTGAAAAATCATTATTCAAAATCTAACACCTCCTTGAGAATATTTTGCTAATTAAGAATTTGCATTCAAAACCAGAAAAAAGTAGAAAACCTAATAGTCTCATTATATTTTAAATCCAACTCAATTTACTTTCCAATCATTGATCCACTTTCTTGGACATATCCAATCAGGCTTTTAAGGAATTGTGAGAAATCACAGTTTTGATGATAAAATGTAATAATCAAGCCTGATTAACAGGTAAACTCCAGAAGCAACACATTGTAAATCTCAAGATAAAGAGAAAAGAGTGAGAAACAGAAAACTGGGTCTAGGTTCTGTACTCATTATATGATCATTTCAACCTCGAGAATATCCTTAGCCTTTAAGCTGAAGTTGTCTTAATAACTCATTTGAACCCCAGAAAAAGGGATAGATTTTATCTCTGTGGTCTACCAGTTCACAGAATCAACCTCAAGCTCTCCCAGATTTCCAAAACAAAACAAAAAAATTCCCCTAAATTTAAATTTTATAACATTATTATTTTGGGTTCGTGTCTACCCAAATACCGTAATATCATAAATACCATAATTATTACCCCCCTGGGAACTGAAAATACATAGTGCACTACACCCAGACGATAATCAATTAATGGTATTTATTGACCACCTACAGTGCGTACCATACTAAGTGCTTGAATAATAATAATACTAATGGTATTTGTTAAGTGCTTACTATGTGCAAAGCACTGTTCTAAGCACTGGGTACAAGGTGATCAGGTTGTCCCACTTGGGGTTCACAGTCAATCCCCATTTTTCAGATGAAGTAACTGAGGCACAGAGAAGTTAAGTGACTTGTCCAAAGTCACTCAGTTGACAAGTGGCAGAATCGGTATTAGAACCCATGATCTCTGACTCCCAAGCCCGTGCTCTCTCCACTGAGCCATGCTGCTTCGAGACACCAACGTTACTAAAGTTCCCTCTCTAGAGGGGGAGGTAGACATTCATATAAATAAATTGTTGATATGTACATAACTACTGTTGGATTGAGGGTGGGGTGAATATCAAATACTCAAGAATATTCATTCATTCATTCAATAGTATTTATTGAGCGTTTACTATGTGCAGAGCACTGTACTAAGCGCTTGGGATGAACAAGTCGGCAACAGATGGAGACGGTCCCTGCCGTTTGACGGGCTTACGGTCTAATCAGGGGAGACGGACAGACAGAACGATGGCAATAAATAGAGTCAAGGGGAAGAACATCTCGTAAAACAATGGCAACTAAATAGAATCGAGGCGATGTACATTTCATTAACAAATAAATAGGGTAATGAAATTATATACCGTCGAGCGGACGAGTACAGTGCTGAGGGGATGGGAAGGGAGAGGGGGAGGAGCAGAGGGAAAGGAGGAAAAGAGGGTTAAGCTGTGGAGAGGTGAAGGGGGGGTGGTAGAGGGAGTAGAGGGAGAAGAGGAGCTCAGTCTGGGAAGGCCTCTTGGAGGAGGTGAGTTTTAAGTAGGGTTTTGAAGAGGAGAAGAGAATCAGTTTGGCGGAGGTGAGGAGGGAGGGCGTTCCGGGACCGTGGGAGGACGTGGCCCGGGGGTCGACGGCGGAACGGGCGAGACCGAGGGACGGCGAGGAGGTGGGCGGCGGAGGAGCGGAGTGTGCGGGGTGGGCGGTAGAAAGAGAGAAGGGAGAAGATCCAAGACCATAAATGGTGCAGAAATGGGGCGGGGGGTGTTAGGGAAAAGAGGGCTTAATCGGGGAAGGCTTCTTGGAGGAGGTGTGACCTTAATAAAGCAACAAAAGTGTGGTGAGTCTGGAACACATGGAGAGGAAGAGGGTTTCAGGCCAGAGGTTGGATTTGGGAAAGGGCCTGATGGTGATGTAGATGAGATCAGGGCACGGTGAACAAGCTGGTGTTAAGGGAGTGAAATGTGTTCGCAGGGGAGTAGCTTCTTTAGTGCTTTAAAACCGATCGTACGGAGTTTCTGTTTGACATGGAGGTGGACAAGAAAGGACTGGAGTTCTTGTTGATGATGGTGATGATGCTGATGGTATTTGTTAAGCTCTTACCACGTGTCATGCGGTGTTTTTAGGGATGGAGTCATTACAAAATAATCTGGTTGGACACAGTCCCTGTCCCACATGGGGCTCACAGTCTTAATCCCCATTTTACAGTTGAGGGAACTGAGGCACAGAGAAGTGAAGTGACTTGCCCGAGGTCACACAGCAGACAAGTATCAGAGCTGGGATTAGAACCCAGCTCCTTCCGACTCACAGGCTCACATTCTTTCCACTGAGGCCATTGCTTCTCTAGTTCTTGAGGCGTGCGGAGATGCGGACTGAATGTTTCTTTTAGACAAATGATCCAGGCAGCAGAGTGGAATCTGTACTGAAATGGAGAGGGGCAGAAGGAAGGGAGGTCAGCAAGGAGGTGGACATTGTAGTCAAGGCAAGATTTGCTAAAATACTCAAATAAATACTCGGATCGGCATGGTAGCAGTTTGGATGGAGAGGAAAGGGAAGATTTTAGGCTTGTCCTGAGGGGAGAATTCCCACCAGGATTTGGTGAAAGGTCGAGTACGTGGGTGGCATGAGAGAGATGAGTCGAGGATAATGTCATGGCTCCAGGCAGGCTGGTGGTATTGTCTCTGTGCCTCGGTTACCTCATCTGTGAAATGGGGATTAACTGTGAGCCTCATGTGGGACAAACCGATTACCCTGTATCTACCCCAGCGTTTAGAACAGTGCTCTGCACATAGTAAGCACTTAACAAATACCAACATTATTATTGTTATTATTCACTATGGTGATGGGAAAGATGGAGGAGGACAGGATTTGGGTGGGAAGAAAAAGACATGTTTAGTTTGGGCAGAGCACTGTAGTAAAGCACAGTACAATACAATGGAGTCGGTAGACCATGAAACAAAGTGCTCACAGACAAGCTTGCAGTTGAAACGTTAGTACCAGCAAATGTCACCGGGGCAACCTTCAAACGTTCTACGGCCAGCATTAGGGGCAGAATCTTCGATTGAATAGACCATTGATCCGACCCAGCCTTGGGTGTCTATAAAACAGTGTCAAGAAATAAACTAGTTTCTGCAGATTACTGTCCAAGTTGTTCCCCTTTGCTGCCCAATGCCGTTTTTAATAAGGAACTAGGGAAGTCTTCATTTGTCTTTATTGTGAAAGACTTTTAGCTAATGTAAAAATGTAATAATAATCACGTAAGTGGACCACCAAGGAAAAAATCACCATATGCATCTAGTATTAAATCTACCTTTAACTGAACACTGCTATTATTTATAAGGTTTGACTGTCTCTAGGTGGTTTTAAAGCATCCCCGTCTATGTTTCTGACAGAACGATCAACAAGGTTACGCCACTGTTCCTTGAAACTGTCCATGTATCCATTCTGTTCATCTACGAACGACATGAGAAAATATCAAAAAAATCAGTTTCAGCATCTTACCCTTTCACTTTTGATTGAAATTTCTCTCTGAGTGTGATCTTTTGCATTTCTAATGGTATCATCATAACCATTGAGAACACTGCCATTTCTCAAAGCTGCTAACGTGGCCACAGGGGTAATCTTTTGGGGTGAAACTGGGAAGACAGGATAAATGTAGGATTTTCCCCAAGGCCAAATCTAAAAACACTGATGGGATATTGTGTCTGTCTGTCTGTCCCTTTTGACACTATGGATTCTAGTAATATTCAAGTTTTCTCAGTTACTAAGCAGAAATTATCTGTTGCCGACTTGTTCATTCCAAGCACTTAGTACAGTGCTCTGCACATAGGAAGCACTCAATAAATACTATTGAATGAATGAATGAAATTATATCACCAAATTAAAGATGAAGTCAGCTTTTTTTGCTTTCATGATCCTGGATGATGATGATGATGACAATTTTATCTATTAAGTGCTTACACTGTGTCAAGCACTCTTCTAAGCACTGGGGTAGATACAAGTTATTCAGGTTGAACACAGTCCCTGTCCTACATTGGCTCTCTGTGTAAATTGGAAAGAGATAAGATTAATTCTTCACCCTCTCTCTTCCTCTTGTCATCAGAAGCATTTTTGGAACTCTGAATGTAGTACCTGCCTTTTGGGAGATTAGATTAGAAAGTCTTCATGGGCAATATTTTTTATTGTATCATACTCCCCAGGTGCTTTGTATTTTTCTCTGCAGAGAGTAAACACTCAAGAAATGCCATTGAAATGATGAAAATCAGATTCATTGCCTTTTCCATCTATCTGTATCTACATATGGGGCCAATTCACAGACTGAAGGCTCCATTTTCCTCTGTCTGTTTTACCGTTATCATTAGTTTCCATTATAATTGGTTTATTTCCCCCTCTGATATCATGGAGAGGAATCTATTCCATGGATTGGATGGAGACAATCAATTCCCACCTTTATTGGAACTAGTTTTCTAGCCTCAGTCTTTCCAGGAGAATACCTAAGAGTTTCAGTCAGCGCGGTAACAACTCCAAATGGAGGGCTTCTGGACGATTAGCTCTTAATGATAATAATAATAAAAATGGCATTTGTTAAGCATTCACTATGTGCCCAGCACTATTCTACGCGCTGGGGTAGATACGAGGTAATCAGGTTGTCCCACGTGGCGTTCCCAGTCTTAATCCCCACTTTACAGATGAGGTAACTGAGGCAGAGAGAAGTTAAATGACTTGCCCAAGGTCACACAGCAGACAAGTCACGGGGCTGGGATTAGAACCCCCTTTGCCTCTCATTCCTCATCCCCTCTTTAATCCCTGCACCTTTTTCCTTCAACACTCCCAAAGGAAATTTAACACCTAAGACTCATATCGTGCTCCTCTACCAAGTCCCCAGCTCAATCAATTGATTAATCAATTGATAAGATTTATTGAGTGCAAAGAGCACTGTCCTAAGCACTTGGGGAAGTACAGTGCAAGAAACCGGGTAGATTACAGTTTACAAGGGGAGACGGACATTAAAATCAATAAAGGGCAGAAGAAATATCCTTTAGCGATGCCGATGTAAGAATCGCAACCTAGCTATTGCTGCCAAATACCATTTTTTTTTTTGTGAAGGGGATTGAGGAAACCGGGTTTTATTTAGAGTGCATTACAGCTAGTGTACAGGAAAAGCGATTTTTTTCCCCAGTAAGCAACATCTGTTTGCATATTTGCCCCGGTAAATAATGGATAAAATGGGGGATGTGTAGGAGAAATTAATTCAACAGGTACCAACTCATGAATAACTATTACAACAACGAAGCTGCTGGCTTGCTGTCTCATCTGCATAGTTTATGCACTTCAATCTGTGACATTTGGTATAAATTACTTATTCATTCACGTAAATGCCTGTCTCCCCCTCTAGACTGTAAGCTCATTCCGTGCAGGGAAGTCGTCTGCCAATTCTGTTGCATAGTACTCTCCCAAATGCGTAGTAGAGTGCTCTGCACAGAGTAAGCACTCGAGAAATACTCTGATGATTTTGTGTCCCAGGGTTTCTCAGGTGGACATGATAATACTGTCCTATGATAAAGAGACCATCCGTGTTTACCACAAAGATTGAACACAGATGTTTGATGAAATTCAGCAGTGACCTTTTGGAAATCCAACCTGAAATAAGGGAAGGTATTGGAAATTCTGAGCTTGACTCTCTCCCCCGCCCTCCCCCATTCTACCATCAGTCCAATTCATCTATTTCGGGGTTTTAGCAGAGAGAGGAAGATGCTTCAAATAATTCCAAGAGAAGCAGCATGGCCTAATGAAGAGACCACGGGCCTGGGTGTCAGAAGGACCTGACTTCTAATCCCAGTTCTGCAACTTGTGTCTGCTGTGTGACCTTGGACAAGTCACTTCACTTATCTGTGCATCAGTTACCTCATCTCTAATATGGGGATTAAGACTGTGAGCCCCAGGTGGAACAGGGACTGTGTCCAATCTGATTTGCTTATGTCCACCCTAGCGCTTGATACAATGTCTGGCGCACAATAAGCACTTAGCAAATACTGTTTTATTATTATTATCATTCCTAGTTATGCTGCTTTTTGACAATCTGGATCTGGGTCATGTATCAGGGGCATTAATCGTCTTGTTCTAGGTTAATTTACAAACCCGAAAGTTGTCAATGTGGCCCTAGAATGGAAGATGAGTCTGATCGTGGAAAAAAAGAAAAAAACAATAAAGAAAAAGATGATCATGACAAAGCTAGAAAGAGCAGCTTTATTAGCAGTTAAGTAGCTCTAACAGAAAAGCATAAATCTGGATTTACTTAAGATTCATTTGTTAGTACTAAAATTTTCCATTTCATTTTTGCACACACCAACTGATTAGTAATTATCATTCTTAAGAAATTAGCCCATTTTCTCTGGGCATTTTCTAGTGCTCTGAAACTTTCTGAGGTACTGGTTACTGAGTGTTGAAATATGGAGATTAGTAAATCGATTTTATCAGACAAGAGGTGAGGATTAGGGTAAAACATTCAAGATCAATGAATGGGTGAGGAGCTAGATTTTTAATTTTATTCATCTCTAAAATTGTCTGCCTTTTGGGAGCTCTGTGTTGCCTGTGTTCAGGGGTTTCTGGGTGGGAATCTTTAATGTTTCCTATAGAAAAGCAATTGTGGTAATTATAGAAGATAACTAATGAATTCTTACTTCTTAGGTATAATTAGTCAAATTTTAAAAAAATAATAGTGTGGTACATTTGCTAATTATGCACATGATGCTAATTTCTTAAAGATTAAGTGCTTTTTTGCTAATTGACTTTTCCAAAAAACATTGTTTTCTGTGTCTTATTAGCAGACCTCATTAAAAACAAAAAAAGATACAGGTATTTTATTTCTTTCAAGAAAAAAAAAAAAAAACTTTTCCTAAAGGTGGTAAATATACGTTTTTGATGGTACTTATCAAGCACTTACTATGTGCTAGGCATTGTACTAAGTACTGGGCTAGAAACAAGATAATCAGGTAGGAGAGTCTGTGTACCATGCAGAGTAACCATTTTAATAATAATAATAATAATAATAATAATAATAATGATAATGTTGGTATTTGTTAAGCACTTACTGTGTTCAGAGCACTGTTCTAAGCACTGGGATAGATACAGGGTAATCAGGTTGGCCCACATGAGGTTCACAGTTAATCCCCATTTTACAGATGAGGTAACTGAGCCACAGAGAAGTTAAGTGACTTGTCCACAGTCACACAGCTGACAATAATAATAATGATAATGTTAGTATTTGTCAAGCACTTACTATGTGCAGAGCACTGTTTTAAGCGCTGGGGTAGATACAGGGTAATCAGGTTGTCCCACGTGAGGCTCACAGTTAATCCCCATTTTACAGATGAGGTAACTGAGGCACAGAGAAGTTAAGTCACTTGCCCACAGTCACACAGCTGACAAGTGGCAGAGCCGGGAATCGAACCCATGACCTCTGACTCCGAAGCCCAGGCACTTTCCACTGAGCCACGCTGCTTCCCCAAGTGACAGAGCTGGTATTTTAAATCAGAAGGTGAGCAACCTGAGGCACAGAGAAGTTAAGTGACTTGCAGGTCAGAGGAAGAGTTGGAATTATCTCTTCCCCTCTTCAAAACCCTACTTAAACCTCACCTCCTCCAAGAGGCCTTCCCAGACCGAGCTCCTCTTCTCCCTCTACTCCCTCTGCCCCCCCCCCCCCCTTTACCTCTCCGCAGCTAAACCCTCTTTTTCCCCTTTTCCCTCTGGTCCTCCACCTCTCCCTCCCCATCCCCACAGCACTGTACTCGTCCGCTCAACTGTATATATTTTCATCACCCTATTTATTTTGTTAATGAAATGTACATCGCCTCGATTCTATTTAGCTGCCATTGTTTTAACGAGATGTTCTTCCCCTCGACTCTATTTATCGCCATCGTTCTCGTCTGTCCGTCTCCCCCGATCAGACCGTAAGCCCGTCAAACGGCAGGGACCGTCTCTATCTGTTGCCGACTTGTTCAACCCAAGCGCTTAGTCCAGTGCTCTGCACATAGTAAGCGCTCAATAAATACTATTGAATGAATGATCAACCAATTTACTGATGGTATTTATTAATAACAATAATAACGATTATGGTATTTGTTAAGCGCTTACTATGCGCCAAGCACCATTCTAAGTGCTGGGGTAGATACACGGTAGTCAGGTTGTCCCACGTAGGGCTTAATCAGTCTTAATCCCCATTTTACAGAGGAGGTAACTGAGGCACGGAGGAGTTAAGTGACTTGCCCAAAGTCACACAGTAGACAAGTGGCGGAGGTGGGATTAGAATCCACGTCTTTTGACTCCCAAGTCCGTGCTCTTTCCACTAAACCACACTGCTCCCCTAAAGTGCTTTAGTAAGTGCTTACTGAGCACTTACTGTGTGCAGAGCACTGTGCTAAGTGCTTAGAAGACTACAATAGGAGAAAATAGGGTCTCGTCTCCCAGTCCCATCATCTTTCCCCCAGACCACACTGCCTCATGGATTCTCCCAAGGAGGTGTAGCATCCAGTTGTCCAACTTTCACAACTGCTTGGAGAAAGCCACTTCACCCTGGGAAGTTAAATAGCAAGGACTTTTTTAATCCAGCTGAGTTTTTCCCTGCAAAAATACCCAGAAGTGACCATTTCTGAGCTTGCTCTGAGGCACGTATAAATATGCTTTTTCAGAGCGAGTGAATAGATTGTTAATGTTAATGTATTGCAAGAGTTTGTGCACAGTCAACAAGGAAATTGAATTCCTTTTGAAAGCTGAAAGAGGTGACCACCTTATTCTAGATGAAGAGTTCATTAATATGTAAATACTCGTCTCTTAATACATAGGACACCTTTTTCTACGAGATCCTTAATTGCCCAAGACCAGACGAGGCTTCACTGTTATTTGTGAGACGTATAACACCAAGTCCACAAAAACTTAGGAAAAAACAAGATTCCCGAAGCTATAACGCACACACACAGACACACACACTCCCCTCCCCACACTTTACTCCAGACTTTCACTCTGAAAGGAGAGCGGTAAAATCCATTTCAGAATTCTTAAAAAAAAGCAACGTGTCTTTATCACAGTGAAGTCAATAATAATGATGATGATGATGATGATGATGGCATTTGTTAAGCGCTTACTATGTGCCAAGCACTGCTCTAAATTCTGGGGGAGGGGGGAAAGGTAAGCAGGTTGTGCCACATGGAGCTCACAGTCTTCATCCCCATTTTAATAATAATAATGCTGGTATTTGTTAAGCGCTTACTCTGTGCAGAGGAATGTACTAAGCGCTGGGGTAGATACAGGGTAATCAGGTTGTCCCACATGAGGCTCACAGTCTTAATCCCCATTTTACAAATGAGGTAACAGGCAAAGAGAAGTTAAGTGACTTGCCCACGGTCACACAGCCGACAAGCGGGGGATCCGGGATTCGAACCCATTACCTCTGACTCCCAAGCCCGTGCTCTTTCTACTGAGCCACGCTGCTTTGCTTTATGTAACATAAACTAGCATGCCTAGTGAAGGGAGAGGTTTTTTTTGTGTGTGTGTTTTGGCTTTGATCATTTGCACGACTATATTAGTTCTTCCATCTCACTCTGTTCTGGAGATAATAAGAGTAATAATAATAATTATAATAATAATAGTATTTATTAAGTGCTTGTTATGTGCCACGCACTGTATTAAACACTGGGGTGGATCCAAGCAAATACCAACATTATTATTATCATTATTATGTGCAGAGCACTGTACTAAGCACTTGTTAGAGTCCAATACAACAGAATTAGCCGACACATTCCCTGTCCCTTAGGAGTTTACAAAAATGGGGAACGAATGCCTGTCCCTCTCCTCTTTCTTTAGACCTTGAGCCTATAGAGAAGCAGCGTGGTTCAGTGGAAAGAGCACGGGTTTAGGATCAGAGATCATGGATTTTAATCCCGGCTCTGCCGCCTGTCAGCTGTATGACTTTGGGCAAGTCACTGAACTTGTCGGGGCCTCAGTTGCCTCATCTGTGAAATGGGGATTAAGACTATGAGCTTCACGTGGGACAACATGAATACCCTGTATCTACCCCAGCGCTTAGAACGAATACCAACATCATTATTCTTCTTCTACGGGGCAGGGACTATAACTCAACTGATTGTCTTATCTCTACTCCAATGCTTAGAACAGTGCTTGCATTAAGTAAGAATTTAGGAAATCACAAAATCCCCAGAGCGTGTTGGGCTTGGATCCTCCATGTAATTATTCACCAGGAGACTTTTAGCTCCCTACTATCATAACGGCTGGATAGACTCACTCAGGCAGGAAGGCGGAGGAAATGTGACATTATTTAGGGCCAATAAGCAGGGAAGCCAACTCTGAAGTTCAATCAGAACCTTTCTGCCGGCTCCCTATGAAATGCCCGTACACACGGAGGTGAAGCTTCCCTTCCAAGCCCCCCGTGTCTGTGAAGCGAACACTGCCACATTCCATGCTAGGAAACACCCTCGTCGTGGGGAGGAACACAGATGTCCAAACGGTTTCCTGGATCTTCTTGGGAACAGATTTGGAAGCATTCGCTCATCTCCAGTGGGGTCTCTCACTAGCGGCAGCAGCTGCCTCCCCTGTCCTCTGCAGAAAGTTGAAACAATTTCCCGTCCCTCCGCAGCCGACTGTGGTGTCCGCTATTTACGATCCTAAAGCGACGTTCATCGCTCAGCTTTTGGACGGATGTACGAGACGAATCGGTGAATTAATCTTCCCTCTCTGACACTCCAATCTAGAGTCTCACACCTGACAACTCCCCCCAACCTCCCTCCACATATGCTAGGCAATATCTGACCATCCAGATGAGCTTCGCACTGAGGCTGGAAGGCCAACAAAATTTTGCTCTAATGGAGAAGCAGATTCAAGGAGCATGGTGGTCCCGATGGCACACATCACTCAGCACGCCAGATCCTCTGTATAAGATGTGGTATTCTCTGCGGTCTTTGTACATCGCTCTCTTCTACACCGAATGGATAGCGGATCCGTTCTTGTGGAGACTGCCCTTGGGTCCGTACGTATCGATTATCGATTGTTGTGCAGCTGCTTCGAGAGATGGAACCATATAGGAAATCATTAATAGTGGTATCTGTCAAATAGTGGTATTTGCCAAACACTTTGTGTAAAGCAATGGGATGGATACAAGATATCTATTGGTTGGATACAGTTCCTGTCCAACATGGGGCTCACAGTCCAAGTCGGAGGGAGAATGGGCATGGAATCCCCATTTTAAAGATGGGGAAACTGAAGCCTGAAGAATCTGAAGAAGCAGAGCGGCCTTGTTTTTTGAGAACGGGCCTGGGAATCAGAAGGACCTAGGTTTTAAAACGGGCTCCGTAACTCATCTGCTGGGTGTCTTGGGGCAGGTCATTTAACTTTGTGCCTCAGTTACTTCACCTGTAATATGGGGATTAAGACTATGAGCCCCATGTGGGACAGGGATTGGGTCCAACACGATTATCTTGCACCTACTCTAAGCACTTAGAACAGTGCTTGCAAATAGTAAGTGCTTACCAAATACCAAATTGGTATTATTATTCTTATTAATAATAATCTCAGGACCTTGCTCTTTACACTAGTTCATGCTGCTCCTGCAGCAGATGTTAGCCAAATGGTATTGAACTAGTGTCTCCTTTGAGCACAGCAATGTATAATTAATCAATCATATTTATTGAGCTCTTACTATGTGCAGAACACTATACTAAGCATTTATTATTATTAATAAATCAATCAATGTTGGCATTTGTTAAGCGCTTACTATGTGCTGAGCACTTTTCTAAACCCTGGGGTAGATACAAGGTAATCATGTTGTACCATGTGAGGCTCACAGTCTTAATCCCCATTTTGCAGACGAGGTAACTGAGGCACAGAGAAGTTGAGTGACTTGCCCAAAGTCACACTGCAGACAAGTGGCAGAGCCAGTATTAGAACCCATTACCTCTGACTCCCAAGCCCGGGCTCCTTCCACTGAGCCACGCTGCTTATTATTTATAGAATACAATTCAGCAGAATTAGCAGATGTGTTTCCTGCCCCTAATAAGCTTGCAGTCTAGAGGGGGAGACAGATATTAATATGAATAAGTAGGTATGCTTGGGAGCGTACATTAAAGGTAGACGCTTACAATCCCTTCCCATTTTTTCATCTGATAATCCTCCATGGACCAATTGGGCTAAATATACCTGAATTAAATTTTCAAAATCTTCCCCTAACGTCTCTTCACGTTCCTCTAAGGACCCACAATAGACCTAGCTTTAGAACATATCCCAGCCCTTCTTCATTCAGCCTATTAATAATTTCCCTTTTGGCCTAACTTTCTGTAGTAACCATTTCCATGGGTTTTCCACCCAGTGTGAGAATATTTTCTTTGGATTTTCAACCCACCAGTTTCCCGATTCAGTGGGAAGTTCTCCTTGTCCAGTAGTGTGGAATGTGATCCAGTGCTTAGAATGGTAGTTGACACATAGTAAACAGTTAACAAATACCATCATTATTATTATCATTTTTATTATCATGAAGTACAATTCCATATTTACCTTGTACGCAGTAAATTTCAATCAGGCCCTCTCCCGACCTCCTCCTTTCCAAACTGAAGTGTTCTGACGTGTTGTGTCTGCCTGTTTCATTGGAGTGGAAGCTCCATGCAAACAGGGAGTGTTCTTTGGGTACCTGCTGTACTTTCCCAAGTGCTTAGTGAAATAAACTCCTTGTTAGATGTCAAACACCCTCTTAGGGTCACACCTGGAGAGTTTCCAGTACTCTACCAGTCAAGCAGATACCTACCCATTCCATTCCTAGCTTGGCCAGTGGCTCACGATTGGAAGCGAATCTGCTACCAGTCAAAGCTCCCCCGTGCTGGGCAGCAGTGGCACGGGAGAGAAGGAGAGAGACTCAGGTTTACTGTGCGGAGGAAGGCCACGGTAAATCTCTTCTGGATTTTTACCACGACAACTCCTTGGACTCACTACCAGAACGATCGCAGATGGAGAGCGGTGTGTTCTAGGAGAGATGTGTCCATGGTGTCGCTATGGCTTGGAGATGGCTCGACAGCATAAAACAAGATTTCAACCCCCCTGCTTAGTTGTAATGTCCTTGAGGGCAGAGATCATGTCTACTCAACGACCGGACTCTCCCAAGTGCTTAGTATTATCTCTGTATAGAGTAAGTGCTCAGTAAAGGCGATCAACTGATTGATTGTGTTTCAGAAGCACTGTGGCCTAATGGATAGAACACAGGCCTAAGAGCCAGAAGGACCTTGGTTCTAGTCCAGTTTTGCTCAAGTCACCTAACTTCTCCATGCCTCAGTTCCCCCGTCTGTAAAATGGGAAATATAACTTAGCTCCATGGGGGTCATGGACTGTGTCCAACCTGACTAACTGGTATCGACTCCAGTGTTTAGAACGGGACCTGGCACATAGTAACGTTCAACACATACCATTAAAAAAAAAAAAATCTCTATTGCAACCTGCTCCATGTTCATGATCGTGCAATTTCCTTTCAGTCAATCATCCTCCTTTGTCAATAAAGAAGCCCAAATCACTCAGAGGTCTGCCCCATTCTTAGAAATCCTGAGTAGAAGCTCCTCTCCGCGTGGCTTGTTTGGAATTCATTATCTTTCCCATCATAAAACTGCCAAAAACTTTTAATCCATTATTGTTTGTGACTCCCAGTTTTCTCTGACTTTCATTTCCCAAATGATGCTTCAGCTTGTCCATCACTTATTTCCAATAAGATAGTCCATCCCACCTAAAAGTAACACGAGATGATCCTGAAGGGTCTAATGAAATTGTTATCGCTTGGAAACAACAAAGCAATTTCCCCTTTATATTTGGTAAAATAGAACTGTCAGCATTCACTGAAAAGTAGGAACAAAAGCAAGTTATAAAGAACAAGAAAGATATTCCTTCCCTAATAATGATAATGATTATGGTATTTGTTACGTCCTCACTAGGTAGCAAGCACTGTACCACTGGAGAAGCAGCATGGCTTAGCGGAAAGATCCCGGGCTTGGGAGTCAGAGGATGTGGGTTCTAATCCCAGCTCCGCCACTTGTCTCTGTGTGACCTTGAGCGAGCCACTTAACTTCTCTGTGCCTCAGTTACCTTGTCTGTAAAATGGGGATTAAGACTGTGAGCCCCACATGGGACAACCTGATTACCTTGTATCTATCCCAGCGCTTAGAACAGTGCTGGGCACATAGTGAGTGCTTAACAAATACCATAATTATTATTATCATCATCATTCCTTAGTTCATTCATTCATTCAATCATATCTATTGAGCCGTTACCACGTGCAAAACACTGTACTAAGCACTTGGGAGAGTACAATGTAGCAATAAACAGACACATTCCTGCCTGGCCTAGATGTAGGATATTCAGGTTGGATGCCATCTCTGATCTCCAGGAGCTTACAATCTAAGGGAATGTATTCAAATCGATTTTGAAGAATAGCCGTGACCTAAGTTTGCAAAATGGGTTTATTTGTAATATCCGTAACATCTGAACTATTAATTTTGGAGTCTTAGTCCAAAATGAGTTTTACGTGCTCCAAGAAATCTACCCAGATTCCTTCCATTCCTCTCCATTCTGTAGTCTTAGGGGTTTTACTGGTATGAAGATGATTTGATTTCTAATTTCAGTCTTCACTTTTTTGATACCATCTCCTGTCCATCCGTTTACTAGTATGAAGATAATTTGATTTCTAATTTGAATCTTCACATTCTTGATACCATCGCCATTCTATCCATTTACTAGTATAAAGATGATTTGATTTCTGATTTGAATCTTCCCTTTTTCGATACTATCGCCTATCTACCCATTCCAACCCTACGGGATAACCCAAACAATCCATCCGGCGCTTATTTTTACACCTTCCGGATACTTGTCAACATTGATCGTCCCCTTGTTGATGGTTTTCCAAGCCATATCTCTTTAATTCTTTTGATCTTTATTCCTCCGGTTTCTTTTTCACTTTTCTTCTTTGAATCCCTTCCAATTTACCTAAGTCTTGCTAATATTCTTGGTCTCAAACTACTCATGCTGAAAGTTTCCATCTGGGAATGTGGGGGAAAATCACATTAGTTCATGGTTGCCATCTCATCAGAGAAAGTTGCATGTATTTAACATATTTAACATATCCATCATATCTAAGGTCTCAGGAGCCTTTCATCTTCTTTCTACCCAAAGAAGCCCACTGTGGGACATAACTTTGAGTCTCTAATTTGTCTCGAGGAACTTAAGCTGGAAAGAACCTAAAATTGAAAGAAAAATCAATATTATAATTACAGTCATAACAACAATAATGATCATTATTGCTATGACTGTAATTATAATAACATAATTAGGATTGTTATTAATCAAACATGGTATTGATGAAGCAGCATGATCTAGCCAATAAAGCACGAGCCTGAGAGCTAGAGGACATGGGTTCTAATTCCAGCTCTGCTACTTGCCTGCTGTAAGAGCTTGGGTAAGTCATTTAACTTCTCAGCGCTTCAGTTTCCTCAGATGCAAAATGGGGATTCAAAAACATGTTCGTCATCCTATTTAGACTCTGAGCCCTCTGTTGCACAAGGATTGCATCTGGCCTCAATAACTTGTATCTACCCAAGGGCTTAGAACAGTGCTTGACACATAGTAAACAATTTTTTTTTAATGGTATTTGTTTAGCTCTTACTATGTTTAATCACTGTTCTGAGTTTGGCATAGAAAGCAGTTAATAATAATAATAATAATAATGGTATTTGTTAAACGCTTACTATGTTCAGAGCATTGTTCTAAGCACTGGGGGGAGATACAGGGTAATCAGGTCACCTCACGTGAGGCTCACATTTAATCCCCATTTTACAGATGAGGCAACTGAGGCACAGAGAATTTAAGTGACTTGCCCACAGTCACACAGCTAACAAGTGGCAGAGCCAGGAGTCGAACTCATGACCTCTGAGTCAGAAGCCCAGGCTCTTTCCACTGAGCCACGCTGCTACCCCAAGTTAATCAAGTTAGACACAATCAAATTAGACACAATCCCTGTCTCATGTGGCTCACAGTTTGAGTAGTAATGATAATAATAATAATGATAATAATGATAATAATGATAATAATAATAATAATAATAATAATGACGGTATTTGTTAAGTGCTTACTATGTGCCAAGCACTGTTTTAAGCACTGGGGTAGATACAAGATAATCAGGTTGTCCCACATGGGGCTCACCGCTCTTAATCCCCATTTTACAAATGTGGGAACTAAGACACAGAGATGTGACTTGCCCAAAGTCACACAGCAGACAGGTGGCAGAGCCAGGGTTAGAACCCACGTCCTCTGATTCCCAAGACCCGGATCTTGCCACTAAGCCACGCTGCTTCTCTGTAGTAGAGATATCAGGTATTTAATGTCTATTTTGCAGCTGAGGAAATTGAGGCACAGGTAAGTTAAGTGACTTGACCAAGGTCACACAACAGGAAATTGGCAGAGTCAGGATTTGAATCCAGGTCCTCTAGGCCATGCTGCCAAAATCAAGCTATCCGATCTCTCATACTCAATCCAAACAAACCAATCTCTAATTAATTTTGGGATTGCTCCCTCCGACCTCTAGATTGTAAACCCCTTGAGAGCCGGCATATAATTCTGATAATTCTACTGTCCTCTCTCACATTCTCTGAATATTAGACAAACGGGCCTGAAATTGGAACTGTTAAGGCTAAAGGCGTGAGGCTTTCCTTATACTCGCTCCTAGTTGCTCTTCTTCACTTCTAATTTGTGGACTTTCACATCAGGATTGGAATTTTCACAATTGGCCTTTTTTAAAATGTGTTTCCATTGTGTGCTTTTGTTTGTTGGGTTGGTCTTTCCTTTTTTTGGCATTCGTTAAGCACTCACTATGCATCAGGTATTGTTCTAAACTCTGGGGTAGATACACTGCAATCAGGTTGGACACAGTCCATGTCCCACATGGGACTCACACTCTTAATCCCTCTTTTTTAAATATGAGAGAACTGAGGCACAGGGAAATTGTGACTGTCCCCAGGTCACACAGCGGACAAGTAGCAGAGCTGGGAATAGAACCCAGATTCTATTTGCTAAGCCCTTACTATGCGTCAGACACTTTTCAAAGCGCTGTGATAGATACAAGTAAGTCAGGTTGGAAACAGCCCCTGTCCCACATGGGGCTCAGAGAATTAATCCCCATTTTGTAGGTGAGGTAACTGGGGCACAGAGAAATTGAGTGACTTGCCCAAGGTCACACAGGAGACAAGTGGCGGAGTGGGGAGTAAAACTAGGTCCTTCAGAGTCCCAGGCCTGGGCTCTATCCATTAAGCCATGTTTCTGACATCCCAGGAAACTGGCACACAGTCACCCAACAATTTTGTCTCCTGATACTCACTATTTATAAATTATTTTACGTCTTTCTCCCCAGGGAAATTATAAATGCCTTGTAACCAGAGAAAGAGAAGCATCGTGGAAAGAGCCCGGGCTCGAGAGTCAGAGGACATGGGTTCTAATCTTGCCTCCAGCATTTGTCTGCTTTGTGACCTGGGGCAAGTTACTTCACTTCTCTTTGCCTCAGTTATCTCATCTGTCAAATGAGGATTAAAGGTGTGAGCCCCACATGGGGCAACCTGATTACTGCGTATCTACACCAATGCTTAGAAGAGTGCTTGGCACATAGTAAGTGCTTAATAATAATGATGATAATGTTGGTATTTGTTAAGTGTTTAATATGTGCAGAGCACTGTTCTAAGTGCTGGGGGAGATACAGAGTCATCAGGTTGTCTCACGTGAGGCTCACAGTCTTCATCCCCATTTTCCAGATGAGGTAACTGAGGCACAGAGAAGTGCAGTGACTTGCCCAGTCACAGTTGACAAGTGGCAGAGCTGGGATTCGAACTCATGACCTCTGACTCCCAAGCCCGGGCTCTTTCCACTGAGCCATGCTCCTTAACAAACACCATCATTATTATGATTATTATTTTCGTGTCCTTTTCATGACATTTAATCCGATGCTTGCTATGAGCTAAATACTGGTGTAGATAGAAGGTTATGAGATCGGTCTTGGTTTCTGTTCCCCGTGGGGCTCACAATATATTTTTATCTCTCTTTTCCAGGTGAGCAAAACTAAAGTCAGAGAGTGCCCAAAGTCACACAGAAAGCCAGGGATGGGGAGTGTCTTTGAAGCCAGGTCTTCTGAATCTCAGTTCCTTGCTCTTTTCGGTATTAAATTCACCCAAGTCCTTAGTTCATGGAGTAGGTGTTCAATAAGGTAGGTTCCGGCTTGTTGTTGAAAACAAATAAATGCCCCACCTCCAAGAATGTGCTGTAATCCAGTGACATGACCCGTATAAGTAAAAATCTAAGAGGGAAAGAAATGGTGCATCCCTTTGAGGTCTGACCAAAGCTACAGTGTTTTCTGTGAGAAAATGTCATTATTTCCCCATTCGCAAAGGGAATATGTCGAGCTGTTTAAACTATTGGTTTTACATTGATGGACTGAAATTTCATCTCGCACTTTCTCGTTCATTTTCATTCCTCATTCTGTGGGAGCAGCCCCCAAACACAAGTCAGTCATATCAAATTTAAGAAGGGAAAGGGGCTGTAGCATATCTATTTTTAATAACTTTTCAAACTTTAAATATCTTTTTTTTAAAAAAAGGAGGAGTTGATACTCATCACCCAGAAATCCTTAATTATTAACCTAGGTTATAAGAGTTATAAACTTCAAAAGTAAATGAGCTATCTGCAAAGAGCTATTCTGTCTTTCATCAAAGATAGATCAAGTCTCTTTGATCCGAGGAACAATGGAATGTGTAAAGCAGAACTATCACCTGTTTGGGGCCAATTGATTAAAAGAAATTTCTCAATTTTTTCATTATTTGAAGTTAAGGATTCAAGCTGTCTGGGAACAAAAATCCTGAGTAAGAAATCAACGGAGATAGAAATTGCTGTCACCCCGGTGGACTTTCTAGTTAACATCACTTCAGATTGTGAGTCCTAGTTTGACCCCGTCAAACAGTCAATCATATTTATCGAGCCCTTACTGGGTGCAGGACACTGTACTAAGTGTTTGGGAGGGTACAACACAACAATATAACAGACGCAAGCGTCGTGTAGCGGATAGAACACCATCCTGGGAGTCAGAAGGTCAAGGGTTTTAATTCCCGCTCCATCGCCTGTCTGTTGTATGACCCTGGGTGTGTCACTTAACTTCTCTGTGGCTAAATTACCTCATCCGTGAAAAATGGATGCCAACGTGGGACAGGGACTGTGTCCAAGTTGATTAACTCGTGTCTCCCTCCAGTGCTTAGAACAGTGCTTGGCACATAGTAAGTGCTTAACAAGTACCATAATTATAATTGTTATTCCCTGCCCACAAGAGGTTTACAGTCTAGCGTCAGTCTGGTTCTGTTCTTTGGCTTTTTTGGGAGGTACAGATTGGAGTCACTCCGCTCAGATCATTCCCACTGGCTGCCCGATGACAAAATATTGATGTTAATCTGCCTGAATTCATTTGTCTTATGCTGTCAAGTCGTTTCTGACCCACAGTGACTCCACAGACACATCTCTCCAAGAACGCCCCACCTCCATCTGCAATCGTTCTGGTAGTGGATCCATAGTTTTCTTGGTAAAACTACGGAAGTGATTTAGGAGTGAAATTTTCTCTCTTTGTTGGAGCTGAGGTCGATTCTAACTCCTGCCTACCAAACATGCTTTTAGGACGAGGGAGGCAACAGGGTTTCTGTAGAGAGGAGATCTGAGGAACTTTATAGTCTTATCCCAGTAGTTTTGGTGTGTGTTTGGGGGTTGGAGTGGGGGGAAAGGGTGTGGGAGGAGGCCTGAGGGAGAGGAAAGAAACTTGTCAACAGAAGGTCATTATAACTCCAAGATCGGGTGAGTTAAGTCAATCGATCAATACTATTCACTGAACACCTACTGTGTGCAGATCACTTTGCAAAGTGATTGGGAGGGGATAATAAAGTCAGTAGATGGGATTCCCTTTTTCAAGGAAAAACACGATCCTGGTCCGGCCAGCTCTTTTTCGGTCTCTGACTGAGGCATTTGGAGGCTTAAAGGAACCATATGTTAGTTCCCTTCATGTACAGATGGTTCTAAGGAATATCTAACATCTCTAAGCTTTCCACTGGCATTCCTAGCATCACACATGTATAGAAATTCTCCTCTCACAGAGACCCTGAGTAATAATACAGCCGGTTTCTCCTCCTTTGCATTCTACTGCCCTCTCACCTTCCTCCTCCTTCTTTCTCTCTTTTCCTTATCATCACCACTCCTCCTTCCCACCACCTTATATGAAAGCTGAAGACAGCAATGGAGACTTTGCTATTTAGAAAATACCCAGATAAAATTACCGGTCAGAATGAGAAAGACTAATGGGAATTTCTAAAGCAGTTACAAGTTTTTGAATCATGAATACATGAATCTATTTATTCTTTGAAATGTTTGACTACCAAGCACAACCTGATGTTCATCTGACATTAACAGAATGAACAGAATTCTCTTTTTATTCACTTGACAACAAATCCTAACTATACTCTGGGATTGGTTTTGTTTATAATTGACAATGCAGATTATATATCTATATCTATATATCTATATCTAGATATATTTAATTGTAACTAGTTTTGCTAGTTTACTGGTATAATTAGTTCACATTTAATTTAATACCCTGGTATCTAGACAAACTTGAGAAATTAACTATTTACTTCATTAACTTATAAACACAGCTCTGTGTATATTTGTAATATAATGGGGTAGTCTGAGGAAACAAAAATGACTATTGGATGAGAATACTTCATGTAAATTATACTCCTGATTCTTTTATTTATTCTTTTTCATTTTTAATGTGGCCAACTTTGGAATTTTATCATCCAATTGGCAGTCACCGATGAAAGGCTCATTCTAAATTAGGCTGTATGAATTCTTAAATTTATGTTTAAAATCTTATTAACCACTGTACCAAGAGCATGTTTGATGAACACAGTTTTTAGTGTGAGCATTAATAGCTTATTTCTGAACATTTTCTTAAAAACAATGAAGAGCATTTACGGACCCTGGATGCCCGTTTTTATAGTAAGCCCAACTTCCCAAAATTAAAAAGTAAGCATTCAGGATTAGGAAAGAAAAAAAAAAAAGAAAAGCACGAGGATAAAAATCACCCCTCATCACCACATGTAATGGGTAATTGATTGAAAATGCTAGTTACATTTCCCTAGGGAGGTAATCAATCGTATTTACTGAGCACTTGATATGTGCAGAGCACTGTAATAGGCACTTGGGAGAGTACTGTAAAACGGAGTTGGTAAACACATTCCCAGCCCACAGTGAGCATATAATGTAGAGGAAAAACTATTCCCTCACTGGGCAATTGAAATCAGGTCTCCCAGATGACAGATGGGGATAACAATAATAATGATAATGGCATTTGTTAAGCACTTTCTATGTGCCAAGCACTGTTCTAAGCACTGGAGTAGTTGCAAGGTAATCAGGTTGTCCCACCTGGGGTTCACAGTCTTAATCTCCATTTTACAGATGAGGGAACTGAGGCATAGAGAAATTAAGCAATTTGCCCAAGGTCATACAGCAGGAAAGTAGCAGAAGTGGGATTAGAACCCATGACCTCTGACTCCCAAGCCCATGCCGTTTCCACTAAACCACGCTGCTTCTCACCACTATATTAATGAGGTATCAGTTCTTCCAATCTTAAACATTTTTTTTTGTGTGTGGGGGGGTGGTTTCTCTTGGAAAATATAACAGTAAGAGATAGAAAATGCTTCTTGGATAGCGACAGTGCTCAATAAGACCAACACTTAGTTGGAATTAGTTGGACATGAGGAGACAGGAAAGTGAGATTTAGAAATGCTATACAAGTGTATAAAAGAATACTGAACAGGTGATAGAGTAATAATAATGATAATAATGATAGAATGTATTAAGCACTTACTATATGCTGAATGCTGGTTGACATGTTTAGGCCAGAAACAGCCTCTGTCACCCAGAGGCCTCATACTCGAAGAGGGCTAGAGAGCAAATAGCTCATTCTATTTTCATAGTTCAAAAATTTAGAAATGGAGAAGTAAAGTGAGTTGCCTAAGTTCTTGTCTGCTGTGCGACCTCGGGTTAGTCTCTTTCTCTGGGCCTCAATTCCCTCATCTGTAAAATGGGGATTCAGACTGTGAGCCCCATGTAAGGTAGGAATGGTGTGCAACCTGATTAGCTTGTATAATAAGTGCTTAACAAATACCGTAATTATTATTATCATTATTGTGGCAGATCTCCTGACTTTCAGACCCAGGCTCTTTCCGCTAGTCCTGAATTGGGCTGATGGAGAAGTGGTAGCTGTTACCCAGGGGTGCCGGCTTTCTTATGGGTCACCCTTCCCCCACAGCCCTTTCCTCACCTTCTTGTCTTACACTGGCCACCCCATCCCTCATCGCCCCCGCCATCATAATCTGCAATTGGTCGTGTGAACGCTGAGGAATATGCCGAGACCCCCCAATCCATCAGAGTCCTGATAAAGAAGTGTCTGAGAGTCTTTCTGACTGAACAGTTTGGTGACCAGCGATCCTGCCGTGGATCAGGATCGGAAACCAGTGAGTGTTGTGTCTTTTCAAAAGCGAGTGTGGAGATACTATTATCTACACACCGCCAAACGCGTCAGTATCAGCAGAGGGGTTTGGGGCCGCAGAGGAATTCATTTATTCCTATTCATGTCTTTCTCCCGCTCTAAGAGTGTAAGCTCGTTGTGGGCCGGGAATGTGTCTGTTTACTGTGATATCGTGTTCTCCCAAGAGAAGCAGCGTGGTTCAGTGGAAAGAGCACGGGCTTGGGAGTCAGAGGTCATGGGTTCGAATCCCGGCTCTGCCACTTGTCAGCTGTGTGACTATGGGCAAGTCACTTCACTTCTCTGTGCCTCAGTTACCTCATCTGTAAAATGGGGATTAAGACTGTGAGCCCCACGTGGGACAACCTGATTCCCCTGTGTCTACCCCAGCGCTTAGAACAGTGCTCAGCACATAGTAAGCGCTTAACAAATACCAACATTAGTATTAAGCGCTTTGCACAGAGTAAGTTCTCAATAAAGATGATTTAACGATGAATGAATGAAAGGGGTAAAAGACATGATCGAATCATTGAGGGGTTTCTATTCTAAAAGGGGAAGTAGTAGATATGAATAGGTGAATACACCATAATTCCAAGAGATACAAATAATAGACTAATAAATATATGAACAATGAATAAACATGTAAAGTGCTGAGTTGCTTCCCTGTAACCCTGGTCTTGTTTTTTCCTTCCACTCCCCTCCAAATCCCACCCTCAATTTCTCCCCTTTTCACTGCTCAATGCTTAGTATAGTGCTAAGCACTTAGTAGAGTGCTTTCGCACAGTGAGCCCTCGATAAATATGACTGAATGAATGGGATGTTTGCCCCCCTCGAAGGGCACGATCCAGAGGATTCTAGGAATGGGCCACACCACATGGAACAGATAATGAAACCAAAGTTTCTCCTGCAATGCAAATGGCACTTTCTGGAGCGAACCTGACCCACTGTTCCTTTTCGAAGCTCACAGTAATTTCTGGTGAGCATTAAGAGAAGGGGCCAGGGGATCAGAAATCAAATCAACGCAAAGCTAAGGGAAGAGGTCTTCGTAGGTACTGAACCAATCAAAGCTCCCCGGACTCCTCCCACCCCTAATTAGAGGACATGTGCCCAAGAAAACTGCTGATTTAAATGCCAAGCGATGGAGAACAGGTGGTCACCATAATATAAACAATGCCCTACGTTAATGAGCCTAATAGCAAATGTTTATTGGAAAGGAATTTGGCAATTGTTGTGGAAAAATGAAGGATTCTTGTGTGTTTTCCTTTCCCTTAAGGCGGTGGAAGTCGAGTAAAAAAATGTGTGCCAACTGGACGGATTTGTGCTGGCCTCTCTGTTCAATATAAGGCTGTCTGTACACCACAAACAGCGTCTTTTTTAGGGGCATGAAAATAGCCCATCTAATTCTGATGTTTCCTTCCGTGTATCAGGCCTCATTCAAGAGTTTTGGGTAAATGGTATAGACTTACACACTCACTTGGGGTTGTTCCTTTCTTCCAAGGGTTCTGGATAGAATATTTCATTTCTGCTGGCAGAAATTCTGTCATTTAGGACAGAGAAGGCATCTTGTTTATCTTCCTTTCTCAGATGAAGGAAATAAAAATTAAGACAAAGAGTGGTATCCTCCAGATAGTATTATCAACAACTCAGAGGGAGGGAGAGAAGAAAGATGGCTTTCGTTCTGGGGTCTTTTATAAGGGGATGTTATAGAGTCTCCAAGGGTCCCAGCAAAGATAAGAGATGTGTTAGGGAGTTTCACAGGGTAGGCTTGTAGTGTACTCAGCCCGGGCCTAGGAGTCAGAAGGTCATGGGTTTTAATTCTTGCTCTGCCACTTTGTTGTGTGACCTTGGGCAAGTCATTTCACTTCTCTGGGACTCCATTACCCCATCTATAAAACCGGGATTAAGACTGTGAGCTCCATGTGCTCCAGGGACTATGTCCAGCCTGATTTGCTTGTATCCACCGCAGCACTTATGAATAATTATGGTATTTGTTAAATGCTTTTTATGTGCCAAGCACTATTCTAGGCACTGGGGTAGATACAAAGTAAGCAGGTTGTCCCACATGGGGTCACAGTCGTAATCCTCATTTCACAGATGAGGTAACGGAGAACCAGAGAAATTAAGCGGCTTGCCCAAGCTCACGCAGCTGTCTGGTTTATAGTAAACACTTAGAAAATACCATAATTATTATTCTTATGAGTAGGCTCTACTTGTAATCGATGAATCAATAGATGGAATTTACTGAGTGCCTTCTGGAGGCATAGCACTGAAGAAAGGGAGAGTAAATGAAAAGTCATGATCCCTGACCTCAAAGAGGTTGCAGTCCAGTGAGGGAGACAGACGCAAAATGTGTTACCGACGGGAGGAAGAAGACAATGAAAAGATGGATATATGTGTGCTTGGAAGGGCACAGTAGATGATATCAATAAAATTGTACTATTTTCCCCTTCAGTACTTCTCCTGCCATCTTGACATCACCCTTTCTCCCTGATCGGCAGAAAACGTTTCTTTCTTTATTTCTTCATTATTTGTTTCCTCCTCTACTACTGCTTCGGAGACCTAAGAATTGACTTCCAGGTGCAGGCAGAAAAAGACAGATTTTGGCAAAATGCTCAGAGAGTTCCCATCAATACGGTCAGAGTGCCCAGACCAATTTGAGGGAGGTGCAATGGAAGTCCTACTTTGCCTTTAAAGCCCAACATGATCTCTCAAAATAATAATAATAATTATGATATTCGTTAAGTGCTTACTATGTGCCAAGCACAGTTCTAATCACTGAGGTAGATAAAAGGTAATCAGCTTGTCCCATGTGGGGCTCACAGTCTTAATCCCCATTTTACAGATGAGGGAACTGAGACACAGAGAAGTGAAGTGGTTTGCCCAAGGTCACACAGCAGACAAGTGGCAGAGCCGGGATAAGAACCCACCTCCTCTGATTCCCAAGCTCATGCACTTGCCACTAGGCCACGCTGCTTCTCAAAAACCATTTTGGGTTTTAAGAGTGGTAACTGCTGAGAGACTTTTCAATTTAATTAATGGCATTCATTGAGTTTTTACTATGTGTAGACCTCTGTACTGAATACTTGAGACATTACAATACAACAAAATTGATAGCCTCTTTCCCTTCTCACAACAAGCTTAATTTTGTTTTCCAAGTTGTCTTGCTGTATAAGTGTCCTACACCTAACATGTTCATACTCATATGGATGGAATCTGTGTTGTGTCCATGAAAGGGAGAATGAAGAATTTTAGACTCCCTGGAAATCCAAGACTTTCATGCAAAATATCTGGTTAAATGTGATAAAACTGCATATTTGGCCTGAGTCTGTTGCAGTGTTCTTCAGCTCTCTGTTACTTTTGCAGAGAAAAAGTCTAACACTCCATCAGTCGATCAGTAGCGGTTATGGAGCACTTCTTGTGTGCGTATTACTTTACTTAGGCTGTGGAAAGGTACAACAGAATTGGTAGATATGATTCCCTGTGTTTGAGAAGGTTAGAATCCACTGAGGTAGCCACTAAAACAAACGACAAATGCTCGTAGATAATTATTCTACTCGGACATTCGAAAGCCAAACTGTATCTCAATAACCAATGAGTCTTAATGTGTTCAGAGTGAATTAGGTTCACTTTTCCCACAGCTCATGTTTCATTAGACCTTTTGGCTCGAAAGCTGATGGGGAATTGGGCACCATCCTTTCTACCGTTCACATCTTTGTAGAACGTGACTGTGTTGTGAGAAGAGGCAGTTGAGTATATGTGGACAACGCCAGTCAATGCCCATTTGGAATAGCTTGGATACAGAATGTTTTTGGAGAAAGCATGAGACTGGAAATCTGGAGCCCCAAGGTTTAATTCCACCTCCACCAATTGTCCATTATGACCTTGAGCAGATCATCTTTTCTTCATATCCTTTTTGATCCTTACAAAAATTACCGTAGCTATATTTCTAATACAATTTTCCTAAACATAACATCCATCAGGAACATTAGTTCTGTGTTACAGGAGAATGGAATGTCTTGTAATACTAATAATTATAATAGTGATAACACTACTACTAATAAAATAAAATAAGAATGGTATTTTTTAAGCACTTGGCAAGCACTGTTCTAAGTGCTGGGTTGGATCCAAGCTAATCAGATTGGACACAGTTCCTGTCCCACATGGGGCTCACAATCTTAATCCTCATTTTACAGATGAGGAAACTGAGGCGCAGAGAAGTTAAATGACTTCCCAAGATCACACAGCAGGCAGGTGGTGGAGCTGGAATTCTAGACCGTGAGCCCATTGTTGGGTAGGGATCGTCTCTCTTTGTTGCCAAATTGTACTTTCCAAGCTTTTGGCGGAGTGCTCTGCGCATAGTGAGCGCTCAATACAAATGAGTGAATGAATGAATGAATGAATGGAATTAGACCCCAGGTCCTTCCGACTCCCAGGCCTGTGCTCTACTCACTAGGCCACGCTGCTTCTCTGCTGTGGTTTCTTTTTGTTTTTGAGACGGGCCGGCAATAGAACAAATTGCTTTATATTTCTGATCGTGTTCGATCCACCTTTGAGCTTCACTTTCTGACAAGTAAGATTTCCGTAAAGCAGCCTAAAGCTCCTTGGAGAAACGACACTATATAAATGCAAAGTAAGGACAACAATGATAATAATAAAAACAACGTGTCTCAAATCCTGTCCTTATCCCTCTCAATCACACTGTAGCTCTCCGATTTTGAGACGACTGTTTCCTTCCTAATTCAGCCCTGGGTAAAGATAAGGTAGAGAGAACTAGTCAATGCTAAAGTAATATTTCTGCAGTCAGTGCTGTCCGTCAAGAGCCGCGGAAATGGGTTTCTTCTCATTTTCTCCCTATCAAGCAAGCATCGTGGGGATCTCAGATGTACCCCCAAATCCACCACTTTCACCACCACCACTGACAAATGAAAACTCTTTGTTAGGGCAGCGGGACATTTTAGGGGAGTCTTTGCGGAAGAAGGGGCAGATCATTCAATAAATGGCATTTATTCTTTCCATCGTAATTATTGAGCAGTTAGTGTTTTCAGAGCACCGTACTAAGGACTTGGGAGAGTATAATTAAACAGTTGGTAGATGCATTCTCTGTCCCTAATGGGCTGACAGTCTACGTGGACCACTTAAAATAGCAGTCGGTAGTTTTCATTGCAAGCCCTGAAAAGTGGACAGGCAGCAAACCAAATCTAGGTCCCCAGTGATGGGAGGTTATTGTTTTCAGTGGGTGTTAGTGGAAAAAAAAGCCATAATTAAGGAGAAAAGGGCAGTCAGGTGATAGTTTAGCCTGTCTTAGTCTTGGTTCTTGGAATCAATTTACATGAGTAGCCATTTTGGCTTTCACCACTTCCATCATTCTGCATTTAAAACCCACATTTCCTCTGCACACATTATTGTTTTTCTTTTTTTTTTTCCTCCAACAATTTCTGATACTCAGGTCTCCCTCAGGGAAGTACATGTCTGGACACTTAGTAATTGATTTTCTAGTTCATTATTGATAAACTCTTTCTCTTTCTCCTTTGCTGTGTTTCTCTGGATGCTATTTTAAACCCAAATTTCTCAGGAGATAACCAGAGTCCCACCGTGAACATTGCTATTGAATTCATTATTGACCAAAAGGATAATTCTCCAAAAGCCATTATCCAATTGAACGCTGAGAAGGATGAAATAACTTTTGGGAAGGAATTTTACCTTCCTTTAATGAAGGTGAAGAGAAGTGAGGAGGTCCCTTCAGGTTCAATAACACGTCCTTGAGACCGAAGAAAAAAACTGCAGAAAAAAATATTACAAACGGGACTGAGCCTTTTGCTCTCTAGGACTGAACGACTCTCTAAATGCCTAATGATAATGAAACCTTTTCCATTTCAATCTATTCCAGGCTTCTGGTGCTGAATCCATTGTTTCAAGAACTCCCTTCTGCTAATATGAAAGGAAACCCTCAAGACAATCAACTCAGTGCTTACGCACGTTTCCACGCACAACAAACTACCTTTATGTTATTGATAAGGACTCCTCTTGTGTTCATTAACCTCTACAGGAGGGTGAGACCACCAAGCTAAGTAATTGGATGAGAAAGACATATAAACCAAACTTTCTTTGCCCTTTTACTTTCCAGAACCAGATCACTGATGTTTTGTTTGCACCAGGTTTGGAAATCCTCTCACGTGTACAGAAATGGATACATTTTTTAATGATACTTGCTAAACACTTATTGTACTCCTGGCTCTGTACTAAGTGCTAGGATAGGTACAAGTTAATCAGGTTGGAGACAGTCCATGTCCCACATGGGGCTCACAGTCTTAATCCCCATTTTGCAGATGATATAATTTAAACAAAGAAGTTCAAGTGACTAGACCAAGGTCATGCAGCAGACAAGTGGCATTAGAACCATGTGTTTCTGACTCCCAGGTTTTACCTCTACCCACTAGGCCATACTATATGACTTGTTAACTTGTCTACTTTTTATACTATTGTTCTTTCCCCGATCTCATTATCTATAACAAATTTACTTCTTCCTGACTCCTTCATTAGACTCTTAGCTCCTTGAAGACAGGAAATCTATGTCTGGCTTCTTTTTTGCTTGCCCAAGAACTTGGTACACTACTCTGCACACTGTGAGCATTACCAGTGATGGATTAATTTATCTGTAGGTGCTTGATAAATGACCTTGATTTTGTTCATTTGGCTAATTCTTATATCTCACATCCGATTCCTCGCCGTCTTGTTTTATACATTCCTCTGAAGAATCGTACTGTTGTTTCTTCCACATGGATAGAGCCCTCTGCCAGTCTGCCAGTTTATGGTAGGTATAGGGTAGTCATTCATTCATCCAATCATATTAAGTGCTTACTTTGTGCAGAGCACTCTACTAATCTCTTGAGAAAGTACAGCACAGAAATAAACAGTGACATTCTCTGCCCACAGTGAGCTTACAGCCTAGCGGCGGGGAGACAAACATCCATATAAATAAATAAAATAACAGTTATGGACTTAAATGCTGAGGGGCTGGGAATGGGGAGAGAGCAAAGGGAGCATGTCAGGCTGATGCAGAAGGGAGTGGGAGGTGAGGAAACGTGGGGCTTAGTCTGGGAAGGCCTCTTGGAGGAGATGGCTTTGAAGTGAGGGAGGGGTGATCACACAAGCATTTAGTACAGTAAGTGCTCAGTAAATACTCCAGACTGTGAGCTCACCGTGGGCAGGTTATGTGTCTGCTTATTATTATAGAGTAATAATATTAAAATGATAATAATGATGGTATTTGTTAAGCACTTACTATGTGCAAAGCACTTTTCTAAGCGCTGGGGGGGATACAAGGTCATCAGGTTGTCCCACGTGGGGCTCACAGTCTTAATCCCCATTTTAGAGATGAGGGAACGGAGCCACAGAGAAGTGAGGTGACTTGTCCAAAGTCACACAGCTGACAAGAGGCAGAGCTGAGATTAGAACCCATGACCTCTGACTCCAAAGCCCAGGCTCTTTCCTTTGAGCCACGCTGCTTCTCCGCTGCTGCTTGGGAGTGTACTCTCTCAGGTTTTTAGTACAGTGTTCCACACAAAGTAAGCACTCAATAAATATGATTGAATGAATGAATCAATGAAAAAGGGCCCTGCCTATAAACCTTATTGTACTCTCATAATGATTGTGCAGGTCTCTCACACTCAAGCGATTCCATCGATCACTTTACTGAGCCATGATTCAGCCTCAAATCTATACCAGATCGGTAGGAAGATATATCGATCAGACATCCACGCGATTCCCTCCGTAGAAGCGTGGTCTAATAGGATCGATAATTTTACATTTTAAATTCCATCAAACTACGTGCCATCGAAAGACCTAGAACCAGCAAAATGGCCTTCGATATGTTCCTCTTCCACTTTTTTGAGGGTTTTGTGAAAGACGGTTGAGGTGGGGCGGCGTTTCTAATAAGCGCCGATTAGAAACCTAAGCAGTTTTTAAACTTAGCCCATACTATAGCCAAATATATCACCAGGCATTGTTTGCTAAAAAAAGTCATGGTACAGCCACATTCTGTGAGGAAAAACTGGAGTCATTCCCCACGGTACAGTTGAATCCCTCCCGGCAAATCCGAAGGGCTAGTTTCCACTTGCCCTCTGGAAATTTCACTTGGAAAAATGCGAAATGCCTATTTTTTTTGCTGACTCAGTCCCTCATTGAGGCTATGTCTGCCCCAGGGCGCTTGTCAATTGTAAGTTAGGATGCTGCCTTTTCGGGATACGTATCTCATAGAATTTATTCACCCCGCTGTCAGCTCTGCTTTTCACCGACCCTTTCTGGGAATAAAGTAGGTAATTGGTGCCCGACGCATTAATCGCTGAGCCCCTCAAGGGGTCCGGATCTGAAGAATGCATTATAGACCTCGTCGCTCTCGGATGGAGATGCTATGATGCTTTGGGTTAAATACCCTAAAATGATTTTTATTTACACCTACCTCGGGTCCCAATCGACTTGACCTTGCACCTCTTAATGAATTGAAATTTAAAACCGTTTGGGAATCCAGATTAACATCGATAGGATTGATAATTGTTTTTTCACAACAGAAGAACTTTGAAGGTTCGGTCTTGCCGAAGCCAGGTTTCCTACGGGGAACTGCAGAGATTACTGGCGGGATATCCATGAATTATTTAATTATGATGCTTGTCAAGTGCTCACTATGTGCCCAATGCTGTTCTAAGCGCTGGGGTAGAAACAGATTGTTCAGAATGGACATAGTCCCTGTCCTATGTGGGGCTCACACTCTTAATCTCCACTTTACAGCTGAGTCGTCTGAGAAGTGACGTGACTTGGCCAAGGTCACGCAGCAGATAGGCGATGGAGCCGGCATGAGAACCCAGGTAATAATAATAATAATAATGTTGGTATTTGTTAAGGGCTTACCATGTGCCGAGCACTGTTCTAAGCGCTGGGGGAGATACAGGGTCATCAGGTTGTCCCACGTGAGGCTCACAGTTAATCCCCATTTTACAGATGAGGTAACTGAGGCACAGAGACGTTAAGTGACTCGCCCACAGTCACACGGCCGACAAGTGGCAGAGCCGGGATTCGAACTTATGACCTCTGACTCTCAAGCCCGTGTTCTTACCACTGAGCCACGCTGCTTCTGAAACCCAGTCCCGGGTTCTACCGTCTAAGCCACGCTGCTTCTCTGAGCTGAGACGTGCTGGTCTAAGCGATGTGATCCCGTGCGTGTGCCTGTCGGTGTCCGGTTTAACAGGGTGCCAGCACTCTGCACTAAGCATTCTGCGTCCTACTTAATGCCAGAGCTTGCCAATTTAGCTTGAAGTGCTGAGCTGTAAAGGTGTCGGTGAGGTATTGAGAGACAGCTGCTCCGTTCACGCATCGGTTGTCCCTTAACATCACCTTCGGCCCTGGGAGCTGGCCTTGTGCCCGGGTTTAGATCGACACCCCCGTCCCGGGGGTAAGGTGAAGCCGAGGAGAATCCCTTCCCGGGTTTATGGCAGCTGGCTTTCTCCCTACACCGTGGAACACAAGTGGAGTTGAAAACATCCGTGTGGGAGGAATAGCAACTACAGGTGGTTTGGATGTGTAATGATAGTAATACTATTACTAATAATTGGTATATTTGTTGAGCGCTTCGTTCCAGGCACTGGAATAATGATGGCATTCATTAAACGCTTACTATGTGCCAAGCACTGTTCTAAATGCTGGGGTAATGCAAAGAATGTATACATTTTTATTACCCTATTTTTTTTGTTAATGAGGTGTACATAATAATAATGTTGGTATTTGTTAAGTGCTTACTATGTGCCAAGCACTGTTCTAAGCGCTGGGGTAGATACAAGGTCATCAGGTTGTCCCACATGGGGCTCACAGTCTTAATCCCTATTTTACAGATGAGGTCACTGAGGCCCAGAGAAGTGAAGTGACTTGCCCGAGGTCACCCAGCAAGGCACTGGGGTAGATACGGGGTAATCGGATCGGACCCGATCCCTGTCCCATGTGGGGCTCACAGTCTTAATCCCCATTTTCCGGAGGAGGGATCTTAGAAAGGGAGAAGCGAAGTGACTTGCCCAAGGTCACCCAGCAAACAAGTGGCAGAAGCAGGATTAGAACCCAGGTACTTCTGACTCCCAGATTTGTGACCTAACCGCTAGACCACGCGCACGGTTCATTTCCCTTTGTTCGTTCATTCAGTCGTATTTATTGAGCGCTTGGTCTGTGCAAACCACTGTCTAAAAATCTGGCCCACCTGATTAACTTGTACTACTCCAGCTCGTGGAACAGTGCTCGGCACAAAGTAAGTGTTAAACAAGGGCCTTTTTTATTATTCATCGGTAGGTTCTTAACTTCCTATCACTCACCTTTGACCTCCAGCACTGTGCCGTCCTCGTCACGGGCCACGTCGAACAAGCGTTGCGTGTATGTGACAACCTAACCCAGTGACCCCCGACCGGTTATTCTTTTTTAATCTTTTTAAAATCTCAATTGTGTAAAAGTAAAGGAGTAAAAGACTCAAACGCTCCTCTCTGTTCATTAGCGATAACATTTATTAGTTCGCATTTGCAATTACTTGACAACCTTGGTCATGTTTTAATAAATGTGATGAATTTGCAGGAAGATAACAACGGGTTTTTATTAAAATCCACATTTTGTCACAACAGGATAATAATAGATGTTATATCTTCTCTAACTGAATACATGCCAGCTTTAGATTAAGAAAGGTGCCGTTTAGGTGATGGAAACAATTTAAAATAGGATAATGATAAGGGATAAACGATGTAAAATGTCAGACTCTCTTCCAATAAATATACAATTCAATTATTTTCTACTCGAGGTTACAAAGTAATCATACTTTCTTTGGAAAAAAAAATATAATTAAATCGAGATACTCTTGTCTAATCAAGGTAATATTACTTTCTGAAACATTTCATTTTTGCTACACATTATTGAGTCTCAAAATATGTTAGCAGGATGTAGAAAAGGCTATGTCAACCCAAAGGCAGGGCAGGAAGGAGCGAGAGCATACATTTTTCATGTAGGCTCCTCGCTGTCCTAATCGACTCCCCCCCTTAAACGTTTCGGGAAAATGTTTCCTTCAAACTTCATTTGTAATTAGGGAGGGTGCCTGCCAAAATGCTCCGTGCCCCTGACGCCGGCAGCCAAATGCTTTGGCAGGAGTCGCGATGGCTCTCTTCCACGCGTCCCCACGACGGGATGGAGGCGATAAGGGTGCCATCTTGGCCCGTGAGTGTCCTGACGACCTTCAACCTCAGAAAATGCCACAGAAATGCTGCTTCCTCAGTTCCGGCCGTAGATTTCCACTTGGCCCACAGTGGAGGCTTAGCGAATGCTAGTACTGACGTGACTCGACGTGCCTCTCACCTTCCCAGTCCATCGTCTCTAGGCATCATCTATGCACTTGAGAGGCAACCTGGCCTCGTGGAAAGAGCACGGAACTAGGAGTCAGAAGACCCGGGTTCCGATCCCCGCTCTGCCAGTGGCTTGATGTGTGACCTCGGGGGAGTTACGTAACTTCTCCGTGGCTCATTTCTCCTGTTCTTCCTCCTGCTTAGACTGTGAGCCCCTTGCGGGACAGGCAGTGCATCCAACCTAATTAACGTGCATCTACCTCAGCACTTAGAACAGTGTTGGATGCGTAGTAACCGCTTAACAAGTTCCATAAAAAAAAGACCGCACCCCCTAAGCACCTCGATACCCACCCTATCCCAGTGCCGCCCTCGGCTCCTCCATATTTATGTCCATATTCTTATTCTCTGTTCCTTTCCCTACCCGTAATTCATTTTCATGTCTGCCTCGCCCACTAGATTACAAACTAGAGAAGCAGCGTAGCTGAGTGGAAAGAGCATAGGTTTGGGAGTCAGAGGTCATGGGTTCGAATCCCAGCTCTGCCATTTTCATTCATTAATTCAATAGTATTTATTGAGTGCTTACTATGTGCAGACCACTGTACTAAGTGCTTGGAATGGACAAATCGGTAACAGATAGAGACGGTCCCTGCCCTTTGACGGGCTTACAGTCACTTGTCAGCTGTGTGACTGTGGGCAAGTCACTTCACTTCTCTGTGCCTCAGTTACCTCATCTGTAAAATTGGATTAAGACTGTGAGCCTCACGTGGGACAACCCGATCACCCTGTATCTCCCCCAGTGCTTAGAACAGTGCTCTGCACATAGTAAGCGCTTAACAAATACCAACATTATTATTACAAACTCTGCCTAGCCCATTAGATGACAAACTCCTCGAGGGCAGGGTTTGAGTCTACCTACGCCATTGGAGGGTCTCAAGGACATGGGGCAATGTTCTGCTCACGGTATATGCTCGATAATTACTATTGTTTGATTAGAATTGTTTGGCCAATCAGAGAAGGGGAAGGTACAAACTCTGAGATTTTTAATCTATTCCAAATGTTCTCCGGTGGCAAACAGCTATCTGAGACTCTCCTCTCAGAGCGCCCAGACTTCTCGTTTACCTGAGAAGATTCTGGGACTTTCAAGAGTTGGGAAAGCCCCGGATCTCTTCCTAGATCCCGAGAAAAAAATTCTGCTCAGCCTAAACTCCCGAGGGATCTCGCTGTTGGGTTGGAATTCCCTGACACGTGCTGAAATCCCCTCTCCCTTCTCTCCACAGGATCCCGGGAGAGGATTCTCTGAAGTCATCCCAGCTCTGAATGATAACAGCAAGGAAATTCTTTACTGGCAGTAGAAGGATTAGCATTTACCGAGCACTCGCTGTGGCCCATTCTTCTAAGATCTTGGAGAGGAACAGCAGAGAATTTACTCATTAGGAACGGACTTGTTAAAGGGGGAGAAGCCCCCCAAAACCACGAAACATAGAGTAATCAAAGTAAATAGTGGAATCTATACCTGTAAAATTGCTGAGGATGGGTATACGTAAATGAAACTGATTCTGGTTCAGTGACATGAGAGATTAATAATAATGATTACCATTATTATGGTATTTGTTTAGCACTTACCATGTGCCAAGCAATGTTCTAAGCACTGGAACAGATACGGGATAATCAGGATGGACATAGTCCCTGTCCCACATTGGGCTCATACTCTTAATCTCCATTTTTAACACATGAGGTAACTGAGGCACAGAGAAGTTCAATATCTTGCCCAAGGTCACACAACAGACAAGTGAATTGTACTTTCCAAGTGTTTAGTACAGTGCTCTGCACACAGTAAGGGCTCAATAAATATGAATGAATGAATTTATGAATGAATGAATGGTAGAGCTGGAATTGAACCCCATGGGCTTCTGACTCCCTTTCATTTACTATTACTATTATTACTACTCTTATGATTAATAATAATCATAGTATTTGTCAAGCCCTTACTATGTGCCAGGCAATATATTAAGTCCTGGGGTGGATTCAGTCCCTTGACCCACGTGGGGTTCACAGAGAAGTGAAGTGACTTGTCCAAGGCCGCACAGCAGCCAGGTGGCGGAGCTGGGATTAGAACCCACGACCTTCTGACTCCCAGGCTTGTGCTCTATCCACTCTGCCTTGCTGTTTCCTCTATTACCACTATTACTCCTAGTTGTATCACCGTTGTGTCTAAGTTCTAACTCTGTGCCAGACACTGCTTTGTCCCATGCGTTTAGTATCACGCTCTATATACCATAAGCCCTTGGTAAAGAACTCTGATCTATTTCCATCAGAGAAGCAGTGTGGCCCAGTGGAAAGAGCCTGGGCTTGGGAGTCGGAGGTCAAGCGTTCAAATCCCAGCTCTGCCACTTGTCAGCTGTGTGACTGTGGGCAAGTCACTTCACTTCTCTGGGCCTCAGTTACCTCAGCTGTAAAATGGGGATTAACTATGAGCCTCATGTGGGACAACCTGATTTCCCTGTATCTCCCCCAGCGCTTAGAACTTTGCTCTGCACATAGTAAGCACTTAACAAATACCAACATTATTATTCTTCTTATTATAATCTGGGGTGCCATTGGAAATTGGGTCATTTTGGAGGAAGTATCACCCCCTTCATTGTTCAGGGGAGGGTATGCTCCAGAAATAAAGAAGGATTTTGAATAATAAAGACTATATTGATTGTATTTATTAGGGGCTTCTTCAATGCCCAAGCACAGTGCTGATGACCGGGAAAGATTGAAGATAACCCGATCGGACAGTCTCTGCCACACGTGGGATTATAAACATGTTTGTGGGCAGGGATCTTATCTATTAATTCTATCACATTCACCAAAGCAATTAGTACAGTCCTCTGCACATAGTAGGCATTCAGTAACTATTATTGATTGTTTGATTGACTGGGGATCATAAACAAAGAGGGAGAGGGAGCAGGAATCTTATTCCCAGTTTACAGATGGGGAAAATGAGGCACAGAAAGATTAACTGATCTCGCTATGGACACCAAGCAAGCAGGTGACAGAGCTAGAATTAGACTTTAGGTACTTTGCCTCACAGAGCCGCACGCTTTCCATTAGCCTACATTGTCTCCTAACTATCCTTTTTTGGTCCGTGGAGCAGGATGAAAACAAAAGGGCTTGTTCTGGAACAAAACCAGGGCCCACTGATTCATCAAACCTACGAAGCATCACAGAGTTGAAAATGTAGCTCACGATCGAAATGATTTTCACGTGCCCCAGGATTCATAGCCGGTAAATAAAAAAATAAAAAAAAGCAAACTCGCCTCCAATACACCTCACTGGAAAGCCAGCTGCTAAAAAGTTTCTTCAGTTGAACGGGAACCTGGTGTAAATTTTAAGAGTCAAGGAAAGGGAAGTTGGCTGGCACCCCCGAAGCCAGGGAGATAGAAAAGTAGAAAAGGGGTCCTACTAATCATTCCCTGTGACTTTAAGGAGGGCTTTGTTGTAATTACAGAGCGATCAAACGTCTGTATTTGTATTTGCTTATCTTTAGTGTCAAAAACATTCCCTTTTTGAAGTTGCATTAATATAAGCTTTGAAAAGGAATGCTGGTGCCTCCTTTGAATATAGAACAATATTTTGCTTGAGGATTATGCAAATTCATTCTTAAAGTCTCATTAAATGATAACATTTAAGCTCAACACTAGAAATTTCCAGTTAAAATTCAGATCAATGAAGCATGAAGTTGGTAAATCGCACCTTCCTGAATTCTGTGCATACTGTTACGCTCTATAAATATTTTATTGGCATCCAGGATTTTTTGATATACCACGTATCTAGGACACTCTCCCTCCATTTAGCAAGATACATTTATATTTAGAATGCCTAGCAGAAGTTTCCTCGGAAAGATTTAGGTTTGATTTCTATTTTGGAAAAGAAATGATAAAATGTTCAGCGTGCGTGAGATCTGAATCAGTATGGCGAGGTAGAACGGAAATGAGTACACAGATTCTTTCTCCTCTGACACGAGGGGAATCGTTGTCAGAGTTTTAGAGGAATAATTACAGAACTCCAGAGGAAGTTATTGCTCTATCCCTTTAGCGTTTTCTCTTACCACCCAACCTGAGCCTCCAAAATGGAGAAAAAAAAAAAAAATATATATATATATATATATCAGGCACAGAGCCGTTGAAATAGTTAATCGTTTTCCCTCCTTATCTTAGAGTATTAAATACACAGAATTATTACCTTTGTCAAGCTACGTGTCACCCCAGACAGCAACCCAACAGATTTATTGCGAGCCCATTTAAAATATGTTTTAAAGACATCACAGGGAATGGTGCAAGTCATTGATAAATCAGAGTTAATATTAAGGCATGTCAGAATTAAGCTGGTGGGGTTTGCGGCTTGGTTGTCTGCACACTTCTGATCAAAAAAACGGTCTATTTCTCTCGGCTCTGGGGAGGAGGCGGTGTGGGGTTAGTCAGTTCCAGAAGTATTATTTGTTGATTTATTCATTGCATTTCAAAGACCAACCTGCCTCCCCAGCTCCCGTTTCAGGCCTCCAAATATGACCAAGGCAGGAGTGGGGAGGAAGTGACAAAACCACCATCCCAGGTTGCGTTGCAGCACTGCCCAGTTCACGTCCTGACATGGCGAACGGAGATGGGAGTAGGGAAGGGGGAGAAAAAGAATCATCCGAATCAGTAACGCGGGCCCTCTGTAGATTGCTTAGCTCTGCCCAGTGCGACCGGGATGATCAAAAACACTTTTCTTCCTTTCGGTAGCTATCAACCCCTGACCTTAAGCCGCGGTCTTGTTACTGAAAGCGAGCGCCCGTCGCTGATTGGAAATATATTGGAAAGAGACCCGAGAGATACGTTCTGAGCTCGTTCCCCGCTCTTCTCCAAAGGCCGACGCGTTGCCTGTCGGACGTGACTCTCCTTTTCCGGGAGACTTTCTGGGTTTAAGCTCTTCTTTCCCCAAGTACACGCGTTCCCTGATTCATTTGGAAGGGGTTCTCATTAAACTGTACACTGCTATATTGAAATACATGATTACACTAAAAGTGCTGACACAAATATTTTTTTCCTATTACTCTTTAAGTTGCTTGATTTTCTGTGAATATTAAATCAAGGACATAAGCTGAGACTCCATCTGCATAGAGATGAAGATGCTGTGTGTATTCATTATCTCTTCCTGCACTGTCAGTTTTATGTATGGAGATTTGGGGAAAGAAACTGTGCTGGGGAAATGTTAATAAAATTATCGCTTCTATACCCCACATAGGGACATTAAAAAAAATAAAAATTAAATGATAGGCAAAATACGGGATAGGATAGTGATAATAAACAGTCGAGGACATATTTCAGCACAAATGAATAAACTAAGAGGATTTTAATTTCGATTTTATTACAAGATTGTTTCTGCAGTGCTCTTGTAATGGTTGAGAAGGTGTTTTCATTATATGTGCCTCTCAGCTGCCTTCAACACGGTGGACGACCCCCCCGCCCTTCTCTTGGAAACGTTATCTAACCTTGGCGCCACTGACAGTGTCCTCTCCTGGTTCCCCTCCTGTCTCTCTGGCCGCTTATTCTCAGTCCCTTCTCGGGATCCTCCTCAGACTCCCATCCCTTAACTACGGGGGTCCTTCGAGGTCCGATTCTGGGTCCCCTTCTATTCTCCATCAACACCCACTCCCTCGGAGAACTCATTCGCTCCCATGATTTCAACTATCATCTCTAAGCGGACGATTCCCTGATTTTCATCTCCAGCCGTGATCTTTCTCCTGCTCTGCAGTCTCGTATTTCCTTCTGCTTTCAGGAAATATCTAGTTGGTAGCCCTGCTGACACCTCAAACTGAACAAGACCAAAAGAGAACTCCTGATCTTCCCATCCAAACTCTGTCTTCCCTGTGACTTTCCCATCACTGTAGACGGCATCGCCGTTCTCCTTGTCTCACAAGCCCTTCACCTTGACGTTCTCTCATGCGACCTACTTATTTAGTCTTTCACGAAATCCTGTCATTTCTACATTCACAACATCTCAAAAATCTGCCCTTTCTTCTCCATCCAAACCGCTATCGTAATAATCCAGGTTACTTATTTTATTCCACTTTTGTTACTGCATCAGCCTCCTTGCTAACCTCCCTCCCTCCCTCCCGTCCCTCCTCACTCCAGTCCATATTTCACACAGCTGCCCAGGTCATTTTTCTAAAGAATAATAATAATAATGATAGTGGTATTTGTTGAGCACTTACTATGTGCAGAGCACTGTTCTAAGCGCTGGAGGGGATACTAGGTGATCACGTGGTCCCACGTGGGGTTCATAGGCTTAATCCCCATTTTACAGATGAGGTAACTGAGGCCCACAGAAGTGAAGTGACCTGCCCAAAGTCACCCACCTGACAAGTGGCGGAGCCAGGATTAGAACCCATGACCTCTGACTCCCAAGCCCGGGCTCTTTCCGCTGCTTCTCCATAATTAAACGATGACATTTGTTAAGCACTTACTCTGTGTCAAGCACTTTTTTAATCACTGGAGTAGATACAGGTTAACCACGTTGGAAACGGTCCCTGTCCTACGTGGGGCCCACGATCCAGGTAGGATGGAGGTGATCACATCCCCATTTTCAGACGAAGAAACTGAGACACGGAGAAGTTAAGCAACAAGTCCAAGGTCACGCGGCAGGCAAGTGGTAGAACCAGGATTAGGAATCTGGTCCTCTGAATCTCAGGCTCGTGTTCTTTCCACTAGGCTGTACTGCTTTCTCAATACCATTCAGTCCATATTTTCCCACTCTTCAAGATCGTCTAAGAGTTGCCCATCCACCTCCGCATCAAACAGAAACTCCTTACCTCCGAGTGTGAAGCACTCTAATAGCGCCCCGATTTCCTACTACAACCCAGGCCGCACGCTTCACTCCTCTAATGCCAACCTAGTCGTTCTATCTCGATCGCGTCTATCTTGCCGCTGACCGCTTGCCCACATCCTTCCTCTTGTGTGGAAATCCCTCCGCTTTCATATCTGACAATCACTCTTCCCTCCTTCAAAACATTATTAAAATCACATCTCCTCCAAGAGGGCTTCCCCGACCAAGCCCTCATTTATCCTACTCACTCTCCTTTCTCCAAACCACTGCACTTCGATCTGTATCCTTTATTCACCTCAGTTCCACATCATATATGTACATATCTCTAATTTGTCATGGGTTCAAATGCCGGCTCTGCCACTTGTCAGCTGTGTGACTGTGGGCAAGTCACTTTACTTCTCTGGGACTCAGTTCCCTCAACTGCAAAATGGGGATTCAGACAATGTGTTCCATGTGGCGCAACCTGATCACCTTGTATCCCCTCCAGTGCTTCGAACAGTGCTCTGCACATAGTAAGCGCTTAACAAATGTCAATACTATCAATTTATTTTAATGTCTGCCTCCCCCACTAGATTGTAAGCTCCTAGGGAACACTTAGTACAGTGCTCTGCACGCAGTAAGTGCTCAATAAATACGATTGAATGAACAGGGGCATGTCTACTAAGTCTGTCATGTTGTATTCTCCCAAGAGCATAATCCAGTGCTCTTTACACGGTAAGGGCTCAATAAATAAGATTGATGCTTGATTGATTGATATATGTTGGGATACGATCCAGTCGTTGGCTTTCTGGGTCCCCTGTGAATTTAATTCTGAACCCTCTAAGCTCTCAGATTCAGTCCCCTCCTTCCACCTATATAATAATTTCTGTACATACCCTTATCATAGTGCGTCTGTTCACTCAAGCATCTCAAATAATCATGCAGTTGATCTAAAATAAAGTTTGGTTTCCCAACTTCCATGGGGAAAAAAATGCTCTCTGTAGTTACCTTTTCAACCTGCTCTCGGTATTGAATTCACTTTCGTTTTAGAGGCACCCGACAAGCGAAGCCCAGATATATAAATGCTTCGACACTAATGCTTGATGCAGAAAAAACAAAACAGGTGAAGTGGAATGCTTGATAGCTAGGGGAGAATTTGGAAAAACATGTGGAGGTCTGAGATTGGAAAGACCAGGCTGGGGGCCGGGGGCAGATCATGGGACCTGATCATGGGAGGGATTACTCTGAGAGGGGCGAGATTAACTGGAAGAGCATAACATTTTTACTAGACTAAAGGAGTACTATGAACTCTCTGAAGATAGACATGTTAAACTTCAACCCAACATCAGAGTCGGAATTCTGCACAGATGAGGAAAGAGATCGGGAATTTTAGAGCACCGTACTAAATCCTTGGAAGGGTAGAATAGAGTAGATCGACCCGATTATTGCTTCAGGGGCCTTATCTTCTAGTGAGGGAGACAGATGCTAAAATAAATTCCAGGTAGGAAGAAGCAACGGATTTTAAAGATATGTACATAAACACTGTATGGAGAGGGAGGGAGATGAGGAACAAAGTGCTTAGCAGATATAGATGTAAGTGCATAGGTGATACAGTAGGAGGGAAATTGGGGAAGCGACAGATTAATCGCTAAGAACTGAACTCCATATTGTTCTGATTTCCGGGGCATTCAATACATGCATGAATTTATGTATTTGCCAATTTGGAAGTGAGTTACTGGAGAAAAACTCAGCTTCTTCGAGAAAAAGAAATCTATTAGGCAAAGAACAATATTCAAATCGAGCCAACAGTGGGAATGTTGAAAATAATAGAAAATATAATAAAGATCATATTTCTTGAACACTTATTATGTACAAAGCGCTGCACTTAGAACTGGAGCAGATACAGGATAATCAGATCCCTGTCTCGCCGGGGATCACAGTTTAAGCAGCGTGACTTAGTGGCAAGGCTACGGGCTCGGGAGTCCGAGATCTCGGGTTCTGATCCTGCCTCCGCCACTTGTCAACTGTGTGACTTTGAGCAAGTCACTTCACTTTTCTAGGCCTCAATTCACTCATCTGGAAAATGGGGATTAGGACTGTGAGCCCCATGTGGGACAGCCTCATTACCTGGTACCTACCCCAGTGCTTAGAACAGTGCTGGGCACATAGTAAGCTCTTAAATGCCATTACTAGAGAAGGAGCTTGGCTCAGTGGGAAGAGCCTGGGCTTGGGAGTCGGAGGTCATGGGTTCGAATCACGGTTCGGCTATTTGTCAGCTGTGTGACTGTAGGCAAGCCACTTAACTTCTCTGGGCCTCAGTGACCTCATCTGTAAAATGGAGATTAAGACTGTGAGCCTCATGAGGGACAACCTGATTACCCTGTATCTACCCCAGCGCTTAGAACAGCGCTCTGCACATAGTCAGCACTTAACAAATACCAACATTCATTTTATTTTTATTTTAAAGAAGAGGCAGAAAGTGTGTTGAATCCCCTTTTATGGGTTTGGGAGTCAGAGGTCGTGGGTTCTAATCCCGGCTCCTCCACTTGTCTGCTCTGTGACCTTGGAGAAGTCACTTAACTTCTCTGTGCCTCAGTTACCTCATTTGTAAAATGGGAATTAAGACTGTGAGCGCCACGTGGGACAACCTGATGACCTTGTAGATACCCCACTGCTTAGAATAGTGCTTGGCACATAGTAAGTGCTTAAAAATACCATCATTGATATTGAGTGACTTCCCTTAGGTCTCACAGCAGGCAAGTGGTGGAAGTGGGATTAGAACCGAGTCTCCTGGCACCCATCCCTGTTCCTTATGGATTACAAATTCGATCAATCAGTCATTTTTATTGAGCACTTACTGAGTGCAGAGCACTGGACTAAACTCTTGGGAGAATATAATAGAATAATAAATAGATGCATTCCCTGCCCATGAAGAGAATATGGTCCAGAGGGGGAGACGGACATTAATAGAAACAAATAAATGACAGACACGTACCTAAGTGCTGTGGGGCCGAGAGGCAGCGGGGCCTGAAATGGAACAAATCAGGGTGATGCGGAAGGGAGCGGGAGAGTGTGAGCTTGTTGTGGGTGGAAATGTGTCCGATTTTTGTTGTCTTGTACTCTCCCAGGCACTTAGAACAGTGCTTAGCGCACAGTAAGCCCTCAAATGAATGAATGAATGAGAAAAGGAAATGAGGGCTTAGTGGGGAAAGGCCTCTTGGAGGGGATGGATCTTCGATAAGGCTTTGAAGGTGGAAAGAGCCATTGTCTGTGGAGTATGAAGGATCGACTGCTTTAAAGCCAATGGTGAGGATTTCTGCTTTCTGTGTTTTCTCAATGAAGCTGCTATACCGTCAAGATTGTCACACCGAAGTCTGGGCCACAGAAGCTGCTTCCGATAAGGATAGACCGTGCACTAAATGGGAGATGATCATAGCACTGGTGAATGTCCATCTTTTTTTTGAAAGATACTTGTAAAGTGCTTACTAGTACTAGACACTGTCCTAATTACTGGGGCAGATACAGGCTAATCAGGTCAAACACAATCCGTGTCCCACAAGGGGCTCACAGTCTTGACACCTATTTCACAGATGAGTTAACTGAGGCATAGGAAAATTCAGTGACTTGCCCATGGTCACATAGGCAAAGGGCAGAGCCAGGACCTGAACTCAGGACCTCTGATTTCCAGGCCCGGGCTCTATCCACTAGGCCATGCTGCATCCTTCATTCTCTCCCCCTCCCTACCTCCCTGAACCCACTGCTCATATCCTGTTCCATTCCATCTTTCTGCTCCGTTCCCAGAGAGGTTTTCTAAAAGTAAAAGTAATAATAGTGACAGAAAAGAGCAGAAGGGGCCTGGACCTTCCATAGAGATTGTAACACTCCAAATGATAATAATAATAGTAATAAGATTTGTTAAGCACTTGCTATGTTCCAGGCACTGTACTAAGCACTGAAGTGGAAACAAGCTAGTAAGGATGGACACAGTCTCTTTCCCACATAGGGCTCATAGTCTTAATCCCCATTTTACAGATGAGGTGACCGAGGCACAGATAAGTGAAGTGACTAGCCCAAGGTCTCCCAGAAGACAAGGGGTGGAGACAGGCTAAGAGCCCAGATCCTCTGATTCTCAGATCCATGCTTGTTCCAGTAATAATAATGATAATGGTTGCATTTGTTAAGAGCTTACTCTGTGAAAAACACTGTTCTAAGCACTGGGGGGGGGATACAAGGTGATCAGGTTGCCCCATGTGGGGCTCACAGTTTTAATCTCCATTTTCCAGATGAGGTAACTGAAGCACAGAGAAGTTAAGTGACTTGCCCAGAGTCACCCAGCTGGCAAGCGGCGGAGCCGTGATTCGAACCCACGACTTCTGACTCCCAAGACCGGACTCTTTCCACTGAGCCACCCTGCTTCTTTTCAACCCTTCTTCTTCACTCAGTACCTTTGTTCTCTCAACCTCTCATACAAACAGATGTGACAGGCCTTTTTATTCAAATGTTGAGTCAACCACTTAACCGATTTGCTTTCTTTTTCCTAGCTGGGATTTCATTCAATAGTATTTATTGAGCGCTTCCTATGTGCAGAGCACTGTACTAATACTGTACTGGGATGCATTCGAGTGTCTTCTCCTCCACTAGATGTAAGCTTCCAGAGGGAAAGTGTCAAGTCTTTTAACTCCACCGCACTCTCCCAAGGAAGTGCTCAGGATTCTGCAGACTGTAGATGTTCAACCATTACTGTACTAAACGCTTGGAATGTACAGTTCGGCAACAGATAGAGACAGTCCCTGACCACTGATCTGCACATAGTAAGCGCTCAATATATACTACTGAATGAATGAATACCATGGATTGATAGACACGTTTGTTCAAAAATCTATGCACATTCCACCCTGCTTTGAACAGATACAGTTTGGGGGCAGAGGTGTTTCCTGAAAATCGCTTGTCTTTTGTTTCAGTATGCGGCCTTTTGGATGTCTCGTTCCACAAGGTAATAAACACAGGAACAGTAGAACTCGGTTTAGTGGCAAGAGCACGGGCACAGTCAGAGGATGTGGGTTCTAATCCTGGCTCTGCCACTTGTCTGCTGTGTGACCCTGGTTGAGTCACTTTACTTCTCTGGGCCTCATTTACCTCCTCTGTAAAATGAGGATTATCAATAATAATAATAGCAACGACGATGTTGGTTTTTGTTAAGCGTTCACTATGTACAAACACTGGAAACCTAAAAATTGTCAGCCTCTCGTTTCTTTCCTTCAAACATATCCAACCCCCTAAACTAGGCTCACCATTAAATTACACCTGCAAATCATTCTGGTAATAATAACAATGTTGGTATGCGTTAAGCGCTTATTATATGCAGAGCAATGTTCTAAGCGCTGGGGTAGATACAGGGTCATCAGGTTGTCCCATGTGAGGCTCACGGTTAATCCCCATTTTACAGATGAGGTCACTGAGGCACAGAGAAATGAAGTGACTTGCCCACAGTCACACAGCTGATAAGTGGCAGAGTTGAGATTCGAACCCATGACCTCTGACTCCCAAGCCCAGGGTCTTTCCACTGGGCCACGCTGCTTCTGATCATTGAAGTAGCCACTTTGTGTGTAATTAGGCACCCATACTCCCTTTTGGAGATGTTCATCGTCGCCAAATGGGTTTCCAGATGAGAAGATTTTGGGTCATCGATATGGGAAAAGAGAGGATTTTTTTTTTAAAAAAGCAATATTTATTTCAGAGTATTGTCATGCACAGAAGCTCACAGCTACAGAGAAAGATTCCCGATACATATGGAATTCCTGAAACACATATTAAAGACTCTTCCTTAAAATGATGAGTTCTGGTAAACAGTTATATCAGAAAGAATTTGCCAATGATGTGGAAATTCTAGTGGTTTAAGTCCCGATGTCTGTGAACTAAATTTATATATTGCATTAAAGATTGGGTCCTTATTATCACTGTTAGAATGAAATTACAGGAAGCAGGTGTAATAAGTGGTTCCCTGAACATCGCAGCAGCTAAAACAGGGCAGGAAAGAAAAACAAGCCCTCCGCGTGGTTCTGAGAAGGAACTTGGCCTAGTCGTAAGAGCATGGGCTTGGGAGTCAGAGGATGTGGGTTCTAATCCTGGCTCTGCCACTTGTCTGCTGTGTGACCTTGGGTGAGTCACTTTACGTCTCTGGGCCTCATTTACCTCCTCTGTAAAATGAGGATTAAAATTAATAACGATAATGTTGGTTTTTGTTAAACACTTACTATGTATAGCACTGTTCTAAGCGCCGGGGTAGATACAGGGAAATCAGGTTATCCCACGTGGGGCTCACAGTCTTCATCCCCATTTTACAGGTGAGGAAACTGAGGCACCGAGAAGTAAAGTGACTCGCCCACAGTCAAACAGCTGACAAGTGGCTCAGGAGGGATTTGAACCCATGACCTCTGACTCCCAAGCTCGGGCTCTTTCCACTGAGCTGTAAACTAACTGTGGGACAGGAACCGTGTCTATCCTGATTACCACATACCTACCTTGATGCTAAAACAGGGCTAAAAACACATAGGAAGCGCTGAACAAATACTATAATTAATATCAATCATTATCATTATTCTGTACGCTAGGACTTTTCTGAGTAATCAATTCTTCCTTCATTTACCTGGAACCATCACCTGTCATTTTTTGCTCTCCTTAGAACCAGAGACTCATCAGAGAAGCAGCAGAGGTCATGGCTTCAAATCCCTCTCTTCCACTTGTCAGCTGTGTGACTGTGGGCAAGTCACTTACCTCTTCTGTGCCTCAGTTACCTCATCTGTAAAATGGGGATTAAGACTGTGAGTCTCATGTGGAACAGTCTGATTATCCTGTATCTACCCCAGCGCTTACAACAGTGCTCTGCACATAGTAAGCGCTTAACAAATGCCAACATTATTATCATTATTATTATCACTATTATTATGTGCTTAGTCTGTGCTAGTCACTCTTCTAGGCACTGAAGGGAAACTAGTCATCCTAAGGGTCCAGTGTGCCCCAGACATTTACCTCATCAACTAGCCAAACAGATACTCCATGCTCAGAGAAGCGTTGTAAACCACAAATTAATCAATAACATTCATTGGGCACCTACATTTGCTATGGTTTTAATGAGAAGTTCATCCCCTCGATCTATTTATTGCTATTGTTCTCGTCTGTCCGTCTCCCCCGATTAGACCGTAAGCCCGTCAAAGGGCAGGGACTGTCTCTATCTGATTTGTCCATTCCAAGCGCTTAGTACAGTGCTCTGCACATAGTAAGCGCTCAATAAATACTATTGAATGAATGAATGAACTATTATTGAGAAGAGCCTTTTACTAAGTGGTTGGGAGAGTTCAAAATGCATAAACAATTTGCTGTGGGTGAAATCAAGCATCTTGGTGCATACCAAGGAGCAATGTGACATAGTGGAAAGGGCCTGGGAGTCAAAGGATCCGGGTTTCAATCCCAGATCCACCACTTGTCCGCTGCGTGACCTCGAACAATTCACTTAACTTCTCTCTGCCTCAGTTTCCTCATCTGTAAAATGGTAAATCAGTATCTGTCATCCCTCTTACTCAGACTGTCAGCCACATGCGGGACAGCACTATGTAACATTTGATTATTTTTTACCTACACCAGAAGTTAATATAGGACTTGGCCTAGAAAAGCACTTAAGAAATGTTACTATTATCTTTTTTATGGTGTCTGTTAAGTAATAACAATAATAATAATAATGGTGAAAGAGCCTGGGCTTCAGAGTCAGAGGGTATGGGTTCAACTTCCGGCTCTGCCACTTGTCAGCTGTGTGACTGTGGGCAAGTCACTTAACTTCTCTGTGCTTTAGTTACCTCATCTGTAAAATGGGGATTAACTGTGAGCCTCAAGTGGGACAACCCGATTACCCTGTATTTACTCCAGCGCTTAAAACAGCGCTCTGCACATAGTAAGCACTTAACAAATACCAAAATGATTATTTTTATTATTATAGTATAAGTAGAAGGGAGAACTGCTTTGAATCCCTATTTTTTCAGTAGAGGAAACTGAGCCACAGAGAAACTGACTTGTCCAAGGTCACATACCAGGGGAATGGCAGAGCCAGGATTAGAACCCCGATTCCTCTGGCTTCCAGGCCCAGGTTTTTTTTCCACCAGGCCGTGCTACTGAATTATTCATATTCTACTTTCACGGTGATGATTAGCCTTATTCAGTCCTGCATATTTTACATGGACCCCAAATGGAGGAAATTGTCACCTGTCTTTCTCTTGTGTGATGGACTTGTTCACTGGGTGCCCTCTCAGGATTCTACTCTTGATCTTTGCTCCCTCACTCCATTTTTACAGATAGTGAATGTCCAGCCGGTGAGAACTTTCTCATAACTTGCTAAAAAAGGGTCTCGCAGCTGTCCTGGAACGGATTCTTAGCAGGAGGTTGACAACCTGTCTCCCGTTATCAATCCACTGTGCTGCCTGCAATTATAATTCTGGAGACTTTGGGGTCTGCATGCTTATTTATAAATTATACTTTCCTCCTTTCCTGCCTCGACCCACCACTTATATTATCCACCCGGTACTTCACACACGGTTCATGAATATTGCCATGGGGAAGATTTGGTTCCCTAAGATGGGAGTTACATTCAGGAAATCTGACAAAATAGCAAGGTGGCCCCAACCCACAGTGAGAAGAGTGCAGGTTTGGGAGTCAGGGGATCTGGGTTCTAATTCTGGCTCTTCCAGTTGGCTGCTGTGTGAACTTGGGTGAGCCACTTCACTTCTCTGTGCCTCAGTCACCTCAGTTGCAAAACAGGGATTCCAGACCTGTTCTTCCTCCTACAGAAGCAGCGTGGTTTGGTGGAAAGAGCACGGGCCGGGGAGTCTGGGGACCTGGGTTCTAATTCTGGCTCTGCCACTTGTCTGCTGTGTGACCTTGGGCAAATCACTTAATTTATCTGTGCCTCAGTTCCCTCAACTGTAAAATGGGGACAGAGATTGGGAGCCCTATGTGGGATGGGGAATGTGTCCGACCCTGGTGCTCAATAAATACGACTGAATGATTATCTTGTAACTACTTAGTACAGCGACTGGCACATAGTGCTTAACAAATACCTTAATAAAAATTATTATTATTAGATGGACTGTGAGCCCCAGGTGGGACCTGGTTATCTTGCATTTTCTAACCTAGCACTTAGGACAATGCTTGGCACATGGTAAGCAAACAGAAATGCAATCAATTATGGAAAAACACGTGTGAAAAACCAATTTTTTCAGCATCAGGGTTATCATCCATGCAGGCAAATGCCACGATTGGAAGATTGCTCCTTTATTCCCCAAGAGTTCTTTATTCAAGGCACCTGGTGAAAACATGCATTAAGAAATCAATCAATGAATGAGGAATATTTATTAAGCGCCCGCTCGGCGCAGAGCACTGTACTAAGCACTTGGAAGAGTACCATACAACGGAATTGGTAAGCAAATTCCCCCCTCACAACAAGTTTACAGCCTAGAGGACTGGTCTAAGGATTTCTGTACATAAACATAGCAGCGTAGCCAGTGGAATACAAAAGAATCATCAAACGTTTCAAAGTAAAGCATGAAATTTCAAATTATAAATGCCACGTAGAAATAAATTTCACAATCAATCATTCAATCATATTGCCTGAGCCCTTCCTGTGTGCAGAACACTGGACTAAGCATTTGGTACACACCTGAACCTTATCAAATAAGTTCTATAAAACTTTAGCCGTACTAGTAATAATATCCATTCATCGTTCGATCGTATCTATTGAGTGCTTCCTGGGTGCAGAATCCTGTTCTTAGTAGTTGGCAGAGTACAGTATAACAATACACAGATAATAATAATAATAATAATAATAATAATAATAATAATAATGTTGGCATTTGCTAAGCACTTACAATGTGCCAAGCACTATTCTAAGCGCTGGGATAGATACAGGGTAATCAGGTTGTCCTATGTGAGGCTCACAATCTTAATCCTCATTTTACAGATGAGGGAACTGAGGCATCAAGTGACTTGCCCAAAGTCACACAGCTAACAGGTGGCAGAGCCGGAATTAGAACCCATGACTTCTGACTCCTAAGCCCGTGCTCTTTCCACTGAGCCATGCTGCTTCTCAGATGCATTGCCCACGATGAACTTACAGTTTAGAGGATCTATGAAGTGCTTACTTTGGGCAGAGCACTGTCCTAAGCACTGGAAAAGGTACATTTGTGGGAATTAGATGCATTTTATCTCTCTAAAGGATCACAATCTGCAAATGTAGGCATCAGAAAAATTCCCGGCCTCTTTTCCTAAACTGGCAATGTAACAGTCAAGGTTTTAGGTGTAGGTGCCCTTTCTTTGTAATCCTCCAGGAGCTTTGGACATTTTCAATTCATTTTTATATCATTCAAAGTCCATGTTCAAACTCTCACTAAGAGAAAAAAAAAAATATATATCTGTGGCCCATCAACTGATTTTTGTGGCTGCCATCTTCTTTCCGAGATTCCCCCAGGGCCATTCAGTCAAAATGTTTTGGAGAAGCTCACTCTAAATCCTGCGGTTTCAGGATGAACAGCTCTTTACTAAATCTAGGGCGCTGAGAGAGTACTTCCCTGAAATTGACCAGATGTGAGTCAAAGTCATCTCTGTTCTCTGTTGTCTGGAGCAACGTTCAAGCCCATTATGGGCAGGGAATATGTCTGTTAATTGTTCTACTCTACTCTCCTAAACAGTACAGTGCTCTACACATAATAACCACTCAATCAATACAACTAGTTGATTAAAGTCTCCATATTCCTTTGTTCATGAAAAACTGACCTTTCTTCCGTGCGGTAACTAAATAACCCCTCTTCCTCTATCCCAATTCAGTATGCATAATCTTTGGGGAAATGTGACATTTTCCTTCCCCCCCCTTGAGAAAAGAAAAGAGTCAAGAGTCCATGGTTAGCACAAGCAACCTAGGAGAGAACAGTAGAAAAGGGGGTTAGGGAAAGAGGGAAGGCTCAAAATGGAGATAGTCCACTAGGCTACAATCAGAGAGTGGTGTGGGCAAAACCTTGAATCACTAAAGCAGTTTCATAGCACTCGCCTCATTTTGTTCCAATATGATCATCGTGAAGTGGATTATCTTCCCCATTTTATAGATGAGGGAACTGAGGCTCAGAGAGGCTAAGTGCTTTACCCTCCGCAGCCTCATCGTCGAAAACGGACAGGGGCCATATCTAATTTTGCTAATTCCTGTTTCTCTAGTATTAGCTATTTGTACCTTGAGAACATATTTCCTTAAGGTGAGCTGCTTTGTGTCCTCTAAATCAGCACTTAATTACACTTTGAGATATGGACAGTGGCATGTAAATACATACTCTACTCTAATTGGTAGTAAAAGAGCACATTTGTGTCTGAGTGTGAATTAGTGCTATTATGTATTTATGGTTCTTTCTGTAACCATAAAATAACAGGTGAGTTATTATTTTAGCAGGAACCATGGCTTTCCTGGAGAATTCATCATAGATGCCAATTATTTATCTGTAGGATGGAGCTTACCACCTACCAGTGTGCAATATCTAGCTAAGCACATTTGACATCGTGCAAGTATTTATTAGGGAAGTAGTCAGACGCCATGAACTATAAATCTCTTAGATGAAAGATTTTCTAATCTTAAAGCAGGCCTGCAGTATTACAATGTTTATTAAAGTTCATTTGAAAAATTAGGCAGTATTTTTGCTCCGACTCTGCCGCCATGTTATTGCAAACTATACCCTGCAAAGGTTTGGAGGGACAAAATCGAACAACGAGACCCAGAAGGCACAGGCGTCTTCTCGTGACATTCTAACATCCTGAATGACTTGTGAATTTTATGTCCGGCTGAGAGTTTCTTGGCTCCCAATAAAATCTGAATCGGATAAAGAGCCAAGAAGAGGAATCATTCCAATCCATCACATTTAAGGATGCTGTGGTCATATCCTTGCTCTGAATATTTCCCATTAGAACCCTCAGCAATAAATTTTAAGCCTAGTTTTCCAGTGCGGGCCTAGAGCCAGGAGGGCTCATAGCTTTGCCCCACTCTATAACTCAATCTTTACTCATCATCGTCATCGATGTGAAAATATGAAACGTCAGCGAGGATTCAACCCTGCCCTTCCAGAGGCCACACCTCTCTTCAGGGTAAAAGCCCTCCTAAAGTTTCACCTGACTCGAGCATAAGGCAAGAGAAGACAGGAGCAAAAGAAGCCAAAGACAAAGTCCCCTGGAAAGAATATTATGCACACATCAGGCCAAGAGCGTTGGAGAGGGGAGAGTGCTGAAAACTCCAAATGAGAGCAGAACACAGAATTAAATGTTGGAAAGATCAACCATAAGTGCATTCCTGACCATGGCTGGCACTTTCCAGGAAAGGATTTTATAGGGAAATCAATGTCTCTTTTTTTTCTTTTTTTCTTTTTTTTTAATGAAGGTGGAGGTGTGAGGGAGGATTAAAAGATCCATATGAACCTATACAGAGAGTGGAGTTCCTGTACTGGCCCAGGTGCTAGAAAAATGTCATGAATATCATCATCTCCTCCTGCTGCTCTCCTTCTCTTTGTTTTTCTTTCTTCTTCCTCCTTCTCTTCCTCCTCATTCAGTCAGTGGCATTTACTGAGTGTTTGCTTCATGCCAAGCACTGTACTAAGCACTAGGGAGAATACAATTATCTTTCTCCTCTTTCTCCTCCTCCTTCCACTCCTTTTCCTCTTTTTTCTCCCCATCTAACTCATCTTCCACCTCATTCCCATTCTCTTCAATCTCTTTGTCTTCATCATCCTTCTCGTCTTCTATCTCCTTATACTCCTTTATTCTCCTCCTTCTCTTCATCCTCCTCAATCTTGTTCTCATCTGCATCCTCCTTTTTCCCTCTCTCGCTTCCCCCTCACCTTCTTCCATTTCCCCTTCTTTCTCCTTATTCCTCTCCTTCTCCTTTCTTTCCTAATGACTCCCTTCTTTCTTTTCCTCCTTCTCTCTCTGTCCCTCTCCGTCTCACCCCACCATGCTACTGTGAAGGGAGAAACTATGTCTATGGAACACACACATGAACGGTTTCATGGAAGAGGCTTGAGCCAGGGACTGTTTACCCTGGTCAGATGGCATGAAGGTCTTCGGGTTGGGCAGGCTCGATGGCTACAAAGAGAGAACGAGTTCGAGCCAGACAGAAGGCCAAACAGGAAGAAGAAACTCTATGAACTGAAGCCAGAAGACACGGAAATGATCACAGGGATTACCTACACCGTCGTCAACATCGTCATCATCAGTGGTATTTATTCAGCACTAACTGTGTTCAGAACACTGTACTAAGCACTTGGGAGAGTACAATGCAACAGAGTTGACAGACATGTTCCCTGCCCACAGTGAGCTTACAGACTAGTGGGGGAGACAGATGTCACTAGGAATAAATGATTTATCGTATATACTTTTAAGATCTGTACATGAGTGCCATGGGGTTTTGAGTGGAAAGAATATCGAATAGCAAAAGTCACAGATCCAAGTGTTCAATAAATACCACTGACTGATTGTTTGATTAATAATAATAAGATGACACCAGATGGGAAGACCTCCAAAGGAAACATATTCCCAGGGAGAAATTCTCCATCAAAACACTCAATGCTCAATTTCACTGAGGTGACTTCTTATGGCTTGCCAGCGGTTTTCTCACTCAACTTTGCGAAAATAAGCCACCTGACTTAAGGAAAAAAGAAACACAAAGATTCCCTTCTTTGCATAATATTTGCTCTTCAATGAAGCAAGCACCCTGAAACATATGCATTAAATTCAGCCCGAGCTGTGGAGCGAAAAAGAATGTACACTGAGTGGTGTGACTTGCAATAAATCTCGGAACCTAGAAATAGTGAGCTCTAAACTGAAGTTGTAAAGATAAAACGAGAACTAGAGCTCCTACAGCAAAAGATAACCACAGCGGTTCACCAAATTCCCTAATCTATATCCAAGCTGACAGAAAGAATACACAAGGAAAATCTAGTAGTGACCTTTTCTTGGGGATGGGAGAATTGAGATAAATCTCACTGCCTGTCCCTGTGTTCAAAAACACCTAAAAATCATAAAATGCTCTTCACCCAACCCTGCTAGCCACATAGCAATATTTTTTTTTTTCCAGCTGGAAGGAAGTCTGAATTTCATGCCACTTATCTGGTTGGTCACTCAAATTGACAGACATCTTCCAAACCAGATTTTTTTTCAGTAGGAGAAAGGAGGATAGAAATAACAATCTATCTACCAGAAGAATAATTGATTCTGAATGAAAAAGGAAAAAAAAAAAACACAACAAACTCTCTCCTGCAGTCAGTTGACTGATAAATCATAGATCAAAATCCTTCCTATAAAATATTGAATAACCCCAGGTCTACACTGGTAGACAGATGTTGTAATGATTTGTGCATATTAAAGACTATTCGAATGTAGAACGCATTCTGAAAGTTATTCTAGTATCTGGCCTCAACTCCGTCAAAGATCATCCGCTCAAGAATTTTCTAATCTTAAGGTCTCTAAAGCTGATTTATTTCCAAATGAAAGAGTCTGCTCTTCACAAACAAGTCATTAAAATATTTAAGTCATGGCAAAGTTTGAGCTCTCCCCATTAAGGACAATCCAGCCACAATTTGAGAAGTTCTTCTTCAGTCTTCTGTCTGTCCAATAGTGATAGAAACACTCTGTTTTCCAAGTGGAGATGTTTAAATGCCTCTTACTGTTTGTGGAATTATGTCACCTCTGAAGACACCTGGAAGCCAATTCAGAACTGACACGCCTCATCTTTTCTAATAAAAAAGCTGTGCAGGCGCATGCAGGTAACGCATATCAAGCAGATAATGAATGACTGTCAAGATTTGCTTACCAGTGATGAAAGCTGGAGCCAATGTTGTGACAAATTTAGTTGGAACTTCAGGATGTCTTAATGCTCTCACCAACGAGAAATCAATCCCTGTTAGTTTCTCATAGGTACTCTCTGAAAGAAACGCCACAAAACCCCCCCAAAAAACAACATTCAGATATACAAAATGGACCTTCTCGACATTCTTCCCAAATCCTCTCCTCCCCCTAACTTTTCCATCACATGCTGTCAAACCCACTATCCTCCCTGTCTCTCAAACCCACAACCTTAGCATTATCCTTGACTCCTCTCTTTTTCTATTTTTCAATTCTCTTTTTTCCATCTGTCATGAAATCCCGACAGTCCTTCCTCCATAACACCTCTGGAATACTCCCCTTCCTTTCCATCCGAACTGCCATCACGCTGCACCGAGCACTTAACGTCTCCCAAAACTACTACAGAATCAGCCCATTTGCAGCTATTTGGATTCATGCTTCTCTCTGCTGACTAGAGGATTGCTTTCCAAAAACATGCACTTCTCTCCACTCCTCAACCAACTCCAAAGGCTGTCCATCCCTCTCCACAACAAACAGAACCTTCTGGCGATCGACTTTATGGCACCAATCCACTCGGTCCCCTCTTACCCTCACTCCTCTTCCATTCATTCATTCATTCATTCATTCATTCATTCATTCAATAGTATTTATTGAGCACTTACTATGTGCAGAGCACTGTACTAAGCGCTTGGAATGAACAAGTCGGCAACAGATAGAGACAGTCCCTGCCGTTTGACGGGCGCACGGTCTAATCGGGGGAGACGGACAGACAAGAACGATGGCAATACAAACTGCCTGCTCAGTTCCTCTCATGTCAACCTATTCGCTCTACCTTTTTCTCCTCTCTTTCACCATTGACTCTTTGCCCCCGTGTTTCCTCGTACCTGGAACCCTTCCCCCACCCCCAATTCATCACTTCTCTCCTCACCTTCTAAGGTCTCTGAAATCCCATCGTTTCTCGGAGAGTTTCGCCAACTGATCTCTCATCCCCCCACCATATTCTCCTCATCGACTGCTACTTCAGCTCTCTAGCCTCAGCTAAACATTGCTGACCTTCCTTTCCACTCGTTTCCTCTTGGTCTGTCTCATCCTCTAGATTGTAAATTCCCCGAGGGCGAGGATCAAGTGAACTAACTTCTAGTGTAGTCTCCTAGGACATTTAGTACAGTTCTGTGCACAGGGTAATCATTCAATGAATACTATTGATTGATAGATCGGTCAATTGATATTATGTATTCATGAGAATAATGATACTATGGATGGTATTTGTTAAGCACTCACCATGTATCAAACACTGTTCTAAGCACTGGGGTAGCTAATTAGGTTGAACACAGTCCCTGCCCCACATGGGGGTCACGATCTTAAACCTCTTTTCACAGATGTAGTAACTGAGGCACAGAGAAGTTAAGTGACTTGCCCACCGTCACCCAGCAGACAAGTGGCAGAGCTAGGATTAGAACTCAGATGCTTCTGAATCCCAGGCCTGTGCCGTAGCGAGCACTTACTGTGGGCAGAACATTGTACTAAGCGCTTGGGAGAGTAAATTATAACTGAGTTGGTACAACGTAGCTGACACCTTCCCCAACCAAAAGAAGTTTGTCGTATGGAGGGGAGGACAGACATTCATATAAATAGCATGCTGTGGGGCTGAGAATGGGGTGAATAAAAGGTGTAAATCCAAGTGCAAAGGTGACACAGAAGGGAGTGGAAGAAAAGGAAATTAAGGTTTGGTTGGGGAAGACCTCTCGGAGGAGATGATTGAAGGCTTTGATGAGGGGGAGAGTGATCATCTGTGGGAGATGAAGAGGGAGGAAATTCCCAGCCATGGGGAGGAGGTGGATGAGCAGCGTGGTTTAGTACAAAGAGCAAGGGTTTGGGAATCAGAGGACGTGGGTTCTAATCCCGGCTCCGCCACTTATCAGCTGAGTGACTTTGCGCAAGTTACTTAACTTCTCTGTGCCTCAGTCACCTCATCTGTCAAATGCGGATGAAGACTGTGAGCTCCATGTGGGACATCCTGGTAATCTTGTATCTACCCCAGTGCTTAGAACAGTGCTAGGCACATAGTAAGCGCTCAATAAATACTATTAAATGAATGAATGAAGTCACTTCACTTCTCTGTGCTTCAGTTCCCTCATCTGTAAATTGGGGATTAAGACTGTGAGCCCTGCGTGGGACAACCTGATTTCCTTGTATCTACCCCAGCCCTTAGAACAGTGCTTGATAGATAGTAAACATTTAACAAATACTATTATCATTATTACTGTTATTATTAGGAGTCAGTGATGAGATAGTCAAGATAGAGGTAAGTTGAGTCGGTTGGTTTTGGAGGAGCCAAGTGTCCGGGCTGCCTGTAGTAGGAAATCTGACAGGTAGGTAAAAGGGGGCAAAATAATTGAGTGATTTAAAGCCAATGATAAGGAGATTCTCTCTGATATAGAGGTGAATGGGCAACCACTGGCGGTTCTTAAGGAGTGGGAAAATATGCCCAGAACGGTTTTGTAGAAAAATGATCCAGGCAGGAGAGTGAAGTGTGGAATGAAGTGGGGAGAGACAGGAGGCAAGAGGTCAGTGAGGAGCTGATGCAGGAATCAAGGCTGGATAGAATAAGTGTCATTCAGAACATAAACAGTACTGCTCTTTACATAATACCGTGGTGCGGAGGGGACGGGAATCTTTACTTAAGTAGACCTTGGAAAATGAAAACATAAAATAAACAAACCAAATGAAACAAAATAGATTTGTTTATTGGAGTCAGATTGGTTCCCCCAATAGCTTTTTAGGAGGGTTTAACCTTTATTTTAAAGAGCCTTTATGAAAATGCTAGAAAATGAAAAGTAGAAAGTGGAAGAAATAGAATTCTAGTCATGAAGGAGGATCAAAATCATGTATAGCCTTGTATCTGACTCATCTTCCTTGAGAAAGAATGGAATTGTTTGGGGAATGTTGCGTATAGGCATCATGTTATTTAGAGGTTTGCTAGATATCACCTGCACCATGATAATTTACTTTCTGAAGAATTTATCCCACAGTGAAACAAGTCATTACCTCATCAGTCTTCCTCATGAAGTTGTTTTTCTACCAAGGCACTGAAAACAAAATTTACATTACCACAGAACAAGATGATAAGGAAAGGGAAGAAAGAATATCCCCAAGGGAAAAACCCTTAACCCTTGGCAAAGGTTTAAGAGAAGAGAAGCAGCGTGGCTCAGTGGAAAGAGAACGGGCTTGGGAGTCAGAGGACCTGGGTTCTAATCCTACCTCCGCCACTTGTCTGCTGTGTGGCCTGGAGCAAGACATTTAACTTCTTGTGCCTCAGCTACCTCATCTATAAAATGGGGATTAAGACTGTGAGCTCCACGTGAGACAACCTGATTACCTTGTATCTACCCCAACACGTGGAACAATGCTCGGTACATAATAAGCGCTTAACAAATACCATCAACAGAGACTGGGATAATAATAATAATAATAATGTTGGTATTTGTTAAGCGCTTACTATGTGCCGAGCACTGTTCTAAGCGCTGGGGTAGACATAGGGGAATCAGGTTGTCCCACGTGGGGCTCACAGTCTTAATCCCCATTTTACAGATGAGGGAACTGAGGCACAGAGAAGTTAAGTGACTTGCCCACAGTCACACAGCCGACAAGTGGCAGAGCTGGGATTTGAACTCATGAGCCCTGACTCCAAAGCCCGTGCTCTTTCCACTGAGCCATGCTGCTTCTCACTGAGCCACGCTGATGCTCCCCCTTCAAGGGAGGGAGGGGACTGTAGGCAATCAATCAACAAGATTTCCCGAGCTCCTGCCTAATAGCCATTAAGCAGTTTGTCCCATTGAGTGCAGGGGTGTGGTAGAAAAATAATAATGATAATAATGAAATTTCTTAAGTGCTTACTATATGCCAGGCACTAGATGCTGGGATAGATGCAAGATAATCGGGTTGGAAACCGTCCCTGTCCCACATAAAGCTCACAGTCTTAATCCCCAGTTTACAGATGAGGAAACTGAGACACAGAGAAGTTAAGTGACTTGCCCAAGGTCACGCAGCAGACAAGTGAAGGAGCCGGAATTAAGACCCCCGACCTCTGACTCTCAAGTCCGTGTTCTTTCCACTAAGACACGTTGTGTTATGGGCTGGAGATTGTTATGGGTAAGGAATGTGCTAATTCTGTTTTGTTGAGCTCTCCCAAGTGCTTAGTACAGTGGTCTGCGTATAGTAAGCTCTCAAAAACATGATTGATTGATTGATTGAGTAGGTATGGGGTAGAGAAGCAGCGTGGCTCAGTGGAAAAATCCCGGGCTTGGGAGTCAGAGTTCATGGGTTCAAATCCCACCTCTGTCACTTGTCAGCTGTGTGACTGTGGGCAAGTCACTTCACTTCTCTGTGCCTCAGTTCCCTCATCTGTAAAATAGGAATTAACTGTGAGTCTCACATGGGACAACCCGATTACCCTGTATCTACCCCAGCGCTTAGAACAGTGCTCAGCATAGAGTAAGTGCTTAACAAATACCAACATTAATCAGATGGGACACACTCCCTGTTCCACAAGGGAATTATAGGAGGTGATGACTGCTAGACATTATGGAAGTTGATGAATGAACTCAAACCAAGAAAAACATTCTTTTTGTAAACTCTGTTAGACCAGTTCCCCTCTAAATGAGGGGCTGTCCCTAATTTATTATTTAAAATTAGTTGGAACTGAAGGCTTCAGCATAAACTGTAGAGCATTCTCCTTAATGGACAAAGAGTGAGCATCTCATGGGGGTAGGAATCTGAAAAGGATTGATCATTTCTCACACGTAGCCTTAAGACCGAGAGGCGAAATAAATAAATTATCCGTCTTCAAGTGTTCTCAAGTTGAGCAACGATTTTCTTCTCGACCAGGGAACCCATCTTGGGTCCACGCTATAACACAACAACCCAATCAGTTTTCTGACAAAATTCAAAACACATATAGTATCAGCCAGGCTCATCATCTGTGAGCCTGAAGAGTTGAAAAGACTAATTGGAGATTAATAATCCTATTCTTTCCCATCTGCATTAAAAACAAGCCTCCTATTACATTTTACTGTGAGCATAGCAACAGTACTAATAGGCTGAATTTGCTCCACGATCTCTCCCTGTTTGTGGATCTACGTTATCACCGAATATTTAGTCGGTCGTTCATTCCATCATAATAATAATGTGGGTATTTGTTAAGTGCTTACTACGCACAGAGCACTGTTCTAAGCGCTGGGGTAGATACAGGGTCATCAGGTTGTGCCACGTGAGGCTCACAGTTAATCCCATTTTACAGATGAGGTAACTGAGGCACAGAGATGTTAAGTGACTTGCCCACAGTCACACAGCTGACAAGTGTCAGAGCTGGGAATGAATAAATCATATTTATTGAATGCTTAATGTGTGCAGAACACTGTACTAAGCACTTGGGAGAGTACGTAAGGGCTCAGAAAATACGACTGAATGAGTAGAATGATAAACAGACACGTGCTGCACACAGAGAGCTTACAATTTAAAAGGACATGCAAGTGGTACTGGTGAGTTTGGTCAGGAAATTGGATATGGCTTGTGTGACGGTCTATTCAATGTGTCTAACAAATATAATAATAATGATCATATAATAGTGATAATAAGTTAACAATAATAATGATAAATGTCAACCATACCAACATGATTATTATAAACCTCCCTAGGGGACTCTTAGATTGTGAGGACGTGAAGGACAGAAGCTTGGTTGAATTCCCACCTGTGTATTCTCTCTCAGAGCTTGTTACAGTGCTCTGCACAAAGTAACTGTCTAATAAATATAAAATCACTGGATGCAATACAGAATACTAAGTCATTGGGAAGAACGAAACAAGCAAGTGACCCATTCCCTGAGCACGAGAAGCTTACACTCTTAAGGGATTTACACTTCAAGCTGACTTTAAGCTAAGTAAAGTTGTTGCAGTTATCTTTCAGATAGTCTGCCAAAGAATCTGCTCATCTATTTTATCTGGTTTTCTAATTCCTTGTAAATCAGTGTATCATTAGAGAGTGTGCTTCCTAGATAACAAAATTCTATGACAGTATTTAATTGTGGCATTGAAGTGGTTACTATGTGCCAGGCATTGTATTAAATGCTGGGGTAGATAAGAGATAAATGGGTTCGACACAGTCCCTGTCTCTCAGTCTTAGTCCCCATTCTCTCAGTCTTAGTCCCCATTTTACAGATAAGGAAACCGAGGACCAGAAAAGTTCAGTGACTCGTCCAAGGTCACACAGCAGGCAAGTGGCGGAGCTAGGATTATAACCCCGCTCTCCGAGTCCCATGCTCTTTCCATTAGGCCGTGCTGCTTCTCCATTTCCATTTCACCAAGGAGGATCTTTAGTTTTGAGTAGAGCTTCCCGGGTGCAATCGATTGATTGGATTTATTGAGCACTTATTCATTGAGCATTTATTGAGCAGAGCACTGTTCTAAGCACTGGGGGAGCACCATATAGCGGAGTTGATAGACATGTTCTCTGCCTACACACTCCTCCCATAATGTCCCCGTGACCTTTGAGAAATGTAGGCAAAGCAAACCCTTCACTTCTTGTGTCCTTAAGCATTTTTTTCCCCCTTTTCTTCCCTTCAGTGCCCTTGCCAGACCTGATTAGAGTCTTAAAACACACCACTCTCTTCTAAGAGATTGGCTGTGTTCCAGCTGTCTAAGATGAATCAGAGAGTGGGGGGCATTAAATATCATTTTTCTATTACATTTAACAGAAAAGTTAAACACTGCATAAACTCAGAGTAATGCATTCTCTTTTACTGATTAATGACCGTCTCTCTGCCTTGATAAACCATTAGATAAGAATGCTCATATTTTTGGAGTTGTGCAGGGGCTGTGGAAGTTGGCTGAGATTCATGGTTTCCCCAACTGTGTTACACAGCTCTACTCAGTGTTCAGATGCTGTTGGATCTTTTTTGGAAATAATAAAAATACCTAGAAAGCGACCAGCCCAAATAGTTTTGCTTAAATCGGAGCGATCGCGGGTAATTGTTTATAACTGGTTTCGGGAGGAACTGAAGCAAAACAGCCCCATTACACAATTTCTGAAAAAAAAATAAAAAACCCACGAAAAAAAAGAGTTTAAATGGTAGAAAAAGGCTGAGTAATTTTGAATATTTTAAAGGGTTATTGCTCCTCATCATTTTTCCTCCAGAACGAGTCCGTACGTATATGTATTAAATAGAAAAAGCTTACCTTAAATATCACTGAAACCATTTAAAACCTTGCAAAACCTTGCATTAAAAACACCACACTTGCTTTATTTGTCATAATGATCATTAACAGGTGCAGAACACTTAAAGGAGAATAATGTTCAACTGGTATCTTTGTAATGTTGGAGAGAACTCATTCAGGACAGTGATATTTTTCTCTTAAACCAAAAGAATATCTCTACTTTGCAGTCCAACCATTTATAGATGGAGGTGTGATGCTTTTATGTTTTTATTGTTTGATCTCACTTGCTACTCTCCCCTACCTCACTTATTTACATTAATTTGCATTTATGCCTACATATTTAAACGTGATTCCTTCCCACTCCCTGCAATTTATTTTACTATCTGTTCCCTCCACTGTACGAGGGAAGGGATTGTGTCCACTAAATTTTATTTTGCTCTTCCGAACATTTAGTACCAGCACCCTCCATAGAGTTTCTGCTCGATAAAGGCATTCCGTCATAATAATTACCACACTAATGCAAGCATTTAGCCTATCCCGCCTTGAATATCATGTCAGCCTCCTCGCTGACCTCCCTGCCTCCTGTCTCTCCCCACTCCAGTCCATACTCCATTCTGCTGCCCAAATCATTTTCCTTCAAAAACATTCAGACCGTGTTTTCCCCGTTCCTCAAGAAACTCCAGTCATTGTCCATCCACCTCTGCATCAGACAAAAACTCCTCACCATTGGCTTTAAATCACTTAATCAGCTCGTCCCCTCTTACCTCACCTAGCACTTGTACTCCAACCCAACCTGTACACTTCGCTCCTCTAATGCCAACCTTCTCACTGTCCCTCCATCTCATCTACTTGGCCACTGACCTTCTCGCCCACATCCGACCTCTTGCCTGGAATCCCTCACTCCTCATATCAGACAGATAATTGCTCTCTCCGACTTCAAACCCTAATTGAAGACCCACCTCCTCCAGGAAGCTCCCTCTGACTAATCCTTCCTCTCCTCTTCTCCCACTCCCTTCTGTATCCCTCTTACTTGCTCCTTCATTCAGCCTCCCTCCCATTCCACCAGCCCATGTGTATATATCTATATCTACCTGTACTTTATCTATTTTATCCATTTATTTGTTTATATTACTGTATCTCTCCCCCTCTATACTGTGAGCTCATTGTGGGCAGGAATTTATATGTTTTGTAGTTATATTGTACTCTCCCAAGTGCTTAGTACAGTGCTTTGCACACAGTAAGTGCTCAATAGATATGACTGAATGAATGAAAGGGTGGCATTTGTTAAATTTAGGGGCTAAACACTATTCTTAGTGCTGGGGTACAAAAGAGATAACCAAAACAGACACAGACCTTGCCAATGTTTATAATAATAATAATGGCATTTGTTAAGCACTTACTTACTTACTATGTTCCTGGCACTGTATTAAGCTCTAGGGTGGATACAAGAAATCGAGTTGGACACAGTCCCTGTCCAATATGGGGCTCACAGTCTCAATCTCCATTTTGCAGAGGAGGTCACTGAGACCCAGGGAAGTGAAGTGACTTGTCCAAGGTCACACAGCAGACAAGTGGTGGAGTCAAGATTAGAACCCATGACTTTCTGACTCACAGGCCTGGGCCCTCTCCACTACACCATGCTGCTTCCCATCAATCGGTGTCATTTACTGAGTGCTTATTGTGTGCAGAGTAGTTTTCTAAGCGCTTGAGAAAGTACAGTGCAATAGAGTTGGCAGACAAAATCCATGCCTATACTGAGTTCACCGCCTACAGAGGAAGTCAGGTGCTAAAATAAATTACAGACAGGGCAAAAATAGCGGAATCTAAGGATATGTGCATAAATCTCGTGGGGCTGGGGTGAGTATCCCAGTATCTCAGTGCTTACGGGGAGCACATCCAACTGCCCAGTCAATGTAGGGGGAGAGAAGAGTGGCAAGATTCATTCATTTATTCATTCATTCATTCAATCATATTCATTGAGCTCTTACTGTGTGCAGAGCACTGTACGAAGCGCTTGGAAAGTACAGATAGAGACAATCCCTACCCAACAATGGGCTCACAGTCTACATGAAGCCTTAGTCAGGGAAGACCTCTCCTTGTAGGGAGGACAGGCATTTAACCCTCATTTTACAGATAAATAACTTGCCCAAAGCTACAGACTGTAAAATCCTTGTGGGCAGAGAACCTGTCTACTAAATCTCTACTCATCCGCAGGAGAGGGCTCTGCACCTAAGAACTGCTCAATAAATGACTGATTGATTGATAGACTGACTGATCTCTCTTCATGTGACTGTCTGCCACTCTTAGATTCTGATTCGTTTGGAGGAGTGTGATTTATTCTTACCCAAGTGGACACTGAATGAAGACTATCAATCAGTGGTATTTATTGAATGCTTACTCTGTGCAGAGTCCTGTATTAAGGGTCTGGGAGAGTGCAATACAACAAAATTAGCAGACCGGCTCTCTACCCATATCAAGCTTACAGTCTAGAGGGGGAATATTATTACTACTTCTACAATTATAACTCCTGCTACTATTTCTGCTATTACTACTATTACTGCTAATATTCCTAATTATTGCTCCTCCTCCAATTATTACTACTAGTACCACTATTTCTTTTCTCTCCTGGGATCAATATTAATAAAGGAAAAGCAGCCAAGAAATACGCCGGAGATTAATGGAAGGAAGACTTGCTCTGAAGAGCCTGGAAAAAGTTATGAAATGCGTTGACGTAACAATTGCCACAAAAATGCTAGTTGGCAACTCTACGGTGTTTCCAGTGACGATGTGTGGATCTGAAAGCTGGACGGTGAAAAGACAGGATAGAAAGAGCCTCGATTCCTTTGAAATGTGGTGTTGGAGAAGTCTTTTGCAGAGACAGCGGACGGCCCGAAAGACAAACAGATGGATTTTAGAGCAAATTAAACCAAAGTGGTCCTTGGAAGGCCAAATGACTTGACTTAGACTAGCATATTTTGGACACGTCATCAGGAGGACTGATGCTCTGGAGAAGACACTAATGCTAGGAAAAGTCCAGGGAAAAGGTGGAAGAGGCAGACCGGCAGCTAGATGGATAGAGGCCGTAAAGACCATAATGGAAGAACCATTAGAAAGGTTGCGGTTCATGGCAGAGGACGGGACGTTCTGGAGAAAGTATATCGCTTATGAATCAGAAACGACTCGACGGCACAATAGTAATAACTATTAATTTTGGTTCCACTACCAATATTACCACTATTAGTTCGACCCCGGCTACTGAGCCCGCCACTGGGCAGGGGTTGACTATATCTGTTGCTGAATTGTACATTCTAAGCGCTTAGTACAGTGCTCTGCACATAGTAAGTGCTCAATAAATACGATTGATTGAATTAATGCAACTACTATATTATTACTACTATTGCCTGAGGTCAACATCAGTCTCTTCTAACGCAATCTTCATCAGCACATATTACAAGGAGGTTTTTGACAAATGTTTCTCCCTATGTGGCTGCTGCTATATTCTAGTCAGTTTGATTCCTGTCTTCTTCAAGACTTTCCCTTTTCGGACCGCGGGACTTCCGGTGTCTGGATTTTGCCGGTGTTGATTATTAGCAAATCCACTTCTGATCTGAAACCCAGGGTGGCAAGGTGTACATCTCATTATAAGGACCCTGTCTCCTGTCCTCTAAATGACTCCGTGGAAAAGTTGGGAGAACCTGCAGTTTAAACTAATTAATAGCACGACTGAAACACTTTGAGAACATTCCAGAGGAAATTGAGGCCAGGAGTTTCCTTAATAACTAATCAGAGGATTAGGCTAATTAGAGGGAGAAAAACCATCTCAGCTGCCAACATGGGTTTATTTCATCCTCTCAACAGTTCTGTTCGATCTAGTTTGAAGGAATGAAGACAAGGGAAGTGGCTTCTGTTTCCTTTCTCCGATTTCACCATTTTCCAGCTTCTGATCTTTGGGAACATCTCAGGTATCATTTTCTTCATCAAAGAATGATGGGAAATTCATCAAGAGTTTACTATGTGCCAACCAGTGAGTTGAGTGAACGTTAAATCCCATAAGTTCAGATCGGATTCAGTCACGGTCTGAGAGGGAGGGAGAGCAGATATCTTAACCTTGTTTTATGGAAGTGGAAAATGTGCTATGGGGAAGGTAAATGACTTTTCAAAGGTCACACAGCAGGGATGAGAAACCAGGATTCCTGCCTCCCAGTCTTGAGCTCTATCCATTAGACAACACACAGCCTAGCTCTGGGGAGTGATGGTTCCCTTAGATCACCCTATGTTTCCAGCAAAACTCTCAGTCTTGCTTATCTCACTTGTGAGGCAGTGTGGCATAGTAGATAGAACACCGGTCTGGGAGACAGAAGGACATGGGTTCTCATCTTGGCTCTACCACTTGCCTGCTGTGTGGCCTCAGGCAAGTTACTTCACTTCTCTGGGCCTCAGTTACCTAGTCTGTAAAGTGGGGGTTAAGATTGTGAGCCCCATGTGGGACAGGGACTGTGTCCAACTGATTTGCTTGTATCCACCCTGGAGATGAGTACAGTGCCTTGCACATAGTAAGCACTTGCTTAACAAATACCACAATTATAATTATCATGATGTATTTTATTCAGGAGTCCAGTTAGCTGAAAAGTCACCCCATTAGATTTTCCAAGTCTTCCTGCCATTCCACATTCCCAAATAAAATCCCATCTTCTTTCAGATCTTTTAACTTCCCCCCAAAAGTGTTCACTTTGGTGGCTAATCAGCTGACCTGATGAGTTCTTTATCCAAGCAATACTAAGGAATTCAAGTTCCCCCAAACCTGGAGAATTTATGGAGAACAATTCCCATTCCCCTGTGGGAATTCCCAAAGGCCAGAGGTACTAAAGATTGGTCCTAAAAACCCTTACCAATTAAGGCTAAAGCATCACTGTGTGACCTGGGCCAAGTCACTTTACTTCTCTGGACCTCAGTTACCTCATCTGTAAAATGGGGATTGAGACTGTAAACTCCAGGTGGGACAGGGACTGTTTCCGAGCTGATTTCCTTGTATCTACCCAGTGTTAAGGAGAGTTCTTGGCACAAAGTAAGTGCTTAACAAATACCATTACTATTATTATTTTGCTCTTCCCAGATTTATCCAAAGAACTACCTACAAGCCATTGGCATGAATAATGAATTTCAGGATGTGTATCAAGGTGAAGGATTTTAAACACACTTCCTTGGCAGATCTTCTCCAGGAAGATACATTCTATCAGGCAGGCTGTCAATCATATTTATTGAGTGCTCAGTGTGCACAGAGGATAGTATTAAATTCTAGGAAGAGGACAGTAGAACAATAAATATGGACCAGCTGAGTATTTAATTAACATGGTCCTTTTCATCTTTCCTTTAAATACTACTGTGTTTCAGAATTTTCCAAGGGTGATTGATACAATTGATCAGATAAACAGAAAGAAGCAAGTGGAGAAGAGAGGGGCACCCTTCCCAGGTCTATGTGGAATAGTTCTGAACCTGGAAATGGCCACATGAGATGAATCAACCGGTCTGCTGTGTGGCCTCGGGTGAGCCACTTACATTCTCTGTGCCTCGATGACCTTATCTGTCAAATGGAGATTAAGATTTTTTGAGCCCTGTGTGGTTCAGAGAATGTGTCCAGCCTGATTATCTCGTATCTACCCCAGCAGTTAATACAATGCCTGCGACATAGTACATATTTAGAAGATGCCAATTAAAAAAATAAATTCAGAAATTGTCAGCCATTTCACTTTTTCAATACCTGACTTTATTTAAGCTTATTTTGAAAGGAAGCATTTCAAATGGTTGCCTCAGGGTTTAGGGAATGTAGAATCCCAGGTTTTCTTCAAATTCCAAAGGAACGTGCAAGATTGTGTTTTTTTTCTCACCATTTAGGCATTTATTTTCAGATTCCAGTGATCTCAATCCATTGATCCATCAGTGGTATTTATTGTATGCTTACGGTGTGCAGAGCTCTGTACTAAGCTCTTGGGAGAGGACAATGCAATAGTCAGTGGACACAGTCCCCACCCACAAGGGACTTAAAGCTGAAAATAATGCAGCTATAAAAAATATAAATGCTACAATTTTTTTTTTAATTATTAGATTACTGTACTAAGCTGTTGGGAGAAAATCAATCAGTCATGTTTATTGAGCACATACTGTGTACAGGGCTCTGTATTGAGTGCTTGGGAGAGTATTATGTAAGGGAATTGGTGCAAGCGTTCTCCACCCATGAGTTTACCCACCTAAACAGGGGGAGAGACATTAATATAAATAAATCGGTGAATTACAGAAGTGCTGTGGGGCTGAAGGAGGGGTGAATAAGGAGCGCATATTCCAGTGCAAGGGTGATGCAGAAACGAGTGAGAGAAGAGGAAATGGGGGTTTAGTTAGGGAAGTCCTCATGGAGGAGAAAGATGTGCTTTCAATTAGGCCTTGAAGAGTGATTGTCTGTGGGATATGAAGAAGGAGGGCCTTTCAGGCCAGTGGCAGGACGTGGGCAAGAGGTTGGTGCCGGAGAGATGAAATGGACATACAGTGATTAGGTTGGCATTAGAGGAGCAAAGTTTGTGCGCTGGGTGGAAGTAGGAAATTATGGAAGTAAGGTCAGAGGGGACAAGGTGATTGAGTGCTTTAAAGTTAATTCTAAGGAATTTTTGTTTGATGCTGAGGTGGATGAGCAACCGTTAAGGTTCTTGAGGAGTGGGGAAATGTGAACTGGACATTTTTGTAAAAAAAAAAAAAAAAAAGATCCAGGCAGAAGAGTTAAGTATGGGCTGGAGTGGGAAGAGACAGGAGGCAGGGAGGTCAGCAGGGAGGCGATTACAGTAATCAAGGCGGGATAGGATAAATGCTTGGATTACCATGTTGCTGTCTGGAGAGGAAAGGGTGGATTTTAGCTAGGTCGTGAAGGGTGAACTGAAAGGATTTAGTGAAAGATTGAATATGTGTGTTGAGTGAGAGAGATGAAGCGAGGATCACATCAAGGTGACTGTTTTGTGAGACAGGAAGGATTGTGGGCCTGCCTACGGTGATGGGAAAGTCACCGAGGGGCTCATCTTCCAGCACTCTATATTGGAGCAAATTAAACCAAAGTGGTTTTTGGAAGACCAATTGACTCGACTTAGATTAGCATATTTTAGATACATCATCACGAGGACTAATTTTCTGGAGAAGAGACTGTAAGCCTGTCGATTAGACTGTAAACCCATCAAAGGGCAGGGACTGTCTCTATCTGTTGCCGATTTGTACAATCCAAGCGCTTAGTACAGTGCTCTGCACATAGTAAGTGCTCAAATACCATTGATTGGTAGGAAAAGTCCAGGGAAAACATAGAAGAGGCAGACTGGCAGCTAGATGGATAGAGATCATAACAGCGTGGCTCAGTGGAAGGATCCTGGATTTCGGAGTCAGAGGTCATGGGTTCGACTCCCGGCTCTGCCACTTGTCAGCTGTGTGACTGTGGGCAAGTCACTTCACTTCTCTGTGCCTCGGTTACCTTATCTGTAAAATGGGGATTAACTGTGAGCCTCACGTGGGACGACCTGATTACCCTGTATCTCCCCCAGCGCTTAGAACAGTGCTCTGCACATAGTAAGCGCTTAAATGCCAACATTATTATAACGACGATAACAGAAGAACCATTAGAAAGGTTGTGGATTATGGCAGAGGACGGGACGTTCTGGAGAAAGTCTATCGATGGAGTCGCTATGAATCGGAAACGATTCGTAGGCACTTAATAAGTATAATAATAAAGTTTGTGTTGGGACATCCAAGATTTGTACATTCCAAGCGCTTAGTACAGTGCTCTGCACATAGTAAGTGCTCAAATACTATTGAATGAATGAATCCAAGTAGTGATGTTCTGAGGCAGAAGGAAAGTGGGATTTCAAAGAAGGAGAGAGAAAAGGGCTGAAGATATAAATGTTAAACAAGTACATTTTTTTTTTTTTTTTTTTTAAAGCAAATGGGTGTAACCCATTGTCCCTGGGGGGAGACAGGGCATTTGAGTGTTTCCCAGGACTCTCACCTTACTCCATCAATAATGGCCAAGGGACTGTGAAAAGAATCACTGCAGCTTCAGGTACTTTCCATGATAGTTGAGCCTCAGAACAAAAAAAAAAAAAAAAAAAAATCAAACCCTCTCATTAAATTCAAAGAGGGAAGCAGAGGCACTAAAATCAAGTTCCTACAATTCAAAGCAAAGCGGCAGGTCTCCTGCAGTTAAAATTAGGCTCCCCTAGCCCACCCCTCACCCCAGGTCCTCTTCTCAGTGGGATGATTAGCAGCCCTTAAGTTAAACCCCCCACTGCCACTATAAAGTGATTCACTCAAATCAATCTTTCCTAACCCGCTCCCCATTCCCTTTCAAGTTACAATAATTAAAAAAAAAAACCCAACAAATCAGAAACTTTCCATTGCCCACACATATTTCTGGAAAAAACTACTCTGAAGGTAATCACATAAAGGGAGAAGAAGACAGGAGGAGAAGGAGGAAGAGAAGAAGAATGGGGAAGATTCTTCCTGGATTTTACAAATTTTGCTACCCTCGCGATTTTGGTTTAGTCGATAATATTAATGATAATAATAGAATTTGTTCATTGTGTCCCAGGTACTAGGTACTCTTTGAAGCACTGGGGCGGATACAAGTTAATCAGGTTGGACACAGTCCCTATCCCCCTTGGGGCTCACGTTTTAAAGAGGAAGGCGATTGAGTAGGCCAGGGAAATCAGATACTACGTCCATACAGATTAAACCGCATCTCTCCCAGAATTTCGAAAAGTGCTTAACATATAGTAAGCACTTAATAAATGCCATTATTTTAATTATGCTTATTATCATCATTATATTGTAGTAATATAATGATGAGGTTAGAGGAGCAGCATGGCTCTGTGGAAAGAGCCTGGGCTTGGGAGTCAGAGTTCATGGGTTCTCATCCCGGTTCCGCCACTTGTCAGCTGTGTGACTTTGGGCAAGTCACTTTGCTTCTCTATGCCTCAATTCCCTCATCTGTAAAATGAGGATTCATTCATTCATTCAATGGTATTTATTGAGTGCTTACTATGTGCAGAGCACTGTACTAAGCACTTGGATTGTACAAATCGGCATCAGATAGACACAGTCCCTGCCCATTGATGGGCTCACAGTCTAATCGGATGAAGACTGTGAGCCCCGTGTGGGACAACCTGATTGTCTTGTATCCTCCCCAGCGCTTAGAACAGGGCACATAGTAAACGCTTAACAAATACTAACATTATTAATAATTCTTATGGTATTTCTTAAGAGCTCACTATGTTCCAAGCATTGTTCTAAGCACTGAGATAAATACAAGGTAATCAGGCTGTCCCATGTAGGGCTCACAGTCTTAATCTCCATTTTACAGATGAGGTAACTGAGGCACAGAGAAGTTAAGTGACTTGCTTAAGGTAACCCATCAGACAAAAGGCAGAGTCAATATTAGAACCCATGACCTTCTGCCTCCCAGGTCCGGGCTCTATCCACTCTGCCATGCTACTTCTTGTTGCAAGTGAAGTCAGGTTGAGGGCTCAGAATGGGCCATCTTAGGCTCCACTTTGATATAAATTAGGGGATATATATATATATATATATATATATATATATATATATCCCCTAATTTATATATATATATGGGAGATATTAGGGGAGGTAATATATTGATATATATTAGGGGACGCAGCATGGCTCAGTGGAAAGAGCCCAGGCTTCGGAGTCAGAGGTCATGGGTTCGACTCCCGGCTCTGCCACTTTCATTCAATAGTATTTATTGAGCACTTACTATGTGCAGAGCACTGTACTAAGCACTTGGGACGAACAAGTCGGCACCAGATAGACAGTCCCTGCCATTTGACGGGCTTACGGTCTAATCGGGGGAGACGGACAGACGAGAACGATGGCGATAAATAGAGTCGAGGGGAAGAACATCTCGTAAAAACAATGGCAGCTAAATAGAATCGAGGCGATGTACAATTCATTAAAATAAATAGGGTAAAGAAAATATATACAGTTGAGCGGACGAGTACGGTGCTGTGGGGATGGGAAGGGAGAGGTGGAGGAGCAGAGGGAAAAGGGGAAGATGAGGCTTTAGCTGCGGAGAGGTAAAGGGGGGATGGCAGAGGGAGTAGAGGGGGACGAGGAGCTCAGTCTGGGAAGGCCTCTCGGAGGAGGTGATTTTTAAGTAGGGTTTTGAAGAGGGGAAGAGAATCGGTTTGGCGGAGGTGAGGAGGGAGGGCGTCCCGCGACCGCGGGAGGACGTGGCCCAGGGGTCGATGGCGGGAATAGGCGAGACCGAGGGACGGTGAGGAGGTGGGCGGCGGAGGAGCGGAGCGTGCGGGGTGGGCGGGAGAAAGAGAGAAGGGAGGAGAGGTAGGAAGGGGCAAGGTGATGGAGAGCCTCGAAGCCTAGAGTGAGGAGTTTTTGTTTGGAGCGGAGGTCGATAGGCAACGACCGGAGTTGTTTAAGAAGGGGAGTGACAGGCCCAGATCGTTTCTGCGGGAAGATGAGCCGGGCAGCGGAGTGAAGAATAGACCGGAGCGGGGCGAGAGAGGAGGAAGGGAGGTCAGAGAGAAGGCCGACACAGTAGTCTAGCCGGGATATAACGAGAGCCCGTAACAGTAAGGTAGCCGTTTGGGTGGAGAGGAAAGGGCGGATCTCGGCGATATCGTAGAGGTGAAACCGGCAGGTTTCGGTAACGTATAGGATGTGTGGGGTGAATGAGAGAGACGAGTCGAGGATGACACCGAGATCGCGGGCCTCAGAGACGGGAAGGACGGTCGCGCCATCCACGGTGATAGAGAAGTCTGGGAGAGGACCGGGTTCGGGAGGGAAGATGAGGAGCTCAGTCTTGCTCATGTTGAGTTTTAGGTGGCGGGCCGACATCCAGGTGGAGACGTCCCGGAGGCAGGAGGAGATGCGAGCCCGAAGCGAGGGGGAGAGGACGGGGCGGAGATGTAGATCTGCGTGTCATCTGCGTAGAGATGGTAGTCAAAGCCCACACTTGTCAGCTGTGTGACTGTGGGCAAGTCACTTAACTTCTCTGTGCCTCAGTTACCTCATCTGTAAATGGGGATTAACTGTGAGCTTCACGTGGGACAACCCAATTACCCTGTATCTACCCCAGGGCTTAGAACAGTGCTCTGCACATAGTAAGTGCTTAATTCCAACATTATTATTATTATTATAGAGAAGAGGAGCAAACCCTCTCATCTTCTCCCAACCTCCAGGTTGGGCTCTCCAGACCCGGGTCCGGTGGTGGGAAGAGGGAAGGACACTCATTCATTCATTTGATGATACTGAGCACTCACAGTGTGCAGAACACCGTGTTAAGCGCTTGGGAAAGTTCTCAGCCCTCCCATGAGTCCGTGCCCCATTGCCCCCTGCCAAATGGCTGGAGGGCATCTCCGGGGTGGGTTGTGCATCCCAGAATGTGGGAGTTAGGGGGAAAAATCTTCTCCCCCTTTGCATAAATCTTTCCTCCTTCCTACACCACAGCTTCAGCCTGAGAGGAAAATTTGAGTTCCATCACTATAATAGCAATGATGTTGACTTTGAGCTTTCAAAGGGCCAAGCGCTGGATTAGCTAGAAAATAATCAGATGAGGCACGGTCTCCATCCCACTCGGAGGGCAACCACTAGCCTACTTATCTGTTGTGTGAACTTGGGAGAATGGTCCAATCTCTGTGAACCTCAGTTTCCCCATCTGTGAAATAGAAATAAGATGTCTGTTCTTCCCCTCTACATTGTAAATTATAAACTCTCCTAAACTCAAGGGAGAATCAATGATGTTGACTGAGTGTTTATTGAGTGAGGATCACTGTCCTCAGAGCTGGGGAGAATACAGTAAAATAATCATAATAATAATGTTGGTATTTGTTAAGCACTTACTATGTGCAGAGCACTGTTCTAAGTACTGGGGGAGACACAGGGTAATCAGGTTGTCCCATGTGAGAACCAGCGTGGTTATTGAGAAGCAGCATGGCTCACTGGAAAGCACACGGGCTTTGGAGTCAGAGGTCATGGGTTCGAACCCCGGCTCTGCCACTTGCCAGCTGTGTGACTTTGGGCAAATCACTTAACTTCTCGGTGCCTCAATTCCATCATCTGTAAAATGGGGATTAAGACTGTGAGCCCCACGTGGGACAACCTGATTCCCCTGTGTCTACCCCAGCGCTTAGAACAGTGCTCGGCACATAGTAAGCGCTTAACAAATACCAACATTATTATTATTCATTCATTCATTCAATAGTATTTATTGAGCGCTTACTATGTGCAGAGCACTGTACTAAGCACTTGGGACGAACAAGTCGGCAACAGATAGACAGTCCCTGCCATTTGACGGGCTTACGGTCTAATCGGGGGAGACGGACAGACGAGAACGATGGCGATGAATAGAGTCGAGGGGAAGAACATCTCGTAAAAACAATGGCAGCTAAATAGAATCGAGGCGATGTACAATTCGTTAACAAAATAAATAGGGTGACGAAAATTTATACAGTTGAGCGGACGAGTACGGTGCTGTGGGGATGGGAAGGGAGAGGTGGAGGAGCAGAGGGAAAAGGGGAAGATGAGGCTTTAGCTGCGGAGAGGTAAAGGGGGGATGGCAGAGGGAGTAGAGGGGGACGAGGAGCTCAGTCTGGGAACGCCTCTTGGAGGAGGTGATTTTTAAGTAGGGTTTTGAAGAGGGAAAGAGAATCGGTTTGGCGGAGGTGAGGAGGGAGGGCGTTCCGGGACCGCGGGAGGACGTGACCCGGGGGTCGACGGTGGGACGGGCGAGACCGAGGGACGGTGAGGAGGTGGGCGGCGGAGGAGCGGAGCGTGCGGGGTGGGCGGTGGAAAGAGAGAAGGGAGGAGAGGTAGGAAGGGGCGAGGTGATGGAGAGCCTCGAAGCCTAGAGTGAGGAGTTTTTGTTTGGAGCGGAGGTTGATAGGCAACCACTGGAGGTGTTTAAGAAGGGGAGTGACAGGCCCAGATCTTTTCTGTCCCTGCTCTGCCACTTATCAACTGTGCGACTTTGGGCTGCAGATCCTTTCTGCAGGAAGATGAGCCGGGCAGCGGAGTGAAGAATAGACCGGAGCAGGGCAAGAGAGGAGGAAGGGAGGTCAGAGAGAAGGCCGACACAATAGTCTAGCCTGGATATAGCGAGAGCCCATAACAGTAAGGTAGCCGTCTGGGTGGAGAGAAAAGGGCGGATCTTGGCGATATTGTAGAGGTGAAACCGGCAGGTCTTGGTAACGGAAAGGATGTGTAGGGTGAACGAGAGAGACGAGTCAAGGATGACACCGAGATTGCGGGCCCGAGAGACGGGAAGGATGGTCGTGCCATCGACGGTGATAGAGAAGTCGGGAGCTCAGTCTTGCTCATGTTGAGTTTTAGGTGGTGGGCCAACATCCAGGTGGAGACGTCCCGGAGGCAGGAGGAGATGCGAGCCTGAAGGGAGTGGGAGAGGACGGGGCGGAGATGTAGATCTGCGTGTCATCTGCGTAGAGATGGTAGTCAAAGCCGTGAGAGCGGATGAGTTCACCGAGGGAGTGAGTGTAAATGGAGAACAGAAGAGGGCCGAGAACTGACCCTTGAGGAACTCCGACGGTTAAAGGATGGGAGGGGGAGGAGGCGCCGGCGAAGGAGACCGAGAATGATCGGCCAGAGAGGTAAGAGGAGAACCGGGAGAGGACAGAGTCAGTGAAGCTAAGCCAAGCCAATAATAATATTATTATTATGTGAGGCTCACAGTTAATCCTTGTTTCACAGATGAGGTCACTGAGGCACAGAGAGTGAAGTGACTTGCCCACAGTCACACAGCTGCCAAGTGGCAGAGCCAGGATTCGAACCCATGACCTCTGACTCCCTAGCCCGGGCTCTTTCCACTGAGCGATGCTGCTTCTCTAACAGACCGGGTAGACAGAGCCACTGTCCACAGAAAGTTTACAGTCTAGGGAGAGAGGATAGACATTTGATTTCCATTTAACAGATGAGGAAACTGAGTTTCTTTTTTCAGTGCTATCAGTTAAACACTTTTTAGATACCAGGAAATGTACTAAGCACTAGGGTAGACATAAGGTTGGACACAGTCCCTGTCCCACATGGGGCTCAGAATCTCAATCCTCACTTCACAGATGAGGCAACTGAGGCACAGAGAAGTGAAGTGACCTGCCCAAGGTCAAGCAGCAGGTGAGTAGCAGAGCTGGCATCAGAGTACAGATCCTGCTGACTCCCAGGGCCATAGGGAAGCAGCGTGGCTCAGTGGAAAGAACCCAGGCTTGGGAGCGAGAGGTCATGGGTTTGATTCCTAGCTCTGCCACTTAGCTGTGTGACTGCGGGCAAGTCACTTCACTGGACCTCAGTGACCTCATCTGGAAAATGGGGATTAGGACTGTGAGCCCCACGTGGGACAACCTGATTACCCTGTATCTCCCCCAGCGCTTAGAATGGTGCTCTCCACATAATAAGCTCTTAACAAATACCAACATTATCATTATTATGCTCTTTCCTGCTTCTCAGGTTCCCAGAAGTTATATGATTTGCCCAAGGATACACAACAGGGAAATGATTCACCCATACCGGGGCTCTTCCCACTAAGTTACACCGCCTCCCAGCTTGCAGGAGCAATCCAAAAAAGAAGAGAGGTTTTTTTTTTGTGTGTGTTTGTTTCTCAAGATAACAAGGAAGATAGTGGAGTGCATCATTTTTTGGTGTGCTTTTTTTTTTTATGGAATCTTGGTAGGTAAATTCACTGAATCCTTAAAAAATAAACATCAATGAGAGCTTAAGGACTTCCAGGGGAGGGGAGAGGCTCCAATCCTGACTGCATAGCTTGAGAAATCCGCTACAGGATCACTTAGCCACAATTCCTGAGCTCTATCCTTCAGCCTGCTGTGCCTCCCTTACGAGACGTGAGCCCCAGATGAAAGTAGAATTCTATATTTTCTCTCATTTAGTATCCCGTGTAATCTTTCTGCTCGAAAAAAATGGTCCCCCACCTAGTTAAAAGAAAACCAGTGCCCAGGACAGCTAAATGAGAAGCAGCGTGACCCAAGGGAAAGAGAACAGAAATCAATCAGGACTTGAGTTCTAATTCCAGCCCCATTATTTGCCTGTTGTTCGATCCTGGGCGAGTCATGTGACTTCGGTGGGTTGATAATAATGTTGGTATTTGTTGTGCGCTTACTATGTGCCAAGCACTGTTCTAAGCACTGGGGTAGATACAAGGTAGTCAGGTTGTCCTACATGGGGCTCGCGGCCTTAATCGCCATTTTACAGACGAGGTAACTGAGGCAGAGAGAAGTAAAGTGACTTGCCCAAGGTCACACAGCTAAGTGGCAGAGGCGGCATTAGATACCTGAGCTCCCTCCCTCTTGGACTGTGAGTCCTCAATCAATGGTATTTATTGAGTGCTTACTCTGTGCAGAGCACTGTATGCTTGGAATGCTTCGGAGTGTCCGTTAGAGTTGGTTGACACAATCCCTGCCCTGAAGGAGTTAGTGGGGGAGACAGACATTAAAACAAATGACAAATGGGGAAGAAGCAGGGACTGTGTCTGAAGTGATTTTCTTGAAACCACCCCAGTGTTTAAAGTAATGTTTGTCACATAGTAAGGTACTTAAATATTAGAAGTATTTAATGATAATAATAATAATGTTGGTATTTGTTAAGCGCTTACTATGTGCCGAGCACTGTTCTAAGCGCTGGGGTAGACGCAGGGGAATCAGGTTGTCCCACGTGGGGCTCACAGTCTTAATCCCCATTTTACAGATGAGGTAACTGAGGCACAAAGAAGTTAAGTGACTCTCCCACAGTCACACAGCTGACAAGTGGCAGAGCCGGGAGTCGAACTCATGACCTCTGACTCCGAAGCCCCGGCTCTTTCCACTGAGCCACGCTGCTTCTCTATTAAACGCTTACTATGTGCACAGCACTGTTCCAAGCCCTGGGGGAGATACAGGGTGATCACGTTCATCCTCATTTTAGAGATGAGGGAACTGAGGCACAGAGAAGTAAAGGGACTTGCCCATAGTCACAGAGCTGAGAGGTGGTGGATCTGGGATTCGAACCCATAACCTCTGGCTCCCAAGCCCGGGCTCTTTCCACAGAGCCACGCTGCTTCTCATCAACAGGGGCAGAATGTTCGTAGAAAATCTGTCTCCCACCAAGTCCTGTCTTTCCATTTCTCCCTAGAGCTGATTTTGATTAGCTGATTAGAGAAGGAGCGTGGCTCAGTGGAAAGAGCCCGGGCTTGGGAGTCAGAGGTCATGGGTTCGAATGTCAGCTCTGCCACTTGTCAGCTGTGCGACTGTGGGCGAGTCACTTCACTTCCCTGTGCCTCAGTTACCTCATCTGTAAAATGGGGATTAACTGTGAGCCTCATGTGGGATACCTGATTACCTTGTATCTCCTCCAGCGCTTAAAACAGTGCTCTGCACGTAGTAAGAGCTTAACAGATACCAACATTATTATTATTATTATTATTATTATTATTATTCTATCACAGAACAGTTTGCCACAATGCCACACCAAGGCAAGATTCGCTGGAAATTCTGGGAATGGTACTGGGAAAATGTCAGGGACCGCCCATTAAATCGTTCGGGGACGGGGGGCCAGACCCAGCATCGCACACAAACGATCGAGAACGTCAAGTTGCTTTCAGGGCATTGGTCTGCTCGTGTTCTGCGACTTCAGGAAGGAGTTATTTTGAGAGATATATGTCTTTTGTTGGGCTAAAAAGAACAGTTTGTCTTAATTATCTTGGATGTTTCAAACCTCCCCTACCAGCCTTCCCCCCAAGGGACAGGCCCAAACCACCCGTCGGCTCCAGGATCCGAGTGTGAGGTGAATAACAGCTCTGACCGTCTTCCTAGCACGCCTCGGTGGCCGTTCTTTTCCTCGCGAAGGCCGGCCGGGCTGTCGTTCGAATCCTCGGAGGGAACCCGCCGTATCGATAGGCGAAATATTGCAGACAATTAAGAGAAGATTGCCGGGGCTCAAAGCAATATCACGTCGGTCTCCGGCCGTCCCGAGCCTTCCTTCTGAACACTAACGTTTTCTCGGTGGGAAAAGGGAAGAGGGAACATCTCATTATCCGAAACCGATCCGGGGCTGCCCCTTGATTGCAGCTAGAATTAGCGCTTCGGTCAATCGCTTCTAATGTTCGCCATTTGGGTTTTGTCCTTTTTTTTTTTTTTTTTTTTTTACTTCCCTCTAGGAAAATGAATGGTAGAGAGGTTCTGGAGCTGAAAAATGTCTCTATTTTGTTATTCCCCACTGTAAAACTCTTTTTTAGATCACTGCCATTACTGAATTCCTCTCACTTTGCTGGGTTTATCTTGTCTTCATCTTTGAAGAATTTGGACTGACTTGGTAGAATAATTAAAGTCCATTCGATTTAGCATGACATGTGGTACATCTTCCAACCTCAGATCTGACAGACTGTTGCTGTCCCCTGCTTCAGTGCCTTACTGAAGGCCCATCTCCTCCAGGAGGCCTTCCCTAAGTCCCCCTCTTTCCACTCCTCCCACTCCCTTCTGCATCACCCTGATTTGTTTCCTATATTCTCTCCCCCTTCCAGACTCACGGCACTTAAGTTCATATCTGGAGTTTTTTAAATTTATATTAATGTCTGTCTCCCCACCTCTAGACTCTAAGTTCGTTGTGGGCAAGGAATGAGACTCTTTATTGTTGTTTTGTACTCTTCCAAGCTCTTAGTACAGTGTTTTGCACACAGTAAGCACTCAAATTCATTCATTCAATCGCATTTACTGAGCACTCACTGATTGATTGCAGAACACTGTACTAAGCACTTGGAAGGTACAATTCAGCAACAGAGACAATCCCTACCCAACAATGGGCTCACTCTCTAAATGAGCCCCATGTGGGATAACCTGATTACCGTGTATCCCCCCCCAGTGCTTAGAACAGTGCTTGGCACATAGTAAGCACTTAACAAATACCATTATTATTATTTATTATTAATAAATATGATTGAATGAATCCCCTTAGCATTAGATAATGGCAGGTCTACTTCGCATTAGATAAGGGAAGCTACATTTCACATGAATAATGGCAGAGAGTACATATAATGTGGCTTTGTGCTAAATAACATTTAGAAAAATATATATGTACCCACATTATCCTTATTTTTTGTGGTCCGTGTTAAGCACTTACTAGGTGCCAGGTACTGTACTAAGCGCTGGGGTAGATCCAGGTTAATCAGGTTGGATGCAGTCCATGTCCCACACGGGACTCCCAGTAATAATCCCCATTTTACAGATGAGGGAAGTGAGGCACAGAAAAGTTAAATGACTTGCCCAGGGTCACATAGCAAACAAGTGGCGGAGCTGGGATTAGAGCCTCGGTCCTCCTGACTATCAGGCAAAGCTTTATCCACTAGGCAACACCGCTTCTCTAAAACTAATTCAATTTATTATTGAAACATCTTTCTATCATTAATTAGAGAAACGGCTTAGTGGAAAAAGCATGGGCTTGGGAGTCAGCTATGTGATTTTGGGCAATTCACTTAACCTCTCTGCCTCAGTTACCTCATCTGTAAAATGGGGATGAAGACTGAACCCCACGTGGGACAACCTGTTAACCAGTGCTTAGACCAGTGCTTGGCACATAGTCAGCACTTAACAAATATCATTATTATTATTATCATTAGTTGTTCCTGCACCCTGTTTTCATCACCTTTTTAATATTTTAATGTCATTTCGGTCAATTATTTGTATCTTAAGAACATATTCATGAATTGTTCAATTATTTACTATGGAACATTACGCTCCATTTGGAGTTCATTCAGTAGTATTTGAATGCTTACTATGTACAGAGCACTGTACTAACCCCTTGGAATGTATAATCCGGCAACAGATGGAGACAATCCCTGCCCAGTGACGGGCTCACAGTCTAATTGTTAGCTATATGTTAGAATTTACATGTCAGCCCCAAGTGGTACACGGACTGTGTCCAACTTGATTAAGTTCTATCTTCCTCAGTGCTTAGTACAGTTCCTGGAACTTAATGGTTCAAAAAAAAAACCCAAAAACATATAAATTATTTTTCAAAGTATCATCTTTGATGACCTACACAGAAATAACTGGACCTTATATACATACAGTAGAGAGCTTCCAATGTCTATGAGATGGGTCAATTCATAGAGTGACTATTTTCTGCAACTACTGGGGGTGGTAAGTGAAGTTATAGCCACTTAATGGATATCTATCCATGTCTATATCCATAGATATATATATATATATTCATTCATTCATTCAACAGTATTTATTGAGCGCTTACTATGTGCAGAACACTGTACTAGGTGCTTGAATGTACAAATAGGTAACAGAGACAGTCCCTGCCCTTTGACGGGCTTACAGTCTAATCGGGGGAGACGGACAGACAAGAACAATAGCAATAAATAGAATCAATAAATAGAATCAATAGAATAGAATAAATATATATATATATATATATATATATATATATATATATATATGGATAATGGATAGATATAGATATATTGCTCATAATGGCCTTACCTCTGTGTTATCACTATATAAATGATTCAGGAAAGTGTGAGTAAATATAGTCTCCATTTTCCATGTATATACGGTAAGTTATTTCATGTGCTCATATGCACCCGTGGGGCAAAATCAGATCAGTTGGAAGACGCAGGTGAAAGTTGTAGAGCAACGAACTTTTGGGCCAACGTTTTAAGAACTCCTCCTGAGATGGAGTGGAAAAGTCAGTAAGTTATTTCAGTGGGTGAAAGTCTACGATGATCCGTGTTCAATCAGCGCCTTCTTGGAGCTGCCAATCAACTGCTTTCACAGCCACCACACTCCTTTCTCAAATATGTATAAGCGAAGATCCTAGCGATATGAAGCCGCGGGTAAAGACGTGCGGCTAACAGCTGGAAAATGACATGCATAACACGCGTGCTTCGTCTTGCCCGCCCCAAACCAAGTGAGCCGTCGACACGGCTAGATCAGGGAACGCATGGCCCGTCCCCTGGCATGATGAGAGGAGTCAGCTGTCCCGAAACAACCCACCCCAAATCGTAGAAGAGATTACCAGATTCACCTGGTGTGAAATGAGGAAAATGCAAAGCAGTAGCTCCCGCTTGGAAAGATCCTTGCTTAAAGGCGGATTGAAGAGCGGGGATTGAGCACGATGATAGAGATGAGCTCGGGGTTGGGAAAGGGTCCCTGCTTTCGTGGGGAATCTTGGAATTCAAATCGAAGGAGAAAAAGGTCGTTTAGGTGCTGATCGGCTCACTTTGGGCCAGGTATGAAAGAGAAAATGGTTATTTAGGTGCTGATCGGCTCACTTTTGGCCAGGTATTTTGGGTGTGTTCTCTTACAAAAGTGATTTTCAACTAATAACATTTGTGGTGTTTGTTAAGCGCTTACTATGTGCATTCATTCAGTTGTATTTATTGAACGCTTACTGTGTGCAGAGCACTGTACTTGGGAGAGTACATTAAAACAATAAACAGATTCCCTGCCCACAGTGAGCTTGTAGACACTGTGCTGAGAGCTGGGGTTCTTGTTGTCTTATGTTGTCGAGTCGAGTCTGCCCCATAGCAACGCAGTGGACACATCTCTCCCAGAAGGCCCCACCTCCATCTCCAGTCGTTCTGCTAGTGGTTCCAGAAAGTTTTATTGATAAGAATCTGGAAGGGATTTACCATTACCTCCTTCCGTGCAGTAAACGAGTCTCAGCCCTCGATTCTCTCCCGTGCCGCTGCTTCTCAACACAGGTGAGTTTTCACTTGTGGCATTTTGCCTTCCACTCACTAGTCACTGCCCAAGCTAGGAAGGGAATGGACAGGCCTCTCCTTGACTCTCCCTCCCATAGCTGTGACTGGTAGAGGACTGGAAACTCTCCAGGTGCCACCCTGAGAGGAGAGAGCTGGGGTAAGTACAAATTGGGTTGGACAGTCCCTGTCCCATGTGGGGCCCACAGTCGGAATCTCCATTCTATGGATGAGATAGCTAAGGCAGAGAGATGCAAAGTGACTTGTCCAAGGTCACGCGTAGACAAGTGGTGGAACCTGGATTAGAACACAGGTCCTCTGACTCCTAAACTCGGGCTCTATCCACTACACTATGCTGCTCTATCCATCACTCTCCATGCACTCACCAGGATTTATAATCTGTATGAGAAAAAAAAAAAGCCCAGGGATGTGATATTTCAAATATTTTGATCCTCTACCCAATATATCTATCCAAAAAGTGACTATCATTTCTGAACGCTGCACACTAGGCAATTCAGAGCTTGAGGGCGGCTCTCACGTGTGTCAACTCTATAATATTGTACTCTCCCAAGGGCTTAGTATGGTGCTCTGCACACATTGATTCTCAGTAAATGTTACTGACTGTTCTACTGAATCTTTGGGTTCTCCTTTTGGGATTCATCGCAGATCCTTGCCTGGCCTTCTGTCGTACTAAAATCCAAATGTCCTGGTCACCTCTTCCCTCCCTCCTCTCCCCTCACCAATTTCTTCACGGGAAGACTAATTATTAGCGTTGCAACAGGGCCCAGACTTCTGGATTCAAATGTGAGCAAGACCAGCTTGAGTGAACCAGATGAGTCCCAGTTGTTCTGCAGGCTCTAAACCCCTCTAGAAGAGGGACTGATCTCCTAATAACAAAAGTATCCATGTGTCAGAAACTATGCTAAACACTGGGGTAGATACAAGATAATCAGGTTGGACAAAGTCCCTGTCCCACATGGGTCTCATAGCTGAAGGGGAAGTGAAAACAGATAATGAAATTTATTTTTGCAAATGAGGAAACAAGCACAAGTTGTGACTTGCCTAAAGTCACAAAGAAAGCACGTGGTGGAGCCGAGGTCAAACCCTGGTCCTCTGACTTCCAGGCCCAAGCTCTTTCCATTTATCAGTCCGTCATTTGTATTAATTGAATGCTTACTGTGTGCGGAACACTCTACTAAGCGATTGGTAGAGTACGATAGGACAGTGTAACACACAAATTCCCTACCTATGTTGAGTTTACAGTCTAGAGGGGGAGATGGACTTTAATAAGTAAATAAATTACGGATATGTTCAAAATAAGCAGTGTGGGGCTAGGAGAGGGGAATGAATAAAGGGAGCAAATCAGGGTGAGGCGGAAGGGAATGGGAGAAGAGGAAAGGAGGGCTTAGGAGGAGACATTGGCTCTCAGTATAACCAGAAAGTGTGACCTTTCTTCCCATCAGGGTTGATGATCGAGGTCGAGCTGGTGCCCCGAAAACTGGTGTTGGGGACCTGGGCTTGGTCCAGGAAAAGAAGGATGGGGAGATTTCCAGGGGAGAACTAGTGTCGGTACTTGGGGGTCCTGGAAGCTTGATCCTGGTCTCCTCCCTGCCCCTAAAACAGGGGTTACCATATGTTGGCTTTCTTAGAATCACCAATGTCAGCTAGCTGTTTTTCAGGTTTGCTTTTGGGCTTCTCCACCTCTCAGAATCAATCACTAGCATTTATTGAGCACTTACTGTGCTTACTTACTCATATCGGACAGACAGTGGCTCCTCCCTCCTTTGGAGCCTTATTGAAGGCCCATCTCCTCCAAGAGGCCTTCCCCGAGTAAGCCCTCATTTCTTTTTCTCCTACTCTCTTTGGTGTCAACCTAATTTGCTCCTCCTACTCACCACCCCACAGCCCCATAGCACTAATGCACATATCCAGAATGTATTTATTCCTATCAATGTCAGTCTCCCCCTCTTGACCATAAGCTCATTTTAGCAGGGATTGTTTCCCCCTTCAAAGCCCTACTGAAGGCTCACCTCGTCCAGGAGGTCTTCCCAGACTAAGTTCCCCTTTATCTCAGCTCCCCCCCACCTCGCCCCGATTTGCTCCCTTTGCTCTACCCCCCTCTCTGCCCCACAGCACTTGTGTATGTATGTACATATCTATAATTCTATTTATTGATATTAATGCCTATTTTACTAGTTCTGATGTGTGTATATATAATCTAATTCTATTTTCATTCATTCATTCAAAAGTATTTATTGAGCGCTTACTATGTGCAGAGCACTGTACTATATTTAGATATACTTAATAATAATAATGTTGGTATTTGTTAAGCGCTTACTATGTGCCGAGCACTGTTCTAAGCGCTGGGGTAGACACAGGGGAATCAGGTTGTCCCACGTGGGGCTCACAGTCTGCCACTGTATTTATATCTATGCTATTGATGCCTGTTTACTTGTTTTGTTGTGTGTCCCTTCCCCCTTTTAGACTTTGAGCCCATTGTTGGGCAGGGATTCTCTCTTTGTTGCTGAACTGTACTTTCCAAGTGCTTAGTACTATGCTCTGCGCACTGTAAGGGCTCAATAAATATGACTGAGGGAATGAATGGATATTGTATTCTCTCAAGTGCTTAGTACAGTGGTCTACCCACATTAAGTGCTCAGTAATAATAATGATGGCATTTGTTAAGCACTTACTATGTGCAGAGCACTGTTCTCACTAAATACGATTGATTGTAAGAAAAAAAAAAAAGCACTGGGGATAGTACAAGACAATTGTTAGACACTTCCTCCTGCTCTCAGGGTGCTTTCAGTCTCAGAATGCCCTGGTTGCTACTTTAGTCAGAAACCTTCAGGGCTGATTTTACAAACCCAGTCAGCGGGACCAAGATTGGAGCCAAAGTCTCCTTGTTTTCAGAGCTGTGCTCTTTTCAGTCAGTCAGTCAGTCATATATACTGTAAACTTACTGTGTGCTCTACATACATACTAGTACATACTAGTACTTAGTACATACTAAGTGCCTGGGAAAGTACAGTATACCAATAAATAGACATTTCCTGCCATCAGTGAGCTTACAGTCTAGATGGAGAAATAGATATAGATAGATATAGATAGATAGAATATATCTATATAAATATTCCATTCTATTTATTGAGCACTTACTGTGTGCAAAGCACTGTACTGAACACTTGGAAAGTACAATTCGGCAACTGATAGAGACAATCTCTACCCAACAACGGGCTCACAGTCTAGAACGGGGAGACAGATAACAAAACAAACAAGTAGACAGGCAATTTTGACATTACTTCTGGTTGGAAGAGGGATGAGAATTCAGTAATTTAAAAAAAAAATGTTATTTATTGACTGCTTACTTTGTGCCAGGCACTGTATTAAGCACTGAGGTAAATACAAGCTAATCAAGTTGGACACAGTCCATGTCCTACACCGAGTTCACCGTTCCAATCCCCATTTCACAGATGATGCAACTGAGACACAGAGAAGTGAAGCGACTTGTCCAAGGTCACACAGCAGACAAGCGTCGGAACCAGGAATTGAACCCAGATCCTTCTGACTCGATCCACTAGGCAATGCTGCTTCTCCAATATGACCAACTAGGAAGTCTACCCTCCTAGTATATTTGTCGTATGCTTATTCTTCTGGGTCCTTATAACCAGGACCTAGAAAACCTAGGGATGGACTGTGGAAGAAGCAGCAGTCATGGTAATAATGTTGGTATTTGTTAAGCGCTTACTATGTGCAGAGCACTGTTCTAAGAGCTGGGGTAGACACAAGGGAATCAGGTTGTCCCATGTGGGGCTCACAGTCTTAATCCCCATTTTACACATGAGGGAACTGAGACACAGAGAAGTGAAGTGACTTGCCCGCAGTCACACAGCTGACGAGTGGCAGAGCTGGGATTCGAACTCATGTCTTCTGACTCCAAAGCCCATGCCCTTTCCACTGAGCCACGCTGGAAGCTAGACTAGTTCAATTGGACTGGCTGGGTTGCAGTGAGGGAAGATCAGCTCAGCTTCCTTCCCCTCTCTTCTCTTCTGGTCTGTGCTGGGATCCCCAGAGCCACCACCCCAACCTCCATGACGACTTCTCCCACCCAGTTAAAAGCTGCATTCAAATATTTCCACTCATAGATAATCATTACTGAGCGCTTACTGTGTGCGGACCACGGTACTAAGCGCTTGGAAAGTACATTTCGGCAACAGGTAGAGACAATCCCTACCCAACAATGGGCTCACAGTCTAGAAGAGGGAGACAGACCACGAAACAAGTAGACAGGCATCAGTGAAAGCTTAACATTTATGCCCACGCAATACAAATTGGCATCTGTGAGCACATTAAGTTGGAGTGGAACACTGACCCAATAAGAAATCCTAGCCAAAAGCATATGCTTCAAAAATCAGGACAATATAATTGTCCACTACTTGTATAGTGAAATGAAGCCTTCCTATCATTAAAGGCTATAAAAACATATATCCACGTACAATGGAATAAGTAAAGCTTTCTGATTCTTCACGTTCTCAGCAAAGTATCGCTGGTTCACTGTCCTCCAAACGAGAGCTCTGTAAGGCAAACAACATCATTTCAGTGGTCCGTACAACAACTCAGCCCCTGAATGTGAGCAATTACTGGATACGGCCAGCAGAAATCACCAAACCAGTAGCAAATCGGTGGTGCGAGCCAAACAGTGATTCGGATTAGCGATAGTCTAGCAGAGGCAGGATTTAAGAGGAAACGTATTTGTCAGTTAGAGAATCAATGGGGGGGGACTGTTAGCTTAAGCGTTTTCCTTGGGTTTCCTTCAGGTCATATTTCAAACGGGGGCTCAGATGAATTTCCAAGAGGCATTAGTTGGCATGCTCCTCCAGGATGATTGTGGGAAGGAAACACCTACCAATGTGTTGTACTGTCCCAACTGCTTAGTGTTCTGTACAGATATATACATAATATATACAATGATAATGCTGGCATTTAAGCGCTTACTATATGCAGAGCACTGTTCTAAGCGCTGAGGTAGATACAGGGTAATGAAGTTGTCCCACGTGAGGCTCACAGTTAATCCCCATTTTACAGATGAGGGAACTGAGGCCCAGAGAAGAGAAGCGACTCGCCCACAGTCACCCAGCTGACAAGTGGCGGATCCGGGATTCGGACCCATGACCTCTGACTCCCAAGCTCGAGCTCTTTCCACTGAGCCATACTGCTTCCCTATATATTTATATTCCCTATATAATATATATATAGTAATTTTTATATCTATCTGCACATCTATAGTAATGTGTGCATGTGTATATATATATATATATATATATATATATAAATAAATTTATATACATTACTATTTATATAGTAATTTCTACACACACACACACATATATAAATAAAAAAAAAAAATACTCCATCGGACACACAGTGCAGCTCAGTGGTAGTACTAATGATAAGAGGGAAGATTAATGATAGAACAAATTCTATCTGCTCTGTTTCAGACCTTGACTATGAAAACACTGCTTCAATTCATTAGCAAAGGATGATTTTATAGACTACTTTAAAACAATAGAGGAGATCACCAATGTGATTTTCCCTCAATTCTTTAAGTCAAAAGAATCAAGGATTTTAAACTAAAAAAAATCTACTCTGAAGATTATATTTGTCCCCATTATCGGACCATGTATTAGACTATTTGCTCTGTACCTGAAGGTCATCTTTAAAGCCCTATCTATATGAAAAGTGCAATCTATATGAGCAGCAGTTTAACTTCGTTATTAAAATTATATTAATCCACCACCACATTTCTTCAATGACCACGATGGCTGATTTTTTTTTTTTTTTCCTTTCCAGAAGTCTGTTCATCTGGTACAACAGATATAGGTACCAGGCAATTAAACGATTCACAAAACTTATTAAAAATTTGGCCAGGGCAGACGTCGTCAAAGAGGCAGTAAATGACTGAAATGAAAAGACAATACCGATTGGAATAATTTGTTTAGAATTAATCGCTCGGCCTCCACCCAACGTCTTCTCTCACGCAGAAGCCAATGTGGAATACACTGAAAGGCGGATCTATCCTTTCACCCGCCCTCGCCCACCTCGAACTCTTATAAGGAAGATGATGCTCTGCTGTTTTACTTCAGAAAGAAGTGGTCTTGATGATTTTCTGTCATACCTTCTAGAATAGTAGTTCAAGACTGGCAGATTTAACAATCTGAGAGTGTTTGAAGCAGGTTCGGGCAAGCCCACGCTGCTTCTGACTTTGGACTCTAAGCTCACTGTGAGCAGAGAATATATTTATCAATCCCGTTGCGTTGTAATCGCCCAAGCGCTTAGTACAGTTCTCTGCATTCAATAAGCACTCAATAAATACAACCGATTGGAGCCAAAGGAGATGGCACACTGACTGCCATTTAATCGCTATCATGGGATATCTCAGCTGGGGCCAATCAATCATATTTCCAGAGCACTTTCTCTGGGCTGAGCACTGTACTAAACACTTGGAGAGAACAATATAGCCGTACAACAGAGTTGGCAGACACATTCCCTGCCCACGACAAGTTAGTGGAGAAGGCCGACATTAATATATATATAAATAAATCACCGATATGTACGTAAATGCTGTGGTGCTGAGGTGGGGTGAATAAAAGGAGCAAATCAAAGCAACACGGGAGTGGAAGAAGGTTAATCCTTAGTCAATCGAAGGACTGTGTTGAGCTCTCACTCTATGCAGAGCACTGTGGTAAGCCCTGGGAGTGTGCAACAATACAGTAGGAAGAAAGAACCATCCTGAAGGCAGGGATCTTATATCTCGTGATTTACCAAGTGCCAATATAAAATAAGTTGCTGTGGCAAGACATAATGGTAATTCACACTCATCCTTAAATTGTATCCGAAGCAGGGATATTCAAGTGTCAAAACTTAAAATAAAGCCGCCCCCTTCTCTTCAACAGGTTTTCCAACCTTGGCTTCATTGAGTCTATCCTTTCCTGCTTCTCCTCTTATCTCTAGCTCTTCTTTCTCAGTCTCTTTCAAGGGCTCCTTCTCATTCCTTAGCTATAGAGGTTTTTCAAGGTTCAGTTCTTGGTTCCTTCTATTCTCCATCTACACTCACTCCCTTGGAGAACTCATTTGCTCCCATGGCTTCAACTATTATCTCTATGCGGATGACACCCAATGGCTCAGTGGAAAGATCCTGGGCTTCGGAGTCAGAGGTTATGGGTTCGACTCCCGGCTCTGCCGCTTGTCGGCTGCGTGACTGTGGGCGAGTCGCTTCACTGCTCTGTGCCTCAGTTACCTCATCTGTAAAATGGGGATTAACTGTGAGCCTCATGTGGGACAACCTGATTACCCTATATCTACCCCAGCACTTAGAACAGTGCTCTGCCCATAGTAAGCACTTAAATACCAATACTATTATCCATATCTCTTCCCCCGTTCTCAGTGGAAAGAGCGTGGGCTTTGGAGTCAGAGGTCATGAGTTCGAATCCCAGCTCTGCCACTTGCCAGCTGACTGTGGGCAAGTCACTTAGCTTCTCTGTGCCTCAGTTACCTCATCTGTAAAATGGGGATTAAGACCGTGAGCCTCACGTGGGACATCCTGATTCCCCTGTGTCTACCCCAGCGCTTAGAACAGTGCTCGGCACATAGTAAGCGCTTAACAAATACCAACATTATTATTTACCTTCCTTCCAGGCTCACATCGCCTCCTGCTTTCAGGACATCACCTAGATGTCCACCCGCCACCTCAAACTCAACATGTCCAAGATGGAGCTCCTTATCTTCGCTCCCAAACCCTGTCCTCTCCCTGACTTTCCCATCACTGTGGACGGCACGACCATCCCTCCCGTCTCACGAGCCCACAAGCTTGGTGTCATCCTTGACTCCACTCTCTCATTCACCCCACACATTCAATCCGTCACCGACGCCTGCCCGTCTCACCTTTACAATAGCGCCAAGATCCGCCTTTTCCTCTCCATCCAAACGGCTATCTTACTGGTACAAGCTCTCGTAATATCCCGGCTGGATTATTGTGTCAGCCTCTTTTTTCATCTCCCTTCCCCCGTCTCTCCCCTCTCCAGTCTATTCTTCATTCCGCTGTCCGGATCATCTTCCTGCAGAAACGCTCTGGGCATGTCACTCCCCTCCATAAAAACCTCCAGTGGTTGCCTATTGACCTCCACACAAAACAAAAACTTCTCACTCTAGGCTTCAAGGCTCTCCATCCCCTTGCCCCCTCCTCCCTACCTCCCTTCTCTCCTTCTACTGCCCACGCCACACGCTCCACTCTTCTGCCGCTCATCTCCTCACCGTCCCCCATTCGCGCCTATCCCGCCGTCGACCTCTGGCCTACGTCCTCCCGCTGTCCCGGAATGCCCTCCCTCCCCACCTCTGCCAAACTAACTCTCTTCACCTCTTCAAAACCCTACTGAGAGCTCACCTCCTCCAGGAGGTCTTCCCAGACTGAGCTACCCCTTTTCCCTCTGCTCCCCCTCCGCCCTCTGCTTCCTCCCCCTTCCCCCCTTCACCTCCCCTCAGCTGAGCCACTTTTCCCTCCGCTCCTCCCCCACCCTTCCCCTCCCCTCAGCACTGTGCTCATTTGTATATATTCTTATTACCCTATTTATTTTGTTAATGAGGTGTACATCTTCTTGATTCTATTTATTGTGATTATGTTGCTTTTGTCTGTCTCCCTTGGTTAGACTGTGAGCCCATCATTGGGCAGGGATTGTCTCTATCTGTTCCCGAATTGTACATTCCAAGGGCTTAGTACAGTGCTCTATACACCACAAGCGTTCAATAAATACTGCTGAATGAATGAATGAATTCAGTCATATTTATTGAGCACTTGTGGTGTGCAGAGGACTGTACTAAGCACTTGGAGAGTCTAATTTGGCAACAAATCGAGACAATCCCTACCCAGTAGTGGGCTTACAGTCTAGAAGGGGGGAAACAGACAACAAAACAAAGCAAAACAAGTAGACAGACATCAGTGGCATCAATATAAATAAATAGAATAATAGATCTATATACATCATTAATAAAATAAATAGAATAATAAATGTCTCCATATATACACAAGTGCTGTGGGGTAGGGAGGGGGTAGAGCAGACGGGGGAGTCGGGGAGATAGGGAGGGGAGGAGGAGCAGAGGAAAAGGGGGGCTCAGTCTGGGAAGGCCTTCTGGAGGTGAGCTTTCAGTAGGGCTTTGAAGTGGGGTGGGGGAAGTATGTTAGAAGCAGCGTGGCTCAGTGGAAAGAGCACGGGCTTTGGAGTCAGAGGTCATGGGTTCGAATCCCCCCTCGGCCACTTGTCAGCTGTGTGACTTTGGGCAAGTCACATAACTTCTCAGTGCCTCAGTTACCTCATCTGTAAACTGGGGATTAAGACTGTGAGCCTCACGTGGGACAACCTGATTCCCCCGTGTCTACCCCAGTGCTTAGAACAGTGCTCGGCACATAGTAAGCGCTTAACAAATACCAACATTATTATTATTATTATTAGTTACATTTCGCTAGTCTGGTAGCAGGCTAGTACTTTTCATTAACATGAGCACAGAAGTTTTGAACTTGTGTTCGATGACGTCCGTTAAGGTTTTGCCATGTAAAACAGAGAGAAGAGGCTGAGTGATATAAATGGGAAAGCAAAGGAGGATGAATGGGGATGATAAAAGGAGTTCAAACAGGTTAATTTGTTTCATTTATTTTTAGAGTCCTGGTATCATTTATATTCCATACTTCACCAGACCGTGGCTTTGCTAATTCATTCCCAAGGAAGATCTTGATATGAATGAGCCAGTAGTGCTTTTTCAAAGCTACAGCTGTGGCTCAGTGGAAAGAGCCTGGGCTTTGGAGTCAGAGGTCATGGGTTCAAATCCCGGCTCTGTCACTTGTCAGCTGTGTGACTGTGGGCAAGTCAGTTCACTTCTCCGGGCCTCAGTTACCTCATCTGTAAAATGGGGATTAACTGTGAGCCTCACGCGGGACAACCTGATTACTCTGTATCTAGGGCAGGGACTGTCTCTATCTGTTGCCGATTTGTACATTCCAAGCACTTAGTACAGTGCTCTGCACATAGTAAGCGTTCAATAAATATTATTGAATGAATGAATGGGTGAATGAATGAATGAATACCCCAGCACTTAGAACAGTGCTCTGCACATAGTAAGGGCTTAACAAATACCAACATTATTATTATTTACAAGGAATGCTTAGCCAGAAGGCTTCCTGACCAGTAAAGAAAACTCTTTACCTAATTGGATGCAGCAAAGAAGAAAGTGAGAACAACTAAATTGCTTAATAAATATGACTGAAATAGTGGAGAAAATCACATGGGAATGAGATCATCTCATGGATCAGTTTGTGTTGCAATTTATTAAGTACTATCTACCTAGTACTGGGGTAGGCACAGTCTCCGTCCTTCCCGAGGCTCGAAATCTATCGATCAATTAATCAATTGCATTTATTGAGCAGACCACTGAACTTAACACTTGGGAGAGTGCAATCTAACAGAGTTGTTAAACACTTCCCCTGCCCATGACGAGGTTACAGTCTAGAGGAATCTAGGAGGAATAACAGTTATTTTAATCCTATTTTCTAGATAATAAAACAGAGGACCAGTGGAGCTACTCATTCATTCCATCATATTTATTGAGCACTCGTTGAGTGCAGAGCATTGTACTAAGTGCTTGGAAAGTACAATTCAGCAACACATAGAGACAATCCCTACCAAACAACAGACTCACAGTATAGAAACACTGACCCTAACACTCTCTGTGCCCCTTATGCCCAGAACTCCCTACAATTTTCACATCAAGCACATTGCAACAATTATAACCATGACATCTGTTAGGGCTTATTATGTGCCAAGCCCTGAGCGAAGCAATGGGGTGGATACAAGCTAATCGGGTTGAACACAGTTCCTGTCCCATATGGGGCTCAGAGACTTAATCCCTATTTTACAGATGAGGTAACAGAGGCCCAGAGAAGTTAAAGGTCTTGCCCAAGGTAACGCAGAAGATGAGTGGCAGAGCCGGTATTAGAACCTTTGACCATCCCACTTCCCACACCAGTACATTGCCTTTCTTCAAAGTTCTTCTGAAATCACACCTCCTCCAGGGCGCCTTCCCTGACTAATCTCCCATCTCATCCACTCCGCGGCCAACTGACACACCCTAAGTCAAAGTGGTGCCAAGGATTCCACTAAACACTAGGATAGATCCAAAATAATCAGGCTGGACGGAGTCCCTCCCCTATATGGGCTTAGACTAAGAGGAAAGGAGAACAGGTTTTTAATCCCCATTCTGCAAATGAGGAAACTGAGGCACAGAAAAGTTAAACTACTTGACCCAGGTAGCAGCAGGCAAGTGGCAGAGCCGGGATTAGAATCCGATCCTTTGATTCCCAGCCTGTGCTATTTCCACTAGATCACGCTGTTACCTACCAATAGGTTCATTTTGTACCTCTTCCTCCTGGTAGAAATGGCATATGGATGTATATTTAGATTTTTGAGCCTCTCTTCCTTAATTTTACTGCCCGTCACCCTCTCTATCCTGTAAGGTACTTGAGGGAAGGAGTTTTGTCTACTAGCTTTAGTATACTCTTCCAGTCACACTGTACCATTCTATGGACAAAGTAAGTGCTCAGTGAATACTACTGACTGACACCGATAAAGTCTCCACTAATGATAAAGATGATAATGATAATAGCACTTACTAAACTCTGGTGTGGATAGATTTGAAGATCTGACACATCATAAATTCTATATCCACTTTACAGATGAGGAAACCGAGGCCCGTAGAGTTCAGTGATGCCTCCGGTCTCATAGTAGAAAAGTGGCAAATTTGAGATTTGAACCCCTGTCTCCTGACTACCAGACCCAAGTTCTCTCCATTTGCTAAGACTGTCTCCTTTTGCCCTCCCTTATGTTAACTAAAAAGCCACACACAGTAAAATGGACTAATATTAAAGGATTTTCCCTCCATTCTGCAGGTAACACATCTGTAGATTGCCCAGAAACAGAATTGGTTTCCCCTTTTGCTCTGTCTGTATGTTTTTTATTATGACACGATTAGCATAAACCCTTCCCTCTATCTTCCAGACATCCTCTGACAGTATTTCTGCCAGATGAAAATACAGTTTGGAGGGTAAAAGCAATTGGTATTCATCCATACAATTTTTAGTTGTAGAAGGATTATTTAGAATGAATGAGAGAAATATTGAATTTAAGGTTTCTGGAAATCTTTGCTAGAGGAACAATTTGAATTCTTCTGTGCTTGTCTTTTTGCAACATAAAATATGGATGATCGCCTTAGTCCTGTAACTTTTGTACCTAACCATTTTGGACTTACCCACATAAGTGACTTCCAGGCTATTTAAATCCCCAAAGACCAGGCAGTATGCTTTCATGAATCTGTCCAGCAAGAAAATGAGTAATAAACCCGCATCAAGCAGTATCTCCTGACCATTGACTCCAGCTTTGCCCTCCTTACAGAGTAATAATCATCATCATCCTTAGCTTTACATGTCAAATCATTATTCTGGGGCAGGGGTAGTTTCAATCAATGAGTGGCATTTATTGAGCACTTCGTGTGTGTAAGAGTACTGTACTAAGCATTTAGGAGATTGCAGTACAACAGAGTTGGTAGACACATCCTCTGTCCAGAATAATCAGTATCGATATGCTGGACTTTGATTCTCCGTCTCCCTCCCACCCACAACTGGTGAACCCTTGGGATGAGAGATGCGTGGGATGAATAATCTCATGCAAATCCAAAACTCATTCCACAGAACTGGGGAGTTAGGAGCACTGTGAAACCATAAGGACTTTGAGGGCGGAGATATGCCTACCATCCGTAATTTTTTCTCCCAAGCACGTAGTACAGTGTTCCTCATATGGTAAGAGCTCAATAAGTACTGTTTTAAAAAAAAAAATAAAATTAAAGACAGCAACTCCAGCTTCCAAGTTCCAAGATGAGGAGAGAGGATCCAAAGGACGGTTTGGGGAAGAACTTTTTTGTGGAGGGAAGAAAGGAATGGAGGAAGGCCAGGGCAGGTGACTGATGAAGGGAAGGAAGAGAGGTGGAGATCATTAATAATAATAATGATGATATTTCTTAAGCATTTACTATGGGCCAAGCACTGTTCTAAGTGCTGGCATAGATACATTGTTATCAGGTTGTCCCATGTGCGGCTCACAGTTTAAATCCTCATTCTACGTATGAAGTAACTGAGTCCCTGAGAAGTTAAGCGACTTGCCCAAAGTCACACAGCTGATAAGTGGCGGAGCTGGGATTAGAACCCAAGACCTCTGATTCCTAAACCCGTGCCCTTTCCACTGAGCCACACATAATAAGTGCTTAATGAATACCATTTAAAGAAAAAAAAAAAAAAAAAGCTTCATTCAATGTCAGAGATCCCAGATTCTTCTCAGGTCCTGAATACTGCCTGGAAAATTCCTCAACTTCGAGATTCAATTGTTCTTAACTGTATGTTCCTTCCTGGTTCAAAGAAGAATAATCTGAAAGGACCGAAGGCTCAGTAGACTACTTACGATTACAAGCCTTCTTACAGAGCAACAGTTTTATGAGTGAAGTGCACGCAGATAAGAGACAGACAAATTAAATTTTCCTAAAAATGTGCTCGGTGTGTTAAGCAAGATTGAAAACGCCCAAGAAGTGTCTTAAACTATTGGGAAAGTATTTGGGATATTGACCGAGTCCAAATATCAGTGATTTCTATATCCTCAAATTCTCCTTTATTTAGTAAGGCAGTTAGCTCTTGGTTAATCTCCAAATCACTGCATTTTTGGTTATTGTGTTTACGGTGATGTTCCGTGCACTTTTCACTAAGGGTTTTGATGTTGCATGTTTCTGTTACCAAGGTAACAAGTCCATGCCAGACCTTGGTCAAGTATGCACAAAGCTAAATATCAGTTTGAAAGAAAAAAAAAATAGCAGAAACCTCGTTTCTTAGAAAAAAAATGGTCTTGTTAGACAGCCGGAGCTAAGAGGATGTGCCGCTGTGGACTTTTATAGCGATTCCGCATAGGAGAAGAGAAACGGGTTACACAGAGTTTCTCTGATTCTACAATAATAATCATGAACTCATTAAGTATCTATTGTGATCGAAACAGTGTGTGAGTGCTGGGATTGATATGCGATAATCATATTGGACACTTCATGTTCCACATGGAACCCAGTCTGAGCGGGAGGGACAATGGGATTTACATCCCCATTTCACCAGAGAAGGCATGTGACTTGCTCGTGGTCACACAGTGGGTGAATGGAGGAACCAAAATTAGAACCTGTGTCTCCTGACTCCCAGTCTCCTTCCACTAGGCCATGCTGCCTTCATTCATTCAATCGGATTTATTGAGCGCTTACTGTGTGCAGAGCACTGTACTTTTTGAGAAAGTACAATACAGCAATAAAAAGAGACAATCTCTGCCCAAAACGAACTCACAGTTTTGGATGGGGGAAGGGAGAGACAGACATCGATACAAGTAAACAGACATCAATAGAAGTAAATATTTTTTTTCTCAGGGCAAGATGACGTGTGCTCCGGCCTTCTCATCTACCAAAGCCTCATCCCTGATTAGCAGCTGGGACGTGAATATTTCCTTCGCCTCAGTGGCAACTTGTCTGGACTCTGGAGACTGGCCTTAGTGATTCCTATCCCACCCCAATCCGTGTCATCACGGGAGGAGGATAGAGACGGGCCTCGGGGTGACTTTCCACAGGATGACGGCTCCCGGAATATTCTGGGAAAGACTCCCAGCCCCGCTTGTCCCAGCGTTCAGACAAGACCTGAGAGTTTCCAGTCAGCGCTGAAGTGACTTAAAATGGCAGGTTTCTGGCCTTTTATCTCTCTGAAACCTGTCCCTTCGCAGGCCCCATTCCTCTCTTTGCCCCCTCAAAACCCCAATCCATGCCCTGCCTAAATGTTATCCGTCCTGCATGTGCGCTGACATGGAGCCTTCTGGGGAAAACAGAAAGGAACCTTGGCATAAAGTCTCCGAAGACATCTATGTCTCTCGATTGCACAATCCTCACTTACATTAGTTTGGTATTGACAGCTACTGCTACAGATATGGTTCAAAATTGTCATTTTCTTCTGAAACATTTATAAAAATAGGAATTAAGACTGAAAGCCCCACATGGGACAACCTGATTACCTTGTATCTACCCCATTGCTTAGAACGTGCTTGGCACATAGTAAGCGCTTAACAAATGCCATCATTATTATTATTTCAAAGATATGCCCAGTCTTATGCTGACCCAACCTCTGGATATTTGTGTGTTTGTGTTTTTCATGTTGTATTTAGAAAAAAAGTCAGAGCTTGGCAGGATGAAGGACTTGCATCCTTCTGACAAATACTTAAATTAATGAAATATGAAGAATGTTATCTCCTTCTTTTATGCATTAAGGAACGGTCCATAGACTGATGTACTCGAGTGTTATTAAAAATTCATTAGACTGTAAAATCTCCCATTTTGTAATCAGAATTAAGCAGTTTTCTAATATCTTTAGACTTAACTGGATTTAAACCAGTACGGGCAATTTCAACACACTCTAAATAGCAAAATTAAATACATTATGCGTATTCACTTGTTTTTATTTGAAATATTCGCACCCATCATACCCGCATTCCACACGCTTCACAGTGACTGAACCGATCGTAAAAACTTTCTCTGTTCTAGCATTCTTATTGCAGTTGCTTTCATTCTAAATATGTCCCGCATCTCCCAGAGTCACTGCCTTTCCTCTAATCGAGTTTTGCCAGAGAAACTCAAGACTTGAGTCACTGTCGGCAGAAACAAAAACTCTACCGCTAATAGATATCGGGGACGTAAATAAAAACTGCATTATTTATAAACTTCTTAAGAACAAGAAGAGACCACTTTTCATCTTGGTAGCCAGACATGCCCACACGCACTCAAAGTAACAAACACATACCGATCCTGGTTTAGGGTGTGTAACAATCATACACCCTCACACACTCACATCCAGGTTTAGGGTGCCTATCAATCGATCGGTCAATCAATGAGTGATAATTATTGCACACTTACTGAGTGCAGAGCACTGTACTAAACACTGAATCAAGCAATAGTATTGATTTTAAGCTGACGGTACTAACTGCACTGAGGAGTAGCTCGGCTTCCTGGATAGAGCATTGGCCTGGGAGCCGGAAGGGCCTGGGTTCGAATTCCAGCTCTGCCACAAGTCTGCTGTGTGACCTTAGGCAAGTCACGTGACTCCTCTGGGACTCAGTTACCTCATCTGCAAAATGGGGATTAAATGTGTGAACACCGTGTGGGACAGGGACTGGTGTCCAAGCTGATTAACTTGTATCCACCGCATAGCTTTAAACAGTGCTTGGCACAGAGTAAGCACTTAAGATACTAAGCTGGGGGAGGGAACCAGAGCGTGTGAAGACACAATCCCACCCACCAAGAGTTTACATCTTTGATCTTTGAGGATTCTTTTTCTGTCCTCCTCCCATTTTGCCTTGAATTAATGCTGTACCTTCATCTTCCCAAGTGCTTTCACCCTCCTGATCTCATTTGTTATCCTCACACTCTCCTCATGAGATATTTTCATACCCATTTTAAGATAAGGAAACTGAGACCTGGAGAGGTTAGTGAGTTGCCCCTGCTCCCATAAGAGACCAGTGGGAGAGTTAGGTCTGGAACCCAGATTTCCTGACTTTCTCCAGTTCTCTCGATCTTTTCCACTGGGCCCCCAGTGTCATCTCAAATTCCCTAGAGGAGCACCTATCTTCCTTCCCTTTGCGACTGGTTAGAAAAAACTTCACTATTATTTCTTGAAGTTCTAATTTCAGAAAGAAGCTGCTTCCTCTTCACACACATCTCCCTTTTATAATAATAATAATAATAATGTAGGTACTTGTTAAGCGCTTACTATGTGCAGAACACTGTTCTAAGCGCTGGAATAGATACAGGGTAATCAGCTTGTTCCTCGTGAGGCTCAGTCTTAGTCCCCATTTTACAGATGAAGTAACTGAGGCACAGAGAAGTGAAGTGACTCGCCCACAGTCACACAGCTGACAAGTGATAGAGCCGAGATTCGAACCCACACAGCTGACAAGTGATAGAGTCGAGATTTGAACCCATACCCTCTGACTCCCAAGCCCGGGCTCTTTCCACTGAGCCACGCTGTGATGTTAGCACCTTGTAATAACTATGCTACTTCAGCGCTTACTTTTTGCCAGCTCTGTACTAAGTATTGGGGAGGATACAAGATATCAGGTCCCAGTTGGGGCTCATATTTTAAGCAGGAGGGAGAAAAGGCATCAGACCTCCATTTTACAGATGAAGAAATGGAGGCTCAGAAGAGTGAGGTGACTGACAAAGTCACACAGCAGGCAACTGGCAAAACTGTGACTAGAACCCAGGTCCTCTGACTCCCAGGCTCCTCTTCTTTCCACTAGGCCCTGCTGTTTCCCAGGGGACATGAAATGTAGATCTTGTGGGCAGGGAACATGCTTGGTGCTTCTGTCTTAAATGGAGGTGCTGAATAGAGAATAAATAATAGTAATGATAATAAGAGAGGTATGTGTTAAGTGCTTATTATTTGCCAGCCAGTGGACTAAGCATTGGGGTAGATTCAAGTAATTGGGTTGGACATAGTCTCTTTCCCTTATTGGACTCACAGTCTTAATTCACATTTTACTGATGAGGTAACTAAGGCCCAGAGACTTAAAGTGACTTTCCCAGGGCCACATGTCAGACCCGTGGAGGATCTGGGATTAGAACCCAGGTCTCTCTCACTCTCAGGCCCACGCTCTCACCATTAGTTCACGCTGATTCTCACTCAGTAAGTGTTCAGTAAATATCATTTCTATTATTACTGTCACTTTGGGCGTAAAAAACATTATTTTCAATGGGTCTCATGGCGATGAACCTTAAACAGTTGTGGAATTCAGTGGGATACTGCAGCAGGGCAGAGTGCACGGGCCTAGGTATCAGAAGGTCTTAGGTTCTAATTCGGCTCCGCCAATTGTCTGCTGTGTGACCTTGGGCAAGTCACTTCATTTCTCTGGGCCTCAGTTACCTCATCTGTAAAATGGGGATTGAGACCGCGAGCTCCATCTGGGATGGGAACTGCGCCCAATCTGATTTGCTCTATATATCTTCTAGATTGTGACCACCTTGTGGGCAGGGATTGTCTTTCTTTGTTCCTGAACTGAACGTTCCAAGCCCTTAGTAGAGTGCTCTGCACACAGTAAGTGCTCAAAAAATACGATTGAGTGAATGAACCCACCTCAGACTTTAGTACAGTGCCTGGCACATAGTAAGCGCTTAACAAATGCCATAATTATTATTATTATTACTTATCATTGCTACTTCAACCATTTAAAATCACTTGCTATTACAGTCTATTGGCTTCCTTACAGATAATCTCCCATCTCAAGAATAATAAATAACTTGCAACCTCGTAAAAACTATTTTTCAACTAACTAAATCACAGCAATGGAAATGAATTTGTCCAGGGTTGGTGAAGGATGATGACTCTAGTAAGACAGATGCCTTGCTCAGCTTATTAAAAAAGCGAGAAGGTCTTCTTTGTTCCTTATTGATGAACTTATCCAACCATAAAAGATGTATTGACCATTTCACTCGGCTGATTATTACCAACACAGTAAACTGGTAAATATAAATGCTTATTTGAATATACTTTCTGTGCACATTAAAAACAAAATTTGATAATGTGCTTTAGCTTCTGCACTGAATTGGAATGCAAAATGGAGCGGGTAACGTACTTTTCTGTTAACTCATAAAAGGAAATCTGCTAGCAATGAGACCTGAAACTGAAAGATTATCAGACTACATTAGAAGAGAGGGGAAAGCTGGAGAAAATAAATAGCACAATAGATTTTCATTCTCCCAGAGGATGGCAATTTAAAAAGTTGAGGAGGAGGGGTCCAGAGTCCAAAAAAACCCAGGCTGGTCCTCTTCAATAGAGCCTTTTTTTTTTTTTTTGAGTCCCTTTGAAATAGTAATAGCAGGTTTCCTCGGAGGATTATTGTTTGGATGCAAAGCAGAGGCAGCTTGGGGAGAAAACCCAACCTAAAGACAAGCTATGGCAATTATAGCCCTTGCCTGCTGACATTTTGTTCCCTTTCTCATGGTAGAAAGTGAATCCTCCTTGGGTGTTGTCAATAATTTTCCCTCTCCCATCGTGTTTTAATCTTCTGATTAACCTGGCTAGTGGAAAAGGCAGAGATCTAGGAGTCAAGAAACCTGAATTTGAGTCCCAACTATGCCATGGACACCCGTATGACTTTGGACAAGGGTTTTTAACCTTTCTGGAACTCAGTTTGTTCATCTGTAAAATGGAGATGAGATGATAATACCACCATTACTAATAATGATATTAATAATAACAATATTCATTGTAGTATTTGTTAAGCACTTACTGTATGTCAGGCACTCTACTAGGCCCCTGTCCCACCTGAGGCCGAGAGTCTTAATCCCCATTTTATAGATGAGAGAACTGAGGCACAGAAATGTGAAGTATCTTGCCTAAGGTCACACAGCAGACAAATGACAGAGGTGGAATTAGAACCCAGGGGCCTGGACTGTATCTGATCTCCTAGCTTTATATCTAGCTCTACACTAAATGTCTACTCCTCTCTAGAATGTAAGCTCATCATGGTCAGGGAATGTATCTGTTTATTGTTGTATTGTATTCTCCCAACTGCTTAGTTCAGTGGTCTGCACATAGTAAGCGCTCAATAAATATGATTGAATGAATGAACGCTTGGCCCCAGAGTAAGGATTTCTATATGTGTTCTTTAAGTTTTTTGTTTTATTTCATTCTGCTTTTATGGCATTTGTTAAGTGCTTACTGTGTGCCAGGGTCTGTTCTAAACTCTGGGGTAGACACAAGATAAACCGGTAGGACACAGTCCATGTCCCATGTGGGGCTCACAGGTTTAATCCCCATTTTACAAATGAGGTAACAGGAAAAATAAGTGAAGTGATTTGCCCAAGGCCACACAGCTGTGATTAGAACCCCGGTGTTTCTGATTCCCAATGCCCTATGCACTTGGCCATTCTGCTTCTCCATACTCATTTTTCAGAAATATGGAGGCCCTGTTCCAACTCTATTAAAATCTCTTGTTTCTCAACCCCATTAAAGATGGAGCCTTCTACATCCCATTGTCCTTTCCAGTGGTTAAAGATGTTTAACTCTCTCCTCAAGCACCATTCCCCTTCACCTCCAACCTCCAGCTCCAGCACCTCCCTCACCCCTTGACACTAATGACCGGGCTACCATTTTTTTTGAGAAAATTGAAACCATCAGGTGTGATCTTCTTAAAATATCCGCTGCTCCTCTCCATCTCCTCCCTCCTCTTGCCCCTTCTTCAACTCTTCCATTTTTCCCAGCAGTATCTCAAGAGGAGATCCCCCCTTTTTCTCAAAATCCACTCCATCTATCTGCACATCTGACCCCATCATTTTGTATCTTAATCAAACACTTGCCCCCTTACCTCTTCCCTCCTTGACTGCCACGTTGAACTGTTTGCTCTCCAATGGCTCCTCCCTCGCTGCTTTCAAACATGTTCATGTCTGCCCTAAAAAACCCTCCCTGGACTCCATGGCTCCCTCCAGTTACCACCCCATTTCTCTCTCCCACCATTCCTCTCCAAACTCCTTGAGCCTAGTTTTGTACTCTCTCCTCCAATTCTCTCCTTGACCCCCTCCAAGCTGGCTTCCTTCCCCTTCTACAGAAAGCATCCTCTGAAAGGTCACAAATGATCTCCTTCTTGCCCAATCCAACAGTTTCTTCTCCATCCTAATCCTCCACGACCTCTCAGCTACCTTTGACACTGTGGACCACCCCCTTCTCTTGGAAACTACCTTATTTTAACTAACACTGTCCTCTCCTGGTTCTCCTTGTACCTCTCTGGCCTCTCATTCTCGGTCTCCTTCGCGGGCTCCTCCTCGGCCTCCCACCCCCTAACCGTGGGTATCCCTCAAGGTTCAGGTCCCGGTCCCCCTCTATTCTCCATCTATGCCAACTCCCTTGTAGCCCTCATTTGCTTACTCATACCCCACCTTTATGCAGATGATTCCCAAATCTATATTTCCAGTCCTCCTACTCCTTCTCCTGCCTTCAAGGCAGTAAGTCGCTTTGGTATATTTTTCCGCGTGCCCCCCCATTGTCACATTATGAATCGCCTGGACAGGGTGTGAGAGCCCGGGCGACTGCCAATCCGGGTCCCCGGCCCCCTTGGCCAAACCCCTCTTTCAGGCTAAGGATTTATTTACTGCCCCAGGGCTTCTCCGCCGCACAATTCCTCCCATTTACCATTGATGTTATCGATGCTTGTTATGATGTCTGTCTCCCCGCCTTCTAGACTGTGAGCCCATTGTGGGCAGAGATTGTCTCTGTTGTTGAATTGTACTTCCCAAGCAGTTAGTACAGTGCTCTGCACACAGGAAGGACTCAATAAATACAATCGAATGAATGAAGAGATGAGAGCAAGGTACAGCTAGAAGTTTGGCTTGGAAGAATGGAAGAGAGGGAGATAATAATAATAGTACTTGTTAAGCATTTATTAGGTGCAGAGCACTGTTCTAAGTGCTGGGGTAAATACAGACTAAAAGGGTCAGACAGTGCATGTTCCACATGGGTCTCACGCTCTTAATCCCCATTTCACAGATGAGGAAACTGAGGCCCAGAGAAGTTACATGACTTGCCCAAGGTCACACAGCAGATATGTTGTGGAGCCAGGATTAGAACCTAGGTCCTTCTGACTCCCAGGCCTGTGATCTATCCACTAAGCCACGTTGCTTCTCAGGTGGAAACAGAGAGAAGAAGGAGAAGAGGCCTGATACGTAAAATGAGGAAGGTGAGGGGTTTTGCATTCATTGTGCGTTTAACTTTCCTTGTGGAACAGTCTTTCTGCACATAACCATATTGCCCCTTGGGCAAAGCAGTAAAGCTTATCAACTGGTTACTTAACTAATTATCTAATTACTTATAATGAAAGCATTAATAACTGATTAATTAACAACTAATTAATGATCAGTGGCATTTATCAAGCACTTACTGTCTCCAGAGTGCTATATATTGAATGTTGGGGAGAGAAGAGCAGAGTTGGTAGAGATTTCACCCGTTTTCCTACAAGGAGTTTACAATCTACAGTAGGAGTCAGACATTAAAAATCATTAGGAATGGGGGAAATAACTAGGGTATAAGACTATTTACATAAGTTTTTGTTGGGACGAGTATCAAGGTGCTAAAGGTGAAAAAACAGAGGCCAGGAAGTCGGGAGAGTCCCACATCTGCTAATTGTTTGCTATACGAACTTAAGAAAGTCACTTAACCTCTCTACGACTCAGTTAACTAATTCTGTAAAATACCAGTTAAGAGTAAAGTCCTTTTTCTCAATTCCTCTGCGATGGCGAACGCTGTCCGGGACAGGGACTGAGTCTGATCTCACTCTCTGGTATCTACCCTCACACTCAGGACATAGTAAATGCGTGATAAATACCATCCTCAATATTATTATATACTGGAGAACTGGGCAGGGGTGAATGGAAACAGAATCTCTTGCGGTCAGCAGGCCAAACCTCAGTTTTTCCTTGCTTGACATCACATTTTCCCTCCCCACGCATTCAATCGCCTAATTATTTCATTCATTTTAACAAGCACATCTTCCAAAGGTACTTCAGACTCTTAAAAGGAACGAGCTAGGTGTCAGAGGGAAGGAAGAAAGACATTTTTGCTCCTTGCATATCTGGATCTCTCACCAGTACTTTGTCAAAGAGTTGAACATGGAGGGCTTTTCCCATCGCTGGGGATAATCTACCAATTAAAATGAATTTCTCCGTAGACAAAATCATTCATGCTCAGAGCCTTGGGCAAGGTCTTTTCATCTGTTTCAAATTTTACTTAAAAGTTTGGGCTAAGACAGGTATGTCGGGGAAACGGTTATCTAGGTAATTTCCTTAAGAAGAATCCTTAGCTAGCTCCCTGTTTATTTTATTTAGAAAATTCTTCCTACCACGCACGTGGATTCTGACCCTCAGACTAACTCTCTCCCAACTAATCATGATCAAAATAATGACAAAAATGATAATGATCTAAACAATAGCTTTAAGAGTTGTATTGGCGAACCATTTACTTCATACCAAACCGATGAACTGAGCACTGGGGTCGATACAAGATAATCCCATCAGAATCAGCCTCTGTCATTCATTCAGTAGTATTTCATTCAGTAGTATTTATTGAGTGCTTACTATGTACAGAGCACTGTACTAAGCGCTTGGAATGTACAAATCGGTAACAGATAGAGACAGTCCCTGCCCTTTGCCAGGCTCACAGTCAGACAAGAACAATAGCAATAAATAGAATCTAGGGGATGAACATCTCATTAAAACAATAGCAAATAAATAGAATTAATAATAATGTTGGTATTTGTTAAGCGCTTACTATGTGCAGAGCACTGTTCTAAGCACTGGGGTAGATACAGGGTAATCAGGTTGTCTCACGTGAGGCTCACAGTCTTAATCCCTATTTCACAGATGATGTAACTGAAGCTCAGAGAAGTGAAGTGACTTGCCCACAGTCACACAGCTGACAAGTGGCAGAGCCGGGAGCCGAACCCATGACCCCTGACTGCGAAGCCCGGGCTCTTTCCACTGAGCCATGCTGCTTCTGGTGATCTACAATTAAGGTGATGTGCATCTCATTAACAAAATAAATAGGGTAATGAAAATATATACAGTTGAGCAGATGAGTACAGTGTTAAGGGGACGGGAAGGGAGAGGGGGAGGAGCAGAGGGAAATGGGGGGAAAAGAGGGTTAAGCTGCGGAGAGGTGAAGGGGGGACGGTAGAGGGAGTAGAGGGAGAAGGGGAGCTCAGTCTGGGAAGACCTCTGGGAGGAGGTGAGCAGTAAGTAGGGTTTTGAAGAGGGGAAGATACTTAGATTGGCGGAGGTGAGGAGGAAGGGCGTTCCGGGACCGCGGTAGGACGTGACCCAGAGGTCGAAGGCGGGATAGGCGAGACCGAGGGACGGTGAGGAGGTGGGCGGCAGAGGAGCGGAGCGTGCGGGGTGGTCATTGGAAAGAGAGAAGGGAAGAGAGGTAGGAGGGGACAAAATGATGGAAAGCCGTGAAGCCTAGAGTGAGAAGATTTTGTTTTGGCCGGAGGTCGATAGGCAACCACTGGAGGTTTTTAAGAAGGGGAGTGACATGCCCAGATCGTTTCTGCGGGAAGATGATTCAGGCAGTGGAGTGAAGAAGAGACCGGAGTGGGGAGAGAGAGGAGGAAGGGAAATCAGAGAGAAGGCTGACACAGTAATCTCACCGGGATATTACGAGAGCCCATAACAGTAAGGTAGCCGTTTGGGTGGAGAGGAAAGGGCAGATCTTGGCTATATTGTAAAACCGTAATATAGCACTAACTCATCCACATATTCATTTATCCCTATCTGAATTTTTTTCCATGCTTGTCTCTCTCATCAGATTGTAAACTCCTTGAGGACAGAGATTGAGGATCATTTTTATTACTCAATCAAAGGTATTTATTGAGCTTTTACTGTTTTTCAGAGCCTTGTACTAAATGCTTGGGAAAGTTCAACACAATAGAGTTGGCAGTTATAATGGCTGCCCACAAGGAGTTTACAGTCTAAGGGGGGGCTCACAGGTAAGAGGAGGATTTACAGTCCACAGTCTAAATCTATTTGAGTCTCTCTAGTGTCTAGTATTGTGCTTAGTAACAATAACAATAATAATGATGCCATTTGTTAAGCACTTACTTTGTGCCACGCACTGTTCTAAATGCTGGAGGGGTACAAGGTAATCAGGTTGCCCCATGTAGGACTCATGGTCTTAATCCCCATTTTATAGGTGAGGTAACTAAGGCACAGAGAACTTAAGTGACTTGCCCAAGGTCACACAGCTGATATGTGGCAGAGGCAGGATTAGAACCCATGACCTCTGACTGCCAAGCCTGGGCTCCTTCCACTGAGCAACACTGCTTCTCTACAGTGCTCTACATGCAGTAAGTGCTCATTAAATATGACTGAATGGACTGTGCCCTAGACATGTTAGACACCCAATCAATACTAGTGATAGATTTAATAGTAATGATAATGATAATAATAGTAATAATGGTATTTTCTAGTGCTTACTATTGCCAGACACTGCTCTAAGCACTGTTCTTTTGCTTCTTCAATAACAATAACGATAACCATTATGATATTTGCTATTAGTATCAATAATACTGTTGGTATTTGTTAAACGCTTATTACGGCCAAGTACTGTTCTAAGCACTGGAGTAGATACGGTCATCAGGTTGTCCCCCCTGGGGCTCCCAGTCTGAATCCCTATTTTACAGATGAGGTCACTGAGGCCCAGAGAAATGAAGTGACTTGCCCAAAGTCACACAGCTGACAAGTGGCGAAGCCGGGATTAATGATAATAACGATAATAATAATGTTGGTATTTGTTAAGCACTTACTATATGCCAAGCACTGTTCTAAGCACTGGGGGAGATACAAGGTGATCAGGTTGTCCCCCATGGGGCTCACAGTCTTCATCCCCATTTTACAGACTAGGGAACTGAGTCACAGAGAAGTGAAGTGACTTGCTCAAGGTCTCACAGCTGACAAGAGGCGGTGTCGGAATTAGAACTCACGACCCCTGACTCCCAAGCCTGTGCTCTTTCCACTAAGCCACGTTGCTTCCAAAGTGAAGTAATAAGTGTTTAGAACAGTGCTTGGCACATAGTAAGCGCCTAACAAATAACATCATTATCATTCTTATTACTACTGCTTCTACTATTGCAACTCTTACTACTACCATTACAAGTGCTTAGTACAGTGCTCAGCACACAGTAAGTGCTCAATAAATACCCTGGATTAATTGATTACCACTCCTCCTGCTACAGCGATTACTACTACATGAAAAGCAGCGTGGCTTAGGGGCAAGAGGCCGGGCTTGGGCCTCAGACGTCGTGGTTCCAATCCCGCCTCCGCCACTTGTCTGCTGTGTGACCTTGGGCAAGCCACTTAACTTATCTGGGCCTCAGTGACCTCATCTGTCAAATGAGGATGAAGACCGTGAGCCCCATGTGGGACAAACTGATGAACCTGTATCTACCCCATGTATCATCATTATTTTCTACCCATGTATCTATATGCTTGGTACATAGTAAGCACTTAACACCTAGCATTATAATTATTATCATTACTACCTCAGGCTCTTCCAATCAGATTGGTGTATAGTCAATCTTGATGGAAATCTTTATAGAGAAGCCACTCAGTGTGAGGGTCTAGAATGGAAGCCACATTGTCCCTTCTTCCTGGGACCCTATACAAGGAATTTCGGTCAGGATGGCCCCACCAGATCTATTTGGTTCTAAGTATGTGCATGGAAGAGAACCTTCCAAGAATAAATGCTGATTTGGGCCCAAAGAGGATCTGACCTTTTCTCCCGGTTATTAATCCTAACCAATACCCATCCAACGTCCTCCCCATTAAGCCCCCTTTTCTCAACGTCACAGAGTAGTCAACTGACAGAACTGGGATTAGAACCCAGGTCCTGTAAGGTCCTGGCCCGTGCTATTTCTACTAGGCATTACTGCTTCTCAGTGGTTGCCTAGACTACCGTTATTCTTCTGTCATAATGGATTTGGATAAAACCTCCTTGAAGCAAAGCAAACCCCATTTTTTTTTTATTTAAACAAAAAAGTCAGGTCACACCGTCAGTCCTCAAAAGGGACAATATCAGCAAACTTCTAAAAACTCGCCTCTGGTTTGCCCAGCCAAAGCACACTCTGATAAAATACTCTGTGAATATCACAATACTTCTGGAAATATAGTTCAGTTTTGCTGGTAGACAGAGCATTTTTTCTTTCCAATTCCCTACCTTCCACTAGCGCCCTAACTGAAAATAGAGCCATTTAAAAAAAATAAATAAATAAATAACGCTTACCAGATCAAGAGGGCTGTTTCTTTTTTTCTCAGTGAAACTGCATTACACATGATATGAGCTTCAATCTACACTCCTCTACAATAATAGTTCTCTTGACCGTAAATTCAGAACATTGTTCTTTATTCCTGAAGTGCTTATTACTGTTGTAACTAACAGACTATGTTCACCAAAACAAAAAGACCTGAGGAAAAAGAAAGTTTTAGAGGTTAGCCTGATTAAAAGGAAGGCTCAAAGCCTTTAAGAATGAGCGTCACTTGCAAAATCATTATTGGGGAACATCAAAAATAATTGTCTAATTAATGACTGTTGAACTCTAGAGAGATTTGTGTTGCCTGCATTAGTACTTAATGAGTCCGTCATAGTTGCTATATCGCTGATATCATGAACGGCAAAAATAATTAATAATGGATTGCAATACTTGGCTTGTTGCCTTACTGTTTCTTAAATACAATACCATATCACTATGCCCTCGTTTGTTCTAAAAGACCTCGTTAGGTACCCTTTTATAGTTGTATCATTGCTCTGTATCCTATTGCTATACTGCTCTGTGGCCTATTACCGTAGGAGTGAACAGTGTGTCACAGTCCTTAATTAACATCACCAAAGAAGTGAAAAAGAAAGGAAAGTGAGGGTAGAAGTTTTGCCAGGTCTTTTTTTAAATAATGTTAAATTGATTGGATTTTCATAGTCATCTGACCATCACTTCCACCATCTTCAAAGTCCAATTCCAAGCATATCTCCCCCCAGATGCCTTCCTGAATGACCTCTCATTTTCCCACCTTATTTATTCTCCCTTCTTTGTCACCTATGGACTTGGGTCTGTACGCCTTAAGTGCTTTGATATACTCCCGTCCCCCAGCCCCACAGAACCTATGTGTCTATGCAGCTGTTATTTATTTTAATGTCTGTCTCCCCAACTCTTTCAAGCTTCTTGAGAGCAGGGATTGAATCCAGTGAACTGTATTGGATTATACTCTCCCAATCACTTATTATAGTGTTCTGTACCATTGGTGGATTTACTGATTTGATTTCTTTTTTGAAGGGCCTGGCAACATTTGGAATGTCCAAATCTCTTTCCCCTCAAGGAGTTTATCATGCTAGCAATGATGGAAATACATCTGCCGTGAAAATGGATAAGAACAAAATCTGTGCTTGTCGAATGTTCTCACGATGGGAGGAATTCAGTAACCTCCATTATAATACAATTCTTCTACAGGTTCTCTCAGATGTAGAATTTACAGATCTAAGAAAAAAATGACTTTTTTTTTTTTAGATGTCAGAGTTGAAAACGACATGCTTAATTTCTAGAAAGGAAACCTAAGCAAGTGACAAAAGGGGAAAACTGCATAACATTAATTACTATCATGAGCTGAAAGCAACTCACAGCCTTAGTAAACATAAATTAAGGCCTGAGTTTTGAAGCTGGAGGCAGAGATTTCAGCCTACTCTATTAACAAATATTTTTATATCTGTCCAACCCCCCATTAGAACATTCTATTAGAATGTCTGTCTCCTCCAATAAAGTGTAAGCTCCTTTTGGATAGGGAATGTGTCACAGTAATTACTATTTCAACCGCTTTGACTACTACTTTCTTCTTTCCTTTTAATTATTTTCTAAAAACCCAAATAGGATGAAGTTGGGAGTGAAGAGTAGCAAAGTTTTGTCTCTTTGTTTATTTTTTTTTTAAATGTTATTCCACATATAAGTGACAGAGAAAAAACGATTATATTTCATTTGGATTTGAAATCTAGAACATAGCCAGGGTATTTGTGTCCCTGTTAAATTGTTATATTGTACTATACCAAGTGCTCACAAATTGTGTATTTATTTGTTAAGTGTTTACTATCAATCAATCATATTTACTGAGTGCTTATTATGTGCAGAGCACTGTACTAAGCACTGAGAAAAATACACTATAAAAGAGTTGGTACATGTGTTTCCAGCCCACAGTGAGTTTACAGTCTAGATTGGGTGAAAGACATTAATATAAATGAATAAATTGTGGATATGAAGTGCTGTGGGGCTAAGGGATGGGAGAATAAAGGGTGAGGGAGACAAGAGAATAAAGGCTTAGTCAGCGAAGGCCTCTTGGAAGAGATGTGCCTTTCTATAAGGCTTTGGAGATGGAGAGAGTCATTGTTTGTCGGATTTGAGGAGGGAGGGCATTCCAGGCCAGAGGCAGGACGTCGGTGAGAGGTCAGCGGCGAGACAGACGAGATCGAGGTTCACTGAGTAGGTTAGCTTTAGAGGAGTGAGGTGTGGGGGCTGGGTTGTAATAGGGGAACAGCCAGGTCAGGTAGGAGGTGACAAGGTGATTGAGTGCTTTAAAGCCAGTGGTAAGGCATCTCTGTTTGATACTGAAGTGGAGAGGCCAAGCATTTCTCTACTAAGCTCTGGGGCAGACACCACATAAACGGGTCCCACGAGGAGCTCGCAGATCGGGTAGGAGAGAGAACAGGTATCGGATCCCCGTTTTCCAAATGAAAGACACAGAGAAGTGAAGTGACTTGCCCAAAGACACTCAGCTAACAAGTGGCAAAGCCGGCCTCAGAACCCATGACCGCTGACTCCCAAGCCTAAGCTCTTGCCAGTAAGTCATGCTGCTTCCCTTGTACTCATTACAGTGATCATAATAATAATAATCACTTTTATTTGTTAACCACTTACTAAGTGTCAGGCACTGTACTAAGCACTGGGATGGTTACAAGCAAATAAGGTTGGGCACTGTCCCAGTTGGGGCTAACAGTCTCAATCCTCATTTCACTGATGAGGTAACTGAGGTCCAGACAAGTAAAGTGACTAGCCCAAGGTCACACAGCAGACGATTGGCAGAGCCAGAATTAGAATTTATGGCCTTCTGACTCGGTCTATGCTCTAGCCACTACACTAGTGCTCTGTGCTCAGTAAATCCTCAATCAATATGACTGATGGATGGAGTGGGAGTTAAAGAAAGAGTCAATCAATCAATGCTATTTATTGAGAGTTTACTGGGTAGGGAGCACTGTTCTAAGCACTCGGGAGAATAGATCCTCAAATGGAGGCTCACCCACCTCCACATTAAAAAAAAAAATAAATTCCTTATCATTAGCCTTAAAGCATTCAATCACCTTGCCTCTCCTATTTTCCCTGGCAGATTTCCTAACATTAGCCGGCCCTCACACTTCACTCATCTAATGCCAACCTACTCACCCTACCCCTATCTCATCTATCTCGTCACCGACATTTTGTTAAAGAAGCAAAATGAATGTGTTGGGTTGTTGAAATTCATTAGGTAAGATAGGAGGGAGTGAGCTGATTGTTTTGCATACTGCAAAAGTGTTAACTTGGAGGTTGGAGTCAGTATGATGGGGAAATTAGAAATCTTGTGAGGAAGAAGGATTTTGTAGTCTCTAAAGACAATCAAATTTACATCAGGTCCAACAGTACTCAATTTGGGGACCGAAGAAATTTTCACTCATGAAAAAAGATATCTTAAACTTATTATTTACTGGAAAACATTTGTGCGAATACATTTCAGAATGTGCAAAATAAGAAAATTGCTGAGCCAGCTCACTAGAAACTGCAATATTTGATTATTTAATAGGACCAGACATCTCACTATTAAAATCCCACGCTACAGTAAACAAACAAACAGAAAAAAAATATGCCTCACAACACATAACTAACGGATGATCTGTATTTAATGTTCCCGTTGCCCTCCACGTTTGGTTCCATGAAACGATTGGAAACAAGAAAGAAAATATTCCCCATTTGAATCATCCTCTCAAACCCGTCAAAGGGGGTGATGAAATGGGACAAGTATAAACTCATCTTTATAGGCTGGAGGGTAGCTACCCGCAGTCAGAATCGAGCCAGAGAGCAAAGAGACGCACACGAGTCACTCCACGGAGAGGTAATTTTTCTCAGAGTCCTGGGGTGACTTTTCAGGGGTCCTTGCTGGAAGTTGGGAATCCTCTAAGGAGCAGGGAGAATTCTTTCTACATGTTTACATTCTGACTTTTACCCCACAATTGGAGCCCAGGGGATCAGAGGCTGTGCTTTAGCCATCCTGCTCCACTTACCTTAATGAGCTTCGGGAAAGAAGGGCTAAATGTGAAGGTTGAACCTTCTTACTGTTCATTATAATTGCCGTCGGTTGGAAGTATCTGCTGGGTACAATCGGCCTTTTCCCTGAGCCTCTGTGTCTGTGTGGTGACTTGAAGGGTGAGTTCTTCCTCAGAGAAATCAACACAGCGGCATTTCACTCCGCAGTTGCCATGTCTCCATTACGGCCCAATAAATCTAAAATCTTTGCTTCTAAACCAACTAATTTGATGTCACTTGCACTTTACTAATGTCTCTACTCAATTTGGTAATGTGGATTGAGATTGATGCCCCCGTATTGGGCTTTAATTTATTTATGGGCATAATTGCTTGTTATGAAGTCATTATTTACCCATTCATTTATCTTCTCTTGTTGGTAACCTCTTAGAAGAAGTCCTTTTCCTTAACGCTGTTTCTCCACGCAGGCAGTGAAAGTCAAGCGATACATATCTTGGAGGTCATTTGGGTATTTCTAATGGAGACCTAATTACCTCATCTGGGTCTAGTAGAGTGAAACAGGAATGAAGAGTCTGATTTTCTTTTCTGAGACTTCCTTTGGCTTCTCCGGTTTCCTCTTCGTTTGAACCAAATGGTATTTGGACAGGAAGAACATGAGCCTGGGAGCCAGAGGACCTGAATTCTAATCCAGATTCCACCACCTGCCTGTTGTATGACCTTGAGCAAGTCTCTTCACCTCTGTGCCTCTGTTTCTTCTTAAATACCTGGTGCCCCTCTCCTTTAGACTATCCAGTTCATGTGGGGTGACGACTGACACGGGATTGTGGGGGGAGTGACACAGACCATTAAATCAATTAGAGATGGGGAGAACGACAGGCCCAGAGATAGTGAGTGACTTGCCCAAGGTCTCTTAGCGGGCCAGTGGCGGAGCTGCAATTTAAAACCAAAGTGTCCTGCCTCTGGGAATTAAGCACTTTCCTCTAGGCCCCGTGGCTTCCACTTTTGCCTTAGATTGGTTTTTATCTTCCCTTTAATGCTATCTTGACCCCGGGGTCTGAAGAGGAGACATAATGGTTAATGTGAGTAATAAGCTTGTTTTCCTACAAACTAGATAACGCAAGTAGCTCTGGGTGTATTCTTGAAGGAAGAGGAATTAATGGAATAAAGGATGTTCTGAAAGCCAGCTCTAACGTTACTCTCCTCAAAACCCCCCGTACATCCTCCCAAGACAACCATGACCACCCGAAAGCTAACTACACAAGCTCAAAGGCTCTCCAGAGAATTCACAACAGAAAAGCACTTAAAGGACTACTTATATTTCTTCTTTTCTGCTTTTAAAGAAGATGCTCTAGTCTGACTCCGGTGTGTCAGGTGGATTGATTTTTATCTGGGGTCTTGTATTTAAAGCAGCTAACCATTAGAGCGTTCCTATGCGGAACTGCGGTTTCGCCATTTGCTCGGAGCAGAAAATATATTTCGGTGTTTGAACTGCATCATCTCCTTGGTCGGAATATGGATAAGCTGCTCAAACACAGTTTATGAAATCGCTTTTGGCTGAAATGGTTGTTTCGACTGTGATCCTTTGCAGCCCTCTTGAAGCGTCTATTTGGCCAAGACAAGGTTTGGGGTGATCCGTCCTTGATCTGGGGCCTCTCCAGAGGCTGAGTACCCACGTTTGGGGGAAGCTATCTAAACTTCTCCACCTGCCACACCCTTTGTTAAGTAGGTTAGTGCTTGCAGGATTTTAAGGAAGACCTAGATCAGAGGAGAAGAAAGGAAGCAGGATAAAATCTAAAATTGGTCCATTTATTTCTAATATTAATAATGTGTGGCATTTGTTAAGTGCTTACTGTGTGCCACACACTGTACTAAACTCAGGGCTTAGTACTTAATAATGAGTTAATTAGTACTTAGCTACTTAGTACTTAATGTTAAATGTGGCATTGGTTAAGAGTTTACTATGTGCCAGGCACTGTTCTAAATGCTGTATTGAATACAAGAAAATTGGGTGTGAGACAGTTACTGTCCCACTTAATCTTAATCTGCATTTTACAGCTGAGACAACTGAGGTACAGGGAAGTGACTTGCCTGAGGTCACACAGCAGACAGGTGGCTAAGACGGATTAGAATGCAGGTCCTTCTGCCCCCCAGGCTTCTGCCCTATCCTTTAGACTAAGCTACTTCTGTTGAAAATAGTTTGGGATTAAACACTGTAGAGGGGAAGAAGGTTGGAAATGTTGTGTGAAATGTTGTTCCAGACAACTGTGGATTTTGTTATACCCCTGTTCACTTCTCTCTCTTCTCCCTTCTCTCTTCTTGTCATCGCATCTTCTCATCTCCTCCCGCCCACCTGGCTCGATCAGAAAGACCTGATCTGAGGAGAGGCCCAGAGCAGATGAGCCGTTACCTGAATGTTCATCAGTTGTACTTACTGAGCACTTGAATTTGTACCAAGCACATGAGAGAGTACAATACATCAAAAAACAGTCACACACCCTGCCCACAATGAGCTTACAGTTGGGGGTGGGGGACAGACACTGATAGAAATAAATAAATGATGAATATGGACACGAGTGTGGAGCTGGGAGGGGGGATGAACAAAGGGAGAAAGAGAGGGTGAGGCGGGAGGGAGTGGGAGAAGAGGAAAGGAGGGCTTAATCAGTGGTTGGGGATGCTCAGTATTTAGAAGGGGAAGATGGTCAAACCTCCTGAGAGTATTCATTGAGCACCTATTGTGTGCACTGGACTGTACTAGATATTCATTCATTGAATTGTATTCATTGAGAGTTTACAGTGTGTAGAGCACTATACTAAGCACTTGGGCTCTTATAATAAACAGTTAACAGACTCATTTCCTACCTGCAAAGGGCTTAGAGTCTAGAGGGGAGAGTCCAATTGAAATAGTTTAGATGATCACTGCCCTCAAAGACCTCAAAGTTTAGCCAGGGCAGACAGACACTAGACACAGGGAGACAGGAAAAAGAACTTAGATGCACAAATGAAAGTATGGGTTTCGGGAGGACTCAGTGATTAGGTGCCTTTTTGTGGGCAGGGAACGTGTTTACCTACACTATGGTATAGCACTCTCCCAAGCAAGGATTACAGTGCTCTGCACAGAGTGAACCGTTCAGTAAATACCACTGATCGACTGACTGAATACAAGATGAAGAGATTAGAAATTCATCCAAAAAGTGGAAATGGAAAAGTCTGTGAGGTGGTGGTGCCTTGTTTCGAGCCCCGGCCTGATGGAAGGAGCACGGGGCTGGAATTTGAGAGACTCGGGTTCTAATCCCTGCTCTGCTACTGCCCCGATGGGTGACCCTGGGAAGTCATAACCTCTCTGGGCTTCATTTTTCTATTTATTTTGTTTACTTCAGATTGGACAGGGTCTATGTCTGATTTCATTATCCTGTAACTGCCCTAGAGTTTAACACATAATAAGACCTTACTAAATACCATGATTAAATCATTGATCGTCTGACCATCTAAATCATCAAACCCAGAAATTTACTGGCCCAGATCTTTTCCTTTCACTCCTCGGGCCACAAACTAGCTGAAAGATGAATGCATTGATCATGTTTTTAACTTATCTGCTACTATCTATTGTTACAAACCCAGAGTGGCAAAGGGCCATAACTGTAGCAATCAATCTTGGGCAGCCCGGCTTCATTATTTTCACATTTTACAGTTGAAAGACCTTGACACGACCAGCCAACAATTCTACAAGCAACTAAGAAAAGAATGATGGGAATTTGGCTAATAATTCTTGAAATTCCTTAGGAGAGTATTCTTGTGCCCTGCTCTGCTCTATATTCTACTCATATTGTAAAGGAAGTCTAGGAAATCTCCATTTGTGATCTGCAGAAGTGGTTAAGGGAAATTAATGACCACTGGCCTTTTGTTACGGTTGAAACTATCTCAGATCCCGAACCCTCTTCTGTGCCTCTTCTCAGAATCTAAATGGACCCTCACCAATGCAGATAATTTTTATGGTATCTGTTGAGCTCTGACTATGAATTAGGCACTGAACTAAAACCTGAGGTAGATATGAGCTAAGCAGGTTGGACACAGTCCATGTCTTACATGGGACACAGTCTTAATCCCCATTTTACAGATGAGATAACTGAAGCACGGAGAAGTTAAGTGACTTGCCTAAGGTCTCACAGCAGACAAGTGGAGGAGCTGGAATTAAAACCTGTATGAGCAAATCTGCCAAACTCCATAAATCCCTTAAATCCTATTGCTATGCTGTTTTCTCCAACTGAAGGAGTTTCCTGTCCAGCCTACAGTTCGTAACAGTGTGGTTCATTATTGTTTTCTTAGGAGTCATCAATCAATCATTCGGTAGGACATTGTTCTAAGCGCTTGGATGAGGGTGATACAAGAAACAATCCCCAGCCATTAGCTGCTTACAGTCTAACTGGGGTCATAGCTGTCAAATAATGTGCAAATGAGATGATGAAGGACTCAAATAGTAGAATCTGTGGATTTTTATGTAAAATAATCCACTGAGAGGCTGTGAGGGCCAAAGTGGTGAGATGGTGTGAAAGCCATGTTTCCCCAACGTGACTCACTTTGGATAGAAGAACACATTGAACGCTACCCGTGTGCTTGAGAGAGTACAATATGACAAATTTGGTAGACACAATCTCTACCCAAAAGGAGCTTACAGTCTACCTTTCCCTCACACCCTCCTCCATTCACCCTATTCTGGGGAGCAAGAGAGAGATAAGAAGTCAATTGGAAAAAAAGAGGGGACTTTGTAATTCTGTTGAATTAACCGGCCTTGGGTCACTGTGTGGGTCGGTAATCCACTACATTTAGCAAGTGGCTGTACCATTAATTAGCTCTATTGAGACCAGAAAATAGAGGCTACCATTAATGAACATCCCCAATTTGTGTAATTATAACTAATTATAATTATTATACTAATGGTCTTACTCATTAGAGCAGTGTAATTGTTCCGAAAGAAATATCCGACAAACTGCTAACAACATATGATGGAGTAACATTACATAATCTGCTCCTCTCACCTATCAATCCGTCAATCGAATATTGCCATTTGTTTACTATGGGAAGACCACTGAACTAAGCAGTCCTTGCGACCTTACTAAAATCACATCTCCTCCAAGAGGACTTCTCCGATTAAGTCCTCATTTCCCCTACTCCCTCTTCCTTCTGCATCACAGATGTGTTTTGATCTGTACTTCTTAAGCAGTCAATATTCAACCCCTTTTTGCCCCACAGCACTTACAAATATATATATTGAGATATATATATCGATAATTCATTTAAATGTCTAGCTTTCTCTTTATATTTTAAGCTCCTTGTAAGCAGGGAGGCAGGTTGGCCTAGTGGGTAAAAACAAGTTATAAACCCAGTTCTGTCACTTGTCTGCTGTGTGGCATTGGGCAAACCATTTAACTTATCTGTGCCTCAGTTACCTCATCTCTAAAATTAACCTATTCATTCATTCCCCTATTTATTTTGTTAATGAAATGTACATCGCCTTAATTCTATTTATTTGCTATTGCTTTAATGAGATGTTCATCCCCTCGACTCCATTTATTGCTATTGTTCTTGTCTGTCCGTCTCCCCCAATTAGACTGTAAGCCCATCAAAGGGCAGGGACTGTCTCTCTCTGTTACTGATTTGTACATTCCAAGAGCTTAGTACAGTGCTCTGCACATAGTAAGTGCTCAATAAATACTATTGAATGAATGAATAAAATGGGGATTACAAATCTGGGACATGGATTGTGTCCAAACTCATTAGCTTGCAACATTGTATCCACCCCGTAGAACAAAGTGTTGTTTTTGGTGTTGGTTTAGCTAGTAGTCTTCCTCAATTAATATGCCCTAAGTCACAATTCAAACCTTTCACACAACCTAAACACTTAAACTCGGACACCCCACAAGCTCCCAAGAGTTCAGCACAGTACTTTACAAACTATAAGCATGCAAAAATTGTTGATTCATTGACTGATTGTGAATTTGGTTTAAGCAAATAACTTCACTTTCCCAGATTGTCTGTCTGAAATATGAAGCTGATTTTTTCTCCGCACCCCCCAAGAAAGTGTTTATAAATGGGTTTAATATTTAAACGAGTAACTCTAAAGCAATATCACTATTTCCTGGTTATAGACTGCATTTGAACACCTCCTCCTGATTTTGACACTGCTTTTGACATTTAAAGAAAACCATTACCCCATTCTTTAAAAACAACGAGATGTTGTGAATGTTACAGAAATCTATTTCCAGGGAAGCTGCTTCCTAGAAAATCTCCACTGAGACTAGCAGTAGTGATTCAGTGGTCAGAACAGGATTGAGTTATTTCCTCTCAGTTCTTGACCAATTCCAATTTGCCTTTCATTAAGAGATGGGGAAAGTGACAAGATGGAAGCATTCAAAGACATTTGAGATCATAATCGCTTCACCGGAATATACAGGTGGTGATCATCAGGCTCCCACTTCTTAAAACCGGAGGGTTGAAAATAAAGAGGAAATGGGAAGAAAATGGCCAATGATAAGGAGTCATAGCATCCAATCACAACAATTTTTACTGCAAAGTCCCTTCAGTATGCCCCAAACTAATGTTTGAGTCAGAGGTTTTAATGCAATGTTTTCCTAAAAAGAACTAGTTCCAGTGTTAAAAAAAAAAAAAAAAAAAAAAGAACTGACCCATATGCAATCTCTACATTCCTTTCTAATATTTTTTTTGTTTTTATTTATTTTTTGGTCATGTAGAAAGAACTTGAACTAATTCTAGACTGGAGAAGTGTTTATTTCTTGAAACCACACAAGTGTAGCATTGAAATTCATAACTACTTTTTCTTTTCCAGCATGGATGAAAGCACTCTATTCCTTTAGGGAGAGATACATGCTAAGAATCAGAAAAAATGGATACACACAGATTAGATATTACTGAATGAATAAATATTGAGGTCAGAGACACAAAAGTATTATACAGCTCAAATTACAAAGGATGAAATCTAGTCATCCTATAATGTTGATTTGTATTACATGAGAAATCAATATTGTAATAGGAGGATAACTTATTCATTGTCTATGAATTATAAATGGATGGCTCTGCTCTTATAAAAAACATAGTTCTTCATTTCATGAATTCTTTAATTCAAAAGCATAGATTCTAATAATAACTGACCTTATCTCTCTTTGAGGTTGACTCTGGTGAATCTTTATTGATCTCTCTGTTTACCATTGATTCAATAAGCTCAACTTCATCTCATTTAACAAAACATGATCTCTGGCATCCTTGTTATTTCCTAACTATAACTTCATGCAATTATCCTGTTTTCCTTTTTGTCCAAAGGATTTGGGAATCATGCCCTTTGAGGTAGTCTCTTCAGAAAGTACACAAGATGGAGACTAGGCTGGTTGTAAGGTGGTTATGGGATGGAAATGTCTGCTATTTCTGTTGGTTTATACACTCCCAAGTGCTTAGTACAGTGCTCTGTACATAGTGAGTGCTTAATAAATATGAATGATGATGACGATGAGGAGGAGTCAGAGGTCATGGTTTCAAATCCCAGCTCTGCCACTTGTCAGCTTTGTGACTGTGGGCAAGTCACTTAACTTCTCTGGGCCTCAGTTACCTCATCTGTAAAATGGGGATTAACCGTGAGCCTAATGTGGGACAACCTGATTACCCTGTATCTACTCCAGCACTTAGAACAGTACTCTGCACATAGTAAGCACTTAACAAATATCAACATTTTTACTATTATGATTCTGCTCACCCAAGCACTTGTATTGTGCTCTGCACATAATAAGTCCTCAATAAACACCACTGATTGATTACCTGGTTGATTTGAGAGCTATTCCTTCTGGATCTCTGTACAGAATAGTCACCACACTGATGGGGCAGCTAAAGATTGTGACATTCCTCTGTGATAGACTCCAATTCCAGCACTGGCTCATTGAGTGACCTTGGCAAGCTGCTTAAATTTCTCTGGGCCTCAGTATCCTCATCTATGAAGAGGAGGTTAAACGCCCCCATTCTCCCTCTCCATGAGATGGTGGGTACTATGTGAAATAGGACCTGTGTCTGTTCTGACTGAATTGCATCTGTCTTAATAACAATTATGGTGCTCTGGCGTAGAGGAAAGAGAACAGACCTGGGAGTCAGAAGGACATGGGTTCTAATCCCGGCTCTGCCACTTGCCTTCTGTGTGACCTTGGACAGGTCACTTCACCTCTCTGGCCCTCAGTGACCTCATCTGTAAAATAGGGATTAAGACTAAGAGCCCAATGTGAAACAGAAACTGTGTCCAACCTGATTAACTTGCATCTCCCCCAGTGCTTAGAACAGTGCTTGACACAGAGTAAGCACTTAATAAATTCCATGATTATTATCTTCTAGACTGTGAGCCCATTGTTGGGTAGGGATTGTCTCTATTTGTTGCTGAATTGTACTTTCCAAGTGCTTAGTACAGCGCTCGGCGCACAGTGAGCACTCTATAAGTACAATTGAATGAAAGCCCCTTTATAAGTGCTGGGATGATCAGAAACAGATAAGATACAGGATGATCAGTTCAAACAGAATCCTTGTACCACACAGTGCTCACCATCTAAATAGTAGGGAAAATATGTAAAAATAAAAAAAAAAATAATAATAATCGTGGTATTTATTAAAACCTTACTATGGGCCAGGCACTCTACTAAGCACTAGGGGGTGGGTACAATCAAATCAAATTGGATACAGTCCCTGTCCCACATGGGGTTCACAGACTTAATCCCCATTTCATCGACGAGGGAACTGAGCCACAGGGAAGTGAAGTGAAGTCCACAATAAATAAGTATTCACGATGGTATTTGCTAAGCACTTACTATGTACCAAACACTGTTCTGAGCGCTGGGGTAGATCCCAGGTAATCAGGTTGTCCCATGTGGAGCTCACCATCTTAATCCCCATTTTACAGATGAGGTGACTGAGGCACAGAGAAGTGAAGTGACTTTTCCAAAGTCACACAACTGATAGGTGGCAGAGCTGGGATTAGAACCCACAACCTCTGACTCCCAAGCCTGTACTCTTTCCACAGAGCCATGCTGCTTCTCAATTTCTAGGCCCATGTTCTAGCCACTAGGCAAGATTGCTTCTCCTGTCATGTTGTACTTTTCTAAGCAGTTGGGGCTGATTGTAGGGTGGTCCTAGTGGAAAGAGTTGGAAGGCCTGGGTTATAGAGAAGCAGCGTGGCTCAGTGGAAAGAGCCCGGGCTTGGGAATCAGACGTCAAGGGTTCGAATTCCGGGTCTGCCACTTGTCAGTTGTGTGACTGTGGGCAAGTTACTTCACTTCTCCGTTTCTCAGTTACCTCCTCTGTAAAGTGAGGATTAACTGTGAGCTTTTAAAATGCAGATTAACTGTGAGCCTCAGGTGGGACAACCTGATTACCCTGTATCTACCCCAGCGCTTAGAACAGTGCTCTGCATATAGTAAGCCCTTAACAAATACCAACATTATTATTATTATTATTATTATTATTATTATTATTACAATCCTAGCTCTGCCACTTGACTGACGCATGACCCTGGATAAGTCACTTAACTTCTCTGTGCCTCACTCACTTAATCTACGAAATAGAGATTCAATACCTGTTCTCCCTCCTATTAAACTTTGAATCTTATGTGATAGCTGATTATCCTTTATCTACCCCAGCACTTAGTACAGTGCTTGACAGATTGTGAACACTTAACAAATGCCACAGTCGTTATCGTTACTTAGTCCAGTGATTTGTACACAGTAAGGGCTCAATGAATACCTTTAATTGATGGATTAATTAATTGAAGGGTATATTAGTGGGCCAAATGGTAACCTCTAACAGAGGTAGGTTGGTCTGGGGGAAAGAGCATAGGCCTGGAGGTCTGAGGACCTGAGTTCTAATTCTGCCTCTACCTCTTGCCTGCCATATGAGCTCAGGCAAGTCACCTCACTTCTCTGTGCCTCAGTTTCCTCAGATGTAACATGACTGTCAAATCCCCATTCTTCTTTCTATGTAAACTGTTAGCCCCATAGGGGACAGGGACTGATTATTTTGAGTTGCCTGCTTTGCTCATTTCGTACATATTCCAACATTTGATTCAGGGCTTGGCACAAAGTGATCACTTTGCAAATACCACAGTTATTTTTTTTCTCTGTTCATCCTAAAGATTCCCTGGGCATCAGTGCGGTGACAAGAAGAGCCTGTAAAGCCAATCTGAATGCATGGCTTAAGGGAATGAGTGTCCAAGTCATTGAAATACCTCAGCTCAACAGGGAGTCAGTCTGTCATTAGCTAGAATATTCTCCTAATTTCCACTTGGATTCCCAGCCTTATCTCTGCAGCGCTCTGCTCTACTCCACAAGAGTTTTCAAGCAATCAAAACTACCAGCCTTTAACAGAGTGAGCAGGTGTGTGCCGGACAGAGGTGACTGGGGTAATTCCCAAGGTTGGTCTGGAACAGAATCGCTCCCCACCTCCCGTCAAATCTATTGTTCTGCCAAAAGCAGCATGGCCTAGTAGTTAGAGAATGGGTCTGGGAGTCAGAAGGACCTGGGTTCTAATCTCGGTTTTCCCACTCATCTGCTGTGTGATTTTAGGTACGTCACTTCACTTCTCTGGGCCTCAGGGACCTAATCTGTAAAATGAGGATTGAGACTGTGAGTCCCATGGGGGACAGGGACTGGGTTCAACCTGCTTACCTTGTATCTACCCCAGCACTTAATACAGTGTCTGGCACATAATAAAGCATTTAACAAATACCATAAAAAAAAAAAGAAATCAAGGGAAAATTAGACTTAGTTGGAATATCTCTGCATTCATCTGGCACTGATAAGATTCTTATTACAGTGTTCTGCATACACTAAATGTTCACTAAATGGGAAGCAGTATAGCCTAGTAGATAGAGTACAGGCCTGGGAGTCAAAAGGAGCTGGCTCCTAATTCAGTCTCCACCACTGCTCTGCTGTGTGACTTTGGGCAAAGTATTTCACTTCACTGTGCTTCACTTACCTCATCTGTAAAATGGGCATTTAAGATTGTGAGCCTCACGTGGGACATGGACGGTGTCCACATTGACTGGTTTATTCAGTGCCTTATCAGTTCAGGAATTGCTTAAAAATACCATAAAAATACATACTACTGATTGAATAACTGGTTCCCCCTCTAGATTGTAGGTTCTTTAAGGATAGGAGTAATGTCATTTTACAATATTTTCTTTTCCAAAATGCTGAGTAGCGTGCTCACCTCATTCCACCCCGCTCTCACCTTTCCACCCTACTGCTCTCCTATCAGAACACAGACCACAGACTTCACTCCTCTAATGACAACCTACTCACTGTACCTCGATCTCATCTATCTCTTGACAAATCTCTCGCCCACTTCCAGCATCCGGCCCGGAACGCCCTCCCTCCTCATATCTGACTAATTGAAGGTCCATCTCCTCCAAGAGGTCTTCCCTGACTAAGCCTTCTTTTCCTTTTCTTCCACTCCCTTCTGCATCACCCCGACTTGCTCTCTTTATTCATACCCCCTTTCAGCCCTACAGCACTTATTTGCACATTTGTAATTTGTCTGGGAGTCAGAAGGATCTGGGTTCTAATTCCCATCCCCCACCTGTCTGCTATGTGACCTGGGACAAGTCACTTCACTTCTCTGTGCCCCAGTTACCTCATCTGTAAAATTGAGATTTAGACTGTGAGCCCAATGTGAGACAGGGACTGTGTCTAACCTGATAACCCTGTATTTGCCCCAGTACTAGAATATTGCTGGTACACAGTAAGCACTTAACAAGTATCATCTTTATTATTATTATTATTAATAGTAACATCAACTTACTCTATAGTCTTTCCACACACAGTAAACACTCAATAAAGACCAGTGATTGATTGAAGGAGCGTAAGGTGGCCTAGCAGAAAGAAGAGGAAACCATCTCTATTACCGGCTCTGTTCAGTTGACTCAATAGTGGAGTGAGGAGAGCTGACAGTTACTCAGAGAAAGAGGGTCGGCTGAGAAACCAAACCCGTCCTCCACATACCACTGGGTAACCACTTCGGTGAGTAGCCATCGGCTAGTTTCTTTACTGGTCATCTGATGCAGTTTAAATGCAAAATGACTTCAGGTGCTCTAGTTCAACACCATTAACCTTTCCCTCAATAAGACATCCCTCGGAGAAGGAAATGGAAAAGGATTTAATGGGGCATCATGGGAGTGAAAAGCTTTGCTTTATCTTTGCTCTCTAGCCTTTCAGCGGAATGGACCAACCCGTTGTCCTCGGAGATCCTCAAGGTCTTGGTTACGTGGGGAAATGGATTATCCCTGTTGAAGACTTGTCTGAGAGACAGAGTGTGTTGCATTATTCTAGAATCCCTTACAAATCATATCCTTGTATGGGCCAATGAATCCACCAAAACAACAACAGCAAATCAAGGAATCTATCATAAAAATTAGGACATTCATTAAGGGTTTACTATGTACCAAGCTCTGGATTCCATGTGAGATAATCAGATCTGATACAGTCCCTGTCTCACATAGAGCACAGCTGCCAAATAGGAGGGAGAGCAATTGATCGATCAATTGATAGCACTTATCGAGTGCTTACCATGTGCAGATCACTGTAGTAAGCCTTTGGGAAAGAACAATGCAACAGTTGGTAGACAGATTCCTTGCCCACGAAGAGCTCACATTTGAAAGGGGGAGACAGACATTGATAGAATAAATTATGGATATACATGTAACTGCCGTGGGGCTGAGGGATGGGCGGATAAAAGATGCAAATCCACGTACAAGGGGGTCCCAGGAGGTGGTGGGAGAAAAGGAAATGAGGGCTTAGTCAGGGAAGGACTCTTGAAGAATATTTGCCTTGAATAAGGCTTGGAAGGGGGGAGAGTAATTGTCTGTTGGAGATGAAGAGGGAGGAAAATCCAGGTCAGAGGCAAGACACGGGCAAAAGTCCACAGCAAGATAGATGAGATCGAGGTACAGTCATTCATTCAATTGTTTTGTTGAGCACTTACTGTGTGCAGAGCACTGTACTAAGCACTTGGGAGAGTACAGTACAACATGGAACGGACACACACCCTGTCCTCAATGAGTTTACAGTCCAGAGACTGTACAGTGAGTACTTTGGCACTAGAGGAGTGCAGTATGCAGGCAGGGTTGTAGAGAAGCATCATGGCTCAGTGGAAAGAGCACGGGTTGGGGAGTCAGAGGTCATGGATTCCAATCCCGGCTCTGCCGCTTGTCAGCTCTGTGACTATGGGCAAGTCACTTCACTTCCCTGGGCCTCATTTACCTCCACTGTAAAATGGGGATGAAGACTGTGAGCCCCACGTGAGATAACCTGATCACCTTGAATCCCCCCAGTGCTTAGAATAGTGCTTTGCACATAGTAAGTGTTTAGCAGATGCCATGATTATTATTATTATTATAATTATTATTAGTAGGAGAGCAGCAAAGTGAGGTAGGAGGGGGCATGATGATTGAGTGTTTCAAAGCCGACAGTAAGGATATTCTGTTTGATGTGGAGGTGGAATGGAGACCACCATAGGTTCTTGAGGAGTGGGGAGACGTGGACTGAATGTTTCTGTAGAAATATGATCCTGGCAGCAGAGCAAAATACGGACTGGAGTTGGGAGAGATGGGAGGCAGGGAGATCAGCAAGGAGACTGATACAGTCATCGAGGTGGGAGGGGATAAGTACTTGAATTAACATGGTAGCATTTGGAATGATGAGGAAAGGGTGAACTTTAGTGATGCTGTGAAGGGTGAAGTGACAGGTTTTAGTCATAGATTGAAAACGTGGGTTGAAAGAGAGGAATCAAAGATTACACCAAGATTACGGGTTTGCGAGACACGCAGGATGGCAGTGCTGTCTACAGTGATGGGAAAATCGGGGGAGGACAGGGTTTAGATGGGATGATAAGGAATTCCGTTTTGGACATGTTGAATTTACGGTGTCGGTGGGACATCCAGGTGGAAGCATCTTGAAGGCAGGCGGAAATGTGAGACTGCAGAGAGGGAGAGAGCTGAGGCTGGAGATGTAGATTTGGGACTTATCCACATAGAGGTGATAGTTAAAGCCTTGAGAGTGAATGCCTTCTCCAAGTGAGTGGGTGTAGATGGAGAAGAGAATTGAACCCAGAACTGGACCTTGAGATATTAGATCCCCATTTGATTGATGAGGAAACTGAGGCACCAATGCAACGCAGAAGGTAAGTGATGGACCAGGGATTAGAACCCACGTTTCTTATCTCTCAAGCTAGTTTTCTTTCCACTAAGCCACAGGAATACATTACCAGTAAAATGTAAGCTCCGTGTGAAAGGGATTCATGGATGCTTGTACTTTCCCAGGAGCTTAGTTCTGAACATTCCCCAAAACCATCTCTCAGGAAATACTACATATTAATTTACTGCTTCCCCTTCCTTTGCAGATTGTTCCTTGATTCTTCCCTTCCCTGTTCTTCACTTCCTTCCCCTAACACATGAGAATTTCATTTTTTTTAATCAATTCCCCACTTCTCTGAAAAATCTCTGCCTGTAAGTTTTTATCCCTGATACTAGCCATCATCTAGGCCACCTATTGAACTAATTCTTCTGTTCTCTGAAAATCTACTTAGAGAAACGGAATGACCTATTGAAAAGATCATGAGCACTAGGATCAGAGGTTGTGGGTTTCTAATCCCAGCTCTGCCATTTGCCTGCTGTGTGGCCTCGAACAAGTTGCTTAACTTCACCGAGCCTCAGTTTTGTCGTCTGTAAAAGACAGATAAAATAACTCTTCTTACTCCACCTTAAACTGTGAGCCCCATGTGGTCCATCAACTATGTCCAACCTGATTAAATTGTATCTACCTCAGCGCTTGACACAGAGTGAGCCCTTAAAAATGCCACAGTTATCATTATTATAATTATATAGCAAGACATAAAGGAATCCGTTAGGAAGGCACATCATGGTGAAATATACGCTCTTTCCAGGAAAAGTTCATGGCTGCTCCTATTGTAAACTCCCACATGCTTAGTATGGTGCTCTTGGGGCAATAGACTCTCAGTAAATAGTCTGGATTTTCACTCCTTTCATTCACTGCAGTCTATTCCCCTGCACCTCTCTCTCCTGGTCCTCACTTCCTTGCCCTAATAAATGAAGATTTAAATTTAAAACATCGACTCCCTCCATCCTCTGAAAAATTGCTGGATCAAAACTTTTTATTGCCCTTTATTGACCATAATCCAGACCTGCATATTGAACGCATTCTCTCTTTGTGTAAGCATTGATTTATTGAGCACTTACTGTGTGTAGAGCACTGTACTAAGTGCCCGGAAAAGTAATGATAATAATAATAATAATAATAATAATGTTGGTATTTGTTAAGCACTTACTATATGCAGAGCACTGTTCTAAGCACTGGGGTGGATACAGGGTAATCAGGTTGTCTCAAGGCAGACTCGCAGTTAATCCCCATTTTTACAGATGAGGTAACTGAGGCACAGAGAAGTTAAGTGACTTTCCCACAGTCACACAGTTGACAAGCGGCAGAGCCGGGATACTGTACGGCAGAGTTAGTAGACCGGTTCCCTGACCACACGTCTCTCCAGAGCCATTTTCAAAATAAACTGTAGACATGGCTTATTCCCCATCAGCATTTTATAGCCTGTCACCGCGTTACCCACCAAGTAGGGAAGTAAATTGCGGGATTCAATTTGGTCACTTCTAGAAAGGATAGTTCATGGAGCATAAAGTAATCAATGACTCTGAGAATTGAGAGTAAACTTTGAAAACTGATGGCCAAATGCCAATCAGGGCCTTGGACTGACTCGTGTGTTAAATTATTTATCCAATTAAGGCGATAATCAGCGGTGCATTACAGGGAATGATAATGTTTCATTTTTCCCCCCCTAAATATGAGCCAAGCGCTAATTCAATTGACTTCCTTCTCAAATATGCCAAGCTTCAGTTGAGCTCAGATATTCTCTGAACACAGTGAGGATTACACAGAAGCTTTGATTGTCATTCTATTTCATGGATGCCAGATTCACTTTGTTCAACAACCCCTCATTAGCCCCATGTGTGTCAGGATTCCTCACACGAGGCTGAGGAGGGAGGGGGAGGGCAACGGGAATCCATTCACCACCACCGCCCCCCTCTGTGACTCCCCTAATTGGACAGCGATGGCCCACACACACCCCTATCATTTCCCATCCCCCAGCTCTAGAGAGTCCTGATCTCCCTGAGTTCCATAATTATCCTCTTGGTCTGCTTCCCCTTCTGGGGTTCTACCTGGGATGGTCAGTGGCAGGCAGGACTGAAATCTGAGATCCCATGATGGGTGGGGCTTTAATAATAATAATAATACTATGGCATTTGTTAAGCACTTACTATTTACCAAACACCATCCTAAGCGCCGGGGTTTCTACAAGGTAAGCAAGCTATCCTATGTGGGGCTCACAGTTTTAATCCCCATTTTATAGATGATATAACTGAGACCCAGAGAAGCCAAGTGGCTTGCCCAAGGTCACACAGCAGACAAGTGGCGAAGCCAGGATTAGAACCCACATCCTCTGACTGCGGAGCTCGTGCTCCTTCCACTCAGCCACGCTGCTTCTCCCTGCTTTTGACTTCCCATTTTCGAACCTACCCATTGGAGATTCAGAGCTTTGTTGCCTAGTGGCTAGAGCCTGGGCCTGGGAGTCAGAAGGACCCGGGTCTGCCATTTGCCTGCTGTATGACCTTGGGCAAGTCACTTTTCTTCTCTGTGCCTCAGTTACCTCATCTATAAAATGGGGATTGAGACTGTGAGCCCTATGTGAGACAGGGACTGCGTCCAACCCTATTTGCCTGTATCCACTCTCATGCTTCTCTCAGAGAAGCAGCGTGGCGCAGTGGAAAGAGCACGGGCTTTGGAGTCAGGGCTCATGAGTTCAAATCCCAGCTCTGCCACTTGTCAGCTGTGTGACTGTGGGCAAGTCACTTAACTTCTCTGTGCCTCAGTTCCCTCATCTGTAAAATGGGGATTAAGACTGTGAGCCCCATGTGGGACAACCTGATTCCCCTGTGTCTACCCCAGCGCTTAGAACAGTGCTCTGCACATAGTAAGCGCTTAACAAATACCAACATTATTATTATTATTATTATGCTTAATACAGTATCCAGCACAAAGCAAGGACTAAACAAATACCATTAATGCTGACATTGTTATTATTATTCTACTCCCAGCTCCACCGCTTGCCTGCTGTGTGACCTTGGGCAAGTCACTTCATTTCTCTGTGCTCTGGTTACCTCATCTGTATAGTGGAGAGTAAATCTTCCTCACCCCTTTTTTCGACTGTGAGCCTCGTGTGGGACAGGGACTGTATCCAATCTGATTATCTTGTATCTACTTCAGTGCTTAGTACAATGTTTGGCACACGATAAGCTCTTAATAAGGACCATAAAAATTCCTATAGAATGGTGAATATTCATGGTCGGGTCTTAGATGTTTTGGCGGATTCCTTAAGCTGTCGTGGTGTTGGATTCCTAAGGGACTGAAGTCCATATCAAAAGACACTCTCTCAAAGAATACATCCAATTCTGCCTGAACTTGGGAAAAGAGTTCTTATGGAAGCCTCATTGGAAATGGGAATAGCCATGGTATATATTTAAGCAATCAGTCAATCAATCAGTCATATTCATTAAGTGCTTACTGTGTGCAGGCCACTGCACTAAGCGCTTGGGAAAGTTTGTCACAACAATGTAACAGGCATACTCCCTGCCCACGATGAGCTTACAATCTACTAAGCTCTCACAGAGTCCAATGCTTTGTCTGACTGCCTTGAAATGGACAGCGGGTGAACAAGACATACACCCCACCCACAGGGAACATATACTTTACCAGGGAAAGGCATTTGTCTTCCATTAAACCTGATTTAAGATTGAGCTCAGTCTTACAACCTCTGCTGACAGGCCTCCAAAAGCAAACGATGTGAGAGAAGCTAACCAGCAACTGTGTATCAGACAGAAAGTCCTTGCCATAATCTTTAAAAACACTCTATGACATTACCTCTTCCTGCCTCATCTTGCTACTCTCCCGCTCCAACCCAGCCCGCACACTTCGCTCCTCTAATGCCAACCTTCTCGCTGTGCCTAGATCTCATCTGTCTCGCTGCCCATCTCTCACCCCCACCCTGCCTCTGGCCTGGAACGCCCTCCTTCACATTAGGCAGACGATCACTCACCCTATCTTCAAAACCTTAATAAAAACACATCTTCTTCAAGAGGACTTCCCTGACTGAGCCCTCGTTTCATCTTCTTTCACTCTCTTCAGTGTCACCTCTGATTTGCTTACTTTATTCACCTCTCCCTCGGCCCCACAGCACTTTTACACCTGTCCATAATTTATATATTTATATCAATGTCCGTCTCCCCCTGTATAATGTTAAGTTCTTTGTAGTCAGGGAACATGTCTACCAACTCTGTTGTGAGCAGGGATTGTCTCTATTAATGAATTGCACTTTCCAAGCGCTTAGTACAGTGCTCGGCACACAGTAAGTGCTCAATAAATACGATTGAATGAATGAACGTAGTCTCCCAAGCGCTTAGTACAGTGCTCTGCACAGAGCAAATACTCAGTAAATATGATTGAATACCCAGTCTATCAGTAGTATTCAGTGAGTACCAACTGTATGCAGAACACTGTACTAAATACCATCAATTTTTCAATCAATGTTATTTATTATGATGCTTACTGTGTATTGAGCACAAGAAAAAGTACAACACAAAGGAGTTAGTAATAATAATTATGGTCTTTGTTAAGCACTTAATATGCTCCAGGCACTGTTCTAAGCGCGGATAATAACGATGGTACTTGTTAAGTGCTCACTATGTGCCAAGCCCTGTTCTAAGCACTGGGGTAGATACAAGGTCATCAGGTTGTCCCACATGGGGCTCACAGTCTTAATCCTTATTTTCCAGATGAGGTAACTGAGGCACAGAGAAGCAAAGTGACTTGCCCAAAGTCACGCAGCTGACAGATGGCAGAGCCGGTATTAAAATAGACGACCTCTGATTCCCAAGCCCGGGCTCTTTCCACTAAACCACACTTGTTCCCTTCTTACAGGAGCTTAAAGTTCCTTTGAATTAAAACTAGACACTGGATTGAGTAAAGTGAAATCGTAATGGAATTTCTCCATGCTCAGAAAAAGGCGTAGCTGAAGCTGAAACTAGAGTTTCCAGTTAGAATACAGAATCTGAGCGTTACCGCTTTGTTGAGCAAGCTAACTTGCTGTTTTCATTAGTCAGAATGAGTTGATTTAACTATCGGTCCTTTTTCAGTTGTATCCCTGCATCATTTCCTAATGGAGTTTCTGAAATGCATTTCTATGCTGTCATAAGTGTAGACTAATTGTTCTTGTTTCTATCCTTTGTCATATCTCTTCCCATTTTCACTCATATTATAATTACGCATTGGGACTCATTTGCCAGTAGTTTTTGATTCGTCTTCTTTTGTCCTTCTTGTTCTATTTGTTCAAGTCAAATCCCCGATCAGTTCAGATTGGAAGGCAATTTAGGAACAGTCCTTTGTCTGGAAGGGAGATCAAGAGCGTATATCTCTCAGCAAATCAAATTTCTTAAGTAATGATGCATTTATCATATGAACCCACTTTGTGGACTGATTGCCCATTGTTTTTTTCCAAACAATATTTCTGCTGAAGTATTTAATTCTCATACGGCACTTAGAGTTTTAACTGTGCATTTAATTCTTAGATAATTGCCATCAATATTGATGTGGCTGAACTTTTATCCTATTACATGTGGTAATAATTTCTACCATTAGATCATCTCCCAAAGGTTTACTTTTCAGATTCACATAGTGCTTCAATGTCATATTCCTTTGCAAAGCTCACATTATTGTTGTTATTATTATGATTATTATTATTTTTATTTCCAATAATGACTGTTCAGTTCCAGATTTCAACATTGGATATGAGTTGATGATTTCATTATTTTTACATTCACCTTCCAATATTTTCAGCCCAGATGAAAAATCTCATCCCTTGTCTTTTCCACTTTAATTTTATCTCATGTGAAGTGTAGACTGGAAGCTTCTTGTAAACAGGGACCATGATTACCAATTCTGTGATATTGTCTTCTCCCAATGAGAAGCCACGGGAAGCAGCCCGGATTAGTGGAAAGAGAGGTCGTGGCTTCTAATCCCGGCTCTGCCACTTGTCAGCTGTGTGACTTTGGGCTACTCATTTCACACCTCTGTGCCTCAGTTCCCTCATCTGTAAAACGGGGATTAAGACTGTGAGCCCCACGTGGAACAATCTGATGACCTTGTATCTACCCCAATGCTTAGAACAGTGATTGGTACATAGTAAATGCTTAACTAATATCATCATTGTTATCATTACTATCCCAAGGGCTTAGGACAGTCATCTGCCTACCCAGTAAGAGCTCAATAAATACCAGGGATTGATTGACTGGTTGATTTGGACATTAAATTAATGTCACCTTCCAGAACAACACATTTTTATTCTCACCCTGAATGTCCCTGCTTCACTCAAAGCTTCTCTTAAGGACAATTCTTACATTTCATCTAGATCGAGTCCCTGACCTTTATACTAGTGATTCTTTCATTCCACACGAGCCTCTTAGCTGTGTGGATCGCAACTTCCTATACTATAGGATATATCATTCTTAATACTCTCAAGTGTATTTTGTTCCTATTCAAGTATCCTGATGAATAAATGTGCTGCTTTTGGCTGTTTCCTGACAGCAGGAGGAAAACAAAAATAACAACAACAATAATGATGATAGCAATCATAATAGTTGTATTTCTTAAGTTCTTGCTTTTGTGTCAAGCACTATACTAGAGTTGTGAGCTTGTTTTAGGTGGGGGATATGTCAGCTTATTTTTGTATTGTACTTTCCCAAATGCTTAGTACCCTGTTCCACACACAGTAAGCACTCAATGACTATGATTGAGTGAATGAATGAATTCATGCTGGAATAGACTCAAAAACATCAAGGGGGACATTATTCCTGTCCCGGGAATTCATTATCTAAGGAGAAGTAGAATGACTTAGTAGATGGCACGTGGGCCTGGAAGTCAGAGGTCATTCATTCATTCAATTATATTTATTGAGTGCTTACTGTGTGCAGAACACCGTATTAAATGCTTGGAAAGTACTGCATAGTATAGTAAAGTACTGCATATATATATACATATTTACTATACTGTACTATAGTTTTACTTTATTATTAGTGGACAACCTATCTTAGTATATATAGTTTACTTATATATACTTATTAGTATATATAGTTTTACTTTATTATTAGTGGACAACCTATCTTGGCATCTGCCCCAGTTGCTTCTCTAGATCTCGGCCCAATTAGTTACTGTTAGGTAGATCGGGGTTTCCCCCTCTCAGGGTCACACCTGGTGAGTTTCCAGTCTTCTATCAGTCTCAGCTGTTGGAGGGAGAGTCAAGAAGAGGCCTGTCTATTCCATTCCTAGCTTGGGCAGGGACTAGCGAGTGGCAGACCATCTGCTACAAGTCAAAACTCATGCTTGCTGGGCAGCAGTGGCACGGCAGAGAGTCGAGGGTGGAGACTCGTGTTTACTGCGCGGAAGGAGGCGATGGTAAACCACTTCTTGGTTTTCTTGGAAAGTAGTGTATATAGTATATAATATATTTAAATGTATTTGTTGAGTGCTTGTTATGTGCCAGGCATTGTACTAAGCACTGGGGTAGATAAAAGCTAATCGAGGATTGGACATGGTACCTGTCCCACACAGGGCTCACAGTCTTAATCCCCCATTTTACAGATGAGCTATCTGAGGCACAGAGAAGTTAAGGCCAAATAGTGAAGCCGTGTGGCCTTTTGGAAAAAGCAAGAAAACATTCTGGATCCACTGCCAGAACGGTGGCAGATGGAGAGCAGGGCATTCTGGGAGAGATGTATCCACGGGTCGGAAACGACTCTGCATAAAACGAGTCACATCGGGGTTTCAGGAGGAAACGGTCACTAGATCTCCAAATATTCTATTATTGAGCCATTCCAAGTGACAGTAAGATGTAATTTCAACGTTCTGAACGGCCACCACCGCCCATCCCCAATATCACCCCAGTGTCATCGTCAATAAGTTTCCGAACTCAAAGTCAGTGGATTCGGCTATCAAGGGAATGCATTATTATTATAACAGAAAGTGCCATATCTCTCCTTTCCTCCAGCTGTAACAACGGTCAGCTATCTCTGATGGGAGAAGACCATTTTGATGGGTAGATGACTGTTTTAAAAAGAACCATCTTTAAAACCCCAGTGGCTGAACTCCACCATTACCGACTAACTGAAAATTAACGACCCCAACAACTTACCGTAGACTTTTACGACGGCAATAAGATCGCATTCATATATTTTCACACTAAGTGTTAAAAGTAAATGGTAGCTAATAACTGCTTTATGCGTAGCTGACTGTTCCAGGGTAGGTTTTGCGTTTTGAATTATGCATATACATGACTTTCAAGTCCGAGCAGACGGAGGTTAGTATTAAGCTAAGAAACCCCAGAAGAAGCGGCTAAGATAACATGTACTCTCTCATGGAGGCCAGCTTTAAAAGGCACAGAGGTCATATCGCAGGGGATTGAATCGTTTTTGACAATCCCCTCAACGGGTAGGATTATGTGCTGACATCTCATTATTGAAGTACTGAAACATGAATAATTTGTCCTGCATGATGACCAAGAGATAGAGACACGCATTCAGTAATCCAACTCTCTCCTCTAAAAGAATACGTTCAAAAGGATATCAAGAGAATAGAAATGGGGAAGGAGAAAGAACTACTTAAGCCATGGAGAGGTGAAGGTATGAAAAGACTCCCCGCTTTGGCTAATACAGGGAAGTCAAATCTGCCGAAGCAGCACTTTTTCTCCAAGGGAGTACATTCTAAAGAAGGCCAAATGTGAGATGATTTATTTTCCTTAAAACAGAACTGTTACTTTTCCCCTTCAAGCTGTTCCATTTGAAAAGTAGAATACCTTTGCTGAAGAAAAAGACCCAATTTACGTCATTCATTATTATTCCATATATAAAACCGACTCCTCTAATCACTGTACCCTACTTAGCTTTGTTTTTAAATTGTGTATTTGTGTCTTTATATTGTCTTTCATATATAGTATATAGTATTTTATGTATACATATGTATGCATATATATATCATACCCATTGTGCTTTTTCCATTAATATATCAATATAACATGTTGACATACTGATAATACATCAATGTAAAGGGTCAATCACATATAATATATATAATAACATATACATATATGTATATGTATATACTTACATACACTCACTCCTCACTCTAGGCTTCAAGGCTCTCCATCACCTTGCCCCTTCCTACCTCTCCTCCCTTCTCTCTTTCTACCGCCCACCCCGCACGCTCCGCTCCTCCGCCGCCCACCTCCTCGCCGTCCCTCGGTCTCGCCTATCCCGCCGTCGACCCCCGGGTCACGTCATCCCGCGGTCCTGGAACGCCCTCCCTCCTCACCTCCGCCAAACCGATTCTCTTCCCCTCTTCAAAACCCTACTTAAACCTCACCTCCTCCAAGAGGCCTTCCCAGACCGAGCTCCCCTTCTCCCTCTACTCCCTCTGCCACCCCCCCTTCACCTCTCCGCAGCTTAACCCTCTTTTCCCCCCATTTCCCTCTGCTCCTCCCACTCTCCCTTCCCGTCCCCTCAACACCGTACTCGTCCGCTCGACTGTATATATTTTCATTACCCTATTTATTTTGTTAATGAAATGTACATCACCTCGATTCTACTGATTTTCTTCCCCTCTTCAAAACCCTACTTAAAACTAACCTCCTCCAAGAGGCCTTCCCAGACTGAGCTCCTCTTCTCCCTCTACTCCCTCTGCCACCCCCCTTTGCCTCTCTGCAGCTAAACCCTCTTTTTCCCCTTTTCCCTCTGCTCCTCCCCCTCTCCCTTCCCATCCCCACAGCACCGTACTCGTCTGCTCAACTGTATATATTTCCATTACCCTATTTATTTTGTTAATGAATTGTACATTGCCTTGATTCTATTTAGTTGCCATTGTTTTTATGAGATGTTCTTCCCCTTGACTCTATTTATTGCCATTGTTCTTGTCTGTCCGTCTCCCCCGATTAGACGGTAAGCCCGTCAAACGGCAGGGACCGTCTCTATCTGTTGCCGACTTGTTCATTCCAAGCGCTTAGTACAGTGCTCTGCACATAGTAAGCGCTCAATAAATATTATTGAATGAATTTAGTTGCCATTGTTTTTACGAGATGTTCTTCCCCTTGACTCTATTTATTGCCATCGTTCTCGTCTGTCCGTCTCCCCCGATTAGACCGTAAGCAGGTCAAACGGCAGGGACCGTCTCTATCTGTTGCCGACTTGTTCATTCCAAGTGCTTAGTACAGTGCTCTGCACATAGTAAGCGCTCTATAAATACTATTGAATGAATGTATATATATATATATGACTTCAGAATTTTTTGAGCACTTATTATGCTCTAAGCAGTGAACTAAGCACTGGGGTAGATACAAGATCATCAGAGAAGCAGCGTGGCTCTGTGGAAAGAGCCTGGGCTTGGGAGTCTGAGGTCTTGGGTTCTAATCCCAGCTTCGCCACTTGTCAGCTGTGTGACTTTGGGCAAATCACTTTACTTCTCTGTGCCTCAGTTAACTCATCTGTAAAATGGGGGTTAACTGTGAGCCCCATGTGTGACAACATGATTACCTTCTACCCCAGCGCTTAGAATAGTGCTCTGCACATAGTAAGCACTTAACAAATACCAACATTATTATCATTAGATCTTACATAAAACTCACACTCTAAGTAGGAGGCAGAACAGCTATTGAGTCACTACTTTGCAGATGAAGGAATTAAATTAGGTAATTTGCCCAAGGTCACCCAGCATGGAAGTGGAGGAACCAGCATTAGAACCCAGGTCCTCCGACTCTTAGGCCCATGGTCTTTCCATTAGTCCATGATGATGCCTATATATATATATATTGAATAACCATTCTTGTTGTAGGCAGGGATTGTGTATGTATGTTGTATTATACTCTCCCAAGCACTTATTACTGTTTTCTGTACACATTGAGCACTCAATAAATAGGATTGATTGATTTCTAAGCAGTGGTACAGAACTTCCGGGAATCCTCAGATTAAACCAAGATATAGTACAGACTGAAGGGTATTAGCTTCCTTGGGAAAGTGACTGTCTTTTATTTAATTTATTTATTTATTTATTTATTTATTTATTTATTTATTTATTTATTTATTTATTCATTTATTTATTTATTTATTTATTTTTTTGAGGACAGGATCAAAGAATAAAGAAATCCCCTTGCTCTGTCTATCTCAAAAACACTCCGATCCGCATCTGTGGTCCATTCAGACTTCCAGGGTCAGGGGTGTTTGTGAGCAACTAGAATGTCAGAGACCCCAAAAGGTTCAGCTGTGAAGGAAGCCTGGAATCATTCACATTTAAAGCACCAAGAGAAGAGTTACCCCATGCAAGGGGGTTCCCCATCCTTGGACCCTCTGTACCTCGTTTTCTCACTCTCAGTCCTTTTCTAAAAGTCAATCAGTGATATTCATGGATCAGCTGAGCGACAGTCACTGCATTACTGATTCATTCATTCAATCAAATTTATCGAGTGCTTACTGTGTGCAGAGCACTATACTAAGCATTTGAGAGAGTGCAATACAACGATAAAGAGACATATTCCCTGCCCACAACGAGATTACAGTCTAGATCACTCGGAAGACTCAAAGAGAAGCAAAACACATATGTTCTTCCCCAAAAGAGCCTACCATCTTATGAAACTGGAGTTCACCATCTGAAAGGTGTGTCTTCTAACTCTCAAGTACACTCAAATGTAGCCTCTTGAGTGTTTAGCACAGTGTCCTGCATTCAGTACGTGCTCATCAGTACAGATGCTTGATTGAAAATGAACTGTTGGAAAGGACAAGCAAAAGTCCAGGAGTGGGGCATAGTGGAAAAGGCACAGGTCTGGGAGTGAGGAACCAGATTTCTAATCCCACCTCTTTCACTTGCTTACTATGTGACCTTAGACAAGTCATTTTTTCTCACTTCAGTCCACTCATGTGTAAAATGGGGATTTGTTACTTGATCTCCTTCCCCCTAAGACTGTGAGTCCAATATGAGACAGAGATTCTATCAAACCTTATGTCTAATAAATGTAATTGTTATGAATATTATTATTGTTCATATCATCATCATTATTTAAGGTATTTGTTAAGTGCTTACTCTACGCCAGGCACTGTACTAAGCGCTGAGGTAGAAACAAACTAATCAGGTTGGTCACAGTCCATGTCCCCAGTGGAGCTCACAGTCTTCATCTCCATTGAATATATGGGGTAATTGAGGAAAAGAGATGTTAATCTTTCAATCAATCAATCAGTTGTATTTATTGAGCACTTACTACGTGCAGAGCACTGTACTAAGTGCTGGGGTTTGTAAAGTGACTTGCCCAAGGTCACAAAGCAAGTCGAATTGGGATTAGAACTCAGGTCTTTCTGACTCCCAGGCCCAGGCTCTATTCACTCGGCCTCACTGCTTCTTCTTATTTTTCTTAACCCAGAATATCTCCGTATCGGAAGGATGTGGACACGATTCAACCTAATCCCATGATTAAACCTTAATGCACCCACTTTAAACACGATGATCATTAAGAATCGACAATCACTCTTCGCTAATCTATTCCATAGCTCATGCGAGATGTTTCCTCAGTGTATTTAAGGAATTTTTAAGTATCGAAGAAGCCGGGACTGGGAATCGAATTCACCATTCATCTCCTTCGTCTGCCTGCCCTGAAAAGGAGGAAAGAAAACGAAAGCCAATCCAACATGGATGAGAGAGGGACTCCCAAGTCCATTAAAAAACTTTGCTGGTCCATTTGTCCATCAATGAAAATCTGTCAGATGTGGTAAAGGGCAAAGATTACATTTGATCTCTTCAGTTTTACTCCCGCTCCCAAAGCAGACATCAACCTGAAGAGGAAAAAGACCGACACAATAAGAGAAGTGGCCAGCGGTGAGTCTCTTCTGAATGGAGGGATAGATATGTTTAACTCTTGCCGGGCTAGTGTTCCTCCCCAAAGCTCTGAATGTCCTTTTCCATTCTGGGTTTTCAAGCTGTTTAAAGGAGAGAACCTGTCATATGAATCTGTGACATCTCTCCATCCCGACTGTAGATTTTTAGAGTCTATATAACCCCTTAGGAAACGTAGCATTTTTAATATATATATATTAAAAATAAATAAATATTGGTATTTGTTAAGTGCTTACTATGTGCAGAGCACTGTTCTAAGCACTGGGGGAGATATAGGGTAATCAGGTTGTCCCACGTGAGGGTCACAGTTAATCCCCGTTTTACAGATGAGGCACAGAGAGGTGAAGTGACTTGCCCACAGTCACACAGCTGAGTGGCAGTCAGAATTCAAACCCATGACCTCTGACTCCCTGGCCTGGGCTCTTTCCACCGAGCCATGCTGCTTCCCTATGTCTCCCTCCTCTAGACTGAAGCTTGTTGTGGGCAGGGAATGTGCCTGTTTATTGTTGAATTATACTCTCCCGAGTGCTGAGTACAGTGCTCTGCACACAGCAAGTGCTCAGTGAATATGATCAAATAAATTGCTAGTTATTTATTCTGTTATATTTCCTGCTTCCAAGTGCATAGTGATAATAACAACCATAATAATAATGATAATAATAAAGGTATTTGTTAAGTGCTGACTATGGGTCAAACACTGTTCTAAGCACTCGTAATCAAGTTGGACACAGTCCCTGTCCCACGTGGGGCTCACCAGGTCTGCACACAGTAAGCACTCAATAAACCCAGCTGATAAGTCATCTCCCCAGTGATTTTTTTTTTCTTCTATCTGCAAGTGGGAAAACATGGATGTCAGTGGCATGTACTGAGTGCCTCTTTTTTTTTTTTTTAATGGCCTTTTTTAAGCACTACCATGTGTCAGTACTAAGCACTGGGGTGTAAATGAAAGATAATCAGGTATTGTGTGAAGAATCCTGTTCACTCAGTACAATTAGAATACAAAGGGTGCATTCTTGTGAAATCAAACAGTCTATGCACGAATAGCATTTACTGAACACCTACTTGGGCAGAACAAAATAGCAACAAATAACCAACCAATCAGTTGTATTTATTGAGCAATTTTGTGTTCAGAGTACTCTACAAAGCACTTGGTAGAGCGCAGTATAACAGAGTCGGTGACCACTGTCCCTATCCACAGTGAATTTACAGTCTAGAGGGAATAACATTGATATTTGTTAAATTTTGTGTGTCAAGCACTGCAGTAGACATAATCCCTGACCTCAAGAATGATATAATCGCCAAAGGAATCATCTAGAACTTTTTTTAAAAAGTCCTCTCTTCGATAGTTGGAAACTTTATTAGCTTTTCCACTAAAATTATCATCATCATCATCACCATTTAAACTCTTAATGTGTTCCATGCACTATACTAATCACTGGGGTAGATTCAAGAAAATCAATCTAAGGAGGAGGGATAAAAATAGACCAGTGCTCCGGTGCGTAGAACAGTGCTTGGCACATAGTAAGCGCTTAACAAATACCATCATCATTATTGAATACCCAATTTGTAGATGAGGGAATTAGGGCACAGAGACGTTAAGTGATGTGCCCAAGGTTACGCGGCAGACAAGTGACCTGCTGCTTACTATGTAACCTTGGGCAAGTCATTTAACATCTCTGTGCTTCAGTTTCATCATCTGAAAATGGGTCTTAATACCTGTTCTCCCTCCTAGTTAGATTGCGAGCCCCGTGTGGAACAGGGTATGTGTCCAACTTAATTATCTTATATCTTCTCTGATTCTTAATATGATGGTTGGCATATTGCACTCACTTAAGAAATATTAAAGCTACTGTTGACCACACTCAGACTATATCCAAGGGTCCTCCTCAACGTGGTTAGCGTGAACAAAGATCAATAGAGAAGCAGCGTGGCTTAGCGGAAAGACAACGGGCTTGGGAGCCATAGGACGTTGGTTCTAATCCCTGTTCCATCACTTGTCTCCTGTGTGACCTTGGCCAAACCACTAAACCTCTCTGTGCTTCCGTTACCTCATCTGCAAGATGGGGATTGATACTCAGAGCCCCACGTGGGATAACCTCATTAGCTTGTATCTAATAATAATAATAATGTTGGTATTTGTTAAGCACTTACTATGTGCAGAGCACTGTTCAAAGTGCTGGGGTGGATACTGGGTAATCAGGTTGTCCCACGTGAGGCTCACAGTTAATCCCCATTTTCCAAATGAGGTAACTGAGGCACAGAGAAGTTAAGTGACTTGCCCACAGTCACACAGCTGACAAGTGGCAGAGCCGGGAGTCTAACCCAAGACCTCTGACTTTGAAGCCCAGGCTCTTTCCACTGAACCACACTGCTTCCCCAGCACTTAGAACAGGGCTTGGCACATAATAATTTTGGTATTTGTTAAGCACTTACTATGTGCAGAGCACTGTTCTAAGCACTGGGGTAGATACAGGGTAATCAGGTTGTCTCATATGAGGCTCACAGTCTTAATCCCCATTTTACAGATGAGGGAAATGAGGCACAGAGAAGTGAAGTGACTTGCCCACAGTCACACAGCGGACAAGTGGCAGAGCAGGGATTGGAACCCATCACCTCTGACTCCCAAACCCATGTTCGTGCCACTGAGCCATGCTGCTTCTCTAAGTAGCAGAAGTAGCGCTTATAAGTAACGCTTACAGAGTAAGCACTTAAGAAATACCATCATTATTATCATTATAGAGGCATAAACACCGTAATGTAGATGGAAACCAACAGATTTTAAGAGCCTTTGTCTTCTCATTTTCTCTCTTGACATAAACTAATCATTTCAACAGGTTGGTAAGTACGTTTATATTCTGTAACCATGGATTGCTGTTAAAATGGGAAACACTGATTTGGGCAGTTAAATGGATTTTGTAGATATATTTACAAAATATGTGTTTGGAAATATGAGAATCTCCCTTTACCATGCCCGGATGAAAATGGCTAAATTGTTTTTATAAAAACTTCAAAATAAATTGTCATGCATCATAATTTTTCACTACAAAGGGAGAGAGTCAACACAATAAATTTAGCGATTCTTATTTTGTTTAAATTTAATTTTGCATCTTTTAAAGTAGGTGTCCTTCTGTTCCAAATTTCAGAGGTTGTTTGATCACCTCTGTTAAAACTATGCATACTTCACATGTGCGATGTCACTGCAATCTGAATTAAACACTATCACTGCATTCTTGACTGTTTTGCATTCTGCTCATTCCATTCTCATAAATGTTAAACCACGTCAGGTTACAGGAGCGTGTTTTGTTGATAAAAACAATTATGAGCTATGAAACACTCAACACAAACCATACATTAGATCGGAACTGGGAAATCTGACGTTGCCTGACTGACGGGAATAGTTTTCGTTAAAGTTCGGGAAAGCCACTACTTGTAGAAATACATTGGATCCTATTTGCTCCGTAGCACTCTGAGAAATGAAAATGCTGACTTGGAGAGTGTTGTTATAATACAGAGAAATGATTAATTAACTGTTCAGTTTGAACCTTTTTATCTGTACGTGACATCAAATGAGAAAGACTGGCATTACCTCTCAGGGAGACAGAGTTCCATTTTGTTCCCAGATCGATACCCAATCCAATCATTCGATCATCCACAGTCGATGCTCAACAATCCATTACTACATCTACTCATCTATTTCTACTCCTATTATTACTATTGTTCCTACAAATACTAATAGCAGCGTGGCTCATTGGCAAGAGCCTGAGCTTAGGAGTGAGAGGTCATGGGTTCCAATTCCGGCTCCGCCACCTGTCAGCTGTGTGAGTTTGGGCAAGTGACTTAACTTCTCGGTGCCTCGGTTACCTCATCTGGAAAATGGGGATGGAGACTGTGAGCCTCACGTGGGACGATCTTGATTACCTTGTATCTACCCCAGTGCTTAGAACAGTGCCTGGCACATAGTAAGCACTTAACAAATACCAACATTATTATTAGTATCCCTACTATTATGACTACTATTTCTTTTAGTGTTATGACTACACGTATTTTTATTACTACTTTTTACTACTACCCTAGGGTATTTCCAGTGACGACATATGGATCCGAAAGCCGGACAGTGAAAAAAACAGGATAGAAAGAACATTTTTTCTTTTGAAATGTGGTGTTGGAGAAGGCTTTTGCGAATCCCATGGACGTCCGGGAAGGCAAACAGATGGATTTTAGAGCAAATTAAACCAAAGCGGTCTTTGGAAGGCCAAGTGACGAAGGCCAAGTGACTCGACTTGGATTAAAATTTTTTGAACACATCATCAGGAGGACTGATTCTCTGGAGAAGACACTAATGCCAGGAAAATCCAGGGAAAACGTGGAAGAGGCAGACCGACAGCTGGATGGATAGAGGCTGTAACAACGAGAACGGAAGAACCGTTAGAAAGGTTGCGGGTTATGGCAGAGGACAGGATGTTGTGGAGAAAATGTATCCATGGAGTCTCTATGAATCGGAAATGACTCGATGGCGCTTAGTAATAATTATTTCTACTATTCGATCATTCAATAGTATTTACTGAGTGCTTACTATGTGCAGAGCACTGTACTAAGTGCTTGGAATGTACAGTTTGGCAACAGATAGACACAACCTTTGCCCAGTTAAGGGCTCACAGTCTACTACCTACTACTGTTATTTCCACCAGCACCACCACTATCATCAGATGCTCTTGTTCACCATAATCATTATTTTGGTCCTGGTTCAAAACTGTGCTTAGCTAAGGGGTACATGATAATAATAACAACAATAATAATAACTGTGGTATTTGTTTAGCGCTTAGTATGATAATTATGGTATTTGTTAAGCACTAACTATGTGCAAAGCACTATTCTAAGCACTGAGGTTAAGACAAGGTAATCAGGTTGTCCCACATGGGGCTCACAGTTGTTGTCCCCATTTTACAGATGAGGTAACTGAGGCACGGAGAAGTTAAGTGACTTGCTCAAAGTCACACAGCTAAGTGGCGGAGCGGAGATTAGAACTCATGACCTCTGGCTCTCAAGCCCGTGCTCTTTCCACTGAGCCTCACTGCTTCTCAGTGTGTAGTATGTGGTAGACACTGTTCTAAGCGCAGGAGTAAATTAAAAAAAAAAATATATTCTGGTTGGACACAGTCCCTGTCCCACATAAGGCTCACCGTTTTAATCCCCATTGTAAAAATGGGAGAACTGAGGCACAGAGAAGTTATGTGACTTGCCCAAGGTCGCAGATCAGAGAAGTGGCGGAGCTGAGATTAAAACGCAGATCCTTCTTTCTCCCAGACCCCGGGTCTACCCACAAGGTCACACTGCTTCTCTGATCCAATTGGATCAGACGCAATTCCTATCCAACAAGAAGCTCATGGTCTATGGAGGAGTGAGAACCCTCATCATTCACTAGGGGTAACTTATTAACGTTCTCCATCAATGCTAACGAGCTAATGCTACTCTCCTTATCTATCCATAATTTAAAAGAAACTTGCAGATGAAAGCAGTTGAGATTTCAGTCGGATCTAAGTTGCTTAACATCTCTGTGCCTCGGTGACCTCATCTGTAAAATGGGGATTGAGACTGTGAACCTCATATGGGACAGGGACTGTGTCCAACCCAATTGTCTTGTATCTACCCCAGCACTTAGTACAGTGCCTGGTACATGGGAAACATTTAAATAACATTATTATTATTATTATTATCTAAGGAAAACCTTCCCCTCCCTGTTATTCAATGCTGGAATGGTCAACTTAGAGAGAGAGTGTAAAATCTGTATTTTGAAGCTCCCTTCCCACATCTGTCCTGGAGAATTAAATTTTGCACCTGTCCAAAGGCAGGGAGCTGGACAGATGGACACTGCAACTCTGTGATTCTTGGATATCTCAATCATCAATCAATCATTAGGGGAAGCAGCATAGCACAGTGGCGAGCGTACAGATCTGGAGTGAGAGGACCTAGGTTCTAACCCCGGCTCCCCCACTTTTCCACTGCATGACCTTGGGTGAGTCACTTCACTTCTCTGTGCCTCAGTTCCCTCATCTATAAAATGTGGATAAAGACTGTGATCCCCATTTGGGAAAGGGACTGTGTCCTACTGGATTATCTTGTAGCCACCCCAGTGCTTAGAACAGTGCTTGGCACATAGTAAGCACTTAAATACCACATTTTTGTTTCTATTTATTGGGCACTTCTTTTTTGCAGAGATCCCCACTTGCTGAGCTCCTAGCATTTTGAAGTTCACCACAACTGCCTTAACAATTCAAGCTCACGTCCTACCTCCGAAGGGACGTGAGCTCACTGTTAGACTGTAAACTCACCCGTGGGCAGGGAATGTGTCTGCCTATTTTGCTCTGTACTCTCCCAAGCGCTTAGTACACTAAGCCCTCAATAAATAAGATCGAGTGACTGACATCCATCTCCCTTTTAACCATTGGCCTCCAAGAGGACCCAGCCAAGGTCAGCCGAAGCTCACGACCGTGCTTTCATGGACCGTGTGTGCAAAAAATCCTCAAAGCCAGTCACACAGAGATGGACTGTTGCCGTCTTCCAACTGAAGGATAACTTCATTACAATAGGCTGACTGGGTTAAATCAGCGAGGAACGTACACAGGTCAGTCTCTGTCCCCCGAGACTAAGTGTGGAAAGCCTGCTAAGTGGTTTGTGGAGCTTATCAACAAATCTTTTGTCTTTCTTTCTTTCTATCCCCTCCTTCTACCTCTTTCCTGCAGACACTTTCAATTACAAAAAAAAAAAAAAAAAAAAAAAAAAAAAGAAGAAGAACAATACAAAGAAAACACCAACTAGAAAAAATTGGATGTCCACTAGGGATTTACCTCCATTAAGGTGGACAAGATAGCTCATTACATTGCCATTTAATGAAAAAGTCTCTCATCATGGAATAGTGGGGATGACACACTGTGTTCAAATGCTGTCTTGCCTTACGCTGTCGAGTCGTCTCCGACCCGTAGCGACGCCACGGGCATCTCTCCCAGAAGGCCCCACCTCCATATGCAATCGTTCTGGTAGCGGTTTCAGAGAGCTTTCTTGGTTACGATCCTGAGGTGGTTGACCATCGCCTTCTCCATGCAGCAAATTGAGTCTCCAATCGTGACTCTCTTCTGTGCCGCCCCTGACCAGCACGGGTGAGTTTTGACCTGGAGCCGATTGCCTTTCACTCACTAGTCACTGGTCAAGCTAGAAATGGAATGGACGGGCCTCTGTTTGCCTCACCCTCCTGTAGCCGAGACTGGTAGAAGACTGGAAACTCTCCAGGTGCCAATCTGAGAGGGGTCAGCTGCTGAAGCTGATACAAATGTAAATATTCCTATTTGGAGACCTATGTAAAACCATCAATGCGCCATATTGAATAGCAGCATGGCAGGCAGGCCATGAGGTACAGCGAGAGGAAATTAGAAGGATTCAGACCCAGAGCAATCTGGGAGATAAGGAGATTTCCTAACAGCACAGTGGAGTCCCAAGAGGCATAAAATACTTTATGTTGTCAGAGAATCTTGTCCTCCTGGTTTGGGTGAGCTTAACGACGCATCTGTTTAGAAAAGAATTGGGATAATCATGATATTAAGACTCTGGCATCCACTACAATACAAGCTTGTGGAGAGCAGGGATTGTTGCTGCCAACCCTGTTGCACTGTACTCTCTCACGCTCTTTGAACAGTGCTCTACACCTAGTAAGTGCTCCACAAATACCATTTTTTTAATGTTATTTCTTAAGCTCTTACTATGTGCCAGGCACTGTACTAAACTAATCAATTTGAACTCAGTCCGTGTCCCACATGAAGCTCACAGTCTTAATATCCATTTTACAGATGAGGTAACAGAGGCAGAGAAATGACTTGTCCACGATCAAACAGCAGACAAATGGCATAACTGGGATTAGAACTCAGGTCCTTCTGCTTCCAGAGCCCACGTTCTATCTACTAGGCAACACTGCTTCCCTACTGATTGATTGATGATTGATCACAGACTGATCACTCTACCAGATTCCTGGAGACTGTAAACCATCCTCAGTTTGAGAACCGGGCCGGTTCTCTGCACGTTCTGGGAGCACTTAGAACCTAGAGTTGGGTGAATTTCTGCCCCCCAAGGAAGCAAGGGTGAAGCTATAGTTGCTTTTGGTTGCACTGTCTTTTTTAGCAAGTGTACCCACTATAAATACATGCATTCCACTTCCAGAAATCAAAAGGCGGAAAGGCAGATTTTGAGTGGAAGGAACAGCAGAGTAAATTTTGTAGAGAAAAAGGACTTGCCTCTGAAAGAAGTTCCTTGAAATGCTCAACATCGCCTAGTGGATAGAATATGGGCTTGGGAGTCAGAAGGAGCTGGGTTCAAATCTCACAGACAAATCAGACACTAGTCGGCTGGGTGACCTTGGTCAAGTCACTTCACTTCTCTGTGTCTCAGTTCCCTCATCTGCAAAACGGGGATTTGATACCTGTTCTCCTTCCCACTTGACTGTGAGCCCCACGTGGGACCTGATGATCTCCTATTTACCCCTGTGCTTAGTACAGTGTTCGGCACATATCACTTCATAAAAATAGTAATAATAATGATGCCGATAGATGCACTGGGATGATCTTATGGAGAAAATAAACCCTTGTGTGAGGGTTCTGGTGTACCGTTCAATAATTCAAGTGGAAAAAAAAAAAAATCAAGAAAGATAACTGACAGCATCAGCACAACCAGGAGATGAATCCTCCAGAAAGCTGTAAAGATATTAGATCTGTTCGACATGACACTTTGGTCCCAATAAAATAAAGTCGACTAAATTGCCTTCGCTGGATGAAGAGATATTTCACGGCTAAAGTCTGAAAGTTCACTTAAAGGATTCGGCTTTGTCACGGGACAAATGACTAGGTCATGACTTTCTCCTGTGGGTGTCTGGAATGGACCGGGCTGGGGTATTCTATCTAAAAGCATGGAAGCAGTGGCTCGATGGGTAGGGCTTGGGCCTGGGACTAGTAACGTCGGACTCGCCCTCTAGACTGTAAGCACCTTGTGGGCAGAGTACGTGTCTACCAATTCCATTATATTGTACCCTCCCAAGCTTTTAAAGCGGGGTTCTGAGCACAGTAAGTGCCCAGTAAATACCGACGATGATGATGATGATGGTGATGATGGAGGATCTGGGTTCTAATCCCTTGTCTGTCACTTGCCTGTTGTTTGGCCTTAGGCAAGTCACTTAACTTCTCTGTGCCTCAGCTCCCTCATCTACAAAATGGTGAATCAATAAGTGTTCTCTCTTCTACTTAGTGTACTTTCCCCAAATCACCCAGTAATAATAATGATAATATTAATTATTCTGGCATTTCAGTGTTTACTATGTGCCAGGCACTGCACCAAGTGCCGGGGTGGATACAAGGAAATCACGTCGGACACAATCCCTGTCTCACGCGGGGCTTCAAAGTGTCACTCCCTGTTGTACAGATGAGGAAACCGAAGCACAGAGAAGTGAAGTGACTTCCCCAAGGTCACACAGCAGACAAGTGCCGGAGACGGGATTAGAACTCGTGACCCCTGAATCCAAGGCCCATGCTCTATCCTCTATGCCACACTGCTTCTACATCAAATAGGTGCTCAGTAAGTGTCACCGTTACTATTGTAGTTACGTCCAATAATAATCATAGTAATAATACAGCCAAGAGCCACCCTAATGGTGTGAAAGACTCTGCCTCTCCCCCATCATATCGTACTCGGGGACTTCTAAGGTTGTGGAAACAATAAAGCCCATTCTCATTATTGTTTCATCCACTTATTCGCCTGTAGGTCTCTTCCTCAAATGCGGGTCATTACCGGTGTCGAAACCCATTTACCTCTGAGGAAACGTACCACGGAAACCAGCCCAACATGCCGCTCCCGCTCCAGTTTCAGAATCGAGTCGTGTCTTCGGCACAAATCAGTTTTTGGTAGATGCAGAACGAGAGCAGCTACATCAATACAAAGAGACACCAGTCTCCCCCGTGGCCAATAGACACGGCTATTTGTAAACTTGCCACATCCAGGCTCTCACAGAGACAAGAGAGGATGTACACTTGTATTCTGTTGTACGATATTTCTTACGGCGGGCTGGGGAAGAAACGTACATTTATGCTTATTTATTCGCTTTGGGAACAGCCCTAGTGGAAGTCATCTCCACGCAAAGCCGATCTGAATGCACGAAACATCCCAACAAGTAATCATGTTGCCTCCCTTCCACAATGCCTTCCCTCATTATGCCTATCTCATCACCGTCATGGTTTCTGATATTTTGTTTAATGTCTTTGGGGACGATTCAGTATGGAGCAGGATTCTAAATGAACCGCGTTGGAAGTGATGGACAAAAGCGCCTTTAATTCCTCTTAGATCCCCGAATGCAAATTACAGGAGCCACGGTTGAGTCGTAAAACTGAACGAATAACATCACAGCCCCATTGTTGTTGGGATTTTTTTTCTAAATGAATTTAAATATTAATCTGATGTATGTTTTATTAAGGGCTACTGAATAAACTGAAAATGACAAATCTTTCCCAAGCCCTCTGTATCTTAAAATACATCCAACACTCCTCTATGAAATACGCTTGCCACGCCCAAGGAGAACAAATTTTGTTCATCAATCAACCTGTGTGATGTTGTATTTGTCAAGAGGATAATTTGCATCATTTAGCACTATTTGCCCTGAGATAGTTCAGGACTTGTGGCCTTGGGCAACTTTTCCAAGAGGAGAAGCCCAGTTTTGTGTGAAGGATCTCTGAGAGAGTTTAGAACGTTAGGGAGTTTGGGGGTTTTGGATTGGGCATGCAGCAGTCTGCCAATCATATTTATTGAGCACTTACTATGTGCAGAGCACTGTACTGAGTTCCCGGGAGAGTGCACTACAGCAATAAACAGACACATTCCCCTCCCACAACGATCTTATGGTTTAGCTGGGGAAAGAATCAGGGTTACAGTAGAATGTTTGGTTTTTTATGGCTAAAGACAGTCTTCACTTTATATCAACCAAGTGCTAAATCAAATCGATCAATCAATGGCATGGGTTGAGTACTTACTATGTGCACTTGGGAGACGTCAATGCGATGAAGTGGGCAGACAACATTCCTGCCCTCAAGAAGCTTGCAATTTAGGAGGAGACAAATATTAAAATACATTTCAACTAGGGGAAGGTCATAGTTTAGAAAGATGTACGTAAGTGCCGCCGGGTTAGAGGTGGGATGAGATATTCATTATTGAGCGTCTACTGGGAACTGAGCACTGAACTCAACGTTTGGGTGGGTATGATGTAATTAGTACACACCACCCATGCTATCCAGAAGCTGAAAAATCTAGCAAGAAGTAAGCTCACTGTGGGCAGGGAACATTCCTACCAAATCTGTTGCATGATACTCCCCCAAATACTCAGTACTGTTCTCCGCAGGCAGTAAGCACCCAATATACATCATCGACTAAAATAACTGCTTTTTGTACATTCCCAAGTGCCTTGAAAACCCCACTGTGCTAAATAGATTCTCAGTGAGCATTAATAATAACAGAACACACACCAGACACAGCCCCCTCTTTTCTCTCAGTTTTCACATGTTAAGTTTTCACTTTACCCAGTTATCCTGTTTCTACCCCAGTGCTTAATACAGTGGTTGGCACATAGTAAGCATTTTAAAAAAATACCATAAAAACAAAGAAAAAACCACCCACTCATATCGCTCTTTCCCAAGTTCCCAGTACAGTGCTCTGCCCATAATATTTATTACGAACTTAATGTGTGCAGAGCACTTTACTAAGCACTAGGGGAGAGTACAACAGGGTTGTTTGACAAGATCCCTGCCTATAAAGAACTTCCACTCTCTAGTGGAGGAGCTCATACGGAGGATGTCATAAAAATATTTTCCAATAGAATAATGGAAGACTAAAGTGTTCTATACAAACAGAACCTCTCGGTCAACAGAGCAAGGACCCGAGAATCAGAAGGACCTGGGTTCTAATCCCATCTCTGCCATTTTTGTGCTGCATGACCTTAGGTGAGTCATTTAACTTTTTTCTTCCTCTGTTACCTCATCTGTAAAACGGGGATTGACACTGTGAGCCCCATGTGCACATGAGCTGTGTCCAACCCGATTCTTTCATTCAATCGTATTTATTGAGCACTTACTGTGTGCAGAGCACAGTACTAAGTGGTTGGGAGACTGTAATATAATAGAGTTGGACTGATGCACATATTCCAGCAGCTTGACTCAGTGGAAAGAGCACAGGCTTGGGAGTCAGAGGGGGTGGGTTCTAATCCCCACCACTTGTCTGCTGGATGACTTTGGACGAATCACTTAACTTTTCTGTGCCTCAACTCCTCATCTGCAAAATGGGGATTAAGACTGTGAACTCCATTTAGGGCAACCTGATGACCTTGTATCTACTCCAGTGCTTAGAACAGTTCTTGGAACATAGTAAGCGCTTCAAAAATGCCACCATTATTATTCCAGGACTTTGGAAACCAAAATTCACACTCCCTAGGTGACGTAGGCACCACCCCATTGGGTCACAGTAAGGAGCAAGAAAAACACAGATGAGAAGGGAGCCTATAATATACGGGAAGAGGTCAAGATTAGTAAATGCAGTGGGGCGAAGCCCTCTGAGAAGCAGGGATAAGTTGGCTCTCCCTAATGAGGCGAGAGATGAAGACAAATCAAACATTTGGCTGCTAGCGGAGGCCCAATCTCCGGCCGAGATTTGGCCGACTGAGAGCCAACTGAGCCAGCTGTGGTGTGAGATAGTCAGACAGGCGTATGGCCACCGGCCAGTTGACAATGAATGAGGTCGCCAGGGATTCTGTCAGTTTGAGCCGAATCAGAGCGAGGAAGCCGGCGGGGCTCGCTCCTCATCTAAGTCAAGGGGCGATGGATGGATGGCTCGGGAGATCATCTCCTCTCCCTTGTTCTTCTAACATAGTTGGAGAGAGCTCCCTGGGGGTCTGCAGCCAGGCGGCTATGGAGAGCATGGGCTAGTGGGCCGAGCATGGGTCTGGGAGGCAGTTGGTCGTGGGTTCTGATCCTGGCTCCGCACTTGCCTGCTGGGTGACCGTGGACAAGTCACCTCACTTCTCTGTGCCTCAGTTACCTCGTCTGTAAAATGTGGATTGAGACTCTGAGCCCCTCGTGGGACATGGACCGTGTCCAATCCTATTTGATTTTTACGCACTCCAGAGCTTAGTACGATGCCTGGCATATAATAAACACCTAAAAGACAGTACAGTCATTATTTTAGACAATACTTTTGTTCTTCTCTGCCCCAGCCTTCCCATATAGCACCAGAGAAGTGACAGTCCCAGCTGAAAATCAGCCCCTGGCCCTCCTCAATCCTAATCAACCTCAACCTCTCAGCCGTCTTTGGAAACATTATCCAATCTCCGCTTTGATGAAACAGCCTTATTGAAAGCCCATCTCCCCCAAGAAGCCTTCCAGACTAAGCCCCACTTTTCCTCATCTTCCACTCCCTTCCGCGTCTCCCCTGACTCGCTCCCTTTGCTCTTGCCCTCTCCCTGGCCCACAGCACTTATGTATATATCTATCATTTTATTCATTTGTATCGATGTCTTCTTTTTTGTATTGATGTCTGTCTCCCCACCCCTCGACCCCATCCACTCCTCTAGACTGTGAGCTAGTTGTGGACAGGGATTGTCCCTGTTTATTGTTGTATTTAACCTTCCCAAGCAATTAGTACAGACCTCTGCACACTATATGTGCTTCAAAAATATGATTGAATGAATGATTGTACTGTCTTCCCAACTCTCTGGCCACTCTTTCTCTGTCTCTTTCACGGACTCCTCCTCTGATTTCTACACTATAACTTTGGGAGTCAAGCAGATTGTAGGGAGTCGAGCAGAGAGTTGGGGGAGAGGAAATGGAGGAAGTGGATGTAAAGGAGTTGGAGAGGAATGGTAGGGGGCAGATGGGGGTGGTAGGTGGAGGGAGCCATGAGGCTGAGGGGGCTTTTTTTCAAGATAGGCGGTACATGAGCATGCTTGAAAGCAGTAGTAAATTGGAAATTGAGGGTTTGAAGATGGGTATCAGGAAGGGGAGAAGGGAAGGGGCAAATGGTTCCATAAGGTGAGAAGGGGTGGAGTCAGAAGTACAGGCAGGGGGAGGAGTTTGAGAAAAGGTGGGAGATCTCTTCTTGAGGTACTGCTAGAGAGGATGGGAGAGTCAAAGAGGGAGCAGGAGGAGGAAGGGATTGAAGACGAGGAGGGAAGATTTTAGGGCGACCACACCTAATGGTTTCAATTTCATCGATGAAGTACGTCGGCAGGTCATTTGGGGCAGGGAAATGAGAAAAGATGGGGAAAAAGGGCGTTTGAGGAGGGATTTGAAAATTAATCAAGTGGCAGAGCCATGACTAGAACCCAGGTCTCCTAGGAACGAGGATCATCCTCTTTCCACAAGGTCATGTTGCTTCTCTATGCTCTTCTGGGCAGGGAACACATCTACCAACTCCGGTATATCGTGCTCTCAATCACTTAGTACAGTGTTCTGCACTCAGTGAGTGCACAATAAACACAAATGATTGATTCTCAGTTTATAATTATTTGATAATATAATTATGGTATTTGTTAAGCGCTTACTATGTGCAAAGCACTGTTCTAAGCTCTGGGGGAGATACAGGGTAGTCAGATTGTCCCACCTGGGGCTCACATTTTTTAATCCCCATTTTTACAGATGAGGTAACTGAGGCACAGAGAAGTTAAATGTCTTGCCCAAGGTCACACAGCAGACAGGTGGTGGAGTCGGGATTAGAACTCACGACCTCCGACTTCCAGGCCCGTGCTCTTCCCAATAAGCCACGCTGCTTCTCTCCGTTATTTGATCTAATGGCTGAGATACAAGGCCTCAGCCTACCAGCAGTATTTGAAACAACAGAATTTCTCAAGTGTCTACTCAGTGCCCTGCACTTCACTAGACACTTGGGAAGTACAAAAGAAAGAAATGATAATCTGCCCCCAAATTATTATTTCACTGTAATAGGAGAGGTAAGAACTTTCATACAGGAATGTTTGACCTCGATCTAGTTTCTCCCTCAAGAGGAAAATAAATAGCCCAAACCCCAAACTACCTACAAACCTCTTAACAATTTTACAGAACCTTTCAACTCCTCAAAACTTGTTAAGACTTTTCAAGCTTGAATCAGTTATTGAATTCTTGCATAAAAAGATTAAAGCAATGACAAGCACCACCAAAATTGCCTTTTTAATGATAGATTTCTTAAGCATTGAATTATACTTTTACGTTCCATAAATCTGTAGATTTTTAACTTAAAAGTTAGACATTCATTTGCAACTTAATTATTTGATAAGATTAGAAATAAAATATTAATAGGAATCTCAAAGAAATCTCTATTCTATCAGACATTTAGAAAATGGGTCTCGCTTTACCCTGTGCCTTTGAAAATGGGCTTCTAGGTCCACTGTACATTGAAACAAAAGATTTTCACTTTCTTTTCCTGGTAATTTTTTTTTTTTTCTGTTCTCTAAGGAACATCTTCATTAATTTGTTGGAGGGGGGATTTTTTTTTTTTAATCCATATAATCAAATATCTCTCCTAGATATGGATGGGGGAGATCATCCCTGAGGAAATAATACCGTAAAACCTGGCTCTCCAAGCCCTCTCCTCACTTACTGACAACCTGTGGAGTGTGTTTCCATATAACTCTCATCCCCATTCAACCCATTCCACGTAACCCAAACTTCACCTCCTCCCACACCTCCTCCCCATTCCCAGCCAGCCTGGCAAACCCCAGCAGCTGAGAGACCAGAACAGGGTAGAAAGTTTTCCAAATGAAGGCCAATACATAATTGATGAATGTTATATGGCTCTGATGTGGCCAAATTTATAGCTAAGAGGACATCTATGCAGCAATGAAGCAAATTTAATTAACTTTACATGTCACGATTCTGTTGGCCTTCGGGAAGCGGATTGAATTACAAAGACCACTTTTCTCGGTTTATGATGATTCGAGTCGTTACAGTTGGATAGGGTTCAATCCTTTTAGATCACTTCCCTTTCTTCCTTAGGTATTTTAAGACTTTTCCACAGGAAAGGGACACATTGTCCTCACCGAGGGAACTGAGATCATCCTTGTGGATATTTGTTATGCGATAGATCAGGGGTCTCCAGCTAATTGCAACAGCTGGGTCTGCATGCGGAAAAAAAATCAGAGCTCTCCAGGAAAAAGAGCTCAACATTCCAGAAGGCAACTCATCTTCATTTAAATGAAAGGGGAATTGACAATTCTTCGTGTCATAATTTATACAGGGCAGAGAAACTCTGAGGTAATAAGAGTGGGACATATCTTTTATTTGTTGGTTTTTTTCTGGAAGTTGCTTCCTTTGGTTGGGTTTCTGATTTGCTCAGCTTCTGCCTGATTGACATGAAAGCTAGGAAGAAAGAGTGGAAAGGGATTAGAAACTAAGGGAGCACATGTCAGAGCTTATTTCTGGACAGCTAAGAAGGGAATTGTTCCTCATATACTATTCTTTGCAGTTTCCTCTTTGATATAATCTGGGAATAAGTTGTGGGGAGAAGGGTAAACTTTTTTTTTTTTTTTTTTTTGCTGGTGTTTGTTTTTTGGTTAGTTTTTCTGACAGGAGATGATAGTGCTTCTTGTAGTGATCAATCAGCCTCTTAGGCTATATTAAGAAGCCTTGGTCAATGGAGTCAACAAAAGGTTCCGTGGCAAGGTGTAAACAAACGACTGTTATTGGAATCCCACTATGATCGTTGTGGATAAGGAACATGTTCTGTTTACTATTATACTGTACTCTCCCAAGAGTTTAATTTAGTGTTCTGCACACGGTAAGCGCTCAGTAAATACAATAGAATGAATGAGTGATGGAATCCTTACATGCAGCCACAGGGCTGGTTTCCTATGTTTGGCCACTGAGGAAATAAATCACGATCCCATCCCATGTGAGGTCATCTACTACACTGGGCTCACAGCGTCACAAAATCACATGATACAGGAATCTTCCCTGTTCCCCAAACCTAGATCAGCTTTCCAGGCTCATCTCCCCTGTTGCTCCTAAACAATTGAAATTTTTTCCCCAGATCTCCGTTCACCAAGGTGCCACTTCCAAGTCAGGCAGAGGGAGCTGTAAAATTTCCAACCTGCATCCTTGACCACTCCCATCCGATGGTGAGCCCTGAGGTTGTTGCCTTGCTCAATTCAACTCAATCATATTTGTTGAACTCTTACTTTGTGCAGAGCATTGTGCTAAGTGGCTTGTCCTTTTATATCAATAAACGGACAGTCCCTGCCCACAACGAGATTACCGTCTGGAGGATGAAGCCAGTCATGTTAGGGGACCTGGTTTCTAATCCCAGCTCTGCCATTTCAATCAATCAATCATATTGAGTCCTTTCTGTAGGTAGAGCACTGAACTTGACTCAATGACATATGACAAGACAGGAGCACTTTGAAATACCAAATTTAGCACTGAATTCTTAGGACAAAAAAGAAAAGAAATCAAAACTAATAAACAACAACAAAAAACTTGGCAAGGTAAACCAAAAGGATGAATGACGGAATAGATGTTAGTAATCTATAGAAGTAAACAAGCAGGAAGAACTTCAGAACAGAATATAAAGGAGAGCATTGAGGAAAATTTGGGCACAAGTTTTATCATGGGATTGGGTAGTCATCGGTAGAGGAAGCTTAGCAATTCAAGACTGTCACAAAATAGTTTTTTCTTGTTTTAGTAATTAACTGATTCATATTCTGAAAATATGTTGGTGAAGGAAATGATAATTGTAGATGGACTTGCTGGGATCTAAGGGGAATTCAGTGATTAAACCGATACGGCACTTGAGGAGAGAAAACGGCTTTCGCAATTCCTTCTAATAATTAGAAATTGCTAGTAAAATGAATGGTGGAAAATATAAGAATCATCAACAGCTTTATTCTTCAGCCCATAACATATGAGGTGGAAAAGCATTTGGACAGCATGATTGCTTCTCTCCAAAATGCTTGTTTAAAATAGGCCTACTTAGAGTGCTGAATCCAATCTTCAAACCAAGAAATGTTTCTTATTTCTCTGGAACAATGTCCTCTATGAATGCCCTTTTCCACACATCTCCCCATCCCCTTTTCCCTGCTCCCCACCCCTTAGAAGCATTTTAAGTCCCAAGATTTCCCCTGCACACTAACCGGTGCCTTGAGGCCTATAATTAAATCTACCGGATTGTTTTGTGGATAATCAAGGAATTGGCTATCATTTTGTTGAAAACTAGCTTAAGACACTACTCAAGGTTATCCATCTTTCCCTTCCTCTTATTTACTGTGGGGATAAGAAAGGTGGGAGGTGTGACATTCACATCCCCCAGTACTTTGGGATGCCCATAATACAACTCACAGAATGCTGTGGGATTTTTCGGGACATGGATGCACTTTTCTGAACACACACCAATTGTGATGTGGCAGTCCTAGCATTTTGAAGTGAGCATGATCAGCAAGGGGTTGAACAATTAAATGGGGCAATCCTAATTCTGGGACACTTACATTCACTATCAATTTTCAGAACGCCATCCAATGATCTCGTCAAGTTGTGATGTATATTCGGCTTATCTGTCCTGCACTTCACATCTAGTTCTTCCCCCAACATGATCTGTTTGGACTTGGGCTGAGATAATGATAATAATAATCAAATTTTTTAGCTCTTATTATGTGTCAAGCACTGTAGCAAATGTTGGTATCTAATAAAGTAATTAGGTTGGACACAGTCTGTATCATATGGAGCTCACAACCTTAATCCCCATTTTACTGATGAGGTAACTGAGGTGCCGAAAAATTAAGTGACTTGCCCAAGGTCACACAGCAGACAGGTGGCACAGACAGGATTAGAACCCAGGTCCTTCTGACTCTGAGAGTTATGCTCTATCCACCTAGGCCTGCCTCGAGGGAGTGAGGTGTGGTATGAGGAAGGGAGGGGTTCATTCCCCTCATAAACATGAACATGATGGATTAACCCACTCGAGGTATGATCGAGCCCATCATTTTAAAAATGGTATTTGTTATGCACTTACTATGTGCCAGACACTGTACTAAATGCTGGGTAGATGAAAACTAGTCAAGTTGGACCCAATCCATGTCCCACATGGGGCTCATATTCTTAATCCCCATTTTCCAGATGAGGTAGCTAAGGCCCAGAGAAGTGAAGTGACTTGCCAGATGCTGTACTAACTGCTGGGTTAGATAAAAGCGTGTGGCTAAGTGGAAAGAGCCCGGGCTTGGGAGTCAGAGGCAATGGGTTTGAATCTTGACTCTGCCATTTGTCAGCTGTGTGACTGTGGGCAACTCACTTAACTTCTCTGTGCCTCAGGTACCTCATCTGGAAAATGGGGATTAAGACTGTGAGCTCATGTGGGACAACCTGATTACCCTGTATCTACCCCAGCGCTTAGAATAGTGCTCTGCACATAGTAAGCGCTTAACAAACACCAACATTATTATTATCATTAAAAGTTAATCCAGTGGGACACAGTCCATGTCCTACTTGGGGGTCACAATATCATTTTACTGAGGCACAGAGAAGTGAAATGGCTTGTCCAAGGTCACATAGACAAGTGACAGAGCCGGAACAAGAACCGAGGTCCAACTAACTCCCAGGCCTATCTGCTAGGCCGACTTTCTTCTTGTGATTTGTTTTCCTTGAGAATACATAGCTGAGCTCCATCATCTGATCGATCTGGGGTATTTACTGAGCTCTTACAATGTGCAGAACACTTTTCTAAGAGCTTGGGACCCTTTGCCTGTCCTGGATGTAATGAGCTTACGTCCGCTGTGTACTTCTTTATAAGGGAGGGTGAGACAGTGATTTTGTACCTCGGATCAGCATCAGTTTCCCTCAGCTCTCGCCCCTGCACCCAGAAGTCTAACAGTCTTGGAGGGATGTCAACTCGGGCCAAAAATCTGTGCTGTTCTTCCAGCACAGATTGCTACCTTAATGGACCCTGTTCATTATTGCACCCGATTCTACCTAAAACCACCTCCTGGGAATGGTAGGAATCCAGACAAAGAGACCAGATTATTATAAAATAACCTGGGGGACAACGATGTTGAAGAGTCTAACTGTGAAAAGACATTTTTATTCAAGCCAGAAGTATACTCCAGAAGAACACTTAAATGGAAAGAAGCAAAGTGCTGAACTCAAAAGACTAGTTGTTTTTTTCTTTTTTTTTAATTTCCCCCTTCAACTTACAGCCTAATCACTGTATGAATCAATAGAAAATGCCCCAGCTTACTCTTCACTGAGCAATGTTTAGAAAACCCAATTCCTTTTACACTTCTAACAAAGAATGCTTTCCAATTCACAATCTCACTGTTCTGGTTCGCTCTGAGTGTTTTAGAACGCTAGTTATGGAGACTTACCTGTTATTATCATGCCAGTCTTGGAGAAGGGGTGATGATCATGGAGAGAAAGCTAGTTTGCCCTAGAGTGAGCCTCTATTGTCCTTGATGATTGTGATGGTCTGGGGCACCTTAATCATGAAAGGGGGCATCAGCAATTTATAGGGTTTGCTTTTTTTTTTTGGTTTGTTGGTTTGCTTCTTAGGGCATTTGCTACAGTATCTGTCACCAAATCCTGTCAGTTCTACCTTCACAACCTTGCAAAAATCCACCCTTTACTCTTCACCCGAAACTGCAATCATGCTGAGCCAAGCACTTATCCTGTTCTGCCTTAATTCCTGCCTCAGCCTCCTCGTTCCTATAGACTGTAAGCTCCTTGCGGGCAGGGAATGTGTCAGTCATATTGCCGTGTTGTACTCCCCCAAGCGTTTAATGATTTATCCCTTTGTTCCTCCCCCACCCCAGCCCCAAAGCACTGACGTACATATCTGTAATTTTATTTATTTGTTTTGATGTCTGTCTCCCCCCAACTCTAGACTGTGAGCTCGTTGTGGGCAGAGGATGTCACTGTTCATTACTGTTTTGTACTTTCCCAAGTGCTTAGTACAGTGATCTGCATACAGTATGTGCTCAATAAATATGATTGAGTGAATAAATGAATTTAGTCCAGCGCCCTGCTCACTGTAAGCCCTCAAATACAGTTGATCGATTGACCTCTTGGGTTCTTTTCTTTCCCCAATCCAATCTGTACTTCACTTTATCAGCAAAAATGTTCGGTGCATGTCTTTCCAGTCCTCAAGAACCTTCAATGGTTGCCCATCCATCTCCATATCAAACAGAAACTCCTCACCATCTGCTGTAAAGCACTCAATCATTTCACCCCTTCACACCTCACCTCATTGATTTCCTACTCCAGCCCAGCCCGCACGCTCTGCTTCTCTAGTGCCAGCTCACCCACTGTGTCCCGACCTCATCTGTCTCGCCGCCGCCGCCTTCCCCATATCCTCCCCCTGACCTGGAACTCCATCCTGCTCCGTATATGACCTACCACCCCTCTCCTCACCTTCAAAGAGTTGTTAAGGACACATCTCCTCAAAGACGACTTCCCTGATTAAGCCGTCTTTTCCCCAGCTCATTCTCCCTTCTGTTCTATCTATGCACTTAGATTTGTGACCTTTAGATTTTGGTTATCAGCCCCCACTCCCAACCTCACAGCCCCTGTGTACATATCTTGAAATTATTCATCTTTAAAGAATTCATATTAAAGTCCGCATAACCCTCTAGATGGTAAACTTGTTATGGGCAGGGAATGAGTCTGCTAATTGTGTTGTAGCGTACTCTCCCAAACACTTAGTACAGTGTTCTGCACCTAGTAAGTGCTCAATAAATATCACTGATTGATCAATTGATTTGTTAAGTGATTACTATGTTCTAGGCACTTTTCTAAGTACTGGGGTGGATACAAACTGATAAGATACATGCCGATAAGGTTGGATAAGGTCCATGTCCCACATAGGGCTCACAGTCTCAATAACCATCTTAGAGATGAAGCAACTGAGTCACAGAGAAGTTGAGTGACATTCCCAAGGTCACACAGCAGACAAGTGACAGAGAGGGAATTAGAACCCAGACCCTTCTGACTCCAAACCTGTGCTCTAATACTAGGCCGGGTTTTTTCTCTTGACTCTCCCTAAGAACTTTTCTGCATGTGTTCTTAAGTTGTCCTTATGGCACATTACATACATTATGAGGTGATTAATAGGATGTTTGGGATAATTGAGTGTCCTCTCTCCATGGCATAGAAAGAAAGCTCTTCCACACCACTTGGGGAAGGAACCACTGTACTAAATGCTTAGTACAGTGCTCTGCACATAGTAAAGCACTCAGTAAATACTACTGAATGAACAAGCCCAAGAGAGCCAGTCAGGATAGCTTGCAGTGGGCGGGGATTGTCTCTCTTAATTACTCCAAGCACTTAATACAGAGCTGTGCACCCTGTAAGCGCTCAATAAATGTGATTGAATGAATGAATGCATGAATGTGAAAAAAAAAAAAAAAAACCTGTCATGTTGAGACTCTCGTGAGAGAAAAGAGATAGAGAGATCAGATTGCCAGCCCACTGCCAGACAGGGGCTGTGTCCAACCTGAAGATCTGGCTTCGATCCCAGCACTTTCCAATGCCAAGAACATAGTAAGCGCTAAACACATAGCATTTTGAGAAGCAGCATCAGGAGGTGGATAGAGCCCCCTGCCTGGGAGACTGTAGGTCATGGTTCTTAATCCGGCTCTGTCACTTGTCTGTTGTGTGACCTTGGGCAAGTCAATCACTTCTCTGGGCTCAGCTTCCACATCTGTAAAATGGGGATTTAGGCTGTGAGCCCCATGTGGGATAGGGACTGTATTCAACCTGATTGACTTGTATTCACCCCAGTGCTTACTATAGTTCTTGGCACATAGTAAACACTTAAATATCACAGTTATTATTATTATTATTAATAATAATATTTTTGTGAGAGAGAGAGACTGAGAGAGAGAGGGGGATAGTACAAAATTTTGAATGGTGTGCCTGGAAGGAAATGACATGAAATTGGTTGAGAAGCACAATGGCCAAATGGAAATAGCACAGGACTAGTAATCAGGAAACCTGGCTTCTAATCTCAACTCCATTTTAGCTAAGTCACTCACTTCACTGCTCTGGGCCTCAGTTTCCTCATCTGTAACATGGAGATCAAATACCTATTTTCCCTTCCCCTTAGACATTGAGGCCCATGTGTGATAGTAACAGTGTCTGATAAGATTGTATTGTATTTGTTCCCCAGCAGTGAACACATTACTTGGCACATAGTAAACTCCTAATGGCTACCGCCATCATCATTATTAATAACCGAGTCAGGAAACCTGAGGTCTCATCCTGGCTCTACCTTTCATAGGCCGTGTGACCTTGGGCAAGTTACTTAACTTCCCTGTGCCTCGGTTCCCCAAAATATGATTGAATGATAGTTGTGTGAGTTCCTTGAGGGAGGGGAATGTGTTTAAAAGCTCTGAGTCCACACTACCAAGTGCTTAGTACAGTGCACTGAGAAGCAGCGTGGCTCAGTGGAAAGAGCACGGGCTTTGGAGTCAGGGCTCGTGAGTTCGAATCCCAGCTCTGCCACTTGTCGGCTGTGTGACTGTGGGCGAGTCACTTGACTTCTCTGTGTCTCAGTTCCCTCATCTGTAAAATGGGGATTAAGACTGTGAGCCCCACGTGGGACAACCCGATTCCCCTATGTCTACCCCAGCGCTTAGAACGGTGCTCGGCACATAGTAAGCGCTTAACAAATACCAACATTATTATTATTATTATTATTACAGTAAGCACTCAATAAATATGATTTATGCATGGATTTGTAGTAATAATAATTATGGTATTTGTTAAGTGCTTACTATGTGCCAGGGACTGTAGTAAGCACTGGGGTGGATACACGCAAATTAGGTTGGACACACTCCGTGTCCCGTATGAGGATCGCGGCCTCAATCCCACTTTTCAGATGAGGTAACTGAGGCCCAGAGAAGTGAAGAGATTTGCCCAAGGTCACACAGTAGACAAGTGACAGAGTCGGGATTAGAACCCATGACCCTCTGATTCCCAGTCCCGTGATTGTTATAGTGTCTGTTAATATGGTATTGGTTAAGCACTAAGTTCTGGGTAAGATTATGTCGGAGATCTTCCGATGACCCAGTCAGAAATGTACAGCTAAAACTGACAAATGAAGATTGAAAGGATGAAAAGGATTTGGGGTAAACGTAAATTTTCCTACTGAAACTGGGCACCGAAAACCCCAATTCAGGTACCATATTGCCGTTTCTGTCAGAGTTATAGTTCATTCCTTCGTGGCAACAATCACTCCTGGCTTTTCAGCCCATCGAAGAAAAGATGAGAGGGGAAATGGAGCATTTAAAGTAGTCTGCCGTTTGGTAATAAAATGGATGGCTTTCTGAGGATTGGCTTGCTGAAGGAACTGCGAACTTTTGGGATGGCAAATAGCATTTAGAGCAAGAGCCCTACTACAGGACAAAAAATATACACTGTATTATGTCCCTGGGTAGTTGTTTAGGATTGCACGAAGCATTTGCATACTTAGCAGTAATGTAATATGATTTGAAGTGTGACCCTTCAAAATTATTTTAATATCTATTCCCAGTAAGAATTACCGGAGCTCTTCACTTATGACCAAGCCAATCATTCTGTGTTTTATTTAACAACAGATATATTGGTTATTGGTAAGATTTAACTTCCTCTAATTCAGCCTCTCTACTGTTCCTCTCTCTTCTTGCTAGCCCTGGGTTCTCCAAGATTTCCTGCCTCCGTCGATATTTCCCTTATAAAGTTATACGCTCCTAAGAGTAGGGATGACAAAAGTGAGGGAACACATTTGCTTCATTTTCCTCCACTACTTGCAATCAATCAATTGTATTTACTGAACAGTTATAGTGTGCAGAGCACTGTACTAAGCGCTTGGGAGAGTACAACAGAGCAGAGTTGGTAGACAAGTTCCCTGCCCACAATGTGTTTACAGTCTAGAGAGGGAGACGGACATTAAGATACATAAATAAATTGTGGTAAATAAATAAATTATGGAAAAAAAGTAAATTATGCTCAATGAATAAATTATGACCAATAAATAAATTATGACCTATAAATAAATTACAGATATTTGCTTAGCTTTTGACAACCTGAAAGATATGTATGCATGCAATATATAGCTATCTAGCTATGTTAGTAAAGGCTTAGTACATATAAGTTGGTATAATCGGGGTAAATTTTAGATAATCAACTCAGAAACGGATCAAAATCAATCGATCAATCAATTTTTTTGCCATTTTTTGAGAACTTACTGGGCGTCAGGCACTGTCTTAGACATTTGGGAGGGAAAAATATAATAGGTTTGGTAGACACATTCCCACTCACAAGGAACTTCTACCTGTTTTACTTCACTTTTCTTCTCATTAAGAACACCAACATAAGCAATCAGTGGTATTTACTGAGCATATTCCATGAATGCAACTCTGCACTAGAAGCAGCATGGCTCAGTGGAAAGAGCCTGGGCTTGGGAGTCAGAGGTCATGGGTTCTAATCCTGACTCCTCCAGTTGTCAGCTGTGTGATTTTGGGCCAGTCACTTCACTTCTCTGTGCCTCCGTTACCCCGTCTGTAGAATGGGGTTAAAGATTGTGAGCCCCATGTGGGACAACCTGATTACCTTGTATCACCCCAAAGCTTAGAACTGTGCTTGGCACATAATAAGCACTTAACATATATCATCTTCATTATTGTTATTATTATTATTAATATTATTTCATATTCCTGGATATCCACAGATGGTACTATATTTTTTAAAAAGCTTCATAAATTATGAGGGTTTTTAAAATAATTAAATCAAGCAATCAATCAATTATATTTACTGGGTATCAAATCGGTATTTAGTTCCAAGCACTGCATTCGACGTTGGAGGAAGTTTAAGAAATGTAAAACATACATTCCCTGGGTCTCGAGGAGTTGACCCTTTAAGAGAACTGCATATTAATTTGTTTGGTGAATATTTTGTCTCCATTTTATCAGGCCCCAGCACAGCTGTATGGGTATACTAGTACTATTATTTAAGCCATCACAAACTCCTGTCATTTCCACCTTCACAACACTGCCAAAATCCTCTCCTTCACCTCCTTCCAGCCTGCTACCATATTAAAGCAAGGACTTCTCCTCTCCCACCTTATTGTAATAGCCTCCTCGCTGACCTCCCTGCCTCTCCCCACTCCAGTCCATATTTCATTCTGCTGCTGGGATCATTTTTCTTAAAAAATGTTCGGTCCATGTTTCCCCCCGCCAAGAGCCTCCACTGATTGCCAGTCGACCTCCATACCCAACATAAACTCCTTATCGTCGACTTTAAAGCAGTCAATCACTTTGCTCCCTTCTACCTCACTATTCTCCTACTACATTGCTCTCTTCCAAGAGGCCTTCACTGACTAAGCCCCCTTTTCCTCTTCTCCCACTCCCTGTGTCACCCAGACTGGCTCCCTCTTTTCATCCCCCTTCCCAGCCCCACGACACATCTACAAATCTGTAATTTATTGGTGTCTATTAATCCCCTTCTAGACTCTAAGCTCATTGTGGGCAGGTAATGTGTCTGCTTATTGTTATATTCTTATATTGTACTTTCCCGAGCATTCAGTACAGTGTTCTGCACACAGAAAAAGCTCAGAAATACAATTGAATGAATGAATGAATGAATGAATGACTTTTGTTTATCCCAGGGCTTAGAACAGTGCTTGACAGACGGTAAGTGTTTAACAAAAACCGCTTTTAGCATTATTAGGGACAATGTAGAATCAATGAGATGATCTCGACGTTCCGTTAGATTGTGAGCCCTTTAAGGGACAGTGCCTAATTTTCATCTGTGTATTTTTACCCAGATCTTGTCTTGTTTTATACAGTCTCATGGTCTCCTAGCGACTCCATGGACACATCTCTCCCAGAACATCCCACCTCCATCTGCAATCATTCCGGTAGTGGATCCATAGAGTATTCTTGGTAAAAATCCGGAAGCGGCTTACCACTTCCTCCTTCTGTGCAGCAAATTTAAGTTTCCACCCTCGACTCTCTCCAGTGCTCCTGCTGCCCAGCACGGGGGAGTTTGGACTTGTAGCAGACGGCCTCCCACTCGCTAGCCTCTGCCCAAACTAGGAATGGAGTGGGTAGGCATCTGCTTGACTTCCCCTCCCATAGCTAGGAATGGTAGAATACCAGGAACTCTCCAGGTACAATCCTAAAAGTGGACCCAAAACTTAGTAGATGCTTATTAATTACTTTACTTCTGCCTGTTCTCTAATTCCATTTGCAGTTACCTCCAAGAAAGCTGTTTCTGAAGAGGCCCATTATGAAAATTTTCATATTAGGGGACATTTCTTAAAGAGTATATTGAAAATGAGGCTCATATAAACCGGGCTTTAAAAATATGAAATATCACACAAAAAACTTTTCAAAGGAAGATAATGTATACGTAGGAAACTCTTTCTATTTACAAAGCAAAATAGCCCTGCTGAACTTTTCCTCCTGTTCTTCAAATGAGATCCACATTGTTATTTTTAAGCTTCAGAACTTAGAAAATCGCTGAATTCTGCATGCATGCAGATATAGAGTTTGAGGATAGAAATGTGAATATGTTTGTTCAAATATCTAGGCACCATGGTAATAAGTGTCATAGAAATGCATGAATAGAAAGCTTTTTCTTACGGATTGATATGCATGGATAAAACATTGCTCTCACTATCCTATCGCATCTGGAATGGATTCTCCCAAGGTAATAGTGTGAATGAGAGTTCAGCAACATCTTTTCTATAAATAACACAGTATGAAACAATCCTCTTTTCTAGCACCCTGTCATGCTGGTTTTACCAGGTTAGAATGAAAATGCAAAAAAAATGTTTGGGGAGGAGAAAAGTTCTGCAGGATAATTAATAATACAAATCGTATGGGCTTCAGATTAATATTAAAATATTCAGATAGTCTGTATGATACTCAGCTAGACAGTAGAGCAGGGATTGTATCATTTATCCATACTGCACTGTCCCAAATGCTTAGAACAGTGCTCTGCACATAGTAGCACTCAGTAAATACCACTGATGATGATAATCCCAGCTCGGCCACTCGTGGGCTGTGTGACCTTGGGAAAGTTACTGCACTTCTGTGTCCCTCAGTTTCCTTACCTGTAAAAAGGAGATTCAATACCTGTTCTTTTAACTCCGTAAATTGTGAGCCCCATGTGGGTCTGACCTGATTATCTTGAATCTACTCCAGCTCTTGGTAAATAATAATAAGAACGGTAATTATTATAATTGTATTATGGTACTTAAGTGTTTACTCTGTAGGAAGCACTGTTATGAATTATGGGTAGACGGTTAAGTAAGATGGACTAAGTCCCTGTCCCCCATGGGGCTCACACTCCTAATCCCCATTTTACAGATGAGGTAACTGAGGCCCAGAGAAGTAAAGTGACTTGATCAAGGTCACCCTGCAGACACGTGGCAGAAGCAGGATTAGAATCTAGGTCCCTCTCACTCCCAGGGCTGTTCTCTATCCAGGAAGACACGCTCCTTCTCTAACAAGCCCTTAACAAACACTACATTATTCTTATTGATTGAGTGAAAAAATGATGACTGAGACTCAGTTCACCGGGGAAGAAGGGAAAGAAAGCAAAGGAAGGAGGGAAATGATCGAATACTGTCAGAGGAACAGAAATAGTCAAGCCTCAGGTGTTGTCTTCAGCTTTCTATTATTGGAGTAAACCCTTATTAAATGGAGACGTGTCAAAGTTTTCCATTTACAACCAGCGTCTCAGAGAAAACACGGACTGTTGCTGTCTTGGAGCAGACAACCTCAGGCAACTATCAGATTATTTTATCCACAGATATTTTCTTCGGAGTCGGAATAGATAGGAGCCTGTAGCCCGCCACCAAACCGGCGGAGGAAATGAAATAGCAGATAGTTCATTCCACAGAGGTAACTTTTCATTTTGAGGACAGGGGTGAAAAGGAGATTGGTGATGGATGTAGGCTTTGAAGCTGGAGAGTCAGTGTATAGTATGTCTTCAGGCCTGGAGTTTACCTCATCTCGTACCATATGGAATGTATTTTTGCAAGTGAAGCAAAGTGTTTGCAGAGAAGCAGCATGGCCTAGGGCATAGACTTCCGGATCGGGAGGCAGAAGAATCTCTTTTCCAATTTGGACTCGGCCACTTATCCTCTGTGTGACCATGGGCAAGGCACTTAACTTTCCTGGGCCTCAGTTATCTCATCTGTGAAATGGGAATTAAGACGGTGAGCCCCACGTGGGACAGGGGATGTCTCCAACCTTATCAGTTTGAATCTGCCCAAGCACTTAGTACAGTGTCCGGCGCATAGTGCGTGCATAACAAACACCGTTAAAAGAAAAAAAACAAGGTTATAGAGAGGTGACCGGCGTGTTGAGTCGGCTACCGGGGGGAAATAGGATGAGAAGAAATCTTGCACAAAACAATCCATCAACGGTTTTTATTAAGCTCTTCCTATGTGCACAGTGCTGCGAGTAAGTCTCGGGAGGGTACAGTATAAAAATGTTGGTAGACAAACTCCTTTCCCTCAAGGAGCTTACAGTCTGACGGATGCTAGCAATTTGACGACCCCAGGGGAAATTCCTAACCATAAACAACTACATAAGAGATTATCATTTTACTCACTATCATCGATATGATTTCTATTTTTTTTTTCCTAGACAGCCTGATTTCTCTGGTTAATTACCTTTAGAGATTGAATTGAAGCAGTAAAAGGGGCATACGTTAGGGATTTCAATTTAGAAGAAAAATGTTTGCAATTCTGGCCCTGATGGAACTCAAATTTGCAATTTCTTTTCTCCACTCAATGTCATTTTTCAGTTTCAATAAATATTCTTCTCATTCTTCCACACAGTTTAGGATGTTCTTCTTCGTACAAAATGAAACAATCCTTCCAGAAGTAAATGAAGCCACATGCACCCAAGCCCTGCTAGCACCAGTTACTTTTCGATATTCTTGTCTGGTGCCTTTATAAGAGGGATGAGACATCTGGGCTTCATTTCATTGTTCTGGCAAACATTATTAAAATGTTCATACAAACCCCTTGTTCTGTGAACCCGTGGAATAATTATTAGTCGTTTCTTTTATTTAAAAGCAGCTAATTTGTTTTAGGAGCTGTTCCTCCTCCTCATTTTGTTTTGTTTCTCTTTGGCATGAGGAGAGGAGAGGTGTTTGAGTGGATAGTTAATGAATAAAAGCTCAAGCTTCCTGTGGTTATACACCCATT